>NC_056703.1:11562297-12909797 GCF_018831695.1 Puntigrus tetrazona
ACGTCAGTGATGCTTGCAGCAGTCTTTACAGCAAAATTAATTTACATTATGGCTGTATTTCCAACTTTTTGTCAAAGGTTCTGTTTGTAAAATAAAACGTTAAGATAAACTATATTTAAAAACATACTGCTTAAAAGAATCATTTATTATTAGGTTGTAAGCCAATAACAATTTGGCAGGGGAAAATAAACATCTGTCCAGTTGACAATAATCCTGCACAGCTGCAGGTTGTCTAGGTCAGTTGGATGATACTTTTTAAACTATAACTTCAACTATACTTTATACTTTAACTATAACTTCCTTCAAAGCTTTTAGTTTTGCAGCTTCACCCATTCATCTTTCTATTTAGATGCCCCACCAGCCACTGTTCTGTCCTTCACTGTAGGTAGGTGTACATCAAATACATAAAATAGTGGTTCTCTGAAAGATGTGGTTTCATTTGATCCCAAAATCTTTTTTTTCCTCATTGCATCTAGGTCACAATTTTGCTTTTTGGTAACTCCAGGCATGCTTTCACATAGTGCAGTTTGTGTAATGGCTTCTTGTATGCCACCCTCCCTTACAGGACAACTTTACTCCTTTGAACTCTACATCAAAAACTACTGTTTTGTGTGGCTCCTCACATGTTTTCTTGTTTGATTCTTGTGGTTTGCTGATCTCCATTTCCACAAGCTGAAGGCTGCAAGAACTTGTTCGGAATATATGTTTCTGGTTTGTTTAATTTTCTCGGGGAAGTGAACTCTAGCATGACCCCTTGCTCTGATGGTTCTAACAGCAAGACATTGGCTTAAGAGTGGTCCCTGTAATGGTTTTTGGAAATATGACCTGCCACCTGAGATCCAACTTCAGCTGTGGTTGTGTAACACGGATGGTGTGTTTTGGTTTAAGCTATCACCTTCAGAACCCAAGTGAACTTCTGGTTAGAAGCTGACCATTATTAACCTTTCCTGCCTTGTAGTGTGATGTAGATGAACAAAACCTTTTTTTTCTCCTAAGTTTGCATACCTGTAAAGATTTTTAGTTTTAACAAATCTTCATTTTTAAGGTTCTATGTGGTTCAATTCTAGAGATATAGGTAATACTCCAGGAGTAAATTGTTAAACTGTACACATTAAACAGGAGATTAATTAGCATACAGCTGTTTTTTTTTTAAGGAACGTCAAAAGAATAAATAATTAAGTTAGAACTCTATCTTGTTTTTCTCTGTCAAAACAATTCCATAGCTCATACCTTAGTGCCATTTATTATTTTTCCTACATTTTTATGCCTGCAAGTATTAAAGATATCTCAGTATGATTCTGGTTCTTAAACTTTTATTTTGGAAACATTATTTTCAAGGCCCTATATGGCTCAATCCCTGAGATTTGGGATCTCAATGCAGCTTCTGTTAAAATTGTTAAACATCGCACCTTTCCACTGGTCAAAAACCATCTGACGATCACTATGTATCCGATACTTACTGTATTTAAAGATACATGTTTAAAGAATAAATAAATGTTGAAATTTGAGTAGTAACCTTTTTCCACTCTATCAAACAACTGCACAGAACAGACTGTCTGTCTAAGCGCCAAAAAACACAAAAATTAACAGGCTGAGGAACATTAACTTGATCTCACTAGTCTATTCATAAAATTCTACATTTGAATCAGTTTCAGGGATATTTGGATTTTGTTCATTTTAAAAGCTTCTAAAGCTATCAAGAATTCAAATGTGTAGTACTGTATCAACTACATGTTTGAAACAAATCCCACACCTAAAAAGGTCACTCTCCTCGCACATTATATTCACATCAGTTAACCAAGATTTGCCTCGCCTGATTAAGCATTAGAACTTTTTTTTCATTGTTATATAACATGTAAAGCATAGTCATAGAGTCTACTGCTAAGGGACTTTGAAATGTTTTACATCTTTTCACATTTGAAACCCTAGGTAATTCTGAACCCTGAGTAAATAGGAATCGTAAGTAATCTTATTTTAAGTTTCAAGTTGCTCATACTAGCACTACATTCCTAAAACCTGGGTTACTGTTAATATATGAAACCGCTTTCAAATGCATGATCGCTTTTTACTTTAACTTTGGAGATTCACGATGGCCCAAACTTTATTTTATTAGAACGCTTTATTATCTTTCCGTGTCTTTCCGAATACAGACACGAACCCATTCCACCCACGTTTATTTGTGATCTGCCATTATTGCTCTTGTCCCTGCTTGTTTCTTCACAATACCCGTAGATCTTCTGATGGTTCAGCTGGTGCCTAGGACATGGGCAGGTATACGTTATGCAAATATTGAGGGCGTAACTATTAGTGATCACGACTGCTACATCACAGCCGGTGTTACGTTCAGATTAGTCTGTTTTTCAGTTGTCTTTTTTAATTCACACGATTCACATATTTTGGAGGTTTTTTGAATCACACTAAGCCATGTTGAGATTTCGGGTTTTATTTCAGTTAATCTTGCATTTCTAATTCAAATAAAAACTATTTTTTAAAAAAATCTTACGACTCTAAACACATTTACACAGGCAGAAAATGCAATTCCTACATTGCTGTGTTAGAATAAATAAATTAACATTAAAAAAATATTTTAGAAGAGTTATACTTTATTAATTTATCAATAATGGTCCCAATTTCTCTGTCTGGGTTTATTTTGTGATAAAAATTGTTCTAAAGATATGACGCGTTTTAAATGATTTTAAAATAAATCTACAAAACTGCATGAGTTTGACTTAATGTAAATGAGAATATACTCAATAAAAACTAGAAACTTCCATGTTTTCCTTAAGGACACATTGCAGAATTTTCATGAGTCAGCTTTAACGGTGAACATACAAAAAAAGCCCAAATCCTCAACCTCTTTGCAGCCAAACAGATGAACTGTAATGGATTTAATCCTGGACAGGAATAGTTTTAACCTGAACAGACTCTGATGTTCTAAGCAGTGGTAAGAATAGGACTAACCTAGAAACCTGGATAAATAAACACTCGTGCTTACACAGACACAAGACCCCACTCAAGCCTAAGAGATGAATATTCATGGTTTAAAAGAGGTCTTAACCTGAAACACTCATCTGTGCATTATATGCACTCTCTCACGTTAACATTTTCAGTTGGCTGTAGTAGGTACTTTAATAAGTGTAATCAGATACAACACTTAATAACAGCTGGAGATCAGTCTGTTTAAAAGGGGTCAGGCATTCATGATTACATTTTTCCACTTATAATTCTATTGAAAGGTTTTTTTGTTGTTTTTTTGCTTTCCTGAAAACATCCAACATACCTATACAATTTTAAATCACAGTAATTTCAATAAATGTTCATTATGGTGTAAAGAAGAACATAAAGCGAAGAACATTTACGTGATCGAAGAACAGTATGACTGATTTTTGTGAAGCGGGTTTAAAAGGATAGTTCACACAAAACTCTGTCATTCTGAAAATTCTGTCATTGATTACTCACCCTTATGCGAGTATCTTCATTTTTTGTGTGAACTATCCCTTTAAGCACACATTATAATCAATGAAGCTGTCTATACTCTGTATGATAAATAAACCTCTTACTTACATTTTCATTTTATTCATGACAGCCGTAATGGATTTTGTTTAACTGACTGCGCAGCAACATTTTGTCCCAAGCCCCTGTTAATTTCCGACCCGTTGTGAACTCTCCGCCTATGATCACGGCATCAAGGAACATTTCACTCTTCGTGATATGACCTCTTTAGGCTCTCTCTGTGCCTCCATCCGGCCTTACGCGGCATCATTCTGATGATTACTCAAAAGGACAATGATTTATATTAAGATTTACCAAATTCATCTCTGAGGCAACACAGCTAAACACAGACACACACAAACTCACACTCGCTTGTACTTAAAAAACAGAGACAAAGAAAAAAAAAAAAAAAAAAACAGGGAGAATGATTATGTCTCTTAATCATACACCCATTGGCACATTACATAAAAAGCAGAAAAACGTAGGCTGGGGGAAAATGGAGGGGGATGAGAAAGAGACCTAGAGGAAAAAGAAACAAAAAGAGAGCACTTAAAGGAGAGAGGAGGGAGGATGGGGGGGGCAGAGGCATTTGAGCAGAGAATGACGTCTGTACGAGGGGTTATATAATCGTGCACTGAACATTGCGTATGTCACCATTAGAAGGTTACAGAGAGTGACATAAATACCAGACATTCCCTCTACAGTCATGTGCAGCATACTTCCACTCGCTTAACGTAATCATAAAGCCACAATACAGCTGCTCCTGCCCCGCGAGCCCTTCTACGGCCATTAGATCTGTAGTCAGAGAGACTTATCTGCCCCAACACCATCTACAGCCGTTCACAAGTGCTCTGACTGGGCATCTCTGTCAGGTTTGAGCTCATCATTTACTCCCCACAAACCCATCTTACATGGAATTCACCATCAAACATAAAAAATATATATTTTACATAAAGAGAAAGCAAATCAACAAAATACCATACTCAACTCTCATATTCTTCAGTCCTTTTAAATTAATATTTTTATTCAGCCAGTTCAATTGTAATCGGTAAATACATTTATAATGTTACAAAAGATTTCTATATTAAATAAATGCTGTTCTTTTGAACTTAATCAGAGAACATCCTGAAAAAGCATAATGATTTCCACCAAAATGTTACTTAATCGTCAAATCTAAATCGATATTAAAATGATACATTAGAATGATTTTTGAAAAGATTTCCGAAGTAATGGCTGCTGAAAATTCAGCTTTGCCATTACAGGAATGAATACAAGTTTAAAACGTATTCAAAAAGAAAACAGCTATTTCAGTCTTTTCACTGTATCTCAGCTCCTCTCTAAAGCCATATTACAGCCTTGTGTGAGGAACACGCTGAAATTGTCTTCATTATTTCAGTATTACTGTAAATCTTGCATCACTGACATCAATATTTCACGTTACTGTATGTAGAATTGACAGGCAAATTCTACAGCTTCAGAGTAAAATGATCCCAGTCGTTCCTGTGTAACTGCATTACAATGCATGCACAATCTCTTTATATTGAATCTAGGACTTTATAATATTTGCATGCTGCAAAAGACCCATTATGAACTGTTTATACTTTCCTTAAAAAGCCAGTGACTCTTACAAATGGCCCACGAACCGTTTTAAACCTTGAATGTCTTTCCAGAGAGTTCTCTGGCACATGCGACTCATGGCTAAATAAATTTACTGGATGCAATGCTCACATGACAATCACAATGAATTTCCATTGAGTGCTTCACCTGTCCCACTTTTCCCTGTGACGCTGATACAGAGCGGAGCTACAAACTGGAAAACCATCCAAACACAGTAAAGCCACACGAAGACATTCGATTACGAAGAGTGAATGCTGATAAAAGTTAAGCAATAAGCACAAGCAAGCACGTCTGGATAAACGACCACCGATGTATTTTTACAGAATGCTATACCTGAATGTGACTTCATGCTATCTACGAACATAAAAAACAAGCATGACCAAGAGTCAGTGACAGTGAGTAATGATAGGCTGATGGTGGTAGCAGTGACCTAATCCCAAATCCATGACACATCCCGCTCTGTGCTGACACTTTGATATGATCACTGCAAATAACAAAGCATACCGAAACTAATGAGGCACAACAGAGATATTCTTAGCTTGGTTCTGGCCTTGCAGCAAAGTAGTTTATCAATGAGCTTTCTTCTCATCAGAGAATTTATAATCATGACTGGGGGTGGTGGTAGACATTTAGCACCATCTTTTAACCTTCATCTCTCATTTATTACACCAAGAGAGGAGGTAATCTCAATAGCAATGGCTATGTTTGAAGAGTTTTAGAGTTTTAGGGTAGATTTATAACGTTGTAGTTGAAACAAATGCTGTTTTTAAAGGTTACAAATACTCAAAGGAGTTTCATATTTTGCCATAAAACATAAAAAAAAGTGTGGAATATCTAAAGAAGCCACACTGCCAAGTATAAATCGGCTTAATTTAAAATCAGTAAATCGCAATGTCTGTCTGCTAACTGTTTGGTTTGCAGTCTGTTTGTGATGTTAATATGATTTAGAGAGGGCAAACTATATGTGAACAGTCAGATAAGAACTGAGAGGCTTATCAGAGGGAGCAGCTTTGTTTATTATTTTGCTATACGTGTTGTTTCAGTTAAATAGCTGATTTTAAAATGTTAGGTCTATGTATTAGCAGTACATGAAATCTTTAGAAAATCTGCTGGTATAGGGAAGATGACGACTGCTTTACTGCCGCATTCTTTATCTTCTGCATATTCAAATGAAACATGCAATTAAAATTATTAGTGCAGTTTAGGACTCTACAACCTGTTAAACATATTTAACCATGTCTAATTCGGCAGTATTCGACAGATATTTCCTCCAGAATGGCATGAAATTGTGAAGAAGAAAAAAAAATAAATAAAAAAAGGCCTTTATCTAGGCCTTTATCTCAGGGTCTCGTGTCTGCCTCTTGACAAAGGTTAGCATCTACTAATGGGGAAGAGTGAGTTAGAGAGTGTAAAAAAAAAAAAAAGAGCAAGATCAAAGAAAGACAGGAAGTGCAAGTAATGCCTCAAAGTGTGTCTAATTTAAGCATGAATGTAGGAATTGAACAGCTCGACTCTAATTGATTAGAGTCAAAGGAAGGACAGAGCACTGAAGAAACGAGCAAGAAAACACGAATAATGAAGAAGAGGCACATGACATATTTGAGTAAAATATAGCAATATGCAATAAAATAAATGAAAGAGGCAGATAAAAGAAGTGTCCAGCGTTTAACTGTGTTGCGGTCACATTTACGTCACACCAGTAAGAAGCTTTTAGAAGACAGTAGTAAAATCCCTCGAAATAATAAAAAAAAAAAGTTCCAAAAAAAGAACTGTGCTGCTTTTAAACTGTGTTTCACAACCCTGAGTAGAAAACATTCACACTGAATTCATCTGTCAAGCTTGTACAATTATCTGAGCGACCTCAGGGCAAGACGGCATGTCGGCATGAGCTTAAGAAACAAAGGCCGGCAACTATAATAGTTTGCATGTATTACCACAGTGTATGCTATTATTGCTATTGCTATTGTTTTTGCTACTTTATTGCTATTAGTAAAAAAAACTAGATTAAAACAACAATTATAGCAACAAATTTTTATTAAAACAACAACATATAATGTTTAAGACGGTGATTTTTACTTTTGTCAGTACCAGCAATCTGACCTTTGCTGCATATGGTCTGTGCCCTCAGATCAAAGACCTTCACTGCATTAGACCATACTACTCGGCATCTTTGAAAAACATAAAGTCATCATAGGCATAACAAAACAGCTTTTAGAAACTGTTTACAGAATATAGTTTTATAGGCTTACAGTCTAACTATAAAGCTGCGTCATACAAACACCAAGAGGCTTCACAAATACTTTGAAAGTTCGCCTCAACTGCCACTAGGGGGCATTTAAATTTACATGGGCTTAGCGTGTTGTTTTTATCCAGTGTGATTTTAGTGTTTCATTTGCATTGTTTTTCTTTTGAAGTAATATTTTTCATGATTTTTTTTAAATTGGTAGCTTTTCATCAACTCCCTGACCCTTCAGGATTAACAAACACTAGTTTGGACCCAAAACTATAGCAATCAGTCGGTCACATACAAGTTTGCAGACAGTAAAACTGTGAAAGTGTCAAGCCATTTGTGTTGTGTTAAGATGTGTCATAAACAGAAACGGCACCTAGCACAGGTATCCTGGACTTTGTAAGGCACAGTAAAGTTAATGTCGTAATGCCATTTCAATCAGTACACACACACACACATAAATATACATATACGTGTGTGTTTCAAAGATGAAAAAGGATATAACTATTTTAAAAAAAATTACACTGATTTCAATTGTTGTAGTTTTTTAAATAATTGCAATTTTTTGTTTTTGTTATTCTGAGCCAAAAATAAATATTGTCACACATTTTCCTGTGATTTACTAAATCTGCCCACTAAAATGTCATTTGAAAACTTAAGCAGGCACTTTACTTACATTTAATGTGTTTTCTATGCTTTCTATGGACATTAAATCCCTTTTGGTTTATTTCTTTTGACCCATGTATGTATGCGTGTGTGGCTGTGTGGGTTTTCCCTATCAATGTTTCATTTTTCTTCACTTTCTCTCTTCCCTTTATTGTACCCATTCTCTGCCTGTCTTTGCTGAGTCTCTTTCCTTTTTATCTGTCAACTCAGTTTTTTAGCCTCATGCTCTGTTCACATAGCTGTAGATCTGACACAGAATTTGAACATTCACCACTGCTCTAAAAGCTCTTAAAGAGCCGGCACTTCTTTTAAAACACTCAGGCGCAGTAGCGTCTCACTGCCATTTCTGCCTGCCGAGTCACAATGACATGCTTGCCTGCATGCTAGGGCGAAGCTTGCAGGCCATGCCCCAGTAACCCAGTTTCCCCAGTGCGATAGCTCCGTAACAGCCCAGCAGTGGCCACTGTGTCATCTGTTACCTAACACACACACACACACACACACTCAAACCAGAGGGGGTGTACCTGTCATATGCCCTCACCACCCACAACCCCAAGTTTCCGCTGAGGTTTTTTTTTTTTTTTTTTTTTACTTTGTGAGTCACTGTATGAGATCTTCTAGTAATGAGGGCCTTTATGCAGAACAATTTAACATTTAGAGCAGAACAGGGCACATCTAACTGCCCACACAACGCAATGGATATACAAGACTGAAGAAAGAGAATGATTGAACATGCACATTCATACAGCACAAAAGGAGATAAAGACTATATAAAACACTAAAGCCTTTAAAAATATATATGCAATATTATGAAGTGGTGACGATGTGCTAAACAATGACTGGCGACATGAGAGTGACCCAATCAAAAGCCAGGAAAGTACTACAGGTTTTGAAAAAAAACAAAGAATCAAATGGACTGCATCCAAAATCTCCCCTTATGTCCTCATTCTCCATTGCCTTCATCACTCCGTTGACATAGACCACTAATTAAATGAATGAAAAACAAGCGAGCAAATTTAGACTTTGAGTGCATTGGAAATGCTGTGAATGACATGTGGAATTCATTCGGCATGACACACAGTGCATGGGTACTTTCTAGATGTTACACTAACTGTAAACTATTTTGAGGTGCATTATGGGATTGAATGTTCACCATTTCTCTCTGTTTCGGACCCCAGTACAAATGGTTGTCCCCTTAAAATAGTGTACTATGTAAGGCTATTGGGGGGCCGTTTGGACAACATGTGACTGTTTGACTGCAAACAACTATTATTCTTTCTTGACCAATACTGAATTTCCGTGCAAAAAAGGACCCCTGATTTAGGACCCAACACAGCACATTTAAAAAAACACCATATTGCTTTATTATTTTAAGTGACCACGGGGTGATAATCAGCACATTAATAACATGGCTAATTAAGCATGACTTAGAATGATTCACTATCTTTCCCTTTCCATCTCCCACCCCTACTCAGTCACTACAAATATGCCTGAAAATAAATATGCATGTTATTATCAGGATTTGCATCACTCAAGGCAATAAATTGAAAGTACATATAAAAATTCTCATGAAAAAAGACACAAAAAAAAGTCTACAGCAATGTAGGGTTTGAATGAAACATAGCATCTCATGCTCTTTGTAGGCTTGACAGTAAACAAAAGGAAACATTATGTAAGAGGACCATCACTGAGGGAAAGAATAACAGGTGACAGTGTTCATAGGTTTTAAACCAGCTGCGCAGGTTTTAATCTAATATGATATCTGATGGATCTGATACGCTCATTCAAGAAAGATCAGAATCTATTGTAAGTGTTGCCTAAAGCAGATACATGCTTGTTTTATCCTGCCAACTGTTTTTTTTTTTGTTTTTTTTTTTGATGCTCTGCTTACAAAAAGCTCTTGGATTATTAGATGGCCACATACTTTGATACATGAGCAAAAGGGCTTGCGTGTTGTGACCACATTTCCCCTTCCACTTTTTCCGTCAGGTCTGTTCATTTATATATCACTTTTCAGTGCAGTCATCAGCAGTGTGCAACATCAAACTGGATCACGCAACGGCCATAAAGTGCCAACACCAGCAGCTATCTGGCCAGCATGTTTACATCCTTCTTGGAATCTGTATGCCCACATGGAATCGAGACTTCATTTAGACATTTCATCTCATTCTCTTTACATAAATGTCACCATCTCTTTATAGGGGAATTAGGACCCACAAAAAGCACAGAGTGTGCACCATCTGCTGGCCTCACTAATACTTCTTCCAGCAGCAGCCTATGCTTCCCCCATCCCGTTACCAACCAGACTCAACTCCGGTTTAGATTCAACGGGAATGGTGGGGGGGTTTAAAAAAAAAAAAAAAAAAAAAAGCTTCTAGTTTTAGTCTAAACCTATGTTGGGCATCGCATTGTTTGTCAAGTGCTGTACATCCAAGAAACACAGCTCAATTGATTTGGAAAAATTAGGATGTTTTTCAATTCGGCAGAGCACTTCTTCACACCAACGCATTATCAAACATTCATTTGATTCCTTGTTATTTAAGTTACATTCAGGCAACCACAGGATAAAGGAAAAACAGACTGAGGACTGACAACTGCCCTCGTGCTGTGCCAGGCATAGACAAACTACACAAACAATAAAGCCTTTATAGCGCAATCAAACAAATCACCAATCTCAAATAAAGCTCGATTTGCGTCCGTCTGTTAACTTCGTCCAGAACTAGCGACGCCAACCAATTAACTACATAAATGAACAAGCGAGACCAAAGTGATTTAAAAAAGCGAAAAGTGACCAGCAAAAAAAGGAAAAAATCTGGAGGAGTAAGCGTGAACACCGTCAGCGGTGAACTTTTTATTCCTCTCAACGAAATCCAGGGCATGACGTCACTGCCACCGGCTCATGATTCTCAAGTCATGTGTTACATAACTTGCAATCTTTTCATAAGTGCTTTTATTCTGATGGTTATTGCGTTCAAACTTTTAACGGGCATATCGGAATTGTTAAAAGCATTATCTGTGACTTCGGTCCGTAGGAGGCTGTAAAAAAAAAAACCCAGAGTAGATAGGATTGGATTTTACCCTGCTGTTCCTCTTGACCTCCATTAAAAACACACAGCGAGACGTCAACTCGGCCAGTGAATGAATATGTATATGCAGACTCACATAATCTGTCCAACCATCTGACACTTATAGATAATCGCTTTCCTGGAATATGCCATGTCACAAGTACACAGACTGTCCTTAACAATTAAGAAACTAATTACTTAATCACAAAGAGAACACCGTAAATGTGTTTCAAGAAAAAAAAAAAGTACCTTTCGCTACTAATGAAACAAGACATAAACACTCGCGTTCTATCTGTCGCAACTTTAAATAACGTCCACAGCCCCGTGTAAACCCGTTATGGGCGCTCGCACCGGGCGGCTTTAACACAATGACACACTTCTTGTGTGCTCTAATTTCACAAACTAAACCAAGCAGCAACCAGCAGTACTCACCTAATCAGACAGGCAGCAACGAGAACCCGACTTCAACAGAAAAGTTGCTAGGAATCTCCAGCGACGAGACACACCGAGAGCGTTTTTTGCCTTCCCTGCCTTACACATGCAATCGGGTTACATAACCGGCACCGTTTCTGTGGGCAATGAGTGACTTCCAGGGCGCTTTTTTCATTCACTGATGTTCATTTTCCAACGCACACACCTCATGCTTTACGTCATCAGCCGTCGTCACACCTTAAAAGGAGCGAAGGGGCGTGGCCGGACCGGATTCGCCAGAGTCGGCGGAGGGGACCGCGGCGGGTGTGCGCTCGCTCTCTCCGTTCTCAAACGGTTTGAACGGCGGCCAGAGAATGTCATCGGCGGAGAATTAAGGAGGCCGTGTCTCAGTGAGGCAAGCTCTTCGTGTGGAAATAAAGGGGGGAGCCTGGGTTACAGATTTAGTAGGTTATTACAAATACCATTAGACTGAACGCAGTTTTAAAAAATGTCATAGCTACGCTCGAGGTTCCCAAGTGACGTGGGAGTTCTGTAGGCTGTTATGTTATGTAAGGGACTATTGTTTCATAAGGTGTATTTCGCAGCTTATTAGTTTGCGGCTGTGAACGATGCCTTGAAATATTGCGTCACCAGTAACCCTCATCTGGACGAACGGGTTTAAGCGAGTACGGCGTTGGGGCTGGGGTTGCCTATGTTTAGTGGGCTATAACTTACCAATATGCATATGCGTCAACATCGTGTTTTTTTTTTTTTTTTTTCAAACGTTTCTGCAAACATAAAAGTTAGATTACACGTTGGTCAGAGCGAATATTTACAACGGTCTCCAAATAGATTTCGACTAACACGTTTGTTGGGTTTGTCTGTGGAGGTAACCATGGAAACAGTCCGCCACTAACGCCCTTTTCAAGTACGCCAACACATTTAAAAAAAAAAAAAAGTAGGCTACTGTCATCGTTCAGCGTTTCATTAGCCTATCACAAAATATGCGTCCCCTCGCTTACTTTGAAGACGGTGACCGCCAGAAATTCACTGCATAGTTTGTACCCAGAGCTGCAATCATTTCACCCCGCGAAGTCGTTTTCTAAACCGTTAAAATGAAAAATGTTCGCGCGCGTAAACACGAAGAAACAATTCTTCGAAGCGGAACAATTTTCTTTCAAACTGTACACAGATCAGCAGGCGGGAGGGGGTTTAATTGGATCGTGCTGCTGTGGACTGTAACTAGGTCATGTCAGACAGTGATTGCCATCTGCCGACGGTCCTCTCAGCGGTGCTTGGTCAATGAAACGCGCTCCGGCAGTCGAGGACAGTCAGCTGTAGTCCAGAGGCATAAATCACACAACTGATCCATACTGAGTCACTCTTGTTGTGCAACCTGTAAACGTATAATTTACCAGATATACACAAACAATGAAATAAAGTACATAAAGAACAGAATTAGTAACTAGCAGGTGTGGTTGCCAGAACTTGCTCATAATATGTACGCTCTAATTTAAAGCCCCTTTACAGTAAACCGCTAATGTCAAATGTATAGATAATTAAAAGTAGTGGAAAAATAACACACACTGACTTAATTTCATCATTAACCTCATTCTTGAAGTCTTTGGCAACTTAAGACAGCAGAGAACGTACATAGCCTACACAAAACACCAAGATGATAACACATGGTATATTGAAAGAATGCAGTAAAAATCAAGAGAACAAAAGATAGCACAACACCCCGTGTACAAAACAATTAAATACATTAAATGGTTTGTGCAGGGGAATTCTGGGAATTCCCCTTTCAAATAAGGTAATGATCCTACATGGATTGCCTTATTTAAGGATAGTTCACCCAAAAATAGTCATTCTTGTCATCCGCAGGTCTTTTCAAACCTAATATATATTGTTAAGATGTATGTTGGTAAGTAACCAACTGTTTTGGGTGAACCATAATTTTTAAATAATGTCTTTTGTGGAAATGATGACAATATTTTCATTTTTGGGTAAACTTATTTCAATATACATTTTGTTTTTCTGTTAAGGTCATTCATTCAGACCACAGCCCTATCTTGTAGATGTATTACCCTTTAAAATATAATTTTACGCAATATACAGTCAATTACAATGCATTCATTTAGTGACTGTAGGAAATACATAATGCAGAATATACTCATTACACACAGTATACATACGTACTATAAATAGTGCTAATTTTGTACATAACTATATATGCATACAACAGGATTAGATTTTCTTTTAGTTTTTTGTAACATCAAGGAAATTGAGACATTGCTGTCCCAGTGCCCTGGCAGAATACCCAGTGAGTCAGTGTACAGGCTTACTGCAATGTACCAGCCTAAGCTCAATGCGTAACTGGTCCAAGATCAGCATGAAAAATACAACTCTGTGCCCAGCAAGTCATGATAGCTAGTTCTAGACCAGTAGTCTTGATCATTAGCAACAGCAAATCATTATTGATCAGAAATGACAGTGCATAAATCATAATAAAACTCATCACTGAATGCCGAGCACATAGACATTTCTCTTAGGCAGACAGTTTATATAAATGTGTTTACAAGCCTCAAATTAGCTTCTGTGGATTACTCTGAGAGAATTTAGAATTATTCTTTCTTTCCGTCTCATTTCTCTCTCTCTCTCTCTCTCTCTCTCTCTCTCTCTCTCTCTCTCTCTCTCTCTCTCAGACTGAACTTGAAGGAATCGCTCTGAAAAATTCCAAGATAATATGAGAGAGAAGCCAGTCTCCATGGCAATGGTCGCTAGTCGGTGAATCACCCTTAGTTACTTTTGAACAATCAAAATACAGGATGAGAGCCCAAATTGTGTCCATGGCAACTTAGTGGATGTGTTCCACTTAGGGAACAGGATTCTGGTTCTGCAGGTTGAGACGGGACTCATACTTCAACCAGAAATATTCGTAGACGTCTGAATCAGTTTCTGGCTCCTGGTTTTGCTTCAGATCCCATTACAGCACTACAGTAGATCTGTTCCATGAGACACTTAGCCAACTACAGCTGTGTCACATATCGAGTGAGAATCACTAAAGATGAGCAGAATTATACGAATACTGCATTAGATGCATTTTTTCTATTACGTAAGAATGAGGTGACGTGGCCAACTGCCCAACAGCCAAAAACTGACTAACAATCTTTAATGGACATGTCCTTTCTCTACTTTAATTGAGCTTTCTGCCATGTGTATCATCAATAGATATATGATTTGTATAAGAAATATAAATATATATCAATTATTTATTTTAGATGAGCTCATTATATAATTTATGTACAATTAGCAATGAATCAGAGTGTTGGTTGCACGGTACTCTATGTGTGTTAGTCTGAACGGATCAAGACTTTTCTGACCTTTGTCAGGTCACGTATTGTCTAACAGTAGAAAGCTACATTCACATGCACACAGGAAATGGGGAGGATTATACAACATCCTCTCACCTCTCTGCATGTGTGTTTACACGACGGGAGTGAGTCACAGGGAATAATAGGGGAAGATTCATACGCACACACATACCCACCCATAAATTCAAGCACGTATGCACCCTCACAGATACGTACACACAGACCTGGATTAATAATTATAATGATGACGCACAAATGGATGAAATATCTCCGTCATCTTTGTGTGTCTGGGGAGGCAGGAGTGATGAGAAACAATGATGGAAACAGAAATAGACTAACTGCTAGTGGTTCCATCATGTGCTGTGTAAATTTCAGGTCAGGACTGCTATGTCTGAGGAACAGTTGGATAACAGCTATCCTTGCCCTATTTATCTGTAACTGCCCCCCACTGAGGAGATAGTTGCTTCCAATAAGACCTGTATTTTTCATTCATTCCTCTTTTCTTCCAACGTCCCCTCGGTTCTTTTCTCTTCTGTATGTGCCAAAGTATTGCTGCACTAACATTAACCTGTGACCTCTCCATTTACTGTCTCCATCTACTGTGTTATCAAGACATGTTTAGACCATGTAGGTTCCATTTTTTCCAGTAGTACAAGACTCGGATGTCTGTACCTGTCTAAATACCGATCCTGAAGATGGAGCCAGTTTATCTGCTTTCTTAGATATCAGATGCTTATTCACACACTTTTATCCACGCTTACATCGGAGGTGATAGCAGTAGGAATTGAACTGGCAGCTATTCAGTTACCTTTGATGAGCTATAACTATACCACCTAAATTTCAACAAACTCAAATAAGTAATAATTTGTGAAGTAAATTTGCAAAAGTTAAACTTCAAGTGTAAGAAATCAACTGATTCTGATCTCAGTACGTTCAGGTAAAATTATATACACAGATGGCCATGAATGCAAAATTCACTTTTTAAACATTTTCAAAGATTTTATATTTTAAACAATGCTTTTATTTTACAACAATGCTTCACTCTACAATATTAACACTAGTGGATTGTTATTTTTGTCAAATAGTCAAGTTTTGTTTGTTCAGAACTATCTAAATTATTTAAAAGAATAGTTTATCATAATATGAAAATGTATATGTCCTCAGGCCATTCCATGGTGTAGATTCGTTTATTTCTTCATCAGAACAGATGGGAAACTAAGCATTTCACCACTTGCTCACCAATGGATCCTCTGCCAATGCATGTGCCGTCAGAATGAGAGTTAAAACAGTTGAAAAAAACATCACAATAACCCCCAAAAAATAATCCATTCAAGCAATCCACACCAATCCCGTCCATCGGTTAGCATCTTGTGAAGTGAAAAGTTGCATATTTGACATTTTTAACTTTAAACCATTGTTTGTGGCTAAAATTCAGGTATTTTCTGCACAATATTACTCATTCTGATGGCACCCATTTGCTGCAGAGGATCCAGTTTAAGTGATGTAATGCTAAATTACTCCAAATCTGTTTCAATGGCCTGAGGGTGAGAACACTGTCAGCAGATTTCCATTTCTGAGTGAATTAGTCCTTAATAAAAATGTATAAAATATGAGTCCCATATATTTTATTATGTAACAAGCATAAAAAAACCAATTGGTTATATATTGTATTAATCGCAGTTGAATAGGTTGCAGGTTATGTGTTACAATCTTTAGCTCAGACTATACCACGGCCTCTCATATTTTATTGCTTAAACATGAACTTCTATTGTTGTATTATCTAGAGTTCAGTAGACTAGTTCTAGACAGCAATGTAGAGTCTGGTAGTGTAGAGTTACTCGACTGGATTACACTGCTGGAGGGTGTGGAATAGAGATATGGTAGTAAACAGTGGCCAGAAAAAACTACAGAGCTGGAGGGAAAACCAGGAAATTCTACTAATTCTCCTTTTCCACTTTTCCTCTTCCATCCAGACATGCGCTCAATATTTCCGCAGGGATGTTTCCCTGCTTTCCCTGCCCAGTTTCCTCCCTCAAGACATTTAACTCACTTTTCCTTTTCGTCTGTTTCTCAGTCATCATAATTTTTGGCTGTTTTAGCAGTCGGTGTGTAAAAGCCCCCATTCCTTCCATTACCAGATGAACAACAGTACTGTAAGAATCTGTCCAGACCAGAACCCATTCATGAACTCAGCAAACCACAACTGCATTCTTGGGAGAGTCACTTTTTTTTTTTTTTTTTTTTGTATAATACGAAACATATAATCCCAAAAATGTTAATATTGTGAAAAGCTATTTATTTGTTTGTTTGTTTTTTGTGATTTCAAAATGTTAAAGCTTCATATGTTCTAGATTTATTACATTTAAAATTTCAAAAGCTTTTTTGTTTTCATTTTGACGATTAGAGCTTACAGCTCATAAAAGTAAAAAAAATCTATATCAAAATATTAGCATATTTCCTAAGAGCAATAAAAAAAAGGATCTACCAATGCTTGGTCTGGGCTCCTTTTGCACAAACTCCAGCGTCATGGAAGTGATCAGCCTGTGGCTCGACTGAGGCCATATTGAGCCTTCAGCTTGTCTTGAATGTTTCTCGTATACCATAGATTTCATATGGGGTTCACGCACAGTACAGTAAGATCATAATTAGCAAACAACTTGGGATTTGGTTTTGTCAAAATGTAAAGTTTTTTGTTTTAAAGTCTTTGCTAAATTTACTCTGAAAAGTGAACACTGGACCACAGAGCAACATTCTAGTTATTTTTCTTCTTGGTTAAGATGATTCTGACGAAGTGGCTGAAGACGTCTGAGCGGGTGACTCTTGATGCAGACTCCAGTTTCAGTCCACTTCTTGTGATGCTCTTCCAGGTGTTTGAATCAGCTTTGCTTGGCATTATTCTCAAGCTTGTGGCCAAATATTCTAATATTTTGAGAAACTGGATTTTTTACTTCCATATGCTGTAATCTCTAATCATCAACGATGATTACAATGAAGACAAAAAAACGGATGTTCTAATTTACATAAAAATCACTATTAATGTTTTTTTTGATGAACCTGTATAGAATTTACTGATGTGACCTTGTTCTCTTAATTGTTCATTGCTTTTTAGATACGAAATGCTAGAAGGAGTGAGTTTAAAATGTCCATTAGTGTGCTAGAGCTCAAGGCTGAACTCAAAACAGTATTCTAGACTTGTTATTGTTATAGTCCAGACCATGTCAGAGGTTTATTTCTGAATTAGGTGAAATTGATTGAAACTACATATACACATCCCTTACTTTGGCAAACTTTGGCACATTTCTGCATGCAATCATCTTCCTTTATTGCCTTGGGGTCATGTTCTCTTGTCTAAACTAGGCTGAGAAGTGTAAAAATCTCTCAATAATCATGATTTCTCTGCCCTCCATCACTGTCCCTAGCTTAGTCTCAGGCTGATTCACTTGTCAAACCTAATTACAGTGAGTTTCCACTTGATAAAAAATGTGCAGAGCTCGAAAGCTGTAGCAACCACTTCTGATTTTCAAGACAGAACATGTATTTAGTCACGCAAAATTATTATATTGAGTTTAGGTGTGAGAGCTTTTGATTTTAGTTCCGTGTGATCAAATATTTATGTAAATCATAAATATATATTTAAAATAAAAATATATATATTATCCTAAAAAGGGGCGCAAACAATGCGAAGATGGAATGCTGATTTATTTGCTACATTGAACACATGTCAACATAAAACTCGTACCCCATTCAGAAATGTCATTTTAAACAATTTTTATAAATGATAAAATGTCTAGTAAGAACTGCAATACTCTTTAGGCTTCAGTAAAAACTGAGAAAGTTCCGGAGAACAGCTTTAATTGATAAATAAAACAGCATGAAATGATTTTTTGGATTTAGTTTTTTTTTTTTTTTTTTTAACTTAATCACACAGACGCACACTAATTTGAAACAAGCAACTGTCTACATGATCACTGTAGTTTGTGTAAAAATACAAGGGAAGACACTGAATTTACACAAAAAGCCTAAGGTGTACAACAGCTTGAATTTAGAATTGGATTCAACTACTGGATAGACTGAAATGAGTCAGAATATGATACTGCAGGAACAATGAACTTCCATGTGTCTTCTCTGCCATCCTGTATTAACCCTGCACAAAAACACAAATTAACATCTAACACCTTCTTACACAACCTCCAGCCAGACCAAAGATGACCTTCACCATTCTGTGAGATGAGGGAGAAATCAGGCATGATCTCTCTGATAGATGAGACATTCAGGAGAAACGTAAACACACACAGGGAGAGATGGCGTCACTCCATTATGATTCTCTAGTTCAGGAAAAATAAGACAGTGTGTTACGTGTGTTTCCATCTGTCCCTTCAGTTTTTGTCGTCTTTCTTAATCCTGTTTTCCCTCTCTCCATTGGCGTGATCCCTCATTCCATGCAACGTAAACAAAGAGTGCCAGAACCACATGGACAGCAAGCACAGCAACGATGGCAGCATAGAAGTAGCTGTCGTTGCTGGAGTATCCCAGAGAGGCTGCGAAGAAAAGACCAGAATCAAGCAGAAATCGTGAATTACCAAAAGCAAATCAACACCTAGGGATTTAACCCATTCCCCGCCATTAACAAAGTAGCTAGAGTTTTTCGGCAATCCACGTTGTAGGTGCATTACAGTAAGGAGAGCCCTGACGCATATCCTGAACGAGTTACGGGACTTCCCAGATCTACTGGGCTCGAAAAAAAATACGATCAACATAAACGGAAAAATCTGAAACAATGGAGATCATAAATTTAAATAATATATGTAGATCATGTTTTGACCATTCAATCTGATCAGGATGAAATCAGTGAGGGAGATGCCTTTAAAGACAGAAACATCTAGTCATGGATAGATAGATAATACGTTGAATGTGTATGTAATGTGTTTTATTATATATATATATATATATATATATATATATATATATATATATGAGTGTGTGTGTATATATGTATTTGTACACACACTTTTAGACTACATATGTATAGTAGAAAATATTCTTATTTTTAATTAAAAAAAACTGTCAGGGAAAGAGTTAACATATTTGTACGGCCTGTAGTGTAACACATGGATATTAAATAGTATTATTTTAATGCATAAACAAAAAGGCTGATTAAATAGCCGTTGGAAGCAAAGTACCTTCAAAGAGAAAAGACTTTGATGCAAAATACAGTCCGATGGGCACAGTTATCATCAGAAGAGTGAAAAACAATAGTGTCTTGAGTACAGAAACGAGCGAGCCGTCATTCCTGAATGAACGCAAGGAAGAAAGAGACAAAAAGAGATTAGATCAATTAAACTAGTCGAACTATGAGCTTTAAATCATTTGAAATTCAATTAACGGACTATTTCAGTTTAAAATTGCCCTTAGTCACTGTAATTTTGGTGTAAGGTCACGTGCAGTCTGAGCAGCAAAGGCATAAAGACATATGATATCTCACCCTCTGAAATCAGGCGCGTTTGCGGGCATGGAGTCCAAAGTTGTCTTATCGTAGTTTTGCATTTTTGTATTTTTAATTATGACCAAAAAAAGAAGAAAGACGTGGGAACTCAATAGCTCGTAATTCCGTTCTGCGACATCTTGAGTGATTTGAGCTTCCGGGTTTTTGTCACATGATGCGGATGAACGTGACAGCAGTGTTGCGCGCGTTTTTGCGCATGTTCGCTAGAGGGCGCCGCCGCACCGTCACGAGTACAGCGTTTCAGTAACACTTAAACCAGCAGTATTCAGTCCTGTGTTATAGGAAAACTTGTGGATTTTGTAAAAGTACTACTACAATGGCTGCACGGTTTATAGAAACACTGCAACATTCAAAATTTTAATTAAAAACAAAAAACGATATTACGCTGTCAGTTTGTAGAATAGTTATTAGAATTTTAAAGAATTTTGAGAATAGAAACCATAAAAACAGCATTTGTAGACTTAAACCTGCTGAAGAAAACGTTACCAGTTGTCAAAGATTTTTGCTGCATTACATATGATGAAACTAAAATTATTTTAATTTATAGGCCATGAAGTTTGAACCCATGAAGCCGAAACCAAAAGTCATCATTCGTATCTAGTCTCAGACACTCGTTTCAGTACTGAGGGATATGGCTCTGTGCAAGAATAGTCCTTTCCTCTTTATATAAACCATGTAATATTACGTGTTTTTGGCAAAAATGCAAGTATTTTAAGCAAAAATATATCAATAAAAAAAGAGCTTTCGAAAGACTGTATGCTTCCTAGGGCCTACACCGATGAGCAAGAAAACACGTTGATGTCTAGGCTCTTTATGTCTGTGCTGGATATGGCACTGCTAGAGCATCGGGGTTAATACTTCAAGCCGTTCTGTGAAAATTACAGCTCAGGAGAAACTTGCGTCAGGTCATCATCATCTGCCCCTTTCAGCCAGCGCGCTTAGTGTCTGGAGAAGTGATAAATCTCCCTCAAGGACGGGAGCAAGAGTGTGTAGTGTGTGCAGAAAAATGAAGGTAAGTAATCCGGGTAGAGAAAAAGCATGACTGATATATGATATTTAGACAAATGGAGGAAAGATACAGCGACAGAAGAAAGACAGGACTACAAAGGCAAAGACGTAGTTTAGTTTTCAGCACCACTGCATGCAGACCACTCACATTGGATATGCCCACTCTGATTGTACAGAAATACACAACATGAAGTAGATATATATAAAAGATTTCACTTAAATCGTTTTTTTTGTTGCAAAAATAAAAACATAACAATAATTATAGATAGATCAACAACAATTCTAGAAGCCTCAGTCTTATTTTCCTTTATTGTTACTGCAAAAAAAGAGAAAACCTTTGTCCTTTACTTACAAACACTGCTTGATATACAAAACATCCATATAAGCTACAAAGAGTTTACAAAGGACACACAGAGCATCAAAATGTCTTTTTCAGTGATGGTTGCCATGGTATCAGCCAATAAGGACTGGATAGCATATACTCAACTGTCTGCAGTCTTATTTTCTGTTTGTTAGCTCAAGTCTGCTTGAACAAAATACATAGAAAAGGCTGACAACCATGCCTTTTTTTTTTTTTTTTTTTTTTGAGGAATGTTCATTTAACAAGAAATATCAATCTTATAGGCCCCTGAACTGCTGTAGGGTAGATAGGATACCACAGGGCTAAAGGCACACATTAGTGAAAATGTGCTTTTTTTTGATGGGAAATCATTAGCGGTATGTTGGCCTGCTATAACCACGAGCAGTTAGGACACCAACAAAGACTCTGACAAGCGGCAAGATGAGAATAAAAAGGCCGGTGATAAGCCATTTTCTGAAGGAAGACAGCAGACTTCCCTTTTCTCACCGAATACCAGCATCCTGATCTCCAAGCGGAAGGAGTTGAATGCAAAATTTTGAATAATATCAGCCCACAAAATCTGATTTGCGATGCAGCCTGGAAATCATAAATCGCCCTGTGTTTGCTTTTTTTGTACAACGAAAAACTGGCCCCCATTTTTTATTTTGTGCTTGAGTTCCTTGTCACTGTTACCTTTGGCTTGGCACAGCTGGAGTTTGAAAGACAATTAATATTCAGTAATGATTTTTTTTTTTTCGATTTAATGCGTTGACAGTTATTGAACTGAACAGAGCTGAAAAATGACACTGTTGCCTTCTGTAAAGCTGCTTATACTGTTGCTTGTTTCATAATTAATGAGCTTTGCAACATCAACGGTTTTATTGAACTAAATTGAAACAACACTGAACTAAACTGAGCTCAACAATGACTCTTCTGTAGAGCTGCTTTACAGAAATTGAATTTGTTTGATAACTGATTATCTGTATAACGGTAACACTTATTTTCCTGTTCATTAATGTCAAGCTGCTATTAAATCACTTGTATAATATAAAGCTCTATATAAATAAATGTGATTTAACTTTAATTTCAAAGTCATAAAAATGTAGGAAGTGGCGAGGAAGGCTTTTAACCCACACTAAAGGCACAGAGTATGAAGCTCACCAGCATAGGACAAAGGTCTCCGGTATTTATTCATCCAGTGATGTCCTAAAGCATGTGAGGATACCCAGGCAAACAAACGGCTCTAATATACACTCACAGTGTGTTGTAGTAATACCAAAAAACTGAGCCTGGAGACTGTATTCCTCATTGAATTGAGGAGAGGTTTAGACCCGTAAACAGTATTCCATATGTCACAACGTAAAGTGATAATTCACCCAAAAATGAAATTTCTGTCATTAATTACTCACCCTCATTTCTTTCCAAACCCATAAGTCCTTTGTTCATCTACGGAACACTATTGAAGATATTTTTTAATGAAATCCGATAGCTTTCTGACTCTCCATAGACAGCAACACAACTGACTTATTTAAGGCCCAGAAAGATAGTAAGGACATTGTTAAAATAGTCAGGACGTTGTTAGAAAATGTAATTTTATGAAGCTACAAGAATATTTTTGCGCACAAAGAAAAAAACCCCAATGACTTCAAGATTTCTTCTTTTCACGGTGCTGTTGCAAACATGCGTCAAAGCTAAATGGAAAAGAAGAAATTGTTGAATAAAGTCATTATTTTTATTTTCTCTGCACAAAAATGTTTTTCTCATAGCTTCAGCTGAACCAATGATGTCACATGGACTATTTTAATGATGTCTGTTTTCTAGGCCATAAAACATTTCAGCAGCATTGCTTTCTATGTAGGGACAGAAAAATCTTGGTTATTATTCAAAATATTTTCATTTGTGTTTTGAAGATGAATGAAGGCCATATGGATTTGAAACAACATGAAGGTGAGTAATGTTCATTTTTGGGTGAGCTATCTTTTTAACAAGTGGATAGCAATACATTTGAGTATTAAGTTAATAAGTTAAAACCTCAAAAACGTTTTGCACCATATTCTATTTATTTTACTAAACAAAATAATTAAAAATACATTTTAAGCTCTCATTCCAATTGCTGTTCCTTTAGCTTCAACGGTAGGGGCACTTTTTTTCACCCCCAATACCAAGAACTTTGTCTCAAAATATATTTCGAAATTTGAATGATTCTCATTTGACGTATTACTCTATAAAACAAAACGAAAATAGTCAAAAAACAGGTCGCAATGTATCACAGAATCACAAAAATTTCCTGGTGCATACCGAACCAAGGGTGTTTAGGAAAGTGCTGCAGAAAAATAAAAACAAACGTGTGCTTCACTCCGCTGTGCCTTTAACCCCTTTGTACCCAAATAACATATTTAAATGGGAAGTGACGTGCTAGAAAAGAGTGTGCGTTACACCTCCCTTATACATATTGGCGTCTTTAACATTGTTGTTGGTTCCCGCGGGTGACTGTTTACTCTTTATGGCTTCAGTGTTGTACCTGGAGCTTTCAGTGAACAGCGCTCGTGGCGTGCAGAGAGCACGGAGAATCTGTTTGTACTCTTGCCTGAAGTTCTGGTTGAGCAACCCGTAGACGACAGCATTCAGACAGCTGTTAAAATACGCCATGAAGTAGCTGGTAACAAACAGCCACTCCGGGACATTCGGCGCCACTCTTGCTGGGTTTATCGCCACAGCGAGCCCGATGAAGTTCAGGGGCGCCCAGCACACGGCGAACAGCACGAACACCACAAACATCGTCAAGAAATTCCTCATGTCGGCCGCTCTGACCTTTGGGTTGGGCCGCACACGACCTTTGACCCTGATCACCAACGTCCATATGCGCAGGTAGCAGAAAGAAACCACGGCCAGAGGGACCAGAAAGTGGATGAGAACCACGCAGACAGTGTAAGAAGAGCTCGCGGTCTGGGTGAAGGTGCAGGAGAAGACGCGCGGGTCGTATTTCAAGGAACCCACCAGGAAGTTGGGTACGGTGGCCAGAGCGGTCAGCATCCAGGTGAGCAGCAGGTACAGGCAGGTGTTCCGACGGGAGTAGAGTCGGTCGTAGCGGAGACTGTGGCAGATGTAGCAGTAGCGGTTGATGGCGATAGCCGTGATGTTGAAGACCGAGCCGATCACACTCAGTCCCATAACAAACCCGCTCAGCTGGCAGTGCAGGGAGCCCATCGTCCAGCCGTTATGGAAGATAGCGACCAAAGCCAGGGGGTAGGGGTAGAGTGCCACCACCAGGTCAGCCACAGAAAGACTCACCACAAAGATGTTACCTATTAACGAGAGAGAATGTGACATCATTTTATAACATATTCATAAATAATTGAAGTTTATAATTGCAATTATACACGATAACTAAGTAACACAAGCAAAAGAGCATAGTGAAATACTTTCATCTAAATGAAAATTATGTCATCATTCACTCAAGCCTGAAAGAAAAAGAAGATATCGCTGCACTTTATTTTAAGGTGTACTTGATACAGCGTAATTCTACATTTACGTACTGAATAAAATGCATTATCTGCATGTAATTATTATATGGTTAGGGTTACTTGCATGTAATTCTGCATAATTTACTGTCATTATAATAGTAAGTACATGCAACATGCGTAACAAGGACACCTTAAGATAAAATGTTACTGAAAATAATTATAATAGTCACTGGAGCTTCAAACAACATTGAACTCCATTGACATACACAATATTTTTTCAAATGACCTTCTTTTTTGGTCCACAGGAAAAATTAATTATAAACCGTAGTACTAAACTATAATTACTGTGCAACCCAAATACAACACCAAAGAAAAATAATTATATATTCCTCAAATATTTCTTCAAGGTAAAAAGGAAAAAAAATTATATTGTCACTGGGGTTCAAACAACTTTGGACTTTCATTGTAAATAGAAAAAAAACCAACAGATAAAACTTGTTTTAAAAAATAAAATATAAGCCATATTATAATTATACATAAGTACTGGGCAATCGAAACATGAGCGCAAATGTCTACTTAAAGCGATAGTTCACCAAAATGAACATTCTGTCACCATTTATTCACCCTTAAAACAAACAAACAATAAACAACATTTTGATTAAAAAAAAGATATGTCACTAGGGTCCAAAAACAGTGAACCTGTGTGGGCAGCAAGGACCCAAAACATACATTGAAGACATTTAATATAAACATAAGACATTTATGTTTTCTCAAAGACAAAATGAAGAAAGAAACTAGACCCTAACTCCACACTTTACCCCGCTCCACAGAACAATAGAAACCATGCAGTTTTGGTACATGATTGTGCGAATTTTGATTTTTGGATGAACCACCCCTTTAATTCACATAAACCCTTGACTGTATCTAACGGTATCATGTGGTTGATCACACGTGCTCCGCTTTCTCACTGTCATATTATCTCATAGTCACATTATGTCACTGTACATTTGCATAGAGTTGAACTCTGCTCAACTTTGTTGCATCGCCGTCGGTCTCTGTTGCTCACGTCGCCTCAAATCAACAACTCTCATTCAAAATGAATGACTTCCGGTTGCTTTGTCACTGCAAATCGCTGTCAGTGTGAACGCCCCTTTGGGGACCACAATGACTGCCGTGCACAGGATGCCTTTGCCTGTTACTACTACTCCTTTTTATGGTATTGTGCTTTTTATTTATGCTTTGAGGCTTGTTTTATTTTGCATTTAAAAATGAAAATGTAACAGAAATTTTTATTTAAACCTACATTTTACATTTTGAATCTTTAAAATGTAAGCAACAAATCACTAGGCACTACACATGCTCTGTATATGTCAGCAATTTCAAAAACTGAAACAGAATCTGAATTTAAAAAAAAAGAATAATAGTGATATTATAGTAATAGTAGGTCTCTTTCACTGACTTTTCTTACTCTGTAATATCAGCATCTCTGCATCTCTGACACACTGTGTCTGCGTCCTTTAAAAGAGTGTGTATGAAGGTCTGCGTCAGGACTGTGTGTGGAATGACAGACACCAATGTGTAATTTATAACTCGATTAGGTAGGGGCTGTAATAACTATTACCCTTGCAGACTAACAATAAGTCTCCTCACACTGTTCACAACGCTCTAAAAGATAACAAAGGAAAAAAAATGCCCCACCGCTAGACCCCGTCTGGCTGTCTTAAAAAGCGATTCAGCCTCATGTTCTATCTCAAAAACAAAACGGTCAGACACATTCATCTTCTCCAAAAATGACCTTATTGTGTCTGTGCAAAAATGCCTTTCTGATTGAGCTGCCCCCACAAACCCATTTACAAATCATTCGCTGAATACTAAAGCAGCTCATTTCAGCAGTTTCAATTATTCTTTGGCTCTGCGCAACACTGATCAGGTCACGCTTGTTTTGCTCACAATTTTCCATTCATGAACTCTCATTGACTGTTTCCCTCCATCACACGCTATCTCTATTTCAACCCAAACGAGCCATGAAGATTGCGTGGCAAGAAAACGAAAAAAGCTTAGGAAGGTAGCATTTATGAGAGAAAGAGATTCAAACCCCATCAGACCCGCAGCCTTTTGTGCATGAACACCTGGCATCACCTACGTCTTCCACTCATGCAAAGTGTTGTAAAGTCTTCAGACTGGGTCACACGTTATAAACACTGTCAGAAAAAAGGTAGCATGCTGTCACTGGGATGGTACCCTAAAGTATAAAAGCTAAAAGTCACATCTTTGTACCTTTTACCCCCTAAATAGTACACACCAAGTGACTGCTTTGTACCTTTTTTTAGGGTGTATGATCATTTTCTACTTCAAGTTCAAGGTCTGTTCTGTCTGCAACAAACTGTTTTGTAAAAAAAAAGGCTGAAAGCAAGATACAGGTAACATCGCACACTTACATTTTTAGACAGCCTTAAATGCGTACCTTTTTCATCATATCACCTGTAAAATCACAAATGATTTATCTGAGCATTTCCTTTAAACCAGCAGTGGCATTTTGACTGGTGCCTCAGCCTGCCAAACATTGGTCAACCCGAAGCCACAACTGACAGGAAGTGTGCTTGGACAAGATCACCATCTCCCGCCATCAGTCTAGCATGAGTCCAGTAACCCGAGGCATCACACACTGGACAACAAACAGAGCGGCTTCAGCTAACTGTGCTAAAAAGCGTGTCCAGAAATTTTCCCAGAAATCTTGAAATGATTGATACTTGCATAATAACATCAGTTCTCAAATTACATTATTACTGTCAAAGCAATGGACATTTTGTTGTGTTATCTCCCTCTGTGTTTCCCTGTGGTAAGATTAACTTTCATCTTCTTGGATTGTGATTAAACGTTATATTGAACTGTCATTGTTTTCATGAGTGTCCATCTACATGTGTGTGACAATTACATAATAAAATTGGTGGAAGCAGAGATCTCCTAATTCAACGTTTATTTACTCCTTTATGAGTAAATAATGATGATAAAAGATTATGTCTTTTAAATATATTGTTTGTTAGACATATCATGTAAATCATGTCATTATGGTATCAATATCAGCCTTTTTTCTTTCATTCCAATAAGAATCCTGATTAAAAGTTTGGCTTATTTAATTTTTATGTAACTCAACTGATCAAATGTAACCGTTCTACAATTAGAAAGATACAATTCCCTCAAGGTTGCAGTATCTATTCAGCTGAAACCCTTTTCCAGTGGTGCGCTCAAATGCCTCAGCGGTCTGATTCTCTGCAGCTCATCACTGTGATCAGAGCAGAATCCTCAATCTAAGCTCAAGTCGGACCTCAGGCTCGAAAAAGCAGTTTTTGACTTTTTTTCAAACAGTCACTGGAAATGGATCCTCTGGCAACAGAGTCCAAATGGTCAGGGAATTGCACACAGGTCACTGCGGGTCCTTCGCACTGACATTTACAATGACATTTATATGGAGAGTCAGTGCTGTTGGCACCGGACAAAGACGTCATTTCTGAGCGGGAAAGTTTTTCAGACAAAAGCTAAAAGATCATCTTTTGCTTGAGCAGAGACTTAGAAGGCACAAGTTTTCATTTATATGAGCATTTTAAAATTGCTTTACTCTAGGTGCCTTTAGAAGTTAGATTCGAGTTGCAGTCATCTGCATGAAACTACGAAGCAGTCCCATGACCAACAATAAGAGCAACAAACCCTTAGAAAGCTATATTTTAACATCTAATAACACCACAAATCATGAGAGATAAGATGTGAATGCTGCACCTTTCCTCTATCATTATCTTCCAGCTTGAGTAGAGATGCATCTGCTCTTGTTTTTTATTCCTCATCAAGTTTGAAGGACATAAAGACAGTGTAATAATGACAGGCTTATTTTAAAGTGGCTCATATATCACATTGGGAGAGAAAGAGGAAGAGCAGAAAAGAGAGGAGAGCATTTATTTTGTCTGCGGTTCAGATCAGGACAGTTCCTGGGCAGGAGTGACTGCCTGAGGATCTCTATAAATCCACATGATTATCCTGGACAGAACGGTTTAATTGATTTCTTTCTCCACGATTTCTCATGACACACTTTACACAAAGACATATGTTCTACAAGCCTGAATCATATATTTAAGAGCAAAACAGACCTTATGTACATTTTAGTACTGTGTTACTGTGCAAGATTAATGAGCATCATACTTCATCAAAATTGTTTCACCTTGACTTCCTTTACAGCTGATATCACTTAAATGCATTGTTAATCTCTCACTTTTGAAATACATGAAAGATGCAAGTTGTGATTAAATACAAAAAGCTATTTTACATAGGTTACTCCTAATGGGAGTAAAACATTGTTGAAGAATTTTAAATATAGGCTACTCTTACTATTTCTGTCATATCTTCAGGGTATTTGGCAGAAATAGAAAGAGTATGCTGCTCTGAATTCAGTTTATAGTCTTGCTTTTTTTAAACCCATAGAAATGTTGATGTTGCGTATTGCTGGCATTTTCTCGTTTGAAAGTTGCTTTGGGTAAAAGCATCTACCAAATGAATAAATGTATAGTATGTAAAACAGGTATATAAATGAAAAATATTAATGAAAAGAAAAAATGTAGAAATCTATAGTTAACACATTCATTCAGTTTTTTCTATATCTATCGTGTCAATTTAAATGTTTTTTTTTAACAGACAGCCACTGAGTAACAAAGAATAAAGCTTGATGCAGAACGAGCATTGAAAAAATATGTAAATACTGTTCATTAAATATTGTTTCGACTCAAAAAATAATTTTAATACATTTTTTCTGTATCTTAAAGCTTCCACTAAGAAAAAAAGTCCACAAGTAGGCAACTGTAGTAATTTAATCAGTAGATCTAATTATCAACTTTACACCATAATGGCAAATCCACTTTTTTCTTAACATGATGAGACTGAGAAAGAAACATGTTTTCCTCCAGCTGGATACAATACTGTGTCATCTAACAGCATGTGGAGAGATGATTTTATAGCCAGTCACAACGCTGAGCTAGAAAAACCCAGAAGCTCTGTTGAGTTTTATGCAGTGCAGAAAAAAAAGACCTTGGCAAAGAGTAAACAAGGAAGAATCTGCTAGGAGAGTGAACCAGAAGATGGATGCACATGAAAGGCTTTTCCAGGCAAGCATCTTGTCAAAAAATATCCAAATTCATTCTCAAACTTCACTCTGTTGCAAGCAGCAAGACTAACTAAAATCTAACGTGAGGAAAGCTTGTTTTGAGGTGTCAGCATGTTCTGAGTTCCATCTAGATGTTTGGGCTTTGGAAAGGCGTACAGTCAAGTCTTCTTGCAGTGCGGAGAAAAGACCAGAATAGATTTCCCATCTTTGTTGCAACTTACGGCTTCATAAAACTCACATTCTAACGAAATCTGAATATTTCAAAAAGAATGTATTGAGAGTTATATCAAGAGGACATCATAAATTTAGAATTTTTATGTATAAGCCGACAGCGATTTGAAATATGCCATATTAAAACAAAGAATCTACAACAAATGGCAGGAATTTATAAAATAACATGCTACAATATATTGTAACCTCTCCTAGAAAATATCACAGACTACATCAGTACCTGAGGTGTATGATGGACTGAAGCAAGGATAAATGTGCTTATGCAACATCACCACATACACACACACACACACACACACACACACACACAGCCTTCTTCCCACACACATGCATGCACAATTACACAGACATGCACATGTACTTTTGCTTCCTATTGCGCCTATTGCTATTTAAATAAAACAAATGTATTTTGTATGCAACTGATTTAATTCTCAAAATAATCCAAAACACAGGTCAATTATTAAATATCTGCGAAAAGCAATATACATTTTAATGAATTTTTCATTTGAACAAAGCAATAGGAATCACACAGTAATAAGAGTGGTTTAATAGTTAGAGACTTCTTCATAGAGAGATGGAACATTTACAAAAGCCTGGATTTTAACTTTTTCTAAATCTGACTATGTACAGAAACAGAAGAAATTTGCAGTTAGCAGATGACTTTCAGAGAAGCCAATTAAAACGCAATTACCTGCTCTTTTTTCCCAGTACCTCTGTGAGCCTGTTCGAGGTTATCAGTAGCTGTTAGGATGAGGCTGATCTGGCTGCGTCCGTGCTGTCATAAATGTATTTAATGGATAGTCTGGCTCTGCTCGTCTTTGCTGGAATTAGCTGATATTAAAATGCATTTTAAAGGCTTATTTTAATACACAGATCAGACAGTCTATTATAACCCTGCACACCTCATCTTTACCTCTCGCTCTGATGTCCAGGATTATAAGTGTGGAACATTAAAATCTGCCAACCAACGTCTGCTAAATTATTGGATTATAAAATTCATTAGATACTGGCAAGATACCACCATCAATTCCACTCTGAAAGCACACACATGTAAGAGCAGCCTTAGATACACACGTACTAAGGCTATGTACACACAGACCCATAGTACCTTTTACATTCCAGTTCCATAAAAATATCTCGGTGGAAGCAATAAGAAAGAAAGAGAACGAGAATGAGGGGAAAAAAAGGTATGAAGGACAAGTGAAGGTTAAGGCAATGCAAGTTATGTGAACTGCATAATAGAAGTCACCAAGAGCGTGACACATTGATAAACAAGTAACAGTAATATTGCAATAACATACGCATTTATTCAATAATTAAGCAAATATAATTAATTAATTTACCTTTGTAAAGACACCTCATTGTTGGCTATCTCGGCTGTATCGGTTGCCGTAGCTTCCCTAAAGGGAGGGGGAACTTGGTTGCAATTCACAATCTCAAATGCTACATGTCGCTAAAATGTACACAGTGCACCTTTAAATGCATTCCAGATTATTTTATTTCAGCATTGTGTTTACTAAATATGTATTAAAAGGGAAGAATTTTGTAAGAATTGTCTGGTAACACTTTGAATTAGAGATTCATTTATTAACTGTATTTATTGCAAACATTTTAGTATCACTGAGATACTATTGTAATTTTTTTTACATATTTGCATTTCATATTTTTCCATTTTTGTTGTGTTTTTGTCATAATTTTTTATATTAGTCTACCTTTATTGGCTTATTTGCAGTTTATTTTCAGTTATGTAAGAAATATGAGAACTGTTGCCTTGACAACCAGCTAAAATAAATAAGTTTAAAAATCTTACGTTTTATTTTATTAGTTTATTGAATTTCAAAATTATAACAATTATGCAACGCTTCTAAAAATAGAAAGGAGGCTATATATCGGGCCTTTGTAAGTATCTATATTTTCAAGCAGTGTGTGTGTGCGTGAGTGTTTATGCGTATGCATGAAAAAGAAAGAAGGGGAGAATTTCCCCCCTTCATTTCCATAAGTACTTAATGCTGAATTATTCCTGTACACCAGCCAGTCATATAAAACAGCCAGCCGTCCTCTCAGGAGCTCTGCCAACAGACGGATCAAACCCACCCCAGCTATCTAAACAACATCTTCATACTGCGGTATGCAAATGATCATGTTTGTTCTATTATTATTAAAAATCTATTAGATTTCCAAGGAGTCATTGCAATTTGTAGCCAGATATTCTGTTGGCTGTTGATCTTGTCTCCCAGGCAGAGTGTCCAGTTAGTGGTCAGACGAGGGAGCCAAAAATCATTACCATTGCCATCAAAGACTCTCACGTACACTGTAACGTTCCATCCCAACCAATTCTCATCTGCACACATGCATTAGAGTCTAATTCTAACCCATTCCGATTAGAAATGCCCATATAAGAGCATTAACATGCCTCAGTGTGAACTGGAGACACATTCAATTATGTTGACATTGCTGGTGTGTGTGTGTGCGGTGAGACCATACATTCTCATTGACTGAGTGTGTGTTGCACAGACTGATGTGCCATTAACAGAATTTATGGTGCATAACAAACACAAAATTGTAACTATTTTTCACATTTTCTGCAAGTGCAAAAGATGCTGCCAGGAGGCTAAGGAGTCGTTGTGGCTGCCATTATGTTGCTATGCAGCTGCCATGGTGTTCTCTTCAACAAGCTGCACAAATTAAGGTAAGAGCCATGTTTAATGACACACCTGAACCAGCTAATCAAAGTGTTCAGGCTTACTTAAATTACAGTCAGGTTACAGCCCTTTAGGACTACAGTTGGTTACCCCTGACTCGACTAGGGGTAACTAGGGGTTGTCTGAATACCTAACTTTAAATTTGAGCAACATTATGCTTGCCTAAAGTAGAGAATTCTGATACTGTCATGCTGTCCTTCACTGACCATCTGTGAGTATTACTACACTGAGAGTAGCTCATTGCTTCTCCTCTGAAAGCCATCTGCCCATCAGGAGCCCTGAGTGTGTGCCATTGCCAAACATCGCTGCTAATTCAGGTGAGGCGTAATGGATGAACTGCAGTATGCCTCTGCCGCTAATGGAGACACCATAATACAGAAGGGAACATTTTAAACAGTGAATATCTAAATGTCCTTTTATCAGACTGGTAGCAGTGCCATTTGAATCTCTGGGGTCAATCTTTTTTTTTTGGTAATTGAAAGAAACTATTACTTTTATTCAGCAAGGTTGCATTAAACTGATCAAATGTGACAGTAAAGACTTTTGCAAGGAAAATAAAATGTTGCAAAGAAGTTGAATCTTGAAATTTATTGGAAATGTTCCACCTTTTGTCAACCTACTTCAGCACCAATCAGCATATTAGAATGATTTCTAAAGGATTAAAAACATTATTGAAAACAGTTATTTTCTATTGTAATAGTATTTCACAATATTGCTATTTTACAGTATTTGTCATCAGATAAACACAGCCTTGGTGAGCATAAGAGACCTTTTTTATACTGGGTTTTAGATGATTCAGACCGATTGGGCTGCTTGACTTGGGCAGATCTAAAATGTGCCAGAATCTCCTGAACAGCGTGTGGGAACGCCAACTGATGCTGGACATTAAAAAGCTATCAATCAGCACTCTGGTTTAGAGATGGGCCAGCAGAATGGGGGTAAGGGAGTATTGATTAAACCCAACTCTGGCTGCTAGAACTTGCACAGTCCCATAACTGAACCTGATGGCTATAGAAATAGGCTGAAAGAAAACAAAAAAGAAAATGAGGTTTTCAGTGTCCTTGTGCCAAATTTCTGAGTCATAAATTTTGACATATTAGTGCAGTTTTTGCAAAGCTGTATACAAGTTTTATTTTCCTTCCTACTGCAGTAAGTACAAGCCCATATAGTCAACATTTTAAGATCAGTTTATCATAGCGCCAGACATTCATGCGTGATACATAAAATGAATAATATGTATGGATAAAAATGTATATAATACTAAGACATGGCTTTTTTTGTATGGATTGAAATGCATATGACCATTATTCTTTTTATGGTTAAATGAAACAATTTTTTCAGTGCATTCAACTGTACAACACTGTAGTTACACTTAAAACACTTAACTGTTCGGTTACAAATTAGTTAACTACAAATGAACAATACTTCTGTGGCATTTATTATTCTTAGTTAATGCTAAATTCACAAGTTGTGTCTGAACTAGCGTTAACAAAGATGAATAAATACTGTAATAAATGTATTTTTCATTGTTTGCTCATGTTAGTTAATTCATTAACTTATGCTAACAAATGAAACCTTATCGTAAAGTGTTACCAGTTGTCCTTCACTGATTAAAATAACCTACTAAGAATAAAATGAACCAACAACAACTTTTCCATCAACAAATAGAAAAATCGTGTTTTAGCCACGGCACGTGCCCACAACACATAAACAGCCCATTTCATGTCCTGATCCCACTTTCTCTGTCCCCAATGGTTTCCTGTCTCTCTCCTCTTGTCCTGTGCTTAAAGGCAGTAAAGCCCATAAATAGAAATATAAAAAGCAAGCACTGAAATTGCAGAATCAGATCACGGGCCTCTTTTTCCCCACCATAACACACAAGATTCTGATGTTACAAAGTCCTCCAGAATCTAACATTCCACACTCTTCCTTACTGACAGATCCTGAACACTGAGATGGAATCACTGATCATTTTCGAAACTGAGCGTCTGGTGTTTGTCCATCTCCGTCAGGAGCGATGCTGGATATCCATTCTTTTTGCAAACATACAGGGTTGCACATCTACTCAAGTAGCTCATGGCTCAGGGCAGGCTGGGAAAACACCGCATGATCTGAGGCAGCGACATTTCGACACGCTGCCAAAACAGTTAGGAGCAGCTGCAGAGATCGGAACGGTCTGATGATAGGAATACGCAAAGAGAACAACACTACCCATACTGAAGCATTATTTTCTCATTATGCCTGATGTACATCTCCTAATTCCCTTTTTGTGGACACCAACATGGACAATTAACCACTGTCTTCAAATCATGGGAAATTCTCATCTCCCAGAGCGCTTTAAATTTGTGTAAACACCACACTGTTCTCTTCAAAATATAGGTTCAAAAGAGGGTTTTCAAAGTGATGCAACAAGAGAAACACTTTGGGTTACTCAAAGAACCAATTCCAATCCATTTTCTTAGCGAAGAACCTAAAAATGGAATCTTGAGCAACGGAAAGGTTACATGGACGTTAAAGGTTTTTCATGGAACCACAGATGCCAATAAAGAACCTTTTGGGTCTGATGATGGCACTTCAGCTTTGATGGAATCTTTTAATTTTCTGCCTGCTCAGCTAAGATCATAGTCATTCTCGTACCTACAGCGCAATCCCATGAATCCGCTGAACTCATATAGCAGTGAAATCGATAGAGATATCTACCCCTCCCAGGCAGAGCTCCCCTCCCTCGCTCTCACCTGTATAAAATTACTCACAAAGAAACAGCTCTAAAATTAATCTTTGTTCTAAAATGAATATGAATGATTTCTAGTCAAACAATACAATTTGGAGCATTGACCATGTGAACTCTGCTGCACCAAAGGTCAAATTTTACCCCACTGAAGCACACTTTGTAATATTTTTAAGTATGCTAGTTAACGCAGATCATCAGGTTTTACATCGACTTGTTTATTGCAAACGCCAAGCAATTATCTAATTTATCATGCATTCATTATTTTTTATGCTTTATTTGCAATTTTTTTAAAATGCAAAATTTGAAAGAGCAATACAGAAAAATGTTCCCTAAAGGTGTTCGACACTTGGACATCTCTGTATGGGTGAGAGTTGGAGAGACTTGTATGCATTTTATGTTCCCGCAGCACTATAACAGTCTCAAATATCTAGTGTTCATCGCACTGCCTGCAGTATAAAACGATGCCCTGTAAAATGAGTTGTTTGCTGACGTGTTTCTGTTGAAGTGATCATGCCTTGGGTTACATTCTCCTGACACTTCTTTACACATCAAAAACATGAAAAGTTAATATGCCATTCAACATCTTGTCTTGTTGCACAACATAAAAAAAGACAGCCATGTTTTGCTGGTGTCTCTTATGTAATTCTGGAGAAAAGGGTGCATCGAAACACACAGAGGAAAGCATGTGGTCTGTGTTTTGGTATAACACGAAAATATTGTTTCCTTCCCCGTAGCATAATTAATAACCACCATAAACTGAAATTAAATGATTAATGCAAAACTGACAACAGCAGCTGGGAACAACTTTAGCCAACAAAAACGTCCAATGCACAATCCAGATGTTTTTTTTTTAGCTTATGCAAATACTATTTTTTCATTTCTCATCTAAAACTTGAATCTCATCTAAAGATGTGTGATGTTTGACACTACAGTTGTTATGTTTGTCTTCACACCTGCATTCCTGAGTTTCTTGTTCCTGTACACCGACAGGATGACCAGCAGATTTCCAACGATATCAGCCACGGTGGTGAAGATCAGCACGCCGGCTAGAGTGGCCGCTACCCCGGGAGACGTGCTCCTGGCGGGGACGCAGTTGTTTCCCCGGGATAAACTATCCAGGCAGCTCAAGTTCGCCTTCATCAACTCCATTCTCAGGGAAAAGCGTGAAGACGCATTGAAGTTTCTTCTTTGATCCACTCTTCGAGAGAAAAAGGCAAAGTTGGAACGAACCGGTATTCTCCCTCCAGAAAATAAAAACAATCCATCCCACTTATAAAATGTCACTGAGCGCTTATAAATCTAATGCTGTGTGAATGCCGTTTTTACGTAACTTCCATAGCACGGGAACTATCGCAGAAGGATCCCTTCGAATTTCCCAGTAGCTTCCATTCAATTCAAATGCACGTTTGGTAGTCGGCGCATTGTCAGCCCCACAGTTATCTGGATTGTCACCTCAGATCACAGTGACTCACACACACACACACACACATACACACACTCCGGGCTGTTGCTCAGACGCCACACACGGCGGTCTGCGTCGCATCCCCGGCGCCGTAGCCTCTCGGTCTCCGTTCCAGCGCACAGTCAGATGTGAGGCGCCAAACCGAGCTACTATTAGCGTGAAGGGATTCAATCTAGTCAACAGTCTCTGCGAACTCACCGTAGAGGTTTATAAACGGAGATTTTTATACCCGTAATTATAAAGTAGGCTATATACATGTATTATAGTTACGTATATTACATATATTAGACATTTTTAAATGTTAGAAAAGTTAGCGGAGCGAACTCGCCTTGGCTTAAAGAGGTAACCATAGCAACAGTACGGAGCCGGATAGCTTTTAGTAAGGATTTGTATTTATAAATGTATATACAACAGCGCCTTACAGTTTTACTTAATACTATTAAAATAAATCGCTTATTTTTATTTTAAAGGGGTTGTCTAAAAAGACCGCTTTTGGCCAGAAACACCTAACACAGGCTGTGTATGCACATAAAATTATGCTACTAGAAATGTATACTTTAGTTAAATAATAGCTCATTGTTTAACATTCGATTCAGTTCGATCCATTTTAAAGAGTTCATTCGATAAATTGACGAAATAATTTTTTTTTTAATATTTCAAAAAATTAAAAAAAATGATGATGCTTCTAATATGATTCATTTTATGTCCTATAGGCTATAAAATAATATTTTCTGCTACACAAAAGCAGCCTTACTAACCATGAATCCCTTAAATTAGCCACCCAACTCAAAATACACACATCTGCTGCTGCATGTAATCTCATCCTGTTAATTTAAAACAAGTTTGCATATGTTTGACTATGAATAATGAGGCTGCAACAGTCAAGCTGATGAACAATGGCAGGCCACGTATAAACAGTGGCATCCTGACATGAGAGCTAAGACAGCTGAACAGAAAACAATCTGTAGCTAAAAATAATCATCAATCTCATGCATATTTACATTCACATTGGCGTAAGGGTGTAGCTACAATTGAGTGCACGCTTTATGGGAAACCATCAAGAGAAGCTTTATTATTCCAATCACTGTAGTGCCTTCTGGGAAAATTAAGTTATGCAGTTATTTTATAATGCAAAAATAAAATAAATAAATAAATAATCCAGTGAAGCAGAGGACAGACATCATAAACAACCATGAGCTCATGCCTGTAGGTGTCTCGTGTCTTGCTTACAATTCTATGCCATAAATTTCTGTCTAGAGCGAAGCACTTTAACTGAAGGGATGCACCACACAAGTGTACAATGTCATCAGTCAATTCTCGGTGGAGCCTGCTGGATCTGTCGAACCAGCATTTTAAGTCTTCCTGTCATTCGTCATTCTGCAAATGTGTCGGAAAAATCTCAGCTTTCACTGAATAAACTTTGAACTCTGCAATGAGATTCATATGTGAGTCAATTTTCTTTGAATGTTATTACTTTCTGACTTTTTGCTAAAAGTTGTTTTGCACATAAATAGGCTATATATGCCACATGACTTTCAGCTTTTTCAAAAGACTATATTAATAACAGTACTGTTTTTCTCAATGGCTTTGGCTCATTTCTTTTCAAAACAATACGTTCAGATCTCTGAACAATTAGTTTCTTTATCACAGCAGATTGGAATTTCTTATTGATTTGAGCAAATTGCAAATGTGTGCAAACAGTAAATTAATCTGTCAGCAGTTTGCACAACAACTAATTGCATATGGCTTGTTTATCAAAACTGATGAGTCTTTGTAAAACATTCGTACAAAACTAAATGTACAAATACAAATGTCTGTATATGTTTTATGTGCTGTTGTGTACAATTAAAAAAAAACAAACAAAAAAAAAAAAACATTTGTCATGGTGAAAAAACAATATACATATTGACCAGTGTGGCTCACACAATGTACAAATACTTAATATTTTGGTGGCCTTGGCCAAATCACTGAAAAAACTAGGTTTTGAGGCATGAATAAAATGTTTTGGTTGAGTAACTACATTTTGCAGACATGCAATAAAGTTCTGAAGTTCCAGCAATGTTTGGAAAATGTGCCAAAGCAATTGAGAAAAACTGTAATATGATAAATAATCTCTAAGGTAATAGCATGCAATAATCATAAATGCACTTTTAAAGGGTTAAAACGCAAAGATGTCTCTATGCTGCCCCAGCAACAAGCTGGTGCTAAAGGTATGTTTGCAACAGTGTATTATATGCTGAATGTGTCTTTAGAACATCTAGTTTTATACAATGATAAAACTAATCAAACATTTTGGAACTTTAAACCCGAAACAAAGTGAAGAGACCAGAAAGGACATCAGAAATACTGCCAAGTTGCCTAGCGTGAGAGGAATCCACTGCCTACATGGTAAAAATAGTTTTATTGAAGTCTCTTGGAGTGAACAAGATAAACAAATGTCAGCTTAAGCAAAGCAAGAAGCTATAAGACAGACAGACAGATAAACAGAGAGAAACAGATGGATGGAAGGTTGGATAGATAGATAGATAGATAGATAGATAGATAGATAGATAGATAGATAGATAGATAGATAGATAGATAGATAGATAGATAGATAGATAGATAGATAGATATATAGAACAGTTTAATTTTATTCATGCTTCAAAACCAAGCTATCTTGTCAGTAATTTGACCAAGGCCACAATGGTCAAAATGTTTAGTTGTTTTTTCCCCATGACAAATGGTTATCAACTATGGAAATTAAAGGTTTATAAAAAATAATAAAAAAAATTTGTTGAGAAGAGTCGTTAAAGATCGGTCAGGCAGCGCTGCTTCAAGTCGAACACACCTTAGCTCTGGAGGTTGAATGCTCTGCAGAACAAAAGTGGGTGTTTCTCAATTTATGGGTGTTTTCAATCCGCTAGGCGTTTCTCGATCACACAATCAAAATGATCCCCCTGACTCAACCCTACCCCTGAACCTACCACACTTTGCTTTACAAAGACTTCAATCTCATCAGGCATAAAGATTTTGGCAAAATCAGTGTGGTGGCAGAGTCCTTTTTAGTCATTGTACTAATCATTTCGGTGGTGTAGCCATTCTTTTTGAAAGAAATTTTAAAGCTAATATTTTTCCATGGAGGGCAGATGGATTGTAACTGTGATAGAGTTTGATAATATTTTATCTATATTAGGTAGTGTGTACGGTTACAATAATTCTGCTGCAAATAAAACATTATTTCATGAACTCTCACATAAGTTATCACAATTAAGAAGTAAATTGCCATGAGCCGTTTTGATTACGGGGGGTGATTTCAATGAGGCTTCTATTAACAATATTGACAGGTTTCCCTCAAGGACAACTGGTCATATTATTAAGCCTGTCGTTACTGAATTTTGAAATAATTTATCATTGTTAGATCCTTTTAGATTCCTTCATCAATTGATTAATTCACTTGGCCCAAATCTGATATGTCTAAAAAGTCTCGGATAGACCGTTGGTTGATTTCAGAATGTCTATCTCCATTCATCTACTCTTGTGAAATCTTGTGTGGAATTCTTGTGGAATTAAGGTCAAGCAGTCAGTAAAATATCGGAATAACAATTCAAAAATCAGTAAAGGAAAGACTGGATGACAACTTTACCCCTAAGCTACAGAAAACATTTTTAACAGATGGCTTCAAAGGGACTTAACTTTACAAGGAAGGACATTGCTCTTAAAAGCGGAAGGTATCTCAAGATTGGTTTAGATGTGGACAAAAAGTCAGCAACGGCTATTGACTCTGTTTTGTTCAAATTTATTTGGAAAAACAAAACTGAACATAATAAAAAGGAAAACAACGATTAGGGAACATGCTGAAGGAGACTTTAACGCTAATGATTTTACAACTCTCAACCAAGTGTTTCAAATCAACTGGGTCAAACAATGTATGCTAGGAGGAAATGCTCCCTGCTTTTTCATTCCAAACTTATTTAACAGTTGTGGTGGCTTAAAGTTTTTGCTAGGTTATAATTTTATTTGTAATAAGTTGCAAATTAAGATTTTCACAAGCAAGCACTGGATTCTTGGAAACTGGCTTTTAAGCATAATTTTTCACCTTACAAATATATCATGTGGAATAATCAATATATTCCACATAAAAACAGGACGATATTTAATAAAGAATGTGCAGAAAATAATATCATTTCTATTTGAAAATTTGTGGGATTAGTTATGAGAAATTCAGTAAGGAAACTGCTATTGATATTACGTATAGGATTTTTAAGAATAATTAATGGCATTTCCCCTAAACCTCTAGAGCTTATTAAATCATCTTTGCAGTAATCTTCTTTAAAAGAAGACATTCCCTGTTTAATGATAGGTGGAATTGATTTTTAGATTAAAAAATGCAATAATATTCACATCAGAAGAACGTTATTCTCTATAAGCAGTATTGCCCCTAAAGCAATGTCTTCATGGAAACGGATTTATCCTTCTTTATCTTGGTGTAACACATGGTCTGTTCATAATAATTTAGTGATACCAAACAAGGTTAAAGAAATCCATCTTAAAATGCTTTACCCCTGTAAGGAATTTTTTTTATGGATATTTACCCAGAATGTTCTTTTTGTGGATCAGAATGTGTCAATGTGATTTCCTAATGTAAATTAAAAAGATTCTTTCAGTTAAAACATACCAGACGTTAAATACGACTATTGAATCATCTGTAAACAATCATCTAAGATACAATGTTTAGATGAGGTTTCCTACCCCCTACTTAATTCAAACATTTTATTGTTATGTAGCGCATTTTATTTGTAATTATTATGGTTTTCATATGTAATATCATCATTTAGTTTTTATGTTTTATTTTTTGTCTTGTTATGTTTAACTGTCTATAACTGTTTACTGTTAATTATATATTTTATGTTTAACGTCTTATTCTAAATCCCTTGTAACACTGTTTTTGACTAGTTAAAATTGTTGCGTGTGTCTGTAATTTTACAGTATGTGTGTAAAACGCTAATGTTAATTGTAAATTGTTAATAAAAATAACTAAATAAATGAATGATCAAAAAATCTCGTCAGGCAGGCTAGTCCTGTGTGCGCATGCGCGCTACACTGCGTTGCGTAAACTCGGAGTCGGCGGTTCTCGAGGAGCGTATTATGTAGTTAGCAACATCTTTGCTCAGTTTCTAAGCGTCCTTGGCGGTTTAAGGTCTGTTAAAGGTCATTGACAGTTCTAAAGCGTCCTTGTGTCTATAACCTATTTCTCATTCAACTATTTTCAAAGTTATAAAAGGCATTCAAACATGAGAGACGATAATGAAAGCGACAGTAGGAAAGTGAAAAGAAAAACAGGTCCGGATGATTTAAAGGCGCCTGGGAAGAAGAGACAGAAAATAAAAGACAAAAACGAGGGAAAGAGCGGTGCAGTGCAGAAATCAGACGGTATCTATCTATTTATCTATCTATCTTAGTAGCATCAGCGTTAACCTTTATGTACTGCATCACATTTACTTGACTTTTATCAACAATTATCTGACATTATTATATACTATACTAGTATATACTATACTGGCATTATTTAAACAACAACAAAATCGTATTACCCCTCACTGAGCTTCTTTTAAGGTCATTAGACACAGTAACCTCAGGTGTCATAAAGTTCGCTTCCTGAGTGCACACAAAATACCCTACTCTCACATATCTTCATTTAGAGGATTGTCTCTCAATGCACATTTCAAGTAAATTTCATTTGTATGCGGTCAAAAGTGATACGACTAGTTTCGTACAGCCAGTCCTTGAGAATATTTTCCAAATGTAACCGGTCCACTCCTCAGTTTTTAGGATGTGCGAATGCCTGAGCTTTAACACATTGTTTTCTTATCCGCATTGGCAGACTATATTTATGTGTTATTATACATTAATGACTATTTTGCACTTTTCCTAATTGTAGTTTACATATTTCCTATTTATGTTTCAGAGATGAAGACTTTTAAGGTTAGCCAGATTTGTCAGGGATTGTGTTTTGTAATGTGTTTTCTCTGATCCTCAGCTCTCATTGGTAAAGCCGACTCCACAAAAACTAATATGAAGCTTTCTAGCAAAGACAAGGACAAAAGGAAAACAAATAAATCTGCCCGCACCACAGACTGGTCCGAGGATGATAAGAAAAACAACTCTGACGGTGGTAAAAATACCTCTGAAATAAAGAGGAATGAGAAAGGACAACTTGTGTTTAAAGGTGAAGTTTTTTTCATGGAGTAGGTTTAAGATACATTCATTCATTAATTCATTCACTAATTTTTAATTTTTCTGTTGTTGCAGAACACCCAGAGTTCACACCTAACATGACTCCAAAAGAGGTTTTACAGGCAGGCAGTTTTGGGGGTACCTATTTTAGGCCCATCTACTCCAGCGTCACAAGTATGTCTTTCTTTCTATCTTTCTTTCTTTCTTTATTTATTTCTTTCTTCTTTCTTTTCCACAGCAATTTAAAATTTATGTCCATTTATAGAGTGGACTTTATCTAAGCAATTTAAAAGTTACGGCCAATTGGTTTTCAAAGTCACATAAATAGTTAATTAAGATCTGGTGTGCGGTGAGTCATTCTGAATTGGTGAGAGGAAACAACACTGTTGCAGACGAACTCTGCAACAAACAAATGCCGCCTGGGCGCTTCACCAGTTACTTGTGTGTGAGAAAGCCACTGTTAAAATGTCATAAGACATCTACAATTTGCCAGAAGGTGTGTAAGAAACTAAGGTCGGATGAAAGGCAGTCAGACTAAAAACTGTGTTTTGTGTAAGGTAGAGGATAAAATAAATGCAGCAGACTACAGGGTGAAAAATTCTGTTATTTAGGAGAATTTTTATATTTTATAAACAGTGAACATAAAGCTAAAGACGTAAATCTAAAGGTACACAAGAGTGGGTTAAAAACACACAAATGTTAACTGTCCTGAGTGGCAAAGTCAGACTCGAAATCTTAGGTGAGGAATAAAGGGTAGACTTAAAGAACGGGTTTATCCCAAAATTTGGTGAAAATTAGTTTCAAATTTACTCACCCTCGGGCCATCCAAGACGTAGATGAGTTTGCTTCTTCAGCAACGCATCACTTATCCTCCAATGGATGCTCTGCATTGAATGCTTCCGACCATTGCTTCCGGCTGAAATACAAATATTTCATTCATAATACTGCTTTCTCCATTGAATAGGTTGTCTTGCTTGAGTCAGGGTAGAATTATCCACGGATCAAGCAGTTCACAAGCGAAAACATTCCAGCACTATTAATGTGTAAACAAATATGTTGGTGGATTTAATGTGAGAAGATAACAGGGGATGGACACTTTCAGTGGAGGTGGCTTTACTTTCTTACAAGCATATGTGTTACTTTTTTCACTTTATAGGATGTTAGTTAATGGACTGGAGTGGTGTGGATTGTTCTTATCAGCTGTTTGGACTCTCATAGCTGACGGCACCCATTCGCTGTAATTTTTATTTCTGAAGTTATTTTGAATTATTTAAAGTCTCTACTGTTTTTTGTCTAAATCTCTTCAGTCAGAGAGGTTGGTTATGCGCTCAAATGTCGGAACAATAGTTCTGCATTCAACTGCAAATATTAAAATATTCCCAAAATGTTATTTTTTTTAAACAGAGCAACATTACAAAGATGTTTGGCAGGAGATTCCCGAAGACTGGCTGGCTGGGCTAAACATTTCAAAACAGGTGCTAATCATTATCTTATCATTAGCACATAACATTTCAATGCTAAATACTTTTGTTAAGGTTAACATAAACATTTTTATTAGTGTCTATAGCAGCTAAAACAGCTGAACGTACTGTCTTCATGTGTATGATTTATACTGTTTCCATTTTGATCGCAGTATACAGCAGAGACTGTTTAACGTGTATTAGTACTTCTTTTTATGATCATTATTACTATAGGTAATGATTCAGCTCTACTGTTGTTTTGATGCGTTATTTGCCTGATGTTGTTTTACGCAGCATTTTATGTCAGCAGATTAACCGGGTCGTTTGAGTGGTTTTATTCCTTTAGTTTTAAGCTCAGGGCTAAGAGCATGTGACGGGATTCTCAAGCAAAAGGGAAAAATCATAAAAGTTTATGTAAGAACAAGACCACGCTTTCACTTGATAAAAATGAATGAATAGTTGATTGCCACATGCCGTAGTTTACGGAAAGAGCGTATTTGGTTCCAGCTTGGAGCTGCTGTTGTTGTATGCACGTATTTGAGCATTTTAAATTTCGTGACTTTCTAAGCAGGTTTTACACTGTTGAGAGTTGTTGTTTTTTTCCAGGTGGCTTCATCCTCGTACAGGGAAAGTGTGAACACCTATAATGTAAAATGTGGAGGCAGTCTAGAGATGTGGGAAAGCAGTGGCTGGATTGTGCCGCAGGATCCATATGGCTGGTTCCAGTGGTACTGCAGGCAAGAGCTGCTGTGACTATTCACTATTGTTTTCAAGTTTGGGTTTAAAAATTACATTTTTTATTCAGCAGGGACATATTAAATTAATCAAATGTGGCACAAAAGGTGCACAAAATTACATCAATTGCAAGTAAATACCCTTTATTTTTATACGTGATAATGTTCTATTAATCAAAACAAAAAAAGAAAAGTCAACATTGATTTCATGTGGCACTGGGGACTGAAGATTAGTTTTTCCCAGCAGGTTTTACCAGGGCAGGCGAACAGAGGACGATGCACGCCAGATCAGTCGTTGGGCCAAATGTGCAGGAGTCAAAGGTCGTTGGCGGCATAATCTCATCACTAAAGTGGTCCGGTCCGGTTGTGCGTATGACAACCCCAGTGTTTCTCCGGTGGTCAGACAGACTCTGCAGCACTGGGGCTACAAACTCACCCTGGAGGACTATAAGGAAGGAGCAAAGAGAGTCAAACTCAAATAGGATTAACAGACTTCCGAATAGGCCTCATTCAATTTATCACATAGTGCAGAAGAAAGCTGGCCTTACTGCATGGAATTAAACTCACAAATCTGATTAAATAATTGATGCTTTTTCTGACCGATGGGACTTGTTTAGCGGAGTGGACCTGCGATAATAGTACTGCTGTATTTGTTTCCCATTGGACATGTTTTCTGTAAGCTGTTTGGGAAATAGAAAAGTTAGAATAATGGTCTATTTTTAAAATTTGGATCCAAAGAAGAAGCAGACATGAATTGTTTTTTCTTGTCAGTGCCTTGGAGGAATGTGGAGAACGGATGTGGGCATTGTTACAGTTATTTTTATTTTGATAGTAATTTATTTTTTTAGGTTTATTTTTAATACATGCTGAACGTGTTGATCTATTTGTCTACACTCTGTCATATACAAACTTTACAATATTTTCCTTTTATTAAAGGTTTTTTTTAATTAAAGAAGTTTTTTGGGTGACACACTACAAATTTCACCATTTGGTTAGAAACAGATGGAACTTAATCAGAAGCATTTATTATATATGGGTTATTTCTGTTATGACCCCTTGTAAGTGTATTGATATATCAGATATTAGTTGATATACACGTTCTTTGATGTTTATTATGGTATTGGTTGGTTTGTCTCACTTTCTGCCCTTTTTGAAAAAAATGCGGAAATGTCTATGATTATATATTAAAATAAGTCAATTGATCAATTGCATCCAAAATAAATGTTTTTGTTTCCATAAACAAATGTGTGTACTGTGTATATTTATTATGTATGTATAATTATAAACACATGCATGTATATATTTAAAAAATATGTATATTTCATACATAAAAATAACACACTTATGTACGTATATTTCTTTTAATTGAGATCATAATTATGTTAACTGCGTTTCATTTCTTCAACACTGGTCGGCGCCAGTATTTCCCAATTTTTTTACTTTAGCGTTTCTCAATCCACGCCTCTTACTAACTTGTTTTTTTCGTCATTTCCTGCGAACAACAACCAATTCTGGCCTAAGTGACTGGGTTTAAAAACGACGACAACCAATGAAACCTTTGGAACGCGTAAACGTCATTTTATTGACATAATATTGACCAATCAAAAACGTCAGAGCATTCGCCGGAAAACCACGCCAGCCAATGAGCAGCTAGATCAGACAGCAGGTTGAGGTGAACGGCGTTTAGCCCCTCTCCTCTTTGTGATCAACGCTGCGTGTGTTACTGGAGCGGATTAAATACTCTTATAAAAGGTATTTATACGTTTCTATGACGTTTGTATTGTATGCATATAGTTAATGTTTTCATTTGTAAATGAATGTGTTCGTGCATATAAGCTGGAGACCAATCCGGGTCATTTGCCGTGTTGAGCGTTTCGTCCGGCTCGGCTCCGCTTTGCAGACCAGTGCACGATTATTAGTGAAAAAAACAGATATTTAAAAATGTAAAAACGCATGCTCTAAGCTACACTCAATAATGTTTGTAATTCAACAGTCAACAAAGCATACGTTGTCGCTCATAAAGAAGAATCAAACAATCATTCAAAACAAAGGCACCAAATTGCACCCACCAATAAAGAAATCACCTTCTTAATGAAATCTGTTAAAACAGTCATTAACGTTAGGCGTTGGATGTTAAGTATGCATATTATTTCTTCGTTAGGCGATAATACAAATAATGCGACCAATGTTTATTTCAGGCTCCGTCCAATTTTGAGTAGCGTAATGAGATTGATAATTTGTTGGCTTTCGGTGTTTCTTGTTCATGCGTGTTGTCGAGTTTGTCATTTAAGTATTTCATTTAAATCTGCAATTAAAGGATGCTGTAATGTCATCTTAGAGCAGCCAGTATAACCTGTATCGTGGCCTTGTTTACACTTAAACTGTGAATGAGCCTTACTCTTCTCAGGTTTTAAAAAATAAAATCAAGTTCGTATTGATTTTTATGTGCATTAATAGATGCAGGGAAACAGAGGACCCCGTTCAGACCAGCAGAATCACGGGCCACCCCGACAGCAGCCCAACCCCCAACAGGAACAGCAGAGGAAGCCCTCAGGAGCAGACAGCAATGGACAACACACTGATGCTGGAGAGCAGAGCAGCCCGAGTAAGCAACCGTTGTAGGATGATGGGGACAGATCTTTGACTTCGTTAAAGTCGTAGTAGCTGACTCAACCTTCTTCCCTGCAGATGCTGCTTTCACTATAGACTTGCAGAACTTCAGGAAGCCAGGTGAAAAGACCTACACGCAAAGGAGCAGGCTGTTTGTGGGGAACCTGCCCACGGGAACCACAGAGGAGGATGTGGAGAAGCTCTTCTCCAAGTATGGAAAACCTTCTGAGATTTTCATCAACAAGGAAAGGGGTTTTGGCTTCATCAGGCTGGTGAGTTTGAAAGGGTATGACCTTAAAAGCAGAAAGTGACTTTGGTGGACTATTTTAGTGAGAGTGACCTGACATTTTTTTGTAATGCTAAACTAAATTTTTAGTTTACAGATCATATTTTCTTAGTAGTTTATGTTGCTTTAGAGTTCTAAATTCTTTAAATGTTGCATCTAACAAATTTTTGCTTAGTATTTTTTGTTTTGTTATCTAGCATAAGTGTCTGAACATCTTTAAGTCAAGATACATTAGCTTAAATGTAGTGAGTCTATGCTTAAAACAAGAACAGATATCTTGGTGTGATCTCTTTTTTTCCGTTTGACGTCATTTTGCTTTTCAAGAAAATGGATCTTGATTTACAACTTTGAAACATTGCTAAGAGAAGACATTTACATTGAGAGACCATATTGACATTATATTCCTGAAATTTCCTTCAATTCACCTTCATAAAACCTGCAGAAACCTGTTTTCCAACGATATTTTTCCTGACTCTTCTCATTAGGAAACAAAGACTCTTGCGGACATAGCAAAAGCAGAACTGGACGACACTCTCTTCCGAGGTCGACAGATCCGTGTGCGTTTTGCCACTCACGGCGCTGCGCTGACAGTAAAGAACCTGCCTCAGTTTGTGTCCAACGAGCTCCTGGAGGAGGCCTTCACCATGTTCGGTCCAATCGAACGGGCCATTGTCATCGTCGATGATCGTGGCAGGCCAACTGGGAAGGGCATTGTGGAGTTTGCCAACAAACCCTCTGCCAGGAAAGCTCTGGACCGCTGCGGAGATGGAGCCTTCCTTCTCACCGCGTGAGTATCTGCTGCTTACATTTTATTTTATTGTGTGTTAATGGTAGTTAATTTACTATATATATTTTTTCCCAAACTCAGTTTCCCCAGGCCTGTTACCGTTGAGCCGATGGACCAGCTGGATGAGGATGAAGGACTTCCCGAGAGACTTATTAACAAAAACGCACTATATCACAAGTGAGTTCATGTTCTCATAAGCAGATATTACATTGTAATTAAAGGAATGTCGATCTCAAGAACAAAGTGGAAGGATCTCACTGACATTTTTGTGAATGACTGTTTAATTGTACGTTATTATTACACGACTACCAACCACTTCTTCTTCCTCTATCTGTCTGTTAGAGAGCGTGAGCAGCCACCACGATTCGCTCAGCCTGGCTCGTTTGAGTATGAGTATGCTATGCGTTGGAAGGCCTTAATGGAAATGGAGAAGCAGCAGTTTGAGCAGGTTGATCGAAACATCAAAGAAGCCCAAGAGAAGCTGGAGACTGAAATGGAAGCGGCACGACATGAGCACCAAGTCATGTTGATGAGACAAGGTGAGCACACACTAGGGCTTTTCATCTGTTAGCTTGTAAGCTCTGTGCATGTTTTACTTGGCAATTCGGCAACAGGCTTTTATTTCTTTTGAGTTTTCCCTCTTTCCCTTCGCTTTGAAATAGCCTACTTTGAATTTGACATCAATAGCTTGCAATCAATTCATGCAACAACAAAATACAACATGGCATATAGAGCTTTTAACAAAATGAGTGAAAATACAACATGCTGCACCTTAAACTAATAACTTGCACAACGTACAAAACTGTAATTGGTAAAGAATGATGAATAAATAATTATGAAACATAAAACATTTATTAGAAGAACAAATAAATGAGGAGGTACTGATGGCATACAACTTGATGTAAAATAATGAAAAGTTGAATCAAAACAAAAATGGAACCAAATAAATAAATGGCGGGCAAGTGATGTAACCGGTGTTGTGGCAAGACCGTCTTTCGAAGCAAGCTTAGCAGACACAGTCACCTTTGGGGGGAGGGTTAAGCCCAAAGTTTTTTTTTTTTTTTTTTTTGTCAGCTGAGTTTGTCTACATGCTTTAATGTGTTTGTGCAGCAGATAAACTACATGACTTTGGAAGTTGTCGGAGTGCTTTCGAGTTTTTTAGACTACACAAGTGAAGTGCAGACAAGTCTAGATATTTAACCTGCTAAATATCTCTTGGACTTCAGCGCTTCCCTCAGATTGCATCTTTGAAATGAAGCATAGTCCATCGATTTGTGTTTCTCTCTTTGCTTTAGATCTTCTGCGCAGACAGGAAGAGTTGAGGAGAATGGAGGAGGCTCATAGCCAGGAGGTGCAGAAACGGAAACAGATGGAGCTGCGTCAGGAGGAAGAGCGGCGGAGGAGAGAGGAGGAGCTTCGTGCTCACTCTGAGGACCTGATGAGGAGACAGCAGGGGCAGGGAGGCAACTTCTCCGAGAAAGTAAGTCTGGCCTTTCCAAGCTCCAGTTATTGTCTGCATTTTTTGAGGGTTTTTATTCATGGGCTTTTGTGTTTGCTTTCTCAGAGGGATCCAGACATGAGGATGCATATGGGAGGTGAGAATCACACTCGACTTTGTGATTAACACTGAACATTTTAAACACCAGTGTCACAGCAAGGATTGCTAAATCCACATGCTGTGCTGAAAATGTAAAAACCCTTTACCTAGATTAGGGTTGTGGGTCAAATTATTGAAAAAATGTTTCTCAGTCTCTGTCATCGTTCTACAATATCAGACTTGTTTTGGATTCAGTGTTTCTGTCAACCCCTTTTCTATAAATTAGCACAGGTTTTGTATTTATTTTTTAGAATAATAAAAAAAAAAGAAATATAGAATCAAACTCTTGGGGAAATGTTATATAGTGTTTGAGACAAGTTAGTAATTTTGAGTGCCATGAAATAACCAGAATACGAGAATGCTGCATGTTTTGCCCTACTTGAGATGTAGAGAAAATGCATGGTACATTATTTTTTGTTTCTGCAGTACAATATGCTTTTATGTTAACTTTTTTTTTTTTTTTTTTTAAACCCATTTTAACACATCTCTTTCTTGGGTTGAAAGGTCAGGGAATGGCAATGAACAGGAACCCTATGGGTGGAAATGCCACAACAGGAGGAGCTGCCAACTTGGCATCCAATGAGGTATAGATTTCTCAACTAACATTTACAATTTTCATTTCAACATGCAAAGTGCACTGTATGTAATCCTCTGTTTTTTATTTGTATTTTTTTTTACAGCAGGGGCCTGCTGGTAATCCAGGTGGTCTCCCTCTTCCCTTCCCTCGTCCTGGAGCTCCTGTTGACTTCGGCCCTAACAAGCGCCGTAGATTCTGAGACCACCAGCCAAAAGTCATTTGTTTCGTTTGTTTTTTTCTTTCTTTTTTTTTTTGTTTTTTTACATACTGTAAAATATTTTTAAGTGCATATTGTGGTTTTGTAGGACCTGTGTATGCATTTCACATTCACAAATGAAATTGTGTAGGCAAATGTTTTAAACAGGTTAAAGTGTATGTTTTAAGTTACCCTGTAAGATCTCCCATCCCCAGCAGGAGCCTTAAGGGACTGTTTCCAGAAACTAATTGAACCCAGTTTTGGGGGACCCTTATGCTTATGATTTCAGACTGAAGATGCTTTATCTATGAGTGAGGGTTTATCAGTGCATGGAAACAGCTCCAGGCTGGACATTCAGCTTTGTATAGCCCTTTTTTCCCTTTTATATTAATTTCTTCTCTTTTGTATTTCACCCAGCAGTGACCTTTTCTAAAGTAGAGATTAGCTTTTGTCCACCTTGTCCTCTGCAATGCTTGCCTTTCTAGACAACTTTAAATAAATTCATAACTACATGTTATATACTGTCACTGGCAGCAATCATGGATTACATTTTTTTTTGTGATTTTTGTCTTTTCATACAGCTGTTACAAAGGAAAGACATAATATACATTTTAAAACTGAACCGTGTCCTATCCATTCAGTTGCTAAAAGGTATGGAAAATATAGCTATAGTAGTCCATGTCCCATGTTTATTTGTACACCTTTTGTATTTTATACCACCTTGAATATTTTGACTCCATTGTCCACAATACTGTTCAAGACCCTCTCATGTAGGCTAAAAGATTTCTTTTGGTACATCTGCAGCAATACTAAAAAAAAAAAAGGAATTCTGGCTGCATTCAGAATCACAAACCTGTGTGACGAAAGTATGCCTGAATTCACAGTGCTCATAAGCGAGTAGGTAAAAAGTACCCAGATGACTTAATATTGTACTTGCAGCTGAGATTCTGAAGTGCACATATGATGGACACTACTATCCCATGAGGCCACGGGAGAGGATGCTGGTAGGTCACTTGACAATGACAACATGGTGAACGTAGTACATCTGGATTGCATTCATGCTACACATGTTCATACTATAGAAGGTGAGAGTGATTACCCCAAGTACAAGATGGTTCTGGATCAACGTTCCAATCAACCAATCAGATTTGATGATCAAAATATGCTTTAGGTTTATGATCAGTGCTAGGTGCTTCTACACCCTTGTTAATAGGCCATGATTTTCCACAGATTTTAGGCGCACGGTTAGGGGTAGGGACTGGAATAAGTATATTTTTAAACTATAATGTTGATCCAGGATCATCCCTGTCTTGTCAAAATCAGGGTGACCTTCAAAAAAAAAAAAGAAAATCTGAAAGCAAGACGAGACTCAGGTAGGCGTTCCTATAGGAATAAACATCAAGCTTGAGCCCCCACCCACATTATAATCGGAAACCACTTACACTCTTCCTGTTGTTGCCATTGAATAGCTACACACATAAGAATCTTATTTTCTATGCGACGAAATGGCAGGTAAGATTAATTAATAAAAATATGTGTGTAAGAGTAAGAAAAGTTCATTTGTAGTCTGTGTGACGAATCGCCAAAAAATAATGAGATGGAAAGTGAAAAAATAAAACAAAACCGAAAGTTTACAATTAAGTTTTATGGTCAAATGTGCTTCCAACTTAAAATATTTAAAATTGACAGGTTATATGGATGTAGCCTAACATATGCAAGCGCGCATATATACATTGCACGGTCAGTTGTAGATGGTTATAACATTTTTGACATTGCTGTGTGTATCTTAATCCCGCGAGCTCAACGTGATTAAAAGTGTCTGCTATTAGTTTAGTTTTTTTTAAATGCATACACGATAGTTTTTTTTCCATTTCTCGGAACTCCACACACAAAGCGTGCAAACTTTTTAAATGGTATTTTGCATGCAATATATAACTAGCCAAACTACACACAGATATGAAAAAGGTAGGCCTACGCTACTCTTGTGTGTCTTTAGTATGCTGAGATGCCGCCTGTTAGAATGATGTAACATACAAATCGTTACTTGCAGTATTTTCCAAGACCTATTTAGTCGCAACATCTATATCCGAACTTTTATCAATACTTACGTTAATATTTAATTTTTGCAACAAATAAATGCTGCGTACACTGTCTGTGAAGCTGTTTAACATTAAAATGGCAGTGTTTTCCAAATTACACAAAAGGGCAACAAATAGTTTATTTTACAATATCAGATTAAAGCATGTAGCGTGCTTATAGTTTTGCGGACTCGGTCTGAAGATTATTAAGAGGGAATGGTTTCACTAAGTGAGCTGCAGTCACTGTAAATATTATACTTATATTTGCAGAAAAAAGTGAAAATGCACGCTTTAGTTTTAAATATGAGGAGTTGGGTTGACTGGGTTGGTTGAAACATAGCCTGCGGTGACATTATGCAACAAGGATTATGACAAGAAAGCATATTTATGCATATTTGTTAGTCAGTAAAAGTGAATTCAAACAGACACCCCTCAGTTTGTTTTTCTTGTCCAAGACCCAGACATACTGAAATTCAAAGAAAATATATACATTTGTAAATTGCCATAACATGTTTAATTGATATTATGATTTACATAGATTGTAGCACATAGATCAACACTATTGACACAATAACACTAATTTGAATTAAAAAAAAATATGTACTTGGACACTGAATTAGGCGATTTGCAACTCGCTCATTATTTGAGAAATTAGAAGTCTTACAGCCAAACCCAGTCTCTTCCTACACTATGCCTTTGTGAGAATAAATAAATTACCATTCGACTCACCTAAGTGCTTTCCTTTAGAAAAAGTCTTGGAACAACTCCGGATTAAACTGAAGGAGGGATTGACCGAGGCTGTCATAAAAAATTTGCTGGATGATCTTCGGGACGAGAAGGTGCTAGGAAAAGAGGAGATTGAGGAAATAGTCCAGAAGACCAAAACAAGAGCCGATCAAGCTCGAGATCTGATTGACGGTGTGAGCAGAAAGGGGACAAAAGCAAGTGAAATTATGTTAAAATGCTTGAAGGACAGAGACAACTGTCTTTATGACAACCTAAACATAGACAGCTGTTTAGAAATTCCTGAAACAGGAGCAACCTGTAGCCCAGCACCAACGCCACATAGTACAACAGGTAGTTACACGAAACATTTAGTAATCATATTTTTTTCTTTTATAGATATCCTGTTTTCTCGTTCAGTCCTATTTTACAGATAAAAAAAGAGCCACTTTTTATGTTTGTAGTTGTGGCATTCATAAGTATACAGAAAAAGATATATCTTAAAAGACTTCAAAGACTTACTGACAATATTTTTTTCCCCAGACAAACAAAACAAATTGGTCAGTGGAGTAAGTAATGCAACATTGCATTTATACCTTTTCCCACGATTTCTCTTTTTTTTCTCTAAATTTATAAGCATGCTTTTTACATTACTCCTGCGTTCCAGGATGAGGTGTACAAAATGCACAGTAATCCACGTGGACTCTGTGTAATTATTAATAACGAGAACTTTCCAGACCCAAAAAGTAAAAGAAACGGATCCCAAAAAGATGTTGGTAGGCATTCATTACACACACTGTTCACATACCTTTCTTTTTCAGAAGAGATGTATGACTTAAGAGATGCTTACATTTTCTTTCCATCATTGCTCTGTGGATCTATGTACGGTTCCTTTCTAAGCCTGATCTTTTAATGCTTTTGTTTTTTTTTCATAGATTCTCTGAATGACTTATTTGAACATTTGGGCTTTCTGGTTGAAGTCGAAAAAGACAAAACTGCAGATCAAATAAAAGCGCTTATGATCCAATACAGTGAAGATGCTCGTCATGGAGACTGCTTTGTCTGTTGCATAATGAGCCATGGAAATGAGGCTGGTCTGATGGGATGTGATGATCAAATATGTCCCCTGAATGATATCACCTCGCCATTTGATGGAGACAACTGCCCTGCTCTTGTTGGCAAGCCTAAAGTGTTTATTATCCAGGCATGTAGAGGACATAAGATGCAGACTAAAGTGGTGGTTAAAGACGGTGCTGGTGTCAGCCATATGAAGAAATCTGGCAAAGTATACAGCATTGCTAAAGATTCAGATTTTCTGATCGCCCTGTCCACTGTTGAGGGATATGTGTCACTCCGTAGTGAATACAGTGGATCATGGTTTATACAGTCTTTTTGCAAGCATTTAAAAGAAGGAAGTGAACAGTGAGTTTTTAATACACTGTCCTTATTACAAGCAGTAACACTTTATTTTAAGCCTCCTGTCAGTGTTTGTTAAATGGTCTCTTGCTTTACTTTCAGAGGCCAGGACATCTTGAGGATCCTCACCCATGTCAATAACGAAGTAAGCCTTGAAGAGGGCTTCATACAAGATAAGAACAATGAAATAGTAGATGCAAAGATGATACCTCAGCCCCAATTCACCCTGAGGAAGCTTCTTATTTTCAAAGCACCGAAGGTCAGAACTTAAAAGTTAACGTTTTTAACATAAAAAAATAGATTACAGTTGCAAGTACGTAATAATTTGTCAAAAACAAACATTAACAACTGAATATTGTTCTGTTGCAGACCTTCATCTTCTTAAATCTAAAATGCCTATGTTTTATAAATAAACTAGCAGTCTTGTGATTTCTGTAAAGCTTATCGATTTGCATTTAGCAACATTTTAAATATAATCAAATAAAGCTCTCTGTTCATTTTACCTTGTAGCGGCATGCTGCTGCTTCTAAACAGAAGAAAACCTAAACATCTTCATCCTTCACCTGAAGCAGAAGAGGAAGTCTTGCCATTGACATTCTAGAGAAATCTATGGTTTATTTGTTATATTGTATATGTTGAGAACCAGTTTTAGTTTAATCAAATCACTTTTTACATTTGCATTACGTTTTTATTCTGATAACAATAAAAATAAACTCGTATAGTTTAATGTCATTAAAACAAACTGTTATTCATATTTTCATCATACAAAAGAATTTAAGTTACAATAAACATTTCAGAAAAAAACCCATTTAGTCTTAGTGTGGTTTAAAAAAAGTGTCATTCATTATTTCAGTATGTATATATTTTACGAATATTTCTCTGGTAAACAAATGTCAAGTATATAATCTCTGTAAGATACCAACTGAAATAAAACTCTGCTGGTTTGCTTAGTTAATCATGAATGCCCCGAAATAAGTGGCTTCCTGTGGGAAGCGCACGGCGCTAATATCCAGCACGAACAATGAGAGCCTGTCACCCTTTTCTAGGCGGAACAGCGCCCCCTGATGACTGGAATAAAGCTGTACACTAGAGTTTGCGCTTGCGCAGGAAGTCAACACAGATTTTGCGAGCATCACTGGTCGTGGATAGGACCCTGTCCTCTTGTATAAGTACTGGTTAAAGTGCATACTCTGTCCTGATTGTGTTTCGAAATGAATCTGAGAGAAAACGAAGTAAATTCCATCTTGTGGCACCTCTATTTCTCCTTCCGGGCTCAGCCGCATTAATCCTTCCTGACTGAACTGGCCGTTTATATTGTCCCATTGAATGCGATCCAGTTCAGGCATTTTGTCTGCAGAAAGTAACAAGGTTAAACTTATTAAACATTATATACAGGAGATTGTTAATGCGTGTGAAGAATGTGTTACCGTTTATCTGCAGCCTTTGATATTGTTTAAGCCCTTGTTTTGCCCCGACGTGCACAGCTGGTTTGAAAATATCAGTGACGTTATGTTCTGTAAAAAAAAACCACACACTTTCAAATAAATGCAATGCTTGGATGAGGGGAGAATTTTGAGGGTGCGACCATCTGACTGACACCACATATTAAGGCAAAGAAAATCTAAAAAGTATGTTGTTACATAGACAATCGGTTTCAAGAGGATTTATAAGTTTTAATCACAAGAGTTCGCTCTAGAATACTTGAAGGGACGCTGAATACACTAGGCCACACGACTAGTTACCAAAAGTCAGTTCGCAGATTTGAGTCTACAGATTTCATAAAAATCGTGTAGTGATTTTTTTTTAGCTTTGGACTTTAAGGAGGACGTCAAACATCTTTGAAAATTTGACCTAACTTTAGAACACGTGTCCCCTAGAAACAAGATTGTTGTCATTGGAACTTTAAAGTGATAAAGACTAGAATAGATACATATGGCACAACGGGATATACGCACATCAATACAGCGCATTTTTTGTCACACTGTACAACAATATATATATATATATATATATATATATATATATATATATATATATATATATATATATATATAGCTTTAGGGTTGAGGTAGATGTAGACGTTAATAAAACACAATAAATAGGTAGAAATTGAATTAGGTAGAAAATAAATTTCATTGTTTATTTCCGTTCTGAGCTGTATGTCTTCTAGCCACAACCTATTAATGTGTGGTCCTCAGACATTTAGTGTATAATGACCAGTTTTTCCACTTTGAATTTTACAAAAGTCGAATCAGTGTTTTAAAATCTTTTCGGTGAGTAGTGTAGCTTTTAGTTTGTTCACTGCACAGGTAACTATAGCAACGGGTATCGCTAAACAGTTTTTTTTTTAAAACAGTTTTACCTGTTAATGTTCTCAGTACATAATTCTGTATGTCCAGCAGCAGTCTCTGTCGAAAAAGGAATCTAGTCTTAAAATACAAATATTTTTCATTTTCGCAGTACATCACAACAAGCTGTTTTAAATACCTGCTGTGCGGTTTGCTCCAGTTCTTGATTGAACAAGTCACAGCTTGCGATACCTGCTGGATATGTCGGTTGGGTAAGATCCGTGGAGAGACAGTGGACTGGATACCCTCCATCTTTGCCTCCGTCACGAGTCTTTTAAAATAAATAAATATATAAATAAATAAATGTGTGTGTGTGTGTGTGTGTGTGTGTGTGTATGTAAAATTATGTTTTTTTATTTAAAGATGATGATTCATTAAAATCTTTCACTTACTCTGTGAATATCCTCGGAGAAATCATAAAGTAGAAAAGCCGTGATAAACGTCTCCGTGCTTAATATTAAAGTCAGAATCAAGAAGAGCATGTATTGGCCCTTTGAGGTTTTGTATTCAGACGTGCTTTCGTCCAGCTGGCTGTAACTGGGGCTGTTTGGTAAGTTTGATGTCATGTTCCGACAGCGTTTTTACAGAATGCTCGCATGACAGAAAGAGAAAGTTGCTTTTCCTGTCGTATCCTTGTGGAGTCAAAGGTCTGTGCGCTGGTTCCGCTCTTCCGCGCGTCAGTTTGTTTTCCTCACTGGAAAGTCCCGCGCTTGAGGCGCCACCCAGCTTTCTATCGGCCCGATAGGCAACAGCGTCGTTAAATCCTCAAAAGTTTTTAATGTTTGTATTTTTTATAATTTATATTTATAATGATATTATTTAATTACATTCAAATGATAATACAAAGAATAGTGGAGTCACTTCACTATTCTTTGTATTATATCACCTTGGAATTGTTTCTAATGCAGCGTCTATGAGAGGAATGATAAAAGGCCTCTCTCAATTTTTTTTCCTTTTACTAAAAGTCATGACAACACTGTGGTAGAATTTTTCTTGTGTTTAGCAAATGGGAATACAAAAAAATATATATTTGTTGTACTCTCCCATACACTCTCCATAGACCCGTGAAAAGGTCAATATTACAATATACTTACAAAAAAAGTCAATACATAGAAAAGAGGACATGCCTAATTTCTTATAAAAAATAAATATGTAAAAATCCATACATACACAACAGTGCTAATATAGAGTAGGGTATGTATGCCCTCAATCTTGAAAATAAATTTGTGAAATGTTACCATACGCATTGTTTTCTTCCTCTTAACAACAACTATATAGAAGAGAACACGGGGAGCTATATAGCTTACAACTCTTACAAAAGAAAAGTCTGGGCATAGTGGTTCATCCATTTATTTATCTATCCATTTATTTTACATTGTGCTTTCCCCAGTCTTCATCTGAAACATTTTCCATTTATTTCTAACATAATATGTGTTGTCAGGTACAGTTTGGAGAAATCCATGATATAGTTTTGAGATAATCGTATTACATGATTGAGCCTTACATACTGATAAGAACACTTTTACTATCCCTGTCTCAGAGATTTTCAATATTTATCGTTGAATATTACTTTTAATATAGTGCCTTATTTGAACATATCTATAGAAGACACTCTGATTTAGCACATATTTTGCTTTTAGTAAATCAATGCTTTGGATTTTGCACTTGTTAAAAAATGTGTAGTAATTAAAAATTCCTAATTTAGCCCAGATTCGAATGATCTATCACACCAAACTTAATATCTTAATATTTTTGATACCAAAGTATCAATTTCTTTCAATAAATATTAAATAATTAATAATTTTATTGTGTACAAAGTTACAAAGATTTCTATTTTAAATAAATGTCTTTTTTAGCTTTTCATTAGCTATCCTGAAAAAAAAAATCACAAGTTCCAAAAACTAGTAAGCAGAACAATGGACATTGAGACTAATCAGCATATTAGAATGATTTATGTAAGATCATATCACATGACACTGTCACTGATGACTGCAGCAATCCCTGATAAAATTAATCTTTGCATTACAGAAATAAATTATGTTTTAAAGCATATTTAAAAATATATAAAAACCTAAATTGTAATAATATCGCAGAACATTACGTTTTTTGATCACTAATCCAATCCCAAACTAGGTATGTATGGGTGTGCTTTGCCTATTTATTTAGATCTGTATTGTCTTCATAATAATATATCAAAACGAAACTTTAACATATGAATTATCTATCACTAACAAAATGTAAACAAAATCTTTGGAAAAAGATTGACACTGACATGACTGGACATGATAGTTTTCATATTTTAGGTCTTAAATGAATGACAGAAAATTCGATTTATAGCCTAGTTCGACTGAACATGTTTAATCTCTTGCCACTGGTCCTCATCTGTTGATGAGAATTAAACTTTCTATTCTTGCATTTTATTTTAAGTACAAAAAAATTACTTCTGCCTTTATACCTTCTGTCTTTCGTCACACAACCTTTGGCGTCGTATCTTACAAATAACCAATCGTCTTTTGAGTAAAGCTGACGAATCGTAACTGACAGAAACGTTACCCAATTGCGCTCTAGTCCGTCAGTGCCACAGCCAGTCAGTGCAGGCAGAGGGCGGGTCGTCAGCGGAAACCGGAAGCGCCTGTAGGAGCTGTGTGACCTGAGAAGGTCTCCGGCCTTGTGCTAGAGCTGCACGGTGAGCGTGGCTGTGAACTTCACCAGGCTGTCTTTCCGAAAAGCACAGCAGAGCTGCGATGTTTAAGTGCAAGGCAGTATGGAATAAACTGGCCCCGCTGGCCCGGGCCTCATCCACGCTGTGTCTGCAGAATGCGAGGAAATCAGGCAAGTTAAAAAGAGCGGCAGAACTCTGTGGTTCAGCTAATCACCTGTGAACTTCATTTCGAGCAGAAAGGCTTACACAATTTCTATGGAGATACAAGTCCAGGCGCCGGTAGGGTAAGGGTCCAGTTTAGTGCGTCCTCAGCGGAGCTGTGCAAATGCTAGGCACTTTATTTGACTATGTATATAGTTGAAACTAATAAACTAACTTGCACTTATCTGAATTGAATAGCGTTGAAGTTTTATTCAGCACTGCGGTCATGCCACATATGGACAAATTTCCTCACGCAGTCTCGCGCGATTTCAGCAGAAAAAAACTATTTGGAAATCTGTGAAAATGATTATTTGTCACGAACAGATCGTATGGTTTTAATTTTTTGGTCCAAGGTCGGTGAACACCAAACCTGCCTCTCACACACTTGTGGCTCTGACAGCTCCATGACGCTGTCATCTAACTTAGTTAATTGTATATCAACAGTTTAATTTACAATAAAGATAAACTGTCTAACACAAACTGCGTATTTACACATGCCAACTAAATAAAACATTAAAGTTTAAATGTTGATTCCAAATATGGAGTAGACCTCAGATTTAATGAAAGTAGTTGTATGATTCATGAGACCCTGATGAAATATTTAATTGCATATTTAGTTCTTTGGAAAGAAATGATCTTCCCCCCATATCTTAGAATGTGTCTTCTTTAACAATATGGTCATTATTGGAAAAAGTCATAGCAAAAAAATCTTGTCAGGCATATTTAGAACGAGACTCATTAGTTTCTGTATTTAATAGCGTATTTAAGGATCACAGTGCAGACCCAAATTACTAATTAAATGTAATTTTAAATATTTGCCATTATGATTTGAATCACTACATTTTATTTATTTGTCAGCACAAATATGAGTTTAAAATATGATCACATTTAATATAATCACTAAATATTTTAAATACAGGTTAGAATAAGTATGTTTAGTTTTTAAATTCAAATATTTGCTACTTTAGATAATAAAGGAACACTGTATCACCCATATTTTGACATTTAATTTTCACAGCAGTTATTTGAAGCATTAAAGTAGACACTATACCCAGATTTTCCATTTAATATGCTGTGTATAAAAATTATTTTATATATGTATATCATTTTTGTGATTGACGTCTCAGCGCTGAGACACGGGAGAAGGCTGCAGATGGTTCAGAAAGCCCAGATGTCATCAGGGCCAGCAGGAGGGGGTGGCGAAAACACGCTGTATTATGTCCTGATTGGAGCGACATGTCTGGGGGCAGGAGTTTATGTAAGTACCGCTTTATGATTCGCTTATTCATCAGTCCCATATTGACAGTGCACCAAAACACATAAACATATAAATGCTTTAAGTTTAACTGATATTAGAGTTGTTAATACTCATGTGTCTTGTGGTTAGTTTGTGAATTATGTTTGCTTAAATGAGCATTATTTAAAAAAAAAGGTCTGCCAATGCCAAATCTACAAGTTATACAAATATAAAACATACAATTGCTGTGATATGCTCTGTCAGGTTATTAAAAAAATGTAGGCTGTTAAAAATAACGACATGAATTAGACATACCATTTTGATTTGAATCTCTTTTGGTGAAGCATGTTAATAAGCTGATTCTTAGATTAGCAAAATTTAAAGTGGTTGTTTATTGGATTGTGTCATTAAAGGCATACCGCACGGTCTCAGGGGACAAAGAAAGATATAATGAGCGTATGCTAGAAATTGCCAGTAGACCAAAACAAGGGCCACAAGCAGCTGAGGCTGTAGGTAAGTAAATACACTCACACACCAAAGAATAAATCACTGCTCTTATTAGCAGTTATCAAGTTGTTTTCCAATTAATATATATTTAGTTTAGTTCAGTGACATGTTGTCTTTTGTATTTCAGCTGAAGTCGTGTCAGAATCAAAGGAAGGTGAGCGGTTATTTCTACACTCTCATGAAAGTTTTTTTTTTTTTTTTTTTTTTTGTCTATGTGTGAACATCATTCACAGCCTTACACGCAGAGCACTGCACTCCCGGTGCATTTGTTGCTGAATTTGGTGCATTTTTTTTTTATTCACATTGGGACTGAAGATAAACATTTGATGTAAGAAAATGAGTGCTGTTATGCTCTGAGGTCGTATGGCTGTGGTTGGTTGTTGCCCGTGTAACTGGTGCACGTATGGGTGTTAACACGCACAGAATGTCCTACTCATGCAGGATGAAACACCACTCTCAGTAGGCAATGTTTCTTGGAATTCTGAACTCTGCTTAGTCTGAAAAAGTGATTAACAATCTTAACATAGAAATAGTATATTACATTGTAAAATCAGTTCCTGTTTGCAAGGTTAGTATTTAGTATTGCTTAACATAAACGAGATAACATTATACATACATTCATAACATCAGTAGTAAATATAAAGTGACTTTTTATTTCTCATGATATGAAGTTTTTATTTTGCATTGATAATAAGAAATGTTTCTTGCATATTAGATTATTTCTGTGGGGTCATTTGACTGGAGTAATGGCTGGAGAGTGGCACAGATAAATCACAGCAGTTTTACCAACTGTAGAATTTTGAATGATAATGTAGAAGTGCCTTTACTGATACACAGTATACAGCAGCAAGAGTTCCAGGCTTGGACTTCAAAGTTAGAATATGTTATGATGTTTTTTATTTTATTATCCAGGATGTATGTTTTCATGTGCATGCTTATTGGGAAACTGCGCACTGCATGCGACTGTGTATTTAATGTTTCTATTAATCCTCTTTGCACAGTTTTAATGTTGTCAGTTACTTTACAGTTCTGCATTATATGCACTTTCCTCTAAGAAAAGCATCTGCCAGGAATTATAAATGGCGCTTTCACACAGTAATACTGTTAAATTAAAATAAAATAAAAAAAGCGCTCCAGCTTTTCCAGAAACCATTCATGCATAATTTTCAAAGAGTGAGCCTCTTAGGTTACTGCGTTCTGAAGTCGTACATGCTCATACCAGTAATCATTCTGTCCGTATGAATGTAATATTAATCCATGTAATGTTACAACTGGTAAATTGCCTGAATGATTTGGCAGGTTTTTTGAAAATCTGTTTATGGCAATTTAGAAATAATTTTCCAGTAAAGGCGGTATGTGTGAAAGTGGCTAGTGTAAACTGTCAGCCATCTTTAGAAGTGTCACTGTGACTTTCCACTTCTACTTCCACATGGTGAGCTGTCTCCACTGTCAGGTGTTTGACTCTGAGCATTTGTTTTGTGTGACTGCTTTGTGGGTAACTCCATTGACATTCCTCACCCAATCACATGACTATCCATTTGTTTTTATTCTGAATTTCACTTACTATGCCTTTTCATGTTAAGAGGGTAATCTGGCATAAAATGTATCAGAATTTTCTTTCTGCCATTGTGCCAAAAATGGTTGGATTGAGGTGATGTTCTATGAAGTTGTCTTCTTCGTCATGTCTTTCATTTGTCAGTTGTGTACTTTGCATCATACTTTTTGTCACCAACCAAACATTTCCACCACAAGGACACAAGTATTTTCTTTCCTCCTCTTTCCGTTCGTCTCACTAACTCATAGTTGTTTAGGGAAAAATATGTTTTGCCTTGTCCATTTTCTTGCTTTAGCTTGCTAACGTTTCTGATGGCACATTGAAGCTGATGTATTGGAGAAACTCTCATCAGGTCTTGTTCTGGAACAATGTTTTGTTAATGCCCAGGTTTCTGTTGGACCTTTTGATTTGCCTTGACACTTGGATCCAGCTACAAGTGTTAACAGAAAATTCCCAAAGAGGAGCTTTCAGTTTTTTAAAGTTAGATTCTTGGAAGGGGATGAGTGAAATGTAGAGAAGTCTTAAGAGAAAAACATAACATGATAACATGGTAATCCTCAACAAAACATGAAGATCCTGTCATAGAAGATTTTGCACCTATGGCAGGAAGTGGAAGAACACCCTGATACCTTCACATTCACCCATAATTTAATCTTTCCTCATGTCTTTTCCATCCTACAAATTAATTAATGGTCCTGGATCCTTCATTTTTTCTTATTTTTTTCTCCCCTGGATGAACTTACCCCAAATGAACCCACTTTTACAACCCTTCAAAGCATGAAAATGTTCGGATCTAGAGCACTGAAAAAATGCTAAGTCAGTTTATTCATAATCCTGCTTTAGATGCTGCACCTCTGGAAACCATCCACGAACCATCTTCAGAGCCAATTAAGAGTGGTAAGAGCTGAAGAATATAGAGCGGAGGATTGTTCTAGTGGTTCTTCTATTTCAAACCTTCTTGTGTTTTGGTCGTTCTGTGGCATTAGAGCCTGCTGCTGAAGAGCCTACTCTAACAGAACCTACTGTTGAAGAACCTCTGGTAATAGAAGCTGATGTGGAGTCCACTGAATCTGACCCTGTTGCAGAAGCTCCCGTAACAGAACCCATTGTAGAAGAACCTGTAACCGAACCCGTTGTAGAAGAACCTGTAACAGAACCAATTGTAGAAGCTTCTCTTCTGGAACCCTTTGTGGAACTGCCTGCTGTCGAAGCCTCTGTAACAGAACCTGCTGCAGAAGCTCCAGCAGTTACACAGAGCGAAGAGCCCTTAGCTCCTGTTGTTGAGAGTGGTAAGCCTGACCCATCTGCATGGAAGTCCTTTTTTTTTTTTTGTTTAAGCAGAGGAAAATATTTTAACGTCTTTCCTCTCCTTCTACGTCGGGATTAAGATACAGAGTCTACACCTGTAATCATCGCTGAGCATGTTCCGGAGACTTCGTCTATTTCTGAGAGTGGTAAGAGTCCAGTTTTGACTGGATGGGAATCAGTTTAAACACATTACCGATAAAGATACTGATAATTACTTCACACATTCACACATACGGACACCTATTTGAAAGCAATCCATTACTTCACTTTTGTGTACAGTTTTATGGCTACGAATGTTTTTTTTTTTTGTTGTTGTTTTTTTAGATGAATTTTGAAATGTCTTGACCGGTCTTAGATTTTTTTTTTCTCATTTGTTTTTCTTGCCGGTATAAACCATATTGTCCTCTCTTTTTGTGGTTTTCCCAACTTGCTTTCCTTTGATTTGTTGTTTTTTTGTGACTGTTGTAGTGCTAATGGCTAACGCTAATGGTACAAGGTCACACACTTATGACCAAATTGCAGCCATGTTTCCAGATTACTTTAGGTACAGTTTACACTAATATGACTATAAAATGCTAATCTTTCCCCCCCTCTAGCACTGTGTTCCTGAGATCTGTCACATGTTATACAGATAATGTTATGTACATTCGCTAATTCAGTGTTCAGGTCAAGTTATTCAAAAAGGTTTGTTTGTTTTTGTCTGCTTGTGCTAATCATCTCTGTATTTAACCAGATGCAGTATCTAAAGAAGCTCCTGCTGCTGAGCCCGTTGAACCCACTGCTGCTCCCTCAGATGTCCCTGATCATGCTCCCTATCTGCTGATTGGTGGAGGCACGGCTTCGTTTGCTGCAGCTAGGTCCATCCGGGCACGTGACCCTGGTGCCAGGGTGAGTCTGTCAGTTTGCTGGAAATTTGGTAGCATTATGATAAAACGCACATGCTACTATAATCACAAATACTTTTATAGGTTTGCTAGAGCTGGGTGATATGACAAAAAAATTATCATGATGAAATAATCCTGGAGCACAAAACCAGTCTTAAGTAGCACGAGTATATTTACCAATTGTATGGGTCAATATTATTTTTCTTTATTGCCAAAAATCATTAGGACATTAGGTAAAGATCATATTCCATGAAGATATTGTGTAAATATACGAAAAACATATTTTTTGATTAGTAAAATGAATCTTTGAACTTTTTTTCTGAATCTAAGAACTTTATTTGGACAACTTTTAAGACAATTAGTTCTTGGCCAAATGTTGTCCTAACAAACCATACATCAATGGAAAGCTTGTTTATTTAGCTTTCAGATGATGTATATCTGACTCTTATGACTGGTTCTGTGGTCAAAGGTCACAAATAAATAATGGCAAGTTTTTGCTCCTACGTGAAAATTGTAGAAGCCAGACCATACATTTTTTTTAACTATATATGGTGAGTCTGACAATTTCTTTTAAATACTTCACACTTGTGGTATACTAAATGCTAATTACTTCATTTCTGCATGTTCCAGTAAGAAGTAGTGGTAGTTCAAATGTAAATAGATCTTAATTCTGAAAAACATCAGTAAAAATAGTTACAAGCTCAATTTTATATGTAGAAATTTCATTTTAGTTTTATTCTAATTAACCATTGGTCTTCTGTAGTAGCATTCATTTTAGGTCGTGATAACTGTAAAACTACATTCATTTAGGATGATACCAATGTCAATACCCATATATTTGGAAACAACATGAAATTCCTGTACGGAAATTATAAGCCCTTTTTTTGGTTAGTTTTTAATTTACAATTAATTTTAATTTACAAGTGTCATGTTTGTAATTTTATGTAAGCTGACCTTTAAATCAAAACATTATTATTTTATTACTTTATTATGGCTTTATTTAATCAGAAACCCAGCCTAAATGTTATTTGTGTACGGTATTTAGTTTTTAATTAAATTAGAAATAGGCCTACAGATTAAAACTCCTCACCGTAAAGCATTAGGACCTGGGGGAGTCTGCCACTGCATGTGCTATTACTGTTTACTATGTCACACATCGAATGCTTCATTCTGTACTGTGCTTTCACACATTAAAAGCAGCGATCCAAAACAGTCAATCTAATCATCTTTCAGACAGAACTTTGCTTCTAGAATGAGTCACACTGATGACGTAATCACTAGCACCCTTAATGTATTCATTTTTTCTGCGAGACATTGTGCATCCCTATCACATATATGTAAGTATATGGTTTTAGGCTATTTGTAGGAAAAACAGTAACTAATAAATTTAAGTGCACTAACAGTTTAGCTTAATCACAAAAAGTACTGTAATTATATTTAAATTCTGATCTAATATTTAATACATCTACATTAATACGATTCTGTTATGTGAAATGTTTATTACACAGGTGTTGGTTGTAACAGAGGAGGCTGACCTGCCCTACATGAGACCTCCTCTCTCTAAAGAACTGTGGTTCTCTGATGACCCCAAGGCCATCGAAACACTGCGCTTCAAACAATGGAATGGCAAAGAGAGGAGGTGTGTCAGAATTTTTCAGACCACACTAATGTGCTGGCATTGTTTCAGACCATTGTAAATGTTTGTGATATTTATGTATTCATGCTTGTTTTAGCATCTACTTCCAGCCTCCTTCGTTCTACGTCAGTCCCGCGGATCTTGCTAAAGTGGAGAATGGGGGTGTGGCTGTGCTCACGGGACGTAAGGTGGGAAATTATGACATCAGCATGTTGTTGCGAAGCTGTACTCTTAATTACGTCCACATGAACAAGTCTGAAAAATGCTGGTCACGCGAGAGGAGAAAATGTTTTATGGATGCATGTGTGTGGATGAGTTGTCCTCATCTACTGTGTGTGTGTGTGCGCGTGTGTGTGTGCGCGTGTGTGTGTGTGCGCGCGTGTGTGTGTGTGTGTGTGTTTGCACCCTTGGTGTAGGTGGTACACATGGATGTCAGAGGAAATAAAGTCAAACTGAGTGATGGTTCAGAGATCTCATATGAAAAGTGCCTGATTGCCACAGGTAAAATGCATGTATAATATATACATAAACAGAGTTGTGAAATCTGACTGTCCTATGAAAAAAAAAAATATGTGTTTGTGTATTAGGTGGGGTGCCTAGGAACCTGCAAGTAATTGACAGAGCAGGAGAGGACGTGGCGAAGAGGACAACCCTCTTCAGAAAAGTATGGGGTTTTGGACAAGCAGAATTAAACAGTAGTGTCCAAATGAGATCCTGCATTAATAAGTTAAAGTCAACATGAAATAAAAATTAGGAATAATGTTTGATTTATCAGCATGTGATACATCATTTAGACAATGAAACCTTTTTTTTTTTTTTTTTTTTTTTTTTTTTTGGTGAATATCCTATTTTTTAAAACACATCACCATATGCACGTCAAGTGGATTATGAATGTGTTTTTATGTTTACGGAATCATAAGATGGCAAATGCATAAATGCAAATGGGAAAAAATACCACTGGAGCATATAGCACATTATGAATTACTAGAGGGGTTTTTTTCCTTTTTTTTTAACTGAAGGAATAAAAAAAAAAAAACGTTAAGCAAAGTGTACAGATTTTACAACCTTCAGTGTTTTGGTATATATTAGATATTGGATAGTTCCGGTCCATAATTCTGATTTGTTGAGCAATGTTTAAAACAAAAAAAAAAACATATACCTTAGTTTAAAGTGTTAGGTTACCCCAAAATGAAAATTATGTAATTTATGTCCTTCATGTCGTTCCAAACCTGTAAGATCTTCTTACAGATGACATTAATAAGTCATGTAGTAAACAAAGTTCTGATTCTCATGTGTAAAATATTTTATTCACTTGAAATTGCTATTTGATGCAGTCTCTCATTTTTTATATATTTTTATATATATATAATATATATTATAAAAAATAGTGACTGGAAAAATAATGGAAATGTTAAATGTGACAAAATGTACTGTATAACCTTGTATAACCTTCATGTGTTCTTTCTGGTAGATTGAAGATTTTAGATCTCTAGAGAAGACCTCCAGAGAGGTTAAATCCATTACCATTATCGGCGGAGGTTTTCTCGGCAGCGAGCTAGCATGTGCCTTGGGTCGCAGAAGTGAGTCCAAACGCTGTCGTGTGTGTGTGTGTGTGTGTGTGAGAGAGAGTGTTCTGAGGTTGTATAAAGCTTTTTTATTTATTTATTTTTATGAAAATGCTACTGACTACTTCCTCTCTCTCTTTTACCTTCCCCTTGCTCTCTCTGTAGCCACTGACATTGGTTTAGAGGTGATCCAGATGTTCCCAGAAAAGGGCAACATGGGAAAAGTACTGCCTGAATATTTGAGTAACTGGACCACTGAGAAAGTCAGAAAAGGTAAGAGAATGAATAAAGGACATTTGCTTAAGCGGCCCAACACTGCTTTTACAAATACTATGGGTTTTGTGGTGAAGGGAGTAGAATTACCTGTTTCAATGACAGTGTTTGAGAAACCTATTTTGATTTTCTCCCTTTAGCTGTGAAGGTCCAGATGCAAATTTCCAAATGTAGGCATGCTGATAAATTTTACGTTAACTACAGCTAACCTTTTGACCTTTCATAGAGGGAGTGAGCGTAATCACAGATGCTGTAGTGAAAAATGTGAATTACAAAAATGACAAATTGGAGATCAAACTGAAGGACGGACGACTGGTGAGTTTGCTTTTCCATCAGCCAGTCATAACCTGGCCTGATCGTCTGTATGATAGTAACGTTGTAGTATAGTTCTATTTTTGTTGATTTTATTATGACGTTGTTGTCTTAGATTAAGACAGACCACATCGTGGCAGCAGTAGGCCTGGAGCCTAGTGTGGAACTTGCCAAATCTGCTGGACTGGAGGTGGACTCTGACTTCGGAGGGTACCGGGTTAATGCTGAGCTTCAGGCTCGTTCCAACATCTGGGTGGTACGCAAGATTAAAAAAACGACGAAGAAAGGAATTAAATCTTTTAACAGTTGATATCGGTGGTATTCTGGAGACCGTAAAGAATGGCTGGATAATGGCATAAAAGATAAAAGGCATAAAACAATGTTCTACAATGTTTGTGTTCAAGGCAGGAGATGCTGCATGTTTCTATGACATCAAGCTGGGCCGGCGACGTGTAGAGCATCACGATCACGCCGTGGTCAGCGGCAGACTTGCTGGAGAGAACATGACCGGAGCCAGCAAACCTTACTGGCATCAGTCAATGTTCTGGTAGCCACACATCTTCAACAAACACACATTTTAATGTGGTTGTCATTGGATTATTCAGCACTCACAAAGTTCTCTTGTCTTCAGGAGTGATCTAGGTCCAGATGTAGGATACGAAGCTATTGGTATAGTGGACAGCAGTCTGCCCACCGTGGGAGTGTTTGCTAAAGCCACAGCCAAAGACACACCAAAAGCTGCAACAGAACAGTCAGGTACACAAACATTTGCTAACTTGTAGATCGGAACTACTATTGATTTGTGAATTTCCACTTCCGATGCTCCAACAAAAATACACACTGAAACAACATTTTCTCTGTTTGCAGGCACCGGAATCCGTTCCGAGAGTGAGACAGAGGCAGTTGCAGGGACGTTAAAGGCAGAAACAACGGCCACTCCACCTCCTATCCACCAAAAGGAGGATTTTGGGAAAGGAGTGATATTCTACCTGAGGGACCAAGTGGTGGTCGGTGTTGTACTGTGGAACGTCTTCAACAGAATGCCCATCGCAAGAAAGGCGAGTAGAAATATCACCCCCTTGTCTAGTGTATAGTGTTTGATTTTAGTGTTGATTAATTTGTTGCTTTGTCTGTTTTATTTGTAGATAATCAAAGACGGAGAACAACATGCAGATCTTAATGAGGTGGCCAAGCTTTTCAACATCCATGAAGACTGAACAATCATTTCACTTTCTACTCTGTCAAGGACAAATCTACGTGTAGTGAACTTGGGAAAAGACACACACACACGCACACATACATACACACTGAACAAACACATACAGGCTAACACCAGCCAGTCCTCTGCCATTTTGACCTCGCAGTCTCTGATATCAGGAAATGCCATGCTGACTCCAAGCTGCAAGATGGCGCTGTGCCCATGGATTGTTTAAAACTGTACCACTCAATTTTCTACTGAGGGAAATCTATACCTGTTGTTTGTATTGAAAAGCTGTGTTGTGTTGTTTTTTTTTCTGTTTAGGTCAGTAAATGTTTATCTCGCTTCTTGAATGCATCCCTTACCAAAACACCTCCACAAAATCAGACAGGGTATCCACTTGCGCTCAATGCTACAATAAAGTTGCATTTCTAATTAAACAAAACCAGATGAAAGACATTCCTCTGACACCTGGTCGCACAGTGTTTTCTGCCTGCATGATTAAAGCAGCTGGTACAAATGAAGACTAAATAAAAGTAAATTATTTTTAATTATGTCTCAATTTGTCTCAAGACTTGCTGTTTGTTACAAGATTTGCTAACAATAATGTACAGTGCTTATTTGGCTGTTCCAGAGGTCAGAGGAACTTACCATCCCTTTGCCAAGTGCAAGACACTGACTGCCTGTGTGTCCGACATGGGTGTGACCCCGAGGCTTTCGAGATGCAATATGTTAAGGCTCATTAAACCTGTGATTGCCTGCAAACATGTTCCCTAACGTAGCCTTGACCTATTTCCTTACGCATCAATGCTCTGATATACAGGTCAGAGTAATAGCAAATTGCTCATTCTGTCTATCTGCAAAGTGATAGCCATTGAAAGATTGAGATTTTTAAGATTAATTTTCAATCTCGCATACCTCGTTTCTATTACATGCTCAAAGAGTACAATTAAAATAACAAAATAAAGATGACAAAAAACAAACAGCACAACCCCACATCACTAACCATCCCTTACAAGACCTGTTTGCATTAATTTCTAAAGTATGAAGAAAAAAATGTATTAAGATGTGACGTTAACATATGCATTAGCCTATATGGTTTCCATCAAGGTAACCAAATTTTGTCAAACTGTTCAAATGAGCTTTTTAAGCAGTACCAATTTGCATTTCAACCTAGTCAGATTTGAATTTAACCTAAATGTAGCACCGATCTCAACTCGCTAAAGAGAACAGACAAAAGAACAGCCCCTTCCTTGGGCCAATTCGTGGACCTTACAGTAGTGTGTACATTATGTTTGTATTTGTATATTTTCACTACAGGACTATTGATGAGAACTGCAAAAGACACAAAGGTAATTAAAAATATCAGAAGTACATACTCAGAAGACATAGTGATCAGTCAAATACATCTAATACAGATACATCTAATTCTTTTCAAATGTAAAGTAGAAATTACTAGAAATCATAGAACATTCCTTTTTCTTCCAGAACAACATTATTGAAATACACTTTAATCAGCACTGAGTTCATAGGTGTTTGACTTCACAGTTAAATGTATTTATATTGTAGCTTTTTTGCAGGAAAAAAACACTCAAAAAAGAGGATCAAACATGCCCTAAATGTCCAGATTAAGCTTTTCAGTAAGATTGGGTGAATTTGTTTTATTTTATTTAATTTTTTTATTTGGTAAAAGACCTGGCTATTAGGAATTATTAATAGTGCGTTAGACTGCTCTGGTCATATTAGTGTCATATAGTGTTTAATTGACTATAATTACTTTAATAAAAGTCACATCAGTTTCCTGGACAATTTAACAGAAAGAAAAATTGTTTCTCTGCACACAGTCTTTCTGTTGGATAACATTCACAATTCAGGGAATTTTATTTTGCCATAGAGCCGAATGATTATCAGTGGGGAGCATGATCATCAATCAAAAAATAAATGTTAACCCACTTCTTTGCAGTTACCAAAATTAGTAAACTCATTTTGAATTTTTAATCATTTTTAAAGTTAATTTATATTTTTGGTAGATTGCAATAACTGAGCTCTGCAGAAGCACCCGGATGCAGGGACAAAAATCTGTCCACAAAAACAAGATAAATTCCTCGGGACCGTGATATGCTCTAAAGCATATGAACAGGGTGGATGTCGCTGACCCGTGCATACACAGAAATGTCTGCTTCCCCGCTAATTATTCTGGAGTCAGCCAGCAATGCTCTGTTGAGATTGACTGAGTACCTTTAACCTCTGTGAAGGCTGACAAAGCGAATTTCATATTTTACGATTCATTAATTAATAATACTGTTTTCAGGCATGGTAATTAGTAGAAATCAGTGGTGTGTGTGTATATCTGGAGGGTCTTGGATAATTACGTTAGCTGAGAGCAAAAGTGTGTGTGGTGTAGTATAGGCGTTTGCTCTAATTCCTCCTGAGGTCAAGGCAATGTTTTAACACATCATCGACATGACCGCTGAGTGTGTGTGATTTCTGAGAAAACTGGGTCTGTTATTCTTTAGTTTGGTTCACTCTAGAGTGAAGATACATTAAAATTAACACTGGCCTAGTTATCCACTGTGACTCAACACACACATAAAGCTCAGTCGGATTTCTCTTTCTCTCAGTTGTTTTCCTTACACCCACACTAACTATATTCTTGTCTTATTTTTCTCTCTTCTTTATTCCGTGTCTTTCTCCTATACAGCTGCCAGTTCATGTAAAGCAGTAAGATGAGGGAAATGATGGAAACAGAGAGATGCTATAGATTTCGCTTTCGTAGATTTGATGGTTTTTATGATGTCCAAACAGTATTTTCTATCCTCTTATCCTAATACTACACCTAAAGCATTTTTAGATTTTCAAAACTCTTCATTCTGTAGGATTTTTAAACTTGTTTTTTCATGTGGATTCGAAACTGCCCCGACAAAGTCGAAATCTACTGTACTTGTGTTGCTGTACTTGTGGGGACGTTTGGACCCAATAACACACACATAAAGAGAGCAACATTTACAATGTTGCAAATAATGTATATAAACTTATGAACATTCTATTCATCAAAGAATCCTGAAAAAATGTTTTCATCATTGATAACATCATTTTGTTCTTAATATTGCTAGATAATATATATATATTTTTTAGCACTGTTAATAATTCTTGATAGTACAAACACCAGCTTATTAGAATGAGCTCTGAAAGAAATCACAAAAATAAGTAACATTTTAACATTTTGGTGGGCATAAGAGGAAACATTTGAATGGCAGTGTATGAAAGAACCTCAGATACTTTGATCTCCTGAGAAACAATACAAACAAACATCTTTGAGACACCCCACAGTGTGGAGGCGCAGGAAACTACCTTCCTTTTATTCAGTCTGCTCAAAATGACTGCATAAAAATGCCAATGCATCTGAACAGTCATGGTATTATTCTAAATGTCTCAGTGCGACTGATACAATGGTCTTATTTCTACATAAATAAACTTTAGAGATGTGTTGCTTACTTCAATAGGTGTGCCCTCTCCCAGGAACTTTCATGCAAATGACCTTTTGTTCCCACTGAGGTGTAAACTACCCAGGTCTGAGAAATTAAATTTCGGTTTCACTCTGTAATTGTTGACTCTATGGATTATGTTGTTTCTTTGCTATTGTCATGAGCGCCCGAATGAACATATAAAGAGTCAACTAGAATAACACAACATCAGAATGCTAATTAGAAACAGAAAAACAACCAATTTGCATTTCAACCTAAATTTGAGATCATAATAAAATGAGATTAAATAATAGGATGGAGTTTAACTCAAATGTAGCACCTATCTCTACGCGCTGAAGGGAACAGACATGCAGGAAACCTTCATCCACCATTGGACACCAATTCGTGGACCTTACAGTAGTGTGTACATTATGTTTGTATTTTTATATTTTTACTACAGGACTATTGATTAGAACTGCAAAAGACACAAAGGTAATTAAAAATATGAGAAGTACATACTCAGAAGACATAGCGATCAGTCAAAGAACCTAAAATGTACATAAAAAACCCCACTAAACGTTAAGCCAAAATTCTTGCTGTTAAATGACAGGAAGCATTTGTTCTGTGCCATCTACTGAATATACTCAAGATATCAGAGGAGGTGGATGGATAGATGTTTGTCCTCTACTGCAGTGCGTCTTGAGATGTGGATCTGGAGCCCCTCAGGTGGAGTCGTGTCACAGTTGTTTATTCTGATAAAAGTCTTTAAACGCATCTTACGCCCTGTTGCCTTCTCTCTTCTCCATGCTAGAACTGCACCTCAGGCTAGCATGTGGCCAGAGAGAAAGAAAGAGCAGAAGACCCCCTGTACACACACACACACACACTCACACACACACTGACGTCTCTTAGTGTGCCCGTCTCAGGATGCGGTGCTCAGTCAGATGGCAGTGGAGGAGAGACCAGAGTGCATCGGAATGGGCGCCCTGCCCCTCCAAAACACATCTGCTTACTGAGATTTAGCCACAGGACACCAGGGAGGAAAAGAGAGCAGCTGAAGAGTGGAAGGATGTTTTCTCTGTTCTGGAGGATCCTGCTGGAGCTCTTACTGGTTTGGTGGATGTTTGAAGGGGTCATCAGGTGAGTTTTTCACAGGTGTGCCATCATTCTTCACTGGCACCACCATTTATTAGCAAACTTGTAGAAGCTGTTTGTGAAGATTCAAACATAGTTTGAAGTGTTTTCAGGTGTTAAAATGACCTGTTTCCTCCCTAATATTTGAATTTCAATACTTGTTCACTTTTGTGTGCTCAGTCATCTGTATTTGGATTGTGTGTTCAGTTCAGTAGTCTTCATGGGTGATAGGTTTATTTTAATCCTGGAGAGCGTTCTTATGTTTCTGAGTGTGTGTGTGTGTGTGTGTTTGTTGGCTTTATGTATCTGGGTCTCTGAAGTATGAGGCTGACACATAGAGACAGCTCTGTCTGAAGTCATTTTCACTGTTACTGAAATTGCAGATTTATTGAAGTTCACATAATGAGATTGAACTATTATTGTTTCTTTAGAATGACGATAAGGGCTTGTAAGAATCACCTGAGGATACAGTCATTCTGTGTCTTATTTCCATTCCCCATACGCTGTGTGAGACGGACTTTATACTTTCACAAATCAGATTTGCCACAGTTCTGCTCACAAACAGACAGGAAAATTGAAGAGGAACTGGACCAGAAAATTTCTCTAAATATGGAATAAGATTCAAAGTGTGTGAGAGAAAGTGCTGTCCTTTTCTCTGCTTGGACTTCTACTTAACTCTTTTTAAATAAAATATTAACACCTGCAACAACCTGCAATTAGGTTTAGGGCAATAAAGATGTCACCGCTATCTTATCTTTTACTGCAGCCACGCAGAGAAACGGACAGAATGTGTCAGGTGGAGAGGGGTTTTAATAAAACATGAGACAGATGTTCTGATGTGCTCATTTAAAGCCTTATTAAAGGTTTTAAGTAGACTACTCAGGTATTTTGTATCCCTTTGCCATTAATATTTCAATTTGGTGGACCAAAGTGTTCAGTCAATAATGGAATGATAATAAAGGCTTTTGGCCACGGTGAATTTTAAAATGAACTGAAAAAGCTAATAGAGAGCATACTTATTAATAAACCACACACATATACAGTCCAAAAGCCCGCATTGTAAATCTAGTCATTTAAAATCCAAATTTTAATTGAAGTTTCTGAAGACCAAAAGAAAGATATTCATGCAAAGAGTGTTATTTCTTCTATTTAAACGGTGGAATCAAAGCTAGAATATAAATGAAAAGTTTAATATTTCAGTTGAAACTTATGCATACTCATTAGTTGTCTGAGACTCTCTGTGATGATCTGTTGGAAAAAGGTGTATATATAGTGTTCTGATGTGTATCTTTTTAACCTTTCCCAGGTGTGTGTTTAGTAAGGAGCTGAAATCGCCCAGCAGCAGGGTGAAGCCCATGTCACCATCTGATTTTCTGGATAAATTAATGGGAAAAACATCTGGATATGATGCTCGAATCAGGCCTAACTTTAAAGGTTTGACTTCAACTCCAATCTGCTCTAGTGTAAATTAAAGTTTTCATTTAGTCATGTAGCAGATGCTGTTTTACAAAGTGACTCACAAATGAGGTCAATGGAAGCAATTTCTATTAAAGAAAATGTGGTTTCTGTTAAAAATGTGAGTATAGCAAGTGATGAGTGCATCAAAAACTGTGAAATGCTCATCTTTATGCAAATAAGAGGCAAAAACAATCAATTTATATCACGCTACATACAGTTTATATCACGCTACATAAGTTTTGGGTCAGTAAGATTTTTGAATGTTTTTGACAATGTTTAAATAACTTTGCTACATGTTTTTAAATGAAATGTATTTATGTGATGGCAAAGAATGATAAAACCATTCCCCCAGTCTTTTAGAAATCCTTCCAATATGCTGATTTGGTTATTAAACATTTACAAAACATTATAAATAGCTTAAAAACAGCTGTGCTGCCTAATGGCCCATGTGTCACGGTGTGGTTTAGCGTGAAGGAGCACTTGACGAGAATAAATAAACTTAAACGGTTTTAATCTTCTTCAAACGGACAAAATAATAATATACAGGCAGGCAGGCAGACAGACAGGCAGAACATAAACCACACGAATAAACCTCGACGATCGGACAAACTGAATACAAACACACAGGACTTAAATACACAAGGAAATCACTAAATGAACAAGACACAGGTGAAGACAATGAAACAATTAACACGAACAAAGGTAGGGAACACAGAGCACATGGCACAAGACAAAAACAACAACAACAACAAAGGATCCAAAGACATGACACCATCTGATAAGCTATATATATCCCTAATGGTATGAACATTAAATCAGTAAACAATATGGTACAGTCAAATATTTACAAAGCAACTGAATGCTAATTAAACATATTGGCTAAATATTGTAGTCAGCTGTGTAGTTCATTTTAAGTGAATTAGGCATTAACATTTTACGTTCTTAAAAATAAAGGTGCTTCACAATGCCATAGAAGAACCTTTTTATCTAAATGGTTCCATAAAGAACCATTCTGTTTCACATAAGGTTCTTTGTGGCAAAAGAAGGTTATTTAGATTATAAAAAAAGGTAAGAAAAAGAAGGTTCTTTAAAGAACATTTGACTGAATGGTTCTTTGTGGAAACATCGCTGTGAGGAACCTTTACGCAGCTTTATTTTTAGAGTGTATTTTTGTGATACGCTTGGACAACCTCTTCTCATCTGTTGCTTTTTGGTGCTTGTGTATTGCTTTTAATTCAAGGCACTAAAGTTCAGTTCTGTGTGAACTATTTATCTAACATAATATGTTAAAAAAGGAGACGCAGAGGCTGAGTTTTCAATATTTTATTCCTTTTTCGATCAGTTGAATGGATGCTTCATTGCTTGAAACAAGTACCAATTTCTTTCAAAACAATAATTTTATTGACCCCAATTTTTATTTTTTTTAGATGTATACACTGGTCACTTGGAAACCAAATTTGCATTTTTCCCAAACGCAATCATGCATTTAGCCTGTATATTGATTTTAATAACTGTATAACAGAAACAATCATAAACCATACTAAAGACATCCACACTCATTGACAGTCTTTCAAAGCAGCAGCTCTCAACTATATTTGAGCAGGTTTCTTTTCACCCAGTGGACATGTCACTAACAGATATTTCATTTTTGGGAGAACTATTGCTTTGACCTCACCAGTAAATCTCCTATCACTTTATATTTTCACAAAACCGTGTTAGCCTGGAATTCCTTCTGCTGAATCTTGGTGTCAGACAGACACACACACACACACACACAAGTGAGCCTGGGACTCCTGGATTTTAGGAGTCTGCCTTCCACTCATTCTCACTCTCTTCCGTTACTTTCTACTTTCAATGACATCTTTTCAACATCATATAAAGCAACACAGAAGTAGGTAAACTGCTGTTGCAGCATCTTAATCTCTTTTACATAGATTGTTTTGGCAAGAACTCTGCAAAAATGTGATGCGGTCAGCAAAGAATATATTTACATTCTCTGCGAGCCACGCGTGTGAAAAAGTGCTGCGGCCCGAAAACACAGAGCAACATAAGATCTCATTAAACTATGTGACCCCCCCCCCCCATGGGTTCTCAGGTCTATTTTTTACCGTCCCCACCATTCAACAAGAAAAACCCACAGGCGTTCAGAGACGAAAACAGACAGAATACGAGACAGAATTTCAGCCCCGGACGTTGGGAATGATTTCAGAAACATGCAGGATACGGCTGTCAGCTCACGCTAGATTTCTCTCCGTAAAAAGTGTCACAACAGCCTCTGTGAGGATTTGTGAGGGGCAGTTTCTCCGCTGGCATCAGGGCCATTTAGTTTGCTGCGCTGTCCGCTCGAGTGCACGTTAACCCACAGACCTAAATAAGTCTTTTCCTCTCATTCTCTCACTTATGTTTTTTAAAACTGAAATTTCTCTTTTTTTTATTCATACTTTTTCTTTCCTCCTTCCTCTCGATTTCACTCATGATCTCTTGCTCTCTCTCCGTAGGCGTCTCTGAGCTCGTGTATATTTCATATCTGTTCTACATCTTAGAGATGTGGCTGTCAGCATGCGTGGAGGGAAATGTCCCCTCTGATAAGCTATATATATCACTAATGTCATGAACGTTAGATCAATAAATAAAATGCTGCAATAAATTATTTACAAAGCAAATGAAAGCTAATTACACATATTGGATGGATAGCAGTGAATAGCTGTGTAGCCCAGACATTTTGCAGTCGTCTAGTTCTCCAAGTTTGTGAACATTTTTATCATTTGTAATTTGATTTCACAGTCTTGGACAACCTCTTCAGTTTTTTGGCTTGGAAACTATCTGGTTCTGTTTGCTGCTTGTGAATTTATTTCTATTTAAGACACTAAAGATTAATTCTGTGTGAATATTTTATCCAATAGGTAGGAAATTTATAAAATATCGTCACGGAATATGATTTTCAGCATCAATTTGACCCATAAAATGAGTTGTTGGTTATTCCTACAAATATACCTGTGCTACTTATGACCAGGGTCACGTATGTTACGTCACGTCTTTAGTGGATTGTTTATTCCTGCTAAACCTGCAAACCAGCAAGAGTAACAAGAGAAAATCAGTTTAAGCTTGTTTCATATTGTGTGTTTTTTTTCAGGTCCTCCAGTAAATGTTACTTGCAACATTTTTATCAACAGCTTTGGTTCCATCACAGAAACCACCATGGTATACACACACACACACACACACACACACACACCATATATACATATACTCACATCTCCTAAGGAGAATTTGTCAGTATGCATTAAATTAATGACCATTAAATTTAAACATTACGTTAGTTTATAGTTTGAAGAATCCACACACACACACACACACACACACACACACACGACACATATATTTACATGGGAAGCATGTCTACACATATAAAGCTCATCAGAATATGCTTAGTCTACAATGTACCAGAGTACACTGTTCAAAACAAAGTTAAAATAAAGCAAGCCTGGATATGACAATCAGACTTTATTTGGACTAGAATTATCAGACTCAGTTGACAGATTGTTAAAATTATTAAAAGGTTACTCCACCACAAAATAAAAATTTTGCCAATAATAATTTACCCCATGTCATTCCCAACCTGTAAAACCTAAATTTGTCCTCGGAAATAAGATATTTTGGATGAAAACTGCAAGGTTTGTGATTGTTCCAATGAATGCCAAACTGTTAGCAGAAAGATGTCTTCTGAACCATTGGCCATTGGTGGTTTAACCATAGTTTATAAGCTATAAAGTTATAAAGCTAAGAGAATACTTTTTGTACAGAAAGAACTTTATTCAATGATCCAAGATACGGTTCAACTTTATTCAATGATCCATTACCGTAGCACCATTTTGGACAGCATCCTGTGAACACACATAACATGTAAGTTCTGTGTTAGACGCAGTGGAAACATTTTCATCCAAAATATCTTAAATTGTGTTCCGAAGACAAATCAAGCTTTTACAGGTTTGGAACGACATGAGGGTAACTGAATAATGACAAAATTTTCATTTTGGGTTGGAGTAACTTTTTGAGAAGTTAGTACCTGACATTTTAGACACAATATGGCAACCATAATTAACATAGGCATGTGGAGTGATATGGAAATGTCCAGTGCAGTTACACAAATTAAGTCCACTAATTTGTCATAAGTAAATAAATAGTGGACTGCAAAGAACTGTTATACATTAACATCTCTCATAATATTAAAACATCTGTCATGTTTTAGCAAATGTCTTTGCCTCAGCTGCTGTGAATGTGATCTGATGTAACTCCTCAGGATTATCGGCTGAACGTTTTCTTGCGGCAGCAGTGGAATGACCCACGGCTGGCTTATAAAGAGTATCCAGATGATTCCCTGGATCTGGACCCATCCATGCTGGACTCCATCTGGAAGCCAGACTTGTTCTTCGCCAATGAGAAAGGCGCCAACTTTCACGAGGTCACCACGGACAACAAACTGCTGAGGATTTTCCAGAATGGAAATGTGCTGTATAGCATCAGGTGCGATATTACTCACTATAGATGTCTTATATCATTCAAAACCGTTACATGAACAATCTTCCGAAATCTCTCTCTTTTTCAGACTGACTCTGATTCTGTCGTGTCCTATGGACCTGAAGAATTTTCCAATGGACATACAGACCTGTACTATGCAGTTAGAGAGCTGTAAGAGTCTCTATCAAATAATCTCACATTTATCTCATTTTTCTTTTATATGCTGCTCATTATATTATATTATATGCTGCTCATTTATATGCCTTCTCTCTCTAGTTGGCTACACTATGAATGATCTGATATTTCAGTGGTTGGATGAAGGCCCAGTGCAAGTAGCTGATGACCTTATGCTGCCCCAGTTTGTCCTGAAAGAGGAGAAAGATCTCGGATACTGTACAAAACACTATAACACTGGTATGCTAATGCAATTCCACCATTAGAAATTTGAATTGATTTTACAACCAGTGTTGAGTTTAGTGCATTTTTTAATATTTAATATCTCAGTACTTCAAATAAGAAATATATTAGGTGAAAGAGAATCAGATGTAATTTAATCTAATTACAGATCTGACCGAGTATCTGTACTCTTTGCTCCACAACATTTGTGACGTGTGTTACTCATTGCATTTTGCATGATGGCACCTAGCTTTTCTGCAGCAGTTTATTTCTGCTACAAAATATATGATATAACCGATTACAGGGCACTGAAATCTCATAGGGCAAATATATATAGTGCATTTTAACCTTAACCAGACTTATCAACAAGGTTACTTTTATGTGATTGTGAGTTCCTTTAATTTCACTTAACATTATTTTATTTATCCTTTGTACTTAATAAACCTTTTAAGAAGGATATTGTTTTTTTTTTCATTTTGAGTTGTTCAGTTTTAAAGTACTCTTTACACCTCTGCTGCTGGTGAATTTAAATGAAATGCATTACTTGGTGTTCTCTAAAATGATTGCCTGTTTCACCCAGGTAAATTCACCTGTATAGAGGTGAAATTTCATCTAGAGAGGCAGATGGGTTACTACCTGATCCAGATGTACATTCCCAGCCTCCTAACAGTTATTTTGTCGTGGGTCTCCTTCTGGATCAACATGGATGCCGCCCCGGCCCGTGTTGGCCTGGGCATCACTACAGTTCTCACAATGACAACACAGAGCTCTGGATCCAGAGCATCACTGCCTAAGGTAGGAATCAACTTTATATATCCCATCATCCACTTTCGGTCCTTATTTAATCCCCCTGATATTGTTCCATATCTGCATGTATTTCAGTGTTAATAGACAGCATTTGATAGATGCTACATTTTTCTTAAACCCCAAATATTCCCTGTGTGAATGCATGCAGGTATCGTATGTGAAGGCCATTGACATCTGGATGGCAGTGTGCTTGCTGTTCGTTTTTGCTGCTTTGCTGGAGTACGCGGCTGTTAACTTTGTCTCTCGGCAACACAAAGAATTCTTCAGACTGAGGAGAAAGCTGCGGGAAGAGCAACGCTATAGAGCTGTGAGTGTCAGTCTGAAACTCTCGCTGTCGTACACACATGTGTTGAGTGCCCTTAAGATACTTTACAATCACTGTGTGCCTGTGATCTTTCATGAGAGCAGCCTGCTGGCCCCTTCAGAGCAGGGAGGGAAGGTCAGCAATGGCATAAAGCCATGTCATGAATATTGCACAGAGTAATACTGTTCTTTCCACACACAAAATGTGGGACAACATGAATGGTGGAGGAGCTGCAGGATTTTAAAACTGGAAAATGTCCCAGCAAAGCAGAATACTAAATGCTTAGCTGAACTGATAAATTAAGCATTATTTCAGTAATTGTATTCAAACAGATTTTCTGAAGCTTAATCTATGATTGGTTGGCAAGACGGATGGCCCTGTCCATTGGTTGATCTAGTGTTGTTGGGTTCAACTGATCTGGGTGCGCAAATAAACTAAATTAATGTTAGATTATAAATTCCACAAAGATAAAGGGTTTGTGAAAAATCATGTCTTTCAGTCTTACAAAAACAGTCTCACACAAATAAATGACTTTTAAAATATATCAAATGTGACAATAGTAATTTTAGATTTAAATTTCACAATATTAACATGTATTTTTAATCAAATAAATGATACTTAAAAAAAAATCTTACCAACACCAACTTTTCTGTAGTGTATATACATTATTTGAGATAAATTAATATCTTATTTTCTTTTTTAATATGTGTTCCATTAAAAAAATACAAACAAACCCTTAAGAAAAACATCCAGATGCATTATGCTAATGAGAATAGGGTGGGGGTAGTTGTGCTTGTCATGACAATTTCACAATGCACTTCTAATGGTCCTAAAAATAGGCTCCATTTTTTGATGTGACATATAAATTCGCGTTTTGTTGTTGGATTTTTAAGCTCTATTATGACCCAGACATGCTCTTTGTCTGCCTGGAATAGAAGACTATTCCCAGACTCCTCTCAGGAGTTTTTGTCAGCAGAAAGTGCAGTTATTTCCCTATCTTTGTTACTCTACTCCTAACCAGCTAGTTGAGAGAACATTGTGGCTTTCTTTTGGACACAGCAGACACTGTCCTGCCACAAAAAGCAGAGAGAATAAATATTACACTATCCTGTCCTTTTCTATTCCTCCTCCATCTCCCCTCTATCGCCCTGCAGGGCAGGCTGTGTGTGTGTGTGTGTGTGTGTGTGTGACCCAGTGGGTGAGTTGGTGGCGCTGTGCCCCCTCATTTGCCTTAGGGATGCTGTTAGGCATGTGACATGCAAACATGCTTACACACTACTGCACTCAAGCTTTTAGGCACAATGTACATATAAAACATATACACCCTATTATGCAAATGGTGTTAGCACACACACCCACACAAACACACGCACACACAATCTGACTGGCTGTTTGGTCACAGGCAGAACGGTGCAGTCGGCTGTCTGATCTCATGTGCACTAAGTCACCCAAAGCAGCGACCTGTACACAATGCGATTCAACACAAACACACAAACGCACCTAACTGACTGGATCTCATACTCAAAAAAAGCATCTTTTCCCTAAGGAACAAATATGCTGTCACTGTTGATATTCCACACACACATACACAAATATTGAAAATATCACCGAGGATAAGGAACCTGAAAAAAAAAAGAAAGGCAAAGAAAATAAGGAAAACAAAGCCAAAGAAAACCTAAAGAAACTAACACAACATATTTAGACCAAAATACTAAACAAATAAAGACTTATTTTTATGTAGAAAATATATGCATCTTAGTAAATCAATGTATTGTTTAAAACTAAATCCCAGCTGACAAAAATATGTTGTAAGAACATTTTTATAACATTCCCATTCAAAACTGTTATTGCTGAATGTTTAAAATGTCCTAAATGTTTAAATGTTCCTGTTAATGTTCCATCTGATATATGTGATGGTTCAGAGTGCAATCTGCTCACTGACTTTAACTTTGAGTTACGTCTTCACAAATGAACGGTATTATTGTAGAAACATGCATGCCCACTAGAGATTTTTAAAGTACATTATGACCCCGTTTCAGATCTGCATGCACAGTTACAGAGAAGCCAGGGAGGTCTGTTGAGGAGTGCACTGGAAGAGAATATTTTATTGTTTAAATAAATGATGACTCCGTTTTTAAATAAGTGTCTTTGTATTGTCTTCAGGCATCTGGTCAGGCTGGAGGAGCAGAGATGAAGAACAAAAGCAACAACGTCACAGGGAGTACACCGAGCAGAAGCACACAGCGTCACTGCAGTGCCTGTGCACGGGTACATGCACCCACCAATTAAATATTTACATATCAACACTCTGGCATTTAGAACACTTGATTCTGATTGGTCATTCAATTGTTTTTGTATAATGACCATTAAATTACAACAAATATGTTGCCATCAACAATGGCACAACTGTGCTACGTTCATGTCTTTCATATCACTATCGTCCCTCTCCATTTTCATAAAAAGACAATATCCATAACTAATTGGTGATCTTGGCATATGGAACTCTACATAAATAATAAATATCATTAATTGGTCGTAGGTTAAATGGCTACTCTTAAGGCTTTTGGAGAAAAAAAGCCAAAATTTAGTTGAATTAATGTTGCACTGCCGTTCAGTAAAATATCTAAAAGGATAAGGAAGCATGTTCAACGTCCAGTAGTTCGTCTTTTAATGCGTCATGAATTGATTTTTGTTTTAAATATGCCTGGCTAAATTGTTACTCTGAATGACATTTTAGTGGGTAAATTAGGGAAAATCAGGGTAAAATGTGTTATTTCTTTTTGGCTCAGAAAAACCAAAACATAACTGCAATAAATTTAAATGTAAAATTTTTGATTTTGAGAAAAACTAGCAGTATTGCACTTTTTGTGTTTATGATTATGACCCATGTATGTGTGTGTGTATATAAGAAATATTTCTTTGTTTAGAAAATCAGCATATTACAATGATTTTTAAAGTGTGTAACATTTCACATGTATAAAATACATTTTAAATATATATTATTTAAAATAAATTGTAATGATATTTCACAGGATTGCTGATTACTCCATTTTTTAAAGATAAATAAATAAATGGTTTTATGGTTAAAACATTAAAAGAAAAAATCCTAGTGGCCCAAAGCTTTTGAACAATTGTGTATACTCATATACTTTCATATATATTCTGGTGACATTTTCTTTCAGGAAGAGCAGTTGGCCTCACAGAATCAGGACATGTACTTCACAGGATACGGGATGGACAGCTGTCTATCTGGAGACGGGCCTCTCTCTGAGGCTGCTGCCATGTTTGCAGGCCTGCCGCCCGGCCACATCCTGTTTGAAATCCGTCGGCGCTTCGTGGAACGAGCAAAGCGAATTGATACCATCTCGCGAGCCGTCTTCCCTCTCAGCTTCCTCGTTTTCAACGTTTTCTATTGGATCACATACAAAGTGCTTAGAAATGAGGATATTCACCCTGCCCTGCAACCCTGACTCCTATTAAGACTTCTGAACTTCCCAGTATCCCATTTTGTGAGCCTGTTTAAATCCAGTGAGGATGAGGTCCCACATCAGGGATATTTGAAATCAAAGCAGTTGAAGAAAGATGCAATGTCTATATGCATGTCTATGGCCACTTTGGAAAAGGTCTAAACCTTTAGTTTTATGCAACGGCTGAATCACTCCTGACCTTTGAGATGCTTTTTCTTTCTCATTGAGCACATTTGATCCATTAAAAATAAATGTTCTAAACAAACATTTTTTGCCAGCTTTTTCCTTAGTCATGCATTTAAAGGCAACTACAAATATGGGAGCACTGAAATCTCAAAACTACATTTACATGGATCATGAATTTTGCTTCAACTCTACTGTTCATATTTAACCAACGAAAAATGCACTTTTCAGGATGATCTAATGTAATGTGTGTACTTTCTAGCACAAAAACACCAGGGGATGCCTTTTTAGACAACTTCCTTTCCTACAGCTGCCAAGTTAAGTGTTTCTTGCATTCATTTTTTAATGTGGTGTGTCTCCTTGTTCTGTCCCTGACTACACACAAAACTGTGTAAAAAGTCTAAGTAAAGATTTATCTTCCACCGCGGAATACATAATTTGCTTTACCCCAACAGCTGCACAAGACACATAACAGATCTGCTGCTAAAGCAACACTTCTGTATGTATTTATGGAAGCAAAGCTGCCATTTTGGTCCCCCACAGTGCATTTGTGTGGAACTTCAAATAGGAAACAGTTTGATACTGACAAATGAAGGGCAAGAGCATAACTGTATACAACTTTTATTGACAGTGATGGTAAACCACAACAGAAGCATTTGGCCCAGCTCAGAACTGGATGACCTGGCCCTGTAAGAGAGATGAGAACAAAAATTAGACATTTAGAAATACTTATTTAACAGCCCAAACATTTATGATGCGTTATGTAGTAAAATATACCTTTGCCTCAAAACAAGTTTCCATTATTTTTCAATTTACTGTACAACCTTTTAAAAATTCAGCATTGTACATTTTTAAAAAGACTGTCCTCATGAGGACCGCTAGTTTCTAGCTGATGAAATCAACCACAAATCTTTTACTACATAAATATCAAATGAATTTGTGTAAGTGCCTTGTTCCAGGTTTTTCATAACGTAAACCCTGAAAACAATGATTAAAAATATTGAATCTCTTGTGCATCCAAAGTTTTACTACGAGTACAAATAGCAGATGTCAAGTCTGGTCAGCAGATATATGCCTCACCTTTCTCTTCTTGTCTCCTCCTAACTCAAAGTGTTTGCATCTCTTAATGGCCAGCATCCTCTTTGAGCGGCAGTTGGGCTCCACGCACTCCAGCCTCAGCACAATCTTCTTTGTGGTTTTAGCCTATGGCACAAAGAGGGACAAAATTAATATGCAAACATCCATACAATCAAATAATAGCAAAATCTTTGCTCCCCCACATACAATATAGATCCAGATTCAATTAAAATGCTTAGGTGGTAATGTGGAAAGTTCAAAGGCTCATGTACACTTGAAATGTACAATAGGCTGTTTATCTGATCACAAATGGAAGCGATCACTGTTGCACATGCAACCTGAACGCACCTCCTGTCACCGGCTGTGATGTTTACACCACAAATGTGACGTGCAGAACAAATGACTGAAAAGTCTGAAATTTACATAATGAGAACTAGGAATATTTGTTACAAAAACCAATCAATCTTCGGAGGACATGTGGTAACCCCCCGAAGGTGTGTAGGTTAGTTTCACAACATATATACATATATAATAACGGAGCTTCAAAATTATGGCCGCTATCTACGAGCATTACCAAGCTTGGAAAAGCCAAGAAAAAAAAAAAACCTTCCTGACTGTGTTAATCTGAAATAAGTCATACCTATGATGGCTTGGGGTGAGTAAACTCTGCCATAATTTTCATTTACAGGTGAACTAATCCTGTAAGATCAATATGAATCCAAAATCCAATACATCAATATTTAGTAAAATACCAAAGACATTTAACCGTGCCAAAAACTACATATACACTACTAACACTAAAAACGTCAGGCCTGCATGCTTCACTTGTCTACACTATAGATTTCAAAATACATGTAAACTACATGGAAATGAAATCGTGTTAGAATTATAGAAACTTAACTGAAAAATACAACAACGTTGCTTTGCAGCAATATCAAAAGACTCCTGGTTTGTGTCAAACTTTTGCACCCATACTCCTGATACCAACCAGCAAGACTCCAACATACCTTTTTCCGGAAAATAGGCTTTGTCTGTCCTCCATAACCACTCTGCTTTCTGTCGTAACGCCTCTTTCCTAGAAGAAACAAATAAACAGATGCATGTTTGGACTACAGACAATGAGCAAAGTGCTAATCTCTCAATCAGCTCTCAAAACTTACCCTGGGCGTACAGAGAGTCCTTGCCCTTCTTGTACTGGGTCACTTTATGTGGCTGGTGCTTTTTGCATTTCTTGCAGTAAGTCCTGCGGGTCTTCGGTACGTTCACCTAAAGATAAGACACGAATAACGTTACCGGCAAAGAAATTATTATATTGCCTAGCGTTAGCGCTCAAGCTAATCGGCATTTTCGCTAAATATACAGAACAGTTCGTATTTTAAAGAGTGTGCATTATCATTTTGAATACACGAAGCCAAAAAAAATACAGTTTTATTAAAATACAACTTATAGGCGACTACAACTAAAACATCTGCATTACGAGTCGGGAAATCGGCAAATAGAGGAGAATAACCATCTAACTCATCGCATAAACTACCAAATACAACATTTTACGTGGTTCCAAAGATGTATACATTAACACCGTACAGATTGTTTGCGTCTAAGTGTTTCACATCTTTAGGATTAAAACAGATTTTGGACGAAACTTCACAGGACGATATTACGCACCATGGTTGCCCTCGCGGCGCAGGAGCAAAGAGGAAGTGCATACGTCACTCAGCGCATTAGTACCGGGTCGCACGAGAGAGGTCTCGCGCTGTTTGCTGTTGCACGATGCTACCACCTAACGGTCGATATACCGCGCACACATATGAATACAAATAATAGTAATTAGTATTTGTTTTGTTTTATGCGCAATTTTAATATCACAGAACACTCGATAATAACCAAGCATCGCGATGTTTTTTCGAAATGTGACAAAACGCGATTTCGCTTTTGATATCTGCTCAGAAAAGGGGACAAGAGGATTAATTTAGCATTTTTTAAAGAAATCATTAAAATGTCATAAAAATGACTGAAATTGCTACTCGTATTAAACTGTTGGCCTCTAAATTACAATGCAATTGTTTGTAAAAATAAGTTATATTATATTAAAATATTTATATTTACAGAGAATCTTTGCTAAATTTTGAAGCTGAAATGGCTAACTGAAGAAATCTGTTCTCAAAAGCACAATGATAAAATAGAAAGACATTTCAAATTTAAATTTTTTTCTTTGGAAACGGGGCAGAAAGATACGGTGGTAGGCTTTGTTTCAAAGGAATATGTGTACTCAAAAACATATCTGAATTCAGAAGCGATGCTACAAACATGATAATATATTAATAACCAAAAATGTTCAAACTGTTCTCTTTCAGCTCATGCTTCTCATTTGTTATTGATTGTTTACATTTTTGTTTGCCAGAGGATAATGAAGAATAAAGAAGAAGCGGCTAGCAGAAAAGGAAACCACATTGTTTGTGCTGCTGTGCCTGCTGGCTGTCTGAGAAGCTGATAAGGACTGGCACATGCAGCATGCTGCTGGCTGGCACTATCACCATGGCGACACTCACTAGGTCATTCCCGATGAGCTGTAATAACATCTGCCTGACCCAGTGACTTCAAGGTGCATTCTGCGCATTATCCTGGCCTTCTAGATGTTACTAGAAATCATGCCTGCTCATTCACGGGTTCAGACTGACATGCCCTTTGAAAAAACGCCTTTTCAACCATCCACACACACATGCTGCATCTCTGTGGAGCTTTGATTAATAACACCTGATTGTACATGTTCGCCTTTGGCTCCCTTCATGCAGATTAATGGGGTTAATTAAAGTGAAATAATTCGAAAAGACAAAGAACAAACATTGTGTATGTAAACGGAGTTTTTTTGCTGTTAGAGGGCCAACAAAATGTGTCTGATTTGCAAGCCCATAAAATATATATTCAGTCCTAATACATCCGTATGGTGATATTAAAGCGTTTGAAATAAATATATGTTTTATATGTTCCAGGATCCTTGGTGATTCACTAACCCTTGACACAACATTGGTGATGTGTTTGGACACCAGGAATGTTCCATCAGCCTTTTTTGTAAGCAGTTGTGGGAGTAAAACGCTGCAATTAGCGTGATCAGATTACTTTTTGAAGTACCTAGTTAAATAACGCATTGCATTTTAGTTTACAAGAAAAAGTTACTTTGTCAAATATGCAACGCCATATATTTTGTTTTCCAATTTATTTACTGGTACTTTTCCTGTTCCCATGTTGAGATAAATTGTGAGTAAGTGCAGAGGTGTTGTATTGCTGTGGGGACATGTTACTGTAGTTCTAGATTAAATGTGAATGTGCATTTACTCAAAAGCAGAAATGGGAGCACAGCTCAAAGGTCTTTAAATGAATTCCTTTCTTTGGCATGTTGTACCTGTATATGTAGTGCTAAGCCATTATTTGTGACACAATTGTGTGTATAAATAGAAAATGAGAATGATTTCATCCCTTATTGTGTGGTTTCTCTTAGTGGAAGTGTATTGTTGCCTCCATGTCACAGAGCATGTTGGCATGTTGTCCACAAGGGGGCGCCACACAGTTGAAGGCCTCCGGCTTTATTTTAACAGGGAAGGAGACAAGTTGATGCTGACGTTTATGCTGACGTCCACCAAATTACGAAAATGTATGCCTTTATATATATATGTTCTTTAACCCAGTGATTTGAAGAATCACCAAATTGAAAAAAAAACATATATATATATATATATATATATATATATATATATATATATATATATATATATATATATATATATATATATATATATATATATATATATATATATATGTGTGTGTGTGTGTGTGTGTTTTTCAGTTTGGTGATTCTTCAAATTACTGGGTTAAAGAACATCTACTTATATATTCAAATTTTTACAGTTAAAAGAAAAACAAGAACAAACAATGAATTGAAATTATAATAAAAAAAAGCTTATTTGTGTGCATAATATTGATATTATTGCACATGGCCTGATGCAGTGATACTGCAACACAACAGCTTAGGTCAGTAATACCACAGCTTCTATCATGAAAAGAGGACACCTTTCATTTGAATTTGAAGGATTTCTCACCACCACCTTTACCTGTACCTGCAGACATGCCGGAGTGCTGATTCATTTTTTGGAGTACGGCCATATCTATTCACACCCAGATCTGAGGCTCGCGGCTCTGATTAATTTAAATGGTAGGTTTTCCTAATTATTTTATTTTCTATCTCTGAGCTACTGTCTGCTTACTGTATTAGCATTAAATCACCATATTTTTATTATAAATTAGTAGTCTACATTTTTTTATTTATATATGAACAAAAACATTTTTATATCATGTCTTAGGGTTTGGATATTGCTTACAAATATGATATAAATATAAATAAGAAATGTATTTTCTTAATCTCTATAATGCTATGTATATATATATATATATATATATATATATATATATATATATATATGTAAATGGTATTTTCTTTTACTTTTCACCCTGAAATAATCTGCATACCCACAGCACTAGAATAAAGGTGATCTCAAATACAATAAGCTCAAAGCTACAAAACTGTCATTTTAATTAGACTATCAGCAAATGTAAAATATGCCAAGCACACAGGGTTTCATCCAGATCCTATAAGCCACATGGTGCGATCCTTGTCTCTTATTTTCTGTTAATCCAGATCCTGCAGTTAATAACATTGATGCTTAATTGCTTCAGATGTTTCTGAAAGCAAAATCTGTCCTTTTTGCAGACGTATCCCAGCCCAAACCTCTGTTCCCTGGGTGTGTGCATTTCTAAAACATGTGTCTGTCTCTTTAAATCGGAGGCAGCTATGCTACAGCGACACATGTGTGTCCTTTCCCCTGCTCTCACTCAGCTGTTTAAAATGATGACAGATTCCTTATAGACACACAGTCAAGTTATCTCCCACTGAACCAATGGATGTTCCTTTTTATCTTTGTAATAACACAATCTACGTCTCCAGTGAATTTTTCTGGTCTTTTCTTAGTGCTCATGTAACACACACATCTTCTTTTCTGGATGTCCTTACACAAACACACACACATCGCTGTGGCAACTACCCAACACTACTGCTGAGGCTGTGACCTCCAGTTCCACAGCATCCCTGTTGGTTGTTTTCTAAACCAATCTGCTCTCCTTTCCTTACAGTCCCCCAACACACACACACACGCACACACACACACACACACACACACACACACACACACACACACACACACACACACACACATGTCCCTGTGGTGCAGTTAAACATCCCTAGTGTCACTGAAAAATGTCGCCTGCTTACTATTCCCTCTCTTTACACCTGTCTCTCCCATTTCCCCTTTTCCCTGCCTACACAAGGTGTGTTTGTCCCATGGTATTTCTATCTCCTTTTGTAGCCAATGTGCCATCCTTAAACCTCATCTTTTCCTTTCTCTCTCCTCATCCTCTACCACCCCCTCCCTCTCTCTCGTTCTCTCTGCCTCTCCCTCTTTCTTGCTCCCTCCCTCCCTCCCTCACTCACTCTGAGGCACTGCAGTAAAGTCTGTTGATAGGATTGAGGCGGTTTTCTCTGCGCTGACAGAGAGAGAGAGAGAGAGAGAGAGAGAGACTGCAGCGTGCTGCATTGCAATCACACTAGAGCACATGAGAATCTGCCCACAAAAGCACACGTGTGCATCCATTCAACCGTCACATCCTCCGCAGCACGATGTTTGCGAGTGCGTGAGCTCATTCAAAGAGGGTAACTTGTGTCTTTAGGTGTCTAAATCTGCTGTCCGCCCCCCCCAACATACACGCACATCAGCGACTCCTCCCACTCCTCCGAACCAACCCCCCCATCCACCCAGGTCGACCCAGCAGGACGGTGTAGCGATTCCGGGCGCAGCGCTGAAACCAGAGCTTCGCCCCTGACGCGGACGCAGGCAGGTGAAGACACGGCTTTTGGTTCTCGTGTGGCTTGAAGGATTATAATGCAGTGATTTTTTACAGGAAACAACCCCACCGAAGGCTTCTGTAGGAGACCGAGCGCTTTCAGTGGGTGTCTGTCTTGCGGGTGCGTGCGTACCGGTTGTTTTTTCTGAGCCGTTGGACTGACGCACGGATACTGCAGCAGAACTGCAGGGGCCTGGACGCTAACCTGGAGGACATGAGGACCCAGTGGATCCCCCACCCCTGAGCTCCAGACCCCACTGCTGCTGCACATTCTGCTGAGGTGCTGCTCTCTCCTCTGCTCTGGACATTTTTGGGATGCGTGTGTGTGCTGGTGGTGCAGGTGAAGAGGTTTTTCGTGGTGCTGCAGTGTTGTATTGATGTGGAGTGTACGGGGCCTGGTGCTGTGTGTGCGCGTGTGTGGAAATGATGGCTAAAAGATTGTGACAGAGTGTGTCTGTGTCGTAGCTGTCTGCTGACTGCTCTGTGCATGTGTGTGTATGGTGTAGCTGAGCAGAGCTCCCAGAGGCCGATAGGATGCTGACAGCTCGCGATGGAGCTCGAGATGAAGCTCAGAAGCTGCACAGGAAATGGATGAAGCACCAGGCCTTCATGGCCGAACTGGCCCGTAACAAAGAATGGCTCGCCAAGATCGAACAGGTGAGTCACAGAGGATGAAATTAAAGAAATGGGATGGTGAGAAGGAGGGCAAAAAATATACGGGTGGGCACTTTGCAAATAAGGCGCTCTTCAGGTAAATGCATGGGTTCTGACTCCTTTCCGCCACACTGGCTGTATGAGCACAGTTTCTTTGTAAATAAATATTAATTTACAAGGATGTCATTTTTTTTTAAAGATTACAGTTTTTTACAGCAGTGATGCATTATATTGATCAAAAGTGTCAGTAAACACATTCATAATGTTACAAAACATTTATGTTTTAAATACATGGGTAGCTGGCATAAAAATGACTGTGTCCTATGGTGTGACAGCAAAACAAATAAACATTAAATTAAATTAACACACAAATAATATGAGAAAAACGTCTTTCATTCTTAAAGTTACAAAGAGAATGAAAGAAGTTTATCTTCAATGTTAGAGTTTTACACTATAGGACACATTGATATGTCAGCTACCTATATGATATTCTTTTAAACCTAATATAGTTTGCCCAAAAATATTAAGCAATTATGTTTTATGTAAGAACTGTAAGTAATTGTACAGAATGATTTCTGATGGATCATGTCTTATTGATGTCTGGAGTAATAACTGTTGAATATTTAGGAATAATTAAAATATATAAAATGTATTTTATATAAAATTGTAATAATATTTCACTATATTTATACTGTTCTTTTGATCAAATAAATGCAGCCTTGGGGATTTTGTTTTGGTTAATAAATGTAAATGCTTTTCCTAGACTTTTATTCTGGGAATTGTGGAACACATTTATGACCTCTCAGTTGAATTTAGAGCTCAACTGAATGAAGGAAATAAGAAAAATGAACAGAAAAATGAATTTGTTGAGGAAAGATCCAGCAATGGTTTAGAATGAATTGAGAAAAGATTCAGGATTGGTTAAAAAAAGGATTTGCATTGAAAACTGATTGTGAAGGAGCTGAATACACATTTAGCTTTGGTTGTGGTTTAGATGAGGGCATTTGGCCTTGTTTGAGGATGAACAGAGAATAGATTTGAGGCAAACCCTTGATGGTTGGATATAAATGGGTTTAGATCAAATTAAGGGTTGACTGAAGATGAACTAAAGACAGATTCTGTCATATAGGTGTAGGCCTTGGGAAGTTTATTCACAAAGGATTGAAAAGTGTCCTCTAATCATGCATGTTTTTTTTTCTTAAAGCAGTGTTGAGATAAGAAAAAAATCCCCAAAATTGCCATAGATTGCAGGAAATCCAATGTTTGTTGAAACAGCAAATTTTTGATTATGCAACTTGCATCAGGCATCTAAAAGCAGAGACATGGCAGTGTGCAGGATTTTTTTTTCTCTTTGTTATATTTCCCATGTCCACTGCTCCTAACTGAAATCATTGAGGTATTTGAAGTGTGTTCTTGATTTGTTGTGCATTTAAATCAAGAAATACATTTCGTATGAGATGCCAGTAAATTAAGCAAAGAAATTTGTCAGTAAATTTTATTTCTAAAGCACAAAAAACAATGATCGTTGACCATTGTGCTAAATAACATCAAAGTGCTAAAGTACTTCCATATTTTCTAATTTATAACAAGGTAAAATAAATTTCACAGATATTGTTTCAGTGGGTATTGAATATTTACGTATGCGTACTGATTTATACAATATACCGTTTTCTTTTTTTTTTTCAGAGTACTTCTGCAGACACTACATTACAACTAAGATACACAGATACTACACAGTTTCACAGTTTCTTGAAGGATGCTATCTCACTTTTATAGAACATTTTTCAGAATGAATGACTATCCATATTTTAATGTTGTGACGCTTACAATCACTTAAACAGCTAAAAACTGATCTGACATCAATGGCAAATGTTGATTCTAGATTTCTGGCCTTATTATTGTTATTGGTCTTGTATTGTTTAGCAGACAATTACAGTATCAGCAGATTATTGTTGTCAACTAGAATTTTATCATTTTTGGTGTGTTCCCATGTAAGACTGGCTGAAACCTGGTGGTAGTGAAGCTGATATTCTTACGAAAAAACCTTTATAAAAGAGAAAAAGCTTTGGTAAAAGCTTGATAGTGGAAATAGTCTTTTGGAAAAGAAGGATCTACTGCAGCTGTCTTTAATGTCCTAATAACACAGTCTTCATATCTGTGTGTATATTTGCATCTTTTTTTTTAAACATTACTTGCCATTCAATGTTATATAACATGTTCCGTTTCAATTGGTCTATGGTGCCTTATGACACTCTGCAATACAATATTTGATCCCAGGTGACTGTTCTGATCCGGTACATGCTGTCCTAAAAGATTGCTTATCATGACCTGATACACAACAGGACATCCTGGTGCTGCTGAAGCGTGATGGCTGGGTTTCGAATGGCCCCGTGAAGTGTTTGAAACCTTGTGTGATGGCAGGGGCATTAATATGATCAGTATCATGCAAATCAGTCTAAAGGTATGATGGGTATTAATGGGATATCTGCTAGTATTGCTGATCACAGAAAATGGCAAGAAACCATGTGACATGATGCATCGTGTGTCGCTGTATGACTACATAGACACTGCTTCTGTTCTTCTTTCATGCTGACAGTGGGTGGAAAGCTGAGATCTCTATTTTTGTATTATTGGGGTTGTAACAGAAAGAAGATCTAAACATAGGTGAAGGAGCTCTTCCTAATTGAATAGTGTGTTTTAAGTGGTAAACAATTCAGCTCTAACTAGAAATTTCAGATGCATTTTGCTTCATTGATGATATGGTTAATAATATCTCAAATGCCTTGCTGCTGATTCGTCACGTTGGTCTTGTGGTGGATTTGTACCGCACTACTCTGAATGTCTTATTAGATGTTGTGGGACTGCTATCTTTCTGTTTTCGCTTTGTTTCCCTTCTCATGTTTCTTCCATATGTGACTGAATGAAGTTTGGTGCTTACAGTTCACCAAGGAATAGATGATGTAAGATTCTAAACTCTGTAGCCTTTAGGATGACTGCACTACTTTGTAATAATTAAGCTAATCTTTATTCAAGCTGATTTTAAATGTCACTTGTGTGTATTTTCTGATGCTTATGTGTCAGAGCTTGCCTAAAGGAGAAGCCCTTATACTGGAATTATTAAAATCAACAATTTGTTTCGAGGCAGCAATCAGACTGGTTTATGCTCTTTTAGCCTAGTTAAAAAAGGCACATTGTTCACTAAATAAATTGGAAAAAAAAGTATCTATCTATCTATCTATCTATCTATCTATCTATCTATCTATCTATCTATCTATCTATCTATCTATCCTTGTTTTAAGAAGATTGCTGGTGAACTACTCCTAGGACATAATGTTAATGTAATTTACAATTAAAAAGCATATTTTTAACAATTAAAAAGATATCACCACAGCATTGTCTGTTTTGTATAAATTGTATTTATTATAAAAGTAATTTTGAATATATTGTACAAATTGAATGGATCAAGCAGCATTAATTTGACATGGATCAGTGTCAGATCATGGTTTGGGAAAGTCTAATATGATAGCATTACATAATATCTGCAATTGCAATAAATTCCTTTTCTTGATCTGTAAATGCCAGTGGAAATCAGCAGCTTCTTGGCTACTCTATGTGGGTGTGACTGTCATGTATATCTCCAGGCCCTTTGTGAAACTTGTGATTAATGTTGTTCTGGTACTTCAGTGCCAGTGTTTCGCACAGCTTTATTTCGAGCGATTTCAGTGGACCATATCAAACATGCGAACCAATCTCATGAGTGAAATAGCTTTTTATAATCTGAATCCTGCAGTGAATTAGATACATCAGCAGATGCATGGGGATATGTGTATGCTGAAAAAAAAAAAATATATATATATAGTTTCTACTAAGTCAAGTCAAAGTTTTATGTCTTTGTGTGTTGCGTGCGTTTGACTTTGAATTGTCAGACGTTTGCTTGTTCTGTTCAGTTTGAAGAAGGAGAGTCTAATTCTGCTTTCTGTGCAATCTGCAACATGCTTCCTTTTCTCTCTGTTCTTCAGGATTTTGTTTCAGGACTACAGCTGTGTCAGAAATCTAGGACCTATTTTACAGTTGTGCAGGTCATTGTAGAATATATAATTCTTTTATTTTAATATGTAGAATTCTAGATGTCTCTATTTTTAATGAATCAGTGCTTTTGGAAAATTAACATTTATAAGGAATACGGTTGGTTCAAATAATAAATTGTTTAGTTACATTGATGCTATTTAATAATATTCAATCATTCAGCTGTTGTTCCCTTGAGCAGAAGCTGACGATTGAAGGAACACTGGTAAACTGAAGCACATTGCTCTCGGGTTAAATAACTAATATGTAAGATCAGTCAGCTGTGTATACAATATTACAACTTACATCGGCACAAATTAACTTGTGCCAGATAGAATTGTAGCTCACATTGTGGATGCATATGTTAATGATTGTTCTTATTAATGTTATTTCTATGACAGATTGGCAGTCTACATATTGCACTTAAGTTTCATTTTGTCATCAAAGAAAAATTCATACTTTAAAAGTCACTTACTTTCATTGATCATTGTTTTTATGATTGTTCTTTGCTGTAAATTTCGAGTGCTCTTTTGTTCATTCCCATCCTTAAACCAAATGTTATGGGAATGTAACATATTATTGAATTATTATTGGTGTAACTTGAGCTAAAGCCACAGCCACAGGAACATAATTAAGAAAAATGGGAGGCCATTCTAATAAGCTTTATTACCTCAAATTCATAAATGTTCCTGTGACGGAGGGCTCGGAATTCGTGACTACAAATGTTTCTACTGTATTATTAAATTAAGCAATTTAACAGTTAAAAATGCAATTTAGTCAGCAATATTGTCAGACATGACATGTTTTGCAGCAGGAAGTTTCTTGATTTTTAGCACTTTTTTTCGTTTGGTTAAACTAAGATGGCTGCCATTATTTCCTGAACCTGATTTCTGTAGCCCTGAGGAGCTGCCTGACTTGAGAAAAATTACAGCTTCACACACAAACATGCTCACTCTTAGATAGTGGTACGTAGCCGCGGAAACGTGAGTTAATGAAGCTGTAACCTGAGAAACAGCAGAAGCAGTGACGCCGCGTGCCTCTGTGATTGGAGAACTCTTCGTCCTTCTGGAAGAGTTCCCGCCCCCTTCCCCACTTCCAGACTCACTCAGCTCAGCATCCTCAATGACAGACAGGCGGCTGGACCAATCACAGGACATGACGATGTCCTTAGAGCTGACCTTGCCTCCTTGTTTCACCAGGCCATTCACAAGAACACATGATATATTATGCAAAATAATAGCTCTTGACTTCCACACATTTTTTCTTGTCACTTGTACATGTCTCTTGCTCACACACATGTAACCCTGGACCACAAAACCAGTCTTAAGTGTAAATATTATACATCATCTGAAAGCTGAATAAATACATTTTTCATTGATGTATTGCTGTTAAGACAATATTTGACCAATATACAACTATAAATATCTGGAATCCGAGGGTTACAAAAAAATGTAATTATTGAGAAAATCGACTTTAAAGATGTCCAAATGAAGTTCTTAGCAATGCATATTACTAATCAAAAATTACATTTTGTCATATACATAGTACAAAATGTACAAAATCTGTATATCTATTTATCTGTCTATCTGTCTGTCCTGTCAGATGGTATATCACTGTAATATTAGAGTTCAAAATTACCTTTGAAATTAGGATTGTTTATTTCTAAATATAATAGTCAACACTAATAAAAACTAAATCTAAATTTCGCACACAGCGGCTTTTATACAAACGTTTCTACTCCAGTTCATTAATGGTTTTATCTAAATCGTGGCTGTCATTCATCTATTTAGATGTCTGTCTGTTTCATCTAGCTGTATGATTTTGTTTAGCAACCACTTAACCATGTCTAGCATCCAGACAACCTTAGAACTAACTAGAACACTACCAGTTAGGACACCTTAGCAAGCACCTTAGAGACCAATCACAAAACTTGAGCAATGCCCAGCAATAGATATTTTAGATACATAGATATTTCAGATACATTATAGTGTCCGTCAGTCAGTGTGTTTTCCAAAATGGCTTGGCATTATGAAAGAACTGCTGAAATTTTAATTCCTTAAGACACAGGATACACTTTCATAGAATGCATTGGTTTGTGTTTTACTATGTATTAATTCAGTATTACAGATTAAGTTTTTAACAATGCGTTAGCCAACTGCTTTGTCTTGTTTTGCTAAATCATCTGCTGAAGTCTGTTGCTGATATAGATATATGCATGTATAACCACGCTGAAGACGCACAGTCAGTTTGCTCTCAAGTGTTTACGGACAATATGGCAGACAGCTTACGCATAGCGGCTCATAGAAATAGCAGCTAATAAGACATCTACATATGCATATATCTATCTATGGCTGGAACATCCGTGGAATGGTTAGAACTCCTTAGCAACTGGCACAAACAGCCAGATCGCCTTCAGAAAATTCTAGCAGCCAGCTAAGACACTTAACAATGCCTAGCAACCAGCCAGAATACATTTGCATCCGTCTATCTGTCATAGATTTTCATTTTCACCTTCAGTTTCATTTTCTTTTCCGTCTTTTTGTTTTCCGTCCAAGCATTCCCTTTTTTCCTGTTCCTTTCTCTGTTCTCTCTTTGTTTCTCCATCTGTTTCTCTCTCTCTCCTCCTTTCACACACTCTTTCCCTCTCTGCAGTACAGGGGAGCAGGCGACTTGTGCCAAAAGGAGAAATGCTGCACTGCATTATGAAACACAAACGCACACACGTATGGACATGCACACGTGTACACACACACAGTGACGGCTCTGTGACGGAAAGAGGGATGTGGATCGCTTTGAAAAGAGAATTGGGAGTGAATTTAATTTCATGTGTTTCTGCAGGGAAGAATGAACCTTTGCACACTAATGCAGAGAAAGAGAGAGAGACAGTAAGAGTGTGTGTGTGTGTGTGTGTGTGTATGATGGCGCCCTATTTTAGGAGGCTGGACCACAGCCATGGCTCTGAAGAGACAGATACTCTCTTTACTTTGATCCCTTTCCATCTTATACATACACACACGGGCATAAACTGGCAAGGATGAAGTTTGAGGGTCAGAGCAGTAACGCATTCACGGATTTCACATTTGTATGTGTAGGAGGGCGAGGAGCTGATCCAGGAACAGCCCGAGTTGCGATCGGTGGTGGAGATGAAGTTGAAGGAAATCAGAGAGTGCTGGTCTCACCTGGAGAACACCACCAAAGTCAAGGCCCGCCAACTGTTTGAAACCCAGAACCACCGCACTACCGACCTGCCCACCAACACCCTCAGCGACCTGGACCAGCATCTCACCGCCATACAGGATCATCTGCCCACACTAGGCTCCACCCACAGCACCCAACCCACCCTCCTTCAGCCACGCCCCACTTTCAGCCAGCAGCTCCAGAGGATACAAGTGAGACCTGCAAACATGTTTTTTCTGTTTGCATTTAGAAAATCGCAAATTAATCTCACTCATCTTCATCTCTTAGTCAATGGAAGCCCAGATGCAGCTTTATCAAGGTGTTGGTGAAGTCAGGGCTGGTGCTGATCACCGGAGACCAGAAGGAGAAGAGCAAGGTGGTGTGACGGAGACCCGAATCGTCCGTCTTATCGAGCCTCTGAAGGAAAGGAGGCGGATCCTTCTCGCCTCAAAAGAACTGCACCAAGTTACCCAGGACCTGGAGGATGAGATTGTGAGTGTCATTTACCTTATGGTTTGTAATTATACATAAATTAAATATATAAGAATAATATTAAGATCATTCTTAATTCTTAATTTTGTTGTAAACCACAAAGAGATTATTAATATCACAATAGCTGGTTTTTAAGCACTTTTTTTTACTGGTAGATGGGAAGATGCCCTTTCTAGGTGACCCAAGCTCAAAGCACATACTGAGAGTTAAGTTGAGAGATGAGCTTGTATAACTGTGAACCGGATCATAAACTGTTCATGTGTAAATGAACAAAGTGACACTCCTAAACATTTGCTAATAAAACACAGTTTACATCCAATAAGTCAAAAAGAAAGAAAATCATCAAAATCATTAAACTGGCACTCAATATTGTAAAGAAAAGTAGGAGAAGCCACTTTATGTAATAATTTTTAGCATATGATAAACTACTTGTGCCTCAGGGTGAGCAGGTGAAACACAATAAATGCGGTCATTGCTTGCGGTGGTGGATGCCTGCTGTGTGGGAATGTATCTCAGGCATTTCAGAATGACCGTAACATTTCTGATGCTGTGCAACTACATCAGTTCGCTGGTTTGTTTAGTAATGCCCAACACACACAAAATCACATGACTTTGAAATCGTGTACCATACAAACTTTGCAAATGAAGGATTTTTTCCCCCAGAAATTTGACATTTTATTCATTTTAAATACTATTCAGAAAATATTACATTTCTTCACACATTCAAATTTCTCTATTTCTCTTTAGGTATGGATTCAGGATCGGCTACTTTTGGCTTCATCTACAGAATATGGGGCCAATTTGCAGAGTGTCCAACATTTAATCATGAACCATAAGGTAAGACTACAGTTAAAACTACAGTTTTTTTTTTTTTTTTTTTTTTTTTTTTTTTACAATTAGTCCCTAAATGATTGTGTTTCAATTTAGTTTCAAGCCTAAAGTCATTATGAATGGCAAATCATGCACACAAATTTTATATATTAATTAGGTTTTCAAATACCTTTCTACCCACAATTTTTAGGAGAAAGTGTCCATCTAATCTATTTGATTTGTTAACATTGATCACATAACTTGAACAGTCCTGAGACAGTGAACACTGTCTCGTTTTGGGACGCCAGATGCATTAGATATAATGTAATTTATCTGATGTAACTTCATTGTATGTTCATGTACATTATTTTTACATTCATAAAATGATGTAAGAAGATTTTTCCTGCCAACATCTGTTAACTATAGACTATAAAAGACAGAGGGAGTAAATGAGAGGTCTGGGAATTGATGCACCTAATAAGCTAAGAGCCAAATATGATAGAAATGCCTTTTACAGTCTGTCAATCAGTTCATTCAGTAATCCTCAATCTGTTAGATCGATTATCATCATAATTTGTTGCATTATGGACAATATAACAATAGTCGTTGTAATTCTACGAGAAAAGGAAAGTCCACACAACACCTGCTGTATGCCAACACAAAGTAACAATGTTGCTTGTTTTCCATCTGATGAACAATAAAAAAATGACAGCCAATCAGAATCCACTTGATTTGGAAGAGCTCATACATTCAAAGCAGCAGGCTACATGGTTGGAGTACACGATTATAGCAAAATATAATTTTATATTGGTGTCCATACTAATATAGTTATTGTTTTAGTTTTATCCTTATAGTAATCATTCTTATCATTCTAATGTTTATATTTTCTTTGAGTATAATTACTTTAAGTAATTTAGTTGTTTTGAGAAAATCTAAATTTTGTAAAAGAGTATGTCTGAATTGGACTCAGAACTATGTTTAAATATAGAAGGAATAGAAGTCTTATACCTCTTACTGGGTCAGCATTTCATTTGATAACATTTGGCAGTTTTGATTTAATGCTGTTTAATGCTTGATGATTGTGTTATTTTACAAATATATATATAAGTGATTGTTTGTTGCTGCTTTTTCTTTGCATGTTTTGATCCAGGAATTGAGTACTTCTACTGTATAACAATGGAAACACAGAAAGACAAAACATTCTGTCAGTGGCAGGGACTCAGGGAATTGTTGTCTCATAAATGATGGAAAATTACATCAATTGCAGGAAAGAATTAAAAGCCAGCTATGAATTGATTATTAATTACCTGTCGTTGTTTGACCTATCATTAGTCTTTTTGCACATTTCTGGATACAACTGAGGTTTAAGTCTGAGAATATTTAATTCAGCTGCCCTTGACAGTCTGGTCCTAATAGCTTCTGACTCCAGTAATGCAATTTGATTGGCAGGTGAGCTTTGACTGACAGCTCACTTGTGTGTGATTGGACATGTAGGCGCTGCAGATGGAGATACAGTCTCAGAGGGGGCGGGTCGAGGAGGTGCTGGAAAGGGCAGAGGCCGTTGCTGCCCTGCGGACCCCAGAGGTGGAGTTTGTGCGGGAGGGGGCGGGTCATGTGAGGCAGCTGTGGGAGGTTCTCCAGGTAGAGATGGAACGTCGCACAGTGATGCTGGATGCTGTGAACCATGCCCAGCAATACTACACCCAGGCTGCGAAGGCGGAGTCTTGGCTCAGCGGACAGAAACTTCAGGTCCTCAATGAGGAGAAAGGAAACGTATGTACTGTACTTAAAACTCAGTCCATCCATACTTCTATGACAATAGGAATGCTTGGTTAAAGGTACTGTTCACCCGAAAATGTTATTAATTAATCCTTCTCATGTCATTTGATACCAGTAAGATCTTCATTCACCTTCAGAACACAAATGACAATATTTTGATAAAATCTGAATGCTTTCTGATCTTCCATGTACAGCAAGGGATCTACAACGTTTGTGGTGAACTACGTTTTTTGGTGAACTATCCGTTTTATGTATTACAGTGTGCTAATAAACTAAGGCTGATAATACACAACTTTTTGAAAAGTGTTGCAGCCAGTGGGTAACCGAGTGAGACACGACCTGAAGCCGTTCTGAAATATACAAATAGTAATTTGTCACCCATTTGTCACCCATTCTCGTAAACATCATTGCTCCAAAAAAGCTGCTCAAATATTTACCCTTGTGTGTCATCAGTCTAATGTGTGTACATGTGTATTTAAAAGAAGTCTTCAGAGCATAGACCATAGCAGGGTTGTAAACTGTGGTCAGTGTGATGTGGTCTGCTTGCCTTTCACTTTGTAAACCAAGATTTATTATTTCTTTCTCTATCCTTTCTATTTGTAGGATGAGGCCAGCACTCTTAGGTTACTGAAAGAGCAGTTGGCCTTAGAGCAAACAGTGGAGAATTATGCAGAGACCGTAAGCTCACTGTCCCAGCAGTGCCGTCGCATGCTTGAGCTGGGACATCCAGACAGGTAAATAAACATACACAGATGTGTGAAAAAGCAAAAATGATGTCAGACAGAGGACTGCAAAAAAATTTACCTTTTGCAATCAAAGGAAAAAAAACATTTTATAATAAAAAACATTTATTTTAAATTGTTGTAATAGTTTTTACTGTTTTTAAAAAATAAATGTAGCTTAGTGAGTATAAGAGACATCTTTAATTTTTTTTTTTTTTTTTCAGTTTTACCACAAATGTTGAATATTAGATTTAACTTTATAAGGAAAGGGTAACCAGAGTAAATTTATCTCCTGTCTATCTGTCTTTTTGTTTCTCTCGCTCTCAGTGAGCTAATCACCAAACAGCAGGCTCATATAGACCGGCTATATGTGTCTCTAAAAGACCTGGTAGAACAGAGGAAAACAAAGCTGGAGCAGCAATACTGGTTGTATCAGCTTAAGCGTGAGGTAGAGGCACTGGAGAAATGGATCTCTGAGAGGGAGGCTGTCGCCAGCTCCACTGAACTCGGCCAGGACCTAGAACACGTCACGGTATCAGCAGCTCAGACACACACACACACTGTCAAGTGTTTTGAACTCAAGGATGCAATCTATATTGACATCAACTTTAACATTTTAAATTGTGATGAGAACTTTTTTCTTTAATCCACTGAAAATTCCTCTGAAAGAATTGTCCTTTTTTTGCTGATGCGACTTAGAATGCAAATAATATTATCTAAAAAAACCTGTTTAGGCTATTTGAAGGAATAGTTCACCCAAAAATGAAAATTATGCCATAGTCTACTCACCCCCAAGCCATCCTAGGTGTATATGAGTTTTGAAAAATGATCCTGGCTCGACCAAGCTTGATAATGCTGGTCAGCAATTCTGCATTTATTTTATACAATAAAAAACATGCCTGATTCAAGAAAAGGGGGTCTCAAAAATTTTCTAATTTATTAATTTTAAGTTAAATTGTGCTTTATTGGTATAGGAATATAAGAAATGTTTAGTGTTAAGTAAATATTATTCAATTGTTGTTTTGTCATTTATTTTTGTTTATTTGTAAAGCTAGACAAAACAGATAAAACACATTTTGGATATTTTTTTTTTTTTTTATAAAAAAAAGGCAAAATGTTTGGGGAAAATGCAAAAAAACTGTGTCTGTATTCTGCCTTCGATCCAGTGTTTCATTTTGTTTTGGTGCTGTTTAATTTTCCCAGGCTCTGCAGAGCAGCTTTACACAGTTCTCCACTGAGACACGTGCAGTCGGCCAGAAACAGATGGATTCAGTCAATAAGATGGTGAATGAGATGATTGACTGCAGTCACTCTGATGCTGCCACCATTGCAGAGTGGAAAGATGGGCTGAATGAGTCATGGGCTGATCTTCTTGAGCTCATGGACACCAGAGCGCAGATGCTTGCAGCCTCGTACCAGCTACACAAGTTCTTCACAGACTGTCAGGAGGTAAACAATACAGCCATTAAAACACGTTTTTTTTTAAACCCATTCACAGTTCACTGAAATATGAGGAATCATCATTGTGTCTGTGTTTGTGTTTTGTAGGTGCTGGTCCAGATCGAGGGAAAGATGAGACAGCTGCCAGAGGTGAGGTCATGTCAGGTGAGCTCAGCCAACCCTGGCACACTGCAGAGACTCCTGCACTCTTTTGAGCACTCCCTGCAGCTGCTGGTCTCACAGGTAAGGCTCACACTAGTACACACACACACACACACACACACACACACACACAGCTACGACAACAACACCTGTTCTGACCAGGTGCAGCAGCCACGATAAGTAAGTGTTTAGGCTGGTTCATCTTCATGACCCAGCAAGGGGTGCTTCCCATTTCAGTCCAGAAACACACTGCTCAGAAACACAGTTACAACCATCACACAGTGCTGCATAACATGGAAACTTGTTGATGCCATGGAATAAATACGGTTGCAAGTTTACACCTCACAATTCTTTTTCTCCTCAGAATTCTAATTTTATGTCACAAATCTTTTTTTTCCAAAATTCTGGGTTCACATATTGCATTTGTTTTTGTTTTTTTTTGCCACTGAATAAAAAATAAAAAACAAGTGACAAAAAAGTGTGACTTTTACAGAAAACATACAAATATTAATTCCTTTTTTTGTATATCTTGCAAATAATTGCAACAAAATCAGATTTTGTGAAAAAAAAAGTTACAGTTACTTTTTTTTGTATCCTATGGCTGAAACAAGCTTCTATAAAATACCTATCAGAATAAGTTAAGAGGTAAACAAGTAGATAAACAAGTAAATATTTTTTTTTAATTGTATGTAGTTTTAATAGTTTTATTAAATGTTTTAAGTGACAAGTATTTTTAGATCCTTCTAAGTATCAGTGTCAGGACAAGTCATTTAAGTTTTTTCCTTTACCTCAGGTACGCCAACTGCAAGAAAACGCAGCTCAGCTGCGTGCGATTTATGCCGGAGAGAAGGCAGATGCCATTTTATCCCGTGAGCAGGAAGTGATGCAGGCCTGGAAAGAGCTCCTTGTCGCATGTGAGGGCAGCCGTGTGCAGGTCACCACAGTAACTGATAAGATCCAGTTCTTCGCAGTGGTGCGTGAACTAAGCATGTGGATGGATGGAATAATGGGACAGATCGGCTCAACTGATGATGCCAGGTACCAGATCAATCATAGAACCATCTGAGCCGTTCTGAATCTACAATTGGATTTAAACCAATCACAGTAGACAATATGCATCAGGATAATGTGTGTGCGTGTTTCTTGTTTGTGTCTGGGCGTGGGTCTTGGTGTTGGGCGGGTCCTTGTGTACGTGTCAGGGACCTCTCTGTGCTGGATGGCATGATGTCCCAACATCAGAATCTGAAGAGTAAGATAGATAACAAGAGCAAGAACTTTGTGCATTGTGTGGAGATGGGAAAAATGCTGCTCGCGGCACGCAACCCTGCAGCTGAAGAGGTACACACATACTTTAAATGTTCAAATTCATTAAAACATTTTTATTAAAGCATTTCAGACACAATAGCATTCAGAAGTTTAGGGTTTTAAGGTTTTTTGTTTTTTTCTCAAGTCATCAAGTCTCATGCTCTAAAATAAAATAACAGTAATATTGTGGAAATTAAATCAAACAGTTGACTGTTTCAAACTGTTAAAAATGTGACATTCCTTTTATGGCAAAAATTAAAATAAATAAAAAAAAAATCAGCCATTACTGCAGTCCAGTGTCACATGATCCTTCAGTAATCATTGTAAATATTTGTTGTGGAAATGAAGAATTGTTTTAGGATACTTTGATGGAAAAAAATGTTCAGAATACATTTGAAATATAAATGTCTTTACCTTCAAAATAATATGACCCTAACTAAAAGGATTTTTTTCCCTTGTATAATACAAATTTGCATACATTTTTGCATTTTGCATTGAACATGGATCACTTACCATCAGTGCTCTACTCATAAATGATTACATACCCTGCAATTCAGGTAAAGGAGAAGTTGGAGTACGTCATGGCAAAGCAGAAAGATCTGAATGATCGATGGGAACAGCACTGGGAGAAGCTTCAGCAAGGTCAGTGATGACATTGTTGTAACATCATGTTAGAGGTCTGCCAGTCTGATAATTTCTCAGAGTTATCCACAACCTTTATTTGTACATTCTAGCCCAGCAGAGGCTACAGTCCAACCAGCCAGGATCAGCGGAGCAGTCCTGGCTCTCAATCAAGGAACCAATCACTCCAAATACCCGTGAGGCAGGTGGCGGGACAGACGAGGTGGAGGAGCTTATTCGCCGGCATGAAGCATTCCGGAAGGCTGCGTCCACATGGAAGGATCACTTCAGCTCGTTACGCCAGGTCATAATGGAAACAAAGACTTATGTATAAATAGTCAGCACGAGCACAGCCCTGCAGAGGGTCCAAAGTATCTAAAGGGGCTGATGCTGTAATGTTGAGTAACATCCCTAGTTATATGTGATATAATAACCAATATCCAATCAGAAAGCGAGCTGAACAGAAGACCGAAGTAAGCTCAGCCATGTGTAGCTCAAAGGATTGGGACAGCAGAGAGTCAGCTTGATGATAGAGTATTTAAGTCTACAAAAGTTTTGAGAGATTTTGCGAGATTTTCCGTGTTCACAGTCGAGACTCTGGATGAAAATCTGTTTGTGCGTGGTTTGGTTTCTTAAAAAAAGTCTCTTAGTGTGTACCCAGTCTAAGAGATAGGAAAGCACTGAATGCTATTTCTATTAGTCCTGTCAAACAATTAACTGCAATGTATGTTCTGTGTATATTGAATATGTATATATAAATACACATACATACAGTGTATATTTGGAAAAGTTTACATGTATTTGCATGTCTATATTTATAATCATATAATTTATATTATAAATAAAAAAATGTAATATATAAAAATAACACATTTCTCTGAAATATATACAAGCATGTGTGTGTATTTATATATACATAATAAATGTACAAAGTAAACATACATATATTATGTAAAGAATTTTTTTTGGATGCGATTAATCACAATGAATCGTTTGACACCAATAATTACTATATAAAACAAAAAGATAAATTGCCTAGGACAATTTTTTTTTTTTTTTTTTTAATTTGACTTGATATCTATGATATAAGGATGTTTAGAAAAACTAAAATGTGTCTCAGCACTATGACCCCAAAACAATAAAAACAATTACAAACAAGGCATTTGTTGCATCCAGTAGGACATAATTACTGATTATAATGATTAAAATGCAGACACCATGTCTGCATTTGTGATTGGAGAAACGACAAACAGGCACTACCCTTCACTGCTCAAAACTTGTTAGAATAGTATGTACCAGGTTCTTTTAATAAGAAAACGTAACTGACTTAAAGGTTATGAGTCAGAAGCACCAGACTGTTCTTGCAGAGTTAGAATTGCTCCATTTTATAGTCTCTCTGCATAGCCAGCATAGACGATTTTGTCAGGTTTTAAGATTCAGTTCTCCGTAAATACGCTGAAAACACTCTAATATTTGTGTTGAACTGTTCTGAAACAGTGTTGTAAATACAACTTAACCACTGATTTCTAGTTAGGTTCTCTTTTGGAAGCACAAACAAAGTAGTCTCACTATCACAATGAAACACACCATCTTTTTGTGAAACACACCAGAGCTTTTTTTTAACGTTTTTTTTAAGTTCCTTTTCAGAATAATCGTGACTGAGGGGGCAGGATTGTCCAGCTGATGTGGTGCTGACCCTGCACATAAATACATAAAACATAAAACTAAGAACTACAATATCTTTCTCTTTCTTCTCTATCTGCAGGCAGAGAAAATGAAGGAGGAACTGAACAAGCCGCCTTCTACCTCCTCTCTCCTCAGCAGGCAGATGTTCCCTCTCTCTTGTCTTGTGCCCAGCTCTTCTTCCTCATCTTCATCCTCCTCTCTCTTCCGTAACCCTCTTCAGGACTCACTTCTGGAGTCTAAGCCCGGTCCGGACCTCATACACGCCACAGAAAACACCATGGCGAACACACTCGCTCAGCGGCTCGGATCCACTCTGAACCCCTACACACCTGTCATGAATGGCTCCTCGTACCACGGGCTGAATCAGCCATCAGGGGGTGTAGCAGAGGGTCTTTCTTATCATGGCCTAAAACAAGGTGTTTCAGGCTTGGATAATTCTGGCTATCAGGGGTTAAACCAACAAATTGGTGTCTTGGGGGTGAACAGCTCCAGCTACACTGGGCTTAACCAACAGGTTGTTTTAGGAGAAGATAGCTCCAGCTACCACAGCCTGAACCATTTAGGTGCTGTGGGGGTGGGAGTGGAGCCCAAAATGGGATATGCTTGGCAGCATCTGAAAGCTGATTGCCTTCAGCCCAAAATCAACCACATTCACAAAGCGGTTCCACCTTTACTGGAGGCGCACCGAGCACAGCTCGCCGGTGGAGCAGCAAACATGCCAGCTCCTCCTATGGGCCTGGATCCTTCCCTGGAGATGATCCACAGCCGGTTACAGAGAGACCCTCGTGGGAGCCGATCTGACCCTCAAATGGATCACTTGAGGCGGGAGAGAGAGTACCGGCTTGGCCGACAGACCTCCAGCGAGCAGGAGATCCAGGCACGACTTAACGAGCTCCCGCTGATTGTTAGGCAGGAACGCTACCGTCGAAGAATGGAGAGACAGTCGTCCAGTGAGCAGGAGGGCAGTGGTAGGCAGAGAGTACAGAAACATGACTCCAGCGATGCAGAATCTGGGAAAGAGCCATCTGACAAGAGACCATCTGGGTGAGTGTTTGTGTATTTGTGTCTGCTTGACTATATTTTGGGAACAAAACTTCTTTTCTGAGATGCCTTAAAAATAAAAATAGTTCCTAAATTAGGTAAAGGAAAATTTAATTCTAAAAGCCAAAATGGTTGTCCATTAAGAGTTAAAGATCTGCATGAGGGGAAAAAATCTGCTTATAGTCTCAGTGAAGCTTAATAAACAACTAAAGTGTTGTTATTATGAGCAAACACTTTTACATGTGTTATGATTGCAGTATCTTATTTAAAATGATAATATATCATGTTCATTAAACTGAAATTTAAAAAATTAAATTAAAAAAATTAAAGCTAAATAGAAATATAAAAAAACTAAATGACATATTAAAAGGAAAACTAAAACTTAATTTCAAATATTAGTAATATCTAATTTTTTTTTTTTAAGTTTTGAGTATAGAAAATAGAAAAAGCCCAATATAAAAACATAGAAGTTGAAGTCCCCAACATGATAAAATAACAAATGTGCATTTGTGTGTGTATGTGCTCTTATCTAACCAAGTTGGCTATTTTGTTTGTTTGTTTTTTTCTTTAGGGAGAAGCGTTCCACTATGGCTGAGATTGTTGAGCAAGTGCAGGAGAGAGAAGCTTGTCATGTATGTGTTGTATGTGTCGAGTCTGTGCTGGAATTTAATATTTAGCATAGAACTAATTCACAAAATGCATCACATTCCCTCTCATAGATTTAATGCATCGTCTGGGCAATTAGTAATACTTTACCATTCATCTTAATGATCCTAAACTTTTGAGCAGTAGTGTATGTTAAGGCGATTTTTGTTTTGAAGAAAATCAGTTTAAAGTATGCAGATTTTTCTACCATTTGTGTCATGCAAAGACATATAAGGGTAGACTAACTGCAGGTACAGTGCCTCTGGAGTATCTTGGTTCGTGTGTCTTGCTCAAGGGCACAATAGGGATAGAGCAGAATTGTGATCTCAGTAATTCTCCACTTTCTGGGTCACCCTGCATTTTTTTTTTTGTTCACTTTTTTTATAATAAACAATTCTGCTTCGCACATTCACAAAGAATATTTTTCAGGCGAGAGGCGAGGTGTACAGACCCCCCAGCAGCCTCTCTGCCCCAGTAAGTCGTCTGGATCGCCCTCGAGCTCGAGACCGCCCCAAACCACGGCGAAGACCCCGTCCAAAAGAACCCGAGGAGCCACGGAGGTCCCGTTCCGCACCTGCTCAGAGCATCCCATCCACACCTCAGCCTCCTACCCACACCGTTGAACACGAAGGCTTCCTGTACAGGAAACACGAAGAGGAAGGGAAAGAGAGAAGCCCAAATAGGTGTGTTTCTTACTAGCTGCTAAGAATTGCAAGGTCCTGCGTGATCTCTATTGAATAACCAGTTTCTGCATTTGATGTATTTACAATAATCTGGATAATTGCATGCTGTGTTTATACTCTTTATACAGCACACAGAGATTCATCATTCAAATGAATATAAATGAATAGTCAACAATGTGGGAAGAAACGATTCAGTCATTTAAAATGCATATTGTGATCAATTTGATTACAGACTTGTTATAGCACTTGCGGAACATTGCTCTTTTGTTGATTTAGATTGCTTCCATTGTCCTAAGTTTCATTGGATAAAAGTGCTAAATTGCCCAATGTTAATGTAGTGTATTGTTTGCCTGCTAATAGCGTTACTAAATGCCTCGGTGAGGCCTCGTAACCCCTACATTTTTAAACCTCTTGCAGCAAGTCGTGGGTAAATCTGTTCTGCGTGCTCAAACAAGGAGAGATCGGTTTTTACAAGGATGCCCGACACAAAACAACACCCTACAACGATGAGCCACTTCTCAACTTGGCCATCTGCGAATTTGACACTACCAATGGATATAAAAAGAAGAAGAATGTCTTCATTCTCAGGTAAAATTAACTCTATAATTACTAACGTACTGCCTGCTAATATACAAAAAAACAGCATTTTAAGATAAGATACCAATAAAATTAAAATTATAAATGTATATATAAATCTGTGCAACATTGTTACTGCATAAAGTTTACTAAAATATTAAGCAGCACAATTGCTTCAACATTAATAATAGTAAGAAATTATTAATGTTGAAAGCAATGTAGTTTTTGCTGCAGTTTTAGTTAAATGCAGAATTGATGAACATAAGGGGCTTCTTTCAAAAACATTTACATTGTAGCATACTGTATGCCACAGGCACTTATGATTTCTAACATTTATCAATTTTTATAAATGTATGTGTTTCTAATGTTTTTAAGGACCACTGCTGAGGGGGACTACATCTTCCTGGCTAAGGATGAGGTATGTCATACAAAGCCCCACCTTAATGTGAAAATCAGAGATCAGAGTTGTTTGGTAAATATTCTGCCTGTTGTGGCCATATGATTTGGTCATAAGTGTGTGTGTTTTTGTGTGTCCTGTCTTACAGGAGGATCTGAAAGGTTGGGTCAACAGCATCAACGCTAGCCTGAAGGAGATCGAGGATATCGCCAAGTGGGAGAAAGCCACAAACTCCTCCACCGACCCGGACAAATCAGAGCGCAAGGAGCGTTCTGAAGGGGCGGAGCCATCCGAGGGGGCAGAGAGATCAGAGAGGTCAGAGAAGTCTGAGCGTTCAGACCGATCAGATAAAATAGAGGCATCGGACAGAAGCTCGGAAAAGAGGGACACATCTGAGAAGGAGAGAGGAGATAGAGCTGAAAGAGGAGAGAGGGGAGAACGAAGGGAGAGAGAGAGGGGCGAACGAGGAGACCGGGGCTCCAGGGGATCCAGCACTTCGGGAAAAAGCAAATGACTCATCTCTCCACACCTTTATTTACTCATCCATCCCTCCATCTCTCCAGAGAGAAGACAGGACTTGCATTTCTCTGTCTCTGTCGCTCTGTTTGTCCTGACAGCCTGATTTCAGGACCGATGTATGTGATGTCCCTTGAATGTGTCGATGTGCGTCTGTGTGCGTGTGCCAATGTGTTGAAGAGATTGTCTGTGAAAGAATTTGACATGGACAGTATAAGGCCGTATCCCAGCATCAGAGGGCCAGTTCAGCCGCCCTGCTCGACTCTCACAGAAAAGGCACTTTAGATTATTGAGGATAACTATAGCCCTTAATATTTTAGAAGCGTTTTCTCGAAGCAATATACTGTACGTAATAACCGATGCCGCTCGTTTTAGCTGCTCTGCTCTTCCAAGCGAGTGCGAGAGAGAGAGAGAGAGAGAGAGAGAGAGAGAGAAAGTGAAAGAAAAGTCTTTCCGAGAGAAATCTGATGCGGTAGTAGGGACAGTGTTCCTCCTGATCTTTGCACAGCCCCACACTTGCATACGCACACGCACTGTGCATCATGGGAACACCATTCTCTCACCTGAGGCCGTACGCGTCTTCCACCTGCTGCTTGTAGTAATGGTTTTAATCATGCGAGACGCTTCACAGTACTGTGGTCAGTCCAAATTACACTCGATGAAGAGTCTCAATCACAAAACGTGAATATAATGTGGCAGTGTGTGTGTGTGTGTGTGTGTGTGTGAATACAGCTCCATCCAGAAGGAGATCAAATGTACTATGTATAATCTCATTGATCGTATTTATTAGGTTATCACGATACAAATTTAAAGTGTGAGGTTATTCTTCCCTGAACTAAGAGGGAGTACGATCAAAGGCCCCCCGTGTGTGTACAAATATGCTGCTTTTTATCATCTCTGTCCCCTGACATCATTCTTTGATTGTAAAATGATTAGTACACATAAAATAGGGTGTCTGTGACTTTGTCATGCTATAAAGAAAAGATTGTATATATATATATTTGTATATATACTAGTAAACAAGATTTACTTCTATGAGCTGCAGCGTCTAATTACAAAAAAAAAAAATCATTTTTATCAATGTATGAAAACGTAACAAGTAAAAAAAAAAAAAAAAAAAAGAGTTGTTTAAAGTGCCCCTGGCTGAATTCAGACAGTAAACATGCGTGTTAACCGCCTTTTCCGGGATCTCTTGTATTACGGAAATGCAACTTTTATTGTTTACGGTTTGTTTCGTTTTTTTGGCCGGGGCAAAAAGATCAGGATCCTTGTAAAAAGAAATCACCATTAAAACCCTCATCAGAGACTGTTTGTGTTTAGTTTAAAGAAAACTGTCTCTTGACAGCTGTTGCAAAACAACGACAAAGACAATGATTTCCCCCTTAAAATATATAGGTGCAAATTATATTTACACAGATATGATACAAATAAAAATATCCGAGTATACCAGAATCAATAATTAAAAGAAAACTCAGTTTGTCTGTTTTTAAGGTGTTTTTCCACTTATTTGTATTGATGGTCCTAATGCTTTAATTTACATTGTAAATCACGTTGGTGAGGTCAAGCTTTGTTGTCCAGCTCTGTTTTTACCGCACAAACATGTTCTTCTCAGTTCAAACTCCGACTGGCCTCATTGTCTATGCAACAGCAAATATCAACGCCATACTAAAATCAATTTCTGAAACTAAGGACAAACCTTGTGGAAAGCAGTCCTTACCTAAACCTGTGAATAATCACAATACAAGTCTGCAAGTCCTAATGACATTAGGACTCTCGTCTAACGTGTCAGTTTTTGTTTTTTTTCTCACTGTGGGTGCCTTAGGAATGCATGTCATAAGGAGATGTGGACACCACCTCCATTATTTTATTCGGTATGTTCTGAATAAAAACAAAAGCATTTCTTACAGACAGACACACTCGACCCCCCTGATCAGCTCGGTATTGATCAGCGTTTTAAAAGCTGAGCTGATTGTGTGTGCTTGCTTTCAGAAATAAGTGAGTTCCTGCTGTCACGTGACTCAGAACACGTACCCTGTAATGACAGAAAACAGTCGCACACCCTTTGGTCAGGCTTAGGGTCAAATCTGCTACCGAGTGGATATGTATTTGGTCATTGTCATAGAAACTAAGCTTGTTTTGCACTGCGTAACGTTGTCTGGTATATGTGACTGAGGGTGAATGAATGTCTGTTATCAAATTGTTGCTGTGTATGTCTCTGTCTTACCTTTGCTGAAGCAACCTCACTCCTAACTGGTTTAAAACTTATTTTAGACTCTTCTACTTATCCAACATCCGTTCCAGAGTGACCCTGGCTACGGTCTGCCTGCATAAAGCACAATTTCTCCCTGAGCTACAATCTGGAGTATTAGAAAAGAGCATGATCCCTGCATTTCTTAAAGCTGCCACATGAGTTCAGTGTTGAGAAGGTTCAAATATTTTTGATTCGAACACTTTCGGGTTTGCCTCTTTTTAAACCTTCATGTCTGTCTGTGATTTTGCTTTCAGACCACGTGGTCAGTTTTGCTTTGTTTCTCTCCAGCTTGACCTCACCAGGAAGTATTTACATTTCAATTCATTGCTGAAAGAATGGAGCAAAAAGCCCTAAAAATGTATGGAGTGTGTGGGTTGCCCTCCTTTATTTGAAGTCAGTTGTTTCACACATGAAATTAAAGAAAAACACTATTAAGTTGCATGAAAGAGAATATAGAGGTGATTTCTATGCAACAGCTGTGCATGTTTATCAAAAGGGTTTCAATCTTCAGCAAAGCACTGAGTTTTGGATGATGATGATGATGATGATGATGATGGAGAAATGAGTGGAATGAGCAGATCACTTGTATAGCTGAAATGAGACATTAAATCATTTATGTACTGATATCTGCACTAATTCATAAATACAGGTTGTATATATCAGTCTGCTGTGGAGTTTTGATTTTAGTTTTTGTTTGCTTTATTGTTTTTTAATCTATAACAATTGCACCATCTGAACATATTTGCTTAATCATCAGTAAATATTTTACAGTCCATTTTTAAAGCACTTTCACATTGAAATAATAATCGATTAATTAGTTTGGTATTCTATAGACGTCTAAAAGTTGCGTGTTCACTTTAAAGGCAATTCTGAACCATTTTCATCGTTAATAAAAGTTTTAAAACACTAGATGGCGCCAACTACCTAAAGAGACTTTAACAGTACACTTGCTCAGACTTAAACATTGAACTACATTGTTAGTTATTTGCCTTTTTTGTTTTGTATAATTTTCAGAAGACATGCTGTATTATGTTAATGTCCTCTTTTATTATAATTTATATGCAAGTTCAAATGGGTGATTCTAAAATTGCAGGTACATTTGAAGTTTTTTTTCAAATGGTTATATTTTTTTATTATTTTAATAGTTTTTACTCATTTTAAGGAATTACATAATTTTACAGTCCAAAACAATACAATAATTTATTTAAAAAGTGTCTTAACTAGATGAAATTCATGATTTGTTCTTGTCCAAATTAGTCAGCGTATTTTTTCCATCATGTATTTTTTCCAACATGCAATCAAAATATTTTATTGTACTTTACTTTTGGCAACAATGTATTCATTTTATTTATAAAAGCCCGAAATAGTCATTCACTTAATTCTACAACATTAAATTATTTAGACGTAGTGTTTTTCTTATAAAAATATATGTCCATAAATCCTGGGTCAACTCTGTTATTGTAGCATATTTTGCCTTTAATTTTTGGTCTAAGTTATCCGAAGCGCTGAAAAGTGTGTGTGCTCTTTCTGAGAAAATATTTTAATCTAAAAACTTCTTACACCAAGAGTTACTTTGTAGAACATCAACTCTGTTACTACTATATAAATGAAAAACAGAATTTACTACTGATCTCACATTGGGTTATTTAAAGCTCTTTTAGTCTTGTTTTCATTAGTGTCATGTGCTCTTAGTGTTTATACCAGGACGTCGAGTTTTTGGAAAAAAATTCTGTTACTTTATAATTTTGCTACTTAAAGGGTCAACTCTGTTTATTAATGAATAACTACTAAACTATTAAAGATGGAATCCCATAAACCATTAGATATTGTCGCACCTTTATAATATTTCAAGAATATATCTGTTTTGCATATTGTATATAATACATTTATACAATACAGATTAAAAATAACTTCGTCAAATGCTGTAAAGACATAGAGATTTTTTTCATTTTTAAGGTCTGCATACATCAAATATTATCTTAGTTTCAAGTGTTTTAATGTAGGGACAGCTTCTCTTGTGAAACAAGAACGATTTGTTCCGTTTATAATTTATTGTTATTTCTGCAAATGCCAAATGTATTTCCAATTATATAATCACCCATATACAAAAGCTGCAGGCGATTATTGCCGTATAGCTATCCTTTTTAGATGGGGAAAAAGGAAGAAATTACAAGTGAGACAGCATAAATAAAACATCAGTGAGAATTATCGGGAATAAATTATTTGCAGTTAAGCACAAATCACAATAGTCATAAAAGGGGGTGGTCACATATTTTTGAAGAATTTAAAGAAGAAATTATGAGTGAATTTTTTTTTTTAATTACCCATTCAAAAAAAGTCATCAGACTCATTTATTAAGACATATATAGACCTAAAAAGTTAAGAGAGTAAACAAAAAAATGACAAAATAATACAGTTGAACAAAAGACACAAATACACACAAAATTGAATGCGATTTGTAATTATAAGTATAAGGTAACAGTTTAGAGTAAAGGCACAGTAGCAGACAGAACCTATCAATAGATCATGCAGATATGATTACTTAACACAAACACAGGAACAAGTCACTACAAATCTCCTATTTAAATTCACATAAACTGAGCTAATTTGTTACATAGTTATATTAGCCTCTACATTAACATAAGGCTTTAGACAGAAGTTGGTTTATTATAATACCTTTGCCATTCGGCAAGGAGAGCTATACAGCTGTCGGGTCATTTATCTGAATACATTAGTAGCCAATAGGACTTTTGAACTATTCACTATAAAGTTTTGTAAATGCCCGTCAACATGTTAGGCTTCTGTAAATACAATTGAAGCGCATGCCATAGTCCACAAAACAAAGACCTAAATGACATCTGTTTTTAGTTGACTGTGGCTGGAAAAAAACTGGATGCTAATTAGACAGCTGATTCTATTACTGCAAATATCACAAAATACATGAAGCAAAACATCAGCACTTGACGGACGCAAGTTAAAGCCGATCTCAACCGTGAGGAGTGGAGTTAGGAATCACAGGATCTTTCTGAATGGTTGGGGAGATGATTTAGTGGTCTCTCAACTGGACAAAACAGAACGCATTGTTACCATGATATACATTCAGTTATTACCTAATATTATATTTAGGAAAAAGAAGTGTTACCTTATTTTTTATCCAGTCTGCGGCTGCAGAAATTGCTTCCCAATTTTTTCCGCATTCAGGCAGTCCTTCACCATCACAGAAAATGCAATCCACCACTAAACTGTCCTTTATTTTTACATATTCACCGCTGTTTGGGACAGAGCCTGAATCCAGTGTCTCATGGAGAAAAATTACAACAGCAGGTTTGTCTGAAGACAAAAAGAGACAAAGATATTCTGAATAGTCAGAAAAGCTGAAAAAGCTTACCCAGACAGCAACACAGTGTTAGCACAGATCCGGTCAACAATATATTGCTGTCTTGGAAAGCTAATGAAAACATTAACTCAAGATGAGAGTGAATGATACACATATTTAGGTGTCTTTGTTTTTCCATTTTTAATTTTCTATTTAATTTTGTATTTATTAATTATCTGTCTAAACATACTCCAAAAAAACAACAACAAGCCATTGTGTTGATCAGTAAATGTTACTGTTCCTCACCTGATATCTTGTGGTACTCTTGTAATGCTGAAGAGATGTCAGATTGTGAATAAACAGGACAGAAGAGCAGAAGGATTTCACTCTCCTGCACTTTCTGAACTTTCCTCAGAGACACCCGTTGCTGTAAACTCTTTATAAAGTCCTCATCACACTTGAATGTGTCTTTAGTCACATGGACAAAATAATCCACTGGACAGGAGGAATCTCGCACATCTGAAAAAAAAAACATTTCTAAAACCAGACCAGATCACGTGAGGTACATTTTTAAGTCATGTTAAAGAAACACATATGGTTTATGGAATCAAACATTTTGAAAGAAAAAAAGTGCCTCATGTAACAATCAACTGTTTTTATTGATTTATTCATTTGTTTTTATTCAAAAATATTTTACTCACTATCAAATATTATTACAAAAGCTTTCAATTACTGTCATTGCAAAATGTACACTTTTAAAGAAATGGCGGTACAAAGATATTTTTGCCGTATAGTCCCATTGACAGCTTTTGAGTATTTTAAGGGTCCAGATTCCAAAAAAATTTCTTATTTCTTGGACAATAATTTGTAGCATGTTTGGAAAACATATTTATATACAAAGAGAAGTGAAATATTTGATGTAAAGTTTAGTTTCGATTTAGGTCATAATTATGTCAAATATAACTAAAGACAGTCATTGTAACCTACTAGGTTTCTGTTTTGGAAAATCCACTGTATGTCCTGTGCAGAAAAATGACATTAATAAATATAAACATATTCAGTTTTTTTATAACTATAAAAACAATAACAAACACACAAAATTATTTATATATATAGTGTTTGTTCTTACCTACTACTGAAGGTGTCAATGTATATGGAGACCTAGATGATTTGTCTGTTTCAAATAAAGGACAGTTTTAAAAAATCAAAACAATGAAACAAAAACAACACTTCAGTTAAAAAGATGCTTGATTTTCTTTAGATTCGAAATAGGCTTTATTTATTGATAAATTGACTTTAACCTACACTGACACGGTACTGTGATGCCTCTTTTTTCTCCCTGCAGAAAAAAAATTACAATATGAGTTTAATTAGTAACATGAAATGTGTTTAATACATTTTAGTACAATAAATGTATTTTATGTAGCATATTGTTACACACCTGCTGTTTTAACCAGTTCACAGCTTTGTGAGCCGCATCTGAGTTCTTCTGACACTTCAGTAATCCTGTATCCTCATTGAACAGACAGTCCACTGTGAGTATGTCTGTCCTCTTTACATATTGGCTGCTGTCTAGGACCACTTTCTCAGAGTCAAACGTGTGATGAAGCACCACTAGAACAGTAGGCTTAGAGCCTGTTTAAAACAAAGACAAATTTAAAATAATTTTTTATGAAATTCTTGTACGTGTATCATTTTGAGGCAGAGTATTCTGTGAATTAAAAACTTGATTTAAATGAGTGCGACAACGACAATCAAACAACCTGTAGAGTAAGTGATCTTGTTCAGTGCTGAATCAATGTCAGTTCCAGGTCGAGAAAAAATAGGACAGAAAAGTAAAATAATGTCGCTTTCGTCCACCGTGCGACCTTCCTTCAGATTCTCAATTCGGTTTCTCAGGATGCCATAAAACTCCTTCTGACAGTTTTTTATCTTTCCAGAAAAAATGGAGAACACTTTGACCTTTTCTAGAGAATGAACTGGGACTGAATAAGAACAACAGGGGAACATACAAATATGTTTAGACCAAATGAATGCAAAAAAATAATAATATAGTTTAATTATTTTCTAGGATGGTGACCAGAAAGATGAGCTATTCTATATATTCTTGTATATCTTCTTGTATAACAGCTCTTGACCAAAGTCAAAAATGTGGTATGTCTGATTAAATTAACTTATTACTTACTAATTAATAAATTATTGTGTGACATCCTCCATAAGATACAGACTTACTTGAACTAGGTTCGTTGTTTCCCATTTTCCTTTTTAGAAATGAACTGAACTACAGACACAGAACGTATGGTGAAAATCAGTCACAGTATCTGGATAAACACTGTTTGACATTTTAAATAGCAACTTAAGCACAACAATATAACATTTACCCTTGATGTTAGTTGTTCACTTTTTTGTTGGATTTTTCCTGGGGTTGTCAAGTAGTTTGTTGTTAAATCTGTTAAAATGAAAACAACGAGCAACATATAATTAATGTTACTTACTTTCTGTGTTTTATCGAGGTTATATTAACAAAATTCGAGTTTAACCTACTTTGACGTAGATGTATTTTGACACCTGTTTGAATCCTCTGCAAAGAATGATTATAACATGAGCTACACAGTAAGGTGTTTTTCAAATACAATATTGAGTATCTTCTTAAATACCTGTTGTATTAACCAGTTCACAACTTTGTCAGCCGCAGCTAAATTCTTCTGACAGTTCAGTAATCCTGTATCCTCATTGAACAGACAGTCCACTGTGAGTATGTCTGTCCTCTTTACATATCGGCTGCTGTCTGGGATCACTTTCTTCGAGTCAAACGTGTGATGAAGCACCACTAGAACAGCCAGCTGAGTTTCTGTTCAGGAAATGCAGATGAAATAAATCTGTCTAATGTCCTCACCATTAACATATCAGGTATTCCTGAATATTTTGATTTCTAAAAATATTTATTGCTTGAAAGTGACAATAAGCTCAAACAACCTGTCTTGTAATTGAATATTTCAAGAGCTGTGTCAATGTCGGTTCCAGCTCGGGAAACAACGGGACAGAAAGCCAGAATGATGTCGCTCTGGTACACGGACGGATCTTCTGTCAGATTCTCAATTCTGCTTTTTAGTATGTCAGTAAAAGTCTTGTCATAGCATTTTGTATTTCCACTCGAAAAGACATACACTTTAACATCTGAAAAAAATCAACAGCATGGTAAGAGAATAAAAAAAAAAAAGAGACAAGAAAACCTTGGAAATGTTCATGCTCATGTCCAGTTTCTGCTCCTCCTCTTTCACATTAAGATTTCATTATGTATATTAATACATTCTAACTAGCTAACCTTTGTCTGTGAAGATGTCTTTCTGTTATTCGCTAAACGTGAACGTTTCTATCATTCCATTTATTCTGCAGTGGCTGAGACCTTGCTCATGGCTGATCTGCTCCATCCGTCTATATCTTCATGAGAATATGTACATTTGAGCGCAGCTGAACAAAATTATTTATTCAGATGAATAAATCGAGCATATTTAAATATCTTTCAATTTTTATATGTACTCATTTATTCTGTATTGAATAAATCAAGGCGTGTTCAAATTTAGTTTTAAGCATTCGAACAGAAAAGATCACGCAATCTATTTCAATCTATTTTGACAACGAAAGATGGAATTTGATCAAGCTATCTGAAACTCTGAATCCTTATCACACCATAACATCTGGAAAATTCAGCGTTTTAAAATAAAAGAAGAGAGACAAGAAAATCTTTGAAAGAATTAGTTATATATCATAATACATTTTAACTAGCTAACCTGTCTGTTAACATGTCTTTCTATTATTCTATTAGTTCAGCAGTCACTGAGACCTTGGCTGGTCTGCTACGTCCACTATCTTCATTAGAATATGTATGTTCAAGTGCAGCTGAACTTTGAAATATACATTAAAATGCATTCTGGCAAGCTATCAATGTGACATGAACACCTACCACTGGCCAGTGATTTCTGACTTGAACATGCCGGTTGTTGATTACGCAAATAGGAGGTATTGTTTCCTGGTGTAGTTTCCACCGGTTCACTGGTATCCATCTCCATCTTTGAGAAATCCATGCTCTCATTCATACGTCTGCTTGTATATTCCTGTTGTGTGTCTTTCTTCTCAGTCTGATCCTGGTTCTCTTCAATGTTTATGTCTGTCTGCATCGCTGCAGCATCGGCGCCCTGGGGATCTTTCTTTTGCAGATCGTTTTTTTCTAGAGTATTGAAAACTTTACAAAATAAAGCATGTTAAATTCTTAATAAATGTTTATATACATACATATACTACACACACACGTATTTTATTCTGTTGTGAATAAATCCAGATTATTTAAATCCAGATTATTCACAGAACTTACCTGCCAATAAAGCAGAATTTACCATGTTTATTCTCTCCATATCAGTCCATTGTTTTTCAGTCTATCAAGAAGATTGCCCATTAATGATTTTTTGAAATGACAAATGGAAACTTAAATGTTTACTTAAACCTTATTGGATCATAGAGACCTACAAAACATACTTTCAGTTTTGCATTTGTTTCATAAATATTAGAAGAAAATCACACTGTATTAAAGTAAGTTGCAGACTGTTTATTTTTCTATTACCTGTTCAGTCCCTAGTGTGGTTATTTGTTGAGACGTTTCATTCTGATCTTTATAGGTCTGTAATGCTGCCGGGAAACATGGGGAAATCAAAGTAAAACACTGAATATGTAAAAACAGTTCGTTTATGATGAAAACATTTTTTTAACTTTGAATGAAACTTGCCACTCTTTCAAAATTTTGTAAGGCTAGTGGGAATAGATGATTTATTAATTTGTAATACAGTCCTATGTATTACAGTCCATTCTGACAGGAGTTTAGAAGTAGTTTAGAATAAAGCTACAGTATATGAAACACTCACATGCTCTTATTGTTATTTCCGCCATCTTGTTTCCACTGGTGACCTGACAGAGGTAATCACCAACACATGATTCTTTGACATCCTTCAGCTGTAAGGACACAATTCCTCTCTTCAGCTCCTCGATGCATAGACTCATTATGCCTTTATAACTCTCTCCCTCTATCAGCCGTCTGTTCTTATAGAAACACACACATTCTGTTTCCTTAAACCATCTGATCTCCATATCGACAGCACTGAATACAGGAGATAAGTGACACCGAAGGGTGGAATCTCTTTGAGAATCTTCAAATAATTTTATGCGAAACTCATCTGTGTTGGAAAAAGAGAAAAATGTCACACAAAATGATTATTGCCTTTTATAACATTGCCTATTAATGGCATTTTTAATAGGAAGAAGCACTTACTGTTGCTGTCAGCCCCCATTTTCTCTCCTAAACAGGAAGATAAAACACAGAAAGATCACAGACTATCATTTGATTAGTCTACTTATTCACTAATGTAAATGTAAGTAATTTTGTTGTTATTATTATTATTATTATTATTATTATTATTATTATTATTTGAGCTTAAACAAGCTCAAACCAGCATCCATTCTTTAAAACCTACCTAATCAACATGTGCTTTTTTTTTTTTAAACAGGTAAATCCGAAAACGTGAATAACGTTTATTTTTGCATACAACAAACACGCACTCTTTATGAAACAAAAAAAAATAGTGCAGGCTACATTACGAAAAACAAAAACGCAATCTTTTTTTTTTTTTTTACAGTCAGTCTGACGGACCCAGATGTATTTTAGAATCGTCACAAATGTTAATGAAAGTCAAGGGAAATGAAAACAAGCAGGTCTAAATGTTGTCGTGAGCTTTGCTTACCTTTTTTCTGCAGATTCACTGCCTGCTGCCTCAGAAAGATAAACCGAAAAACCCACTAGTCAAACTAGTCAACAAGTCAAAAATTCTTTCACTTTCCTTTTCTTTGAAGCAGCAGTTTTAAACACCTCCCGAATAATTACGTAAACTAGACCAAGCATTTTTTCCACTGAATTTTAGTAGCCTGTGACCTCTCGGGCTGTTTTCGCCAGTTAGCATGAAATGATACCACGGTCATTATATTCTTTTGCAATAGCATACGTAAGCTATGCGATTGAAAAGAAGGATTAAAAACTGAAAGCTGCCTTAAACGATTTGTAAAGACGTTTGCTGTTGCTGAGAAGGCTACCATTTGTTTGAATTTGACTGTTATCACTCTTCCTATTTAATTTGCATCATTTATATTGACTGGGGGCAGTTTGTTTTTAATGGGCTGCAGTTTCCCAGTAGAGGGCTCCATTTGATTATGACAGTATACACAAGCAACAGCTATGAGGGGAATTTTGCAGCAGACTTCTAGCGGGATTATGTGACAATAAAAGGAAGATCGCGAGACTTTGGTGTGAGATTTAGAGTGGAGTTGGATGCATTTAACACAACATAACGTATAGTAAATAACGTAAGGGAGTTACTGTCAAGCTGCTTACAAAATTATTTTAATGAATAAATAAATCTGTTCATTAAAGATCAGTTTTAAGGTACAGTATGTAAGATTGACAGCTAGCGGTTGAAATTGGTACTGCGAAAACGCATTCGCCCCGGATCGATAAAAACAGCTGTAAACATACGTGTTTCCTAAATATCTATAAACTCACAATGCTATTTTTTTTTCTTTATAAAAGTAAAAAAAAATACTTACATAGAACACCGGGACGTTTTAGACTTAAAACGTTTTATTTGGCGTAAGGATTTATAACAGGGCGTGTAGCTGCAGTTCAACTGAATCTGAAAGTGAAAGAGTTAGTGACAGAGCAGTTTGAACGGGTAGGTTGTATGACACTTCTGCTCTGCAGTTCAGCTGACACCGGATATTTAAAGTAGAAAGGTAAGTAAAGGCCATGAAAAAACACTACCGTTATTATTTAGCCTTTATTATTCATCTGTGACCGGATAATCGTGCTTACTGTTTTGCTCTGTACTCTGTTTTGCGTTTGCCCAAGCTAATGTAATGAGTCGTTGGCGTTGTTACGTAATTATTATAAAAATGACAAAATAAATGCGGTGTAGACAAAGTGGAACTGTAATCGGACACAGCTGTTAACTGTTAAACTGTGTAGTTAAATTAGTAACCTACATAAAGGTTAACGATTACATACAAGGATTACATTTCTCTTCCCATCCGTTGCCAGTGACTGACCATCACAAACAGACTATAAAATATAATTTAAACGCAAAACATCTTTGGGGGGGGCTGGGGGTGCCAGTGCCCCCTGCAGGCCACCACATACTTGTTCATCCCTCATTCAGCAGCAAGAAGTGCTTTTTAGTGTCCAGAGGTGCAAAGGAAAGACATGAAATAAGTGTTTTATACATAAAAATGATAGAAATGATGTGTTTAGTCTGTGTTGTGGGGGTGACATCGAGGTGTTAATCTAAAAAATCAATCTGTTCTCACTATGAGCCTTGTATTCCTTTTTAGGAGAGAAAATGGCATTTCCATGCAAAAGTAAGTTTTTTTTTTTTTTTTTTTAATTAGCTGATTTTATTTTGATTCATACTCTTTGTTTGATAATCATATGCACACGTTTTTCTCTTTTTCCCTCACAGATGAGATTATCGTCCTTGGCGAAGCTCACAGTGCCGATATCAAACTGGGGTCTGATGTCACTGTACTGTGTCCTCTGCCATCTGAAATCAATGCTGCTGACGTAGACATCAGGTGGTTTAAGGGAACAGACTGTCTGTGTGTCTATATAGAAGAACAGACGATTGCAGGGGTGGGCTATAAGGGCAGAGTGAAATTGATTATGGAGATGGAGAGAGGAAATATTTCATTAGAACTGAAGGACTTCAGAGAGTCAGATGTTGGAGATTACCTGTGTCAGGTGGTCAGTGGAGGCAGAACAGAAAAGAAAACAGTAAGACTATGTGAGTATTCCACGTAGCTTAACAAGTAGAAAACTCATTATAAAAAAAGTCTCAAGGAGTTTATAATTGATATAATCCCACATAGCTGTTCAAATACAAATTGAGATCCTTTGATCTGATATGCATAAAAATGTGTAAAAGCACAGTTGATTAAAATGATGATCAATTAAAATGATGTTTAGTCCTACAGACCAAGAATTGTAAATTGTTAATGAGTGAGGTGGTAATGTTTTTTATACTCTACAAACTATCTATTCTCTGAATCTAACCATCACAAATCTCTCTCTCTCTCTCTCTCTCTCTCTCTCTCTCTTATTTATTTATGCTTGCTATGCAAAACTCCTATGAAGATACTGCATTTCTTCTGCCTGAGGTGAGAGAATTTTTATTTTACATTGAGTGAGGTTTTTTCTATATTTTTTTGAGACAAATGTTACTAATTTAGAGTATATTTTGTTAATCACTCATCTAAAATAAGACTTAAAGTCACTATAGAAAATATTTATTTAGAAATGTTGAAATTTTGACAGTAAAAAATGCATGCATATTCAGTCAAGATTGTTTAAAGGGAAAACACTGTACACTGTAAAAAGTGATAAGTTGACTTAACTTAAAAATATTGAGGAAACCCGTTGCTTTAAAACTATTAATTAAATAAAAAATAAAAAAAGTGAACTTGGACAGTTGAAATAACTTATTTTTTTCATTATTATTTTATTTACATAATTTTATGGCAATATTTTTAAGTGAACTTATCACTTTTTACAATGTACCATTTTTTGAATGCATTGAATGACTACCAACAGTAATATTAGATTGGAATATATTTCTATTTATAATGTTATGTGAGATTTTGATTAAAGTATTAAGCGTAATGTCCTATGACAGGTTCAAATAGAAGTGATACACTGGCAACATTAAAGTAAATACATTTATTAACTACAGCGCTGTCATGTGTTGTGTGTTTCACACACCATCAAACATAAATCTTTCAAAGCTTACTTCTTCTCAACAGACTACCCCAGAACAGAACGATGAAATAAAAATGGAAAAATCTGTGTTAATGGCAGGTGAGTTTTAGGATCTTTTTTTGTTAGGATGTTTTTTAAAGATCAGAAGATTCAAGGAACTTTTTGGGTTTAGTTTGTTAAAGTCAATGCAAAAGACACAAGGCACCTTAAAGAAACAAACATTTTTATTTGCCCAATGAGATATCCACATCACAGGAGAGATTCAATTATGATTATGATGATTATGATGAAATTGTGCGTAGCTTAAACCTGTGCACAGTTTTATATTTAGTTACATTAAAAAGGTTTTAATTAAGTCTACAATGTTACCCCATCCTAACATGGGTTTCTATCAAGGCTGGAACACAAGAAGTCAGAATCCATGGTGGCGCTCATCGATTACTCAGGAAAAAGGTGTATATAAAGAATATTACTGTCTTAAATTCGTTGTTGATTGTGTGTGTAGTTATCACAGAGCTGAAAGACACAAAACAGGAATGCAAAAAAAAGGATGCAGAAATCGAAGAACTTAAAGCTGAATGTCTGCAAACAGCTGAAGAGCTTAAGAAGAGAAACACACAACAGGAGAACATGCACAATCCAGCAAAAGAACTGAATACCAATGAATTACATCAAGATAATCTAGAAAGCAAAACTACATCTCTGGAAAAACAACAGAACATTGGTTGGTATTACTGTTTGTACAACAGCTGGTGTTGCTGGTGTAATCAGAGCATGTTTTTATGTAATAGTTTGACAGCATATATTTGTGTATTCAGAAGTTTTAACCATATGTGCAGATAGTGACAAAAACAGATCAGCCATAGTACAGCAGATCCTTATCCTGCATATTATTGTAATTTTTTTACTTTTGTGGGTTGTCATAAACGAGTCTTCCCCTCATTCTACAATGTGTGCGGTTTGAAATATTTCGGCACATTCATAACATTCTTTTCTTTGCTTTTGAATTTTACAGAAGTACTAAAAGTGTTCACTCATTTTTGTGGAACCGCAAATGCATTGCATAAAGTGCACCAGACCTTTATTGACACTCTGGGAAAGAAAAATCTGAATCTGAGCAAAGTTGATACCCTGGATGAGAGTGAAGTCTTTATGATTTTTTGTCTCGTTTCTCAAATGGAAACTGAAATTGATGGAGCACTTAAAAGATTTGAAGGCGAATCAGGTTGTTACACTTTACTGCACTGTTTTGAATAAAATTATTTAAAGTTATAATATGTTTTTAATTTTTAAGTGTGAAGTATATATTAATTGTAATTTTTGGAGACAAAATAGTTTAAAATAAGTTAAGTCCATTTTCTTTAACAGGCTCTAAGCTGGCTGTTCTAGTGGTGCTTTATCCCATGACTGGCCCAGAGAAACCGGTCCTAGACAACAGCAAGTATATCAACAGGACAGACATACTCACAGTAGACTGTCTGTTCAATGAGGATACAGGATTACTAAAGTGTCAGAAGAACTCAGATGCACTTGACAAAGTTATAAACTGCTTAAAAGAACGGGTATTTAACAAGGTGCTCCTAAATGTATAATATGAGAAGTGTTACTATTTGTTTAGTAATCTTATGCTGTAATAATTCATTGCAGAGGGCAAAAGCAGGTGCCGACGTTTGTCCACCTCAAGGTAGGTTAAAGTGATTTTTTTCAGTAAACATAACCCTTATTTTATTTAAATTCTTCTGATTGTTTTTGTCACACTCTGATCAAGAAGACAACACTCTGAACTCAGGTAGAGAAATTCAGCTTTAATTAAACAAGGCAGAGAGCGGCATGCAGCCGTCAAACGGACTCAAAACAGATAGATATCTATAAACAACAACTTCAACAGAGAAAGTCTAAAAGTCTTTCCTTGACATGATGATTATAGACACAGCAAAGTCCTTAGGACAAGCAAGCAGGCAGGTCGGGGTGTGACCAAAGCAGAAGGTAGGCAATCTTGAGATCTGCCATTGACTGACTGAAGTAAATGAGTTTTAAAGGGACGTGGGTAAGTGGCTACATGTGCGGGTAATTCAGGTGATTGAGATTGTGAGTAGGTGGCGGGATCGGCTGGTGGAGGCAGTGACGGCGTGACAGGTTTATAATTTTTTCAACTAATTTTATCTATTTTACAGACCCAGATCAAGTAGGATCACACAATTCAACAAAGGTAAGTATCATATCATTACATTTAAGTAGCTTTTAAAGTGCTGGAGGTTTTACACAGCTGTTGTGTGTCTGCAGGATGAAGTTGAATCTGAATCAGTCCAGAGAGAGCCAAGTGAGTCTGTTTCTTATCAGGGACTTCTTAACAATAACTGCTTTTTTAGTCATGGATATTACACAACAATATTTCAGAACATACAGCAGCTTGGCATGAAGAAGTGATTCAGTAAGCTTCACTTAATTAAGATATAATTTTTAAGCTTTGGTTTTAAATTTGAAATTATGTGCTTTTTTTTTTTAGATACTCTTAACAGATTGTGATGGAAAAATAGTACAAGATGTACATAAAATATTAAGGTGTAGTTCTTTAGGGAACATTTAGACAAAAAGTTTCTTCCACGGCAATTGTGAAGCACCTTTAATTTTACTTCACGATGTTATGATGATATTGTGTAATGTGTATAGTTTTCACAGAGTTGAAAGACGCATCGGACGGTCTTGAAAAAACACAACAGGGAAATGAAGAAAAAAATGCACCGATTGAACCGGTTAGAGCTGTGCAGCTGCAAACATCTAAAGAGCCTGAGGAGGAAAACACACAACAAAAGAACATGCACAAACTCTCAAAAGAGCTGGAAACCAGTGAAGTAAATCAGGATCCAGATACCAAATCTACACCTCTGGAAATACAGCAGCTGAATATTGGTTGGTATTACTGTTTGTACAACAGCTAATATTATGGGTGTCTGTCTGTCTCTATGTAACATTTGTAGTTTGACAGGATGTATTTGATTTGATTGTTTTTGCGTATTCAGAATTTTAAACATAATCATATGTACAGACAGTGATCGAAGCAGATCCTGATCCTGTATATTATTGACTTTTGTGGGTTGTCATAGACTAATTTTGTTTCAAGACACATCCTACAGAATGAAATAAATTGTCAAAATTGTGTGTGAAATATAACTGTATTCGTAACAAATTCATTTGCTTTTGAATTTTACAGAGGAAGTAAAAATGTTCACACTTTGTACTGGAAATGCAGATGCATTGCAAAAAACACAAAAGGAATTCATTGGCATTCTCCGAAACAAAATTCCAAATCTGAGGGAAGTTCACAGCCTGGAGGAGAGTAACCTTGCTTTGATTTTCTGTCCTAATGTTTCTGTAGCTGGACTAGACATTGAGGCAGCACTTAAAAGATTTGAAGACAGCAGAGGTTGTAACAGTTAACTGTACTGGTTTAAATAAAGCAATAGATGTATAAATATTTATTTATTAATATATTTAAAATAAACTAATCTGCCCAATTTCAGGCTCTAAGCCGGCTCTTCTAGTGGTGCTTCATCATACGTTTGACTCTGAGAAAGTGGTCCTAGACAGCAGCCGATATGTAAAGAGGACAGACATACTCACAGTGGACTGTCTGTTCAATGAGGATAATGGTTTACTGAAGTGTCAGAAGAACTCAGATGCGGCTCACAAAGCTGTGACCTGGTTAAAACAGCAGGTATTTAACAAAATGCTCCCTAAAATATGGAAACTGATCTAAAATTAGTTTACTCAAAAATCTTATGCTGTATTCAATTTTACGAGGATGAAAAGCTGTTGATTTTTTTTTTTTTTTAATAATTATTATTATTATACTGTGACTGAATTTCACCACAATTATTGTGTGTTTGCAGGATAAGAGTGGATCTAAACCAGTGCAAGCAAAAAGTCAGAGAAAGGAGGGTAACAAACCCAAGACAAGTGAGTTCTCACACAATAATTCTTCTTTAGTCAAGGATATTAAATAGTTATCTGATCAGAATAAGTCTTCTTTTAAGGACACTGTCCTGAAGAATGGAGCTGATGTTAAATACTGCAAACTTGAATCCAGTTTTGTATAAACATATTTGTGATTTTTCATTGTACTTATCCTATCTCAATTCATTTTTCAGAGGGTGTCAAAATGTTCTGTATATCGGCTGGAAATGTGGATAACTGCTACCAGAAATTTATTGGCATTTTAGAAAACAGATTTAAAAGTCTGAGCAAAGTTCACACAGTGGATGAGAGTGACGTAATTTTGGTTTTCTGTCCTATTGTTTCCCGAGCTGGAACTGACATTGATTCAGCACTGAACAAGTTAAAATGCCATACAGGTTGTTTGATTATTCATTGCACTATTTTAAATGTATATATTTTTTCATTTTCCAACTGATACATTTCAGAAATGATACCTTTTTATATATTTTTGAACAGACTCTGAAAAGACTGTGCAGCTGAAGCCTACTGTTCTAGTGGTGCTTCATCACACGTTTGACTCTGAGAAAGTGATGCCAGACAGCAGCCAGTATGTAAAGAGGACAGACATACTCACAGTGGACTGTCTGTTCAATGAGGATACAGGATTACTGAACTGTCAGAAGAATTTAGCTGTGGTTCAAAAAGTTGTGAACTGGTTAAATCTGCAGGTATTTAAGAAGTAAAATAAAAACTAAAACTGCTATGTATTAAACACACTAATTATGTTAAGTATGAAATACGTATAAAATAATGATCCATGACAAAACGCAAGTTCAGAATTAAACTATAGGACAGTGCTGCTTGACCTTGCTCTATATATTTGTATGTCTGCTTTATCTGTTCAGTTTAATGCAGTCTCTCAGCTGATGATCTGAATCAGGTGTGTTAAATAAGGAACATTCAAAGCCTGTAGAGCAGGCGTCCCCAGGACCAGATTTAAGACACCATTACTGTTGAGCAGGATATAGTACGAACGTGTGTTTTGTCACTGCAGGAAAAACAGGAGCTTGCATTTGAATAGAATAGGTATATGGAAAAAGTTTGGAAGATTGTTATACAGATTAGGTAAATTTGTGTGGCTCAGATGAGTATTGCAGGGAGCTGATTCCAAAGTGTCATTAGATCATGGGCGTTTGGGGTCTTCACTGAAAGATGGCAACAGAATGAACAATTTTAAGTTTAGTGAGTATTTGTGTTGGTTGTCAGAGTAAAGACTAGTCATCTGTGTCATTCTCTTCAAAACTAAAAGCATTAGTAGCAGTCTCACATTCAGTGATGTCTTTCATCTTTACAGGTGATGAAACAGGAAACTTCAGCAGACAGTAAGCTAAAATTACATTTGATGTACAGTTTGTAAAGGAATTTGAATAAACAACACCATATATTTATCATACTATGCATGAACTATTTTTGATCTGGTTTATAATTGTTCAGACATGACGCAGATGACGCCTACTTCCTCCTGTGCGCTGAATTATTTTGTGAGTGTGACTGGAGATGCACAGGAGCATCACAAGCACTTCATAAATGCTCTACAGAAACGTATGCAGCTGAGGAAGGTTCAAAGAGTGCAAGAGAGTGATGTCATTCTGCTCTTCTGTCCTGACATCATTGAACATGGCAAGAAATTAGGTGAGGAAAGAAACCTTTTACTGATCAGTACAAAACCGATGAATACATGAATCAGTTTATCTTTTGCTTTGTCTTTTGTTTCCAAGATTAAAAAAAAAGGAAAATATTACAAAGATAAAAATGAAGACAGTTGATGATTATTGACAGTTATCAAAGTGATTAATATATTGTATATTGTAAATGATACGCTGTAACAGAAACAAAACTTCTTTAGCCCTTTTATACATATTTTTCCCAATATATGGGTAATGACAATATCTTTCTCTTTTCTTTTTAGACAAGCCTGTTGTTATCATTTCACTCAGTTATACAGTGGATCCAATAAATGCCAAAAACATCAGTGGATTTGAATGCAGACGAAGTATTTGCCCGGTGGATTGTATTTTCGTTAAGGGTGAAGGACTGCTGGATTGCCAAATAAACAAAGAAGAAATGTCTGCAGTCTTAAACTTTTTCAAAAAAAAAAAGGTGACTGCTTTTTATTTAATATTTTTACAGAGGTTAAGCACTGCATGTTTCAAAGGTTATGATTGAACATGCATCACAATAACAATGTCTGTGCTTTGTGTGTTTTAGTGATCACTGAGGATGAGGAATAGAGTCACTGAGGATCAATGCACACCTGTCACAGCTTTTTCAGTTTTTTTTTTTAATCAGACATGATTGCATGATCGTCTCAGATCTTTGTTTCACTGATATATAGCATGTGCTCAGTAGCATGTACTGTAATGCTAATAATGAACGTTCATTATAAATTTCATGTAAAAATTTAAATTTAGTAAGTATATTGTGTATAGTGTCGACATGTAACGCTGTTATGCTTTGCGTCTCCCTAGTTAGAGTTTCGCTCATTTCCTGATCCCATGCCTTTTCTCACCCACTTCACTTTATAAATTTGTAGGTAAGAGTAATTAACTATAGCCGTAAGTGAAAATATAAGAATGCAGGTTCCTAGGACCTCGTTTATAAAATGTTTTATAGAACCATTCCTCACTGATCCAAGATCATTTCTCAAATGTGCGTTATTCATAGAAATCTTAGATCTCTTTGTAGGTGTGAAATCTCAAGTGATCTTGCATTTGTCAGATGAAAGTTATTAGATCTCTGGCTTGAAAATGCTCCCTAATTGATGAGTTTAGGTCACCAGGTTTTAGGTCACTGGAGGACTGGTGTCTTGCAGAGTTTTAACTCCAACCCTAATCAAACACATTTTAGTAATTTTTACTTTTGTACTTTAATCAAAAACTTTTCTGAATTTGTCCCAAACTGTTTGTCTGATTTTCAACAAAATCAACTCATCTTTAGACGTAGCTGGCGAAAAAAATTTGAACCAAACTTGATTTGTTATAAAGACGTGAGGGCACCTGAATTTTTTTTTTGCCACAGCGCCACCTAGTGGTAAGAAGATATGAAAGAAAATTGCTAATTTTGCTTATAACTTCAATTGGATTTTTGGTTTTGGCAAAAATATCTCCCTACCAGGTTTTCCCATGTTGGTCATTTGCTTGCATTTCCCCCAAAATAACACACAAGTAATACCATGGTATGAGCTATGCATATTTAAGATACATGTTAGGTAATGGATTGTTACACTGGAGCACTGTAAAAAGCACTCAATGTGCTATACTCCTGTAGGGTTTAATATAGGCTAGGTTCGAATCTGGAATTTTAATTTATTTTAATAAATCAACAGATGGCACTTTTAACACACACACACACACAATGAAGAATTCCCAAGATTAAATGAAGATGGTCTTGTTCCAGCCTACCACTAAAAAAGAATAGTTTAATGTTGAGTCCAGTGTTGTACTTAAGGAAGCAAAACAAATAAAACAATGTCTCAATAGTCCTTCTTTGTGTTTATGTATAATCCTGAATATGTCTTTTTGAGTAATGTATATGGAGCAGTGGATCCATGTAGAATTATGATAATTTTTTTTAATCACGGATCAGGGCTCTTACCTGGCATTCAAACAAGCAGAACCAACATGATTTCTTTATGACAGCGTTACCACTTATTCTGTGGATAAGAATACAGTACTGCTAAGGTAATTCTATTATTTATTTATTTTTATTCTTTAGTTTTGTTTTTACATGTAATTTAATGTGTCACAAAGACTGTGTCACTTATAAATTAAAAATGATCAGATGTAGTTTAATTTTGTTAGCATAAGTTTATTTGGTTTGTAGTCCATAGCTATTTATTTTGCAGTCAAGTCTAAAAGTCTGTCTGGTGCAGTTCACACAGGATGTGTTTGTAGACGATAAGATCTGTTCAGCCGCCCCTCTGTCTATATATAGTTGCACACAAGAACACAGCGTGCTGAAACTTCCCCTCCTTTGCTGCCTGCTTGGTTGGGTCAGTCTCAAGCCCAAAAGAAGGGCTTGAGACTTTAAAGTTGTTCTATGTATCATTACAAGCATTAAATGAAGAATTAATCAAATTTTATTCATTTATCTCCCTCTCAGCCTGACTCCCATTGTCTCCCTGCCTATTATTTGGACCGTTCTCTTCCCTCCTCTTTTCTCTTTTTCTTGTTGTTGAATAAATCTGACACTGACCCTGTCTTTGAATCCTCCCTGCATGAATCAAACTGAATATTTATTCACTACACCTCATTTAATCTGTTTTTATTTCATTTAAATCCAAATCACTTTCAGTTTCTATTTACAGTAAATGCAGCTAGATCTTGTTAACATGTTGCAAGCAGTTTCTGTTGCAAGCAGTTTCACTCCACACCCTGTAATGACAAAGGAAAATTAAAGTTAAACTGAAAAAATATCCAGGCAAAAATATGTTGTCTAACATGTCAGTTGTCAGACATGATTTGTAACATCACACAACTGTCTTAACAACTGAAACAAGACAAGCATCAAAACAAAACCAAGCTCTGAGTTGCCTCATCACCTCCACAATAACAGTGAAACATGATAGCAGCTTCTTGCTGTTTTAAGTTGTTACTTGTACTGTTATTTTTCCTTTTCATTTCATTTTAATTTTCAAATCTGTTTTTTGCGATTTCTTCACTATGGGGTATAGAGTCTAGGGCATTTTATTATGAGGCTGAAGCATACAATGTACAGGGTAAATCATTTACAAAATATTTATGAATGGTATCTAATGTCTGAATTAATATTAACATCAGTGTGTGACCAACAGATCGAACTAAGAAAAAAAAGAATGTGCTCATTTTGTATGCATGCATGCTGGCAAAATGAAAGTGAAATTAAAACCAATATATAATGGTTCCTGTGCATGGCTGGTGAGTGCAAGTCATCCCAGGATAGAGCTGAGATAAACATCTATTGGAAGAAAAAAAAACAAAATGGGACTATCACAGGCAAAATTAGCGCAATTTCAAACATCCCTAAAAGAACCATCACCACCAAATCCAGGTGAGAGGGTCCTTCTTCCATATGATTTAATATTATATATGTGTGTATAAAACATATATATATATATATATATATATATATATATATATATATATATATATATATATATATATATAATTTTTTTAGTTATTTTTTTATTTTATTTTATTTTTTTTCCAATAGAACTGGATAAGCCGTGGAGAAAATTTGACTGGAGGTAAGCTACCTGTACACATCAGAAACTAACTATAATGTTTATTCAAAACAATGATCAGTTTACCTAAAGGTTCAAATATATACTAAGAATTTTTCTACAAAATAATATTTGAATATGATATACGAATATAATAAGCCTATACTTGTATACAATGCATGGCAATGTTTTGATGTTTTTGATGTTCATATTGGAAGGGGCTAGTTTTCTAAACAACGCTTCTTATCTCCCCGCATTTATGTTTTAATGTACTCGCTTTAGCATTTCCGTGTTTATTACAGATGTAAGAGCGTAGATTTGTGTGAATAAATATAGATTTAAATTCAAAGAGACACGATAGCCTGTGCATGACCTGATGTTTTATTCGGACCCAGAAAAGACGAAGTGATTGTGAACAACGCCTTCATGTAGTGTGTGCTTTATTCATACTCGAATCCGGGGCGCTCTCGAGCAGTCCGAGAAACATGAAGACATTACGAAGATAGTATGTTTATTTATTTATTTATTTATTTACATCATTATAACTGGTTAATGTCCATCACTGTCACTGTTCATTTTCCTTGCATAAAGACTTAAAAACAACATTTTATATAACAATGATTTACAAATTTAGCACAACTTAGCATAGCATTTATACTAAATCAAGCATATTGATATTTATCTTTATTTCATACAAAAAAAGTACACGCAGTGTTAAGTCAAGGCTGCTGCTTCTATTCGGTGATTACAGGAATGCACAAAACTGCTTTCTTTGAAGTTCCGTAGTGCACAAAATTCTGTTTTGTTTTGACAGTAAGAAAGAAGCCCTAAAAGAAAAGCTGGAAAACTTTTCATTCTGTAACCCAGATGTAAAAGACATCAAGATCCTGGTAGTTGGACAAGTTGGAGCAGGAAAGTCCAGCTTTATTAACTCCCTCGATAGTGTCTTTCAAGGGCGAATGTCCTCTAGAGCGCTAGTTAGTGGATCTATTGATGCTAACAGTCATAGTTTCACTAAAAAGGTAGGTTCCTGTCACCCACAATTGCATGCATTTTTCTTCAAAAAGACCCAGAACCCACTCTTGAACACTATAAGAATTTTGACTAATCATATGAGGATTTTAATTGTTCACATGATTTTTATAGCTCACAGCATTCACTATCAAAAGTGGGAAGAAACATTTGCCCTTCACCTTCAAGGACGTCATGGGCTTAGAAAGTAAAATGTCTGATGGGTCGCTACCAGAAGACATCATCAATGCAGTATTTGGCTGTGTCAAGGATGGCTATAAGGTAGTAAACCACTAAATTAATTGTGAAAATGATATCTTAAGATGGGATTTATATGCCTGATGTTTAACACATATAATGCTGAACATTTTCAATCTTAGTTTGATGAGAAGGAGCCAATCACTAGTAAGGATCAGCATTATAACAGTGACCCTGAGCTCCACAACCAGTCTTTTTGCCTGGTTTACGTCATAGCTGCAGATACAATCCAGTTTGCAGATGATCGAGTCATTGACAAGCTGAGGATCATCCGCGAGAGAATCAGTAATAAGGGTAAAACTGTCCCCTGAATGTTTACATACTCACATATATTACATTACAAGCATTTCAGCTTGATTGTTATTGTTGAAAACCCACAGAATACACATGCGTCAGATAACTTTTAAAAAATGCTGCCACAAATTTGATCGATTTTGGTCTGAACAACAACAAGAAAAACATGTTATTGAACCTTTACATTGCCTCTGCATTTGCTGCAGGGATTCCTCAAGTGATTGTCATGACTAAAGTGGATGAAGCATGTCCACTTGTCAAAAACGATATAAGGAAGGTCTACACTAGCAAGAAGATCAAAGAGAAGGTACACGATATCCTGTGTTTCACATGTTTCATGTTTGCATAATAATTTTCCGACCACACATTCTGTTCCTTTCCAGATCGATTTGTGCCATATCAAAACTGGTGTGCCATTGACAAACATCTACCCAGTGAAGAACTACCATGATGAGATTGAAACAGAGGATGACATTGATGTTCTGCTACTAAAGGCACTTGAACAGATCGTTCAGTTTGCTGATGATAGATTGGATGATAGTGGAATGTATTGAAAAAAGTAAAATCAAGAAAAAATGTGAATAATGCAGTTACTCTGCAAGTTCAACAAGTTCTTTTTTTCAGCATGTATCTATTTAGCCTTACAGTGAGGGTATTAGCGTATCTGGAGAGATATGTACGACCAGAATAGCAGAATGTTTAATAACTTTATACCAACTTTCTTTTTATTTTGTATCTCTCCTTTGCTCTGCCTGTTGCCCTTTTCCCAGTCTTGTTTTCTGAATATAATGGTTTCACGAACTATGAATGAATAACTATTATTAGATCTGTCAAAAATTGCTTATATGCTTCTGATGTAGAATGCATTGGATTAAAGCGCTAGCTAAATGTATAGCTATAAAATGCTATTTAAGTGTGATGTCATCATTTTTCATTTGGTACAGTGTCTGCATTGGGGGGAAAAAACAATAAAAACTGCCAGGAAATATACAAACGTTGTAAACAAAATTGCAAATGAAATTGCAAGCGTGACATGAAGTTTAATTTAATTTCATTTAATTTTAGCATTCATTTAATTTATGGGACCTTTCACTAAACCTTTCTTATTTCGAGAGTTTTTGTATTTTTCAGTTCATTCTTTTTGGCGCTTACAATTTAGGGATACACCTATCAAGATTTTCATGGCTGATCCGTGCTGCTTCTTTTTGATGAGCAAAAAAGAGTATTGAGTATGGACGATAAATGTTGCCATCTGTCGCACATAGAATGAATAACACTCAAAAACAGGTTGGTCCAAGGAAATTTACTCTCCAATCTAGAACAGCAGGTTTCATCTCCGTACAATGTGGCACTGGGGGAAAAGGGTGGCTCTTCCTTTTAATGATTCACATCGTTTTATTACTATTACTCACTTATTTGTAAACTTTACTGCTATTTATTCATTTATTTAATCTGATCCTGTTACATGAAGACAGTTACATAAAAAGAAACACCCATTTTAGCCTTACACACCACATTTATGAGACCGTAGAGGAAAGGGACAGCAGTAAACACACGAATGAAATATGGGATATTTAAATATTAACATTGCAAATTACTGACATCTCTTATATCTGTTATTTCTTAGGATATAGCTTTTCTTGTTTTGTTTTTATTTTCTAATGAGGTTTTTTTTTTTTTTTTAATGCAGCACCAAATGCATGTCCTTAAAATGGAGCTAAATCAATGTTTTAATGCCATAAAAATAAGAAGAAAATCTGTTCTGAACACTTTAGATGTTATTTCTCCAAATTTTCTTTTGACTGACATTTACTGGCTTCCAGCTCTTTTGCTTTATTTTCTGGGTGTCTCATTTTTTCACTCAGCATTTTGTGTATATTCTCCAGTTGTGTGTGTTTCCCCTGAAGCTGGTTTTGTGTCTTTTCAACATCTCTGACCGTTTGCATCAGTTTAGCATTAATGTCCTTAAGACGTCTGTCTTTGTCTTGAAGTTCCTCATCAAGTCTTTCTTTCTCTTTCTCCAGACCCTTAATCTTTCTGTCTCTTTCTTCTAGAAGAGATTTTGTTTCTTCAAGACATTTGGATTTTTCATTCAACTCTGGGCGCAGAACAGATGTAATATCAGATTGTGTCTATAGCTAACATTCATATTAATATACGTGTTTAGCTAAATTTGATCAAAGTTCATACCTGAGATCTTCAACTGTTCATTCTTCTCCAGCATCTCCTTCTGTTTCATTTGCTCCTGTCTCAGTGTCTCCATCTCTTCGATTGTGGACTCCAGTAGTTTCTCTTTCTCCCTCACCTGTTCGCTCATATTCTGTAGTTGCATGTCTTTCTCCTCAAGCTGAATCTGTTTCTCTTCGATGTGTTTAGTCATTTGTAGCAGATGCTTTTCTATTTGCTGAGTATGCGATTCTTTTATATCAGTGCGTTTTTCATTTTGCAGGAGACCAGATTTTTCTGTGATTGTTTCCAGTTGCTGTAAGATGCTTTCCAAAACCATACTGGATGCCTTTAACTGGATTTCAGATTGTTGTAGTTTTTTCTCTTGATTTTTGAAAACCTTAAACATGGTTTGGTGAAGTATCTTCACATAATTTTCTTCAAGCTCTGAAAAAGGAAATCAAACTACTGATGTCTAGTCTACCAAATGAAATTTAGTGTCTCCCTGTCTTTGAGGATTTATAACACTCACCTGTTATTAAAGCAGATTCTTCCATTTTTATTTTCTGATCCTCTGCCAAAGTACTGTTTGACTGTGAAAATATAAAGTAAATAGAATTAAGAATCCATTATGGCTTTACATTTACAAGTGCCTCCCTACTTATTTATTTTAACTCTATGTGAATGTTTTAACAGATAAATATTCTGATTAGAGCTGGATCACTATTGCTTTTGTAACTTCAGTGATAATGGCAGCCTGGTTTCATTAAAATATATGTACCAAATATGTAAAACACCGTTATTATATAATATGTACCTTACTGAACGTTTCTCTTTATAAAGAGACATTTCCATTCAGTGGCGCTAGAACACAGGTTTAATATGTGAACCCTGGCACATTTTATTACATTGACATAAGTAAGTGTTGCTGTGTTTTTATTATGTTGCGGGATTATGCAGGACTATCTCTAAAATGCTTTATTATGTTGGAAATATAGCCTACATATCCAACCCTAAACATACCCAATAGTGTTAACAATTGCAAAACTAATATCAAAAAAGCATTTGTTGATGCAACAGATTTGATCCGTTACATGGGATTCCAGCCAGAGCTTTTCAATGCCAAAGTGCAACTCCGTATCACGTGAGCTACCAAATAAACCGTCCATGTGTGATGCTAACGTTTAAAAGCATCCGATTTCAAATTTCCCAGCATATTAATATTGCTTTAAAGTCATAATATGATATACTTATAGTAACTGAGCGAAAATTGTGCTTTATTAATTGTAACAAGTGATTGTAAATTTGTGTGAAAAGAAATAAAAGGTGTCAGAGTTGTATTGCCTCTGGTGTTCATTTCTTCTAGAAACTGCACTGATGTACTTATTGGTATGTATTTTGTGTCTGGCTAAAAAAGTGTTATGTCATGAGACCAGGTAGGTTATTGTACGTCTCAACAAATCTTACCTCATGTAATGTCAGATGAACTTGTCTTTCTTGAAGCTGATTTACAGATTGGACATCACAGTCTTTCCTTGCTGAGGGAATAAACACAGTTTGAAATGAGCGTGTGTTTGATTGGGTTTAGTGTAACAGCTGACTGATTTGTGATTCAGTTCACTTTTAGTGTACAGTAGCGGGAGATTATTGAGGACATTGAGCTAATGTAGAGTGGAGGTATGGGATGCTCACCTCCTTCTTCTACTCCTACTGTTATCTCCTCTGTTCTGTCTTCACTGATGACCTGACAAAGGTAAACTCCTACATCAGATTCTCTGAACTCTCTCAACTTCAAGGACACATTTCCTCCGTCTAGCTCCCCCGTGGACAGACCTGTTCTGCCTCTGTAGCTCCTCCCTTCTGTAACCTGTCTGTTCTTATAGAGACACACACACTCTGTCTCTTTAAACCACCTGATTTCCATGTCAGCAGCACTGATTTTAGGTGACAGGTGACATGCTACAGTGACATCAGACCCCAGATTGGCCTTGGCGCTGTGAAATTCATCAGGGACAATAAGATGAAACTCATCTGCGAAGGAGGAGAAAAACGCATGAACTCACATGCACATGATCAAAGTTTTTTGTTTGTGTTATTTAAATAATATTCTGTAATGATATAGTATTATTTTAAGACTTACTGCTTCTGCCAGTTGCCATTATTTTCTCCTAAATTGGGAAAAAAACGTTTAATGAGAGAAATAAATAATTTCTACCTAACCACCCAACCTCCCCCCATCACAAAAAATTGCTTAATATTTATATTATCTTGATAATCAAATAGCAATAAAATAAAATGATTGCCTGCTTATAACCAGTGTTTGTATTATATTGTAATCATTGTAAAAATGCACGTCATTGTCACAGTAACATAACAGGTCTGACTTCTATTTAGAACAGAAAGTTTGCTCTTTCAGTCAACAGAATTTATTTTTTCAGTAAAAATGCCTCATCTTAAGACTGTGCCATGTTCCAAAAAAAATACACTTTTGAAAACATTTCTCTAAATTGTTTTCTTTTCAGTTCTAAACAAAGAAAACACTGTGTGAACAAAACATACCTTTTCTGTCTAAAGTGTCCTGTCTCAGTCGAAAAGTGTGCAGCGGGCTTGAAGTTGTCACAAGAGTTACGGCTGTGTACAGAAAAACTGTGTACGTAATGAAAAACTGCAAGTTACCGTCTTTGTCTTTCCTGCTGTTGCTGGCGAACACTGTCAAACTAGTTACGCTTTCAGATCTCTTTCACTTTTACTGTACTTTTACACATACCTTTTACTCAGTCGCATACCTTTCATTGCTTAGCTTCTGCTGTTTATTCTTTATAAAAGATTCAGAAAACGTATTTGGATGTCTAAATCCATTTATTTGTCAGTTGCTTGGCCTTGTCTAGTTTTTTTGTGTAAGAAATTGCTTGAACTGGAAGAACTTGATCACTGATTCTGTATCTATTCTGTGTCAGTTCTAAAGTTTTGGTAACCGAATAGCCTTCTTAATCTTGTATTTCAGCTCCTATTCAGAGAAGATGTAACCATTTAGAATTAAAATCGAATAATGCACTGTTTCATTAAAAAAAAAAAAAAAAAAAAAAATAAAATAAAATAAAATATATATATATATATATATATATATATATATATATATATATATATATATATATATATATATATATATTTATCAATTATATAATTATATAAACAAGATTTTCCTAAAATATCTTATTGGAAACACTCCATAATGATTTTTGCACACTGGGCTCGTAAAATATACATCACAACTGTAATATAAGTGTGTAAACATTACTCTGAAGGGAACAGATACAACATGCTTGAGAGATATGTCATAATCATTTTCATATGAATATTAAAGTACAAAGTGATATCTTTCTCCTAATATCTGCAGCTAGCGAGATAAAGGTCTTACTCATTTTTAATTTTAATCTTATGGAAACAATGATTAAAACAAACAGGACTTACATTTACATATATGGGTAGTTGACTGTGTCCTGCTTATAAAATGTATAAAAAAAAGAACATATAAATAACATGCTAAAAACATTTAGTTTTGCCACAAAAAAACAAAACACCACCTGATGGCAGTAGAGACCAGGCATGTTCATACAGAGATCAGATGCATTCTTTTTATACTAGAGGCATAGATTAAATGTGCTATTACAAACACCCCAGAATGTCCTAAAATCATCATTTAAACACCACTCAATGGTTGACTGGAGCTGAAGGTACTTATCTTATCTGTTATAAATGCTAATAACCTATTGAGAATACTTGACATGGGTTGGTTTGTATGGAGCCCCCTGCTGGAAAACTGCATTGAATGCAGCCCATTAATTTCAAACTGCAAATCGTTGTAACCCTCCTTCCCTGAAGAACAGAATCAAGACGTCATGTCAGATATGACCAAGGAATTGGGGATCTCGCCTTGAGAGGCTAATCTAATTTGAGTATATTAAGACAAGCCGATGAACATTGACATGCACTGATTGCATCCAGCTGCAGTTGATCACTTCTTCAGGAAATTAGGTTTATATACGTAACTGAGACGTGGCCTTCCAGTCGGTTACTCTGAGTCATGTTGAATATGATAGACGAATTGGGATCCCTACCAAAACACCATGGATGCTGCATCTTCCAGTGTCCTGTGGGAGCCTCCCAAACCCCCTCCATTTGGTGTAGCCCAGGTAACACTGGGGAACGGCCCAAGTTCTACTTAACAGGAACGTACGGAAGTCTAGCCTTCCCATAGAAGGTCTCAGAACGTATACTCTTATGGACAGTATTTCGGTGCATATGGAAAGGTGACTGAACTGTGCCTCTTAAGATGGCAAAAAATCTGGAAACACAGCAGGATACCGGTTCCACATGAAGGTATATAGAACCTAGCAAACATATTAAGGGTTGTCCAGCCTGCAGTTGTACAGATATCTGCCAGTGAGGAGCCACAAGCTAATGAGTTGGGTCTGCCTCCTCCAAGGGCAGCGCTTCAAGGTTCACCACCTGATCTCTAAACTGCTAACTTGTCTAGTTCAAAATTGATTTCTGCCAGAAAAGATGTTTTCTTTTACTAATTACCTGTCACCATTAATTTGTTTTTGGACTGTGATTGCAACCACTCTCCCTATTTAATATGCATCATTTGCATTTATATGACATGCTTCTTTGTTCCCGTTCAGTCGTTCACTCCGAGTCAAGTTGGATATGACGGACTAATTGGGGATCTAATTTCAAGAGACCAAGAAAAGAAGCGCAACTACAGGTGTGTCCAATTAAACGTTAATTGTAGCAACTGTATTGATATATAATCACAAATATATTTTGGCTAAATAAATTAGGCAAATAGATTTTAATAATAATATAATCATAGTTAGAATGCTTTTGCATTGAGCAATTTTAAAAAATGAATTGTATTTTGTTTAACATATTAACATTCCTGAATCTGGCATCCAAATTGATTTGCTCTTAGGTGACATTTCGAATGAGATTTCAACGAACCCAAAAGAAAAGAGGCAGCAGTCTGATATAAGCCAGCTTTTTAAAACTTGAACCATTGGACCACTAGTACTCAACCATGAGTAATCCATGAAATCAGAAAAAATGATAGATGAATGACACTGATGTACAAAAACTAGTGCTGTCTAATGTATCTAAAATAAAAGCTTTTGTTTACGTAATATATTTGTCTGTACTGTGTACACATGCAGTATATATCTGTATAAAATATTTACATGTCCTCAACAATAGACTATAATTACTTCACAGGAAAACCTTTCTTTGAATGAACACACACATCCTTCAGTTTATTGGTCTTGTATACTGTTTTTAGTAGTGCATACTGTTTTTGCATGTTTATGATAGAGCAACTAGTTAATATGACCTAATAATATTAAAACATTTTGCGTTTGGTATCTGAGAATTTGATGTCACGTGATCTAATTGAGTGTATATTACATGTTGATACCTATGCAACATCTTAGGACTTAACAATCTTCACTAGTTGACAATCAACCACAAATATTCAGCTCATCCAAAAGTTCAAGACATAATTGGCTTTTTGATCCACAAGAGGTGGCTCTTCCACATCTCACTACTTCTCATCCTTTGAAACTGGCACGCCTGGCAGGCCGGGGACATCCCAGGCGCTGTTCTGTAAGATACTGAGAAGATGAGTATTTAAGCACCTCTGCAACTCTCTCAAGGCCTTAACTTTCCATTTAACCAAAGATCCTCAGCTCTCAGCAGATATCCCTCTTAGCTCTTTTCACCTTCTACCTATGAAGAAACTCTCAATCATCACGATTCAGGACATCTTTGGAGTTCGCTCTTCAAACCGGAAGAATGTCCAAAATCTTGGAACCATCAAGACTTTCCTCCGAGACTACATCTGAACCTTCATGCTTGTGCGTTACAATTGTGTTTAGTTAATAAAACTTTTGTGCACAAATTACATGAGTTTCTGGTTCTATCTTGCAAATTAATGTCTCTTTTACGATTTAGATTCTTGCTACATGCTCTGATGCACTGATACTGTACGAAAGCATTTTCTGTGGCCACGAAAATATCCTTTCTTAGAGTTTAAATGTATTTACAATGAATGTTCGCTGAATGAACAGATTTGTTGATGGCAGCGTAACTACTGCTAGCTGATATAAACAATTGCAGTTTATCGTAATTGTAATTATTTATATACATTTCCCTTAATGAGTTGATTTGCTTCGGTGGCTAATTTGTACAAACACGTATGACCTCACTCATTCATGTTCACAGTTCCTGAGGTTAAAAAGAAGAAAGCCATAAATTTAAGTATTGTCCTTTTCTTGTTATTCTTTAAAAATTATTGTTTGTCATTGATCATGGTTAAATTCAACTGATATAGCTGTGGAACCATTTTGAGCACAAACTCGATTGCAATTCATTAAATGGCAAATTAAGTTTTGATAGTTGTACACTGTTGGCATGTCCAACAATTTTATGGTCGATCAAGTCCCATTCCTAGGAGGTGATAGTTTTGTAATGGAATTCTATAACGCTAAATGGCAACATGTGAATAACAATATTAGTGAATATTACATTGATGCCGCATGACAGTTAGTGCACTCATTAAACACTTAACACGAAGAACCTGCCTGGAAAATTCATTTAAAATGCTGATAAGCTGTCAATCTATTCAAAAGCACTCTTCAAAAAGCTATGATCATCCATCAGTAATTGAAGGACTGATGTCTTGAGTAGTTACAATGACGATTTTATCAGCTGTTTGGACTCTTTTTCTGGCAGAAAGTGAGGCGAGCAGGTGATGTGATGCTTAATTTCTACAGATCTGTTCTGATGAAAGAAACATTTTTGGACTTTTTCATTTTGGACAGATTTGTATTGTTGGCTGAAATATTCCTTTAAAAAAGCAGGAAAAAAATATTGGATGTACACATTTTGGACGCCTTTCTGATTTCCCTTTATTTTGCTCAAGAAAATAGGACACACCAAGCATGCATTGAAACAGTTTAATCACATAATTGTTTGTGATTAATCTTGCAGTTATCCTCTGCTTACCACACATTTTGTTTAATTTTATTTATTCTCAAAAACTTGCTCTTGTGGTTTACACGCCACACGCAGCTACCAAGACTAAAAAGCTGCAATGAGTAACACATTTTTCTAAAGATCCAGTTTAAAGCACCCTCAAGAATCAAGTGCCAAATATTCAGACTGCTTGATAGCTGCTCTTGAAGATAAGATAAAATAATTTGACACTTGGCTAAGGTTCAGTACCGTGCATTTCCCAATAGGAGCAAGATTTGTGTGTATTTTTTAAAAACCCAACAGATTGTCATGATATCTTTGGCTATGACTGAAATGAAATAGTCATATCCCACCTACAACATATGCTTCACTGTAAAATGCTCAGAATGGTTTGTCTAGGACAAACTTAAATTCATACTTTTATCTGTATTTAGCTTTTTTGTGTGAATTTTTTAACAGTGTCTATTTACATTAAGTGCAAATAGCCATCTTATTTGCATACTAACTATAATATATTTTTTATAATATTTTTTCTCCCTTAAATTTAATTAAGGGGTATGTAAATTTGAAATCACATCATAAAAGCATTAATTTATCAAAAAGTTGAAAATGAGGTATTGGGTAGTGTTAGGGTAGGTGTAGAGAGAGCTTTATTGTCCCAAAAAGGGTGTCAACCATTGCATCTATTTAATAATTTGAATTAAAATTAACATTTACGCTCAATAATTTGCATTTTACTTTAATACTGAGGTGCAGATAATTGCAACTTGAAGTAAGTTTGTATAAATAGCAGAAAATGCTATTTGCACTTAAATAATGCTGCTATTTAGTTTTAGCAGTGTTTTGCAATGCTGATCTGGAAGAGAATCTGTTATATTGTTGTTTTTTTGGTGGTATTGCCATCATGGTGATGAGTGGAGCATGAACTAGATTTGATAACAAATATGTTAAATGCTCTGTATTGTATTGTCTTAGTCATGCATATGTGTGTGTGTGTGTGTGTGTGTGTGTGTGTACTTGTTTATGCTACATTGTGGCAAACAAATGTCACAAGGATAGTAAAACCTGGTTTTCTTTTTAATTGTGGAACAGCCTGGCATGAAAAATAGTAAATTATGTTTATCTGAATGTGTAACAAAACAAACTGGTTGTCTATAAGGGGTAGGTTCAGGCTTAGGGTTGGGTTAGGGGAAAAAATATAGCTTGGTCTATGAAACGTCTACACAATTCACAGAAACAAATGTATGTGCTCTGTATATTGTGATGTTTAAATTCAGGTGATTCAGGTAGCCTCACAAATGACCCTAACCATATACATACCGTACGTGTAATGGAAGGTGGGAAATTGCTGGACGTTTTCACCCAACAAAAGTGCAGCAGATCTAGCAGAAGAGAATAATACGCACAATGTACAGATTCAGAACAGTCCACGCAAAATATAAATTATTCCCAATATAGACCCACACATTATGTACAGTATGTGGGGTATAAATGCAAGTGTTCTAAGAGACTCTTCAGCAAAAGTGACAATGTTTTTATGTTTTATGTTTTATATACAACATAAATAATGTTTGTGGGTTACTAGTAGATTACTATGTGCAGTAATGCAAAACAATGGCACAATTCAGCTTGCCAGAAAATTAAGTATATTGTGCAAAAGGCATTCTCTCCAGTTTTATTTAGTAGTAAGTTAGTTCAAATATATTGCCAAGACACATTTTGTCTTTCTATTTAGGGCCATCTGGAAACTCTTGGCAAAACAATATGATGACTACAGTAAATAATGCTAGACTAGTTAATTAGAATTAGGCATTATTGTATTTAGAAACGTGCATGGGTAAAGAGAAAAGGCTTGTTCGTTCATCAGACCCACTGGGATTGAGCCCTGGATTCATTTACCCCTCGCTAGATAAATGGATTAAGCTGCAAATGGCCAATATACATAGATATGCACACTGCTGTCAGTGTTTCATTTGTTGGCTCAGAGAATGTCAAAGACCCATCTGCTGTATTTTTTTTTTAAATTCATTACTTTTAATGCAGGACTCAAATTAGTTTAATTATTTCTACAGAAGTCTCAAGGGAGGATACAAAAACAGCAAATAGGAAATGATGCGCCACACTTAATATCTTGATCCATTTATAGACATGTGATGTACAACATGTAACCTCAGAGATGTGGTCGACCAAAAGCTAAGGTGTTGTTTTGACAGAATAACAATGATTATTTTCCTTGGAAGGGCTTTTTGGAAGGGCTCAGTTTATAGGTGGCTGTTTGGTAGCTTCTATGCTCTTCAGACACCTGAATAGAGAGAGATGTTCTCTCTGCAGCTGGAAAAAGTCAGATTGCCTTTTTCCATTCAGTGCAGGGAGTGTTTTTCTATTCTGTATGTCCTCCAGAAATGAGTTAAGGCAGGTTTAAAGCAGCACTTCTTGTGGTTGAGAACAGGCAGAACCTGATTTTAGTGTGACATTTTACTTGATCATCATATTTACCCTGGAACAACATTGTGATTAAACCATAAACCATTTTATTGAGTTTTTTATTTTATTGGAAAACCTGCAGGAGAGCTTATGGCTTTTTGATGTAGATTTACATATAATTCTCATTTAAAAATTGCATTTCATTTAAGAATTGCATTTCAAATGCTGTTAGAATAACACTTTACAATAATGTGCAATTTGCTAACATTATGTATTAACTAACATGAACAATACATTTATTGCTCTATTTATTTATCTTTGTTAATGTTAAAGAATGAAAATACAGTTGTTAATTTTTTATTCATGTTGTGTTTTTTACAATGCATTAAATGCTGAAATTAACATTAACTAAGATTAATAAAAGCTATAGAAGTATTGATAAATGTTATTTCATGTTAACTAATGTTGTTAATGAACCTTATTGTAAAGTGTTACCAGAATATTTTACTTAATGTTATATGCCAAACACCATGTTTCTATAATTGGTTAACATACAAATAATAATAGGTTTTCATATATGAATTAATAATTAAATAAACATGTTTACTCTTTATTATAAAATTTTCTTGTTACGGTATAATTATATATTTGCGTACTAAGTAATAATAGTTAAATACCTCTACTTACTATATGGTCAGGGTTAGGACTGGGGTTTGGTTTAGGGTTACTTGCATGTAATTATGCTCAATTTATTGTTATCATAACAGTAAGCAAATGTAAAATGTGAAAAAGAGGACACCTTAAAATAAAGTTCTACAATAAACAAATTTAAATAGATCCATTAAAAATATCGATCATGATCATTTTTAATCATCACCAGCTGTACCACAGAACTAAACTTTCTACTAAGAGTAATTTATGAGTGATCTCTGTAAATAAGTAAGTATGTAAAGTAATTAAATCATTACATAAAAGGCAAAGCTGGATCAAAGTTGTTTTTTAATTTCATGGAATCTGACAATTCTGCTGTACATATAAATATTATCAAGCATTTCAATCAAATCAAACAAGCGTTACATTTTGATTAGCGGATCTTTAAGATCTGTTTGTGGAATCATGAATGTGTTTCTTGGAATTTTATAATGTGAAAGGCCTGTGCCACCCACACAGGTCAAAGGGCCTTCAGGGCTGAGCAGCTCACAGTCCGTTCAATGTTAAATTAGTTTAACTTCACTTTTTGTTGTGTTTGTTTATGTATTTTGACCTGTGCTCACGAGCAACTGCTAAAGACAAGGTAAATACAGAACGAGATCGTACTGGCAGCTGCATAGCTCTGTACTGAACTTGCTAAGAGTTCACCGTTTCATACAGTACATTATTAACAGTGTTGTAATAGTTATGACATAAAATGCTAAAATGTTAACAAAAAAGCATCATAACCTTGACTTGTGTGCGTGCTCTGAAATAAAACACAGAAGACATGGTTATGACACTCTTTACCGGTCTGTACCGACTGTAATTGACTGGAAAGGTGCTCTCGTCTGTAGTTGTCGAATCCACACAAGGATGCAAAGGTGAGGATATTTTTTGAAAGCGCTGACACTCATTTGGACCAATAACAGATTTGAGTCAGATGGCCCTTTCCCTCCCACTGAGAGCAGCAGTGAAAAGATATGATTTATGGCTAACAGAAAATCTGATCTGAAACCCACCAGGCTGTGGCTGAAATCAAAGACCAAACACAGTAAGATCTTAATTTAGAAAACAGACTACTGTTAATGATCCAAATGACTACAGTCCATCAGTCAACTGTTTAAAGTTTTCTAAATTTGACCTCCAAGTTACATTTTGGCTTGAGAGTAAGTATGTTTTCAGAAAAAAATTCATTTTTGTGTGAACTATTCCATTTTCCTAAAACCCCTTCGTTATGCCTGCCTAACAAAAATGAATACTGTTATGTATTGCTGTTTATCACACAAAGCTAACATAACCATAATTTAAGAAATATTTATCCTTTAGCAGATTACCAGAAAACTACACAAGAATTATTCACGCCTCACACTTGCAACCAACATTAGGTAATAAATGTATAAAAAATGTATCAAAGAAACAATGTTCATTGTTAACTCTTGATTTGTTGCTGGATTTCGATTTTAACCTCAACAAGAAAACATGCGCATTACTCTGGAGGTGCTTCTTCAGATGTTATTCTTGCGTAGCACATTCCTCATGTTGAAAAAGCAAAGAAGATTGCACTTTTTCTATTTTATAAATCACTCAGTGGCCTTGGACCTAAATACATTGTATATATGCTCACTGAGTATAAACCTAACAGAGCACTCAGCTCATTAGGATAGAGTCAGTTAGAAATACTAAGGGTTCACACAAAACAAGTGGAGCCCGCCTTTATCTATTATACCGCCTGTAGTTGGAACCAACTTCCTGAAGAGATTAGATGTGCTAAAACATTTGTCACATATAAATCCATACTCAAAACCCATCTGTTTAGCTGTGCATTTATTGCATGAGCACTCTGATATGTCTGAACGGATTGCCCTGTATTTTACAACTAGTTTTATTTAAATATTTAATAAAATATTGTTTTATTTTTACTTAAAATCTATTTTTGAATTCTATTTTTTTTGTATAATTATTTTATTTCATGTAAAGCAGTTTAAAATTACTACTGCGTATGAAATGAGCTATACAAATAAACTTCCCTCGCCTAATTTAATAATACACTTCTAACATTAGATCAGTAATTTCTCTTTCATTAAAGTGTTGACAAATACGCATGAAAATATACACAAGGGAAAGAGAGCAGTAAGAACGTGGATTCATATTCATATTCATATATTATACGCTGCATAATTAGTCACCCGTTATTGCACAACGCTGCTTTGCTCTCCGATGATAGCAGACCAGACATTGCTGCTTATTGATTATTAAGTGCCTCAATTAAAAGAAAAAAACATTTAGCTAATAACTAGTGCTGTTCCGCGCAGCGTGGATTTTTATTGTGCGTGTGCGCGCGCGCGCGTGTGTGTGTGTGTGTAGGAGAGAGAGAGAGAGAGAGAGAGAGAGAGAGAGAGAGAGAGAGAGAGAGAGAGAGAGAGAGGTGGCAATGCTTAGAGAGAAGCCTGCGATTATGATCACTCCAGGGGTTGAGACGAATCACTAATAACTGTGGCTATCGTCCAAAGCGTCTGACTCGACGCTGCTCTCCAGCTCAAACGCCACCAAACTGTCCAAAAAGTGGAGCAGAACTGCGCTCTGTTTATACCGCAGCCTCGTTACGATGACATTCACAAACTCCTCCGTGGATTTTTTCTCGCAGTTCTTTATCTTGCAGAATTTCTCCATGTATTTTAATTTCTCTTTGGACTCGATGTACGACAGAGGATCGAACTACGAGTCAGAATCCCACAGACCGACCATCAGAGCCCTGCTCGTCGTCGCGTATTCCGTTATCATCATCATCTCGCTCTTCGGAAACGTGGTGGTTTGTCACGTTGTTATTAAGAATAAACGGATGCACTCGGTGACAAGTTTGTTCATCATGAACTTAGCCATTGCTGACATTCTTATCACTCTCCTCAACACACCTTTTACTCTGGTAAGTACAGCTTCGCTTGTTTACCTAAATATATTTAAAATGATTTATATAGTTTTACTTGTTGCTTTTATGCCATTCAAAATGCAGACGATTTTGTCGTTGGGCATCTTCATTTATTATAAATGTATAAAATACATTAAACGTTATTGAAGAAGTCAGTGATAAATGTGTTATCTGTGCCTAAATAAAATTCTTGATATAAAAAAATGCATTTTATAAATAATGATTAGATTTGTTGTACACTCACGCATGGTTCAAGTATTTTAATAGCTGTTTTTAAACTTGATTTTTATGCCATTTGTGGACTAGTCATGGTAATAACGATAAAAAAGGACATTGAATACATAATATCCATCACGAATACATCTTCAACTTGTACATTATCTCTATCATTGCCCTTGATTGTTTGCCGATGACATTTGACATCAAAGGTGCATGATTCATCTTTATGTGAGTATATAGGGATGAGCTTGCATTTAATTCTTACATGCCACTTGATTCAAGGCCGCTCTGTTGTATATGTGTTCTTCAGGTTCGGTTTGTTTACAGTACATGGGTGTTTGGGAAGGCAATGTGCCATGTCAGCCGCTTCGCACAGTATTGTTCAGTTCATGTTTCTGTTCTTACACTGGTTGCTATTGCTATTGATAGACACCAGGTAAGTGTTCTTACAAACAGATGCATGCAACCATTTGTAAATAATAATAATAAAATATTTTGAGTGAATAGCTTTTCACTCTCAGTCACGATGGGTGATTATTGTTGTCCGTCAGGTGGTGATGCATCCAATGAAACAGAGGATGTCTCGGCTTCAGGGCATAGCCTGGATTGGTGTAATCTGGGTCATGGGGTCCTGCTTCTCTCTACCTCATGCCATCTACCAGAAACTGTTGCGCTTTGAATTCATGTATGTCTTTTATTCAATTTTTTATTGCTGATAAAGCAAAATGGATAAATATTGTGACAATTTAAATGGATGCGAATAATGACTGTTGCAGCAAACTTGAGTACATTTTGTTCTCAGTACAGGGGGACAGGAAACCTACATTATAATTTGTTAAAAAAGCAGCATTCATGCAATGATGACTTCCAGCCATTGGAAGTGTTTGCAGTCAGGCGTGAATAGAGAGGGAGATATACTTCAGTGAGATAATTTTTGTCTAGTCTATACCCATCGTATTCAATATGTTGCCCCAGCTGTACTTTCTGTGACCTTAAAATGCAGTTAAATTAAAAATGACATTTAAAAAACAGAATTTTAGGCTTTTACACCCAGAAATGAAAATTGGCTGAAAACATACTTACATTCAGGCTATTTTTTTCTTCAATACAAATGTAGTATTATGGGAAATGGATCATCTGCAGTGAATGGGTGCTGTCAGGATAAAAGTCCAAGGTGATTCAAAACATCACAATAATCCATAAAGTAATCCTAACAACTCTCCACTTTTCACTGGGGGAAGTGTTAATATGTGTTATTTTTGCCTGAGGTCAAAACACCTTTCTGATAAATTTGTGTGTTAGAAACATAGTCGTTTATTTCACGAGACTTTAATTAAAGGACTGCAGTCATGTTGATTATTGTGATGTTTAGAGTCTCAAAGAATCCATTGTTGAGAATCAAGTGACATAATCCTAAAGTCTGTTCCATTGGAGAAAAACTAAATTATCATGCAAATCCTAAAAGAGAGAAAAGTTTCAGCAAATGTACATTTTTTCCATGACCAAACACTTGAACCACAGTGTGATGTTACAAGATGTCTCTTCTTGTCTCTTTTAGCAATAACAGAGTACGGATGGTATGTCTGCCCAGCTTTCCTCATCCCTCCGATCTCTTCTGGAAGTATCTGGATCTTGCCACCTTCGTCCTGCTCTACGTATTGCCGTTAGCCATTATCTCCTTATCGTACCTTGTGGTGGCCAAGAAGGTCTGGTTCCAGAACGCTGTCGGTGATGTCACGCTGGCCCAGTCGGCCGCTCATCGCAGGAGGAAGAAGACCACTTTGAAAATGCTAATCGCGGTGGTGGCCGTGTTTGCAGTATGTTGGTTTCCTCTAAACTGTTACGTTGTGCTGCTGTCAAGTAAAGTGATCCAGGCTAACAATGCCCTGTACTTCAGCTTTCACTGGCTGGCCATGAGCTCCACCTGCTACAACCCCTTTATATACTGCTGGCTCAATCACAGCTTTCGCGCCGAACTAAGAGCCCTGCCTCTAATTGGCCGTATAGCCAAGGGCAATGCCATCCAGCAATCCTAAGGAAGCACTCAAGATTTTGCCGTTCTGATTTTTATTTTAATATACCTTTGTTTCATAAATGCATATTCTCATATGAAAGTACTGTAGCGGATTATCCATCTAATCCTAGTTATTTCTCATACTTATGCCACCCACAGCTCACATTTAGTCCTCTCCATCTTAGTGAAAATTACACATAAACCCATGTCCTTTGAAAAAGACAGATTTTCATGGGCATGGTGAAAATAATATAGAAGGTATAAGATGTTAAATAGAAACTATGCTCTTTTTTTCAAGAAAAAAACACATAGTGGAACACACTACATGGCTTTTAAAATCATTCAGTCATTCTGAACAAAAATATTAATAATGGTAGTCTTATAGTAATGTGTTCCTTATTGCTTGGAAACGTATGACAAGTGAAAACAATATGTGTTCTGAAATCAGCTTGGAATATCAAACTTGTTTTATACTTGCAATTATAGTCTGAAGCTTTAAAAAAAAGATACATCTCTGCCTGTCATATGCTATATGATTTTCTGTGAAATCTGCCAAATACGGCTGCCCAAAATCAGCAGATTGTGTATAATATCTGGCAGCAAGCTTTGACTCATACAGACTGCAAATTGGGGCTAAAATTATGTAGTATGCTCCTGCCTTTGAAGAGGCGTTTTAATAGCACAACATCACAAACAGAATCATATAAAAGTGAGTGAATATAGAAGATGTTCATTTTGTTTTCAGGTTGGAAACTACTGAATGAGATCTTCGGGCTGATTTATGATAGCTCAATGTAACAGCTAGCCTGTTATTTAACTATATTCACCTTCTTTGCACTAGAATGATTTCATATCAGGGTGTATTTATTTGTTTATTTATGAATGTGTTTTTTCTAACACGTTAGCCATATTTCATTAATTTATCTCCATGCATGAGTAATTCTCAGGCAGCACTGTATTAAATGTATGGATATTGTTACAATTTATCAATAATGTTTACATTACTTTTAGATGGTAAAATATGAATATAGCTAAATGAATTGCTATTTCATGCACTTGTATCCCTCTAAATATTTCTCTCTCAGTGAGCAGCTGGTAATAGCAGCTGGTAAAAGTTTTTTGGGGGGCTGTTATAGAGGTAAAATGTTTCATATAAAAAGCTTAACAGCTCCTGCAGAATGCTCTGTTCTGGACCAACCAATCTGGGCTCTTTTATATATACTGCTAGAAGATTTAGTACAGACTGCAAATTAATTGGGTGGCCAGGTCTCAGGTTTGAGCTCATGTTCATTATGTTCACCAAGTAGATATGAATTTATCCCCCACACATAATAACTGTGATTTTGAAGCCATTTTGACCACTAGCCTTTATCTGACAGTGCTAATTATTGCCACTGGTTTATGACATGCAACGGATCAAGTCTTGAAACTGTGCAAAAAACATTTGGCTCATCTTATGTGCAAAGAGTATGTAAAAGATAAAGCAGCCCCGCATAAACAAAACCTGTTCATCAAGTTGTTTATCTACGCGGACCAGGTGTTAATGTACTGTACTTTACTGACGTGATGCAGCTACAGTAACATGGTTGGTAATCGGAAGGTAACTGGCTCAGTTACCACAGATATTGTGACCTTCAGCAGGGCCCTTAAGCCTGGAGCAGCCACAGGAGACGGTCACTATAATGTGCAATTTAAGATGCTTTGGCTACAATTGCCTGTTAAATTGCTACTTGCATACAAATAGCACAGGCAGGCATCTGGAGCAACATTTAGAAAATGACTACTTGCTTACTTACTGCTTACTTGCTATTCCATCTTGGGTAAAATAGGGGAAATGATTTGCAGATGGTGTGATACAATTGTAGGATGTACTACCTAATACCTAGTATTCTGACTGAGTCAGAAATGTAGTCTTCTGATTACTACATTTCTTAATTGATTTTAGTACTTGCTTTGGCTCCATTAAGCAGTTCTAAATATTCTCTTATCTTATGCATTTTAAACATGCAAGTGTTGTGCTTTGTGCATGACATCACTTTACTTCAGTTTCTGTTCTGAATCTTAGAATTATTTCCTAAATTAAAGTGCCCCTATTATGGGTTATTATAGGGTAACAGTTCAAGTTTTGGTTTTGGGAGTCCCCTACAACAGGTTGATGTGCATGCAACGTCAAAAAACACTGTCATTTTCTTGTAATATGCATTTATTTTTACCTTATTTGTTCAAGGACTCCCAAAAGATGATCCATTTTTTCTAAGCCCTCCTTTTTGTGAAGCTAATCTGTGTTGATAGGTCGATTTTATTTGAAGCAGTATTTGTGAGCTTTTAAAGCTCCACAAGCGGCACCTAATGGCAAAGAATGATTTTATATTTTAAATGTGAAAATCGCTTCATTGTGAAAACGACTTGGGGCTCGTTTTAAAAAGGACTTGTTTCAATGAGTCAGAGTCGACTCTTCTTTTTGATAGACAACGTTAGAGACAACTTCATTTTAGAGATATTAAAACGAATTTAAAACGTTGGGGGATGTTTTCATTCACTTAGAACTGTGCCATACACTACATGAAAAATACATAATAGCGCCACTTAAAAAAAAAAAAGATTTTTTCGTGAATTACCTCAGCAACTGCACCAATTATGTGGTGCCTTAGCAACATGAGTCATTATTTTAGTGTATTCATTTATTATGTGGGTTTTTTTTCACACTATGAAAATAAGAAGTAATCATATATTACCATATTAAATTAAAGAAAACAAAACTGCTATTACCTTAATTGTTTGCATAATTTATAAATCTGTTGCATTTTTCAGAGCACAAAATAAAATAATACACATAAGTAATACATGTTTTAAAGGAGCAACATGTTGTAGCACAAATGATTATATCCAAATAAACATTTAACTAGATATCAAAGTTTGTCTGAAATTTCAGGTCAATTACTGTGATTTTAGAAATCTAAAGGCAAATTTAAGAAGATGGAGAATGACCTCATCCAAACCCTGGTATACTCACACATATCAAAATCTAAAGAAATAGATGACACGACAAGATAAAAATTACAATTTGTTTAAATGAATTCAACCAGCCACCATTTTGTGTAAAAAAAAAAAAATATATATTAAATGTAATGCTTTTTTATGCCATTGTGACAGATGCTGTGCTTTGGGAAAAGTTTGTAATAAAACAGCGTTCAAGTAATCTTGTGCTTGCATCTATTGACATCCATCAGTCTTAAAATCTAAAAATAAACCAAAAGCACACTTAGTCCAAAAGAGATTTGTCAAGCCTTTTGAGCTGTGCCATTGCGTCTAGAAGAACAAGCCAGACATCATGCCATTTGTCTGTCTAACAGAGGTAACACAGAGGTGACTTCTGCTGTATTGCATTATCCTTATAGGATACTGTTGCCCAGTCAGTGGGTATTTTTCTTTCAACTACTGCAAAAAGAAGCTTTTACATTGAACAGAAGAACCAAATGTATTGTTGCACAGTTATTTTCGATGTGATAAATCCCTCTGTGTTGCTATTTGATCTCCGTGTGACGTCTCTGTGTGTGGGACACTGTTTGCCCACAGCACGCTGTGTGTGAGATTTAAACATCTTTCTGGATTATCACAATTCTGCAAGAATGATTTGATTGAACTTGATTTCCCAGTTGCAGTGGGAATTATTTGCAGCTTTAAATGTTATGTGATTTCTATAGTTGTGAAGATGTTATCTGTCTGAAATGAAACGATAAACTGGTGGCGCTCATTTATGTGGTGACGCTAACAATGTCAATCTTGTGCCTGTTCCCCCTGTGCCTGTCTATTTAATGTTATATATGTTTATATGTTTTTCAAGGATGATTAATGCGTTTGAAAATGTCATGCTTTTAACTTCTATAATTTCTATGTTTTTTTTTTTTGGCATACATTATGTTGTGATATGTGTCCTATTTGTGATTTATCACCAATTCTTCTTCGAAAGGATTTTCCAAAACAGCTGAAAAAAAAATCTCACAGAGCATTGCTTGCATGTATTAATTAAAAAGACAAGCAAGTATAAGGATGTGTAGCAAAAGTCCAAATGATTTAAATGGATAACCAGCTGCATTAGACTTTGATCATTTCTAGAATCATTATTACAAAAAGCCTGTATTTTCTGCGTGGTTGTAATTTAAATAAATGATTAAAAGCTTTTATATGTTGTGTCAAGTGATCTTGGAGAATGCAGTGTGATTATTTGTACTAAATGAAAAAATGAAAACGCTATGGGCAGGATTAGAGTTGTGGGGTAGCTGCGTATCATATGCACTTAATCTTGTATCATACATATGCAAAAAAAGTTAATAAAATTTTTGGCATGCTTTTTTTTAAGAATTTCATGAGAATGGTTATACGACATGATTCAATCGAGAGTGGGATCCTTTTTTTTGTTTTTGATTTTTTGTTTGATTTTTTATTGTTATCTTTATAGTTATCGTGCTTGGTGTGAACGGGCCTTTATTCCTTTCCCATCCAGCCCAACTATCCTAATCCGGGCTAATAAAGAAAACAACGTCTCCCAGTTGTTTTCCTGTAAGCTGAAGTATGGCCCATGCAGCCTCCTGTTTCCATACAGCTTCTTCTAGGCTTCTCAACCCATATACTATTCTGACTACTAAACAATTCCATATAAATCAGTACCATGGAAAATCAGTAGAAATCAAATTTTCTTTAACCCTCATTTCATTGAGCTCACTTGAATGTACGCTCCTCTGTCCATGTGCGTTGTCTTGTGGTGTTGCATGCAGTTCCTTTTCAATTGGCAGCGTGCATTCATATTATGTCTTGTTCTGTGAGGCACGCAGTTTGTGTTTTTCATTGGTTGCATGCTCTCACACTGGCTGCGTTTTCGTGTCTTGTTTTGCACATGGCCGGTGATTTTTGTTTTGCTGGCCATGTGCTCATGTTTTTGTTTTGTGTGATCATATGACTTTTTTTTTTGCTTTCTGTGTGCCATGTGCTCTCATGTCAACTGTCTTGACCCCACCTGTCTTGATTCCTGATTATTGGTTCAGTTTCCCCACCTGTTGTACCTTGTTACCTTCCTCATTTGCTTCCTTTATAAAGTCCTTGTTTTTGCAGTTCTGGGTTTGTCTTCAAATATTCACCGTTGCCTTGCCTAGTCTTGTTTTTCTCTATGGGGTCATTTTTGTTGTTTGTTTTATTTTTTGTTGAATAAAAAGCTCATAATATCTGCATGTCGCCTCAATCTCTTCACCCAACCCTGACAATAATACAACTATAACTAAGAACAAGCATGATCCCAAAACAAACAAGAGCTTAAGAACAAGCATGTTCCAATATGACTACACAGAACAAGCGTGTCTGAAAATGGAGCAGAATAAATGCTGAAATGATGTCTGCATATGAAACTGCAAGACACATTTCAAGGAAAGAAGGCATCAAGGCACTTTCAATCAAATGTTAGCTTTACTTACAAAGTACATTATGTGCATTGTTTATTACCACATAATACAACCTTTTCCATAGGTGCTACACATTTACCATGTACATGCATTCATTTGTCTTATTAGTTACAATGTATAGATACTGTAAGGACACGCCTGTTTGTACTCACTTGTCTGTAAGTGTTTTTGGGCAGGTGTGAATACAGCAATCTTTTGCATTCAAGTTGCGAAAACAGTCTGACCGAATTGCAGAAAGCACTGCACCTTTTGAGTTAACAGTTAATCCTCTGTAAGGATACCACAGCCTTAAAAGTTTATGGTAAATACATGGACTGCCTTTGTTACAATCTACCCCACTAGTCTGCTTCAAAAGCAGGTTGTTTTTTAACAATCTAAAAGAACAATACAAGATAATGACAACATCTCCAATACACTTTCTGTTGGAGGCAGTAGAGTGTGCATGTGAGTGTAAAAAGACTTAAAGAACAAACCTTCCTAACAGCATTTATGCTTACTGAACACTCAACTCCAGTTTACAGAGATAATGGATATGCAGATCTAACAAAAAACTAAATTTTGTTTGAGATTTTGTCTATGAATGATTTTTTATCAATCAGGTTGACAGTGATGTCAAACCATTGGTGTCAACCAAATATTTTAAACCCTAGGATCCAGGCTTAGATCCAGAAAGTGTGTAGGGCACATTTTACTCACACTTCCTTTGACTGCCAAAAAAGTGAAAAAAGCTCCATATAGACAACATAAAAGTTCTCAGTTCTAGGCCATGGAATGCTAAACTGTTTTACAACTTACCCCACCCCAGTCATCCAATGATTAGTTAGCTGTATTAGCATAATGGCTTGAATATACCTTTTTATTCTAATGAAAGTTATAAGATTTAATTTGCAATGGTTTAAATACTAAGCAATATAAAGTTTTCCAAAAAATTGGATTCTTACACCAAACATTTTTTGGTGCATATATTTATTTACAGCCTTGATTATCATTCTGTAAGATCAGGGAATAGGTTAAATAATGAAATTAACACAGGACTCCTAGCTTATCCCTGATAGGTGCAAATGGTGGTGTTACAACTCTCCCCATAACTGATATTATATAAAAATAATCAAAGCAAATGTGTCATATGACACGTTGATCTGATATATGATCTTAGAATATCATAGAATATTTTTTATGTAGTATTATTGTCACGGTGTGGTTTAGGGAAGGAGCTTTTGACGAGAATATAACTTCAACGACTTTAATCATTCACTAACAAGGAAATGATAATACCTTGGGAAGGTAGGCAGACAGGCAGAAAAACCAAACAACCCATAATATAGACGAGATTGGACAAACTGAACTGAAACAACAGGACTTAAATACACAAAGTAAATACTTAATAAACAAGACATAGCTGAACATGATAAGACAATTAACTGAAATTATAGGGAACACAGAGCACATGGGACAAGAGAGCAACAATAACTATTCTAAAATTATAATAATTATAATTTAATTTAAAAGTGAGCCTAAATTAAAAATATATAAAAATAAATAAAAAATATATGTATATTATTTTGGTTTTATTATGGTAGACAGGGGATGCGTTTTTAAACATCCTTATTCAGTGAATATAACAAAAAACCTCTAGCCCACTTTACAACACAAACCCAAATCTACAGACAACCTTTCATAAGTTATACCAAAACACATCACAACACATTTGTCACTAATACATTTGTCAAGGATAGCATTTCAACAAACTCTTTCATCCAATCAGGAAACTGATTAGATTAATAAATGAAAAAGACCAGGTGCATAAAAAAGAAAAATGAGACAGACAATATTTGATGTGAAACACGTGAGATGTGAAACCATCAAAGGTTAGGCTATAATTATAAGTACCAGTAGTATGATGTCTAAACGTATGCCCAAAATAATAAAAAACAAGCAATTACTAAATTCTGAATTCAACACATATGAAAAAAAAAATATATAATTATGGTGAAAGTGATGTAGCTTCTCGCAAAGGCTTTTATGTTACAAGCAAACAAAAGAGATGTCCAGGTGCTTGGGTGATTCGGCAGTGATGTCGAGAGGGTGCTAAAAAGAAATCAGCATGGGGTTTTTTGTTGTTCTGTTGTGGGTTATAGTACAAATATTACCAAACAGACTTCCCTTTGAATGTAGGGAGACGGGGGTTAGAAGTGAACTATATATATATAATTCTACAAACACATTTAAGAGTAAGGCTAAAAAAAAAATTATTATCCTACTGTAAAAAATGACGTCAATCAGCACTGCATTCATGCATTATTATACATGCATTGATTTATCTATTGCCGGACATGAAGACCCATATATTGTAGCAATCGTGTGTATACTGTCTTCCCATCTGTCTGTGGAAGAGTGGTGGAAGAAGCACACCTGCCATTGTGGGTACAGGTAAAGAACCTCAGAACACAGAACAGTGGCTCTTTTAAAAGACTAGTTCACATCAGTTACTTTTTAACCACAAATACTCACGCATTACATAATCAAGTTGGAAATGCGATTAGTTCTTAGTTTGTTTTCTTTGTTTAAAAAAAGAGGAGGCTCCTCCTTCAACTTCAAAATGATCAATAAAAGAGATTGTGTAGCATTCACAGCTGCATTTACTGCATTACTGCAGTTTGGGCTTTCAACCCATCAGTTCTCATTAAAGTCCACTGCATGGAGAAAATCCTGAAATGTTTTCCTCAAAAACCTTGATTTCTTTTTGACTGAGGAAGAAAGCACCTTGGATAGTATGGGGTTGAATAACTTAACAGGAAGTTTTTATTCAGGTAGTCAGCAAATCCATGTACCCTAACACCGTTTCAGGTTTTAGCTTAGCTACAATTGAATGTTTTTGTTCATGTTAGAGATTTCTTGGTACATTATAATTTATTACCTCTATGAAATTCATATTGGACATTTTGCATAAGACTGCCTTGAGTATGAATGAAACACACTGTGTGAGTGTGTTTAGCACTCCATGTTTACATCGCCTCATGAATAAAAAGTTAGAACATGTATAGATCATCTCTTTTTAATATAAATATATGTTTATTCACACTCGCCCATGAAAAACCTCCATGTGAACACACTAGCTTGACAAAATTGCTTATTCATGTTTTGTTAAAAGTTGGGGGATGGAAATGTCCCCTGCTTATTCTACACCCATGTACCTAAGGGTAATGACAGAAGAGACATCAGTGACACAAAATGATCAATGTACATTTTGTCATTTCCTCAGTGACTTCAATTCAAATGAATTAAAAGCACTGTGCTGCTTCTGAAGGTTGAAACAGAGGAAGTGTAGAGAATTCTCAGTGATTCAGAAATGAGGTATATAGGGACCTGTCTGCTATTCCTGCAATGACCTTTGGCCTCAAGCTAACTTTTTTGTAGCACTTCATACAACAGAAATTGTTTCAAAGCAGATTAGACATGAAAGTGTGGGTAATGCAAAAACGTTCCTACAGTCTTCTCATTGTTTGCCATAGCTTGTCTTAAAAGCTATTTAGTCACCGTTGGAACCGTTACCAGGATTTTGTGTTGATCATTGGCAATATTCTGTTGTTAGGCTAGCTGTGTTTTAGCAAATATGCTGTTGAAACAGCTTTCCTTTGTTACTGGAAACATACTGCTGCAGTCGTTTGGTTATCATCAATATGCTTAAGACTCTCTGGTGTTATGGGAAACGTATAATTGGTTAAGTTATAAGTAGCTATTCCAAAGACTATAAATACCTAAGACATGCCACTCATATAGTATTGAATTGGGAAAAAGGCAATGCTCAGTATGTCAGCAGTATGAAAAGAGCCAATCACCACTGGTACAGCCAGCTCTTCACTGAAGCTGCAGGTGGACGTCCTGGTGCTATAGAAACAGATACACATTCTGAGACTAGCACCTGAGATGGCACATGTGCACTGCTGGTCTATAGCCTGAATAATATGCTCATAATACTATTTGAGCAAAATAAACAATTTACAATACAGTTGTTGTCAGGTTTCATTGGTGAAGAGATAGGAGCTGCACTTGTATGCTTGAGAGGTCTTTCAAAGATGGCCGCTGAGTGATATGACTTGCCTTAAAGGGACTTTTTTTATTTATAGTGAGTAGCTAAAGCCTGTTCGAATCACTAAATATGTCTTGATGTCATTATACCTTTGTCATATTCATTACCTGCTATGCAGCTTACTCAGCGTTAGCATTTTCTTTACTTCTCCGCTACTCTTTGCTCACATTATCTGTTTAATAAAGCTACATCTTTTGCGGTTCAGTTGAAATGTTAAATTAAATGCTTTGTTTAAGGAACACTCCACTTTTTTGGAAATATTACTTATTTCCAACCTTCTTCTCATTGAGTTTTTCAAGGTTATGGCTGATATAGATAAATTTCTAGTTTATCCTCACCAGTTTTCTTCAGAGTCAATTTCCTGATCATTAATTAAAAACATTATCTTTACCACCAAGACGAGAGTATTTGCTAAGTGACAGTCAGCCTGAACACAGAGCTTTTTTATTGAAGATAAAAGACAAACCAAGTTCCACCCGATGGTTCAAGGACAGCCGATTGAGGAAATGCAGCAGTTTATCAACCTTTGGAGTACAGTCATCACTGAGGGAGGGACATAGGCTGAATCAACAGTGAAAAAGGAATATCAACAGAGACAAGAGACCTGGAAGACATTTTCATCTAATGGGAAGAAGTGAATATTGTGGATATGAAATAAAAACTTTTTGCCCTTGTCTAACTTGTGTAACTTGAGAGGAAGGAATGGATGTCACAACGTCTTGGGAGCCAATCACCTTTGAACTTAAGAAGAAAAGGCCAAGTGTGTCAGAACAAAGTGACTCAAAACATAACCATAAGCCAAGTCCAAAGGTCTCAATGTAACATAGGAATCAGACGGACCAAACTCTAGGCATGGGTCATTGACTGAGAATACATGCAGATTCCCCATCCGCTTGATGTAAGAGATATGTTAGCTTGACTAAATCAAACGACTCTGTTCAAAGAGAACCATGGGGGATGAGGTTGGATCTAGGATGGTTTATTCTCCTCATACCACTCAGGAACCTGACAATCAGGTAATGCTTTCCCAGAAATTAACCGTGGTTCCACAGATTGCACCGCGGGCATAAAATTGTGCCCATCCCTTGAGAAGGAAGGTTTCCTCAGGGGAATCTTCCAGGACAAGGCTGTAACGAAAATCATGAGGTCCGCAAACCAAGATCGGGTGGTCCAACATGGTGCAACCATCAAAACCTGATCTTGCACAGGGTCTGTGCAAAGAGGCTCACTAGGGAACAGAGAAATATCCTTGCTCGCTGAACTAAATCCAAATGAGCTGGACCGCCTGGGGATGTAGTCTCCATTCTCCAGTAAGAGTAAGCATGTCGTGAGAGAGCATTGGCTGCATGATTTAGCTCTCCTGGAATATGAATGACATGCAGTGATTTTAGCCATGTGTGACTCCACAGGAGGAGATGGCGGGCGAGTTGCAATCAACATGTTATCCTCCTCTAGAGCACGCAAAGAGACACTAGATCCCCTGCAGGACAGACCTGCAGCATCTCTTAGGAGCTCCATGGGACTACACTGAGAGGGGTTGGATTATCGTGGGGGATGGCCCGCGGCAGAACATTCCCGATCATGATCCCCAGTGTGGGCACGAGTCATCTACAAACGCCATTTTAGCACATTTTGTACATTAGGTTTTAAAATAAAGCAATATAAACCAATATAAGCCCTAGAAATGAAAACCAGCTATGTAATTTATTTTATAAAGAATTTATTTAAACTTTGATCAAGCATTTATTTTATACATATATTCTACCTGTGAAAGCAGTTACAATAACAACAGCAATTACACACAATGTGATTTTAGATATACAATCAGTGATAAGTGTTTTGATTTATAAAACAAATTTAAGTACAATTACAAATAAAAAACGACAACCATCCAGATAAAAACGTGCAACAGTCTTGTTTTGCTTGAAAATAAACCTGTGCATGAGAATGAATTCTGCTAAATGAATGAAGTATATAGATCGATTTGAGTTGCTGTTACTTCTGTAACTCCCCACTGCTTTCTGTTGCTTTGGTTTCTATAGATTGATGACGAGTAAATCACATGTGAGTAATTTAAACACGCACACAGCTTCTTAGCATTAGTCGGAAGCCGTGTTAAATATCACAGGAGTTTACGAGCTCATGGCTATGATTTGTCTCATCTAACGATTTGTTAGCAGCATTTTTTAAACACATATACACATATGTTAGACCCACATCTTAGACGGCATACTATTTCAGCAGATATCCACCATAACATCTTTATGGTGTTATATTGTGTGGTCATGTGAAGAGTGAAAAAGGAGTGGGTGTAAAAGAGAACTGTGTCCAAATGCCGGTGGCTCTTTTAATTCATCTGTGTGAAGGTGAAAGCTGCTCAAATGCGCATCCCACAGTTCACTGGAACCCTTCATTTCTTGGCAGAAAATTAGCATCCTTCCCTCAAAAATTAGCAGTGCAACCACACTACAGCTACATCCAAAATCACAACTTCTCAACAGCATAGGTTTCGATCATGTCAAATGACGTAATGGGCAATAAGGCATCCTGCATGTTTTTTTGTCATTAATAAATAATAAACATACACATAAAACAAAACAAAATTTGTTACAAAGTTTTTACTGATTTATTTACTGATTTAAAAATGAATAGCAAACTCTGAAAAAAAGTCAGAATTGCGAGATGTACATTTAGATTCTTTGTAAAAGTCAACTGCCATAATGTAAATTATGAAAATCTCTATTTTGTGGTATTAGTTTTCTTGTCCCCCTTTAAAATATTTCCATTCAATCTGATTTACATATACATACGCAAACATGTATTTTAACATCTGGAATATTTAAAATCTGATTAAACTATTAAAGTCACAAACAGTACTACTGCCATCACTTATTTAAGGGAGTCTGCTGTCTGATGTCTTGATCGTGGCAAAGCTCATCTCACATTACAACTATAAACAAACATGACTCTAAACCATATGATTGCATGTCTAAACTCCTCCCACCAACTTGTTTCTCCTTAATGTTCTAAAGGTCTTACTAGAGCATCTTATGCAGATCATGCTGCTTCTCTCAGTTATACCCTTTCCTGCTGCCTTTACAGTCCCTTCTCCTGACGCCTGCTTTGTTACTATAGTGATGCCCTTTGTGACGTCTGTTGTTTACTCTTTTGCACTAAAGCACTTAAAATCGTCTACCACAAGAGTGTGATTACCCTCACATAAATTTCCAATTCTGCCTAAAGCACATGCATATTGTCTTTTTAAATGCTAACTGTCTTCAAATATTTACAACTACTGGCTTTAACGCCATGTACTCTAAACCAGAGGGGTTTCAAACTGGGTTTAGGGTCTCGTGGATCATTTTAGAGATTTCATAAAATGTGTATTAAATTTAAAAAGTAAATTTGTATACAACCTTCATAGTACATTTCTGATTAGAATTTAGAAAGCAGAATAAAAAATAAGACATAAACCGAATTAACGTGAAATTCAGTTTAAAAATCATATAATTTATGATAGTTCACCCAAAAATGGAAATTCTGTAATATTCCACTCTCTTTGCAAAAATGCAGTGCAATTTTAGTCGCCATCATTACATTTTTACTTTTTACGTTTACTACGTTTAAAGTTTTGGTTTCAGTATTGTAACATAAATTGTAATGTATTGATAGTTAATTTTAACTTGGATAATTTCTTAATATATTTATTTCTTTGAAGTTAACAGCCAACATTGTTTTACACTTTCTGTCAGCTTTTAGTACCCAGAAATTTTTCTTCTTCCGTTACAAGCATGGACTAACCTCAACAAGTTTTCCATTCACATAACTGCATCATGTGTCTCTGCAGATACTTTTGAAAAGATGCACCCAACAGTTAAATCCTTGTGGAAATGCTTTTTCATCTTATGCCTGTGGCCTCTACCACATACAAGTAAACACATGCCCGTGTCTCTCATAACAACTGCAGACTCTTTTACCAGCTCACTTAAAGCCTTTATATATAATGCATTATAAAAGTAGTATTAATTACAGTTGTAATACACTGCAACATTTATTTTATTAATTGCTACACCTTCATAAAGTATAATGTATTAAAACACACGAAAACAAACCTTCAAATATAGCCTACATTTTAACTTTGATTATAATTATGAAACAAATGCATTACAAAACACATTATGAATACCTTTATAATGCATTATACATAAAGGCTTTAAGTTATTGAAATTTAATATACTGCATACCCCCACCAACATATGAAGAGTTCATTTGCAAAAAACGATAACTTTATTTGATTTATTTTTTATTTCAGAAAGCAAACTTTTTTTTTTATTGCACATTCCAAGTAATATCAACCAAACTGCAGTTGTGTTGTTTTGATTAAGCAATAATAACTTGTACATGTAATTTGCAAAATGAATGTTCACTGAAATAATTTTTTTTAACATATTATTTTAAAGCACATTTTAAAACACTTAAGTTTAATCTTTGTAATCCTCTCAGATGATAAGCCTTTACGAAGGTTGTTGTTATTGGCTTCTGCTCAAAAACAAGAGTGCTTGATGGTCAAACGTGAACCTGCGATGCCATGAAAATAGACAATACCATATTTTTTGACATAACGTATTTAGGGTTCAGATCGAACTATATGTGAAGAACAATGCACAGCAATCAGCTAATTTTATTGGTTTTTGCAAATGAACTTTTCATAAAGTATTACATCACCAGATGCAGTTATGATAGTGGTTTGTTCTGTGCTGTGCCTCTGTGGCCAGGGAGCTTGATACAGATTGTGTGACGAAAAGTTCCTGAGGATTTGTTAGTGGGTTTTGGATAAGACATGCTCTGATTAGCATCGCTGTGAAAGACTTTAATGTTGGGATTGACACTACAACCCCCACTAATGCTAACAGCAGGGCTAACGGTTTCAGTAATGTAGCCAGGGCGGTGGATGTCATCAACAGTGCTCAAACTATGACTAATCGTTTTGACAGAAGGACTTTTCTCTGCCCGAGAACTGCTTATACCGTTGCTAATATCAGTCGTGAAAATGCTAACAGATTCATCACTCAAATCTGCGTCTCTCATATCTGCATCATCATCAGGAGTACAATGTGTCCTCACCTGTACTGCTGTTTGCTGAGGAGGTGTACTAAGTAACACCAGCGGAACATTATGACCATAAAACAGCGTCTGTGGTATCTGAACCTTGACAGATTCTCGTATTTTCCCCTCTGCTTTCTGTTCTGTTTCCCCCAAGACGCTTTGAGTTTGATCTGTGACTTTCGAATGTTTTAGCGTCACTCTTCCTGCTGATGGAAAGACTGTGATTTTCATTCTGCTCACTTTCTGCCCACCTGAGGCATGAATGTTTGAGCTAGTCTTTGGATGCTCCAGCTGCACCTGACCTGAGTTTTCTGCTTTGCCCTCTTTTTGTTTTTGTGCCGTTGCAGGTGCGTTTGTGAGCATTTGTGTGACCTGGCATTCATGTATTACATTGTCACCCGGATTAACTCGTGGAACTGTCCATACACTGCATGGATTCAGTGAGATCGCTTGCAAATTCAAGTCAGGATTGGGCTTTATCTGACTTGCGGTGGAGGACTGTAATGGATTCACACTAAACTCCACACTGCACAAAGTCTCAGAGAGACATTCCGGCACACATAGTCTCGTTGCACTTTTAACCTCATGAATGTCGCTGAAGGACTCACACCTTGTGGCATCCTCATTCTCAGCTCTTTCTCCGTCCTTTACTGCTTCACAGTCATGAAAAGCTGCTTTAAATTCCCTCTCTTTCTCATTTTCTGTCTCTTGAACTTTCTCTCTCCAAATGTCCTCTTCCTCTTCATAAGTGAAAGTACTTGTCCACTTCTTTCTGGAGATTTCAGGTGTAAGTGGCCGCAGTCTCGCTGCAGCTCCGAACAGAAAAGGCCGGGACTGTGTATCTTGAGGGCTGGGGATGGGATCTGCAGAGCTGAGAGACAATGTACTATCCAATGAGCTGAGTGAAGAGGTGGCAGTAGATGACAGACTTGACATGCTGGCCAATCTTTGCGCAGGATGACGGAAACGGGTGGGGATTTGGGGTGACTTCCAGAAAGTGTAACGGCGCCTCCTTGTACCCATTTCAGAGTTGTGCGATTGCTGTTCTGGACTTAACCCCATGGAGCTGCGTGAATGCTCACTTCTGCTCGCTGTTACAGCCATATCATAGCTGGATTGGCGGATAACAGGTGTATGAGCCGATGCAGGTGTTTGGGGTGTGGAGAAATACATGGAAGGCTCAGAGAGGCAACGATCACGTGATTGGCTGAGTTCCCTGACTCCCAGCATGCTTGCAGTAGCACTGGAACGTGAGGGAATGGAATCCAGTGTTCCACAGCTATAGGCGCCTTCTGTTGTTGCCATATCAGTATGAAAGGGCTGGGGTCTCTTTTCTTTCAGAGAAAGTGCAGCCAGAGGCAGAAAAAGAGGATGAACTTCGGGCAATAGTTGAGAAGAAATGGTAAAGTCTTGATCTGTGTCTTCTGAAGACGAGTGCTGAAGAAAATATGAACCATCTATAGAAGAGAGAGAGTTTACTTTTTTTTTGGTTAAACACAAATGCTTATAAAATAAGTGCAAATCTTAATTTCACAACAATTGTAAAAAATATGTATAAATATCTAAAATAAATTATATTTGTATATGCATTATATCATCACTTTATTTTCAAATCTATGTATCCATGTTTATGATTTATTCTTTATTGATGTTCATTTTGTGTTTAATCATTATATCTATATTCAAAGACACAGTCATGGCCAAAATTGTTGCCACCCCTGAAATTTTTCCAGAACATCAAAACAAAGGCAAATCTAGATATATGGAGATGGGCTTGTAACCTTGAGATTGTTGATATTTTTGTACAATTTTGGTTCTCAAGTCCTCAGAAAGTTCTCTTCTCCGCTTTTTGTTCTCCATACTTAGTGTGGCACACACAGACACACAATGCAAACACTAAGTTAACTTCTCTTCTTTTTATCTGCTATCAGGTGTGATTTGTGCCCACACTGTACTTGCCCTAGGTAAGTTTAAAGTAGCATCACATGCTTGAAAGTATCTTATTTACCCATAATTTTTAAAAGGGTGCCAATCATTTTGTCCAGCACATTTTTTGAGTTTTTTGTGACATTGTGTCAAATGAGCTTTTTTTCCTCCCCTTTTTGTTTTGTTCCAATACACACAATACACACAAAGGGAATAAACATATTTATAACAAAATACTTTATTTTCTGTAAATATTTCAGGGGTTACAACAATTTTGGCCATGATATGTACATTATATATCATTTATTATGTACATTTATTATATGTATGAAGGATACATCATCTTTGTTGTTGGTGTTTTGCTCTATATTGGACGTCTTTCAACTACTGCCCGAGTAATAATGTTTCTCAGAATTATTTGTTCATAGTACTAGATGTTCTGTTCCAGAAACTGTATTTGTATTTTAAGATATATTTTAAGATGCTTTTTTTGCTGGATTCCTTCTAAACCATACCCCTATTTTTATCCACAACCATTGACTGCTCACAATGACGTAGCCTATGTAGTTGTTACAACAACAGATGATGCAACTACTACATGGAGTGTAGTCTATTTGACCTTTTTTATTGGACATTAACACCTGTATGGGAGGATACAACTTTTTTTACAATACTTATCTAAATGGATGAAGATACAATACTTCGGTACACTTCAATCAAAATAACCTATTACAATTTTCTTCATTATTAACATTTTATCTTCAGTATTAATCACATAAAGAGATATAAATCTTCTGAGATATTCTCTCATTGCGTGAATGCAATGAGAATAAATCAAACTGTTCAAGTGCTACCTCTACTGTGCTTTAAACCTCTAGCTTTATTTTTTGGAGCATTAATCAGCAGGCTGCCAAAACCACATATACAATCAAAATTCTTGGTCCTTGTTAAAGTAAGTCAATAAGAACCCAATGATAACTTATAACAGTGAATCAGAGATTTCAGCAGAGATGAGAGATTTTTTATTGATTCCTGCAATTCAGATACTATCAGTGCATGAAACAGTTTTCCATGGTATGGTTTGATACAAAAGAAATAAGTGTGTCACCCTGTCTAGACCATAAGGTTCTTTATGAATGAAATTAATAACTACAGTGGCAAAAGGGACATTTTCTCCTGGTCAATTTTACAGGGATACTCTGAGGGTTACTCTCAGCATCGATTTCTGAGCTGGTATATATTAAAGAACAGAGAGAAATTCTAGAAGAAATCCTATTCTTCAAGGCAAGTGTTCACCTTTCATGCTAAACATGACCAAACTGACAAAACCAGACGGGAATGGCTATGAAAGAAGTGACTGAATTTATGAGCTCCGAAAGTACAAACATGAAAACCACACACACAAAAAAAAAAAACATGTATATTTTTGAACACACACCCTGATGTCTACTACATTAGCTAAAATCTGCATATTTGCGGTATCTAGCAGAAATCTAACAGAACTGTAGGTCTGTGCAATCGTATAATACAAAGATTCTTGACCTAACATTTCATTAAACATGAACAAGAAGCAAGTTGACAAAACAAGCACAAAATAATAACTTATAACCCAACAAAGCAGCATGCTGCTGTTTAAAAAATAAGAATGAATTAAAAATGTTTATCTACATGTACTGCCTGCCTTGTAATAGCACACAATTCACTAAAGAGATTATATAAATCAGTTAACGGAGTGCAACAAATATGCTGAAAGCAATCTGCATGGTGCAATTCCCTATCTTGCACGTCAGATCTGGAGGACGTCAAACCACTGTGATCAATCACACTCCACTGAGACAGCATCACTTGATCAGAGCAATCCAAAGGTATAGTTCACCCAAAACAAAAGATGATTTTTTTGTGCAAACAAATAAAAGTCAGTGGAGACACAGGCTGTTTTTGACTCAGTCAATTTTAAATGTATGGGCAAGCAGTCCTTTAAAAGAGGTTCTTTTTAAAATGGCTGGACCATCACAAGGATGAGTAATGATGAAAGTTTCAATATTTTTGGTGAACTAGTGAACTAGTCACTTCAAAACTTATCTTATCTTAATAAATGCGAAGTAATTGCCATTTTACCATCAGTTGATGAATTACTGCTACCATGAACAAAAGATTATATATATATATATATATATATATATATAGGCTTAATAGAAACTGTAATTAACATGGCATAGTTGCATAACTATTCTTTACATACTGTGATCCTCAAACATCATTGCAAGATTTGCATATACTCTGCTAGTATTGCATAAAAACAAGCAGGGCAAATCCTGAAAAAAATATTTATGAAAGTCACAGAAAACAAATATCGCTTTCTAATAATATAATGGGAGTCACTAAAGGGACAGGGTTAGCTGCTTGCTCGCGATAGCCTGTTACATTTACAGATTGTGAGCACCACTGACAAGCATTTGATCTTGTAAAATGTGTGGTATGTATTCCCCAAAGTATAAACAGAGTATGTTTGATCACAAATCTTTAAAGTAAAACTAAAAAGCACACAATAGTGGCTCACTGTTGCCCACAAGCTGAAGATGTAAGATGTAAGATGGACATCGTAAAACAAGAAGAAGAGAGGGGTTTTGTTGTTCTTTGAAGTTCCCTTTCTCAGATTAGTTTTATTGAACGGCAGTTCTTGGTTACAACAAGGTCTTAATTTAATAAAGAAATAAATGTACTCCTTACAACTGTGAGAGAAAGTATTGAAATCCTTCCTGCAGTGTGAACTACTGAAATGAGCCGAACTGTGAAACAGCCAATGATAACAGAGCTCAACAGTATTATTCATAACCCTTCCATTTCATTCCAGGGACAAATCCTAGGACTGTAAATGGACACACAAAACCATTTTTGGAGATTTCTTGCCTTTACCTGAGCCACATACCTTCTGTGTAGATATCGGAGAACAATAAAAAAACAGTATCAGTGCATTCTTATCGCACATTTAATGAAACATTAAATACTTTTTGTGATTGCAAAGTAGGTTTGTTTTCACTGAAAATATTGACAATGACAATATTATGATCAGGTTAGAATGTCATTGAAAGAGGGTTTCTTTTGGACTAGAAACTGTGTTCTTAACAGTTCCAGATAGGAGGATCTTAAGTGAAATTTAGAAGACTAACGTTGGAATACTTGAAACTGCAATAATGGCAAAGGCAATTCTTAAACATGATCTAAAATGCAATATTTTCAATTAATTAACCGCTAAAGCACCCACATCTACCAGCAGCTAAAGTGTGTGTGGGAGTACTGTGAAATTGCACAGTCAAAAAGGCTAATTGTTTTCTGTAAAGTACCTCAATAGGCATCTACATCTAACTTAAAATAGGTCCAAAGGGCGTAACTTTAAAATTACCTGTGTAATCACATGCTTCCTGCCCTGAATTCATCTGCCTGGTGAACAGACTCTCCAGATCATCTCCAAATATGGCAGGCGTGTTTTCTATCAGGTACTGGATGAGTGCAGCGACCTGAACGTCAGATGGAAAAACATGAAACATCATCAATATGGAAAACAGACACATCTGGCCCACAAACGTAAACGTTGTACTTAGCAGCACATATATCAGAGACTGAAGCGCTGTGCAAACCAGCGTGTGAAGTTTACGACTTGTGTTAGGAGATGTTTTAAGAAGATTTGTTGTGCGCTCATAGGAGCATGTCAGTGTGTCTGAGGTGGACACATTGTGTATTTGTTAGAAGACTGCCACCTTGTTTCTGTCCAAGTACTAGAGTGTTTAGACATCAGTTTAGAGTTTTCATCACACAGACTGTACGTGAGTCCAGTGTGTGTGTGTCTGTGCGTGTGCAAAGAGATCCTCGCAAAATGCAAAGAATCTTTTTCTCCTTACTCATTTCAGATACAAACAAACCCAATGGAATGGAAAATCAAAAAGCATACAGAGGGAATGGAATGGTCTGAATAAAAAAAAAAAAAAGAATAATTCATAGACACCATAGGGATCTGTGCCTGGCATCCACTGACTTGACTCATGCTGTTTTCTTTCTAAAGCATTTGGCATTAGCTCATAAATGCAAAAGGAATCATCATACGTAGTGGTGACATGGCGAGCTATTCTAACAACATTAATAATTAGTGGTTCACTCAAATAACCTGCTCTGTATGCTAATTGGCTGGTTTCGTTGGGTTTAGACATGGCGTGAGAATACGCTGCACAAATTAACCGCCATCTTGGGTGTTGAGAAACAAAAGCATCTGCACAGTCACGCACATCCAACTGCTCATTACAGATCAATCTGTGATTCATATCTCCCTTCATTATCTTTTGAAGCCCCCAGAAGTCAAAATGTAAAATGTGAGGAATATTGCAGCATCTATTCCAAATTATTGTATCTGTGCACATCCTTATTTTTTCTAAATCAATGTAATGTTAAATAAAAAAGATAAACTTCCTCTCCGCCTCGCAACCACAACACTTCTCTAATGACAAGAACAGGACAATAATCCCTCTCTTCTGTTAATCACTAGCTCACAGCAATTAGCATACGACAATGACCAATCCAATCAATTCCTAAATGGGCAAAAAAGGGTCCTCTCATACAGTCATGTCATTTCACAATTTTATTTTTAAGCTGACTTTTATTATTTATCTTAAATTTTCTATATTTTACTATGTCCATTTGTACTATGTCCAACAAGTACATAAAGTGAGTAAAAACATCACAATAATCCACAAGCAATCCACTCCATTTCAGGTGAGAAGCTGTGTGTTTGCAATAAACAAATCCATTAAGAGATTTTTATCTCTAAACCATTGCTTCTGGCTTCTTCATTCACAATGTTTGTTTTCCCTAGTGAAAAAGTTGTCTCATCTAAATCAGGTACAAAATATCCACAGATCAAGTACTATTTAAAAGCAAAACCAGTCCAAAACAGATTTGGGCAAATCTGTCAGTGGATTTTGATGTACAAAGATGACAGGACTTCTGGCTATAGGGTTTAAAGTCACCTTAATACAACCCAGGCTATATTTGATCTCACATGCTACATTGTGGATCAGACTGGTCTGAATTAATTAATGACTGATGTTAAATTTGTGAATAAATGCTAGAAATGTCTAGAAATGGATCAATTCTATACATCCTGTCTCATACATTGAATTTTTTTGGAGTCAGAGCACTGGACAATACTAGTTTTTGTCATATTAGTCATATCCCACTAAATAAGTTGCTATGGAAACCAGTGTCTAATAACTGTCATCTTTAGGTAACCAGGCAACACACTGTGTTATGCTTTGATTCGCAAGGTGGAATTTCATTCACATGTCCTTCACTTGCCCGGCATGTTTCTTACATTATTGTAAGGAATTTAATTAATGTCTTCAGCTTACTCTCCAGTCACATAACTCGTATGTCAATCATCTCAGGCTCAACAGTGACAATGACCCAATTTCCTCCAATCTCATTTTCAATCTCTCAAAATCACACAGATCACTACAACAGGTTATTTCTTAGACTTCCTGTGCATCAGAGATTGCAGACTGCTGTGCTACCAGTGCCCTCCTGTTATTTAGAAGCCGTGATTTAACACAAGCAGCAGCCGCCAGCTGTGTATGGTTGAAATGTTTATCCTCTCTCTAAATGAAAAGCTTTTATATCTATATCAAGAAACTTCTCAGTGTCTATCACCCTAGCTGATTTTCCCTTTTAATAAATGTCTCTAAAAATTACCTTTCAAAAAACTTCAGTAAGTTTTTGACTAAAAAAAGAAATTTTGAACCCACATACCAACTTAGTGTTCAAACTGTGATCAAAATATGTCTCATATAATTCTCCGTTCTAAAGTAATACCCAGCCAAGTAGATATTAGCTATTAAAATACCAGCCATCTCTCAGGAAAAGGCATATAAATAGTACACCAAATAAAAACTTGTGGTATTGATATACCAAAATTATGACATGTGACACTATATGACACGCACATATTTGCTGTGCATAAATACGCCATTTTCGCTTAAATATGAAAACACACAAAATAAAATACACAAATAATAATGATAAAAATATATATATTAATATATACAGTAGTTGTACTGTAGTTCCATGGTGGCTATGAATGTAAAGCACTTTTTCCTAGAAAATTAGGGCATACTGTCATTTTTAAAAGATTTTAAAGGCTGAACGTGCAGCAAAAACTGACACGGATGAGAAGAAATTGTTGAATAAAGTCATTATTTTGGTTTTCTTCATAATGAACCACTGATGTCACATAGACTGCTTTAATGATGTCCTTATTACCTTTCTGTGTATTGAATGTGGTACTTCCATTGCTAAATATCGTAATTAATGTTCCAAAGATGAACAAAGGTCTTACGGGTTTACACCAGCATAAGTATTAACAAGTAATTAATGATAGAATTTTCATTGTGGGGGAACTATCCCTTTAACTGATGTCTGGCCTTCAAATCTCACCATTTTAACAAGAACTAAAAGCACAGCAAGAGTTTGAATGAGAGATTTTCAGCTGGCCTGATGCTAGCTCTGAGTCATACTTATAGTTGAGCCCTGCGTTCATGTCAGTCTCTGAAGACGATGACTCATTAGCAACTGTCAAATGATGCAACAGAATATTAGTAAGGAAAATTTGGACATGTTTTTGAACTTTATTGGTCCTGAATACAAAGGTTTAAAAGGAATCTTTTCTGTCACAGTGCCGCGGGCTTTTACTATCCAATTTAAATTGAGAACTGGTGTTACAAAGACATTCTGTTACCGACTCTATTTTGGTTTCGCTTTCTTCATCTTCCAGTTTTTCCTTTTTTGGTTGTTCCTGTCCTCATTTGTGATTATTAGTGAATTAGTTTCCACCTGTGTCTGTCCACCTGTTCTGAGTTCTCCCTGATTGTGTCTTTATTAAAGGCCGGTTCAGTTTAGCTCTGTTTGTCTGATGTTAATGTTATGTTGCAAATTCTCCTGTTTGTCATTAAAAGTACCTTTGTTTGAAGTCAATGTTGGAGTCAACCTTCAAGGGGAATGCAGCCGTAACACATTAATCTCTAAAATATGTCACTTTCTTCTTTCAGAAGAATCCAATCAAAGTTATATAAAAACATTCTCCTGGCACTTCTAAGGTCTATCATTGCAGTGGTGTTTTCCTTTAAAAGTCCAGAACTTGTTAAATAAAGCACCCAGCAGAAGTGAGGGGAAAAAAGAAAATATGGATATTTATCTTACAAAATGCATGGATTCGATACAGGAGGACTTTATTCCTCTTTATTCCTGTGTAAGGGGCATATTATTATTATCATGGATACAAATACTTTATTTAATGTCTTCCAAAAGTCCCGTGGAAAAACATGGACAGTTTTTAATATAAAGAAAGTCATATATTCCTAGGATGCTTTGAAGGCAAGTAAAACAGCTTTTGGGTGAACTAACCCTTTAATTTGAAATGTAAAATTTTCCATGTAATGGCACATACTATTCTGTAAATAAATCTGATTTATAAATCTCTTAACATATGTAACATATATCCTTCCAATCTATATTGTATGTAATGTAGACCTGTACAACAGGTCCCCAGAGATTTAAATTCTTAATCATGTCCTTGCTTACATTTGAGTCAACATCCTGTTAAGGCGGATGCGTCTGGTTATATCCCAATTCACGACTGTAAACTGCTGAGCTTAATTAGCAGAGCAAGTCCGCAGTAGATGCATCAGAAATCCTCATCTGAAGGGTGGAGAAAATCATTTGCAGCTTTAGGCTAAAAATATTGGTTAAGACACATGATCAGGGTTTCTCTTGAATAATACTCTGCACAATCTAGTTCTGTGTGATTTGGAAATGGAAAATGACCCCGGTTGTTGTACACTTATCAGAAGCTGCTTATTTCAAATTCATGTGAGTGTATGTTAACATAATCACTGGGATTTTTCACCAGCGTGACAACCTGTGGTGACAGTGGTATTAAACTCTGCCTCCCCGAGAGCAATTAAGGTGAACCGTCTAAGCGGCATGACATTGCTAGCAAGCTGGCATGCAAATTAGGATCTTCTGCCCTGCAGCATAAAAAAAAATCTTTGGTGATTTGAACCAAAACCCTAATCGCTGGTCTGGACCTGCTTCTAATTCCGAACAAGATTGAATAAACATATTTATAAGGTTGATTCAGAGAAGAGTTTCCCTGTGTAATGACAGGAATTAATACAGTTTCCCTTACATAATCTGTGGGCGTAAAATTCTGAGAGCTCACTGAAATCAGATTCAGCCCAATTTCAGGGTCACTAATCAAAAAGATATTTTTAAGCTTAAGATACTCTTTAGATCATTCTCATATAATGGCAGAGATAATTGATCAAATATTCAGAAGGTAATTTTTCGCTTCATTATTTACAATGACAAACAATTTGGAGGTTTCAGGCTTTTGATCCCCATTGTATGAGTTTAATTTGCACCTAGAACTAAATGTAAAGCATCCATGAACAGTTTATTGACATGTTATCCCACGTGAAGTGAGAAAACGCACGTAAATGCACATAAGCGGATTTTTACCTGCAGCACGCTCTGTCCCTCTTTGTCAGGGCTGATTTGGGAAGACCTCCAGAGCATGTTGGGCGCAATGCAAAGGGCCAGGTTTGTTGCTGTCATCTGATTCACCTCTGAGTGAGTGTGTATCTTGTGTAGCACTCCAAATAAGTGACACAGCAAGGTACAATTTTCCTCCGGCAACTGTGCAAGCAAACTAGACAAAAAGACAATAGAGCTTGATCAGTGGCAGATTACCCCAAACAAGCTTAAACAATCTTGACAATAAATGATTATGTGTGGAAGTTTGTCTTTCCTCTCATATATATGCAAATGCATTCAGACACAAATATGCACACAAATATAAAACAGCAGGTGTGCATATAAAAAAGTGAATATAAAAATCCATCTGTAAAACATTTACAAGCAGCTCTACTGGAATCTTAATTTTTATAAGAGGTAAAAAGCTTAAAATGTCAAACTCTGAATGCTATAAAGAAAATATTATCATGCCTGCAGCAAAATGCTTGAGTGGGACCTTCAAAACCTTCTACATATCTACAGATATTCTGAAGAGTATTGTTTATTCAGACTACTTTGATTCTTCAGCTTCCTGACACAAGTTTCAGTAGATGCAAACAACCAACAGATCAAGGTCATTTTATAAGTTTTACCACCAGCAAACCAAAGCAATCTGAATATTGAATTAATTTTAATCTGTTTGAATTCTTCGATTTGCCTGCTTATTACACCTATTACTTTTTAATGTTAAAAAATAAATATACTATGTTAAAATAGCAGGACATAGCAGGGAAATAGTATCTGTTCTGCAGCAACTTAATGCAAATATTGGCAATTATCTGCACCTCAATACTGCAGTACATTATAAAACAGTATGCAATAACTTGAGTGTAAATTTTAATTCAAATCATTAAATGGATGCCACGGTTGCCACCTAACTGGGACAATAAAGCCCTCCCTGCACCTACCCTAACTCTAGCCAATACTTTATTTTCAATCATTTTCTTTATTTCTATTGAAAATAAAAGCTTTTGTGATGTTATCTGAAATTTCAAATGTGGATTGAACTCCGATCGATCGCGTCAAAATGAATATGACATACTTTATACCATCTGCGCTACTTGAACTGAAAGTAAAAAATGTCTCTTTGTAATGTTGACTAGCCCAATCACACGTTGGTGGACGGAGGTGGTGTAAATAGCCACTGCCAGCAAATAGCTGAAAAAAGCTTAAAAATTGTGAAAGGCTCTTTTTTATACACTTCTGTGAATTCACACTAATGTCACCATGGACTGTACAGTTTTACAATGTTATCTATAATCATTTTATTCAAATTTCGATAAATGTTGTCCATTCTGGGTTCCATTATTTTGTACTGCTAAAATATACTGTTCCAAACATTGTCTAGAAGAATGCAGGAGGTCTTCAATCCTGTTCCTGGAGATCAGCTTAACCTTAAACCGAACCTGCTTATGAGTCCCTTCAGGACTGCTTGAAAATCGCAGGGATCTTGAAGGAGGTTGAAAATAAACTGCAGGACACAGGGGTCTCCAGAAACAGGGTTCAAGACCTCAGGGCTAGAACATGGAGGAAAATTTGAAATTGTGAAAGCACAAAGTGTTTTCTTTCTTAAAAAAAATAAAATAAAAAAATCACCTCAGCTGGATACTTCTGAGAAATGTATCAATTAAAATTCCCTCAGCTGAGAATTCATGCTCCCAAGAACGTTTAATAAAACTTTACAACAGCTGATCTTCACACTAATTAGTTTCTTCTCCTAATATGTTCAAATAATAAGTGCTTGTTTTATAAACAAATAGAGGGTCAGCAACTGTTGCTTGAATAATAAAGCTGTATGGAATATGGGAGAAGGGGGTATGCAAAAAGGTGATGACAGAAGGATTAAAAAATACACAAGCAGCTATATTTATGATTTGTCTTTTTCTAAGTTTACTCTAATGGTTACTTTTGTGTCATGACCCAGAAGATGCATTGTTCTAAGCAGATTCACTAATTATACACTTACATGAGTCAGGAGCTTTTCATTTCCCATTTTCAACTGCTATGAAAGCATACGCATGTAATAGCGTTGCCAAGACAAAGGGTTTTCAAAATAACCTAATAGTCTTATTTAAAAGATAATTACTACATGTTTTTTTTATTAAGCAGGGTCTTTGATTTTATGCAAATGACTCTTCTGATACTAGTCTAAGTCTAAATACGAGTTAAGTGTGCTTTTTTTCTTACTTTCAATAGATGTCTAAAAGCGTTTTTTCCCCCTGTGCAAAAGCTATTCACAGAAAAAAAACTTATGGTTTTATGTGCATTACGTTTTTTCACCTGGCATCTAAACACAAGTATTCCTAACCCTAACTCTAACCCTGTCTTTGTAGAATTTAAAATGAGGTTTGAGCATTTTCTATGAATATATAATTCATGCAATTAATTTGTATTATTTACAGTATGAATGTTTACATTCACCTACAACCTTTTAAGGCAGCTTTGAGGGTAGGTTAATGCATCTAAAATATATCTGTAAAACTGTAAATGTAGCTATATATGTTAATGGTACAAGTTACATGTTTCTATTGCTGTCATAATGTTTATGCTTTATATGCTGCCAGTATATACAAAAGTACAAAAAAAACAAAAAAAGTGTTTTATACCTGTAAATGGCATGTAAGAATCCCTGCAGATAACAAAAAGTGCTATTCAAATGAATACAAACTGAATTAAACTGAATTAAACCTTTAATCTATGTATTGCTTTAGTAAAATGGTATGGATAATATATAGGAAATAGAAAGATGGTCTATACACTTTCTAAATTGAGTGTGTATGTGTGAGCATATGTACAGGACATATGCATTGTATGCTGTTCTTACCCTCTGACTCTATTAAGTTTATCCTGTTGATCTTCACTCTGTAGCACTTCCATCCAGTCCTCATATAAGTCACAGCACAAAACACCACCGGGTAGTTTGCGTAAAAACTCCTATACATACAATTTAACAAAGAATAAAAAGCCCATTCAAAGACATTTTTGTATATTGGGCAAAGAGGAGATTTTTATGTTCAAGCCACTAATTCTGACAATTTGGACTGAGAATGAATAATCATGAATGTAGATGAAGAATGCTTTGAGTGATGTTTCATCCAGAGCATGCTGTATGACCGTTACATTAAAATGATCGCGTTCTCACTGTAATTAGAGATGCCGAGACGAACACTGATTGTTCATGCAGCGAAACACTCTGCCCAGCATTCATTCTCTCCTTCAGGATCCTACAGTTTTTGGCATTTGCTGAACGACGGAAGATTCCACTGGTCTCTGGACCCTCACAGAACAGCAGATATAGCAGGTCCTATTTGTGAACACACACACAAACACACACATACTGGTTAATCAAAACCCAAGTTCCCATAATTATAGTCAGCCAAACCCTTCACCTAAAACATTTACTTCAAGTACCCCATGTAATTAGGTAACTCATAAAAAAATTTATATTTTTTTGTAACATTTATGACTTATTTTTACTATTTACTTGCTAATGATAGACAAACCTTACCTTAAATTAACCTAACCTTACCTGACAATGGAATTGATGTCAATTTCAATGTTTCAGTATCTTAATAACAAAGTATGTAATAGCACTTAACCTTCATAATCATGTCTCTGACTCAGTACTAAGCCATTAAGGATTTGACTTCATGTTGAAAGGGTCAGAAAATTGTTGTTTCATACATAACTATTAATGGTAGTGTTTATGAGTAAATCAGTAGCAAAATATTTTATACTGAAAAGGGCTAAAAAATACCTTTAAGATGCAACTAAAATATTAATTGACCATCGTTGTCACAGGAAAGCCCAGTCAAAGGTAAATAGAATTAATTGAAAGCAACAAAGATACTGCCTCCTGAGAGAACATTTAAAGCATTTTTTTTAACTTCAATAAAACAATTTCACATTCCTTTATTCTAAAATGACATTTTCTAATTTCAGTTATTACACACATTTTCAAAACTTTTTTTTCAAAACCTTTCAAAACCATGCAAAATGCAAGATGCCTCACAATTGCAAATTGAAGCACTGCATTCAAAATATCACAAACACATCTGAAAAGCAAGCGTTTGTTTTACATTGCACATATGAAATAATACATATTTGGATATATCGACAATCATAGTAAACATGAACGCAAAATTGAAAACCAATAATGCAGTAAGCATTAATGGTTGTGAACATTGTATTACAGTAAGAAAATAAGAAAATTAATTGTTTGTATCCATTGTTCAAAAGCTACAGATTTCAGTCTCTTTGGTGCATTTCTCAAATCATCCTTACTGTAATACTGGCGTATGTGCATTCCTCAAAACAATTTGTACAAACAGCACCAAACAATGGAATACTTGTAAAAGCATGTAACTAAATCAAAATAGTTCATTGTTCAAAAGAATTTGTCATCAGAATGAAAAGTCCTTGTGTCAATGTACTATATCACTGCACTCTGTCAGTATTACCTGAAGAATACTATGGAAACTATTTCAAAAGTACAAATGTACACATTACTGTTTGTGTGATATTGATGGAAAGAGACTGGACAGGATTCACAGTTACACTTTAACTATTGCACAGAATACTATATGATACATTTTGATGTGCACAAGTGACTAGATGATGTGGAGGTTGAAAAAAGTAGATCTGAGAATTAAATTTTCAATCTGAGAAATGCACCCTTGAGAAAAATATATTCTGGTGTTTGAGTGTCAGGTTTTAAAAATTGTGTGTCAAGAAAAGATTTTGAAGTGTAATAAGGGAGGCTTGGGCTCATCCATTAAACTCTAGATACAAATCTGTGGTGCAATACAGTAGTTCCACACACAAGACACTATAACAATATTATGTTGGATTTCCTTGTCCTTGAACGCTCGTTATTCATGGTGACTAAACCTCTGGCTTAGTCAAAGAGCCATGAATGATAAATGCTCAGAGACAATAAGACCCAAACACGACAAAATATAGTAAAATAATAAGATCCAAAGCCAGCAATAGCCTTACCATTATTGGTTTAGGCAGGTTTCCATCAGGACAAATGGAGGAAAGAGGCTGGCCGAATAGCTTGTGCGAGGCAGATTGTGGGTCAGACTGGCCATCGGATTGATTAAAGTGCCCCCTCCTCAGAGCCCAATCAATCAGAGACCTTTTTCTTTTATGTTTCAGCAAAGTACCTGCAATGAAACACAACAGACCAATCAGACATGAGCAATTTAATTAATTGGTGGAGCACATGTTCTTCTGATTCCACATTTGACAAATAGTAGTTGCATCTATTTTATGTTCATGAAAAATAAAGAAAGAAAATTGTGCCCTTTTTTAAAACCCTTGAGCATTTTTTTTTACTATCATCTAGGGTTGTCATGTGTCTTATGTCTAATCTAGACTAGTGCTTTAATGTCTCTAATTTTAGAGCAGTTTTTCTCATTGCGCAGCTCGCGGGCCTAATACGACGATATGATCATGCCGTCAGATATTTCATAAAAAACATTAAAAAAACAAGCATGGCTATAACATAACCCATTAAAAAATCTACTCCGACAAAAGACAACATGTGCGAGGGCATGAGGAGCCACTCTCAAGCATAGAAGATATCAGAATAGGCTGCATCCAGTGTGATTACACTAAATGCTCCTCTTAAAGTTCTTCGTTTAGCTTTGAATGCAAGGCCTTCGTTACTTTTAACTGACCCCTGCTGGCATCATTATGTACAATCAAGTATAATATGATGAGATGTGAGAGGAATCCAAATAGCTTATTGGTAGTGTCAGAGGTAATATAATTGTAATAAGTGTTATTTGCTTCAATTACTGCTGGAAAATGTTTAACCAAATTAAATGTTAACTTTTCTATACTTTTATCTGTTCCTCTAGTCTTCATGTCTTGATAATCAATAAAAAATAAATGAATAAATACGTGATATATCTCATTAAAAACATTCTAAGAAACAAGAATTTGACATTTACAGAAAAGAAAAGGTCATTGCTTTTATGTGCGTAATTATGTTAATAAATGTTTTTTTTTTGTTCGTTTTTTTTTTTTTTTTTACAAGGAACTGCCTTTATACTGTAGGTTGAATTGAGGTTACCAAATGTAAAATGGTAATATGGAATATGGTAAAAGGAATGTTTTTTTATATATATATATATATGGTTCAAAGTGAATCATCAAAACAGACAACAGAGAAGAGAATTTTTTCAAAAACATAATACTCATATGCAGTACATAGACTTTCCTGAACTCCTCATCTAATTCCCCCACAGTTACTGGTTTGCCAAGAAGAGTGTGAAAAATACAAAAGGGACGCTCTTCTTGGAGCTAATGGACAGAGCACTGTAGGATGTAGGTGCATGGTGAATTAATAATTGCATTTTTTTTCTAAAGATTAAAATGCAGTCAACTATAGTATAGGCACAGATCGTAAGACATTCACAACCACCTAGATCAAAAATAACCTCCTCGCACATGTGATCATGGACGTCTTTGAGTGCGTCCTGAGAAACGGCAATCAGAGGTGGACACATTTCAGTTTGTCTGCCGTGCAAACAGGTCTGTCAGGAAGATGCTGTAAAACACTGAGCTGGTCTTCTCTTCCATGACTTCAGCTCAGGCTGTACTATAAACAATCTAGGACACGAACATCCGTTCTGCCACTGAGATCTGCATATTTTATGAGGAACAGGACACAGACTGTCTGGGTAAATATTCAAGCATATTAAATTCTGGCCATGAGCACTGGAGTAGTTTGAGCTTCAGTGGCAGCTCCCAGTGTAGTTTTGTTTTTACATTATAGGTCTGAGAGGAATCACATTTTTATCTCCAGTGAATATTTAATGTAATATACAAGTTGACCGTCAGCGCAAATAGCCTTGTGGTTGGTGCACTGATATCAGCACTTAAGGTGATTTTGAGTTCTGTCTTGAGGTCCTTTACCGATCCTGCCACCTGTCTACTCACCCAATGCTTTACTGTCTGCTTTCAAACTTTCCTATCAAATAAAGGTATTAAATGTCCCAAAACCACACACACATACACACATGCATACATATCAGAGACCTTTTTCTTTAGTGTTTTAGCAAAGTACCTGCAATGAAACACAACAGACCAATCAGACATAGGCAATTGAATTAATTGGTGGAACACATGTTCTTCTGATTCCATATTTGACAAATAGTAGTTATATTTATTTTATGTTCGAGAAAAAAAAGGAAGGAAAAATTGTGCCCTTTTTTGGCACCCTTGAGTAAATTTTTTACTCTCATCTAGGGTTATCATGTGTCCTATTTCTGACTAGTGCTTTGATGTCCCTAATTTTCCTGTAGTGTAGTGGTGTCTATAGAGAAATGTTACTCATTGCGCGACTCACCAAGCTTTACTTTGTGGCTTGCATGGAAGTAAATAACACAATGATATGATCATGCAGTCAATACAGATTTTTAATTTAAAAAAAAACAAGCATGGCTATAACATTACCCGTTAACCCGTTTTTTTTTTTTTAAAGGAATAGTTCACCCAAAAGTTAAAAAGTAATTTACTCACCTTCAAGTAGTTCCAAATTTGTATGAATTTTGAAAAAGGATTGTAACCAATGGTGACCCAAAACCGCTTATATAATATATTTATACTATATAAATATAGTAAATTACTTTGTGAATGGGAACTTCTGAGTATAAAATATTAAACGTTTTTAAGTTTAAAATCATTATTATTAGTATTATTATTGTTGTTGTTGTTGTTGTTGTTGTTGTTGTTGTTGTTGTTGTTGTTGTTGTTGTTGTATGCAATGTCAGGGAATGTGACTTTATTTCAATCTAAATCTATTTATTCAGAAATTACATACATTTTATATGAACATCAAATGAGAAAATTATTAAGGTTTGGAATGACAGGGTGTGTGTTTTGGGGTTTTTAATGAAAGCCCTACAGGTTTAATTATGCATGGATTTGTTCTTATTTATGGAACATAAAAATACACTAACATTCAAAAGTTCAGGGTTTTTTGAAAGATGTCTCTTAAGTGAATTTTAAATATATATACTGTATATTAGGCGGCTTTGTGGAGTACTCTATTCTAACTGGTCAGTCGCCACATTCTGGGCCTCATTATCTGGGTTGCCTGCAGTCCGCGCTGTTCACTCACTGAAAACATTTTTTTCTTCATTAAAACTGGTAACTCAATTTAGTATTACGAGTACAATTATTTAATTAATGTCATCCTGGTATCCGGACTTCCTCTCTCATTTCACACAAACACAGCTGCTTCAACAATTGTTTTGTAGAAGGAAACAGATTATATGATAACTAACAACTTGTTTGAAACCTTTTTGTCTTGAATATATTTCATTGCCAAAATTATTTTCTGTGGTGAAAGTTTGTGTAACACCTGCTATGACTGCACCTTCTCCCTTGAATGTCCGTCTAGTTTAAACTTGCCGAGTTTAAAATTTTATGTATAATTATTTACTTTTGTGGCAAGAAACCGTGTAATAAGTAGGATAATGTACATTAACATAATAGATGTAAACAGTACACACATGTACTATGTAAACGATGTGTGTGTGTGTGTGTGTGTGATTTCACGTCACATAGCTTAATTATTTAGATTATACATTATTTGGATAGGACAGCTGGCCAATCGGAGCACACCTTAGCAATGAGCTTTGTACAAATCGACCAGTTTGAGGAGGCGGAGCTTAGAGGAGAAATAAAAATGAACAGTATGTGGAAAAAAACGCATTACATTACACCAAATACACAAAACAATATTCTTTTTAGCAAAGTCATATGCCCTTTAAGTTGCATAGGTATATTTGTAGCAATAGTAAACAATACTATCATAAATATTTGTAAAACTTTTGATTAGTAATGTGCATTGCTGCACTGGGCTACTTTAAAAGTGATCTTCTAAATATTTAGATTTTTTTTGCACAAACAGATTTCAGATTTTCAAATAGTTGTATCTCGGACAAATATTTTCTGTTCTTAACAAACCATACATCAATGGAATTCTTATTTATTCAGCTTTCAGATGATGTGGCAGTTTTGCCAGCCGCTCAATATTATTACACCCTGAATCTGCACCTGCAGACTTCAGCAGAAAGTTCAGCATGATTTAACCATTTATCAATCACAAGGGTTCCCTGTCCCTTCTACTGTAAAAAATTCACAAGTTCACACCAACATATATTTACACTGAAAAAGTTATGCGTATTTGGTGTGCTGTCCAGAGAGGGGGCTCCAAGCTCAGCAAGTCCTTGGTTTTTTATAGAAGATTACTTGTGGGTTATTCGGGATAAACGGTGCAAACACTAATGATTAACAGGCTGCTTTAATTATCTGAATGTGCTCTTCCCCAAAAAAAAATCTTTTTTTTATTTGTAAAACATTCCTATACAGTACTCACAGCACAATTTTAAACTTTTTTTAAATCCATGTTTAATTCCATTTTTGCAGAAATCCAGAATTTTTAGACCCTCGGTCTTACTATGCATTTGATAAAATGATCAAGTTTTGTTATGCATTCGTATGGTGACAGATGTACTCACCCCTAGGAGTATGTGTTCTGTGTTTTAGGGTGAAGTGGGGGGTCTTGGGAGTAGCCTCGGTCTGCTGGCCAGAACTAAACGCTTCCTGCAAGGGCTCACTGGGCATGTGCAAATGGTCTTGCTGACTTCTCAGGGAGTGATGCAGAATGAAGAACGGTAGCTCATGGCCTAGAACAGACAAAACGGAGACAGGAAATTGGTATTTTAGATAGCAGGAGATTTAATTTTCAAAAAACACTGCAGGGGTCAAACATTTATTATTGTGTTTACTTTTTACATTGCCAACATATTTCATTCCGTATGCGCATAAAGCATTGTGACGTTGAGGATATAGTTAGTGCTTTGTTTTCTGATTTCTCTATAACTTTCTCTATAACAAATCTGTAAAAAAAAGTTTTAGATTAATAGACGGTGAAGATCAGCTTGCGTGTGTTTGTGAATGTTTGCCACTGCTATTTGGAGAGAATTATCTTGAGGTTGCCCTATTACAACATAGAGAGACAAACAGGCAGACATAGAGACATTTTAATTGAGCTTTGGATTCTGTTATCTGATACTAAATCTCTCATATCCTGTTGTCTCATACAGTAAACCTTACTTGCATACATATGACCTTAGCTGTGGGGCATGGGGTTGCAGAGAACTCATCAATAGTAGCTCATCCAGACTGCTTCCTATTTCTTTTGGGAATCCCTAAGCCTTTTTTTCTATCATTCCTGGTCTTTCATCACAGAGCTGTCAATGAGCAGAGTTTCATCATAGCTTTTAAAGACAATCTACAGAGGGTTTCAACCAAAAAAAAACAAAGTCATTCTTAAAACATTATACTAGTATGATATTTATTAATAATAATAATAAAAAAAACATTTCCAAATCAATTTTCCTGTGTAGGTGTGCAAGGATGCTGTAACAAAAGAACTATAAATACTTAATTATGCTTGACATCTGCAAATAACATTTTCTGGGTATAACAACAACAGAGAGACACAGAAAATATTCTAAGCAAAAAGTGAATTTCACGAAAGAAATGCTAAGTGTGTGAACACAAACTGAATGTTAATGCGTGGCAGAAAAAACAAACAGACAATTAAATTCAACTTCCAAGTCACAAACTAAAAGAGGGGAAGTTCTTCAACTCTTTATTTTTCTCAACCCCTTTTACATAATTATGCAATGTTAAGTTTGTCTGAATAGCATACCTTGCAATTAAAATAACCCTCCAGACGTGTTCTGAAAGAAAGATCTTTGTTGACCCTGGAACAACATTTTGATTAACCAATCGGATTTGATGAACCAGTTTACAATCAGTGTTTGGTTCTTGTACATTGCCATTCATCTATCAGTTCCTCTAGGGATATAGGGATTACTCATGGGTAAGATTAGGTTTAGGTGTAGGAATTTGGTTAAAATGTTGTTCCAGGGTCAACAAAATATGTTGACCTAAGAACACATAAAACTCAGCCAAATCAGGACGTGCATATTATTGTTTGAACAATATTCCCTCATTTTAAAATTTGAATGTAATCTAAAACCCTCTGGTGAATGAAATTTGTTGAACCCTGCATGGGTACAATTTTACGAATTGGAAATATTTTACATAAGGAAACATGCTTGCTAATACAAAAACAAAACAAAAAATCTCCATATATTTGTGTGTGTACCTACAATACTTTATATTTTGGGGTCAAAAAAAGTCAGAACAGAACCTTTCAAAAACTAAAAATAAAATGATCTATATAATTTTACAATTAAAGAGTATGGTTAGTTTATAATGTGTATGTAATTAGCTGTATAGAAAAAATGTGCATATGCAATGTTCATGTTTAGATGTTCAAAAAATGTTTGAGTTGACGTGTGTGTGTGTGTGTGTGTGTGTGTGTGTGTGTGTGTGTGTGTGTGTGCTTGTGTGCGTGTATTTGTGTACTGATTTTACTGATGGTTTACAGGACAAACTTTTTTATAATGACATGGGCATGACAGAGGTATTAAAATTTAATTCAATGTAATTTAAATTCAGTGTAATTCAAACCTAATGGTGTTTTTTTGAAAATCTACAAAAGCAAAAAGTTTCCTGTGTGTGTGTGTCTTCACCAATAAGGGGGTATGTTTCCTCTTCTTTCTCATAGTTTACACACAGCTGGTAGTCCGAGACTTCACCCTGCACACAGGAAGTTGTCATTATGTTTCAGAAAGAGACAGGAAAGAGGAAGTGGCTGTTATCAAACACAGGAAATGCCAATGGACAAACTTGGTACGATATAGAGTTACTGGTCAGGGAGCAACACAAAATTATAGTACAGCATTGCTTGGCCAGGTAGTCAAAAACACCAAGATACAAGATGATATCAGGGACAAAGAAAAAATGTGCATGAGTTCAGTTTTACATTCAGTTAATTTCAATAACGTGGTAGAAATGTGTGCATTCAACACTATATGATTGCCATATACGTACTTCATTAAATCATGTTCACATCAGAAATATAAATGAATTGTGTTGTATATACATGTTTAATTTGTAATTTCAAAGACTTGCCATGTTCATTCTTTTTCAGTGTATCTGTCATTTGGACCACTCCCTAGTACTAAAAGCATACAGTATATTACACCACACTCTTAATGAGGGGCTATTAAGGGTCACTTACCAATAGTTTGCACTGCTGTATGATGTAGTGTACCACATTTTCTGCCGTCGTGCTCACGTCCACTGCCACAGCAACGGTCTTAACAGCCCGCAGCATGTAAACAAGCAGCAACAATGACCATCAGCTCTCAAGAAAAAAGCTTCAGGCTGGAGTACAAATAACTTCCACTTGTAAACAGATACATGGATTTAGTTCCCAGAGGACTGGGAGTGGCTCGGCTCCAAATTAAACTGAAAAGGCACTTGTGTTACCGCTGAGCTGTTGTCATCTGGATGGCAAATCAGCAGGACGTCGAGAAGAATGGCGTTTGGCAAGACTTTCTGCCTGGCTCTGCAGGTGTGCCTGAGGAACAAAACATTATTACAGACAAACAAACATTTGCGAAAGGTTGACACAAATACAAAGGCATGGAACAGTGAAGAAAATTGACAACAGAAATTACAGCAGGAATACCTCAATTTCGAAAGTAAACTCGTATTGTGATACTTCATATAAGGTTATGGATGCGATAATTTGATTTTTGTATTTCCTTACCACTGAAGAGCATGTAACCATTTTTCCTTTGCTTCGGATGAACTTCAGTTTGGGAGGATAGGTTTAAATAGAGAGAGAGAGAGAGAGAGGGGGTTAGTGCTTGGCGTTTACACGATAAATAGATTTTCAGATAGATGTATCTTTGTAAGTGTGGTTTGCTTGTTTCACTCTTGCATGCATGTAAATGTGTGTTTCGTATTACATTACATCTTTTTTGTTTAACACAATAAAGTAAATAATCATGACAAACATGAACATCAAGTCAGCCTGTAGAGGACATATTGTAAGCAACGCGTCGGCAAAATATGTCAAAAAAAGAAAGAAAGAAAAATACTTCCCTCGAGCAGTCCTAAAAGCAAAAGTGAGCATGATTCTATACTTGTTGCTTGTAATTTTCTTTTGAAAGCATGTGTCATAAAATCTCTTCTCTCACACATCAGCTGATCTCCCCAGCCCTATGTAATCTTGTGCAAAGTACTTTATAATGTCACCTTTTAAAAACCTTGTATTCTTCACTTTTGTAGATAGACATCTAAATTGTAGTGAATTGACTTGTAGTCTATGCATCCAGCCCTAAAAATGGATATGATTTTGTTTTTTGTTTGGGTCGTTGCATTTGTAAATTACACGTGTAAGGACTTGTTCTGTGCATTTGTAAATTGTTGAGCAATTTCCAGTCAGATGTGACCATCTCTTGATACTTTACTCAGAGCCTTTGAAATGAACACTTGGGAAAGAGCAGGACAAAAGAAATAAGGAAATGTAATTTCCTAATGATCTTCACCTACAACGTTACCATGACAAATACCATCCTCTTGCAAAATCTTATTACTGAGTTTTTTGACATTGTGGAAGCTGACCAGCCCCCATGAGGGAAAAAAAATATTAAAAATAGTAAATGATTATATGAAAGTGTATGCAATGCAAACAAGATTTCTGTTATGGGTATAGGTTGATGGTTAGGGAATAGAAAATATAATTCCAACAGTATAAAAGTAATAGAAGTCTCCAGAAAATTCACAGAAAAAAAAATGTGTGTATTTTTGCTTTCAGTTTTACCAGCTGCTTCATCTGTGGACACTGCAGGCAGTCACATTTACCTAACGTACCTAATATCCCTAACTATTAAATGTATTAAACCTATTTAACATTAAAAGAAGTGCATAACAAAAAATGTGTGCATTGTTGCATACTGAAAAAACTATTTCTAGCTTTAAAATGAATGCTAGCTTCAAAACTAATTGTGAAGACTTATGTCACATCACCATAAATACTAAATACTAAAATTTCCTGAAGTGGCCCATTGCATGTGCCTTTGTTAATGGACTTGAGTTTGTATGTGGAAAATAAGACAGAAGAACACACCAGACTCATCCGTTTCTTGTCTAAATCCTACATTCTGGTTGTTATGCATTCACTGGACGCTTACTGCAATACCACAGTCACTGCCAAACTGTTTCAGCTGAGACTTTCGAAATGCCTTCATCTTGCTCATTTTCTGCCTGATATTTTTCCCATTAGTTTCATTAAGATCATGCTGGCAATTATATTGTTATTTAAAAAAATCTGTCCCCAGCATCTTTTTATTACTACATAATTTGCTCAGTATGCCATATGGTATTTAATATGGCAGCATACATTAGGAACAATCAAAAAGGTCATTATTACACCGTCTTTGTAATATTAAATAACTAATAAATAAAAAAGTCTCTTTTTTTTACAATGTAATTTGAGGCATACTTTGTGCTTCCCATTTCAAGTGTTTTGACCTACTTTTCATATCCACAACAATATGTTTAATGAAGGACTTCAAATTAGGTTAACGAGAAGTTAAATCAGCAATGTGAAGGACTGAGGAGTCCAAACTGAGCTTGAAACCGAGTTCAAACCAGATAATGTAATCTTCACTTGAGAAATGCCGTACCTTATCAAATTGTTTTAAGATCAAATCAGTAGCAGCTGAGTGGGTGGATCTTAATTGAATTCTTTTCCTCAGCACACTTCAACGCATTCCTCTGCAGAATAATTCTTTTTTTTTTTTTAAAGAAGGGCTGCTTCGTTTCAAGCCCATAAACAGTTTAGGATTTTTCAGTGCCGTTTGTCTGTATGACATACAACAACCATTTCAGCCTGGTTTGGTATGCCAAGATCTCAGATGTTTACGTCATATTTAAATAGCTTTTCAAAGACTACCTGTAAGTGACGACATAGTTGGTGGTCGGCCAGCCAATCACAAATGAGTTTTTGGAGGTGAACTTTCTGTCTGTGATGCAGTGAACACAGGATGCCAGCCATATGTCCGAGAGGCTAACACGAGCCTTCAGCTTTAGATACAGAGACCTGGAACATGTAACACACACACACAATGCATTGAAGTCCACTCTTGGAAAGACAGATGTATTTCCTACAAAAATAATTGGCATATTCACACTTGCTGAAACATACTTAGTTTTGGCGATGATAAGTGAATCTGTGAAAAGCAGCAAAAGTCTCTCTCTTGACTGCAAGCCGATGGTGAGGTGAGCATGGGCTTCCATCAACAGAATTGCATTTTGGGATACATTACATGCCCCATACTCATCACTGCAGAAGAGTGAACAAGTTAAAATCACAATAGCATTAAGGAACATTCATTTCCATGCAGAAACGTATTTACGTATTTAAGTTAATATGGTAAATCTCTGATTTGTATGCGCCGTTCTATTCTCTAGATATCAGTGTTAACATCTATTGATATGTTTAGCTATCTTTAAAACTTTTACTGAGTCTTTAACAGCCACCATAATATGCTAATTGTGACCCTGGACCAGACATAAGGCGAACACAAAAAAAAAAAGATTTCTACATCATCTAAAAGCTGAATTAATAAGCTTTCCACTGATGTAAATTTTTAAAAAAATATCTTCATAGAACATGACCTTTACTTAACACTCTAAAGATTTTCAGCATAAAAGAAAAATCTTTCATTTTGACCCATACAATGTATTTTTGCCTATTGCTACTAATATACCTGTGCTACTTTTGTTACTCCAAGGTAAAAACTGTAAAAAAAAATGCTGAGTACAGCATTTTATTTAGACTCTTGCTGGAATGTAGCTGAGCACAGTCATTTCTACAGTGATCTCCTCATTGCAACGGAATTCCTGCAATCTCTGCAAATACTTTTCATACAGTTTGGATTGACGGCATGGTTTTGTTCTGGGCAAGAACTCACTGTGAATGGAAGAGAGCAGGGAGAGCAGTGATAACCCCCCAGGGTAAACAGAACCAATGAATGTACTGCAGATATCATTAAAGTTCAGTAATGCATGATGGCAGAGGAGGAGTTGGGGAGGGTTATTAGCTATTTGAAATAATTAGCAATGTGAAAACTGCTGATAATACTGAAGGGCCATATATACGGATGCTTAAATAGGTGGGGATCAGTTAAGGATTCATGCAAAAAAAAAATTAAAAGTAGTTGTTTCAACTTGAAATCCTTTGTTACCCTGTTGACTTAATTTATTTTTGTTAGCGAACTTTCCATTTTAAGTTACTTAATGTTAATTTAAGTGACAACTGGAATATTTAATTTTATATTTTAGATGACTTATTAAATGTATTAAATAAAAGATGCCATTTGATAATGTATTAATGTTTTCTTCAGTATGCCCTTCTATCATGTTGGCAAGAGATGCACAGATTTATCTCTCCATTTACATATAAATACTGCATTTAACTGGGATTAAAACAGACCGCAGAATCTTAATAATAATGTTTGCATGTTTCAAACATTCATCAATATTCAATATTCACAAATATAAGTGGAATGCTTTATAGTTAAACTGAATGCCTATTGTGAACATCTGAAAAAAGTTTGTGAGAGGCTAAAATGAGCCAAGGTTTATTCGGTGAAGAAAAGATTTAATATTCTGAGCACTAAAGAAGAAAACACCTGTTGCTGTATTGGTATTCCTGTTTAAGTTTCAAATGAGCATGTATTTTCTACAAGAAAAAAAATAAATACAAAAAATTAAATACAAAAATAATAAAAAAATATACATATATATACATACATACATACATACATACACACACACACACACATATATATATATATATATATATATATATATATATATATATATATATATATATACACATTCAAATTTCAAACTGATACTGACACTACACACAAATGATAGATTAAAATAAATATGTTTTTTTGTGTGTGTGTTGTATTTAGTGGTCATTCTGTCTTGGCATCTTGTCTCTCTCTCTTTTTCTTGCTTGTAATGTGAATGACGCACGTTGCCAGCTTTTTTTGTTATGTGTGTGTGTGTCTGTTGTTGCATTCCTGCCTATATAAGGTAGAGTGTGTCCTCTAGCCAATACCAAGGGATCGGTCAGATATAAGCAGCTAGTGTGAGTGTGTGTCTTTTGTGCATGCGGGCTTTACAGTGTAAATACAAAATAACAATAATAATAAATTCCTAAATATTCCTAAATATTTTTGTCTTGGCTTCCACTAATATCCATATTCTTCACAAATGTTCATTTTACTTTAGAAAAAAATAGGACAACAAGACTAATGCATAACCCCTATTTGGTAATGTGAGAATATTCAAAATATGTTCTTTTCTGTTGTGCATGCTTTTCTTTCTTCTCTTGAACACAAAATAAAATATGTACCATTGACTTCCATTAAATCTGTTAACATTTCTTAAAATATTTTATGTTCCACAGATGAATGTATATATTGGGTATGGCACGAGGGTCAGTAAATGATGACAGTTTTGGGTGAACTATAAAGAAAATTATCTTTGCAGTGAAGGAAGAGAGAAAAAACAGACAAATCAAGATATAGACAGCATTTACCTTGAATGGTTTTGACCAGATAAGTCCATAGACACACACAGCACTAGACGTATACAAAAGCCAGAAATATCTTTGACTCTGTGAACTTTGTGATAGAAAGTTCTTTTTTAAAGAGCCCTGCAATCAAGATGTGCCAAGCAAGTGATTATGTTTCATTTAGTGAAGCTCTGACACACACATCGATCAGCCATTCAGGTGAGGAACAGAGCACCAAAAGAGACATTTAGATTTTCTGCTTGAAATCAATGAAGGGTAAAGAAGGAGGAACCAGGGACACGGGGAGAGAATAATAAAGTGTGTGTGTGTAAATGTGAAAGTATAAAAAATATTAAATGTACAAAATGCCCATTTAAAAAAAAAACACAAGCCATATATGCATTTTTGTATGTATGTGTATGTGCATGTACCTTTGTCTGCTTTTGCTGAAAGCCTTAATAACTGTGCTTTTCCTTCTTGGAATTGTGGACTTCATTTTCTACGAATTAAAAACACACACATTTGAACAGCGGTTATATGTAAAACTTGCATATATAAGCAGCAACAAAAGTATTCATGAATAAAGAGAAAATATAACAAACGTGAATTTACATAGTAACTATGGCAACCCTCTGTGAAGTGAAAGTGAAAGAAACTGTTTACACCAAACAATCTGCTTTCTTCATATAACACCTGGTTAAAAGAATTGGTAAAGGCTTGTCATCCTATGTTTATTAAATAATAATAATGTAAAAGATCAAAATTCCAATAAATATATATATATATATATATATATATATATATATATATATATATATATATATATATATATATATACAATATTGCTTTTGTTTGTTTTTTTAATTCTGATGGACAAATTAAGGAATCCCTATCCAAAATTGCTAATGGAAATTCTTTTGCAACTTTTAACAAATATAAAAGGATCCTAATAGATTTCCACAAATAATTAAATAACAGGGTCCTGCATCATTTTAGCTCAAATTATATTCCATGAAAAAGATTCCCCAGGCTTTCTAATTCATGCATGTTAATCTAAAAGTGTTGAGTCTCTGTCTAATATGGTAGCCCAGTAAGCACACATACAGTACATATCACAAGGACATCTGTTAAAGATCTGGAAAACGCTGCAGTCTTAATGTGGAGGCATGCAGGTGAGCAGCTGCTCTTAAAAGAGAAAACATCATATAGCAAAAAAAAGCAACTAGATGCCTGGGCAACATGTGATATCAGAACACATGGGTCTGAATGAAAAAAAACAACACATGAGCTTTGTTTTTTGTGTTTTTTTTCACAGAAAGAACAGAATTCACAGCACAGCAAGGAAAATGGAAATGGTCTGACTGAGAATCTGTCTCTTTTCACTCCTCATGCAGTGATCATAGGCTCCCAAGTAATTTCACAGCATTTCATTTGGTGCACCCCAGGGGATCAGATGTCAATCATGAGTATCTGGGGTACGCTGACAATCGCCAGGTGGAGAGGGTAACCATCGGGTTGTTGGACTGTTCACGCCCAGCAATTCTCGGTAGTACAGAAACAGACAGTGGCAAAGCCTGCTCATCGCCGTGGGTCCTCCAGAGTGCACAGGTAACATCTAGACTAGCGTGTCAAGACTCTCACAGGAGCGCAGCGGCCCCCTGTGTCCCAGCTGGGCCCCCAAGTCTGGGCCCCTAAGACCACAAAGCAGCCTATAGCAGCCATGTACTCACCTGTGGTCCATGTGGGCACCAAGGTCAGCGCATTTGCACTGGGGAGTCGAAAGTTTATGACCTTGCACAGCATTTTTCTTACACGCTGCGACTTATCGACATTTGCAGCGCCACTGGGTTGTGATGATGTTCAGGTTGTGGCACTTCCGTGGACCCCATATGTTGAGTCACAACATAACTCGTAGACAGATAGACAGATAGAAAAAGTCTCAGTTGCTTGTGTAACCCTCATTCCCTGAAGGAGGAAACGGAGACATTATGTCCCCTTGCCACTGCCTCGAACTGTCATTTATGCTGGGACACGTTTTCAGCTAGTCATGCTTAATCCGGTATTAGTGGATATACCTGTTGCCTATATATACCCATATGCATGAGTACTAGCCACTAGCCAAAATTTATTGCCATTTTCTCTTAGAGGCAGATATTATTGGGCCTCCCAAGTGAACCCCCAAATGTCGAGCCACAACATAAGATCTCAGTTCCCTCCATCAGGGAATGAGGGTTACACACGCAACTGAGACTTTTCATATCTGTCTGTTACTACAAGTTATGTTGTGACTCAACATCCACGGGTCCACGGAAAGTGCCACAACCGAAACATTCCTTGCGGATAATACCTGTGCTAGAACTCTGCCCTTGCAGACTTCAATTCATAAACCGCAAATTGAAAAGCAGTATAGAGAAGTATTTACCTAGGCAGAGTTGAATAATAATAGCTCTGTATCCCACATGGAAACGACATACCGTGAGTCTCAAACACCATTGTTTACTCTTGTGCATCTCACTGAAAAACAGTAGAAACTAGTCTGGATCACTAATAACACCCCCATTATTTGCATAACATATACCCACCCTTGTTGTAGGCCAGCCACCGGCTGAACCATCAGAAGATCTGCAGGTATTATGAAGAGACAAGCATGAAAATAGCAAAAATGGCAGGTCATGGAAATAAACGTTATGTTCCAGGCTGTGTTGGGGACGTGAAGTGCACTTACCTAAGCCACATACTTTCTATGTAGATATCAGAGAACAATTTAAAATATTTTATCAAGACATTCTATGGCACCTTTAATTTTTTTTTAAAAAGTGTGAAATAAATGTTACTTTTTCTAATGCTGTCATAAGTAGCGCACTGATGCAAGTAAATCATTTTTTCCAGTTTAACAGTGTTAAAAATACAGTATTAACACTGCGGCTGAGAGGGCTGAGGGTTGTTTTTTCTTGACAAGAACGGCATTCATTTAGAAGCAGAACGCCTTTATGACCACATCAAACAGGAGATTCTAAGACGTGCACTCCACTTCACCTCAGCACTAGGGGCTAGTCAAAAGAGCTTGGAAATGGTAGCGTGACAAGGAGCTGTCAGGTCATATGTCCCTAAAAACTGATTTTCCTGTAGCCTGTGATCTGCATTACGTTCAGCAGGGTCCAGCTCTGAAAATGTATAATCCAATAACCCAGTCGCCGTGAGAATCAAAGAAGAAAGCAACTTTTATAGCATTAAGGATATATCTATATTTAATTTAGAATTTAGTTTGTTTACCTTTATTCAATTTCTGTATGTTTCTTACTTGCTAAAGGGCACATGAATTACATATTATAATGGATAATGGATGTTATAAGTTCACTTAAATTAGAAGTTGTTATTTTTTAAAGTCTAATAAATGTTAAAATTGATAGCTCTCAATTATACTGCGACGGTGAATGACAATAGTCAATAGATAAATATTTAGAAAAAAGAGACATCAGTAGAATTGGTATCATTGATACTCACCTTCAGTCATAAAGAAGTTGTCTTTGTGCAGTTTTCAGTATTAATTTGAAGATTGAATGTGAAATTATTGTAATAGTATATTTAAACACTTTAATTAAGATGATTCTAAGATTCATTAGAATAAAAATATGATTAATTAGGGTTTTTTTATTGACAGCACTATTTTTTTACTTTATTATTATTATTATTATTATTATTAATGTGGTCAACTTGCCGTTACAACAAAGTAAGCCTAGAATTAACCTCTAACTTCACAACAAATTAATACCCATCTAAATGAAATAAATCCTTTCAGTCTTAGACCCAAATGCCTTTTTAACAGCATTCCAGCAGTTATGCAATCTATAAACCGTGACTAAAAAGGAATCCATTTAATGTGAATTTGATGGAAATATGCAATACCAAGAAAGGCAGAAGAGCTTTTTCTAAACATCGAATGCTCTTGAGTGTCCGTGTAATGCACTGCATGTATAGTGTGCACATTCACAGGCATCAAAGCTGGCCATGCACTCCCCCTTCTAAACACCATCTGACTTAACACGCTGTAATCTAAATAGCATCTTCATTTTGTTCCTTCATCATCCTCCTCTTCCTCCTCCACTCAATCTGAGTACATTAGCTGGAAGGCCTTTCACTTTCATTTTATTTCATCAAATGGAAAAGAACCTCTAGTGAATAGCCACAGTAAATGCCACACACAAACTCATAACACCTCCAATATCATTGCTCCGTCCTCCTAGCTTATTGAAACTTCTAAAAACATATGCAGCTTTCAGCAATTTAATCCCATTACTGGCCCAAACATACTGTTAATAACAGAGCGGTTTTGAACCCTTTTCATTGCGAAATGCAATAATGTTTGCTGAATACAGGCCAATCTGCTATTAAATTGCTGTGCGACCTTTAAGAAAAAATTTACACTTAAATACGCAGCAATACCTCCCGAAATTAGAATGCTATATTTAGTTTAGAGGCTTTCATATTTCGATATCGCTTACCGCTAGTAACAATATTAAATATGAGCTAAAAGCATGCATTATCACATTTAAGAAAATGTCTGCCGTACAACTCGCATACCCTTAGTTTGAGGTCCAATCAAGGACAGCTCGTGTGAACTCACACACACCTTTTCTTCCACAGGCCTCGTCAGTGATCCTCTTCTGGTAGATTGAAGGTCAGTGATATTTGAAACCCTCAGATGTGGACTCATTTTCATCCATCTCCCCCAATCATCCTCGGCAAGGCTTCTCTAAATCTTCTCATTCACAGAAAACATGCATAAAATCCTACAGAGCAAAGGATATCGGATTGTCTTTGAAAATATGTTGTTGTTGTTGTTTTCAATCATAAAGGGGTTTGATTTTATCACCCTGATGAGAAGCTGTCTGGATCTTGGTGTGAGGAACTTTACCCACCCAGCCTATCTCCTGTCCCCCCACAACTTTTTCTTTTCTCTTTAATTTTCATTACTGTCCTCTTCCTTTCGCCCTCCCTCCTTGGCAAGGCTTTCTCATTTCTTTCCTTGTGTTCTTTCTCTCTGTGTCCCGTTTCCCTCACACACATTCTTTCTGCCGCACTCTCTCTCTAAATATGGACATGGAGGTTCAGTGTTCCACAGTTACTGAAGTTCCAAGGCCCCCCGCTGGATGTTATTGTCACTACAGGAACTGTGAAAATTAAGTTCAGCTTTGCAATCAACAGCAATTGAGTATTTTAAATGTTGCTTTGAAGCAGCTCATGATGACGCTTTGTGCTGAACATTCATTGCAGAACTAATGCCGCAGTTTCACAGTTCACAAGTGGTGAAAAATGCCAGCTAATAGAAGAGAAAATAGCCAGCTTTTGAACGGTAATATATCAAGCAGCAACTAAAAAAGTTTTAGAATGGTTTACTTCATGGGCCATAAGACCTGCTGAAGCTCTTCCCGCCAACAGAGCTGTGACAAGGGTCTGAGTCACACAAGAGGTTTTATCTTATTGCCTCCATCTTGTCACTTCTTCACTCACACGAGACAGCACTTCATCAGCACTAAGACACAGACACAGCCAGTGTGCCATTTTAAATGTCTATTAATATTTAATTGGTTATGCGTTTACGTTTTTATTTGCTTCATATTAATTTGACACTTTTATCCAAAGCCACTTACAAAAGAGGACAACAGAAGCAATCAAACCAGCATTACCATATCATTTGTCATTGCATAAATGCATGCTTGTACATTTTAAATGGCACTCTAAATGTACACATTTCATTCCATTAAACAAACACGCCAAGCAGTATCTGCCAACCTTTTTAACCATCTGCTTTAACCTTATCATTTCTGGGTCTTGTTAAGTGTTTTTAAGTGTTAAGGGCCATTAAGTGTTTTTTACATGGACAATGTGCTGATACTCATGAAATATCAAAAATAAATAAATGACACGATTGTTTTCTCTGATTTGACATCAAAACATAAACAGACTTTGAACAAAAACATCAAAACACGGTTTGGATACAAACCAATAGCTGGAATAATGGGGAAAATCATTGTGTGCCGGTCACATTTTCATTCCAATTAAGGATTAAAGAACATCTTTTAATGTTTTTTCCCCCTTTGTTCTGTTCTCAGTGTGTGTTTGTGTAGGCGTCTTTGTAAGGAGTGAAGTCTTTGTAAGAGTGCAAAGGCCTGGTACACAGCTGGAAGAATTCCCAGAGCTAGAGAACTTAAACTTCTTCACCAGAATTCATTCAGTCATTCTGCCATAAATAAAGTGCAGTTTTGAGCTAAGAGAGTCATGCAGAAGAGGCTGATGAAAACACTTGCTTAAGACTCATCGTGAAGTAACGAACCCAACTTCTCCTTTAAGACAAACTGAATATTAGAACTTCCCCTTTAAGAGATGGGCCACAACTTTAGCTGGTTGAGTGTTGAAATGGTGATTGCACACACATCTGATTATTAACAGAGATATTGAAAGCTCACTTACACCCCAGGCGTGGCCACACTCACACACTCATACACAAATACGTGCACAACACACAATCTCACAATGAGCAAGAATTTTGTCCACTGTATATTTATATATCAGCCTATTAACAAGCAACTTGTACTCTAGTGAACAACGTATATAATATCATCTAAATGCATATATATCTAACCACACACGTACAGACATAAATAGTACACAATCATGCGAAAAAATGATTAGACTAAACATGCAAATAGTAATATACAAACAGATGCACAGAGCAACAGAGATGTTAGAAATTAAACAGAACACAAACTATCCATTTTTATTTTACATTTGATGCTTTGATAGGAGCAGATAAGAGCATCAATGCATGTGTGGTGAGAGTGTGATAATGAGTGTATGTGAGTCATCATGACTAGTGTGGTTATAAGCTTTGCTGATGTATATCTAGTCATACTAAAAAGCTGCAACCAAACCAGAACCAACACAAGCAGAAGAAAGCCCCAGATCTCTCCGAACCAAGCTTCTGATTAAATATAGCTATACCTAAAACAAATAATTTTCTCTCCTTTTTTTTATTTCTTTGTGTGTATGTGCTATTTTGGCTACTCGAGATAACTGCATGACAAGATGAAAAAACAGAGAAGAGGTGTCTCTTCGAAGGAAGTGTCTTTTCTTTAGAAGGCATCACAGAATTTTCTCTCTGTCTTTCTTTCAAACACATCTCTGTGAGAATCAGGCCTGAAACGCTGCTGTTGTGACGCTCTCAGCCGCAGTGTGGAGGGTGGAGGCAGCTGCTGAGCGGTCACTGTTGTGAGTCAGTGATCACTGAAGCTTTCAAAAAAAAAAAAAAAACTGTTACAATTCCATACATATTCTGATTCAGTTTCACAGATATAAAACTGGAGGGTACAAGTCACGCCAGATAGGCTACATTTCTTCATCTGCTGTTTTTCTTAGAATCGTTTTTTTTTTTGCGTCCTGTAAATCTTACTGAATCTAACTGCACATTTACATAATTATCAACCTCCTCATGACTCAAAATGACATGCATGTCCTCAATAACATGCACTACACACTGCTTTCCTTTCCATAACTGCATTATCATAATTACCACCCTTTGCACTCTCATTATGCTCCTCTTCTTTTCCTTGTCTTCCAGTGAACATTTTATGAACAACAATGAAAAAAACTGAATGAACAGCAGATGAACAAATACTCTACAAATACATGTTCATGTCCAGAGTAGCCAACTTGGATGTCAAATGAGTTGGCTCTTCCACACAGGACCTTAGAGAAGTCACCTCATCAACATGAGACAGTAGTGACTACAACAACTAATAAATTAGTAGCCTCTGTTCTTTACTAATCTTTGTAATGCAAGATATTTTTCACTAAATCCAAAAACTCTCTGACCCTCTAAAGACAGCAAGGGAACTACCATGATCATTGCACATAAACATAGTAAAATAGCCCATGTGTCATCAGTGGTTCAACCGTATAAAGGGTCAGAGAGCTGTCGGATTTAGTCAAAAATATATATGTTTTTGTGTTCCTAATTATATATCCTAATATCCTAATTTGTGTTCTGTAGATGAATGAATGTCTTACAGGTTTGGAACATGAGTAATTGATAACAGAAATTTCATTTTTGGGTGAAGTACAGCAACAGCAGGAAGAAACAGAGAAAATTTTCGGCTTGTCTTCATGTCATTATCTTTACATGATAACAAATATAATTGAAATTACGCAAATGTAAACAATAACAGCTTCTTCTACCCCTGAGACCACTGAAATCTGCTAAACAAGATGACAAGCTTCACTGTTCTTGGCACTGTTTTTATCATTTCAGGCAGCATTTCAATCTGGCAATGGAAATATGTGAGCTTTTGTTTCTAACCCGTATCGTCTCAGCTGCGTGAGACAGACTTTCAAGCTGGTCAATGGACCACCGATGCCACATGCTGTGTCATGACTCATCTACACGAGAAAAACAAGAAATACAAAACATGTGCTTTAATCATCTATAAAATGCATTTTGTGCAGCTGTGTTTGAGTAACTAGTGTATGCTGGTAATTTAGAGTAACTTGCAATACATATATTACTGGAGCACTTTTTAGTTAAGTGTCTTTCTCAGAGACACATGAAGGACTCGTGACCCGTGGACTTTTTGTCTAACCTGGTTACTCGTTGACAGCAATATTGCCCTGCACCAACAGAAAGCTAGCTTGTGTCATCACCTTGATAGCACATAACCATAACCTGCCAAACTGACTAGTAAGTTGACAGAATTACACACAAGGGTTGATTTTCATCTGCACTTTTCACAGCTGCATTTTGAGACTGGTGGGTGTTAATTTCAGTCTGATAGTTCACAGGGGCAGACACTGTCACCCTCTTTTTACATTTGAGGAGACAGAAAACTATTTAGCCCTACCTTTAAGAGTTTGTTTAGGTTTTTAACCAGCCGAAGCAATGGGAACTTGACAATTTTGACAAAAAAAGCCATTTTCTTCTCAATGCATCTACATTGAGCAATTATATTTTAATAAAGGCACGCCGCAGTGTGCCAAAACGACAGCAAATGTCAGAAAGGCACAGTGAGAGTAAAGTGCTCGTGACAGCCAAACACTCAAGCTTGATTAGACTGAACTAGCACACAGCCAGTGACCTGTTCACATTAACTTGACTATTCCTACACCTCTCTAGTGATTCAGTCATTGCTTATGGGGCAAAAGACTCATCATCAGCCATTAAGTTAGCTGCTTCCTATTCTTGCGTATATTAAAAACATGTTGTAACAATGATGTGAATGTCTTTTTACACACACACACACACACACACACACACAAAAACAGGATGCCAAACTTGTCTTTTCACAATATAGTATTTTAGTATTAATTTGTATTACTTCTGGTTAAATGTAAAAACTATTTATAGGATATACATTATTTAACTGTGTGAATTGATCAGAGCTGGTTTTAGAACAGCCCTGTTTTAATAATTTTGGAATTAATTTTTCGCTCTTATTCCCAGACTTTTGTCTTATAAATTTAGCTTATAAAGTACAAAGGCAGTCAAGCTACAACTTAACCTGAAGTTCCAGTGATACCAAAGAGTTTGATGCCTGACCAGGCCGTCTGCCAAATGGGAAGATAGAGTTAAAACTGAGCTCAGCAGTGTTGGGACATGAACAGAAAAGTGTGAAACACCAGACCTCAGAGCATCCAACATCCTTAGCAGAAATTCACACATTACCACATGACAGCTGAGCACAAAACACCAATCACCCACAAGAGCAGCCTCTGAAGAATTCGTCCATTGCAACTGGACTCGAAAAACAGCACATCTGTTGGCAGCACTACGAACCTCAAACTTGAACATCACACTGTTGTCTCAAATTATTTAAAAGGCACCTGGAGGATGAAAGCAAACACTTAATCAGACTGGCAAAGAGTTCCTTACTTCCCAAAGTGGTGTTAACATAATTTACAATTTACACTTCAGTAAACTGTAAGCCATCACTTAAAACCAGACACACTGAGCAGCAGGGGGGCCTGAAGACTCTGCTCAACCATAAGCTTTGTAATTTTTTTTTATTCACTGCACTTTAATAAAGTAAATGAACCCACATACTGATTAAACATTTTTGTTGGAAGGAATTTGAGTTTCAAATTATTTTTCCATTAGTGCAGACAACATTTCTATTACTGAGGAGGGAAAAAAGGCATGTTTATATCAAGGAGGGAATTGCTGGGTTGTGTTAGTGTTATTAAGTGCATTAAAATATAAAAGGATTCCAAATCCATCCAACAGTTTTCTAAGGATGCAGGATTATTGCCACTAGAAGCTGGCAGACCAGTCTCTCCACACTCCACAGAAGCAAAATTAATATCCCTTCACTGTGTTCAGCAAGGGCTACACAACACTTTAACGGTGCCCACATCTGACCTGAATTCAGGATTGATAATAACATGCTAGCATAAGTTACTGCTTTCTTCAACCAGCACGTTTGTGTTTGTATGTTCATTAAGATATTATGTTCACATTAACTAAGATTTTAATCACCCACTGTATGCATACACACTCTGAATGTATTACAAGCATGGAAACTGCTGGCAGCTTGGAATCCAAAGGAAGTCAGAAATTCTGCCAACATAGTGAATGAAAAATCTGTAAAAAGTGGGCACATGTACAGTGTTTAAAAAAAGGTGCTTTCTGTATTTATCTGTAGTCACAATGGTTTTACCCGTATTTTTAATTGCATTGTGCATATATTGCATTGTGTTAAACCACACAGATTCCATGAAATATATATTTAACATAAGATACTGGTTCTGCTAGAACATCATCTATTATTCTACAAGGATGACTGGCCCAATACAACACACACAGGGCTACAGTTTGTGGAGTAATTTGGCGGGAGAGTTTGTGGCTGTTATTGCAAACTCAGAGCTTTTTTTTTTAACATTTCACAACTACTTTAACACATACAGTGTTGTCTTTTAACCTCCAGATATTTCCTGCTCTGAAGCCTGCGTGTTATCTTCCCCCTTTTACTTCCTCCTCTTGCTGGTGGCTTATTAGTGATCACACACATGCTGTCCTCTTCACACAAACACTCATCAGCGCCTGATACATACGTGCTCCGAAGAGCACACATGCCCGCGGACGGGCCACCCCAAAGAGACCTGTGGATCCGACCAACGGTGAAGCGAGGGATGCCAAGGTTTGAACATCTTCCAGGCATCAGCTAAGCTAGACAGATGCAACTGTAAACTAGCATTAAAATAGAAAGGGAAGTGAAGAGAAGCAGAGAGCTGCACGGTGGGCGAACAGAAAGCGCTAATCATTGCATAATTCTAAATTATTACTTGTATGAGGTCTTTCATAGGATTTTGAGCTTTTTTTAAAATTATTTTAATTAAAAAATATTGTGATCAAACGCATTTGATCTCATAATTACCTGACTATTTGAGCTGGGTGCCGCTCTTCACTCAAGGACTCTCTTTAGTCTGAAAAATCTTTGTAAGGAATTAAGAATCATTGATCATTCAGCTTGTTAAAGCACATCTAACGAATAGAGGAAGGGGGAGGAGTGAGAAAGAGAGATCTTCCTGAACTAAATGTGTTTTTTAATATCATTTTTTCTCCCTCATCTCTCTAGGTCTATTCACACATCTGCCGGTCTCTCTCTGATCTAGACTCTTCTCTTAGAGTATTTGACAGACTGTGGTTGACACTCGATTTAAGGGGGTGTCAGTTTGTCAAATACCCCAAGAGAGGGGGCACGAGTCTCCAAAGTTCTTCGTCACCTGTTTGACACCAGCGACCCTGTTACACCGTGTGCAGCAGTGCACGTGTAAGCTTCTTATGATCAGCGCTGTGTAGCTTGCTTACAAACTGTTGTCTGTTACTGCTGTCTATTACCCATTTTAAGAAATGTATTCTGACTACTTGTGGATTACATTTAGATTACTTTTTATAGACTTGTTTATAAATTTGAATGGGTTTTTTGTTAGCAAAAAAGCAAAGAGAAATAAAATATGTTCTATTTTTTGCTCTCAACATCGTGAAACGCGTTACATAACTTCAGGATTTCGCAACTAAGGTAAGAACTGCTGAGGGTTTATGAGTTGATAAAATAATAATACAAAATTTTGAAGATTTTATGTTTCCCTGCATGTCATTGTGACCATTAAACGTCATCAGACAACTGTGAACATGTGAATGTGCTGTTAAATTATTATATATAAATATTAACATGCTATAATTGGCTGAGAGGTGATTTTGAACTGGAAGAAAGGATCACAAAATAATTTACATGGCATTTACATATATTGTGAATTTTTACTGCTAAATGATGCCACACATAGTACAATTTTTTAGAAAAAAAATTTAAGACAAAGATGGATGAACAGGTAGATTAGATACATAGATTAAAAAGTACTATTAATGCAGTGCTATGTGTGTTAAGGATCATAACGATATAATAAAGAACTCTTACACTCTCAACATGATTTAGACAGCCAGTGTTTAGCATGCTGAGCATACTGACAGCTAATGAGAGATTGCACACACAAGTTCCTCGCTACAAACAACAGGGTTGTGAAATTTGTGTTTCATTGTTAGAATGTGGTGTAACGTGTGTGGGAATGTGCTATCTGTTAATTAAATCTAACTATGTTTTGTTTACATTTAGCATTTCAATTCTACGTGCAGTGGTTGTTTATTAGAAAATGAAATCATAATTACTAATGAAAATTTCCATCAGGTTAACAAGAAAAGGCAATAAGTATTTACAGAAAGAAATACCAATGCTTGCAAGACTGCAACAGAATGCTGTTCATGTTTTATTTTAAGCTTAGGTGTTGGCATCTGGTCTTGCCATAATAAAAAGTTTGAGTCAGCATTGTCATGACACCCAGTAACCACACTGTAAAAAGTGATATGTTGGTTTAACTTAAAAATATTGAGGAAACCCCATGCCTTTTAAAATGGAGGAGTTTGACCAACTCTGGTCAATTCTAAGGCTGATGATACACAGCTTTTTTTAAGCAGTGTTGCCTGGCCACTTCTGGATAATTTTTAAGACAATGGCAGATATTCCGACTCTGAAAACATTCTATTTATATGATTTAAAAAGATACAAAAAAATAGTAATCTGCAAAAGTGAAAAAAGAGAAAAACCTAATGTTTGAAGAATACCAATACACTGATGGTCCTTGCATGCATGCGCTAAGAATGAACAGCCTTCAAACAAAGCTGTTGTAAAACCGGTTGTTTTCTTACTATATAAGACATACAGCGGCCTCAGAACAGCCTGAGGTTGAGCAGAGGTTATAAGGTCATTCTTGATTTACTAGCCCATAGTTTTAAGCAGTATTGATCTATATAATGACCTCATGCTTTGTAGGCTAACAACAGTATAATCCCGCTGTTTGGATTATGCAATTTAACTCACACATTCACATTGATTTTAGAAGGATGCGATTTTAAACTTTCAAATATGCAGATGAGTTCATCTTCAATCTAATGCACATGTGTCAAAGGCCCTAAGTGCAATTACTGTAATACATGTTAAAACATTCTTTCAAGGCAGCAGCCTTAAACTTGTCAGATAGGAGTCTTAAACAGTGCGAGATGGTAATGAAACTCATGTAAGTGACTGAAATTAGATTACATTCCAGTTTTTAATGTGCATTTGATCATAGTTACGTGGGATTACAGTACTTACAAAAGATGTTGTTATTTTAAAGAGAACAAGTCTATGGAACGTTAAATTGATTCTGAAGGTTAAAAAAGTATTTCGGTGACACTTTATTTTGATGGTCCCTTTTGATCATTTTGTTAGTAAGTATCTTCGCATGTACATGTCAACCAACTTTCATTAGAGTATTAGTAGACTGTCTGATTAATATCTGTTAGCTCTTCATTGTGATGACCTCCCAACAGACATTTTACTGACCATAGATAACGTTTCAAGAATATGTCAACATATTCTAACACTAACCCTACCGGTCTACTAAAACTCTACTAACACTTTGAGAGTCAGAAGATATGTAGCTGCAGCTTTACTTATAGTCAATAGAATGTGTTAAAGGGACCATCATAATAAAGTGAAACCAGTATTACTTTCGATAAAAAAAAAGTCAAATGTCAAAGTATAATATGCCCACACACATGCCTCAAAACATTAGGTTCATCCACGCTGAGGAGCTGTGACGATGCTGTGTGTTTGTAAATAAAGAAATACATGGAAAAAATATTATTTTTAACACCCATTCTGTTTTAAGGTAGTGTTTATGCAAATATGTGTCATCTTAGCATAATTAAATAAATGCATTTTAATAATGAGGAGGACATTTTAAGCTATGAAAATTGAATGTTTTATCAAGATCAAGGCAAATTTGATTTCCCATGTCATGACCCCTAAAATGTTGCCGTGTTAAGATTCTTTAGGCTATTATATAGAAGCATACTGGTGGGTCACATTCATTTTATTATTTTGTATCATTTCAACCATGCTCATACGCCTTCAAAACAAAACAAATCAAAGTAAAACTGATCTTACTGTAGGCCTATATTGGTGTTAAATTAACATGGAAATTGTACATGTGAATGCTTGCGTATCATTTGCTTCTCACTGCCCCTAGTTTTCCTTGCTGATCTCTTGTGGGACGTGGACTGTCATCCCATCCATCCAGTGCTCCACAGTCACCTGACAACCCAGACGAGATCTGAGGCAAAGACAAAATTCATTAGCACAGTAGGGAATTTTTATTTTTTTATTTTTTACAGTCTGTCTTAGTAAACATCTTAACTTTCTGAAATAATGCCATTTAATCGGTTTACTGAAGTTCAGGTACTGTTGTACTGTTTAGAAGTTAGTATGTTATTATTTGGTATTTCACAAACCATCAAGGATAAATTTACCTATTTTCCCCAACGTCAGTGCAAATATAAGTTGCCATTTTATATTTTATGTTGAAGACGTAGCCACAATATAGCTGATTGAACTCATGTATGATTCATTTGATGGAGACGATTAACCTGCTTGCAATGCACTTCAGTTTACTTGTGCTCAGCTCAGTTCTATTTCATTTGCACATTGTTGTTATCTAACAGCATTATTTATCATGTCGTAGTTCAACAACAGTTTAAGTAAAATCATTTCTTTATTGTCTAAGATGCATTGATGTGATTACCCCAACCACGAATAATACATTCTAACATTCTAATGTTAACAGCAAAAATCATAGCTGTTGTCCTTTTCACGTTGCTCAAAAATCATCTGCACACTCAGTGTGATCTATTCAATAGAATCGGTGCACATTGTTATGCAAAATGTGATGATTATTGGAGACACATTCAAGATGCATGTATACAAATTGGAAATGGTAGCTGCATGCTGGCTGGCAATTTGGATCCATGAAAATGTATTTGAATACCCTGGAAACAGGGCTTCTCTCACTCGATTTCCGTGGGTTTTCTATTTGCAAGAGTCAGGGAGCTGCTATTTCTATGCAGGAGTCCCCCAGATATTGTGGGAGAGGAGGGATATCTGATTAGCACTAGATGAATCATACTGACTCACGTAAAGCTCCACTGGTTTTTTAAATTCGGGTGTCTTACGTCTTGGTGAGTCCGTAAGCCAAATCCAGCATGTCAACCTCTTCATCCACTGCTGGCTCCAGTTTGTCATACACACTCTCCTCAAATATCAGGTGGCAGGTAGAACAGCCCAGAGAGCCCTCACATGCTCCTAAAACACATACACAATGTTTTATAAGGACATTCAATAATACAGTACAAGCTGTATTTTTTATCCCATTACTCTGTTATCAATTTATTACTTGTCATGCTAAATATCTAAATAGATCGGTAAACATAATTTCTGTACATAATATCTTTTATAGATTTAGAAGTAATTATCTGTCTATCTAGTGGTTTCAGAACACCTGACAAATCTGAAAATATTTTTATATACTTTTTGTGCTACCTAAACAGGATTTAATTTCATAATGTTCATGAAACACACAGATGGTTGGTCTGAACACATAAAGGAACATAAAGAACATAAAATGTATCTTCAGCAAATCTTTATATCCAATTCATATTCAATATTCATTCATTGTCATACATACTGTATGTATACATTATCAAGTACCACCTCACAATTTTTATTCTGGTTTGAGAATTAATATATATATATATATATATATATATATATATATATATATATATATATATATATATATATATATATATATATATATATATATATATATATATATATATATATATATGTATATATATATATATATGTATATATATGCATATGCATATAGGAGCAAAAGTTCTATAATGCACACATTTAAAACAGTTGGAACTGATCACATGGAGGCAAATTAACACAAAAAAAATGGTTTCATTACCAAAACCACTGATGTCAAGATTCTTCTTGATGACAGCGTCTAGAAGAGTCTCCCCCTCTGTGACAAACACACTGCTTTTTACCCCAGACTGATTTACAAAATGCACCAGCACTCTGGAACTGATAACACACACACAAACACACTGAACTCATTTCCTCTCATTGCACTCAAGTTCTTGGTGGAGGCATTCTTAATCACAAAAAAAAAAAGTAACATTTTTAAACAATGGATTGGCATGATGAGTCAAATAGTGTTAAAGTGAAAGACAAACAGTGCTTGTTACTAAAAGTCAGGAACAATTTCATTTTATTTAAAAAGCAGGAACAATTTCATTTAATTGAATTTAGTTATTTTAAAGAGGGAGAATCTGTAGTGTCACACAAGCGTTTTGATTGGTTTTAATCATTCAATGTTTCTGATTGTGCAATTGAGGGCCCTTGTGGTTGCTCAGCTGGGCATTAATGAATTGCCTGTAAATCACAGATAATGACACTCTCAACAGATACCTTTTAGTTTTGTGATTGCTGACCAAATGAAAAAAAAGCAGTGCCGGGTAAGTTTGGTTACTTATTATATCTTTAACAGTGCAGATTACTGTGCTGCTACATAATAGGCTACTTATTACTTTCTAAATCCTATATCAACCACAGCCAGCTGAACAATACAAGAAAAGACATTTTAAAATGCATAAACTATTCTTGAACTGATAAACGTAAAGACAAGTACATAAAAAAAAAAACATTTTGAAATTAAATGTTATTCTTTCATGTTAAACAAACTATAGTTGTATATAGAACTATTGCATACAGTATTAAATGCAATTACGCCCAAAATAAATGTAATTAAATTGCAGAGAAATTAAGAGTAATCCCGTACTGTACCTTCTCAAGGGTAAAGTAAAATTAAAATAATTAATATTAATGCATCACACCCAACACTAAAAATAACAGTAATTTAATTGGACGTTTGTCCAAGAATATCATGACATTGAACATGGTCTTTCACAGTCTTTAAACAGTGCAGTTTGAAAACAAAGCCCAGAAAATTCTATTTTGAGTGTTTTGGACTTCAAGTAGAAAATGAAAAGTAGATTACCATTCTCTCAGCACAAGAAAAAATGTCCCTGACTAAGGCATTTGTCCTCGTCATTGTGTTTACACGAACAGTCATAACTGAGTTATAAGTTTTCATGTAGTCAAGCTACATTCATTATTTGTCTGCCCAAGTATACATAACACTATGCGTAACTGAATATCTATGTCATCAAATAACGTCACCACACGCGCACAACGGTGAGGCCAATTGTAAGTCGATTAATGTGTGTACATGCTGGACCACGTTGAGCTACAAATCATATTATACAACTCTGACTGCCACAGTTTCAGCCAGACTAAAGAATTTCTCTTAAAAAGACGGTCCAGAATTTTAGAGTGAATTTTTAAAAGCATTACATTTAAGTGAATTAGGTGGTTCTGTAAATCAAATGACAAATGGCATGTCAAACTTTTCACCAGACTGTTCCCGTTCTAGACTTTTCAGTGATGACTCACGCACTACGCACAGGAGTCTCTGAACACATTTCATTGTCACCCATCCATGAATAACGCACCCCTGCATTTGACAGGCGTGTACCTTTTTGGCTTTGGATTATACTTCCTCTATCACACTCTTCTGAGTTTAGGATTCGCCTAATTTTTGGCTGATGGTTTACGCATTTGAACTATTTCTGTCTACTTCTGTCTATTTGAACTATTTCTGTCACATATAGAGATACATGTATGAGGGAAAAGAGGCTATTAAAAAGGGTGGTGATAGGGAAGTAGTATGACATGTTGAAGAATGTGAAGAAATGGTGTGAGGAGAGCAAAAGATGCCGATTTCCTCAGGTTTTACAAATATAGCCCCCTCCCAAACAAATAACATTCCAGTAAATTCACAAAATTTCTTCCACTTTTTTCGTTCATCATCAACACACATTAGCTAACAACAGATGGACTTTTTTATTATGACACATCATGCACTAAAATACGGTTTTGTAATATTGTGAACAATTCACCCAACTAACTACACCTGAACTGATTTAGTCACATAAACTTGCATAAATAAACAATTTATTTACATCACATACTTATACACAACAGGCAATCAAAGCTACATGTTTGTGTTACATAAAGAAAATTCATTATGTGATTCGTATTTTCATCTAATTGAAATGCACTTCTGAAGTCATTTATTATAATATATCACTACAGACTTATCTTTCTGATCCCTATAGATATTTTATATTATGAGTATGACTTTCTGTTCTTGGAAACGGCTTCGCTCATTAGCTTAGAACACATAACTGCAATATTTATAACTCTATTTAAAGGGCTATCATGAACCGCTCCTCTGTGGCTCTCTCCGACGATCACCTGAGAGAACCCTCCCCCGAGTACTAACCCTCTAACATTACCCATCATGCTCCATACCTAGGATCCGAACGTCTCTAACTCTTTGTCACAGGCACATTAATTGGACTAATAAATTATATGTCATCCTGGACCATTCTTAGCAATGCATATTAATCAAACATCAAGTTTTGATATTTATATATATGAGAAATTTAATATATTCATGCAATATGATCTTTACATAAAATCCTTTCTGACAAAAGAAGAATGTATAATTTTGCTACAATTGCTGCAAATATACTTAATAAATATGTTACTTATGGTTTTGTTGTCCAGGGTCACATATTTTATTTTTACCCATTTTTTGAGCAAAAGCCACTTAGATTTAGCTTACTTGATTCTGAAGGATGGGTGACAAACGGCGTTATCTACAGCTCTCTAGCTATAACCAATCACATGTCAGTAACTGCAGCTTTGTTTCACCAGTATACAAGAACGATGGGTTTCCTTAAATGGGTTAAAATAGGTTGCTAGAAATGGGTGAAAATAATGACCAGCCTGACATGTAGCTCTTGATGATCGAGGACAGGCCTTCAACATTAAACTCTAATAGACACTTGCAGTCTGGAAGGATAAGGAATGGGTATTTTCCAGGATTCTGACAACCTGGTCATGTAAGAAGACCAGGACTAATGGGGAGTTGGGTAGAGTAGTTTTTTGAGAAAGGACCTTGTTTTTCTTGTGTCAAATGTAATTAGTTTGTATTTAGAGATAAATGCTTAAGCTTATCTTTGTGGTGCATAAAAAATATTTTATTTTATATAGAAATAGCTCTGTTCAATAAGTTACTGACTTCAGTCTTTAATGATCACATAAATTGAACTAACCATACTTTGAGCTGTATATTATTGCCATAAGGGCATTACCTTTTGACAAGGTTTTACATTACATTCACATACTCATGCATCATTTTCTGTAAGCTTTGAAACCGTTTGTGTTGAGAAAAGCACAATGTGCAACATAATTTAAATATTGTCACGTCTTTCATAAATGATGTTTTCCACTGGAGTTTTATTATTTCAGAAAATACAGGTATACAAAAATAAAACCTTTTCAACAGAAAATACCTTTGTCCATCCAATCACTTTTTCATTTTGTGGAAAAATAAATAAAGTGTAAATACTAATCTTTTTTTATAGGACACTTTCACTTTTGCGATCAAAAGAAAATTATTGAGGGGAGGTTTTGGTTGGGAAGGAGAAGACTTATTGAAAGCAATCAGCAGACATCCAGTCCAACGTGTCAAAGACTAGAGATCTTTTCTCTGATTACAGATGCAGAGGCAGATGGGAGAAAATGTTTGTTTTATCAGTGCAGCAGTGATAGAAAGACCATCTGATTAGATGTTATTCCAAACAATCTGGTGTAGGCAGAGATAAAAAGCACCTCTGATTCCTGTGGAACCCCAGTGGGTTGATAACAATGAGCTATTTCACCAAATACTAAAGCAGATATGCAATTCACCAACTGAAGAAAGTACATGCATTTACTGTATATTGTGTGCATTAAAGCTAAGAATACAACAATAATTCTAGTGATCTTTCAAAGAGATGCTGGTTGGCAAAACATTCCCAAAGCCATTGTTAATAATGAGCCAATTGAAAATTCATCATACAATTATTGTTTTCAGGTTTTTGGAAATGCAGTTCATACAGAATCCTGTCATAATTTTTTTTCACTCTAGTTTTGTACCCACTGAATATCTTTACAGATGATCAATAACTAAGTACATGTAATTGATTGCTGTAGTTAAACTTAAAAAATGTATTATACTGCAAAAAACAAACAAACTGTACTTAAAAAAATACTTTTTTTTTTTTGTTTTATTTCAAATAAATAAATTAAATAAATCTCGCCGTTTTGCTTTTTTTGTTAAAGCGTTGCTGTTGTAAAATTATACAGCTGTGTTGCTGTGTTTTAAAGTGGGTGTTTCTTGTTTTTTTTTATCAGTCTGTATTTACAGCAGCTTCACTGCCCACTCAGTTCATATGTGGGTAAATGACTACATATAGATGTAAGATCACTACCATGCTGCCTTTAAAGGGGAGGGGAGGGGTGTAAAATAACTACATACATTTCTATATGTTTTAACATTCTAAAATGCTCTTTTTTAATGATGCTACAAGCACTGTTTTGAGTAGGCATACAGTAAAATTATAAGTTTCTTTAGCATTACATAAAATAAAACCCTGCATTGTACCCCTACTTTTACTTGAGTAAAAATCTGTCTGCAATTTCTACTTATAATGGAGAAACACTTGTTATGTCCTTCACTGTATGAGCAAAACTTTTTTTATATTACACAAGGGAAAAAAATGTCACATTTCTAATCAAACAATTGTACACATCTCATTACTAAGAACTATTACAGTTGGTCATTCATTGTATCTTCAGAGAGTCAGATAATGGCTGAATCAAACAAGAAAGGCATCATCTAAATATGATAGCAGGAAGTGCGAAGTGTTAGAACGGTCAAAGAACAAGAGTAAGGTTGCCATGAGAATGTGAGAGAGAAGCTGTAGAAGAGAAAGTTTTTCATTTTCACTCAAGAGAACCTGACATATAGCTATAATTTATCCTCTACATGCTGTAGAAGCACCTAGACTTACATTTACATTTATTTTTTAACAGAATATTTTATTCAAGTGACTTATACAGCTGATGAATACATTAAGTGACTCATTATAAAGAGGCAAATAAATGCAGTGCAAAGTGCTTGCAATACAACGTTTCAGGCATTGTTCAGATTAGTACAAGCTAAACAAGGAGAGCTAGAGGAAAGAGAAAGCTATATACATTTTTCAAATATCGATGAAAGCAATGTTTTCAGGTGTCACTTGAAAATTTGTCATACCTTTGTTTAAAAAAACACTTTATTTGAAGGTGTCCATAATGCAGAGTAATTACCTAGTAAGTACTCAGTAGTAGCTGTTGTACTTCCATGAAACAAAATGTACTTATCATGTAACTAAGTTAAGGAACAAGTCTGTTAGACAGCTACTTACGTAACCAAAAGATTGTCACGTATGTGTTGCAGACCTTAATCAATTATAATTTCAAGTACACAGACATAAGCTACTTAAAATAAAGTGTATCAAGAATGTGTACTTCATGTTTATCTGTACTGTAAACCTTATCTAGCTGCATCTTAGTTTGATTGAACCTATTCGTACACAGCTTAAATACATGTTCCTTTCAAATTACATTAACATTAGAGAATATTACACAGGCATAAGCTGCTTAAAATAAAGTGCATCAAGATTGTACTTAAGTTTAAGTAGCTGTGTAACAGACTGGGTCTATTATATGTTTAATAGTAGCTGCCTGTTACATCTGCATAATTACAAGATGTAATAAAGACTTTCCATAGCATTTTTTTCATGTAAGAACAATGGCTACAACTAAGTACCTAATTAGGTAATTACTCTGTATTATGACACCTTAGAATAATGTGCTACCAAAAATTATATTCAGTAATGTATTCCTATAAACCAGAATCTGTGTGCAACACTATTATTCCAACCCCTCTTTAAAAATGTGTGATTTCCACAGCTGGACATTTGTACATTTATATTGAATATGCAAATAAAAATAGTCAAACCCCATTGGCTACACTCATCATAAAGATGTTCCGTAGTTTTTATTGCGGTGAAGAAATGGTACCGACTTGTTTTAAGATATCTAGAGGTTACATCTTCCCTGTACAGACACAAATTATTATGTGAAACAGCAAGAGAAGTACATTACCCATTTGGCTGAGATAGACTGCAGAGTCTGGGAACTGTGTGAATAAATCTCGGATGGGTCCCTGTGGATCCTGAGTGGCACACCTGAGCCAAGCTGGAACGGAGCGGGACCTGTACACACTTACGAAAGGCCATGCTGTCCTGCTGTGCAATTGTGTGTTCATCTGGCTCTGTGAATGAAGAGGGTCTGCATATAATTTTGGAACGTTCTTTGTTTCAAGGACAAAACTGTGAGCTCCGTGTGATGGCCGACCCTGAGGTGGACAAGGTTACACACACAGAAAAAGAAAGAGAGAGCCTTGGACTTAAAGGGATGGTTAGCTCAAAAACGAACATTATTTCATTCATTTCTCACCCTCGTGTAATTCCAAATGTTGCCCCCTCGGACAATTACCAGGAATCAGGGCGGACCGTTAACAACAACAGCACACATTTATAACACTCCTTCTCTCCCTATATTGTTCCCTGAAATCTCTTCTCACAGCGCCCTTAGCTGTGTACATATTGTTTTCTGCACGTCATTCTCTTTAGATTACACTGATGTAAATTAATCACAGAAAATAGAGAAAAAGAGAGAGGAAGCAAATAACAATAATAATTCTTTGAGGCCGTTAAACCCTCCCCCACAAAATAATAAGCAATGTAAATCACGTGCTTCCTTACAGATTAACAGTATAAGCAGTTTCTTTTGTTTATATACCACTGTGAAATCACTACAGTCATCTAAGTTATTAGGTCAGATGTATGTTGAGAGTTGTCTTTATGTTTGCTGGTGGGCCCCCTAGAAGGTTATGTAATGACAAGAATACATTACCACATACATCTCAACGATAAACACTTGCTAATGTCACTTTAACAGCACATTAATCTCTTGACATTTACTGCCTCTTTCCAAGTATAATTCTGGTGTAGAGCATTATTACCACTATATAATTCTCTTAAATATTTTGCAACTGAATATAAAACAACAACAAAACAATGTTTCTCTGAAGTTAAGCGTTTCAAACTCTGACTAATCTTATCAGCATAAAGGATACAGATTTAGAGGACCGACGCTCAACTACGAGGTTGTGCACAGCAGGCTTCTCCATCAGTGTTTTCCCCAACAATGCTCAACCTCGCAGGTGTGAAGGCTCACCCAGGGAGTCCCTTTGGAGTCTGGTTATAGCAGACGTTCTTAGTGGCTAGATTTAGTTTCAAATGACATCACATGCAATTGTTCGGCAATTTTTGCTATTTAAGTGCGCTGGGGCCTGAGAGATTTGAGATTTGTCGTGTTGTTCGAGGCGTGGCCTTGTGGATCAGATTCTATACATAGCTTTGGATTAATCAATCAATCAATCAATCATTTTTATTTATATAGCGCTTTTAACAACACAGGTTGCATCAAAGCACTGTACAGTATAATGACAGGGATGTATAATGGCGAGAGTGACCAATTTCTTATTAAATGCAGAGACGGTCTCTGTAGTCAATTCAACGATAGTCACTAGAAGTTAAGTGTCCCCAACCAAGCAAGCCAGAGACGACAGCGGCAAGGAAACAAAACCCCATCCATACAGAATGGAGAAAAAAAAAACCTTGGGAGAAACCAGACTCAGTTGGGGTCAGTTCTCCTCTGACCGGACGCCCAGCACTTAACTTCCAGTTCAATTTTAAACGCGGCTGTGTCAGGTAGTGTAAATGACTTAGTGTGTGCGTGTGCGTGTGTGCATCAGGATCTGGTGATTGGTCCACGGGGCGCATCTAGGTGTTCTGGTCTCTGATGAACATAATCTCTGGGTGCTGATCCACCATCTAGTCTGGATACAAACTGTGAAAACAGATTGAGAAAGAAACAGGACTAATATTAGTGTAGATGCCATTCTTTTTACGATGTCACAAGTACATCGTATTGTAGGAGTAGTGTTCCCGGTTTCAGCAAATCTAAGTAATGCAGCCTAAAAATCCTTTAACGGATTTGAATAATAAAAGGCGTGTTGGTGTGTTATGTGTAGGCTAAGTTAAAAAGATGTGTCTTTAATCTAGATTTAAACTGGCAGAGTGTGTCTGCTTCCCGAACAGAGTTAGGAGATTGTTCCAGAGTTTAGGTGCTAGATAGGAAAATGATCTGCCGCCCGCAGTTGATTTTGATATTCTAGGTATTATCAAATGGCCAGAGTTTTGAGAACGCAGCGGACGTGCAGGACTATAATGTGATAAGAGCTCGCTCAAGTATTGAGGAGCTAAACCATTCAGGGCTTTATAGGTAATTAATAAGATTTTAAAATCTATTCGATGTTTGATAGGAGCCAGTGCAGTGTTGACAGAACCGGGCTAATATGATCATACTTCCTAGTTCTAGTAAGGACTCTGGCTGCTGCGTTTTGGACTAGCTGAAGTTTGTTTATTAAGCGTGCAGAACAACCACCCAATAAAGCATTGCAATAATCTAACCTTGAGGTCATAAATGCATGAATTAATATTTCTGCATTAGAGGTTGAAAGCATAGGTCGTAATTTAGATATATTTTTAAGATGGAAAAACGCAGTTTTACAGATGCTAGAAACATGATTTTCAAAGGAAAGATTGCGGTCAAACAGCACACCTAGGTTCCTAACTGACGATGAAGAATTAACAGAGCAGCCATCAAGTGATAGGCTGTGTTCTAGATTATTATATGTGGGGTTTTTAGGTCCAATTATTAGCACCTCTGTTTTTTCAGAATTTAACATTAAGAAGTTACTCATCATCCAGCTTTTTATATCGACTATGCATTCTGTTAGATTCTCAATTTGGTGTGTATCACCAGGCTGCGCTGAAATATAGAGCTGAGTATCATCAGCATAGCAGTGAAAGCTAACACCATGACTCCTGATAATATCTCTCAGAGGTAACATGTAAAGGTTGAAAGGTAACGGTCCTAGCACTGAGCCTTGAGGAACTCCATATTTCACTTTAAGGCCAGATTTGTTTTTTGTTTGAATCTGTAATCAGCCGTGGTTAAGATTAACAGGGTTTTGATTGGTCGATGTTAAAATCAAGAGAGTGTGTGATAGGTGGCAAATATAACACATCTCAATGACTGCCACAAGACTCCTGGAAGAACACAAGTCTGAAATCTGCCGCCATGCCTTATGGGCACTCAATTCTAACCACCTTGCATCTGCAGGAAAATTACAAATTGAAAATATTAAATGGCTAATTGGCACAATTGGAACAAACATGCATTGTTGCATACCTCTATAACAATGTATTTGTGAAGTGGAGGAAATCAATTAACTTTGAATCTTGAAAAGCCTGCAGTATTATATAATTCATTGTCTGAGTTTTGTCTGAAATTCCTAATATGAGATCTCTTGCAGGAAAATGCTTCACAGAATACTTACTCATTATATGCTTGATATTTTTTTTAAGGTATGTGATGAATGTTCACTTAACACTGACCAAAAAAAGTAAATAAGCAAATAAAATATAACCTAACTATGCTTGCTGTTAAGCATACATTAAAGAGGTCATAAAATGTTAGATGCACTTTTACAAGTTGTCTGAACTGAAATGTGTGTTAACACCCTATAATGAGAAAAATCTACCTAGTGTTTTTTTGTAATCTCCTTAAATATTTTCCTCTTTCTCGAACCAAGCAGTCTGAGCGTGTGACACGGTTGGAAGCGTTTTACACTTAACATAGCAGTAGTCATTTATTCCCACCATCTGAGCGGCTGAAGACGCAGAGGTTTAACATTATCTCACGGTAGTTTCTGAAGGAATTTGCCTTGATCTACCTAAAGGCAGGTAGATCGTGAATGTTTCTTATGAAACCAGCCTCACCTACAGCAGCATTGTGTATAATGTCTTTTAATGAATCTTTTTAAATAGCTTTTCCTGATAATATGCTAATTAGCAAGTTTCACTATGAATGAAATGTCTAGGACTATGAATACTGCCAAAGCCTTTTTAACACAAGTCATGTTGCTCTGCGGCCACCTGAAATGCCTCTCAGGCATTCGAGTGCAGCTCCTATCACCTAGGGAAACATCAAATTCTCCCAAACTGCTCACTAAGCTTACGATTAAATTTCATATTTGAAATCACCAATTAAATCTGACAACAACTGTGCAGTAACTGTTGTTTCTTTTGCTCAAATAACATTGTAAAAAAAAAGCCTATTTCCTAGGCGAGATCAGCCATTGCGCATGTGCAGTCCTAGGCGCACGTCTCAGAATGCTCACTGTTTCTATAGCAACCGAAACTTCTAACGGCAGATGCAGTGATGAAGGGCTAATTTATTTAAAAGGTGGGGCTTCTTGTGATTAATCGGCCATTTATGTATTGTATTTTTCCCAATTCAAAACCTTACGAGTGACACGTCTTAGGTATTCTATAGACTTTCGAAAAGAGGGGCGGGGTCAGCAAAGCTTGTGAAGATTTAAAGGGGAAGTACACAGAACAGAGTGTTTTGAATAGAGCTGTTTTTGATAGGGTAAAAAGTCTGTTTTTTGGACTACCTTTGAAAAATTTTAAACAAACTAGATTATAGACTTTTCATTAAGACCCTAAAAAAATCAAATTGGCGTTGTATGACCCCTTTAATTGCTGCAGCCATTTATTTACAGAGATCCAAATGGCACATTACAAAGAAATACATGAAAAAGGTCTGTGTGTGTGTTTTGGTTAGTAATTCTGACAAGCTGAAATGTGAACAACACCCTTATAATATCATTAAAAGGCTGTTTTTATGAAGTGTTTTTCAGCAGGGATGAAATAGCATTTAACAGAGTTCAATAATTTTATGTTACACAACATTTACAGCTGGGCCAACAAATATTGACTTTTTTTTGATGAGATACAAAGAAAGCAGCTTTGATCTTAAGGTCATAAAAATTTTTTAGAGGTACAAGTACACACAAAACACACTAGTATAGAGTGCATCATTTTGATTCTCAGTGTGAGATTGATCCATTCTGAGAAAGCTGTTCTGAAAGAACTTTAAAAAAGACATTTACAAGGTTATTCGTCCAGAACCTCTTATACTGTACATATCAAGATAATAATGCTTGAGCCTCAGGTGGGTTTATTATAATTGGTTAAAACGGAACCTAAAACGAATAAATGTTAACTAAAGTAAAGAAATTTTTTTTTTTTTTTTTAATAGAAAAAATAAAACTAATGAAAGCTACAGACAAACAGTCACATTTTACAGATAGATAGATAGATAGATAGATAGATAGATATTAAAAATACTACTAAAAATACAGAAAATGTACACTTTTACAATACTGCAATTTACCTGTTTTTAGTATTCCTGGTAAAGTCTTCATATTTATTTATTATTAATAAATAATAATAACAAGCATTCAATCTCAAACATATTAAATATTCAGGAGCTGATAGATGCCATTTTACTTGTCAAAATGCTTTGTCAATTGCTGAGCTCTGTCTAGAATCTGATGTCAAATGTGTTTGACATTAATGTGCGTCTGAGTGGTGTGCTGCTTGCTTTCATTGCCTGAAAGATTGAAAAGATAACTTAGGGTTCACATCCAGATGGTTCAATCAAATCTTGCATGTGCTTGTAAAATGCTTATATGAATAAATACTTAATAATAAAATTCTATTAATAGTACTTAATGCTTTTGAAGAAATACCTTGACACTAGTGAAAGAGATGTAAGGGAGCTATAGGAACTAGCATTAGATCTTCAAGAAAAAGCTTTCTATCTATGAACCTAACGCACAGGTAGCTAACAATTTTGAATGTGAGAGATAATTTACAGTCAGACTTTGTGGGAGACACACTCACAAGAACACTTTATGTTTTGTATCTGTCAGCTCCAGAGGCTTTCTGAAGGCCAGCAGGAAGCATTTTAACCTTCAACCGATAACGGTGTCCATTAACGTATTTTGATGGCCTTGAGAAACTAAGAGGGCTGTTCTGTGTCCATCTGAAAATCAAGCAAGCACTTCAGAACTGCAACACTCCAAACCCACAGGCTACTGTGAAAGTGAAGGTTTGAATTGGGTTTTTTCCCAATGTGCACTACAAATAAAGAGAAGACGCATCATTTGAGAGAAACAGCTGAGAGAAAAGTCAAGTCACATGTCCATCATCATGAAAACAGAAAATATCTGATGCCTTTTGCTTTTAGTCTTTTTTCTGAATTGCTTTCCTTGTAATGTACACCATACTCTGGGTTTCTATTTTCAAAAACCTTTCCAAGTCTTACTTTATCTACGCATATGCTGTACAATAATGTGTGGAGGTTATAAAATCAGACTGTATTCAGTATAACACAAAGAGCTAAAGATCTTTAGGAAAGAAAGGAATATTAATGACAGCACTTGATCTCTGTGCAAGTCCAGGGACACTTACCTGCTTTTACCCTGTTATAATCATACACGTTGCTTGCCATCTTATCTGTAGAGAAACATAATCACAGAAGGGCATTGATATGGGCTGAAAAATCTAAAACATTTGCAGTCAGGTATATGAACGCTGTGAAATTTCTCATTTACATACCGCCGTATACTGTTTTATTTCTGATTTCTCTGCCTATTTTGCTAATGCTCCAAAGCTTGAAGCTGAAAATTCATTCATTAATAAATACTTTTAGAAATGCAAGAGCCGGATTCCTCCAATATAAGAAAAGGAACGCGCACGATTGTTCGATTTAGACGGACAATGAGAAACTTGCACTCAACAGTTTCCGAAAATCATTTCCATATATTTTGCAGCTATTTGTCACCACGACACTTTTTCAGATAATGTGTTGTGACAAATGTGTTTACTTCTCCTCTTTGGAAATATAGCAGGTTCCCTGAGGTTGATCATGATCTGGTTAAAGGGTTGTTTTTCAGAAGATTACATTCTTCGTGTTATTAGCACGCTATTTTTGCTTTGCTTTTTAGAAGTGCACAGAGTCAAATCTATTCTATATGGCCTGTGCTTTTGCAAAGAAGAAAAAAAAATAAAATAAAAAAATTTATTTGAGATAAGCACACCACTAACACTGAAAGAAAGAAAGAAAAAGAAAGAAAGAAAGAAAGAAAGAAAGAAAGAAAGAAAGAAAGAAAGAGAAAAGCAAGCATAGGTTACTGATGAATAGTAATGAGGAACTGTATGCTCTTTGCTATTTCCCGACATTAACTTTGTCCTTGGACTTATTTAATGTATGCAACACAGTTGTATAATCAAAAGCGAGGTCAAAACGTATTTTGAATTTCATATTTTGAAATGTTACTTATATGCAATGCTACGTTAGGTAAGAACTGCCCCACTCTTTATATAACATCGCACTTTTAAGATAATGAATTGTATATTTTTATGCAACTGAATGAGCTTCGGTGTAAATTCCACGGTATAGAGCCATTCTTCTGCTTTCGTGGGGTTAGAGGAGTCGTGCTAAACATCGTAGCATTTAATGTCAGATTGAGCGTCTAAAGAGAACAGAGATGATCAGTCTCAAGGGCTGCATAATAGATAGTCTGTGTCTATCAGATGCATGTCACGTAAAGGCAGCAGATACGTAAAGGAGTACATATTCATTGCATTCATTTTTATGTCTCGAACACATTCAGAGGTTTAATAGCCACGCATTCTACATGATCTATGCTGGAAAATATCGCCCTCTGGTGTTCGGTGAAGTCATGGGTCTATGGCCATGTTCGGAAAAACGCTGTCATAGTGCATACTTTTACACCAAATATTCTTAATTATTACATAAAACGTACTAAACCTACACGCGTTCAAGAGGCAGAGCAACGGCAGGCGCATTTTAGCCAACCTCTAAAGTTCACTGCCTGTCAATCATTTTGGGCGCTGTGTTTGCTGACGTGTTGGAAAAAGATGTTGTTTTTAGAATACGACACATGGCCAAATTGAGCAAAATGGACTTAACTCGTTATTATTATTCATTATATTATTGACAGTCAGATAATGGATCAGGAATATAGACATGTGAAGATAATCTTACAAAAATTAGTCTCTATGCAGCCACGTTTCCGTGTTCTTAAGTGCTCTCTCTCTTTCTGTGAATATGACACACAGTGATATGATAACAGTGAGGAAATTACTTGTGACGTTTTTTTTTCTATTTAAAATTGGACACTATAAATAAACATTTAAAAATAAAACAAAAATATTTAAATTATTATTAAGCTTGTTGCCTCAAAGCAACATAGTACCACAACAGAAAAAAAAGTTTGACATTTTCGTTACACTTTCACCTGTCTCGAAACACTCGAACAAACAGATTTATCTAGTTTTAATATATTGCACTTTTCATATTTAATAAAAATGAATCATAGCCAGCTCTCAGGCAACACTGTACCAGTAACTGTTAGTGTTCACTTCGTAGTATTAATTGCACTATCCAGCAGACATTAACACAACGTTAATGCAGTTATAATTTTATTTATTATACAAAGGCAGTTTTCAGTTTGTTCAATATGTTTGACTTACAATGAAATTTAACAGTTTAACATTAATTGTTAAAGAGGGAGAAATAGTCAATTAATTGTTATTATTTTGTGGCGTTTATAGTTAGATAGAACCGATCCGTTAGTCTGTGATCGACTTCGTATGCCTAGATTCACTTTTCTAGTTTCCTCACACGAGTAGTTGTTTTCGCTGAGGAAGTATGTTATAGCACTCCTGACCGTTTATCCCAGTTTTTTTTTTTAAATATCAGATCAATAAATTGGTTATAATGCATTTCTAAAATGGATTTGAACGTTAAGAATGTGTATGTAATCGCTGAACGAGTAAGTGCAGCGTTATTAACACGTGCATGTAAACGAAGCACGTGGTTTTGTTTCGCGCCCGACTCATGGCCGCGTAAAATACATTTCCCCATGCTGTAAAATTAAACAGCGCACGTGTATTTTATATCCCATATTGTTTCTTTTTGTAACAAAGCATGTTAAATTTTTCCACACACTGTTAGTGTGAAGGACAACGAGAAATGTATTGTAGAAGCCTTGCACATGTTTCCAAAGTCATATTTGTAACACAAAGAAGTAAGATATTCCACTGTAACCTGTGTGTAACAGAGATACCAGTAAATGTCCTCACTGAGGAAACACCACAGCATCACCAGTGATCATTTCTCCCTGTATTCTCGGGGCGTTACATACTGTCGTAGATCACAAGTATAACTACAAATCATTTTTGTTGTTTGTCATACCAAAACATTATAATCAGTGTTGCTTCAAAGTGTAAAAAAAATCATCATAAGCTTATAGTAATATGCATTTTATCCTTAGAAGCATGCACATGCACACACAAACACGTGTATGCGAAATATCTTTTACTAATGACACCTCATTGCTTATGAAAACTGAGGAAGCAATTCTTCACAACAGAAAGATCTAAATATGCGCAGCTATAGCATAAGAAATGCAAATACGTTACAAAATCATTCAAAAAGCATAATCAATTTAGATCATTCTAACTATTTTCTATAAAAATATATGATACACTTAACCTAGTATGCCTACATGGCCTTGTGCGATTCAATTGCGGTACAATGTTGTCTTGAGGCAACGTGCAGTTTTGGCATCTAAGCTAATATTAGTCTGCTTTCTTATTCTGTTTCTCAGTTCGTATCTAGACCAGACGGTGGATCAACGCCAAGAGATGATCAGTGTTGCCAACTGCTTTCAAATGAAAACTCCTAGCTAAATGTCACTAGATGACATCGTAATGGCCAATTCACTGATCTATATAGATAAGCAGGCAAGATGAGAACCTAGATAAGGTTTGTCCGAGAGGTTGATAGAATTGTCCCTAAGCCTTTGAAAAAGAGGGAAGTCACTAAATCTAGCTACAAAGTAGCTAAATTGGAAACACTGGAGATGACGTTCATCAGAGACCAGAACACCTAGATGAGCCTGTGGATAAATAAGTCACACACACGAATCATATGCATTGTTAATAATATTAGATTGGCATATATCCTTGAAACTATTATGGTAGTGATCCATTCTAAACAAGCTTGCATTTTCTGACCGTATCTGTTTACAATAATGCCATCACTAAACAACTGAAGAACAAGCAACACTGGCCCATGAATTGGTGATTTTTTTTATATTTTATTGACAGTTGCAATGAAAATGTTTTAAGCAGCAATTTCTTCTCTGATTTGTTGACAGAAAAAAACACCTGCACCCTCAAGGCGAGAAATCGCCCAGGTAACAAGAACGCTGTATGAGATAAAAACAAGCTTCATATTTTAATCAGGAAATCCATGTTTGTGTATATCAAAACAGTTTAGAAAGTATCCAAGAGTAAGATCCAAATAAAGAATTCTTCCAAAGCCACTGGGGACATATTGCTTCAGTGCAGCATATTGCCACATGAATAAAAAAAAAAAAATGAATACAAAACAACTAAGGCACTGCCTACAAGTGCAGGGCTATTCAAAACTGTGTACACTCTGGGTAAATACTGTTCAGAAATAAAAAGGAAGAAATTTAATCCCAGAAGATGCTTTTTAAGGTGTCATTCTATTAAAGGATTCTTTAAAATAATACTGCGAAATAATTCAAATGCCTCAAAAAAAAGTCTCTTCATTAAAAAAAAAAAAAAAGCTTCAAATAAGAATAGTATTAAAAACTAAACTAAAAATACAGTTTGATATTTTCTCTTCAGTGAAAAGGCACAAACAGGGAGCAGCCACAAACCTGCAGCAGTGAGAAACTATAACTAAAAAGGAATCATCAACAGAGATCTCACACACACACGCACGCACACACACACACACACACACACACGCACACTTGCTCTTGTGGGTTGCCTGTACTGGCAGAGTGGTTGATGGGAGCAGATAGCCAGGAGTTTTAATCTATACTGTAGTTGTTTTATTAGAAAAGGCACATAGATACAATGTTATAGCAATAGCTAGGCTATTACACCATCACAGTGGCACTGTGCAATTTGATAAATCGACTATACTGATTGGAATTGGCACACTGACATGTCTCTCAGGAGTGCTTTCAAAATCTATCCTAACACTGGAATGTTTTTTTATATACTTCAATTCCTACTGAAATCCCAGTTTTACTGAAATCCAAACCCTTTAGTCCAGTTAATCAGCAAACCGTTAATGTTTTCCAATAAAAAAAAGCTACATCTAGGTCAAAACACAACAAAAATCTCCCTTATTATAATGCAGTAACCCGAACAACACTCCTGAATTAAAGGGATTTTTGAATTGTGCAGCATTATTCTATATTTGGCTTTATTTTCTGTAGGAGCGGTGCATTGTGGGTACTGTAGTTCCTCTGCAGGAATGATGCAAAAGGCAGGCTGTAGCTCCCCCTGTTGGCTGACTGTGGTACATTTACATGCACTCAAACTCGTCGATTCGCTGTTTGGTGTTTCCAGAGCGGATCTGACGAAGCGTCTTGTATTTATCTCGTCCTGCTCGTACATTCTCTGCATGGATGATGTCGTTCTGGGTCTTCTTGGTCTCGTCACGAGCATTAGCAAGCTCAGAAGTAAGAGCCTGTGGAAAAAGATTTTTTTTTTTTCCCATTCTTTCAGACCTTCCACAGATGGAACCAATATGTTCAAAGCCCAAAAGGTAGTAAGAACACTGATAAAATGTCACAACAGTAGTTCAACCTACATTTTATGAAGCTACAAGAATATGTTCAAAGAAAACTAAAACAAAATGACTTTATTCAACAGTTTCTTCTCTGCTGTACCTCCATGACAATAGCGTGACTAATGCATGCTCATTCTAAGCGCAGAGCACGTGTCATGGTACTCTCATGAAGAGACTGACCCACAAGAGAAAAATTGCAGAATAAAGTTTAATTAAATCAGAAAAAACAGCATTCTCGCAGCTTAATAAGATTACGATTAAACCACTGATATCACATTAATTATTTTAATAATGTCCTTACTACCTTTCCAAGTCTTGAATGTTTCAGTTCAGTTTATGCAAGGTCACAAAGCTCTCAGATTTCATCAAAAAATACCTTAATGTGCGTTCTAAAGATTAACAAAGGTGTTACAGGTTTGGAACAACATGATCACAGATGAGTTTTACTTTGGTGAACTATGTGTCATTTCTGAAAGAGGTATCCGTTTAAAAACCCTTTTGTGAAGTAGTTCTCTTACCAGCAGATGTTTCTGCACCCGTTCGTTCTTCTCAGCCTCCGTCATGCGCTCCTCCTCACTCCTGTCTTTATAAGCCGCTGCGGAGGTGAGTTCTGCCGAGGCCTCTGCGCTGCTCTCATCATCGTCGTTGTCGTTTTCACCGTGCACAGGCTCTGGGACATGGGCTGACATGACTTTGTTCTTCAGCTCCTCTTTAGTCTTCTCCAGGTCCTCCTGCACTTGAGTGGCCTGGAAGAGACACACAGCATTATTATCCAAGTCATGTAAAAATTACTAAATTATGTGATTATATTTAATGTGCTTTTTATTTGGTTAATAAAGACTGTGCTTTTAAAACAAGCATAATATTAAGACAGACATTATTTTAACATCATTGTGTATTAAAATATAGGAAGTTTGATTATGATTTCAGTTTCATTCAATCATTTCTTTCAAACTGTCTACGTTTCAAAGAGTATAAAAGGCTGTTGATTGCAAATACAGCATAAATATTAATTTATTCCTGTGATAGCAAAACTAAATGTTTAGCAGCCATAACTCTGTAGTGTCACATGATACTTCAGATATCATTCTTATATGCTGAATTGGTGTTTGTAACAATTTTGTAACACAGTTGTGCTGCTTAATATTATTTTAGGGAACAGAGACACTTTTTCCAGGTTTCATTATTAAGTAGAAAGAGCATAATAAGAGCATTTATTTAAAATACGAATTTATTTTAACACTTTTGGTCAATTTATTGCATCCTTGATGAATAAATATATTACATTCTTAGAAAAATTACTGCCACCAATCTTTTACATAATGTATATTTTTCCTTAAGCATTTAAAAATATATAATATAATGGTTTAAGTGTATTAAAATGTATATATGTGTGTGTGTGTGTGTGTGTGTATGTATATGTATGTGTGTATATATATATATATATATATATATATATATATATATATATATATATATATATATATATATGTGTATATATATATATGTGTATATATATATATGTATATATATATATATATATATATATATATATATATATATATATATATATATATATATATATATATATATATATATATATTTTTTTTTTTTTTTTTTTTTTTTTTTGTTAATTATTAAATATTCCTGACAAAATTATCTAAATTAAAGCTGCCATCTCCTCCAACTATTTGTCAATGGGGTTTTGACCTACTTTTTACCCTCAAATTTGGAGTTTTTAAATGAAACCTGATCTTATTATAAAATCTAGGAGCCCATTTTAGCAATTCATTAAAGAGGCAGGTTCTGGATAATATTTCTCTTCTTGCTTTGTTTATTTGCATGCTTATATTAATGTGAAAGTATGTTAATAGGTATATGTGCATTTATTGTTCTTGTATTTGCATTTTACCTTAATTTGCCACTCTGATGCTTCCTCCTCTTTCTTCTTTTTGGCATCTTCAAGCAGTGAGATCTTCGAAGTCAACTCTGCCAGTTCAGTTGCCTGTATATACACACACAAATATACTCAATCTCATAGGAACACGTCTAATTGTGGCTGTCCTGCTCTTTGTGGTTAGATGATGTTTGGTTATCGTGGAAACTTCATAATTGTAGTTTTGTTACCATAGTTACTACTGTAACCTACTTAAAGTGTTATTGTGAAGCTGTCATGGTGACTAGAATTGTGCTGCCATGGTGGCTGGCAATGTGTATCTTGGTAGTCATGCTAACTGACCAGATGCTCCTGGTTCTTCATCTGGCTCTCAGACTGCTGCAGCAGAGCCGTTTTGGCCTCCTCTGCCAGACGACGCTCCCGTTCCAGGCGCTCCGCCTCCTCGTGAGCACGTTTACGCTCCTGATCCAACTCCATCGCCCTGCGGGTCTGCTCCTCAAGCTCTGCACATGCAAACAATGAGTGATTAAATCACTAATGAAGAGAAGAAAAAACAAAGAGCAAACTTCACTCCATATCACCTTGCTGAGCTTTTCTTGTCTGCTCCTCTATCACTTTGAGTCTCTCCATCAGCTCCTCTTTTTCTTTTTCAATCTTCTCTTTTTCCTTCTCAGCCTGCTCTCTCTTCTTACGTTCATCCTCCAGCATGGCCCTGAAACAAACAGACAGATGTATTAGAAGAATGTGTCCTTCCTGGCATTGTTAAGTGCACAACACTGAACAATGAACTATTCTAAACATATAACCATTCATTTCAAAACACTGCAATATCAACATTTAATGTGTAGGCTTGTTCCTACTGTGCCTGATAAATGCTTCAAATAATCAAAATCCTTTAAGTGATCAAATCATTATTTTTCTGCCTTTCTGTGCTGGGCATACTGAGTAAATACAGCCTTCACTGAATGATTTTGCTGTCGAAGCCTGAACAAGCCCTAAAGGAGAACTGAATGTTCAAGAACACATGGCATGTGTTACAAAAAACACATTATTTGTTAACCAATTTTATTTTTTAAATGACAAATATTTTAAATGACAGTGCATTAAAAAAAGGGCACAAAAATTTATGCAATGACCTGTAAATACCTTTCTGCAAATACTCTATACCCCCCCACCCCCTTCCCTCCTCTCACCTTTCCATCTTCTTGTGGTTCTTCTCCTCCTTGGCTTGTGCCTTCATCTGCTGGACCTCGATGGTGTCTGGTTTACGGCGTCTCATATAAAGCTCATGGTTCCCCATGCACAAAGCCAGAATCCTCTTATTAATGCGCAAGCGCTGGGCATAAAACACAAAGTCCTGTTGGGGGGAAAAAGGAGACAACATTATATACATATTAATATGCCATAAAATGCTGCCTACAAAAACAGAAGGGTGAAGGGTGAGGTAGTGAGGGATCAAGAGCTACAGGAAATACTGAAGAATATGGAGAGAAAAAAAAAAAAAGAGAGACAACCACATCCATACTCTTTATATCTGTGTTAAAGTGTAGAAAAGAGGAATGTGTAGCTGCAGTGGTGTGCTTTCACCATCCTCAAATCTCAAATCAGATCATGAAACATTACACCACACCACTGCTTTGCAATAACAGCGTTTTTGTCTACACTCTGTTTGCAAAAAAAACCTGAATAGAAACTGTGATAAGTCACACACAATTTTTATTTGACATACCGGGGCCTTTTTATCAATGGGTTTGATGACAAATTTCTTATCATTGAAAGAAATGTTTCTGATCTCACTCCAAGGGAAACCAATTTTAGGCGTCATCCTGAAAAAAGTAAAAGGAGAAATTATTAGTCATTGATGGAAGTCAGTGATTTGAGTGATTTCTTATTGGCCCAAAATTGTTACATCTTATTTTATTATGTGTAAATCAAACATAATTGATATTATGCATTATCAAATATATTGAATCTGTTTCTTAAACGCAGCAAGTACTTGTCATTCTGCTCGTAGATGTTGAGTCCCAGGGCATCCACACCAAGCCACAGCTCTGATCCTTTCTTATTCTTGATACTGAAGTAATTCACGCCATACATCTCCAGATCCTGAGCTATCTTCAGATACTCCATCATCGAGTCCTCTCTGAAACATAAACACGCGTTCACAGAAACACATTATCATACTATCTGTGGTGTGTGTGTGATTGGCAGGGTCAGCGATAAAACAGAAAAAGACAAGCACACATTCCATTGGCTGTACCTCAACATGCCCTTGTGCTCCTCGTGCCAGACTTGAATTCTTTCCTCCCATTGCTCCTTATTCAGCTTGTGCTGTTCTAGAACTCTGCAGTGAAAAGATTACACACACACATTCAGAATATCAAACACGTTCTTAACACGTTCTTTGGCAGATACCTTTTAACAAAATATTACATACTATGCTTCAAGCCTACACAAGACACTGTGGCCTCTGCCATTTATTTAATGCATTTTTTCACAGAAATGTATGAAAAGATTACGTATGAACAAAGAAACAGCTAATTAAAAAAAAAAAAAAACACATTTTGACTTAACCCTTTTATTTATTTAAAGGCTGAAATGTAAGGTTTACCTTTTTATGAATCTAATTCAAAGCTTTATTTGAACATGTTATTGAGGTTTAATCAATCAAGTTGACATTTCAGATTAAAAAGTAATTTTATTTGTTGTTTGTTGATTTTAATAAATTGGTGAAGTGATTAATGTCTTCAGCACAGTTTAACAACACTGTGATAATACTGATAACGGTGATAATTTTTTATTCACTATAATCGTGATAAGAATTTTTCATACCGTTACATCTCTAGTAAACAATTATTACTGCCTTCAGCAGCCATAATGTTGCCATTTGTAAATATTTTATAGTTACTGTCATTATAATAGATTTCTGAGCTTTATTCGCTTATATCATTAAGTAGTTCAGTGATGCTTTGCAAAGCTGATTTTAAAGCATTGCATACACCACAAAAAAAAAACAAAAAAAAACAGGTCAAAGCACATTTTCTGTCAATCCTCTGCACTCCCTGGTTCTTGAGAAGCACTATTTGAACTACAATATGTGTGCATGCACACCTCTGTGGGAGTAGTTTCTCACTGGACAGGTATCCAGGAGTGTGAACATCCTTGTTGTAGTCAGTGTATTTGGCCTGCACTGCGTAAGATGCCAGCAGCACTGCAGTCTCCGGGGGGCAGTAGATATCATCATTCAGGATCCCCTCTTTCACCTGAAGTAAACCAACAACAGAACAGTTTTAAAGCAAGAAATGCTTTAATGTTGGCTTGTAAGTAAACCCGGTGGTACAGTTCCTTCACTGACCACCAGATCGTGCAATATCACTTATGAAGGCCCAGAGTTCATTTCTATTCACTCCAAATTACATGCCGCTTCTAAGACCGCATCGTACATTTAACTTTACCTTAAGACATATCAGTCAGATCATGTAAATACATACAGACCTGAAGGAAGAAGAGTCTTTGAGTCGCCTCTTGAATCAGCTCCTCTGAAACATCCTCAGGGAAAAACTTTGCCCTGAATTTAAACAGCAAAGGACTCTCCTTACGGACGTCTTGTGCCGTAACCTAGACAACAAAGAACAAACTACAATCACTTTCAGTTTGACAGTCATTAATTCCACCTGCCTGTCAGCACTTATCATATGTTTCTTGAGCCCAACTAAACAGACCTCTCATTGCCTTCCCCTGCTGGGTACAATTAATGGGACAGAAGAAAACTGCTAGACAACTGGAAGACTGCAGGTTTCACTAGAAAGTGCTGCTAATCAGCGAAATCTTTCTGAAGAATGTGTTCTTTGTCAGCCAAAATAAAGAAAATATTAAAAAGTGTCATTATGAGAATTAAGCCATTTTAAATAAAAAATGGTAACTAAAATAAGCTGTTTTGAATACAATGTTCCTTTAAAAATGCTGGACACAAAATGCAATATCCTTAGTAGAATCTAAAACACTGAAAACTGTTTCAAATACATTATCCTCTAAAAACGTTTTTCATATCTCAGTTAGCCTATCATATATTATATTTTGCACACTCATGCAGATGCTGATGTGTAATTTGTTAATGTTGATTAACAAAGATTGAAAACAAATATCTTGACAAATACATAAAAATAAGTATCAGTTAAACCTTTTTCAAAAAACTAAATTTGCTAAATTTCACACATTTTCATAATTTTTAACATTATAAATCGCAATTAAATATTTCCTTTTACTGAAATGATCATAGGGAATTGAACGTGATGACATGAAATACTGAAAAAATATACACATGACAAAAAGTGTGATATGCTGTATGGAGTCACACACCTTTTTGTTGAGTTTAAGCCAGGTGGTAAAGCCCTTGGTATCCTGGTACTGCAGTCCAAAAAACCACACCTCCCTTAACCCAATGGTTTTCACCACCTATAAAACAGACACATATTAAACAGGCATATTACATAAAATAGCATTTTCACACTAACAATAATGCTCTTTTTTTGTAATACAGGAATCCGAAAAGGAAGTTGAAGTTCAAAAGTGTCCATATATTTAATATTCACAATGTAGTTGTGTTAATTTAATGCTAATTTTGATAAGCATTAATAAATTAATAAATAAAAATTATTGGGCTAACATTTCTTTTAAAATAATCATTGGACCTGTTCCATGCTTCTTAATGACAGATTTGTTATTCGAGTATGTGAATTAAACTTCAATAAAAACCAACAGTGCCTCCAAGAGGTTCAGCTATTTAATCACTGCCTCATGCATTTAGCTTTAAAGCAGGGGTGGAATGCTCAAGAGATGCTATGAATGTGACCACATGCACACAAGAAGACGCTTGCTATTCTAGGTCAAGAGGGTGTGTGAGACAGACAGCAATGGAAAATGTGAGGGATTGTCAAATGTTGGCTCACAACTGCACCAGTCAGACCATACTGCGTCTGAAAATTATGCAAGTTAAAAAGAGACAGAGAAAGAAAGAGAATGAAAGAGAGTGATGAGCAAATGTGGAGAAAAAAAAATAATGGGGAGGAGGCAGCTGTGTTTATATATGATGTGTAAACAGAAAGAGGTGCCATTTCTATCGGCCTCTTTTGAATATAACGTCATGCTGTCTCCACTGCTGGGTGATTTTTTTTAGGATGTTGGATACATACATACATACACACACACACACACACACACACACACACACACACACACACACACACACACAGATTATATTGCTGCATATGTCATATATTGTTTATATCCATATATCATATTAGTTACATATATTGACAATTTTAATTTAAATATTTATCAACGCAATGAAATGAAAACGTGTCATACTCTGAAGCATATACATGTTTTGCTGTAGTATGACAAATGGTAGTACTGGTATTGACTTCTGAAGCTTTGGTATCATGACAAAAGGAGACCTTCTAATCCCAAACCCTTGATTCAAACTCAAGACTAAATCCTGCTGGAAAAATAATAGAACTCCACAACCTACACAACTGTCCAAAGAATGAATGCTCTGTGTGTGAGAAAGACAGTGTGTGTGTGTGTGTGTGAGTGTGAGAGAGAGAGAAATTAAAGGTTGCTCAGGAACAAAGCTGTCTATTATCAAGTTTACGAAAGAGTGACTTCACAGCCATGATGTACAGAGTGACTAAGAGTGAAGTAGAGGGAACTGTACAGAATTACAGCCTGAGGAAGAAGCAGAGTCAGAAAGAGGAAGGGTGGAGGAAGGGAGAATTCCCTCACAAGAAGAATTTCCAACTCTTAATCTAAACACACAGACACAGCTTCTCTGTCACGGTCTTAAGTTTCCACTGCCGGTCAATATATCTGCTCACACTGAATGTGATATATTCACAGCCACTCAGAAGACATTTAATGCATGTTTATGAGAAGTAGGATGTTGAATTAATCAGTTCCTAATGTGGGTGGTGCTACCAAGAGAAAATTCACGGCCACAAACCTGGTCAAATAACTGTTTCCCTGTGGTGCTGGGTTGGATGGCAAACTCCAGCTCGGCATCCATCGTAGTCACACGAACACTGATCTGAAAAGAAGAAAAAAAAATCTAATCCACCAAATAGCCATAGCCACCAAAATTTCATTAAAATTTATACAAAATTATAGTAAAAACATTAAATGTTAGGTTTTTTTTTGCCAAGATATTAAACAACCACCAATGAAAAAAAAAAAAAAGAGAGCACAACAAATAAATAAAAAACAAAATAAAGTAATGAAATACTATATTTATATCTAAATTATATAACCAGTCGTATCAAAGACTGATGAAATGATAAGACTTTTTTTTTCAGGATTTTTTCTTTTTTTTTTTCTTCCAATTTCAGAAAAAAAAAAAAAAAAAAAAAAAAACATCACACACATGGTACCCAATAGCCCTTGAGACATAGTTGGAGGCTTGTTAGATAGATAGAATAGATTCATAAATTTTATACATTTCTGTTTTCAGTACAGTTCTTTTTAACTTTCCATTGAAAAAACAAACAAAAAAAACAATACCAGGCAGTATAACAGTTTTAACTGTGACTACAAGAAAATGCTACATGAGCACCAAATCAGAATATTAGAATGATTTCTGAAGAAACACAGAAATAAACAGCATTTTAAAATATATTTTAAAAGAAAGGTTATTTTATATTGTAATTTTCACAAAATGACTGTTTTTGCTGTTTGTCAAATTAATGAGGGCTAACACAAAAAATGCACTCAATACATTTAAACAAAAAGAAAGATTTACCATAAAATCTGAATAATTCAGTCCTTAGTTAACATGATAGTATAATCACAAAAAAATAACGCAATCTCTATTTGACATGTACAGCTTAAATATCTAGAAAGAGCACTATAAAAGAGGAATTATGTGTAAGTGTACGTTTAGATGAGTGTGCGTGTGTGTGTGTGTGTGTGTGTGTGTGGGGGTCTGTCTGTTTAAATCTGCGCCAAAGAGTGGCCTGCTATTTTAACATGATTGATTGCACTCTGGAACTCTGGATAAGATAAAAACAATGCAAGGAAACAGCGAGAGGAACAAATGGAAAAAGATATCCCCCCCTCTCTTCTTTCTCTCGTCTTTCTCACCCCATCCCCACCTCCACCCCACAGGATGCAGATAACCGCGCCTCCAGTAACCATAGAGATACTTTAAGCAAAATGCATCACTTCCTCTCACTATACAATTACAGCCAACCACAGCACACCTCCTGTTAATAACAGATCATTCAGAGAATTCAATTTTTTAGTACAGTGCTGCTGCTTCTGACTAATTAACAAATATAATCACGCAACTGTGATTCATTTATATTCATTCATTAGAAAACGTCTATAAAATATGGAAGGTCTTATTGAAGTGGTCGATATGAAGCTCTTTTGCTGAGCTAAAGCTTTTTTTGTTAACCAGCTTTGACTGTGTACACGAAAGATAAATAGCTCAATTTAGGCACACGCACACCTCCAGCTCAGCTCTACCCATAATGCCCTGCTTTATCTAGCAGCTGCCTGTGAGGCAGACCAGTGTCCATGTGCCGAGACTCTTAAGAGCTCAACATACCATTTGCACATCAATAAACCTAAATGACATTGTTTCTTGCAAGTCCTCTAAACAATCGTGACAAAGAGAAGCACAAATGAGATTTGATAATTAATATTCAAGAGTCAAGGGGCCCTAGGGGGACAGATTTTAAGAGAAAAAAAATAGAAGAAATATTTTAAAACACACACTATTAAGGATGAATGTATGCACAATAACCTGAAAAAAGCTGATGTGTCAGGAAAGAGAGACAAAAATAAAAAAAACCCTGTATATTCCTGTTCACTCAAAGTTTGTGTTGTAAAACAGTTCATATTTTAAAGGGGTGATGAACTCAGGTATCAAAAGTTTCCTAGGATCTTTTGACAAGAGGTCGCTATTAACATTTTGTTCATTTAAAAAATGTTAGTCTAAAAACACCTTATCTGCCAAAATGACAGCTTGTTGAAGGTACCACTCTATGATGTAACAGTGTGACTAAACACCGCCTTTCGCAGAAGATCAACTCCTGCTTTTACATCAATGCCCGTTCAGCCCCGCCCACGGATTTGCACATGTAGTAGCAAAAGCAGGGGCCTGTACAACGATGGTGGCTGAACAAACTCAGGGTTACAGGATTAGCTTTGAGTTGACAAAACCAACCCAGTCCAGTCTGGCTGGTTATTAACTTTATCTGTCAACTGTCAAAAATATTTAACGATTGAACAGTATGAAGAATTTAAACATTTACACAGCAGGATAAAACTTAAAGAAAACATCTTACCATATAAATGCAAGTAAAAGTTGTAAAGTTAGTTTATAATATTTATAGACATGTATGTACAGATGTGTATGTAGTCATTTTTGCAGCTATTGATTCTAAAACCTAATTTATATTGCATATGTTCTATGCGCTTATATTAATTTAAATAAAAGGTTAATATTACTATTAAACCAAGCTGGCATGTGTAATGGAATAATGGTAAAATAACTGTTATAAAATAATTAAAATAAAAATGTTATAAAATAAAAAATAATCATTAAAAATGTTTTAGCATGTGTTGGCTTTATTGTACAGAGATGCGTCACTTTGAAGCTCATTGGTCAAATTTTGGTGAGTTCTCTAAAAAAACAAAAAAAACAAACAAACATGGACGTAGTGTCCACGACATCACCCATAGATTTTTGAAGAGCATTTTTGAAGCTCAAAGTGGGTGGAACCAGTCGTCGCCATCTTATATAACCTGTTCAAAAGCAGGTTAGCCGTCGAGTATAAGTTACAATAGCGATGAACGCCAATAAAATCCAAGCCACTTTCATGTTACCTAAAAAAACAGGATTGGTGCAAACTTAACTAAACATTACCCAGCTAGCCATCTAACCTAGCCCCCGGTCGAAGCAGAAACCAAACAATAAACTTTATCTGATTAACTTTTATTATTAATTATTATTAAATACTTTATTAATCCTTCACAGGAAATTATATTGTTAGAGCAGCAACCAAAACTCATTCAATGCACACAGACATATCTTAGTACATACACACAAAAACAATTGCACATTAACCACTAAAAATACATTATAATTACTGCACAATAAAAAAGCCTGATAGAAGCAGGCCGGTATGATTTACAATGCTGTTTAGTCTTTCATATTGGAGGGCTCAATCTGCCACTAAATGTTCTCTGCCCTAAACCTAACTAAAGCATGGAATGAGTGTTATCCTTCTGTTGATGAACTTCTAATGAAGTTCCAAATCAAGTCAGTAAGAACACTGTACTTTGTTCACTTCTTTTTACTGCACATTTGTCTACGGATTTTTAAAAGACTCAAAATAAGAGAAAATTCTGTCTTGACTAATGGATCCAATTGTAATCTTCCTCCAAGCCTATTTAAACAGAGCAGTCTAATGAGGGGGGGCATAGCATATTATTTCTAAATTATGATGCTTTTGGTGTAAAACTCTTGACAGCATCATAAGAGGACATCACAGAACAGTACAAAAAGTAAATAAAGACAGTTCTAGACCCCTTTAAATATCAGTCATTTACTGAAAACAGAAGCGTCACGTTTTTTACTTCTGTGGATAGTCAAGCCCCGGCCTTTGATTTGATTGCCAAGCTTGACATCAACACATTCTTTACTAACTCATACCCACAAAGTCCCCCTCATATCTACGCAGTATGCACTAGCTATTTACTCGTTCACACGCCTTGAAGCCATTTTCTACAAATGATTCTTATATCCACACACTAAGCTGTCATCTGTATTTTATGTCAGATGTCTTGTGCTTCTTAATGTTAAATGGACTACTAGATATTTAGCACAGAAAGTGATATATCATTAAACATTAGCAGATTGTGAAACGGCTGGATTGTGAAACAGTATGTGAAACACAGGTGTGTGCACGATGTACGAGGCTGAATTATTGGAATGTGCATCTGTTAGTAACTATCAAGCACTATAGAACTGACTTTAGCTTGAGGTGATTCATTTCAATTTAGCCTTTCTGTGTGTGTGCGTGTGTGTGTGTGTGAGTATGTGAGTGAGAGAAAGAGAGAGAGACAGAGAATCCCAGCTCTGCTGTTTCAGAGGCTTACATCAGCCAGTTGGAACAGAAAGAGAACAAGCAGAACTTTCCCCACAACTGTATGACTTTTCTGCTTCTTTTCACTTCTACTCCTCTCTGGGTCTGGGAGAGTTCATTTCATATACACAAGCTCCAACATAACCCCTCTCAGTCTCAATCTCACTCTTTCTCTCTGTCAGTAATAAAAGACTGTGTGTGTGTGTGTGTGTGTGTGTGTGTGTTTTTCAGGGTGGGCGCAAGTATGGAATGGACCCTCTCAATCCAGAGGTAGATTCACAGGGTAAATATAGCTCATGTCTTCATAAAACAGGAACTAAGAATGCGTAGTTCAGCCTGGTCAGGGTGTGTGTGTGATGGGTGTGTTCTTCACAGTGGACTCGCCAGAGGTTCTCTGCCTCTATTCTTAGAACAATCACTCTGCCTCTACTCAGACGCCTTCACACACACACACACACACACACACACACACACACACACACACAGAACAATGATACTCACACAATTACACACAGAACCGGCAAAGAATAGGCTAAACTTAGCATTTGCACTTTTAAGAAAAGAAATTTCAATCTCAATGAACGTATTAGTCTGTGCAGCTCTGTGACAAAAGATAACCCACGACGGTTGATGATCTGACAGAAATGTAGATTTCAGGGAATTGATTCTGAGTGATGACTTTGTGCTCACAGTAGGTCTGGAGTTAAAGAGTTAAGTGTTAATTAGGCATTCAGCCTTATTTTTTTAATAATCATAATAATCAACATATTTAAAATATTTAAATCAATAGATTTATATTCATCCATTTTTCTTTTGGATTCATAATTCCATGTTTTTTGGCATTGTAGTTCTTTCCTGTCATCAGAGCTGTTCTGTACAGTCTTGTATCTTTTAATCTGAATTTCAAACATTTTCTGTGCTTTAAATCAAAGTTTATAATGTTGTGATTAATCTCATAGCTGGCTGGTTTGGTTGCCGGTTTATAGCTGTTTCAAAGACTTTTTCTAATTATTTAATTGAAGAAATACTTCCAGAACAAAGAACGCTAAAAAACATGGATGGGAACTCTTGTATTGCTGCTAGGTTTTGGTTTAATTAGGATGCTGTTTTAAGGGAGCTGCATATGCAGTAGACCGTAGGGCTGCTCACTTGGGTCTGGATCAGTTAATGTGTGAAGTTAATTTGGCAAGCAGCAAAAATGCTAATCGTGAGCTAAGACAGAGCTGATATTTGGCAAACAATGCTTTAGATATGTATAGAACATATCAAAACTTAAACGCAGACTAAAATACAGCAGCTAGAACAAGCTGTGAAAAGTAATTACTACAACGAAAAAGCTAATTAGAGTCAATATTTGGAATAACATGGCACAAGTTCGCGTTGATGAACACATTTTCTGTTTTTTTTTATCCCATCGTTCTCACTCACAGAGAGAGAGAGAGAGCGAGAGAGAGAGAAAGAGAGAGAAAGAGAGAGAGAGAGAGCTGTAGGCCTGGAAAATGCATTTGAAACAGGGACAAAATGGCTGCTGTTTCTATCTAGGTTGATGAGGGGAGATAAAGTCATAACAACCTCTGTATATTTGTGTTTATTCTATCGTCACCCTCGCCTAACTGACACCGCTGTGGTGGTGAAAGTCAACCTCTTTTCCTCTTTTCGTTCCCTCCCCCTCTTTTGGTCGTCTTCCTCCAAAAATTATCGACACAGCAAAATCAGAGTGCATTTGTGGCCAATTCCCGTGTGAACTTTTAGTTTTTAAAGCACATTTGTCCACACATTTGTCTGTGTCTAAAATGGAAAAGTGATCAATGAAAACATCAATAACATGTTGTCGATAATTAGCGTAGCTGTCTCGTGTGCTTTTTTTTTTGCTGTAGTACACAACAGAAGAAAACTAGCAAAAAAACATGCTGTGTCATCGCATCATTCTAGCTTGATCAGAGCGAAAAAACCCCAGTTGATTCAAGACCTTCACCACAGAACTTAAAAACATACACGCCTAGTAGAAATAACCAATCTAAAAAAAAAAAACAGGAACTGTTGAGAACTTCCATATTGCAGGGAAATATTAACATTAAATATTTGAACAGCATCTTGTTACTGCAGGATCAAATCTCTCTTCATGAACAAACTATCAATATCTTCCAATGCTAAAATACGATAAAAAAACACGCGAATATGAATTTTTATTTAAAATGTGGCTCGGTTTTAACAATGAGACACATTTAAATAAAAGTCACACTAGTAGATTAAATAATCAGTCTTTAAAGCTACACCAGAGGTTTCTGCCAGTAAATGAATACAGCTCATTTACTCTAAAGTGGAAGTTATTTAAAAATAAAACTGACACCGGTATTATGCATTTACATAATAGTCTTGTACAAAATATCTTGCTCAAAGCTATAAAGCCTTTCATGTGACTGTCCAAAACCACTTGCAAATGTTTCAACTATTTTAACTTACAATCTATTCGAACCACTTTACACAGAGTTTGACTCACATAATGCTGAAGTGAGATGTTCTTCAATGCTGCAATTTTCCTCCATTGAAACGTGAACTGTTCAACAAACTCTAGAACTTTCTCCTCAAACCCCCCTGGAGCTTTACCTTATTAAAGATCATTAATCTGACCGTGTGTGTGTGTGTGTGTGTGTGTGTGTGTGTTTGCAGTTAATCCGTCCACTTTGCACATACCAGAGACCTCCAACCCTTTCTAACTTCACGGTCAAGGTAACCAGGTCAAAAATAATATTTAAGTAATACATTTTAGCAAATTATACAAAATTTTGTGATGTAGACGTTATTGCCTGTAATTTCAAAACACTCTGGATCATCTGGATGGTTTTGAATTAGTTACAGGACTTACAGTCTGCACGTTGCTCTTCTTTTTAGTGTGTACTGAATCAAATCTGTGTACCTTTGTCAAAAGAATTAAACCTGAACTTTAAAAATAGGGTTTCCAAGAGAATATAAATAAAGTATATTTTAGAAAATCCAAAACGAAAAAGCACAAATTTGAAAAGCTAGCATTCAACAGTTTGGGGTGCTTAATTTTTTTTTCTTTTATTCTCCAAGGATGCTTTAAATTGTTCGCAAGTGAGAGTAAAGACATTACCAGTGTTATAAAGTTTTCATATAAATGCTGTTTAGACTTCCTACTGAAAGAAAAAGTTTACTACATTAGGTATATTACTTTATTTTAAATTATGAGATGTACTGAAATATAACTCTCTCTCTCTTCTGAATTTCTTTTAAGTTAAGCTATTTAAAAAAATTACTTGTACTGTATTTTATTAAATAAATGCAGCTATAAAAAAAAATTGTACCAATCCCCAAACTTATTAAGAGCAGTGTATATACAGACTACTGTGACTGAAACGGATATAAACTCTCGCAAAACTGATTAGAAAATTTCGCACGAGGGTTATAGTGTTAAGTTGACCTTTATCAGCACCTCACTTCTCGCCTGCACACTCCCTCTGACCTGAACCTACAGAGGTCACAAAACTCCCACTCAGTACACTGAGAGAAACTGATGACGGGAGATAAATGCATATGTGCGAGTGCATGCGTGTGAAGGAAATGAGAGAGAGGAGTGTGCTGGTTATAAAAGAGGCCATTTTAGTGCATTAGCTGTGATACACAGCTGCATTTTGGGCAACAGAAATCTGCCGAGGAAAAGGGGCCCGTACTGACTACACAAAGCTGTGTGTGTGAGAGCGTATGTGCGTGCACGCCGGCAGTTCTGTGAAACTCCAAATAAGGTACTGCACGGCAGCGTCAAGCCTAGCTGGACCCGAACAGGAAACGTTCAAACAGGAAGTGATGTAAGCACAGTGAAACACAGAAACCTTGAGTCATTTTTCAGAAAGAGACTCTTGGACTTGGAGTCTACAAAAAGGTTCTGACTCATTTTACAGGCCAATATGATTCCATAAGTAGAGCCAAACCTCTATAAATGTATCCAATGTAGCCAGTGACAAGAAAAACCCCATCTACTTATACTAGACTGATTTCTACTAATCACAAAAATCCATCTATTCCGGAAAAAAAAAAAAAAAAAAAAAAAAAGGTCCTGTCTGGTACGATCCACACAACCTCACCAAGACTTTAGTGTCATGTAGCTCATCTATTTTCTCAGCCTAAACACCTCTGATATTACATGCGGTTAACATTTCCATTCACGCTCAAACTTGACTTAAACTTCTCTTCCTTGAGAGGAAACTAACAAAGCAACTGTGCAAGGGTGTGATGCTATTTTAGGAAAAAAACTGACTACTAGACTTAAACTTAACCACAATATCAACAATCAAATGTCTAATGAGGCCATTTAACAGGCACATAACTCCTAATGTATTAATAAACATTATTGTTATGGTATGTGAAGTATACAGCGCTTCACAGATAAAGCGTTTTGCCAAATCTTTAATTCACAATCACATTTTCACGTACATCATTACTTACAGTAATCATCACATGTGTGTGTTTGTGCGAGTAATGATTCTTAATGACTACTTGAAGGATAACAAAGTATTATCTGATATTTTGTTGATTGAAATAAATGTCTCTGAATGTGCATGAAAGGCTAAGAAATTATAAAGTTTTATAGACTAGTCATTTGGGTTTTTACATGGGACTTTTCCCAAGAACAATATGCTACAAGCCCCAAGATCTCAGCACATGCCCATGGTACTTTTTGATAGTGGTTCTTTTGAATACTTGCAATTTATGACTCATGCAATAATAACTTCTGAAACTCAAACAATGAACGGCATTTCAAATAGGAAGTAAAAAAAAAAGATTAAACGAAAAAGTGGTGTGTCCTTCCATCCTACTGTTGGTCTTTGGTCTTCAATTTAATCTTAACCTAAACAATGATTCATTAATTGTGAGGTGTAACCGAAAAATAAATCGGGGACTCTAGCCAAAAAAAAAAAAAAAAAAAAAAAAGGCTGTTCTCTAGTGTATTTGGGTGAGCACCACGCCTTGGCATGGAAAATCGTCCAAGATTGCGCCATGAGCTCGTCTGGCCCTCCCCAGTGACAGACGAGCTCCAAACCCCCTCGAACAGCCGCTTCTGACACGCTTCATATTTCTAATCCGGAACCACTTATCAAAAGCAGGTCGAAAACGCGCCATTATGTTCCTGAACAGAGGCTTAAATGAACTGAAGACGTGAATCGCTTTGAATGAATCTTAAGTGAACACTTTGGTGCCGTGCTTTTTTTTTAAAGAAGCTGACGAAAGCTGTCAAACGCCAGTGAAATCACAAATGACTTCATACGTTAAATTAAAATATTTTGTTAATTTAAGCCTGTATTTTTTAAGTGAACAGGAAACGAGCGGTTGCTTCGAGCATCTAATGTGTCAAACAGGATCTGCTGATAAGGCTGTTCATTAATTTCGCCATCGTTCATAAATAGTAAACGTGTATACTTAAAGGTAAAAAGCAAAATAACTTAGTTGTTTGCGCTGACGGAAAGTAGGTAATTTAAAGGTTCTTTGCTGACATGTTAGTAGCTGTGTAGACACGCATTTTAAATAAGGATAATACAACTAGCGTTTCTATTAAATCGGTTGAGTATTTATTTAATAACTCACTCATAACACAAAGGGGCGTTCTTGTTGCCACCTACTGGCGTAATGACACAAGTGACCGAATTCAATGAACGTGAACGAATCCTTTGTGAACGCAATCAAAAGATTCGACTCACTTGAAAATCAAAATCCTCACCGCCACCAGACCATTCACAGCAACGTTAAAAGAAGCCAATCAGATTTGACGAGGGAGGAGGAGGGGGGTTACAGGTTGTCACCGAGTAACGGTTCAGCCCCTATACAACACAAAACGCCGCTGCCACAGAGACGTAAATGAGTAAAATTGGTTCATGGAAAAAATCGTGCTAGTTCATGTAGCGTCTAGACAAGACAATTGCTTATAAAATACAACCTAGGGCGAAAGTTTGAGTGCAGAAAAAATAAGAGAAACTAATAAAATGAAAGAAGTCGGCCTTTTAATTTCCAACGCAACGCAACGTTATTCTCCAGTGCGGTCGGATGGAATGAACGACCGTCATTGTCCAAATAATTAATTCTTGCCATAAATAGCGCACTGCGCATGGCCTACTGTTCACCCGCGGGAATTAGCTGGCAAAAATGCCAACAAGAGAAAGCCCATCCTCGCCCCTTTCGAGCGCCTACGCGTCGCTACTGTCTCTCGTTTCACCAAAAATGCGCAGCTTTTAAAAGCGCCGTGAAATCTCTTTCCGCCTTTGTTTGATACAACACAAACTCAAACCAACGGTTTCCGTTTCTCAAGGGTACTCACCGTTTTCGGCATTTTGACTGTGTTTTGTCTCTTCTCTCGCGGATGTGTCACAAACTGAGCTGATACAATGAAGTCAACAGAAAGCCAAACTTTTTTCCATCGACTGACGTCCCCGCGCAAGACCGAGCAACCGCCACCGCCAAAGCTTCTCCTCGAATCTCTTCCAGGTCCCGAAGACAAAGTTTCACTTTTCGCTGCGTCTTTGTCGGTCAGAGAAGTACTGGTGGTCCTAGAGTCGTTTCCTGCTAACGGAACTGAGTTTTGAAAACCACACCCAGCCCAGCCGATGCAGGCACACCAAAGCGCGTTTGACTAAACTCCGCCCGGATTCTCACAGGCCCCGTTATTCGCTGCCTCTGCCTCTGCTGCTGCCGCTGCTTTGTGTGAGCCGCGGACGCCGGGCTTCAGCGCGCGCGCTCTGGGAACGCGAGGTGGGGGTATCCCGCACAATTCCAACAGTGACGTAATTTTCCTCAGAAATTCCAAACTCGTCTTGGCTTCCTCTGTTGAATGGCAGAGTTTGGTACGGGAAATGCGTTGCACTTAAGGAACATAGCGAGACTTTATATGGACAAAAACACAGCCGCGCAGTCTAACTTGTCTCAAAGTTGATTAAATTACACTTTACGGTAATATTTTCTGAATTAACAACTTATGAGAGGCCGAAGATTGAAAACGCTTCGTGTATAACAAACATTTTTTATATATGATAGCTGTATAAAATTGCCTACTGGTAAAAACTGGCAGGATCTTTTAAAACATGTAAGGTGACAACAAAATCAATCATAAGGGTCCATTTTTTGAAACATCATCATTTGTACATTGTTAGGATAGTACAATATTCGGAGATATAATTTTAAAATCTGGAATTGTAATGTGCAATAAACTGAGTTTTGATGTAGCCTGTAAATGGTAGGGAATTTACAAGATATCTTAATGGAACATCTCCATAATCCTAAAGATTTTTCGCATAAAAGGAAAACAATGGATCAAACAATGTATTGTTTTGCTAATTTGCTAAGACTGGATTTGTGGTCTAGGATTGCATATTACAATTACATTCAGATTTAGACAAAATTAGACTATTATGACTATACCTTTAATACCAAATATTCTTTGGTTTTTAATGTGAGCCTACTAGAAGTGCTTTTATTAAATAGGATCATTTTCAAAACACATAAACCTAATTGCCAAGTTAATTTACAAATGTCTAAAAAGATAGCTAAATATGGCAAATTATGAATATTATCTTCTATAGATTCTCCCTGGAGGATCATACAATCGGCTGGTTTCTCGTATAGAAAGTTCTGTGGTGGTCCAGTCGCAGAATTATATGTAATACCACGGTAATTTAATATAATAGACAATGATGCTAAATGATTTCTATATTTAAGTACCATTATAGTACCAGTTTCAAATACATCACAGAAGCATGTTACTTTTTGGTAGATCTGAAAATTATTGTGATGTTTTATAAAGAGTTCGAATTAATCTCTTGGTATTATTGTGTGACATCTAGACAGGAAGGGTTTATCAGAAAAGCTGGTGCTTTAGTGTCACTGCTTTTACTGAAACTTACCTATCAAAAAAATGACTGGTCATGGTCATATCAGTTTTGTATAAATGCCATGCTGAATTATTTTAATTGAGCAAGAGTTTGAGAAACTTTGCCATGGACTACACGTGAACAATTATTTAAATGCATTTAACATTGTTATTCCCACCTCCATTTTAAAAAATTCTCTTCTGTTGCAGAAAGTGTAGTGTACGGAACCATTGTTCATCGCTTGTGCAAAGGGGGGCGTTTAAGCTGCCGCACAGCTGGCGGGGCGTAGGACAGTGATGTGTTCGGAAATAAGATTCGCGTGTTTTGTTTTTCGTTCAGTCTGACGGCACAGACTTGTCTTCCTGCTGCGATCCCAGATACTGCATCGTTCACAAGCATTAAGTCTGAGATCTAAAGATGAAGAAGAAGGAGGGGAAGACGCGTCACGTCGTGGCCTGGATGAACAAAGCGGAGTACGAGCATGTGCTGGAGTATTTGTTCTCCAAAGAGCCCGCGCTGCAGAAACACGCTCTGCACAGAATCTCTGCGTGGAAGGGCAGGTATGGTGGACAGGGTCAGGGGTCGATCTGCTGTAACTGTGACCTGTGATCTGTGATGTCTCGCACACATTGATGTTGCGATCGCCTTTTGGTGGATCACGTGACAACCGATGATCCAGCTCGTGTATTGGTTTCTTTTCTGTCTTAACTTATTTAATTGATTTAAAGATTTAATTAACTTTTAAATCTTGCTTATATATTACCACAAATTTGTAATTTAATAAATTATTTTTAATAATGGTACTATTTTTTTATCATGTAATTTGGAATCTGTAGTAAACTACAGTTTACAAGTAATTACGACACAGACAATAAATATGCCTAATCTGTCCTAATGTCCAAGTACAAGCAGTTTAGAGAATCCTAACAGTTGATTACACTGGAATATTGGGGTGTTATTTTGTTTTTGAAATGAGTTTTGGCATTATTTTGACAAGTTTTGTAAGATTGCTGCTTAAATTTTAGCTACTCTTACATGGAGCAGGTTAAAATAACTAATTCATATGTTCTCAATGTATTAAATGCGCCACAGTTTCACAAATATGACTACATTTTTGGGCGAGACCCCCTCATAAAATATAAAAGGCAGTTTATTTTTGTGTATATACTTCAAACAATTTGTACTATTAAAAAAAGCATTACTATGAAAATATTTATTTTTTTACATATTTTTTTCTAATCACTATAATACTCTTCTGTTAAATCTGTTATTATTAAAATTAATTACTGCATCAGTGTATTATATTATTATTAGTGTATTTATTTTAATTAGAATTCTTGTCTCGTCTGGAGATTCCGCACCCCATTTTGAAAATGTCTGATCTAGTTTGTTAGGACCGGTCTGGAGCAGCGTCTCTGATATGCTGATTGTTGCCACAGGTTTGGACAAAGCACTCCAGTGGCTGTGGACAGCACGGCGGACCTGGTTCGTTGTCAGGTTCTGGACAGCACAGGTCAGCTGGAGGCCAACGATCTAGTGCTGCTGTACGGCATGGCGTTGGTTCGGTATGTTTATCGTCCATTAAGTGCACCATACAAATCAGATCAAATGTGACTTTACTGGAGTAACGAGTACGATTGTGTTTCAGGTTTGTAAATCAAATCACAGAACGGCAACAGAAAAGAGTCGCCAGACCCTTACGAAGGTTAGCTGGGAAAGTAAGTCACGCAGCAAATCAGAATGATGAATGTCTTTCTTAATCTGATGTAACCGTAATCTAACTGCAGTTCGTCTCTCTGACAGCTAAATATTCCAGAGTGGGTGGTAAACCTCAGGCATGATCTGACACATCGCAGACTCCCATCATTAAATTGGTGCAGAAAAGGTGAGAGACCTTTACAGTGTGACTTCTGTGTTTGCTGCATATGTTATTGTAGTGTTTAAATCTGTGCATTGGGTCTGTGTTTGTCTGTGCTTTCTTCAGGTTGTGGATTTGTGCTTGACTGGTTGCATCAGGAGTACTGGTCTCGCCAGATGGGCAGTCAGCTGGCGGAGGACTGGAACTCCTCATCAGAAGAGGAGGACGAAGAGGAGTTTGCTAAACGGAATGAGGAAGAGCTGCTCTATAGACAGAAAGAGATCGAGGCACACAGTGAGTAGCTGTTTTATGCATACAATTCTATGGCCCGGTTTCATAGCCTAAGATAGGATTAGGGCATATTTAAGAAATATATTTTTAGAAATTTGACTTAAACATTAAACAAATGCACTGATATATTTTGAGATCGTTTAATGCATGTTTTATTCAGCTGAATTACATTTTAAGCTAGGACTAGGCTTAGGCTAAAGCCTTGTCTGTGAAACCGGGGCCATCAGTTTATGTGCGTGAAGGAGAGAGATGTGGGATGGAAAACTGTACTCACACTCAAAATTTAATGTCTCTTAAATGCAAAGCTTTCGAACTGTTTAGAATTAAAAGTGTAAAATGCTATATGAAATGATCTATTCAAATGTAAGAATCAAAGAATGGTGGAAAAAGCAACAAAGTACGGCATCCAGTAAAACAGTTTGCACTATAAACCAGTGTGTAAGTCACACAAGTTTGCAATATCAAGCTCTCACTGGAAAAAGTCATAGTTCTAAAATATTAAATATTATAATATTTTCTCTTTGTTCTGTATTTTTCAGAAAAAATCCGAGAACTGTTCATCTCTTATGAACGAGAACAGTTTCAGGTAAGTCTCACATTGTGTGTTATCCCATCTAACACCAGCAGAGAGCAGTATGAGCTTGTGTTTCTGAAACGTCAGATGACACGTGTTAAAATTCTTCACATACAAAGATCCCGTGTCCAACTGTATCTGTTCCACTACTATATAATATGCAAAAAGTATTTCAAACGATTGGCATGTCTGATTACGCCACGCTCAGAAAACAGTAGGTGAAACTTGAGTGTTTTTGCTATGTGTGTAACAATGTACAGACGAGCTAAAATCTTTCAAGGACGTTACCTTTATTAATTCAAGTTGTTAATTAGCTCATGCCCGTTGTTTTGGTGTGCTTGGCAGACGTATGAAGAGCTGGCAAAGCAGGACGGGCAGCGTGGTGTGTGGCCGGATGCCAGCGCTGATCTCAGCTGGATCCTGACGCAGATCAAACACTTTGCCACGGAGGCCAGGTGTGTGTGTGTGTGTGTGTGTGTGTGTGTGTGTGTGTGTGAGAGCAACTGAGCAAGTCTAGATTTCTGATATGTTTTAAGATCGTGTCTCATTGCCATCTGTTCTGTCTCTGTTGCAGAGATGTCCTCATTGATGTTTTAATGCAGGATGGATTCCTCATTCCTACTGCAGAACAACTGGAGTCTTTGGATATTGACCCCTCAGGTACAGATAAGTTCATAAAGCACTAAAGCATGAAGGACTTAGCTCGTGTAAATTAAATTAACCTCTCTCTCTCTCTCTTTCTTTGTAGAGGACTCTGTGGATATGTCAGCCCCAAGTCTTCCTCGAGTGTTTTTGCAGTTCTGGTTGCCATGTTTGAAGGTCTTGAATTCGTCCATCATTGTAAATCTGATCCTTGATAAACTGTTCGCTGAGCTCTCGGATGAGCCATCCAGTCACAGAACTTACTACATCGCCTCCTGGATCTCCGAAATATTACTCTGCAACAGCAAAAGTAAGAACCCGAGAAACCCAAAAATTCAAATGCAATTATTTTTTTCACCCTCAAGTTGTTTCAAGCTGGTAATCACACAAAAAATACTTTGAAGAATGTGGGTAATCAAATATTTTAGCTATGTCATATTAATTTTATTGCATGTCACTCAAAAATAGCATCTATATTAGGACTAAATAGACTTTTGTTTTCATTTTAAAGTGCTCAATTAAACCAACATTTTAAGTATTAAACATTTCATCATTATTTAACCAAAAATATGTAATAACTTTTGTTGCGAAAATCAGATTTCTTAAAATAATCCAAAGCAAACCAGAAAATGTCCAAAAAAAGTGCCTTTTTAGCCTTTTGTTTTTAAACTTTACCTATTGTTTATACTTTTAAAAGCTTTATGATTTAGGTCTCATTCACTAATTAATGCATGAGGTATTTGTTATTTATATGCACAGGTATCTTATTAGACAGCTGTATGTATATTACATTCATACATATAAATTAATTTTAATATGAGTGGTATTGGTGAATCATTTATTGGTGAAAACATTTGTATATAGATTTCACACATGCTTGGTGTTTAGTAACTGTGACCCGTGGTTTTAAAAATGCTTTCTTAAACTTTAAAACATAGTTGTTCACTTCTTTTTAACAAACTCTATGTGTGTGGTAGGTGAATTAAAGGCTCACAAGCGACTAAAAATGTCCAAGGAAAGGATCTTCATAAACAGATTACAGTTTCCATGGCAGAATCTGATTTCTACATGTGTAAACGCACCATGCCCAGCTACACCGTTCCTTCTGCGACAGTGAGTAAAAAGTGCACACACATTTACACAAAAAGTATAGTTGAAAGTAACTTATCTAATCTAACTTGCCTTTGAAGGATTTTGAATGACATGGATAAGCCCCTCCCACATGACGCCCAGCAGAACCTGCTCCGGCTCTGTAGCATTTACACACAGGGTTACCATGAAATCACGTCCCCCGGACCCTCAGACCCAGCTGAGCCTGTGTACACCCTGCAAAACCTTCAGGACAGGCTCAAGAGTAATGCCACAACCCAATCTAACCACACCCCCAGTCCCATGCAGGCTCCGCCCACAGAGGACCTCCAGGAAAACCTAAGTGCAGAAACTGTGCAGGAGAGAAACTTTGCGTTACGAGGGTCAGCATGGACTGTGTGCGCAGGTAACACTCGCATCCTCATCTGATGCTTTTTGTGAAGTATTTCATATTTTAAAAAATTTTCAATTGTTTCATAACGAGGCTGTATGAGCCTGATTCATTACATTTAACTCAACTTTAACTTTTTACTTTAACTAGTAATTAACTCAACTTTTTACTTTAGATAGTTCTTTTAATTACTATCTCATAAAAGCCTTCATTTTTTTCCTTTTTACATATGTGACCATTTTAGCCTAAGACCTTTCCATTTTACTTCCATGCTGTTAACTAAAATTACAACCATTAATACATTTGAATTTATTGATATGGAACTTGAACAAAATATTATATTAAAACTTCAGTTATTTTGCATGGGCTAGTTGCCATGGAAACATTTTAAAACTACATTCAGTACTAGAATTAAGAAAAATAACAAAATAAAAATCGAAAGCTAAAAAAATAAAAGCCAACAAAATGTTTGTAAAAACTAATATAGTGTATAAATAACACTGCAGTTAGTTTATGGATTGCCTTCTGTTTACCAAACAGGATGTTTGTGTTGCAGAATGTCTGTAGCTTATTATAAATAAATGAAATTGCTTCAACGCCTGTTACTTGAATAATACATTCATTCGTAAATGTAGACCAACGTCCACATGAGGGCAGTCAGACTCCATGACCCTAAATACTAGGACCAGTGTGCACAAGTAATGTCAGCTAGTGTTTAATGTGAAGCAGAAGAGTGACAGCTCAAAAATCTGCCCAATCACTGATAAGGATTATTTTTCACCTCAAATAGCTGTAGTTGATAAAATTAATAAATTCTAAAAGTTTGTCTCTTTAAATCTAGTGTTCTTGTTTTCAACCAGATAAAGTCCCCTGGAAACAGTACCCGCTAGGAAAGGTTCCAGGGCAGCCGGAGGACCCCTCCTGTTTAATGGTGGAGTGTTATTCTACGTTTACTGTGTTTGACCAGCAGGTGGCGCTAGATCGGCTCCTCCAGCACCATGGCAACAGGAGGTGAGAGGAGTTTCAAAACTTTTAAAGGCACACCTTAATATGTTGTAATACTCTTTTCATAAAAATGCATCTTTATCGTCAGTGGTCCCATTCAGAGCAGATCCAGTGGAGCAGAAGGGGCGCTTTGGACGCACAGTGATTTGAGCAAACTAAAAGCTGGACTCCAACTATTCTAACACACACACACACACACAAAGATACTCAGCAGACAGAAGATGCTGAACCGCCGACCTTGAACTATGAACCCTATGATGTTAAAGACAAACACTTGAGGGCTAAGCTGGACTGAGGCTCTTCTAGACATACATACACACACACACACACACACATTTCCAATCTCTCTGTTTGCATCTGACATGACCATGCATGGTTGGAAACAGTCAGCTGTTTTTCTTAATTCATGTCCATCTTTGTTAGAATGAATAGAGGTGGTCTGTCTCACACTAATGTTATTACAGTACAGGCTGCAGTCTGATTAGCTCAGCTCTTGGTGTCTGTTCAAACCATCCAGAAGTGAAACTCTTATGAGCAATGTCTCGTGAGGTTCTAATGAAGAAGTTGGTGCTGTTTGAGAAATGTTGTAAATTACATGACATTATTTTTGAACACGGAGTTGCCAAATAAATTTCATTTTGTATCGTGCACTCATCTGTTACGTTTTTGCTGTTTGTCAGGGCCCGTTTACTGTAATTTGGGTATAATATTGAACGTGCTAAATCTGAACAAATTCAGCATTGCGGTCACACATTTTAAAATGTACTAAAATAGAGAAAAATTGTTAAATTGTAATATATTTCCCAAATAACTTTGCTGAAAAGAATGCAGCCTTGTTGAGCATAAGATTCTTATTTCAAAAGCATTTACAACTGGCTTTAAATAAAAAAAAATATATAGTAAGAAAACATTTCATAAAAGTTCCTTGTGCAACATGTTTTTCACCTGTGTGAACATAAGTCCATTAAAAATGTCTGTGGGATAAACTGATAAAAATAATCCGAAAACGTTCACTCTAGCATAATTTGCCACTTGGACTGAGGTTTTATTTCTAATCCAATCAAATTTGAATTGTGACTTGGGCCTCTGTATGAATTGAGTAATAGTTATATTTAGTCTGATGTTTTGCAATCTCTTACTTCCTCTCTATTTTCTATCTGCAGTCAAACAAGCAACCAAGAGAAACACAGACATGATAACAGTTAACCAAATAGAGTCTGGCTTTATTGAGAGGAACAAACACCTTTTGTCATTGAGACTTACATTTTGTTTGAGTCCACAGACCCAAAGCGTTATAAAGTTTTTCCACCCTTTCACTTTCTTTTTTTCTTTCTCTTTTTTTTTTTTGGTTCGTGTTTTTGTCATATTGAAAACAAGTTCAAAAGCAACATGTTTCATTCAGTAGAGAGTAAAACATACTATTGTATGTTGTAATCATCACAGCACGAGACTCAAAAGTGTTAAGACCACTCAGTCAACCTGCAAAGGCGCGAAAAAACCCACAATACAAGGGGGAAATGTTAAATGAATGGCAAAACTCGAATTTAAGAACACATTTTCAAGATCATCCACACTACTTCACAAATCGCCGCGGTTTTAGAAGAGCAAACATCAAAGATAATATCTTTCATAAAGGAGCTGAAATAATAATACATCTGTTAGTTCCTGAGAATCAATCTGTTGGTGAGTGTTTGTGTGAGCGAGTTATAGCTGGTGTAAGTTATTCAATATCGAAAACATACATATAAATGTACAGATTACATCAGCTCTGCAACCGGCCATAGGAGAAACCTCTTCTGACAGTTTGAAATGCCCGTTTTGAGTGTTTTTCCTTACGTTTTTTTTTTTCTCCTTTGGGCATGTCCAGTTGTCCGGTAGATTCTTCTTGGACATTCTAGTCAAACTAAATCAGAAAAACTGGCAGTTCGTGCAGTTAAATCAGGTTGTCCATTCAGACACCAATAGAGAAAAAGAGCTGAAACCGAAAAACTTCATCCTCTCATTAGCACTTCTGCTTATGAAAAAAGAAAAAAACCCAATCCAGAAGCACAACGCCTCGGCGCTGCGCAGTCAGAATGTGCTCGACTCTCACAAACCAAAGTAATGTTAGTTAAACTGTAAGGCAGGTTACGAGGTGCGTGTTCATGTGTTTTTGTGTGGACATCTTTCAGTACGACACTCGGATAAAGCTCACATTTCACTCATGAGAGAACGTGTGTGCATGTGGCATCAACTTCAGCTGCTCAATCTCACCTAGCTGCTAAAAAAAAAACTAATAAAATAAACATTGTGCAAATTCAATTCAATTAAAGTCTCATGTCATCAACCTGGAACGTGCCTCCATGTCTTCACTGTAGAAGGTAAACTATGTTACAGGTGAAACTGGTGAATTTACCATAAATTCACACTAACGCACACAATAGTCAACATTTTACATTAGTCTCATCAATACTAATGATAGCATGTGATCAGCTGACTGTGGTTGTCAGGCAACCCATCGAGTCTAAGTGTGTGTATGAGAGAGATCCTGCTCGGATAAGCTGGTAGAGTGTCTTTATGTATGTGAATGCACTAATACTGTGCAAATACAAGAGGGTTGACATTAATTTCCGATATTTACAGCGAAAAAATATATTAGGAGAACACAGATTGTGTCAGAATGTGTCTCTCCTGAATCTACACCTCTAACAGAGAGAGACTGAAGGATGATATATAAAGCCACGGCCTACAAATCGTTCAGTCAGCTCTGCTGAGGTAAACTTTCACTTTCCAAAATAATCATCAAACAGCAATTTCAAGGCATGGAGAAGTGAAGGAGGTATGAGAGGATGGAGAAAGAAATGAGAGAGAGAGAGAGAGAGAGAGAGAGAGAGAGAGATCCCTGTCTGTAGTGGTCTGCCCGGCAGGAAATAAGCCATCTCTATGGGCTACTCGAGTGACACACGGTATCACTGACATTATGGCATTATATTTCTTTATCCTTTTTTTTTTTAAACAAAACTAAGCTTTTTTTTTTTTTAAATATATATAGATATATATATACTCATATAAGTGATAATGTACAGCTCAGAAATATATATATATATATTTTTACAATCAAGAAATAGATACAATTTGTATCAACAAGCAAAAGGTCGTTTCTGGACATTTGTTGTGTGATAGCTTGCTGCTCAACTGCACAGGAGTCTGAACCTCGGAGCATAAGCAGCGGACAGCAATGTCATAATTTACAAGAAATCAGTTTCTAGATTGCTCTAGAAACATCTCTTTCAGGATTGTTTGCTCCTAGGTTCAGAGGAGAAGGGGAAAAGGAGAAACCCAACTGTAAAAACACTTCCATCTAAAACAAAAATACACATTTAGACCTGAAACATGCTGCGCAGGTATATGAATAATACTAAAAGTACTACTAAAAGTGCGGCTACATTAGCAAATGTTTGTGGGCAAAAATGTCTACTGAATATGTGTGTGACTTTGACTTCGTGAACTCATTGCGAACTCTGTACGGGGAAATTTATTGCCTTGCATAAATTCCCAATCCTGTGGATTCCTATTGAGGTGACTACATTTAGCCCACAAAAATTTGCCTTGATTGTAAAAACGTAAAACACGATTGTATTTGCTTCCTGGAAAAACCCTGTTGAAAATCAAAACTAAGGGGAAGGAGAGCCATCTGTGTTCATATTAGAGAACTAAGAGGTTGGGTTTTTTGTCCACGTCGAAGCAGGGTTGGGGGCGACAGAGAGGCAGCAAGCGAACTGTCAGCCAAATGTCAGAAACAACCCAACAACAGCCTGGTGTTCCGTGTGTGTGTCGCACAGGAAGAAACAGGTAGGCAGTGTGTCACACCTTCCCACGAGCAGTAACGGGGGCCCCACGGGGCCACACCTGTGCTCATGAAAAAAAAATGAAGGAGCAATTTAAGTCTTTTTGAAAACACCCAGAGCATCTCTGGACCAATAACATTCACGCTTTCCTGAAGATATGTTAATTTACAGGGCGGAACAGATGAAACGGGGCGGTCTCTCGGCATCAATCAGGAAACAGATGCTGCACAGGAGCATTTTGCCGAAGAGACGCATTCTCCTCCCCAGTTTGTGAATACTTGAACGTAGTTATTGACTAACGAGCCAAACGTGAGCAGCGCTCTCTTTCGAGCATAGTGCTAACATGCTGTCTGGGAGAGATTTACTGAAGCCCATGCTTACTCAAACATCTCTCTTGAAATCTACAATACAACAACAACATTTAGGAAATACGTAAGAATAACTTCTCCAACTAGACATACCTAGTGCTTTCAGATCAGAAAAACGCACACCGATTATCTTTTTGGCTCAATCTTTGAAAATGGCTTCGTGAATATGCATCCGTGCATGCGTGCGAACAGACATCGCAGGGCAAGTTTGCAGTTACAGCCCAGCCAGTTAAAAAGTCTGAACCGCAGCACGACCTTTCTGTCCCAGTGCTCGCTTTTATAAAAACAAATGCAAAACAGCGACCCCCACAGCTATTAAGCACTATTCACATTAATGTGTGGTGAGGTCACTCCAATGTAAGGCCATAAAAGTTCAAAGGTCATGCTTTGAGGTACGCAAGCGTTCATTCCTCTTTCTGAAATCACACATCAAGTCATCACGCACACCAACGAACCACACTACGGTGTCACGTCATATTTACACGCAAATGCAAGTGAATACACATATACATACACAATACTATTCATATTGTGCAGGATCATTTCTGATCAGTTTTACCAAAGAGATTTCTCTCAAGTAACTCTTTTTCAAAGGATAAATGTTATCATCACCAACGAAAGAAGACATTCTCAAGATCTGCCATCAAACTGGCAGGAAGTTGCTCTCTTCACTTTTGAGTCGGCTTTACGAACAACTTTTTGGCCCATCCCAGGAGCAGAACGTAAGACTTTTTTTTATCGAAGGAATTCTATCGGGTTATTCTATCGGGTTATACGCTAAACTTCTCAGATACAAGATCCAGGCTCCCATATGGCTTAACAGATGACATAACAACCAATGCATCATCAATGCTATCATGCTAGCCAACTTCCTAATGGATCCAATCATTACTACACAGGGATGGCTGTTTCTTCAGAGCAAAACAAAAATACGAAATTCTCACGGTGTCTGATTTTTCATTACTAGGTGTTGTTAGCAGCCTTTTGTGATGTGCTTAGTGGCAAGTGCGCAGTTTAGTGACGATGACGGCAGCCAGCTGCTGGGGATCGGTCATGTGAGGGTTCTCCTCCATGACCAAATGGACCACATATGCCGGGAAGATGTTACAGAGGTTTCGGTAGGTTTGATACTGGTGTTCTGGAATAGGGTGCCGCTCTTGGGGTTCCTCCGCTGGCCCTCGAGCGCTGGGCGGTGGAGGCGGCACGCTATCCCACGGGGACCTCCAGATCTGCTCCATCTTCTCGGGCATGCTGCGGACCATCACCCTTTCACAGCAAGGCATGAGGCCTCCCGTTAATCCGTAGCTTCCATAACTGTAGGGCTCGTTACCACACGGCAAAGGGTCCCAGCTGGCATGCTGCTCTCGGCAAAGAGGAGGTCTCCGCTGGCGAAGCGGATTGCTCTCGTAGAGCCGTGAGTCAGAGATGCTGTCCATTCGAGTCATGCCTAGGGACCGACCCTGCTGGGAAGGGCTGACGGAAGGCAACACGCTCTGGGACACAGGAGGGTAGTCTCCTGGGCAGCTGGATCGGGCACCAACGACTGGGTGTTGGGAGTGTGGTGCAAGGTGGGCGGAGGACTGCTTTCGTGGTCCTGGTTTGGGTTCATCCGTTCCGTAGCTCTGCACACGTGTCAAGGCCTCATGGTGGAAACCGTGAGCAAAGGCTTGAAGGCGTGCTTGTGCTGAAGATTGCGTCTGGGTCTGCGACGGTGGCCCTTTCATGCTGTCATCCAGGCTGCCCTCCAATGAGTTGAGGTACATCTCTCCACTGTAGGACGAGAAGGAGTCCGACGAATGACTTCGGCCGGGTTCTGGGCACATGCTGGCTCTGCCAGGATAACCTCCACCCACCCCTACAGGCTCTGGCTGCTCAAGGCTGCAGAAACTGTCTTGGAGGCTTATGGTAGAGAAGTCACTGAGCATGGAATAGTAGCCATGGTCGCTTACCACAGAGTCGTACTTGGGGAACGGCTCACCATAAGCCACAGAGGCGCCCTGGCTATTGGTGACTAGGATGGGGGGATATTGGACGCTGCCCGCATGCTCGAGCGAGCTGTGGGTAAAGTGCAGAGACCCTGGAACAGGGCTGCTCGCTGAGCGCGTGTTCAGAGCGCCTGCAGCATGACTTTTTGTCAGTGGCATAGTTGGAACGCTAAGCGCTGAAACTAATGACGGTACAGAATTGGCCTCAGCCTTCCGAGCTGGACAGAGTCTCTCTTCTTGCTCACAAGCAACTGACCGGATACTCGGGTCAGACTGGCGCTTGGGTGCCACTCGCTTTGCCTCAGAGCTACTGTCTCCCTTGTTAGCAGAACCAGAGGTCCCACATTTGGCAAGTGCTCCCTCGCTCATTGTCTTTACAGCGGAGAGTTTGGCAAAGGCTCTGAGCTCGTCTGCGACAGCCCGCTGTGGTTGGTTGGCTCTTTCTGGGTGGTAGTACTTGCACTTATGGCCGTATGTGCACTTCTTACCTGTGAGATAGTGGTGGTTGACACAAAAATGTTACTTCAGTATTTTGTAAAACGTTGTATTGTTTGCTTTTTTAAAATAGCAGTATACTGAAAAATATTGGAACAGGAAAAACTATATTTTGACAGTGCATGAAAAATGTAAGAAATATTCTGCCATGACAACTCTCTGAAGATTTTAGCATGGTAATGGATATGACAATGTTAATTTTAATTGGTCTTCAGTGGAATAGATCTGCTATGCTGCTGAATTGCTGCTGCTTTTGGCTATTGTTGTTGGAGTAGTATATTGCTACTGCAAAGCAAGTACAGGAAATTACTACTAATATACATATACTGATATGGTGCTGTGAGCATTTAATACTGATGCTAGTGTTGTCAAAATTGCTGACAGCAATAGTACTGAATTAGTACAGAAATTTTAAAAAAGTCCATGTCTCTCCAACAATTGAACCCTTTGAGCTAATTCTTAAACCCCCGCTAATTGGCCAATGTGTTTACACATTTGACAGACATAACATGTGATAGGCTACAACTATCATCGCATCATGTTCTTCACAGAGCACTCACACAAAAGCACACAGGAATGCCTGAAACGAGTGTCTTCACCAAATAGTATCACGGTTGATACTTTTGCCAACACTATCAGCTACACAAATAGCATATATAATATTCTGTAACAGATCACAGTTGAAGCTGAGGAGTGATTAGGAGCTAACTTTGAAAGCATGCTGCAAAATGCTCTTGTGAATGCTGACGAGCCATTTAAATGTAAAGCAGTGTATGCAACATGAAGCAATCAACTTGTACCAAGTAATTTAATGCAGTGAATATTATAACTTTGCATTAACAAACTATAGCCTGCATAATCTAGACTTTCATGGCAGAACACTCATCTTATTTTACATTAAAGTGTAAAAGTTTAAATAGTGTTAAAGGAATATTTGGAAACCCCAAAATTGTAATTCTGTTATCATTTACTCACCCTCGAGTAGTTCCAAAATTGTATGAATATTTTTGAAGAAAGATGGTAACCAAACTGTTTCTGTTCACCATTAACTTCCATAGTATATTTTTCCTACTATGGATGTCAGTGGTGACCCAAAACAACTTTCTTCAAAACATCTTTCTTTGTGTTCAGCAGAACAAAGAAATTCATACAGATTTGGAACTGCTCGAGGGTGAGTAAATGATGACAGAATTAACATTTTTGGGTGAACTATTCCTTTAATGCATAAAATATACATTTTCATATGCTGTGATGTTCTGGAATAAAGACATAAATTAATTTCCTACTTTTGCTGTACTGACCATAAGGACACGGCTGCTTCTTGTGCTCTGGAACCACTGGTCGTTTGCGGAGAAAATTTTCCAGACTGGGTCCATGTCTGCCTAAAGGATCATCAGGAGGCATAAACCTACAAATCGATCCAACAGACACAAATAAGCACAACTCTATGACAGGAAGAATGACACAAACCTAAAACATGTTTAATAAAATAACATTTAAATATATTATTGATATTATAAATATGATATTTTATATATTGCAAAAAAATATAGTAAAATACTTTTCTTCTAAATTCTTTATTACTTGCAGCCATGATGCAAAAATCTAAATAAAATTAAACCACAGCACTCTGCATTCGTAATGTATGTTAAACAAAATTAATAGATTTGCTTAAGTGCGACGTAAACCACCACAGATGATGTACAGTATATGCATGACAAAAACATTTCTACTTCACTACTGCATCAGAAAAAGGGACAAAATGCCCATTATGGCATTTCTATGCTCATTATTTGGATAGCAGTGTGTGGCTTAGATCACATGTAAGGGAACAGGTAATTATGTAATCACAACAGGCCTAGCTGTTGGACCTCGTCAGTGAAATTAAAGCTCATTTACAAAATAGAACAAGAGAGGCTTGAAACAAGTGACAGAGCAATAAAAAGTAAAAGAAGAAAAACAGAGAAAAAGAGGAATGCCATACGGGTACGAGGGTGGAAAGCAGAAGACACAAATGAGTGAGAGAGAGAGAGAGAGAGAGAGAAAACCCCGTCACCACGGTAACTGTGTGCGAGCATACTTGTCGTTGACGAAGCTGTACATGAGGAGTCGCTCCTCAATAAATTTCTTCCACTCTGGCTTCTCATTCTGCAAGTCTCGGTAGTTATCATTGGACACGATGATCCCGTCCGAGTCGCAGGCCAGCTTGACGATGAAACGGTCATCATAGCAAACCACTCGTCGGCCTTGGACTCTGCGAGACGGCGTGAAGACGAGGATCTTTTCCTTCTCCAATTTCCGTAGGATCTCCTGATCTGAGGACGAGGGTGACATCACACATCATCACTTCCTGTGACCTCACGCACAGACATACGCAAACTTGTATAAACATCACAGCACAGATGGACGATCTCACTGGACACATGGCGGTTCATAGAGTCTAATAAAAACAGCTCTTCATGGAAAACAATATCCACTACATTAACAACATACAGTATGGGTCAAAAGTCTAATGTATTTTAAGTTGGAAATGTTGGGGGGATTTAAATTTTTTTAAATGAAGAATCATGATGATCAAGAATATATCTAGGTCAGTGATCGAAGACATAAACCTGCGACACAGATCTTGTCAACTTTGCGAACCAGAAATGGTTAGATTTTCTCGAATCAAGCACGAGATGCTGTTTGGATCATTCTCACATCACACTTGAGAACATGATTCTCCAGGTTTTACACAAACTTGTGGAGTTCATGCAGCTTGAGAGCTGATGAAGGATGAACAATACTAATAAATTCATTTTTAATTAAACTTTTCACTCCGATTGTTTTAAAATACATAAACATTAAATTTGAAAATAAGTTACATAGGAGCATTTTAACTGGTGGTCTCAGATTTATAAACTAACTTGATATACACAGACACACTTGCACTTAACTCCTCACAGAAAAACAATTTTCCGCAGGGTTTTTTTCTGTGGTACCTTTGATCGGTGCATCAGGTCTTGACTGCTCTTTCCTCCATGCTGGGACGAAAACTGTGATGTCTTTGTGGCCCTTCTCCAGGAACCAATCAACAGCCAGTTGAATGCCCAGGCATGAGAACACCTCTTTGTTTCCATGGCTACAAAATAATATTACCAACATCAAATTACACACATGCACACACACAGTTCTCTCACTGATTGGACATTTCTCAATACTAAGATCATTTCAAAACAGGAACATCAAGATCATTTCATCAAAAGACTTCCTGCAACAGCATAAATTCCAGAAGTAAACAACAATAGTGAGAATCTGATGAATCTTCAGTTCACAGTTCCCCAGGTTCTGACTAATTCTCTCATCAACATGTTATTAGTCCAGAGCCTTTAAGTCACCCTGAATTCAAAAACTGACTAGGGATGCACAGACAGTATATCAACAAAAAAATCGGTTAAAAGCCAATATAATTTACAAATGTATTGGTATCAATGTTTGTTAAATCTTATCTAATTGCGGCAATTAGATTATCTTTCCCACCATCTAATGCTAACGTGAAGGGAAATTCCAAAAACACTGTTAAATGTAATTGTTAACAAATAAGAAAATGACGATTCTAATGGTGTGATGCCTAAATTCACTTTAGCATTTAAAACGATTGGTTTTGGCCTATAGTGTTTTATTCTTCAATCATTTTTCAGAATTTTCTGAAATGTAATTATTTGTATATTATATATATTTTATACCCCTTTAACATCCTTTAAATGAAACCTTTTACTTTCTAAAAAAATTTTGTGCACTTTCAGCAGATAATGTTTCTGACATTATTTGTGATATATAATACATTTCTCTGCCTCTAAACTCTAACTCTAGCATTCTTTTACTGCATTTCACAATCCAAACAACCCATGATGGATAAAATTAAGTTCCGCGTGACCTTTTTTTTTTAGCTTGCAATATTTCAGATCAGATTGCAAACAGCCTCTCAAGTTAACTTTGGACTGCTAGGCTCAAAACGTGCATATGTAGGCCTTGTCAGCAATTACAGAAATTCTTTTAAAACGACATGCGGTAAGGGTTTGGTTCTCATTTACCTCATGGCGACATTGGATCCATCGATCACAATCGGTCTGAGGTTGTCATACGTGTCTGATGCGTCTTCCTCCAGCGATGCTTCTGGGCTGACGGCTTCTTTGGCTCCCACCGCCCGTGGCGTTAAACCGGCAGTGCCCGCTGCTGCCTGGCTCTCAGGGTCTCCTTTATTGCCTAGCCGTACCAGCTCGGCCAATACATCATTGATTAGTGCGCTGGACCCCAGTTTACTCAGCACAGACTCCACCTGCTCACCAGAGTAGCCCAGTTTCAGAGCAAAGTCCATTTTGGTTTGGTAATCTCGATCGCTGGTTTGACGCAAGGGCATTTGGGCTCTCTGGGTGTCATCTGTGCGTAATTCCTGTAAGGTGCTGCTCTGGCTGAAGCTGGGACGGTCCAAACAGGATGAGCGGCACAGCTGCCGGTGAGGTTTGGTTGCTATGAGTGGGTCCTGCCTCCTTCCGGGCGCTCCTTCTCCCGACCCCGCTGCGCCTCCAGCTCCTCCAGAACTCCCGCTCCGTGACCGTGCCTCTCCATCGCTCTCGGAACTGCTTCCATCTTCTCCGGCATCTTCGTCCTCCTCCTCCTCCTCCTCTGGAGAGTCGTGGCCGGCGGCAGCGGGCAGGGGCTGGGGTTCGCGGCAGCCGCGGTGCTCCATCTTCAGGCGCTGCAGCATAGCGCATGCAGCTGTTACCTGCGCATGACCTCCCTGAAGCTCCAGTGCATGGTCCCTAACCTGCACCACGGCACAGCTCTCGTACTCAATAGCTGCACGCAGGGCATGCAGTCGCCGCTGCAGCCAAAGAGTCAAACGCTCACGGTGCTTATGCACAGGGCTGATCAGAGACACTATGTACTCCTGAGAGAAAGAGAAAAGATTCATTACATTCATCATTTTTTTTTAGACTTTTTGTGGGGTGAGATTCCATGCCATTTTATGCAGGTGCACACCCAAACCAAGTTGAGAACTCTTTCCAAATTACTTTTTCTATTGGTGCTGTCAGATTAATCATAATTAATCTGACAGCACTAATAGAAGTTTTTGTTTACATATGTATGTGTACTGTGCTTATGTATATACTGTATAAAAACCCATACAGTATACATTTTAAAATATTTACATGTATATAGCGTATTTATATTCTTACATTTTATATTATATATAAATACATTTAATATATAAACATATTTTTAAATATATACATAAATATATACAGGCATGCGTTTGTTGTGTATATAAATAATGAATATACACAGTATACACACATATATTATGTAAACAAAAACTTTTATTTTGAATGTGATTAATCACAATTAATCGTTTGACAGCACTATTTAAAGTAAATAAAAACATTTCATAAATGGTACCATAATAAAAAAAAAAATATTTTCGTTTTTATTATTTTTGATCATTATTGACAATAAAAGACATGTCCACTGAACACATGAATGAAACTGATTTCAAGATAATTTTGAATACTGCTAATTAAACTACTAACTACTTTATATATAAACACACACACACACACACACACACACACACATATATATATATATATATATATATATATATATATATATATATATATATATATATATATATATAATATTTTTCCTATGCAATACAATAAATTGCTGGGTAAATTCGTTTTTAATTTACCATCTACAAGTGAGCTCCTCATGTTTGTATACATCTAACTCACTGTTCTGTCTTCATTTAAGTCAGTCGGTTTACAGAGTTGAGCATATTCTTAGAAGACAATTGGTGTGACGCAATTGTCAGGCCAACTGTCCCAAATTATTAGTGTTTTGCGTCACTGCAGACACTTCTACATATAGGCTACACAAACATACACACACAAATGATATATATATATATATATATATATATATATATATATATATATATATATATATATATATACGTGTGTATGTGAAGGAAACTGGCCTGGTAAGGCTACACCACGGTGCTGCTGGGAAAACTTATCATTGCATTCTTGAATTGTATTATGACAAAAAGAGAAGCTACTTTGGGTGGGGCTACGGTTGAACTTCCTTAAGGGGAAACGATACTGTGGTAATGAAATTCTTTTAAAGCAAACACAAACTCCGCTTTCCGCTTTCTCAAACCCAAATCTGAGTTTGCTCCCTTTACCGTCAGCAGATTCCTACACACCTGTCGTAATCCCCGCCATTCCCCAAAAACTTCTTCCACGCAAGATTAAATTGGAAGTAAACGTTGTCGGTTCTACCAAGGTTGCTATGCGATTCCTAACGGGTGTGTGCATGAGAGAGAATATGTGGATCTGCGTGTGCATGTGTGTGCATCTCTTGTTTGTTTTTGTGTGGGGTGAGAGGGATGTGTGTATGTGTAGGTTGGGAGTGTGTGCGTGTGCATGTGTGTGTGTAGAGAAAACCGATAGCACCATCCAGCTACGAGAGGCTCCTCTGCGCTCATGACACCGGTTGCCTAGCAACGCAGCCCTGTCATCAGCTAACTGCTTTTTAGCAGTCACGACTAACACAACGCAGTGTTCTCTGGGAAAGCCTGGAACACACACACACACGCAAACACACGCCGCACATATTACATCTACACCGCTCGAAACCATACAGCGATTCATGTGCAAAGCCGAAACGCACGCATAAAGCAGCACACATTGCATGCTTCACTAATAAACACCTACGCGCAGAACCGGAGCTGTCCTCATACATGCGGCGGAGAGAGACGGAGAGCAAGAGTCCGTGTTATGGGTGTTTGTTTGCATTTGAGACGAATAATATCACTTTAAACTGACAGTGTATACAATCTTTCCCCCCCCTCTCTCTCTCTCTCTCTCTGCAGATGTGGCGTATTGAAGAATTTCCTCCCCAGCGTGACATAGCTGCTGTTCTGAGTCGTGACGCTGACTCCAGCAGCATGTTCCCCTGGGCACTGAACCGCATCATCTGCACTCACAAGCCACGGGCCCGAGCTGGGGATCACAGCTTCAGCAGCAAGTCTCAGATCAGCTGCGTCACGCAGTCAGCGGCGGCTGCTCCACCACAGTGGACCGGGGAGCTGTTCTGAGATCAGCCAAACAGCCTGCAGTAAACCTGAAACATGACGGCTTTAATAATCACTACAGCTTGAACAGAGAGGAGCATAGTAGACAGAAGTTTTCTGTTAAAATCATTGAGATTAAAAAGTGGAACGCATGATACAAACATCCTGAGAATACCTGGTAGAAATTATGATATTTACAAAAATATTGAGCATTGCATATTATTATTATTATAAACGATATTTTTGTATTATAAGTAAATGATTGTTATGATCAGTACAAATACAAAATATATCATATAAATGCTTTTTAACCTCTTTATGAAAAAATATTTGTATTATTTATTACTATTGTTATAATTACTAATGATTATCATATATGTGTTTTTCAGTTGTTCATATATATATATAACAACAATATTGCTATTTTATTTATATGATAAAAATGTATATTATATAACTTAAAATAAATACATTATATTATATTATTATATTATATATATGACATTGGCAACTGCAATATAATATTATTATTAAAAAAATTATTATATTAATAAATATTACTATTTAAAAATGATACAAAATAAAATATATTTATAATACATTTAAATGTATATATAATTACTATTTATAATACCTACTAATAACTACTATTAAGAACAATAATTATTATATGTTTTATTATATGAATTCTGTCAACATTTATGACAATGACATTATAACTTACTAATAACTTAATAATAAACATAATTTATATAATAAAATGTTAAAATATATTACTAATACATTTTGATATAAATCATATTATATTATACTGTAATAACATAATAATAATAATTTAAATACACTTTATTACAGGAACATTTTTAACATGTTTTGTATGCAACAAATTATGCAAATCAGCTGCATCACGAAGTCAGTGCCAGCAGTCCACCACAGCGGACTGAGAAACTGTACTGAGATCAGTGAAACAGCCCACAGAAAACCTGAATAATTATGGTATAGGTATAAGTGGACAAAATCAGTAACAACTGAAGACAAGGTAACTGTAGAGCTGATCCGAAATAATGACGTAAACCAGTCAAGACTCACGCCAAGTTTTAAATAAAAAAGGTCAGCTGCTCGTTCGCACGCCCCTGTTCATTAGAACATGTTTGACGTAAATTTACGCTTTCTCTGTAAATTACCCAGCCGGCTTTGGAACTGATCGGGAAACTGCTGCTGAGTGGGTGGGAGAGGTCTGTGTGCATGGAGCACATGAAAACGCAAGGAAGAAAGGAGGAGAACGCTGAAATATTTCTCCTTGGGTGAAAAGGTGTGAGCCCACTCCTCTGTTAGAAAGAGCCAGAGAGCAGAGATTGGACACAATCGTCTTTTTGCAAAGCCAAGACGTCATATCAAACATAAAAGATCCGGGGTGAACGAATACAGCAAGGCTCCGTACTCTGTCACGCCGAACACTTCACTCTGACTGCAGAGAGAAACTGCAGCACGGTGAGCCAAAATGGCCATCTTATGGACAAACAAGCGGCCCCGTCACCTTTCGGTGAGCCACACACAAAATTTCAGGCTTTTGTAAACACGCAGGTCCTAAAAATCACACAATACTCCGTGACTCAAACAGCCGGCAGCAAAGTAGCACAAGTGTATTCAGCAGCAAGCCCGACAACAGAACGCATCCTCCTCTTAAAAGTCTCCCCCCTTCTTCTCTGCCTTGTTTTCCTTCTCTTTTTCCCTTCTCTTCTCCTCACCTCCTCCACAACGCAGGCTTACAATCAGCAAGGCCACCATGCACTCGAGCACACGCACAGCTTTATGCTGTTGTCTCATAGCAACAAGTGGAGTCTCTTTGCTGGAGCTCGTGGCTAGATGAAGCCCATTTAAGGCCCACGGTGCGGCTCAGGCGCTCGGACTAAAGACGCGGTGGGTGGCAGCAACTTATGGTGCGGTTATGCCAAAATAGTCAGCAGGAGGGGAAAGCGTGAGCTCACGTGAAGATGCACAGACAGAAGGCCGCTTCGTACCTGAGGCTGCGAGCTTGAAGACGCTTTCCACGCTTTAGCGGCACGCCAATCTCAAACACGGACAAATGCAGCAGCAACAGGCTGGTGCAATAACACTGTCATACATGCTCAACACTGTCTCTAACCGCCTTGACTCCGTTCGGCCCAAGCAAGGACATTTCATTTCTCGCGACCAGCACCCTGCAAGTGCAATGTCCGATGCTTTCAGTGCATAAAAAGTACAAAAAAAGTTTAACACTGAAGATAGCCTGCCTAAAAATAAAAATAGAAAATGCAATTTAAAGGATGCATGTGTGCGCGCTGGTTTTTGTGGACACAAATTAGTTCAATGACAGGGGTATCGCAGTTTGAAGGTGGTTTATGAGGACACTGCCAATGTCCCCATAATAAAAAGCTTAAAAAAACAAACGAAAATTTTTTGGGGGGGGTTTCGAAAAGCTAAAAATGCATAAAGCTTCCTGTAAGGGGTAGGTTTAGCAATGGTAGTTTTTGCAGTATAAAAACCATCACGCCTACGAAGAGTCCTTCATGTGTGTGCAAATCCGGCTAGACTTGCCAGGGTCAAATGTTTGAAAATACCCAATAATGACAAATGCCAAAGTCTTGCTGGTTGGCATTTGAAGCGCCTCGCGCTATATAAGCGGCTACAAATCACGTTTCGCTTCAGCTCGAATAAAGTCAACAGGTTTTTGGCGAGGGTCGGGTTTAAAGGTAAAGCAATACATTTGATTATCTTAAAATAAAAAATAAAATAAAAACTACTGCGTCTATGAAAGGTCCCCGCAGCTTCGGAAGTCAACGAGCGTGTGTCAAACTGCACTCGGTAAATCTCAGTGAAACGTGAGTCGTGAGCATCAGTTCTGCGCGTGATTTAAAGAGCATTTCGCCTCGTCCGAAGCATTCACACGGGATGCATTTTACAGTATCGCGGAGGCAATGAACAAAGTTGCTGATTTGGCCCGTGAAAGTAAAACCTGTCCCGAAAATGCAGCGAAATAAAGAGCTTGAATGGCGAACGTCGGTCGTGCTCGCACAGCTCTCCTGCGACACACGCGCTCTCTCGCGCACATACTCACTTTAGCTTTAGTGCAATCTTCTTCCTTGCCGTCCTCGATGTTTACGATGATACTGGAGCCGGCGTTGGGGCTCTCGCAGCTGGACTCGGCGGTGCTGCAGCTCACTCTGACCCGGAAAACCCGCTGTATGTGCGGGATGCAGCGCTGGAGCGCAGGGCCTGCACCGGCGGGCGCGGCGAGCTCCAAAACCATTTATCAGACGGATAAACAAGCGATCACGACGCGCTCCGGAACACTGGCACGCATTCGCCCTGCGTCCTGCTTCATGGGTGGAGCAGCAGAAGAAAGAAATAAAGTCACGGGAGGATGCAAGTTTGTCTGCGGCCGAGCATAACGGCGAACGTACGGGACGCGCTACATAAGCATCTATCATCCATCTCCATCCCTCCTTCTCCTCTCGCCCTCCCTTTCCTCACTTCCCTCCCTCCCTACAGCGGCCCCGACTGCACCCACCGCCTGCGCTTCGGCAACGCGTCGGACGCCCCCTGTCGCTGCGCTCGGAGCCGCAGAAAGTGCGTTTTTGCTGCCTCCGTCTCCGCGTTTTGAAGCACGTGGGTGGACGGGACTCCGGTAATGCAGCAACCGAGGGTTAAAAATACATCGGACGCGCGCGAGAGAGCTGGATTCGCTGTGCGATATGACCGCCGCACTCCCAACTTTACTGTTCAGAAGGTTGATACGGTGTTCAGCAGTTGTTGTTATTACCCTAGCATCCTTTGCAACGAATGAACAACGCCAAGACTGGCTAAACTGTTAGTTCAACGGTTAGTATAATTCTTGGTAACGTTAGCTTTATCTGGTTACGTCGAGGGTCATGTCGCTCTTTAGTAGTCAGGGTATATTTAGCGATGCGTCTCACTGACAATATCTGAGCTTTCAAATTTCGTGCCTGTCTTGTAATTTCTGTTGTACGTCTGTTTAGAATCAGAAGCGGCGGTTCGCGAATGAATCGTTGTCCTGAGTCGATTCTTTTCGATGAATCTCTCAAATGCTCTTCGCGATTCGTCTAAATCGTTCGAAATTTTTTGTCGTTTGAGTCATTTGCAAGCAATATAAACTAAATTTAAGTTCAATCAGGTCTAGAAGCGCAGCTTGAATTTTGAGAAAAATCCTTTTCTGACCAATGTAAACAGTATTAAAAAAACACAGTTTTGGACAAATACATTATATTCTATTAAGTACTCTGTAGCATCTAAATTCCACTGTACATTAATATGCAACTCAATATATCAATATATACATTGAAATACAAATGATGCTGATGCTTTCATGTGAATAAGTTAAGATAGCAACCGGCAATGTGGTTGTTTCCTGTTTTATTGGACACGTTTTTGTAATAAACCCTTGTTTTGTAATAAAGCCGTAATAAACCACATTAATGACTGTTTCTATTTCATACTTGACAATAAAGTTCATAAACTTCAAAATACTTCATAAACAATATAAAGATGCTTAAATGTAGCACATTTTGCCATGTATCTTTGGCTTTAACAGATGTCAATGAAATGTAGGTGGTATTTTAGATGGCTACATTTTACAATAGCTTCTCAAATATTTATTACAATGAATATTATACATATGTTTGTGTATTCTTAATTGAACACTATCCCTTTAAGCCTCGCCGAGGATTGTGGGAAATGTAGTCAGCGGCTTGTTACTGTTGTCCACAGCTGGTTAGCATTTCTATTGTCTTTCTTATAAGAGGTATATCCGCTACAATCTTTACCTCCTTTCTTATTCCCACAGAAGTCTCACAGTTTCGTACGTCCACCATGACGGACGAACAAGAGATAATGTGCAAGCTTGAAAACATCAAAGAAATAAGGTAAGAAAAGCTGAGATTGATCCCAAGGCAGACACGCTAGCCTGTCTTCAACATCTGGCCAGTTCAATCTATATCGCAAAAACCCTGCGTATTTCTCCCTAATCATTTGATTTTATAAGTAATGCGTGAATTTGGATTTGTAGTCTACCTGAACAAATAATTTATTACATTTCTCTTTTGACAGACTCTTCGTATCGGTCACGATGCTAAAGCAAACCGCTTAAACTATAAAAACACACAGCTTTGCACAGAATCTGAAAACATATCATGCTAATTATGCATTAACCGTTATTTTCGACGAGGATGAGAGTGAAAAGCATCCTGTTGTGGTTAGACCCCAAACTGCAGAGCAAACGGCTCATTTCCTCTGGAGCGGTTCTTAATAATTTATACAAACCTCAGACGTACACGATTGTCTGGGTGCTGTAAATATAGCTTTGCACATAAGGGGTCTAATGCGTTTTGTGATCGGGTCTCTGAAACCACATAATAGACGTCTTGCGCGTTTAAAACCATATGCACTAGATCAGAGGTCTTTGCATTTGCATTGAGTTGTCATGTGCTGCCATGCATTGACTGGATGTTTACTGTTTTTTTGTGTGTGGTTTGCAGGAATAAGACAATTCAGATGGAAAAGATCAAATCTCGGCTGAGGAGTGAGTTTGAAGCTCTGGAGTCAGAGGAGAAGCACCTGAGAGAGTACAAACAGGAAATGGATCTTCTGCTGCAAGAGAAAATGGCTCACGTAGAAGAGCTGCGTCTCATACATGCTGATATTAATGTGGTAAATTATAATAATAATAAACATTACAAATGCACACTACCATTCAAAGTTTCAGGTCAGTAAGATAAAAAATAATTTTATTCAGGAAGGATACATTAAAATGATCAAAAAGTTCTAAAAAATAAATAAATAAATACAAATAAATAAAGGCTGTTCTTCAAAGAATCCTAAAATAAAATGCATAATGATGTCCAGAAAAATATTAAGCAGCTCAGTTGATTTCAACTGCAATAACACTGAAAAAACTTTGATAAAAATGTTTCATAAGCACTAAATCAGCATGTTAGAATTATTTCTGAAGGATTATGTGACACTGCAGTAAGATTATTTAATCCATGGCATCAACTTTTTAAAATACTTCAGTGTAGAAAACTATTTAGATTGTTCACAACAAAACTAATGTTTTTACCATATTTTCAGTAATACAATATTACTGTATGCTCAAATAGCTTCGTTAGAAATGTTAAAATGGTTAAATGGTAGTATATAAGTTTTATAAGCTCTACAGGCACATTTTATTCTGTGATGTCAAAGATCTGGCCGGGCAACCTCTCTGTTAGGTCAGATGTCTAGCTATTAGGTTCACACCATAGTGATTTATGGAGTGGTTGTATTTCTTCCCCCAGATGGAAAACACTATCAAACAGTCTGAAAGTGACTTGAACAAACTGCTGGAGTCAACCAGACGTCTCCACGATGAATACAAGCCACTGAAAGAACACGTGGATGCCCTGAGGATGACCCTGGGCTTACAGAGACTCCCCGACCTCAGCCAGGAAGAGGAGAAGCTCTCATTGGAGTTAGTAACACTGTTCATGAGTGTTTGTGTGTGTGTGTGTTTGACAGGGGGGAACTCCTCAAAATGAGTCACTGCGGTGTGGGAGTGTGTGTTTGCAAGAGAGTAATTCTTAAAGCTGAGTCAGAGAATTTGCAAGACGGAGAGTGCGTAATTGTGTATGGGAAGGCTAAATTGCTTACCGTTTGTGTGTGCTCTTCATCTCCATTCAGCTACTTCGAAAAGCAAAAGGCTGAGTGGCAGACAGAACCACAGGAGCCTCCTATCCCAGAATCCTTAGCGGCGGCGGCGGCTGCAGCCCAGCAGCTTCAAGCTGCACGGAAACAGGATGCCAGACAGACAGCGACATTCCGCCAGCAGCCACCTCCTATGAAGGTGAACAGACTTTTACATTACTGAATGTTATGAAATACAATATGAACACAATAAGCACACTTATTTTTATATTTAAGTATGTAGTATTTAAGGCCACATAATAAGGAGTTTTATTTGGTGCGTAATAAACATTATATATTGTAATACAATTTTCAGGATTTTTTGAAGACCCCATATATTTAAAATTTTTGTAACATTATAAATAATTTTCTGAATAAAATATCAAAAGATATCACTGACCTCAATCTTTTGTACCTGCTTATTGTGGAAAGACACTAGAAACTGCTACATTTCTACGTATAAAATAAAAGAGAGAGCGTATTGATTTGATTTGTTGTCTGTTTCCAGGCTTGTCTGTCCTGCCACCAGCAAATCCATCGGAACGCACCGATCTGTCCTCTCTGCAAAGCCAAAAGCCGCTCACGCAACCCTAAAAAACCCAAGAGAAAACCCGACGAGTAACATGCGCAGCTACCAATAACCTCAGAGAAAGCCCGACTAACACACATAACCCCAACAGAAAACAATTTACTTACATAAACGCGTTCACTTGCGCTCTCATGCATGCACATTTCCACACATACACACACTCACTGCACATCTGTACACCTGAAGGTATATAGTCCTGAAGGAACGGAGCATCTGCAGCCTGATACCCTGACCTCTTATAGTGATCCTGTAGTTAACCCGTCTTCCTGCTTCAGTGGACATGAGGTCTCAGTTTTTCATTTCTTTTTTCTATAAGTGAAACCTCGATATTGTGTTTGTACCGTGTCTGTATTTAGTCCGTAGTGGATATGGATGCTGGTTTAGAAATATCGAAGCGTCCTGTTCTGTGTGGGGTTTAATTCTAGTGCATTAGTTCCAAAGTAAATTCTCTAAAGTGGCTTTAGTGAACAGAGCCGTTCGGACGGTAATCAGTTAACACTTCAACCGATATTTAGTCATTTGAAAGAATTAATAACGGTATGATTTTGCCTATGTCTTTTAATGTTTTTTCCCTCACGCTAACAGTGTTTTTCTTGTATTATGTAACCATGGTCTATCCCAGACCATGTCAGTGTTCTAGAATGTCTTGAGGGCCGTTCACACAAGATGTAGATGAAGAGCATTGAAATGGATAAGAACGAGTTTTTAACTTGAAGCGTCTTTAAGAATGCGGTGCTAATGGCAGGAGACGCTGGAAAAAGGCAAACACTCCGCTTACAAAGACCAACGATTAATGCAGACTGAATGCAAAAGCATGTGTGAACAGCCCTTTAGAAGTAGAGTAATTATGGAAGTTGAATGAGAATTCTAAACCTCGAGTTCTTATAGATCTATCATTCAATTTGAGCGAATGAGCTGTTATTTGTGTTTTGGAATTTGACCCGAGGGGCATTAAGAGCGTGTTATAATCTTCAGTATTGAATCGTTGTGTTTGTGTTCATCTTTTCTGAGAGTCAGTTTTTTAATAATTAAAACCTGTGAACTAATAAACTTGTGTAACTTTTGTCGAAATGAAATTGTAGAATAATACAGTGTTATCTGATGGATTCGCTTTCTCTCTGTCGCTCTGTCTGGTATTGGCTTGATATGTATCTGGAATTTGACCTTTCACCCATGACCCCTAACAAGCAATAATCATTCTTTTTTTCTTTTTTGCCTAATCTTTTTACCAGCAAGAGGTTCTACATTCTTTTTGCACTGCGTTCTTGATCCTGAGGGGGGCGTTATTTATACTCCAGGAAAAGTTAAAGATCCATGACAACATTTGCGGCATGATTTTTTGGCGACTATTAAGACGAAATTAAAACACACACACACTCACAAAAGCATATATCATAACATGATAACATTGTGCCCCGGGAAATTGAATTGCCTCACTGACTGGCTTAAATTGTAATTTTAATAAAATAATTATATTGAAAATGCTAAGAAAAAGGCTGAATAAAATAATATTTTGTTGTTCTTCCATAGCCTATTTAAAAAAGAAAACATGTAAAATCAGATTCTTGAGTTAATTAATAAGTCAATAAACTTCTTAATAGAAAAAAGATACGTGAATTTAAAAACTGATTATAATAGCAGAACTAAAATGGGTTGAATAGGTTAGAGATGATTTCCCGTCATGCTGTATGTATGTAGTTGAAGTGAAGTGTTATGTGTTGCATATAGGGAGACCTGTTAGTGTTTAATGTTCTTTTATGATGGGTTTTAAAAGTGTTTCTGTTATGTCTGACTATTTATATACATTTCAAGCATCAAAATATGAACTAGGGAGATAAACAATACACAAAATATTTGAATTGTGCATATTACATTTTAGAAATATACAGGTAATACTTTATTTCGATATTCCTCTTTAGACCTTTGTCTAACAGTAAGTAACTTTGCAACTACAATACGTCAGAGTATTAGTAGACTACATCCTTAATATCTTCTGACACTTTAATATGATGTAACCACAACATACATATATGACAACTTACTCTACTAGCCCTAAACCTACCCAAAGAGTCTACTTTGAGAGTTAGTAGACATGTAGTTATAAAGTTACTTATAGTTATTAGAATGTCTAAAGTGGACGATCAAGATAAAGTGTAACCAATATTCATAATGTTCATATCACAACTATTTGTTTCTAAACTTAAATGAGCTAGCCGGTTTCCTCTTTTTTACAGTATATTACATTATATATATATATAAAATTATTCAAAACTATGATTGTGTGAGAGTGAAGAAAAGCAGATTGGTTTATCTGTACATGAGCAGATTTATTTGGCTTTTGCGGCTGTAATTATTCATGTGTCTTTCGCTTCACATTACACGTTTTACATCATAACAGGATTTGGGCTGAAACTCAGTAGGCTCGTCTGCAGCTCGTTAATCAACTCATACGCATCTGCTTAAACTCCAGCTGGGCCATCCATAGCTTAATCTCAGTCACACACCCCTCTTTACCTGCACTAATCCCACTCTCAGGGGCGTGAGGAGATCGGCGTCTATTGTCCTCTGCCCTCCTGCCGCTTCCACACAAACACACAAAACCTGCTCAGCCACACACACGCGCAGCTGTAACAGCTGGAGAGCTTTACAATCACAAAGTACTGTAAAAGAAAAACCCAAAGCTCTTTGCAGGACAAAGAGACGCGGTTAGAAGATCTTGAGAACTTCAGCTGGAGAAATATGTAGTCACAGATTTAACTAGTTCCAGCTAATTAAACCAATGCTTCTCGAGCTTTCCACGAGCCCTGCGTTATTCAAAATAACATTTATTTTTTGCAGTGGTGGTTTCTTTCGCATCCAGTGCACGTTCTTTGCAGCTGCAAAAAGGTTCTTTAAATTATTTAAATATTATTCACAGTAAAAAGGTGTTTTTTTAAAAGAGTTATTCTCTGATATGTTCCTCTGTGAAGCCAAAATTATGGAAATGTTGTATAAAATGTGTAGTCACTTGAAATATTTGTATTTTTTTGTATAAGAACGAGAGAGTCAAACAAATTGCCTATGAAAATAAATTTATTCTCTGATCTGTTATAAATAACAATACAATCGTTGATTGCTGAGCAAACAATCACGTATTCATGCAAACACACTCCTATGAGAAGTATTAATACATAATAAAAAGATACCAACAATGACCAACATTACGTCGGTCATAATTGTATTTGTGTATATAAAACATGTTTGTGGAGGCCACCCAAGGTAGCAAGAAAAGAAAGCATCCGTGAAACATCCCTACTTCTTCTATAGTCCCACACAGTTTTGTAGTCCATTCATAGTTTTATCAGATAGTGACAGGGGGATAAATGGGCTCAGTGTGCATGGGGGCCTGAGGAAAAGGCTGCCCAAACGCAGGACGGGCGTCCAAGAACGCAGGGGCCATCAGCATACTGCGTTCGGGGGGAAGAGCATAATTCATGTAGGGCTGGTAGAACTGTGGTGCCCCCTGTGGGAGTGGAGCAACATACTGCTGGGACTGAGAGGGTGGGAACGCGTTTCCCATCGGGCCGTAGAGGTTCACGCTGAGCTCGGATGGTGGAGGGCGAGCGTTTGTCATGGAGGAGCCTGAGGTGGAGGTGCGGGACGGTGTAGAGCTGTCCACCGAGGGCCCTCCGGACTCCAACAGGCTGGTCTGAGCAGCAGATGGCCCCGCTGGCCGATCACTCGCTTTGGGTTTCACGCACTGGCAGCAGCAGATAGACACAACCGCACCAACCAGAACGAACGACAGGAACGCACTCACCACAATCACAAAGGGCAGATAGGTTGGAACTGTGGAAAGAGAGAGAAGAGACAGAATTTAACACGAGGGTTATAGAAACATGCAAGTCAAGCTGAGTCAGACCCCCCCCACACACACACACTGAATTAATTTACAATGTTACATTTCACAAAGATAGGTATTTTGATAAGAGTAATCAGGAGGGCATCTGAAATTATTGGGAACCCACAGACTAAACTGTGTATCAATTGTCTTTTGGTTGTAGATAATAGAGTTTATAAATCTTTAATACGCTCGGAAACAAAAAAATGGAAAAGTGACCATTCCAAAAATGTGTATTTTTTATAACTAAGATGTATTTCTGTTGATACGTTTATTTTCTTTCATGGCTTGTACACTACTATATTATTTCAAAAAATGTAAAATTTCCAGTTTCATTCATTGTCAGAATGATACATTTTTATTTTATGACATAAGTTGTTAGAATATTAAGAAAAATATCATTTTCCATGAAGATATCCTGTAGATTTAATACAGTAACTATATCAAAACGTAATTTTTGATCAGTAATATGCATTGCTAAAAACTTCTTTGGACAACTTTAAAGTGTCTTACAAAACCATATAAAAAGTAAATCCTACACAAGTGTTTGCACGAAGATTTAAAAAGTTTACATCTGTTTTTTATATAAAAAAAAAAACAACTCACCACTTTCTGTCATCTTTTTCACGTCGCCCGTGATCTCTGGCTCGGAGCCGGTATCGCAGGTGCTCTGATCGAGGCGCGCCTCCGCGTACGTACAGCAGTATCTCAGCGCGCAAGTACCGCAGCAGTAGCGCGCATCCTCGCCGTCAAAGCGCTCCGGACACTGGAATCCCCGGTGCCAAGAATTGAAGGAGTCCGTCCAACCATGACAATATTCTCCCGATAATGCAAAAGACACCGGGAGAACGACTGATACAAACAGAAAGAGCGCACAAGATACAGACGGAGTCATGGTTGCGTCAGTTTAAATCCTTTGAACGCGGTTTAAGTTGCTTCGAAGACCCAGTAAGCCAGTTGCATCTGATCATGAGTCACTGTACGCGGGCTTCATTTATGTGTTTGCTGGACCCCCTTCCCCCTACACACACACACACACACACACACATTAGCAGCCCCTCCTCCCATCACCCCCTCGTTATCGCTCATCTGCATTTAAAGTAGGCGAGGTTTAGTGATTGGCAAGGTTGTTTATTTGTATGTTTGCGCTGCTAATTACTGTATACAAGATATGACAAGCGGTGATGAACTCACTCTAAATGACATCAGCTCCATGGATCACAAATCAAAACTTTAATCACATCAAAATCTGTCAGTTTTTTAAGTGAGATTAAACCTAATGATACACTCAGTGGACAACTTTTTGAGCATTTTTGCCAGGCAACTTTTTTGAGCAGCCTGAGGACTTTGCAACAAAATATTTAAATTCCATCCGTTTGCATGAAAAAAAACTTAATGTTCAAACTTTAATATTCACAGTGATATCTGACACATAAATATACAGATAGCATGCCTGTTCACGTCTGGAGACGAATGGAGCCTTTTGTGTGTGAGTGTATGTGGGGTTAAAGGTTACTGACTGTGCTTGTCTGTCTCTGTTTACTTTATCTGAGACAGTGAGGTCAGTTCACTATCAATGCACATCTAAACACACACACACACACATTCGTTACGATGAAACTCCTCGTGCTGTAGTTTTCAACTATAGCATTTCATCAGAATCCCGGTTTAGAGACTTCAAGACATAGCATTTCACTACAAGTTGTACTTGTACAAATTGTATGTGACAAATTAAAAATCTTGAAAAGAAGTGAAGAAACAATAACAGAATTGTGAGAAAGTATATATAAAAGTGCATGAAAATCAAACAATTATTGTGTATGCTTTTTGAATTACCATATATAAATCAAGACTTTGAAAAAGACAATATATCCGTTATAGAGAAACATATAATTTTTTTGTGCTTTATTTAAAATGGTAAAGAAATAACACAATACATTTGTTACAATGTACATTGAATAACACAAGTTATTCCATGCAATTTGTCATATGCCCTAATGCGTTCATTTAACCTCCATTCAGATTTGACATCTTTGAATGTATCCCGAAAAATAACACGAATCGTCATTCACACAAATCTCTGTTGCAGCTGGGCAGACCTGATTGTGTCAAGCTATTAACAGAGATTAGTCCTCAAACAAAAGACAGTAAATTGCCATTGTGTGAGAACTAACACATTAGCATCAGGTCAACAAAGCTTGTCTCCTGAGGGTGTGACAGAATCTGCTTATTGAATATGACTGAGTCATTAACTTTAACTAGGTGCTTAAGAATTGCATACATCTCAGGGAATGAAGCCAGTAATGCAAATGTGTGCGTGTGTGTGTGTGTGCAAGCATGCATGTAGGGCCTACATGTGTGCAAGCCCCAGATGGCAAATGTAGTACAAAATAACTAGCAATGTGACACCATTTGGTGGTAGGTTTACAGAAACGAGAAATAGAAACAATAAGAAACCAGAGAAAAAGAGACAGTTGGATGGAGAGAAAGTGTGATGAACCGAAAGACAGACTGAGAGTGGAATAAACAGGAAATTGTAACTAGTTTCAGGTTGTTTTACACATGCTTCCTGCAAGTACAATTAGGCGCTTAAGAAATATTATATTTTGTAGGAATTCGAATAATGGCTTCTGAAAAATCAGTTTTGCTATCACGGAAATAAAATTACAATTTTGATCAGATATATGTACCTTATTGTTTTCACAGTTTCTAAAAATATGTATGCTCCTTTTCATAGCATTTATGAGACCATTACCATACTAGTGCAGGTATTTTTGTAGGCTACCTGCTGGTCAAAAACAAACATATCTGTCCTTTCTAGCTGAACTCTGCTGACATGCCCAAACCCGGTCGTGCTCACACTGAGAGTGCAGGAATGAGCTCAGATGGAGCTGGGTGAAGTGTTTGACAGCATTTAGATCTGTGTGTGAAGATCCATCTGCAGATTTTATCCTTATCCCAAAGGGTGTGTTGTTTATCTGATTCTTTTCTCTGAGTCAAGATTCCTAAAAACACATTATAGCTTCTCCAGCAGCTGAGGCCTATGCCTGGGTTGTTTCCAATATAGCATACTTCTTTTAAATAAGTACTTGTTTCATAACCTTTGTTATGGTCCAGTCATTTGTAACTGTTTAGATGTGTACGTTGTACGGAGTCATTTGCTTACATTTACTTTAACTGTACAAAAACGTATTATGTGGCTTGATGTATTTGTTGTCATATCATTTCAGTTTATCATAGTAATCATTAACACACTGGTTTATAGACACAGTATGATAGGATAGGATATTATAGGATACAGTATGAAATCGTGTACATAATCTTGACATACAGCTGCCGTTATGTTGTCATTATCGTGTGACATACGGAGGTCATCCTGGACCACTTTTTTGAATAAATAGTGGGGAAGTATGCAGTAACGACTGTATTTCTTGAGCAAACGCCGACTTGATTTAAATAAAACTCGCATTTGCTCTTAACTGCAGTCAAAAGTTGTTGTGACTGTTGTCTCGGATTCGACAGCATGCGTATTTTGTGCTTTTGTGTTTACAGGACATTGGCAGGTATTCGAGTGGGAATTCGGCTTAAGCCGAGTGAGCTGTATGTTAATGTTCTTCATTAGTGTGCTGTTATCAGATAACTGAGTTTAAGGGTCGGGAGGTTGTTATGGTGACAATGGGTCAAGCGATGGGGGTCCTCCCCAGCAATTAGGTAAATCTGGTCGGGCCACCCTGCAGGAGCAACCCCCCTGTGCTGCGTGTGTCTGGGTGTAGGTAAGGCTTAATGAGGTTTCCAGATATGTTTAGGCTTGTCTAGATCAGGGATTTTCAATCTTTTAGAGGACACAGTCACCCGAATATGATTGCCCTTATGCGATGTAGGCCATACTAAAATTTTATTTTAATAAAAAAAATAAAAATGTGTTTAAAATATAAAGTTTCTATTGTTACATCCTTGTGTTTTATCTACTCGCTGTACCTTGTTTTTTATTAAAGAAGATTTTTAATTGTAATAATTGCATTTATTAAAAAATATTATTAAAAATGTATTTATTTTTTTATTTTAACCAAACTTATTTTAATCTACTTGCATTACTTTATTAATTGCTAATAATAATTTGTGCCTATATGCACAGACCAGTTATATCTTAAATCTAGGGGAGATTAGATTTCTAGACAGATTTTTACCTTTAATATTCAGTTACTAAAACGATTATTTATTTATGCTGTTTTGTTGATAGTCGGGCTGCAAACATTATTACAGCATTCTTCATGAATTAACTGCTGAAGACACGTAGGCGAGTCGACTGAAATCACGTCGAGACTCGAGATATCGCGATATTTGCTCCCGTCAGCTGACATAATTGTAGTCTTCATGTCAGGGAAGAACGCAGCAACATAATACGAGTTCCTCAAACAAACATGATAACAGCTAAACATCGAAAGTGTAACGTGGACATTTGCATGATAAACAACTGAAAACATGGAGCACATTATAACGCCAAAGGTAAGTCTGAATCAACAGGTGTGCTCGTGTAAAGTTGACCGATCTCGTGTTTTTATGTCAGACTATACTCTAAACTCTCGATAGATGTAAAAACATACCAAAGGAAGCGTTTATATGGGGTTTGTCAACACGATTCCAAAATGTTAGGTTTTACTTAATCTGCTGTTGAATTTCATTGCTGCATGTAAAGGACTATTTTATCCAAAATACAGATATAACTTTGCTCAGGTTAACAAGAAGGCAAAAGGGAGGGAATATCACATAAAAATCTTTGTAGATAATGTATACAATTCCTGTATAAAGACCTAGTGGAAAAACACAATATTGTAAAAATAACTAAAATAAATAGAAAAAAAAAAAAAAAAAAAAAAAAAAAAATAAATAAATAAATAAATATATATATATATATATATATATATATATATATATATATATATATATATATATATATATTCTATAAAGGTACATTATTTTGTATTTTACTAATTTTAGTAGTGTTATAGTACTGTGTATTTATTGGCTTTTTTCTTGAACCTTTATGTTTTTATTAGTGTTTGACCTTTTTGAATGTTTTTGAAGGGACGTGAGGGGTCAGCTCAAAGGATGTCACATGTCGAATCAGCAAGACTACAGGAAGCTTCTATATTAGCAGCTGACAGCTCTGGCAGTTAATAAAGATTTATGATTTCGAATCTTGATTAAAATTGAGCGGTACAATCTAAAATGAACCTACCGTGCCTTCACTTGAGTTTCTTGCCTTGCTGAAATACATGAACCTGTTCACTTTATAGAGACATTAGAGAATAGCCTACCAACTTGCTGCCCCAAATCCCCGAAGGGATCGCTCTAATCATTTACTGAAAAGATTACTTCTGATATACTTTATCAATTTTAAACCAGCGGAATACATTAGACTTTGAATCAAGAAAATGTTACTTAGTGCTGAAGTGGCATCTCATGTTATAATGTCGTTTCATTGCTTGTTACTAAGTAACCAAAATGACAAGAGATGGAGGAACAGGATGTGCTGACAGTAGTCTTAAGAGGTTCTGTAGGATTTCCTCTCCATTGTGTTAAACACAGGTTCTGCTCCCTGAGGGTCACGTCCAAACCCTCGCGCTTGATTGTGTCATTAACCCTTGCTTTCGTTGGCTTGTCCTTTGTTTGTTATTTGCAGACAGTCGAGTAAATACTTCTGCACTAATGCATTTTTTACTGGATTTATTTGCAGGTGGAGTATGTGAAACTACTAAACAGGTTCCCTGAAAAGAAGTCAGCTTTGGGGACGCTCTATTTGACTGCTACTCATCTTATCTATGTGGAACAAACTAACGACGCACGCACAGAAACATGGGTAACGTAGGCCAGTGGGAACAGAATATGTAATAGTTTTCTGCTTACCTGTAGTAGGATTGGCAAATATTAATATTAATAAACTGCTTACTAAATGGTTAGGATTAGGGTTTGTCTTAGGGATACTTGCATGTAATTATGCATAGTTTATTGTTATTACAATAGTAAGTACATGTAACAATAAAGTTTTTAGAAACCGATGTCTAGATGTCTGAAAACAATGGATGTATCAATCCCATGTGTTTGAAGGTGCTGCATCATCACATCACGTCAGTAGAGAAGCTTCCGTTAACTGCATCCGGTTGTCCACTCCTGATCCGCTGTAAAACCTTCCAGCTGCTTCATCTGCTGTTCCAAAGAGAGAGAGATTGTCAGGATGTCTATCAGTCACTTGTGCGCCTGTCTCAACCAGGTGCGTTGTACAGCACACACACACACACGTTTTCAGTGAGGACATTACATAAATATTCTTTGATTTTAAATCAGGTTAATGATTTCTTTTCATCACCTCACCCAACAACTATAATATAATGTAATATAATATAATATAATATAATGTAATATAATATAATGTAATATAATATAATATAATATAATATAATATAATATAATATAATATAATATAATATAATATAATATAATATCATATAATATCATATAATAATTACTAATTAACATTTGTATTCAGCTTTTTTTATTTTTATTTTTGAAGTTTTAGTAATGTGTGTACTTGAACTTAAACCTTTTATTTCAGTTAGTTGCCATGGTCATATTTAAATTTATTCTTAAGTATACCATTTTGATTAATATTTGTATTTTATTTAATTTCAACTTTATTCCACTTATGTAAAATGTAATTGTTGTAGTTTTAGTTAACATTACAAACACCGGTGTAAGTGATGTACATGGTGACAGTACATGACTGGCCCAATTAAACAAACAACACTTTTTTCTTTCTTTTTTTTCTCAGTTTCATTCTTATTTAGTGTCCAGTCCAGTTCTGTTTATTTTATACTTGAAGATGCAGTAATATCTTTCAGACTGACTTAACTGCACACGTTTGCTCTGAGATTCTAACTCTGCTTTTATTTTATGTTTAGTTAAAGAAGAGGAGCTGTATGCCTTTCTCTATAATCCACACCAAACCGAGGAGGACAGGAGGCAGGGTTGGGAATTCATCAGTGTGGCCAACGACTTCAACAGGATGGGTCTCTCCAATGAATATTGGGAAATCAGCCACCTCAACAAGAACTTTGAGGTAGCAACTTCCTATTCTTAAGCAGTCTAGTATTCATGCTTCCTGTTAAGGACTATTTCACAATAATCTGTAATAACCCTTTATCTACTGATCACAATGATTAATATGTTTTAGAGACAAACCGTTTCAACAAAACACCTGTATACTAGCCTTGAAATGTTTGGGGTAAAAGACATTTTTCTGTGAAAATGAATACTTTTCATACTTTTATTCAGCAAGTATGCATTGAATGAAAATTGACAGTAAAGATATTTATGATATTAGCAGAAAATTTTTTTATTTTAAATAAATGCTGTTTTTCAAACCTCCTATTCATCAAAGAGTCCTAAAAAATATGAACCTCTCAAGACCCTGTGTCCTCATGAGGACATTATATTTTAGTCAGTTTCTTTGGGACATGTCACAGTTTTAAGTCTGGATGTTCTATAAAGAGCACATTCAGGGTTTTTTAGAGATACCGATGATTGGATGTTTCATCATGACCTTCCCTCTTTTTGGTTTTCAGAAATAAATTAAATTAAATATTATAAAATTAATGTAATATAAAATTAAATTGTGTGTCATAAATCAACATCTCAGGAAAATGTTATGGAGTTTCATATCAAAATATGACTTTATGTTACAAATTAGGATGTTGATTTTATACAGGATGTTGATTCTCATCTGAGGACATTGAGACTAAAAGCATGTTTACTATGAATTTTTGTAGACATAACAAATTAATAGGGAAAGAAATTATATTTCACTATTCCATGAAATACTCTATTATTATGAAAATCCTGTCAACTTTTACTCCCATTATGACACATATTTTTTTCATGATATGTTACCCCAAAAATAGATTACAATTTTAGCAAAACATCAAAAACAAAAAGTAGAAACATTAGTATATGCACCAAAAGCTTGAATATCAATGTTTGTTTGTTTTTTGGTGGGTATTTACAATTCAATTGTTTAAGTTATAATTCATATTTTGTTCTGTCTCATGGATCTTTCAATGTCTCTCTTTCACACAGATCTGTAGCACTTATCCATCTATCCTAGGACTGCCTAAAAACGCCAGTGGTGCAGTTATAACAGGCAGTGCCAAGTTTAGGAGCCGAGGGCGATTGCCTGTTCTGTCTTACTATCACAAAGACACTAAGGTATACAAGTATGTTCACTTCATGAAGGCACTTAACCAAGTGAGCACCCCACATAGATGGAATCCAGACATGCAGGGAACCTTTTTCAAACAGTATACCTCATAATTATACTGCCTTCTAAAACCTTTGGCCAAATTCTAAGGTAACACTGCACATATCCTTCACCAATAGTCCCAAAGTACACTGCCACAAACCGATCATATTCACCATTTTTACTATTCGGGTGCATATGAATACACAACTAGGTTTAAAAAGGAATGGAAAAAAGCTGTGCCACTAACAAGAACAAAAACAACATTATGTTTTCTTTGCGTCTTGTGTCAATGTCTTGCAGGCTGTGATCTGTCGCTGCAGTCAGCCTTTGTCAGGTTTGACGTCTCGCTGTGTGGAAGACGAGCAGATGCTTCAGGCCATCAGCCAAGCGAACCCCAACTGTCCTTTTATATATGTAGTGGACACACGGCCGAAGGTGCGACCTTTAACCTTAACCTTTCTATATACATTACACACAGTCCAGAACGGGACTTTTAAAATGTTTATCTTTAAACTTTCCACCCCAATTGTCATAAATGTGGGAGATGCATAAGAGAATGTGTAATCTTTCACCCTCTGACACCAACTACTCGTATTCATTTAGTAAACTAATAAAGGATTCTGACTAGTATCTCAACTGACTAGTAACTCGGTGTAACTGGAGAAACATTTCATTCCTTTCTCTATTATTTAGGAGACCGTAAACCTTGACCTCACCCTCTGTAGCTATTTATGCATTCATTTGTAAATATCTTTGTCTTTGTCAGTTGAACGCAATGGCCAACCGCGCAGCTGGTAAAGGCTATGAGAATGAGGACAACTACTCCAATATCAGGTTCCAGTTCCAAGGAATTGAAAACATCCACGTCATGAGAAGCAGCCTACAAAAATTGCTGGAGGGTGAGACATCTCTTATTTCTATTACAGCACTAATGCAGCAGCACATGCATTAGCATATAGCATTACAGCATATAGTCTAAGTAAGTTGTAAGTTGCCCCGTTGCTTGTTGGCTGTGCATTTTAAATCAAATACCTTTTCAATTTGCTCTTCCAGTGTGCACTATGAAGTCTCCTTCCATGAGTGACTACTTGACAGGTTTGGAGAATTCTGGCTGGTTGAGGCACATCAAATCTGTAATGGATGCAGGCGTGTTCCTAGCCAAGGTACTGACTTCCATGCTATAACTGCATGTAGAGAAACCAAGACGAGTACATCAACAATGATAAGCTCAGTCATTTTGTTTGTGTTCTAGGCTGTATGTGAAGAGAAGGCGAGTGTGTTAGTGCATTGTTCTGACGGTTGGGACAGAACGGCTCAGGTGTGCTCTTTGGCTTGCATACTGCTGGACCCTTACTACAGAACTATTAAAGGCCTCATGGTAATGACCCAGTAACCTATAACCTCTACCCTTAACACAGGACTTAGTTCATGGCAGTTCATGGCTTTTCAAATTAAGTCGTTAACTATTCCTGTCCAACTGAATATATACCATATATGCAATCAGGTTAAGGGTTGGTAAAATGTAACTCTTTGGCATTATAATAAAAAAAAATGAATGTGTTGAATTTGTTTATCGGTAACACTTTATTTCAATAGTCCTCTTTAGACATTCTACTAACAGCAAGTAACATTTCAAATAGCAGCAATTATTAGACTGTATGCTTAATAACCTCTTAAATACTTTGCAAGTATTTGTCAGAGTTAGTAGACAGTTGCAGATTAATGAGAATTGGTTAACATGTAGTTATAAAGTTACTTATCGTTAATAGAATGTCTAAAGTGGACTATTAAGATAAAGTGTAACTATTTAGTGTATATACAAGGAAGCAGGGAGCTAGGGAAATTCATAAATCTGCATTTGTTTTTTTGTTTGCAGGTTTTAATAGAAAAGGAGTGGATCTCTTTTGGTCATAAATTCAGTCACAGGTAAAAACTTTTACTGTTGTTGCATATATTAATAAATACCCCTCAAAACATTATCAGCTTTCAATAATAGCTAAAATGTAAATAATATATTGTTTCTCAATAATAAATACTAATAGCAATAATTATTAAAAAAAGTGTAAATATTAAAATGGCAAAAAATAATAATAAATTATTAGTGATAAATTAGGTTCAACACCAAGTCAGTTTTTTGTCAACTGGCATGTTCCTTTGTATATTTTGGGCTGTAGGTGTGGCCATCTGGACACTGACTCTAAAGAAGTGTCTCCGGTCTTCACCCAGTTCCTGGAGTGTGTGTGGCAGCTGTCTGAGCAATTTCCCTGTGTGTTTGAGTTCAACGAACGTTACCTAATAGAGATACACAATCAAGTCTACGCCTGTCAGTATGGAAACTTCATCGGCAATTGTCAGAAAGAGAGGCTGGACATGAGGTGAAGAAAGACTGCATGTACACACACACAGACATACATGTATGTGCAATAAAAATTATGCATTCGATATTGAGCGTATGTATGCTTCAAAATGAAAAGTGTGAAATCAAGCATGTAGTGACTGAATGATTTTAAAATGCTTTGCTTCACTGTTCTTTGTGGGATTTTAGGTTGCACGAAAAGACGTTTTCCTTGTGGCCACATCTTCTGAAAAATCAGCATCTGTATCGAAACCCCTTGTACCGGCGTTCATTAGAGAGTACACTTTTGAGACCCAGTACTTTGCCACTGCACTTCAAGTATGGATACACTTTTTAATAATAATAATAATAATAATGAATAAAGCAGCTGTGCTACTGCAAACTAATATAAAGATGATGCTTAAAGGTGCTGAAAGGTCTAGAAAATGCACTGTATTTTTGCTAACTGGCAACCCAGTGTGTCGAAATACAATTGGGTAAACTGGCAGTGGGCAGATACCAACATTCTGGGCCCAAACACACATTTTCAAAGAAGAATAACTGACTGTAGCATTGTTTTTCAGATAAAGTTTTTTAAATATCTGCAACCATTGTATTGTTTTGCTTTATTAGAGTCAAAAACTTAAACTGCACCTTTTAACAAAAATGTTTCTCCTAATAAGACCAAAGCGATAATATATTTATCTTTCGCAATTTGATTTGTCTGGTTTAGTTTTGCACTAAATTTGTATGTATGTGTTTTCCAGGTTCTGGTGTGGGATGTATAACCACTACGAGAGAGGCATGCATCCAAAACAGTCTGTTCTAGACCAACTGCTCTCTCTCACGCAGAAGCAAGTGGAAGGAGAGAGAACCATGACTGAATTACAGCGAGTAAGTGGGTTAGTGGTAGTTTTGTCAGTGTGGAGATGTATTTGATTGACATGACTCTGTCTCTCTTCTCCATTTACAGCAGCTGGCTGTTGCAGATGGAGTGCTCCCCGATCCATCCGGACCAATCAACACACCTGCCGAACAGGACCGTCCAAGCAAGAAGACTCCCACCACTCCTGTTGTCCAATCAAACGGAAGCTGCGCTCCTTTGATTAATGGAGACACAGAGGAGGCGGGCCCAGGAGTTGAAAGGTGCAATGAGAAAGAAGGGGCGGAGCCAGCAGCCACAGAACACGATCTGACCTCTTTTGAGGACAAACCTGTTTCTGTGGAAACAGAACATTCCAAAGAGGAGGTACAAGAATCCTCTTGAGTCTCCATAGTAACAGAACGGACATTTTGACTGAGACCCCAAAGAACAAATGTCCTGATTATTGAAAAGATGCATGCAGTGCTGTTTTCACGGTGAAAGCTGCAGCTCGCCAGTCTGTGATTTGTTTATATTGTTGTTTATTAGATTTCTCAAGCACTGGGTGGATTCTTGTTCCCTGTTATGTCTGATCTGCACATTTCTGCAATGTTCTTTGTTTTTGTGGAGTTAAGTGTGCTTGTTGGCCTTCAGACCATGAGGATTGAAGCTACATGCTTTGATTGTAGGCACTTAGAATCATCTACATTTTGTTTAAATGCCATTCTGATCAAATTTGGCCTTATTCGTTGTCTGGTAGATGTTTAAAAATGTCTTTTAGTAATACTTGTGTAGTACGTTTGAAAGGCAGACTGATGCTGATTTATGCAGTCGCATCTGATGTGAAATTCAAAGGGAACATACTGTTAAAACAGGGAACAAATTGATTCTTTTTTTTTGTACAAAGGGCTCAGTATTATTTTTGTGGTATTACTTTTTGCAAACGCTGTTCATTTTTTCATAAAACAGAACGCTGCTGATTGATTGCAATAGGATGCCACATTGTTTGATGCCAAAAAATAATATGAAGCACATAAAAAAAATTGAGGAATATGACTTACGTCCTTTTAAGCAAGCCTTTTAAAATGCATGTAGTTTTACAAAGCAATATTGTTTTAATGATGTCTACTGGATGTTTATTTCTCATAGATGTGGCAAAGTTTTGACAGCTTTAGTTCTAATGTTCAACTTCTTTAACCCTGGCTGCTATGGAGCTCCAGACAAGTTTTTGTGTAAAATGCAAAAAAAAAAAAAAAAAAGCATTTGTTTACATTATTATTTTTGTATTAAATTAGCAAAAAAATCCATTGATTAAACGTATAGCAATAGTCAGAAGGGAATTTTGAGATAAGAAATTAGGCGGATACTGCAGAAAATGACTGGTTACATCACATTTAAAGCTGTTTCCAAAACTGAGAAAATAACTGTGTAATAACTGTGTTCGCTCGTTTTATACATGCTTGTTTTGATCATTGCACTGTTTTGTACCCCTTTTGTACACCATTCAGATTTTCTTTAAATAAATATTAATTTTAGTCAACGAATGTGCTTTATGTTGTGCTGTGTTATACTGAACAACACCAAACCTACACAGAACAGGTGTGACTAGACCCCAGCGTCGGCGCGCGCGCGCACAGCGACCCCTCTGCTCGCCCACAGACTAGCTTCCGCTGTTTGCTGCTCGTCAGTGTTTGGCTTGTTATTAGCTCGGTGAGTGCCCTTGAGGCGAAAACGCATTTAAAATATATAATATGGGCTCGTGTTGTGTGATTATAGTAGTCTATGCGTAGTCTGTGCGTTTGTTTGACAGCAGGTCAGAGCGAAGAGCCAAACTCTACGTTATTTATGTTACAGATAAAAGTTAACGTTACTGGAGTTAAATGCACTGAGCCCCGAGAGCCAGGGAATACATTTCCTTCTCAAAACGATCAGTGTTACTCCCCGCTCGGTTTATTAGCGTAAAAGCATTTAAACGTCTGGTTCTGCTTGTGTTTTTGAGATTTGTCTCGTTTGCTAGCCGGCTAACTGGTCGTGTTTGCTAGTAGTTAAAGCTAATGCAGATGAATAAAGTTCATCACAACAAAGCGTTCCAGTCATATAAACGCTGTCAAAGATACTACAATAAAACATTCATAATTTGTTAATTAATAACAATAATATAAAAGCTACTTTGTTGTAATGCAAAAAAATGAACTGAAAGTGCAACAATTCACGTCATAAAAAGAGTGAATACAGCCTAGTGAGCTGTATACCTAGACAGCATTTTTGGTCAGGCAGCTGACTATTTTGCTGTTATTTTCAACAGTCATGCAGAGGCCCTCCTCTGTACATAAACTTTTTTTCTTTTTCTCAGCAGTTCTTTTCTATGCTCCAGCTGCGGCCAGTGGAAGAGGATGAAGCAGCCTCTGAGAGTCTGGTGCTGAACCGAGCTGTGGCTAAAAATGACCATTTCCTGCTGGCTGAGCTACTGTTACAAGAGCGCTACAGCAAGTGCATTAATCAGCAGAGCGGTTGGGGGATCCCAGGCACCCCGTTACGCATGGCTGCTTCCAAAGGTACATTCGTCACCCTTCCGTGGTGTCACATCTTTTGCTCCATGAAGATGTTTTGTAATTTGTACAAAAATACATCAACATTTCTGATTAGTAATATGCGCTGCTAAGGACTTCATTTTCATTGACGTTTAAATCTCAGCCGAATGTTGTTATATATTAACAAATCTTACATAAATGGAAAGCTTATTTATATATATCGCATATGGTTTTAGGCTACACGGTCAGTCAGGTTCGCTCCAAGGATTGTGCAAAATTTATACAAAGTGATAAACGTGGAGATAAGGATAATAAGACTGTACAAAATAAAATAAAAAGTCTGAAAGTACGTGACGTTACACATAATAATATATAATGATCGTAGGAGATTGTATAATGAATATTTGAATGAAATAGGAATGTACAAGTGTGGAATATGCTGAGGTATGTACAGAGCAGAATTAGAGGTGAAAGTACAACAGTGTAGTTTTTTCTGCTTTAGGTCACCTGAGGTGTCTGCAGTTGCTCCTGGCACATGGGGCAGATGTGGACCGGCTGGATGTTAAAGCCCAGACCCCTCTTTTCACCGCTGTGTGCGGGCGTTACTTGAGCTGCGTGATAGCTCTTCTCCGTGCCGGAGCTAATCCGAACGGAAGCCACCTGAACAACAGCTCGCCCGTGCTCACTGCTGCCCGAGAGGGTGACCCCGAGATCCTCCGTCAGCTGCTTCAGCATGGGGCCGAGGTCAACGCCAGGTCAAAGGTGACGCTGTGGGCCTCAGGGGTTGCTGTCTGCAGTGGGCCGCTTTACCTGTCAGCCATATATGGACACCTGGATTGCTTCAAAATGTTGCTGTTATATGGGGCAGATCCAAACTATAACAGCCCCGAAGAGAAGGTGAACGGCAGGGCCACGCAGCAGAAGACGGTCCTGGAACTGTGTTTGAGACACGGCTGTGGAGTCGAATACATTCAACTGCTCATTGACTTTGGGGCAAACGTCTACCTGCCGACCCTCATCATAGAGAAGAGCACCAAACAGAACGAAGCTGTTGAGCTGTTGCTGAAAGAAAGAGGTGAGAGAGGTTTTAGTGGTATTATAGCATTGTTTTTTTGATTCATTAATTTTGTATGAAATGAGTTTTACATTGCAATTTAGAGATTATATTTTACAATTCAGAATTGCAATAAAAATGGGAATTGAATGGGGAAAAAAATCTAAAATATGAGAAAATGTATTTATTTGTTTTTTTGTTTTTAATTTTAAAACATTACAGAAACAAGCTTCCAAAATAAAAATATATATATATATATATATATATATATATATATATATATATATATATATATATATATGAAGGTAAATAAAATTGAAAAAAATAAAAACTAATAAAAATGACAAAAGCGCATAATACTCAAATAAAAATTAATTCCAGAAGTATTCAAAGTAAATGAATACTATTAGTAAAATAACATAGTGTCATTGTTAAAGTCCTTTTTTTATTCTCTTCTTCACAGGGTGCCCGAAGTCTCTCTCATCTCAGTGTAGATTGGCCATTCGTAAACACCTGATACAGGTGAACAAGATTGAGTCTTTGGACTCTCTGGAGATTCCACCCAGGCTCATCGACTATCTCAAACACAAGCCACACAAGAGTGCACTGGTTTACTGACAAAACAGATTACACTCCACTGTGCCTTTACTAAAGGACAGACTCATCCACTCACACATGGACTGGACAGGTAGACCATCTAGAGGCGAGGAAACGGACAGAAGATCTGGACTAATGACATGAACTCAGTTGTATGCAATCTCACAGACAGACCGGTACACTGCTAACAGCCCTGGTTTACATACAAGAAGTGCGTTAAACTTGAACACCCACATAAATTAATTAGCTTTAATGTCTTTCAAATTAGGCTGTGTAATATTACCAGAAGTGTTGCTGTAAATGCTTTAGAACTATGCATTGTTATAAAGCCTGCTCTGCCTTTTCAAGATCATCTGGAGGTTTTCATTTCTCGTACTAAATTGAGCCAATATTGTCGTTTTGTTTTTTTTTGTTTTTTTTTACAGATTTTTGTTTTGTTTTGTTAATCAGTAACAGCTTGTTGAAAGATGTAAAAATGTTAATCTTAATGATGTATAAAATCAATTGTGATGTACTTGTGGGTATGAATCACTCGTTTAGAGCAGATAGACTCATCCAACAGATGTTGTGTAACCTCCATTGTGCAGATAACATGTAATGGATATCATTTTTGTTCCTGTGAGGTTAAGGACTTCGTCGGTTCCAGACTAAGTCTTCAGAAGGATTTAAGGCAGAGGTGTTGAAGTGACTTGCCTGAGGATTACAAAGAATATCATTTTATGCTGAATTGGATATCCAGTATATAAGCAGATGTCATTCGGAAACACAATTGCTATGAATAACATCTGGCTTGTTAGTTTGTTCATAAAATTGAACAGCTGAACATCATAATGTTTGTCCGTGTTGTTTATTTTATATTTACATTTATGGGGTATAGTTGGATGTTTAACATTTATTACTGCTTCATAAAATAGGATTATTGCACTGATGTGGAAAATGTAAGTACTTAACATTTAGCTGAAAAGAGCTGAGATGCACAAGAATTTACCAGATACAGACTAGACCAGCATCATTTTAGCATTATTTACATGCTGTTACAATATTTATCAGTATTTAACATTTAGCTTAGCTAAATATTAGCTTTTTCAGTTTTAATAAATTTCATTTAATTTTAATAGATTTGTTGTGTTCTTTTTATTGTTTATTTTGCATTTAAAAGGTAATGTTTTATATTATGTTGTATATTGAAATTAACAAAAAATTTTCTTAGTTTTAATCATTTTAATGCCAGGGACCTTGGCAGCAAAATTAAATAACTGGCTTTTGTCATCGTACTTTTTACAGTAAATAATTTTAATTTAACTTAACTGTAAAACTGGTTAACTGTAAAATTCAACACAGTACATTTGACATCCCCTAAAATATGCTGCTTAAAATCAGACGTTTTTCTCAATTATTTTCTGTGGACCCTGGGGCTTTGGCAATGCATGTATCTTTTTTTTTTTATTTTATTATAGCTATTATTACCTTTGCAACTGAACTCATTTTTCCCTATGAGCGCTTTTTATAGTGCATGCCAAGACGGTACGTCGAAGTAGGCATATCATTACCCTGGTACTACACTTCCCGAAATGCACATAGCACGGAAACGCCGCCAGCCGCTCCAGCGCTCAATGAACAAAGTGAATCACAGCCGCGAGCTCCTGCAGCGCTGCGCGAGGACAGAGCACATCACTGCATTCGGAAAAGATGGAAAAATAAGGCGAGTATCGTTAATGTTTATATCTGTGGTCGTTATCCGGGCTTTGACCGTGAACGTACGTGAGTGTGCGCACAGAAACAACTGTTTGTGTATTCAAGTTATGTGTGTATCGGTGAAGCGGGCGCGAGCTTGTTAGCGTCTGGGCTAGCGCGCGTCAGTTGCGCGTTCATTCGCGGTGATGGTGTCCAGCTGGGGACACTGCGTGCAGTCTTTTCATAGAACTTCTTTTCGATGCCAGTAACAGTCTCAGCGCAGTAATTGGTGTAATTGGACAGTTGGGGTGTAGGTCTTCGGACTGCGCGCTATCCGTACGTGTTTCTCCTTTGTTTATGATGCACACACAGTGAGTGTCCAGGCCCGTTGGTTTCAGTCAGCTTTTGTTTTGATTGTAGGTTTAATACAGCGGAACTTCACTCACGATATGTGTTGCATTGAAGGACTTATTCAGGTTGTAACTACGGTCATCGTTTTTGTATTGTTGTAGGTTAGCCCGTATGCCTCTGTGGTTAAGAGAACCATTTTTTTTCTCCCAATTATTCACATCTACATGATCAAATGTAATTTACTCAGCGGTACGTAGCCCAGTGATTAACTGCATAATGGAACGTTTTATTCTTGGCTATAGCTACAACCAGTGGAAATACAACAATACAAGTGCTCCTCAAAACATGATAAAACAACAATTTTAACGGAGGGTAAAAAAAGAAAAATGCATTTGTTTTCTATTTGTTTCATTTAATTGGGAATAAACTATTATAGAAGTTTTATATAGGCATTTCAGTGGGTCATTGTGTTTTCTCACTTGTCATAATTGCAACCCTGTTTACTTGTGAATGTGGTCTAAATGAGCCCACTAAAAGTTACTGATTTATTCATAATAGACCAGGGGTTTTCAAAACTGATCTTATAGGGCCACTGTAGAGTTTACCTCCAAACCCAGTTAAACACACCTGAAAAAGCCAATCAAGGTCTTGCTAGTAATACTAGAAACTTTCAGGCAAGTTGGAGCTAAACTTGGAGCTCCTTATTATGGTGCATTGACAAAAACACAATATTTCACAAGGACAAACTTTAATTAAACCAGCATGACTAGTTACGCGTTAAATATGCTTTATGCAGTAAACAGTGATACTGAAAGACCACATTTCAGTATATACCTAAAAAGTTCAGGAAGAACTTTGTGTTTTATGGTGACACACTAAAAAGTAATGAAGTCTTTAAAGGGATAGTTCACCCTTATGTTGAATACAAAAGAAGATATTTTGAGTAACCAAACAGTTATTTTTGGTTTCCAGCAGTCTTTTACAAAAAATCCAACATAAGAAACGTATACATATTTGGTATGACATGAGAGTGAGTTATTCCTTTTAAAGTTTACATGTTTATTAATAAATATCTTCCTAATGATGCGTCTTCATTTCTTTTTCTTTCACAGGTATAAGATGTCTGATAAACACAGTCCCTATACCTTCCAGCCTGCCTCTCAGGGTGGAGTATTCACTACAGACATGCTCCATTAGCCACAGTCATCTGTGTCAATATGGAGATTGCCACAGGAAGTGAGGTTGTAGGTGCAGTAGGGGGTCCACAGACAGACTCTGTTTCCCATGACAGCGCTCAAGCTCAGTCACCCCCGTCTGTGAAAATACGGAAGACAGCTTTTAGGTTTTTTGGTGGTCGGAAGAGCATCTGTGTTTTGCCCAGCTTTTTCGGTGGCCGTGGCAGAAGTCAAAGAAAGGGTTCATCAAAAACAGGTGTTACAAAGAGCCAGACATATGATGGGGTGAGCAGAGCATGCTGGGAAGATTTGGGCAAAGGTAGCAGTGAAGCGGCATCAGGGGACTTTGAGTTTTGCGCCTCCAGTGATCCTCAGAAACCACAGGAGGATCACGGGAAGTCTCAGTCTCTACCACGACAGCGCAGAGGCCTTCGGGGTCTTTTTAGCAGCATTCGGAGACACAGGAAAAACAAAAATGTTGAAATAGAAAAACGCGAGGCACTTGAAATGTCTTCAAACTTCCGTTCTGAAACCGTGCCTGGTGCCCTGTCAAGTATCAGTGACCGTAGCGAAGAGTTGGTGCCAGATGTGCCTAATCAATCCACAGGCAGTGAATGCGAACTGCCGTTGGCTGCCACTGAATGTACGAAAGATGTAACGCTAGTGCCTGAAAAAAGGAGGAGCAGACTGGAGGTGGATAAGAGGAAGAGAGCAAAAGAAGAGGAGGATAAGGAGGAGGAGATACAAAATGCGAGACGGGAAGGACTGACAACATATCATCAGCCCTTGTGTGCTGAGTCAGAACTGGACCGTTTGGCTGAACAGAATGTGGACATTCCTGAAGGGGAGCCTCCTGCTGTATCCTGCTCCTCTGAAAACTTAAACTTTGGTGATGTTTCATCATTGAAAAGCTTTGATTCACTGACTGGTTGTGGAGACATCATCGCAGACCAGGATGATGTCAGTGTTGCAGAGAGCTCTGTGTCTGCCGAGAGAGGCAGTCGAAACGCGGGAAAACGGAGCTCGTGCTTTGTCACATATCAAGGTGGAGGGGAAGAGATGGCAACTCCCGATGAGATAGACACAGATTACTTGCAGAGCCTGTGGGAATCTGAAACTAGCAATGAAGTCTGCTATGTCCCCTCAGACATGGGCTCCGATAGCCCTTCGCTTACTCCCGATCAGCAGATGAGCTCCATTCATGCCACTTCCAACAGCAGCCCACTGGGAATCACAGAAACGGCCCTCACTCCTGTTGACCTCTTGAGCCCACAGAGCGATCGGCAGGAGTCTGTTCCAAACAGTGATGAGGGATACTATGACTCCACCACGCCAGGTATGGAGGAGGAGAATAGAGAGCGTCCTCACCAGGAAAGGCTTCCAAGGGACAGCTACAGTGGTGATGCCCTTTATGAGCTTTTTGAGCCTGATGATCGTCTACTCAGCCCTGCTCTTCCTCCCAAGGATGCCCACAAGTTTGTTGGTGCAGATAAGAGTCCGACAAATCCTCTGTATGCCCTGGCTTCCTCTGCCCTAGAGACAGGAACAATGGAGACGGAGGAGGAGCGTTTGAGCAAGATCCAACATGCCCTTCTGTGCTGCGAGCTGCAGAATCTCAGAAGCCCATCCAAAGATCAGCTTCTGTTCCACACAGACTGCTTCTATGATGATTCGAGCCTTTCCACAGGCAATGGTAAGATGGTTTTGGAGGAAGCCATAAATCAGTGCTATCCCCAATCGCCACCAAGATCCCAAGCTGTGAAAGAGCCAGACCCTCTCAGCAGGGGTCAGATCCAGGGGACTCCATTATTTGCAGATTCAGGGTTTAGTCCGCATGTTGCTGAGAGCACCAGACGGCAACCTCAATCTGAGGGCCAGAGCCCATTACTACCCACCAGAGGCTACAGTCAATCTCAAGAAGAGCTGATGGTCTGCTTCTCCCAAGCACTGGTGGATTTCACAAAGAACACCCGGCTTTACCGCAACTCTACTGAGAGCCTTGATGGCTCAGAGTCGAGTTCTCCTTTCCGGCCAAGTCTGAGTGCCCTGCCCGCCATTGTCACGTTCGATGTGGTTGACATGGAGAATGAGGGTGAATGTGAGCAGCAGACCGAACTTGTTGAGGAGGAGGAGGAAGAGCTAGCATCTCCTTATGAACACTTCGAGGATGATGGCTGTTACCTTCAGCAGGATGCCTTTGCTGAGTGTGACCAGCGTACCTTTGATGCCTACGAACAAAGTCTCTTGCTTAGTAACGCTTGGGGCATTGCTAGCCTGCCTCGCCACCTCAGTTTGGGTCGACCTTGTCCTCCTGTCCCTGCCCCATTAGCACTAAACCGGCGCAGTCGCTCTCTTGATACGGACAGTCTGGAGTTTCAGACGAGTGAGCTTTACACCAACTGTGACTCTGGATTTTCACAGCGTAGGACTGCTGATTGTAGTGATACGGCATTACCGCGACAGCCCTGCAGGGTCACTGTTGATAGTTGGCGGCGGGGCTATGGGCGGGGTTTTGAGTCTTCAGACTCTTCCCAGCAAGAAGCAAAGTTGCCACACGTGGGCCAATCAACTGTAAGACCTTCATATCTCCCCCTAAAGAACAACTGCCGTAATCGTAACCACCCTGGAACCGCTAGAGCCGATGGTGATGGGGAGATTTTGTTCGGGGGAGGCGATGCCCTTTACCCTTGCAGTTACCCCCCTACAGGTATGCAGTGGAAGAATCGACCTGTTGGGGTCACTCAAGGTGTGCCCCACCTTCGCTCCGAGCAATCGTCAGACCATCGAGAAATTCCCATAAAGAACCGGAGGGGGGAACTTGAGGGTGGCTTCACTCCTGCACCACCCAAATTATAAACAACCTCTCCTACTCTAAGTAAAACAATACAAATAGACAAGTCTCGTCACCAAAGACGATGCTGGATGTTTACTGACAGTCTTGAATTGTATTCCACTCACACACACTGTAGTTGCTGTTACTGCCGGATAAGCTATTGTATTCTTTTGTGATGTACTGTGTAGTTTTTGAGCTATGTTTTAGTTTAAGAGGACTTGTATTTGTACCTGTATTTGTTACAGCATTACTCAGCAGGTGCTGTCTATATATAGATGCCATATTGCTTTGCATTTATGTAGCCAGTTATCGCTAACGAAATTGATCCATTTGGTTTTGGATTTGTTTTAGGTTCATTTGCAAAAAGACAACAACATATAAATTGTTTTAGCATAAGAATGAAAACCTTCATTAGCAAATTGAAACCGATATCATCTTAGAAGTATCAAACCTAGTTTGTAAAAATATTTTTTAATTTTTTAACACTTTTTGTTTTGAAATCAAAAATATGCTGTATGTTTCAAGGTTTTAATGTTTACATCTTGGAACTTTTTAAACTTCTCGTTTAGCTAGTCACACATTTCTTTTATACTGCATTTTCTTGTTTTCGGAGTAGCACATGCTACTTTCATAGGCAAAATGCCCATTAAATGAGTGGCATTTTGGCCAACGTCCTTGATACACTTCTGTACTTTATTTACTGAAGGCTTAAGGATCTGAGTGTAGAATCTGGTTTGTTTCCTTTTGTGCTGCTAAACAGTAAGTGATTGTTTGGGATTGCATAATGTACTGTATTAACTGTATGGATATCTGCGTATTTGAGTATTCTCTGCATACATTCAAGTCAGATCTGGCCTGAAGTCTTCAGTAAATATGATCTATGTAGTTGATAATCAAAGGGTACTATCTCGAGTCATTTGAGAGAGAATGTCAGTAAAGCCTTTAATGACATTATGTGATTGTTCTGTGCTGTTGTACTACAGTCACAATCATCTACCCTCATCAGAATGCCAAAGTCAGATTAATGCACTTACCATTTTTACCAGTGCGTATATTCAGCTCTTAGGAATTAATCAACCTTTGTGTTTCCTTGCAGATCAATCCAGTACTGTTCTATAATTAATGTTTTCTTTTTATTTCTTGCATTTGGTACATTTGTGTGATTGTCCATACCCTGTTTTTAGACGTATCAGAAAACCAAAAGCATCCCCCTTCCCGTTTTGTGTTTTAATACGCAAGTATGTACATGCACAGACGAAGAATGTTAGAACATCACTAAAACTTGACATTCATTTTCATAAGGTTTAAACATATCAACCACATCTGTTGGACGCAATCCCTTTCCACACATGAATCAACACTGACTGGAAATAAACCCTTAATAGACATCAGTACTGCAAGTTTGTGAGTGATTTTTAGTATTTTAATCTAAAGTGCTGCAGTTTCCTAGGGCAGATTATTTGTTAATAGTGCATCTTTAGGTCTTTATTTGGCCTCGTTGTATGCAGCGTCAGTAAAGCCTGAAATATGTTTTTTAGAGCGCTTAAAAAGATATGCATTGCTTTATTGAAGAGCTTCTTTTTTTTTTCCTGTGCTTTTGTACTGTGAGTATTATTAGGGTTAGCAGACACAATCTTAATGTTAGTGTGAGAATGTAACCGTTCTGTAATTGATCTATCAAGACTGTAATATCTATTTTGACAAAAAAGAAATGGGAAATTTGAAAGCAAACTGTGTAAGCTTATCCTGCACTGTAATTCTGTTTTTGATGGGCAAATGCATTTTGGATGTGACACTTATAGGTGAAACAGCATTAGTGCCGTATTATTTTTTTCTGAGCTATTAGACATTGCCTTATTAGTAGAGCTGATGCTGTATTTGATTGACAGGTGGTCTCCGTTCTAAAGTCAAGGAGGCTCCAGTTGTCATGGAAACTGGATGAAGCTGTCGTGCACGTCTTACTGTTATGTGCTGGGAAGAGCAAAATAAATGTAGGCAATTCGTGACTGACAGCAACTGATGTGTCATATTGCCTTTTCCAGCATCCCTTCTCGCCCTCCCCATCCCCCCCATACATATCAGTATGTAAATTATATATATGAAAAAGAATCAGCGACCATTTGACCGTCAGAGTAGACTATGGCTCCCTCTACTGGTTAGATTGCGTCAAGACTGCTGATGTCGTAATAAAGAGTAATAATACTGTTTACAATATCAAACATAAGTAATTTAAAATCATCTTGTTAATTTTGTTTTAAACGTATCCATCTATGGCCCTTACAATGTTCACACGTGTAAAACCTTGTTAATATATTATGGTCCGGTTTTACAGACAGGGCAAGCCAGGACTCGGACATAGTTCAGTTTATTTTTTAAAAACATCCGAAACAACGAAATACATTACTGGTGCGCTTTCTGAGGCAATTACAAGGGCACTGATATATTTTAAGATCAGTCAGTGCAAGTTAATTTCAGTTGAAACGTACAATTTAGTCTAGGACCAGGCCTTGTCTTTGAGGCCGGGGATATATTGCTCAATTAATTTAGAACAAAATTAGCCAGGTTTATACATTTAAATGTTTTTGCAGGTAAGTTACATCATCAGGAACACATAAAAAAACCCGTAATGTCTGAAATCTTCTAGAAGACATTGTGATGCACAACAGTAAAACTTTGAAGAAAACATGACAAACAAACCTTCCCTCTCTGCATTGATTTTTCGTGTGTTAGTCCACCGCTGCATTCGAGGGCACCTTCACCATAAAAAAAAATCATATAAAACAACCGAACTGCATTTATGTTATAATTTTGGTAATAAAACCACTTTCAAGCCTGATGCAGGTGAGTCACGGTGCACAATACTGATATAGATTTGTGGAGACAAAGTTAGAAAGTTGAACTTTTAACAGCATTTGCAGCACATTGATTGACATAAATGAGCTCGTCTGCATACCTCTTCTGTCCTGACCTCAACCAATCAGCACGCAGCATTCCGTGGCATCACTGCAGAGTGCGCTCCCAAGGGTTGCTATGCAATGGCAATATTGTATTACGAAGAATAAAACCACTTGATCCAGAGTTTGTTTATTGCCCTCTCTGTGCTTTGAAACTGACTGAGAATGACTGTCATGTTGACATTATCATACGTTTGCCTGAACTGAACCAGATGGCTGCTTTACTGAACTCTGTTACTCTGTTAAGTGCACACGGCGTAAGGTCATTCAAAGAAAGGTGTATTCCACAAGATCCGACGCTAGTTTTGGCCCACAACCAGAACAGTACAGTGGCCAGATTTCAATATGACCTATTTTTACGTGGTTTGTGTGAGCATGTTGATGATTCCTCCATTGGCACGGAGCTGTGTGATGAGTCTCTTTCTCAGGAGAGAGTATATTACATAAGCCTTCAGTCTCTTTCTCTCGCTCCCTTAACAACCTTGGCTTTCATCCCAGATGTCATACACACACATGGGTATTGGAGAGTTTGTATAGACAAGCTTGTACTGTTGTTATTTTCGCGATTGTCTCTTTTTCTTCATCTTGAAAGAGAGGAAGAAGCTATTAGCAAGAGACAACTCCTTTGAACTTGGTGCCAGTATCATGTTTTTGGACAATAGTACAGTGTGGAGATAATTTAGTGCCATTATATACATCAAAGCGCAATCGACGTAGCATGCCATTATACATTACTGACACTCTATTCTCCAGTTTGATACTGTTAAGTGCTTTGACACAATCTGTATTGTTAAAAGCGCTATATAAATAAAGGCGACATTTGTGCAGCGCTTTGCACTGAATCTGTACTTTACTGTACTAACTGTACTTTAACAATAGTTTCTAGATTTTGGATTTAAGCTCAGGTTTGACAAGCATTTTTAGACAGCGAGGAGAACAAAGTAAATAAGCAGTGCACGAATATGAAGATCATATGTATACATCAAAATGCAATTATACTGTTGTGTACCGCTTTGCATTATATTTTTGAAATAATTAACATTTTAAACAGTAAATACATTTTTTTTTTTTTTTTTTTAGAAATCACGGAGAACCATGCAAATAGGCGGTTTATGAACATGGTATTAAGTATCAATATACATCAAATTGTACAGCAGAATTGTGTTTTAAACTATATTTCAGAAATAATGTTTAATAGTAATCTAGCAGCATTTTTTTTTATATTTTAGGTTTAGGCTATAATTTTAATACTCATTAATAGTTATTTAATAGTTCATAGAATATATAGAGAACCCTGTAATTAAGCAGTGTATATGGATATCATTTAGTATCAAGTTGTACTTTTGTGTACTGCTCTGCACTATTTAAAAAAAAACGAAACATTTTTAATAGCAATGTAATGCTTTATTTTAGATTTATTTTAGTATTTTTAGAAATATAAAAGAAGTAACAATCACTAATTATTCATACCTGCGTAAATGTCATTAGCCTGGAGCTCAAGGCTTCAAAACCTGCTTTTATCTACAGATTTAGAGCAGGACTTCACTTATATATTCCACATAATAATAGCAAGTGTAGCCATGTTTTATTTATGAAACTTTGAGCTCTCTTCTCATCTGATTTATTCATGACTCACACATATGCCACAAAATACACTATTCTAAATAGTGCCTAGGGGACGAGGTAAAGCTTATGACAACAGGGTATGTGTGTGTGTGTATATATGTATATATATATATATATATATATATATATATATATATATATATATACATACATACATAAGATGCCTAAAGGTTAAAACTGCATGAGCCGCAGAGGACATATTGTGCCAAAAAGCTTTTATACACATACACACCCAGTCCCTCTCTGTTCTACACACACATATGCCCCAAACATTGAGTCCATTAGTGACATCCTAACTCACACACTGTCCTGCCTTGGTTTTAAGCTATGAATACACTCTTACGTATGCAAGAGCTGCATCACAGAAAACCTCGGGACACACAGAGGGAAGTCGGGGGGAAGGGGATCTTGTGATCCCCAGAATGCTCGTTACATCATCTCTCCGCGCTTCATTGCATAATGTAGCAAAAATATATATGTGAAAGTCAGCTAGAAAGACTCTGACAACAGAACAGAACCGCTGGATTTATGGGTCTTTCTGTCTTAGTACAGGAAATTGAGATTAGCGCTTTCTTGCAGGGTTCATTTGCCCCCTAATCGTTTAAAAAAAAGGGTGATTGGATAGATGTTTTGGCTTCGGTTTCAAGTATTACAAGAAGGAATTTACATGGAAAGTTGACAGTGTTCCTGCAGTGGGGTATAATAAGCCTGTATTAAACAACAAAGAGCAGACTCTTTTATGCATAATGACTTGCACTGTATTTGAGGCTTACATTGTTTTGGCATTTTGTGAATTCCCTGGGAATCAAATCCATTATGACCTTAATGTAGGTTTATTAACGCTTCTAAAACGTTTATTCTAGATGCGACCGATTGCAATTAATCTTTTGACAGCACCAAAAAACATGAAATATGCAAAATGTTGCAAACCTAAAACCTTTCAGTTTTAACATGATTTCGTAAAATTACAGGTGAAGTTAAAACTAGATAAGACTTCACAATAATCTAATATCTAAACTACAAAAAATCTACTGCTCTACCTATCAAAACGCTGGGATCAGTAAGAAATAACATCAAATTGAGCCAAAACTGAAAAAAGTTCTTTTAAACGCTATATTTGTCGAGGTATACTAAAAAATAGATTAAGAAATAAATAAATATTAAGTATCACATCAATACTTACTATTTATAAGAAGAAATAAATTTTAAGGAGCAAATCCGTATTTAAGGATAATTTCTGAAGGATCATGTGACACTGAAGATTGGAGTAATTTAAATACATAGTAAAAAACTTTTAAATAGTACAGACACTTCTCTCAGACAGATCTCACAGGCCATCGGGATCATCCTATAGAAATGAAGCAGTGATTCAAACATCACATTAGCTCCTCGGCTCTCGTGTGGCCGTGTATGTGTGTCTGTTGTCTATGCGATTTCAAACATACGCTGTATATAATTATGCCTGATGGCGGAGGGTAATCTGCTGCAGCATATCTCCTTTCACCCATGAGATCAATGTTTTCAGTATCATACTACATTAAGCCTGCCCATGATGGTTAAATAATAATAAACTATTTAAAAATGAATGGTGTCCCTTTAAAAAAAAATTAATCAAATGATCATCAGAGAAAGCTGCGCAGGACTGTACTTGTCTGCATGCTGCATAATTAAAAGCGTCTGAAGTGCTGAGATTCATATTCAAAAAAACACCTGCACGTTAAATGTATTCTGATTTTGTCAAAAATAAACAAAATTGAAGTGAAGTGTTTGTTAACCCCCCAAATTGGCTTACTTTAAAAGGCATCGAAACTGATGTATCAAAAAGGTTAAAAATAAATAATTAAATAAATAAATAAATAAATAGTGGTTAAAGCAGCAACTTTTTAATTAGTTAATTTTTACTTTTATTGATTGATTTTTTTAAAAACAATACTTAATGTCACATTTCAAATTTAACAAGAAAGAGAGAGAGAGACAGGGAAAGAAAGAGAGAGAGAGAGTGAGAGAGAGAGAGAGAGAGAGAGAGAGAGAGAGAGAGAGAGAGAGAGAGAGATTATGGCTCACCATGCCAATAAATCAATTTAAGAAAGAAATGACAATCGTGCAAACAATATGTCTAACATATTAGTACTGCAATATGCCACACATATATTAAACCTTGTTAAACAAACCTTCTGATAAAGATAGAGGATATATCTAAGCCTGTGTATATCAAAACTTGGTCCCTGCTTTGAAATATAGCATCTTTGCTATGACTTTATTAAAACTGGTTACAATAGCAAAAATTCAGTTGAGAGAGTTGTATTTTCCAATAGCTTTGCATGTGATGTTTCGAGATGGGACCTTTTTGGGACACACTGCAGGGGTATATTTTGGCAGGCTGTGGTAAATAGATATAGCTTGCCTCTGAATGATGCAAAACAGCGTCCCGTTTTGTCCATGTCTTTCCTTTGTTTTTGCTTATTGGACATTTTCCCTCCTGCACTGATATGGTGATGATGAGGATGTGAGTTCCCAAAAGCCAATAGTTCAGCATTATTTTGTATCCTTTTTTTTGATTATGTAATGTTTGTAACCTCCTCAATAGCAGAGTGAAGCACCCCTTCTTTTGACTGATGGTTGGCTCCTCTGTGTGTTTGTGTGTGTGTGTGTGTGTGTGCAGTGAGCACAAGCACCGCCCATACTTCAGCTCTATTCATAGAGAGAGAGAGAGAGAGAGAGAGAGAGAGAGAGAGAGAGAGAGAGAGAGAGAGAGAGAGAGAGAGACGCAGACTCCCACCTCGCCGTGAGAACAGAACCGCGTCTAACCGGACCTACGTTTCTCTTCCATACGCCTCGCGTTGCTCACGGGGCGCGGATACAGGGTTGCAGCTGGCGTCGGGGGCTCGAACCTGCGGAAAGGACACGGATCCAGGACCGGGACTGACCCTGAGGATGATGAAGGTGAGGCTGACTGTGATGCTCCCGTGAGCGCCATTCTTCTAGCTTACCGACGGTCTCTGTTAACGGATACGAAAAAAGGTGGAAGGGGGTGGGGGGGAGGTCTTTTTTTTGGCGATGGTGGATACACGCGAGCAGAACAGAGGTCGCAAAAGCGCAAAGTGACACCTCGGCATCGTGAAGTATTCTTCGTTTTATTCACCTGGGAGGCTGCGAGTTAATGGACGCTCCCCCTCGCGCCGCTCTCCATCCGCCTGCGCGGAGAGACTCGCTCCGTTCCAGTGCTATGGAAACGGGAGAGATGGAGCAAGCGCACGACAGAGGGGGGATACCCAGCACCTCAGCGCCGCCTCGGGCATGTCAATGACGTTGTTATATTTTGCGCTCTCCTAAATGTGTCACGGTGTCCGTTAGAAGCCGTTCTCCTTTGATTTAAGCGCAACGCGTGTGCGTGCGCAAAAAGCGTTCGGTTTTCTGCCTCCGTCGCGGCTGATCCTGATGCGAGTCCGCGTTTTCTCGTTTATCGATTACGAGCGACCGGCGTTCTGGAGCCAAGCGCCGGGATGCGCGCGCGAGAGCACGCGTGCGTCCGCTTCGTTTATTTTTTATATATATATTTTTTACAGAGGTGATCGTTTTGTGCGCAGTTTATCGGTGTCAAACGCGCACGCTGATTTCGCGGTCGAGGACGACACTCGCAAGCTAGGCCGGGGATGACGCGTCTCCGGCCTCAGTCGAGAGCACAAAACCCCGGACAAAATGAAAAGAAATTGAAAGAATGCTCGGGTATTTTGTTTCCTTGAGGTGTGTCCTCGAGCTGATCGCAATGAGACGCTCCGATGATCACAGGTGCCTGGCGACCATGTCCTGGTGCCTCTCACATCTTTCATTTCCTCTGCACCATCCTTACACCATCTCTGCTTTCTCTAATGTTTAATAGTTAGGGGCTATTATGGAGAAGCCACTTATTATTTATTGACCTATAAGCAAACTACACTTCTTTGCTAATGATGGTCATTTGAACGAGTATGGATGCATTGTGCGATCCAACAGTGCATCCAGGGAGTTGCACCTGAATGGTCATGCACTGAGGCCATGCCTTATTGCACACCTATTCACCCAGCTCCAGGCTATAAACACGAGAGAAGTTGGCTTTAAACCAGTGACATTTTTCTGCATGGTTTGTTTGAATTAGATTTCACTAGCTTTCTTGTGCAGGTAGGTGCTAGACTGTAGTAGTGGAGCGCTGTAATGAATTTAGCTTTGAAGACTGCAATCCAGTGTTTTTGCAGTACAGATTGTCCCTAAACTCTGTAAAGTACACTGGACATTTACGTTTTGAAACATCAAATGCACTTTGAAATTATTATGCCTTGCCCTTTAGTTCCATATAATGAAAAAGTAAGTTCTGAACAGCAAACCTGAATATCAACAAATAAAGATATAAATCAAATATAGGCTAACGATTCTCAACTGAAACTGTTTGTGTTCACATGTAATTGTCACAAAGGTGACTTTTAACACTTTGTTGGTTCAGTAGAAGTTGTTTTTCTGTTTTAAAAAGTAGATGAAACTTTTTGTGGCTGTTCTATTTGAAACGAAACAACAGTTTCAGGGAAATATCAAGCCTGTTTAAATGTAACCCTGGACTACAAAACAGGTCATGAAGGTCAAATTTCTGAAATTGAGATTTCTACGCTATCTGAAGGCTGAATAAATCAGCTTTCCATTGGTGTATGGTTTGTTAGGATAGGGCAATATTTGGCTGAGATAATACTATTTAAAAATCTGGAAAACCTTTAAAGTTGTCCAAAGGAAGTTCTTAGCCATGTATAATAATAATCCAAAACTGAGATTTGATATACTTACGGTAGGTAGGTAATTTACAAAATATCTTCCCGGAGCATATTCTTTACTTAATATCCTTATGATTTTTGGCATAAAAGGAAAATCTATCATTTTGAACCATACAATGTATTGTTTGCAATTGCTACAAAATACCCCTTGCTGCTTTTTACTGGTATTGTGCTCCATGGTCACAAATTATAAATCAGATGTGCAAAATGTTCATACCTCAAAATAGGTTTGTAAATTTGAGCAATTTCTATACAGAGCAGTGAGGCCTATGTCTGACAAGGATTTCCTTATTTCTTATTTGCCAAACTGATGATGTTCCAACATTCTCATGCTTAACCTGACCCCATAGAGGACAGTCAGGCGTTTGGCTATTCTCATTAAAGATGATTACGGAATCACTGCCATCAGCTAAAACATGAATCAGCTGAATCATTCCCTTGAACTCGTGTTACTCAAACCATCGGCCTTAGCGTTTCGCGTGTTCGTGCTGCGAGCACATATTCGCAGACTGGGGTTTTGTTGTGCGTTGGAGCATAATGGTTCGGATGCATCCCACTGAAGTGCTGAAACCGTTGACTCACTCTCTCTACGGAGAAACAATATTACTCCCGAAAACTTCACTGATGGCGTGCTGCATCAAACTCCTTCGTAATACTTCTGCTGGACACGCAAAGCCACAGTGACGTTACCTCTATACACATACACTCCCAGTAAAAAAGGTACAAAAGCTGTGACTGGAGCAGTACCTTTTCAAAAAGTAAATGTACCATTTAGATACATTAAGGTACTAATAAGCATGTAAATAGGTAAATAAGGTACAAAGGTGTATCTTTTATTGGCAATGGGTGTACCGTTTGACAGCTTTGTAACTTCAACAACCTGTTTTTGTTCAGTTTTTGTACGCTGTAACTGCTTTATTAGCTGTTTTTTCATTAATAGCTGCAACCGGCCTGTGATAAGTAGCCGCTGTCACACCTAACATATTAAGCACCGCGTTTATGTGTTGTCACATAATATTAGAAACACCAGACGGGAAATTTTTAGCATATTGTCACATGTAAAGCGTTTGTACGCACACACTGTGATTATGCATTGAGACATCAGTTAGCACCGGTGTGGGATGTTGAATGCCGACTGTCATTCTGTATTGCCAGGCTATGGCAGGATATTTCCCTTTTGCATTAGCATGCAGTCCTTCTCTTCCAACAGGTCTGATGCACCTGTTAACAGTGAAGAGAAGTCGGTGCGAAAGAGAGCGACTCGGACTTAAAGTCGCAAAACACATCATATAGCTTGCGTTATATGCCCAAGAGACTGATTCTTCGTATATGCGCATGTTGGCGTATTCATTAAAACAGAAGCTTACAGATTCACTTTACATCCTACTCTTGAGACGCCAGCAGCCTTTAATCCTGTCCTCTGTAGCCATCTTAAAATGCGCTAGATTCAGCTCGGAAACTCTTACGTAAAAGGTGATTGCAGAACAACCGATGTATGGAGGTTTTGTTTGCTTCTGACCTCGTGGTGCACGTTTTAGGGGTGCGTTCCGGCCTTTCAAATCAGCGGTTTGAGCTTTCAGGACCATTCCACCGAGCTGGTGTACGACATTCACATGGAGAGGCATGTGCATCCAAAAATATGACTACGTAAGTGCGGGAAAGAGCGGGAAAACCAAGAGAATGGCCAGATTTAGAAACATCTGCACTGGGAGCGTAGGCTGGGAATCCACCCACCCACACACACAAACACACACATGCACACACACACGGCTTCATGCGAGCTGTATCACACACACACACACACACACACACACGTATCTTTTGCATCTTTCATGGCTGAAAGGCTTTTGTGCATTTTCTCCGCTCGTGTTTGTTTTAGGAACCGTGTGGGCAGGCAATGCTGCATGAGTTTAAAGCATTTATAATCTAAATTTAGACCTCAAGAAAAGTGCAAAATGTTTTATCTGGATGATTCATATCAACGTGGAGGGAATAACAGGCTTAAGCAGCATCATACGGCTAAGCAGCTCAGACTCGAGTAGTTGCTTAAAACATTCGGTTCATAATGTTACATCGCCGTCTGCACATTTCGTTTCTTTTATTATCTCTCCCTGCAAGATATGATGACAATTAATGACTACATGAGCTTGTTTGTGTGTGTGTATGCAGTTATGAGAGCTTAATCCATAGCGTAGCAGTCTATTTTGCGCTCTCTCTCCACGTGCTTTCTCCAGTTCTCTCTCCTAGACTCCTAGCCCACTGTACTCTGATTACATAATCGTCCTCCCCAGTCAGGTGTGTGTGCGTGTGTGTCTATGGTGAGGCAGCATCCTCTGGTCTCTTAGATGTTCTGCTTTCCTTTTTCCCCTTTTCCCTTTTTTGTCGCGCTATAGCCCTCTGAATTATAGTGCTGTTCTTTGTGTAGTGCAGAAATAATGATACCGAATGAATGAGCCACTTTATTTTCTGCTAAGACACTCAGAGCTGTTTATTTTGCTGAAGGGACCTCAGGTGAGCAGCACCTGGATGGAATGATGGCAGTCAGTGAGAGCTGAAGTGCTGACCTACAGCAGCTGTTCTGCTGGAGGGGTGGAGATATTCGATTATTGGACATGAAACGTTATTAGGGCCTAATGGGTCATTTGGACCAGATGTTGAGGTAGACACCCTGTTGCGTTATTATAGCCTCCGCTATGCCATTTGTCCAAAGAATCGCAGCTTTCTTAGAGCAGAGGGAGTTGGAATCTGTAAGCTGAGAAAACTATAACAAAATTGTTTGGAGGTTGGCTAGAATTGTAGAAGGTTTACCCACATAGCCTTTACTAGATAAACTCTGTTACACATGTATCTATCCCCTCAATATTCTTGTTATTCTTGATGCCAATCTGTTTTCAGAATTCAGAAATCTATCATGCTTTCATTCTGTAATTTTCTTGTTACATTATGTCCATTTGGCCTAAATCTTTAGATTTAAATATTTTTAAAACTTTTTTCAGAAATGTAATACAAAGCTACATTACGATTTTTCGACAAAATTGAAGTTTTAGTTAAAAGTTGCAGTTAAATTAAAGCTATAATATGTAGTCTTTTTATTGTTGAAATTGTGCAAACCTTATATAATGAACAAGCACTTTATCCTGAATCACGACAATATGCCTATAGAAAGTGTTTATATTGAGACAGTTTTAGTTCTGTTGGGACAACTAGTACTCTATAGCAACTTAGTACCTGTGTGACTCATCATATTCATAAACAGAGAAGGCTGCAACATTCTTCTGCAAGACACATGCAGTTTTGTTTATTAATCACAGGAGTGCCAAACATTATTTAAAACAGGAGCTCCTTTAAATGACTTTCAATTCTACTTCCTTACACTCACATTTCAATAACAGTTTTGATTCCACATTCTACCTTGATTCAAATACAGAAATTTTAATTCAAAAGCCATTTTCAGTTCACTTTTGAACCTTGGCTAGAAGCCAAAATGATCTAAGACAGCAAGGTATGATCATCTCAAGTCAGCTGTTCGTTTAAAAGTGAGAATGTCCCATTCAATTAATCTGTGATCCATAATCAATAATCAGTCCATAATCAATTCAGTGATAGCGTGTAAGGCTGTTGACTGAAGGACATTAGTTTTGTAGATGTGTGCACCAAGGCATTCACACAGAGAAAGAGTGACTGAGCAAGAGAGAGAGAGAAAGAGGAAGAATGTTCCTGAGTACAGTTCATTCATGCAGGAATAAAGGCAGGAGGAATGAAGAGACGACAGATAGCACACACACACACACACACACACACACACTCACACACAAAGTCATGGCCCTCTAATGCTAGTGTTACTGTGCTGATGTATTCTCACTGTTTATGAACAGATTGCCTCGGTTTGGCTCTTATAGACAAGATTTCATCCCGCTAAATTCATCACCATCCAATCTGATAATCTCTGGGGCTGTTACATCATTTTATCGTGTGTGCGGTGTAATATTTCAGCGTGAGGTTGATAGCCTACAGCTCTGATGCACACAGTGCCACATAATAATATCTCACATGAGAATAAGCTGTGGATGAATTGGGATGTTTAAGGGTTGTACATGATCCTCATCAGCTGTTCCCGTTTTCTGTTTTAGTGTGATCTGATGCTAGCTGGGACAGGAACACAGCTTTTCCACTGCAGTTTTTCTGACTGATTTGCATAATCCTACTGCCTACTGTTCCCTTTAGAGAGAGAGAGAGAGAGAGAGAGAGAGAAAAAAGCACATTGCAACATTATTGAGACCGCACAGAGAGCGATTTCTTAACTTCTTAGACGTTTTTTCTTCTTCACTTTTAACTTAATAAATAAAACTCATTTGCGTTCTGCTATAGCCTATGTGATGAGTCGATTTGAAACGAAGTATTAATGATTCACAACGTTTAACTGTCTTTTTCCTAATGAGCCAGCAACTGATGAGTGAGATGATAGTGAAAGCATCTGCAGTGAATTAAGAATATATGGTATGACTTTACTGTATGACAGTTGGTTTGGTAAATAGTATTTTATTAAAGCGTTAAATCTGGTCAAGAGTTTTAAAAGTACTTTTATTGTGTAACTCTACTCTGACTTGTTACATCATATTTTGTTGACCCAGGAACATTTTAATCCACAAATTTGACCATACCACTAAGCCTAACCTTACCCATGAATAACCATTTCATCAGGGGAAATGATAAATTAATAACACTGATGTACAAAGACCAAGCACTGATTGTAGGCCTAAACTTCACAAATCTATAAACCGGTTCTTCAGATTTGATTGGTTAATCACAATGTTTTTTTCTGGATTAACAAAGATGTTGATCAAGGAACTTGTCACACTTGGTAAAGTCAGATTTCATTATCATTCTATTATCATGGACTCCACCTTGGTTAGTGGTCTTCTTGCGTGTGCCATGGTTAGCAACTCTCCCTCGGACCTCAGCTATTCCATTACAGACTCTTATCACAGCAACTTCTGGCCAATCCTACTAGCATCATCCCCATACATTTTCCCATCGTCTTCTCCTCTATCTGTCCGCCTGTTCTTGCCATGCCTTTGCCTGGTCTTCTCCTTCCCTTCACCATCACCTTGTCCACCTCCAAAGCCCCCAGCATTCCTTTTTCATCATTTCAGTTACAACACAAGATTCCACTTTCCATAAGAGGGCGTAATGTCACAGTTCTTTTTATTTTCATTATCACAAACTTTTAGTTTTCACTAGTTTCCTGTCGTTCTTTGTTCAGCAGCAGAATTAACAACAGCAAAAGTATCACTTAGAAACACAGCAATGCCATCTTGTTGCTGAATTAATTCGATGAATCATTCAATGATTCACTTACATAAATTTATTTTCCCTAAATTGAACGTTGTTTGAAAAAAATGGTTAAATTAATAATTTAGTGATTCATACATGAAGGCAATCATTTGTTGCCACCTACTGGAAAAATGTGAAATACCCTTTAAAGATCTCCATCAACAATTCAATGTATCAAATATCAAATCTCTGTAGCTGTCGAGCGTGTAAAACAGAAAGAGTCAATTACAAACATGCACAAAAAACATAAAAATACATATTTTCCAATTGGCAACCCACACACACACACACACACACACACACACACACACACACACACACGTGTTTATATTGGGTAATTCAGTGCCCTGTACACTTGAACAACAGTAATAGAGTTTAGATATCAGATCAGTGGAGAACTCTCGCATTTACCCACAGTGTGTTGTGACACTAAGAAAACAACTGCCATGATGTGTATCAAATGCAGTTGCTTTATAAAAAAAAAAAACAGATTTTACTCTTTCTGCTGACAACATAACATTTTTTTCTCTTTAAATGCGCAAAAGAGAATTTTTTATGGCCTGGCTGCCTCTGAGACAGAGAAAGAGAGGGAGAGGAAAAGTGCCTGGAGTTGTGGGGGTGAAATCTTGGAGCTGATTATGTATGAGTGTTTCTGTGTAGAGAATTACCAAGCCATCATCTCAAGTTGCTGTCATGGGCTTGTATATGTGAAAGTCGGCAGGAAGCAATACTATAACGCATCTCGTCTTTACTCGAGCATGGAAGCCATGGTTACTCAAGCACAGCTTCTCTATAGCTCTGTGACCTTGTACATAGCCACTTCCTTCCTATGTGAGCACAATTGAACCGTGGGATCCAGTTCATTTCAGATCTGATTTAAAGCTGTTTTAAAAGTGGCGATGACAGTATTCTGTATATTTTAAAAATGTAACAGTCACAAATTAATGTTTAGAGTGAGGATGAGGTATGCTGCTTGTATGTCATTGTAGTCAATATCTAGGGGTCCGTGATAATATGTATATACAGTATATATATATATATATATATATATATATATATATATATATATATATATATATATATATATATATATATATATAATTAACTCTTTGTGTTTTTAACTTGTGTTTTGCCCTCAGATATTTTTCACCACTAATAAAATGATAGTTTAAATAGTAGCATGATATATTTTAGTTATAAATGTTGTTTGTGTACATTTGCATAAATGTGTTTGCTTGCTAGAAGCAACATTCTGTGACAAATGAATGGATATGAATGCAGTGAATGCAATGAATCATTTATTATATACACTACTGTTCAGACTTTTATTAAGGAAGGACATATTAAATTGATCAAACTGTAAAGATTATTTTAACTTTTCAAATAAATGCATTTTTTTTTACTTTCTATTTTTACATTTCTGCTTTCTATGAAAACATTCTCAAATGTGTCATGGTTTTCCACACACAGCAACACAACTGTTTTCAACATTATTGATAAGAAGAAATGTGTTTTAATCACCAAATCAGCGTATTAGAATGATTATTATGTTATCACTGTAAAACAGGGTTTGGGTTTTGGTTGGGTTTCTTTTTCTTGTTTTCGTGTCTTTTATTTTGAAGTTTTATCACGGTTCCTGTTAGTGTCATGCTTCTCTTGCCCTCATGTTTCCCTGACTTGTCCATGTGTCATGTTTTCATTGGTTCATTAATTAATTACATAATTCTCTGTTTTCTGTTCTCATTGGTTCTCTTGTTCACTGTGTCATGTTCCTATTGGTTGTTCTTGTCATGTGACTGTCATAGTTTTGCATAAGTACCCATGTTCCCATTGTGCCTTTGTTTTATATTGAATGTAATTTCGCTGTTGGTGAGTTGTTTCATGTCTGTTCCATAATCATCGTCTAGATCATCATCATCATCTAGATCATCAAATCAAGTCATTGTTTGGATTATGGATTATGTTTGTCATCATGTGTAAATAAACTGCACTTGGGTTCTACTTCAATAGTCCTCCAGTGGATCAGTCGTTACAGTGACACCAAAAATGGAGTAATTATGCTTCAAATACAGCTTTACATTTTAAAATATATTAAAAATAGAAAACTGTCATTTTAAATGGTGAAATAAATAACAAATTAATAAAATATATATTTTTTAAACTGTATTTCTGAGCAAATAAATGGTGACACCATCGTTCATTCTTCAAAAACATTACGAAACTTAAAATTATTTTATTTTCTGTTAATACTACTAAAAAGAAAACTTTTAGTTTGACAGCACGTGTACTTACAGTCTACCTAACCAATAAAATTGTTAATAAAAGATGAGGGTAAGGTTAGTTTTAGCGTTGCTACCTAGTTATTGCCTATTTCTTGTAAATACATATTATGTACGTGAGGAACAGGACTGTAAAATAAAGTGCTACCCTAATAAGGCCTATCAACTTCTCTCAATAAATAGGGGTGTTGTGTCTATCCCAGCAACCTAATACAGCAAACCTGTACCTTTTCCTTCCAAACTGAGGTGAAGTAGTCAGAAAAACAGGGCAAACCCAAATGAGATGCAGCGTTACATCTCGACAGGCCTGTCAGTTTTGTTTCCGGAGAGCTGACTGTGGAGTGGAAGCCAGCATGTGACTTTTTGATGTTAATCCAGAATGTTTCTGATGTTATGTAACTGTTGTCCTCCTGTAGCTTATCCTGCATGTACTCCGTGTCTTTTTCTGCAGTTGGTCAGCGGGGGCTCTGTAGTGAATGCCGAGGCAGTATGGGACCATGTGACCATGGCTGACCGAGAGCTGGCCTTCAAGGCCGGCGATGTCATCAAGGTGTTGGACGCCTCGAATAAGGACTGGTGGTGGGGTCAAATCGACGAGGAGGAGGGCTGGTTTCCCGCCAGCTTCGTCAGGGTGAGCCCATCTCTGACATATACCTGTGCGACGGCAAACTGCCTTTAAGACACACCTGCAGAACCACAGCTGTGTTCACATCCAATACCGTTTCTAACTCAATAGAAGTCAGATATAGCTGTTTAAAAGAGATGCAACACACAGGCCTGTCGAGAAATGAACAGTATGACACATTTTCAGGTAAATGGTTCAATATTAAAGACGTAGCCCAGTCAGAAGAGGTCACATTCTTCCCTTTAACCTCCATCTTGAACCCAAACTCTTGTTTGTGTTGCTGTTGTTGTTTCTCTAAGGTGGAGTCCCACCCCCCTCAAACCAAACAGCTTTTTTATATCAACCCTGTCGCTGCATCACGCCTCACAAACGCCACGGCTAAGGTGCGTTTTTTTCAAAACCACTGCTTACCGTTTGACCGTTGAATGCATCCCATCGCTTACTGCTCACATGCTGTCGCTGTGTTCCAACGTTTCGTTTTCCGCCACAATCGCCGCGCTTCGCTTCCATGGCAACTTATCTAACAGTCTGGGTCTGTCAGAAAACACTGAAATGGGAAAACGATTTTGTTAATGTTATGCTGACTCAGTTATGACATTTCACGTCGACTACTATCAATATTTCCCTCTTTTCTGACAGCATCTTGTTTTTTTCTTTTTCTTTCTTTCTTGAGCAGATGTTGGTCTTAATTTGAGCCTCTCTGACTGCTAAAGATCTATTTTTAATCACCCATATATATCTATCAATCTATCTATCTATCTATCTATATATATATATATATATATATATATATATGTGTAAAGAGAGCTACATTCAAAAACAGAAGTTTAAACATAAACCCTCCGTCACAACAAGAGTTTTGTCAGTCCCTTCTATGATTCTTCCTGAATCTTTTCAAATTGTGTCAGGGGTCTCAGTGGGGCCCCACTGCAAACACTTCCTCTAACTCAACCTTTTCTCTCACTGTAGTCAGCCAGCTTAGGTTTAAACCCATCCAACCTCTTGGATATTATATTAATCTGAGAAATGTCTGTTGTTTTCTAAGTGTTAGTTTATCAGGGATAATGTGAAATCCAGATCTAATATCATGAGCACCGCAATGTTACGAATAGAGCTAAAGGTGATCAAACGATCATTTTGCACAGTAAAACTGAAATATTAATCGTGTGCAATCACAGTTAGGCTTGATCATTTGCATATACATGCAGATTAGCCGCTAGCTACAGGGGGGGGGATGTGTGACGTCCGAGCACATAACTAAAGATTAACCCTCTACTACATGACGTTTCCCTCTGGCCAACAAACCTGTTCTCACTGCAAGCACACGATGACAAAAATGCAGCTTTCTTTGAGTGTATAAATAAGTTACCATTCACAAGTCGGGAGTGTGTAATTTTATTTTTTGAAAAGAAATTATTACTTTTATTAAGCAAGGAGGACGCGTTAAGTTGATCAGACGTGACAGTAAAGACATTTATAATGTTGCAAAAGATTTCTATTTCAAATAAATTCTGTTCTTTTGAAAACCTTAAAAAAATGTATAATAGCAGCAGAACTGTTTTCAACATTGATAATAATAGCAAATGTTTCTTGAGCACCAAAATAGCATATTATAATGATTTCTGAAGGTTCATGTGACAATGAAAACTGGAGTAATGATGCTGAAAATTCAGCTTTGCCACTAGGATGCATTATTATTACATATTATTTTTCAGTTGTAATAATATTACTGTTTTTTTATTTTTATTTATTTTTTGGGGAGTTGAATGAATGCAGCCTTGCCAACCACAAGAGACATCTTTGAGACAGTGTAAACTTTTAAACTGTTGTGTAGTGATAAATATTTGTTAAATATTTTTACATGTATTTATCAAGATTTAATATTTATACATTTAACTAAGAAGCATTTGGTATGTTTTGATGTATTTTTTGAATATTGTCACATGATCAAATTTCTTTGCATTGCGTCAGTAACTATAAAGAACACCTCTTTTAACATTTTAAACAGGAATTTTAGTGCCATTTTATGCAAGTATTTTTTTTTTCATAATGCACGCAATAGAGTGTTAATAATGCTATGATATTGTTATGCATCTGGATTATAAATCCACTGCAGTCGTGGCCAAAATCCATCCGTCGGTTTGTTTTCTCTAAGAAGTCCCAAACTTAGCATTGAAATATGAACATAAACCCTTTTAGTGGGATCATGGGTGAAAGGATAAAAAGAGGTGTAGGATAGAGATGTGCTTATGAAAGAGGAGTGTGTTTGTGAAGGTGGAGCGCTCTTTAATGGGACTTTTATGTAACTTGGTCTTAACTTTGGCTGCATACGTCGAGCTTCCTAAGTGCATTTCTCAGTTCCCCTTTTGCTTTCTTCCTCTCTTTCCTAACAGTCATCTATCCCCCCTTCCTCCCCAAACACACACTCGTGCAGATGGCAGGTTGTGTAAGCCACTCTCTCAGGCATGACAGGTGTGAGAAAATCTTTTCGCTGTACAGAGAATATCACCTGTGTCCACACAGACAGATGCATATTTAATACAAACACACACGCTATATCAATCTGTACAGCGCGCACTTTTTTTCTGACCCTTTGAGCATCTCTTATGCAACACTGAGAAAGGACAAGGAGAAACAGACAGGAAGAGAATGAGTGTGAGAGAGTCTGAAAGCATTATGTCACACCAGTTGGTGGCGCTGGCCTGCAGGTTTGGCGTCTCTCTCCTGCTGAGACCTGGAGCTCTCGTGTCATCAGAAATCATTGCTCACTGTTTACTAACAGTCCACACGCACGACACTAACTGTGCCCGCGAACGGGAATCAGCAGCGGACGGTGGAGCTATTAGCATTTTAATTATGAAACCTTACATATATAAAGACAAACATAGCTAAAATGTGGTTTTAAAATAGTCTTTTATCCCATTTGCTGTGTGTAATTTCAGCATGCTCAGCAAAAAATGGTGCAGTTTCTTGATCATTCAGAAATATTTGCAGAACTACACTTTTGTTGTGTTCTTTTTATGTCTTATATAATAGTAAAAAAATGTGTGACAAAATGCATATATTGGCATTTCGAAAACAATAATTTAAAATAATTGAATGTTGTTATCGAAATGCCAATATATGTATTTTGTCACACATTTTTCACTTACATTTACTGTACCACCAAAGCTTGATGTTAATGTATAGAATATTTGAAAATCATACAATTTTGAAAAAAAATAAATAAATAAAAAAAAATTCTCTATAGGTGTGTATTTTTGTCCTTTTCAGATCATCAGTGGTTTCAATTAAAACTTCACAATTGTTTTTTGCTTTTGCATTCTGTGGTTTGTGAATCAGATTACACTGGTCATGATTTGTGTTTGTTTTTACATCTCATGAAATTCAGACAGCTGACTCTCACAACTTTTGTAAAATTACTGCACAGTGTGACTTTGCAGCAGTGGCGCAGTACCTTTAGTAGTAGCACAGCAATCTGAAACCAATGAATCCAATTTCTGGTACTTCACGAATGAACCTGTTTTATATAGTTTGAACAGTCGCATATTGTAAACTATTGATATGGTGCATCTGAGAGTGAATGTAATAATTATAAGTACCCATCTAAAAGAGATTGACAAATGTTGTGTTAATGTCACTCACAAAGGTTAATTTTTGGTTTTGCTGTAAGATGCTGACACCTTTACACTGTATCCTCTGTTCTGCTGTGTCTTGTGTTTCTCTTCACTGTTCAGTGAGGTTGAGTCATGAAGCATAAAATGAGACGTCACTTTTCATTAGAGGACAGGAGAGAAGAACAGACCAAAAAAAAAAACAGATTGCTCTGGGAGGAGAGGGTGAGAGAGAAAGAGAGAGAGGCTAAAATAGATTGGACACTGAAAGGAAGGAAAGAGAAGATTGAAGTTCGTATGTGTGTGTGTGCATGTGTGCGCGCGCCCAGGTGTGTGTGTGTGTGACATCTGCGTCATCAGTGTTCCTCTGATTCCTCTATTTCTTGAAACAGACAACCGTAGCAACACGCACGTTGTGTAGCCGGGCAGCAGGATCACTAAACTAAGCCTTTCTCTTGACGAGGATGAGGACGGACAGCTAGCAAGGCTAATGCACTGGAAAGTTGCGCTGAGGCAGAGATTTCTAGGTAATACAAGTATAATTTGAGATTTTAATGAGATCTTAATCCGGGAAACATCCTTCAAGAGATTAGACATCGTATCTGTGACTCTGTGTAGAAACAGAGTTTGTGAGACAGAAAGAGAGAGGGAGAGGGCGAGGGACTTATGCAGGACATGGTTTCGGGGTGAACAGAATCTGTGACAGGCTTGTGTATTTATGAAAATCTATTTTTAATTGTGAGTGGATTTGTGAGTCCATATGGGGTCAGCGGTGTTGTGTGTGTGTGTGCGGGTAAGATTTTGCTATGTCTGTGCTATCGCAAAGTCCTTACAAGGATAACAAAGCCTGAAATTACCTTCACTGTGGGGGCCAGCCAGCAGTTTCCATGAAGAATACGGCTTAAAGGAACAGTTTAGTCGAAATGAAAGCCTGGTTATTATTTACTCATTCTCATGTTATTCTAAACATGCTGTTTTTCCCTCATAAAAATAGTGGAAAACTACAGAAGCCCACTGAATAAAAAAATTAAAAAGGTATTGGTGACTTTTTATTTCACAAGTCTGATGTATTTTTAGTTCATATCTCACATTTCTTACTATTTTTCTAAATCTTGCATGATACAAACTTGCAAATCTGATTTAACTGGAAATTGTGAGTTTATATCAGGCGATTCTGAATTAAAAGTTTATGTCTTGCAATTCTGACTTTGCAATTGTGAGTTACTAAATCAGAACGATGAGATATAAACTAGCAACTCGTCTTTTTTCACATCAGAACTTTATAACTTTATGTACTTATATAGACTTTATCCCCCAATTTCACAGACAAAATGTAAATCTAAGATGTTTAAATTGAAAGAAATGTGCACTGACTGATCTTAATAAATGTCAGTGCATCAGTTTTGTCTAAAGATGCACATCAGTAATGTTTGTTTTTATAGAGATTGTTTATAAAAATGACTTAAGTAATTACTATGCCATAATCCTGGCTCAGGCTAAACTCTGTCTATCAACACTATATCTCACAAAAAAATTGCCAGAATTGCAAGATATAAACATACAATTATGAGAAAAAAAGTCAGAATTGGCATATTTGTATCCCACAATCCTGGCTTAATTGCAAGTGCGAGTTTTTATCTGATGATTTGAAAAAATCAGTCAGAATTGTGAGATAAAAAGTCGCCACCACCCTTTTTATTTTTTTTTTATCCAGAAGCAAAAACGAGCTTCCATAGAAAATAGGTTTGACAAAATAGGTCTGAATGATTTGTTCACAAATTAGACTGATCTGGTTCTCACCGACCCAGTGATTTTGTCACCGTGGTTAACAGCATGTAAAATGTCAGTGTCTTAGTCACATTGTATTTAGCCAGTATTGTATGACTTGAGAAAACCTGTATCAAAGTCACATGCTAATTTGATGATACTTTTACGATTTTTATAGCTTGAACACTCTTCAAATTCAGAGATAGAAGCATTTTACAAAACTTCACCTTCAGTGGTCAGTGGTTCTAACAACATGAAAGTCAATAAATGATGACTTTTATTTGTGTTTGACCTATCCTTTAATAGATTGGTAAAAATAATGCTGTTATTATAGGTTACATGAGTCTTCATCTCATGCGCATTTGACATATTTTTCAAAAGTATTATTCTTTTTTAACAAGTTGACGAAAAAATTTACATCCTGTCTCATTTGCTCATGTTGTTGCAAACTTGACTTTTTTTCCTTTGTGGAACACAAATGAAGGTTTTGTCGATTGTTATTTGGATGTCAGTTGTAAAATATTCCTCAAGGCATTTTCTTTCACGGAAGGCACTAAGTCACACGGGTTTAAAACAACATGTATGAGGGAATTTATTGTTGTGTCGACTGTTCCTCCGCTTTCTGGGATTTAAGGTATAAAATGTGTGCGTGTCCGTGGTTTTTTATCGTGCGTGAGTGCGAAAAAGAGTTTGCAAGTGTGCTCGCATGTGTGTTCACATCAGTCGGCTCACCTGGGAAAGCAAATGATAGGTTACATAATCAGGGCAAATAAAATCACATCAGATCCTCTCAACCAAGCACACATATACTGCGTTCCTAACCGTGCGTGTCTGTATCTCCCCTCTTTTCTTCTCTTCTCCTGGCTTACGTGTGTGTATCTTGGCAGCTCTGTGACTGGTCAAACAGCAGATTCATTTATGTCCTTGTGAAAGCAGATTTTGTAAATGTTTAGTGCAATGCCTTTAATGTGGAAAAGTGCAGTCGGGACTGGTGCCACCAGAGGGCACACTCTGACTCCTTTTATTTCACGTCAACGTAACTTTAACCCCTGAAGCTTTAAAAGCCCTATCTAGACCTTTTATGAAAGCAACCACGCAGGCCCTTAACTCCGGATGCTCTGAGCCGGATGCTAATCGAATGTGAGCACAATTATCATGATTGCTTTAATTGATAATAACGGGGCTTGAAGATCAAGTCATGTCTCTCTTAATGTGTGTGTTCTAGTTATGGGTAAATCAGGAGGAAAACACCGTGGTCGAGGCTGCCGAAAGCTCCAGCGAGGTGCAGAACGGTCATGCGGAGGCCAGCCCGAACCCCAGCACCGACTGCCTGTGTCTGGGCCAGCCCACTCAGAACCGGGACCAAATGAGGGCTAATGTCATCAATGAGATCATGAGCACAGAACGACATTACATCAAACACCTGAAGGACATCTGTGAGGTAAAACACATGCCCATGCTTTCAAACCTCAACAAACTTCTCTCTATTAACATTCATGTTTGGTTGTCTCAGATGTATTTCCTGAGGAGAAACACACATAAACAAGAACTTTTAAACGCAGTATGAGTACAAAACTGTAATGTTTAAGTGAATGGTATGGTTCAGATCATTTGTTCTTGTGAGAATCAAATGAGACATGTTTGAATTTGTCTTGCTAAATGTGAGCATAGTAAGTGACATTGCTGGCAACTCTATATAAAACACAAGTGAGATTACTACCGCCCTTTCTGTAATAAGCAAAGTCTCCATTTGCTCTATATTTCATATCCAAAACTTTATGTCGACATAATGCATGAAATGTTTAAAACTTACACTACCATTCAAGCGTTTGGTGTCGCTACGTGTTTTTTTAAACAAATGAAAAAAAGCATTAATTGGTCAAAGGTGACTGTGACATTTCAATTGTTACATAAATCTATATTCCAATCTATAATCTAAAGGAATCCATATTTTTTTAAGCTTACTATACAAAGAATCCTTAAAAAGGTCGCTGCAGCACAACTCTTTTTGTTAACAATAAAAAATGTTTCTTGAGTGCCAAATCAGTATATAAGAATGATTTCTGAAGATCACGTGACACTGAAAACTAGAGTAATGATGCTAAAAATGTAGATTTGCCAAACATGAATGCAGCCTTGTTGAGCATAGGAGGCTTATTACCAAAAGCATTATAAAAATCCAAAAACCCCAAACTTTTGAATGGTAGTGTAAGTGTGTGTATGTGTTGTGCATTTCAGGGGTATCTCCGTCAGTGTAAAAAGAGGAGAGACATGTTTAACGACGATCAGCTGAAAGTGATCTTTGGAAACATCGAAGACATTTACAGATTCCAGTTGAGCTTTGTCAGAGACCTGGAGAAACAGTTTAACACGGAAGAACCTCACCTCAGCGAGATCGGACCTTGCTTTTTGGAACATGTCTGTATTGAAACACATAAAATCTATATATATACACAGTGAGTCGAATATACCGATTTTTAATGTTTTTTAATTACTTCATTTTTTTTACAGCAAGATGGATTCTGGATCTACTCGGAATACTGTAACAACCACGTTGACGCCTGCATGGAGCTCACACGTCTCATGCGAGACGCACGATACCAGCACTTCTTTGAAGCTTGCCGATTGGTTCAGCAGATGATCGACATCGCCATTGATGGCTACCTGCTCACACCGGTCCAGAAAATCTGCAAATACCCTCTACAGCTGGCAGAGTTACTCAAATACACAGTACAAGAACACAGGTACAGGTGTTCGCTCCGATTCGCAAAATATACGACGTTTTGAACAAACATATCAGGTTTCCACTTATCATTTTGACATCCTTCGTATTCGCTCATTCTTTTCCCTTTTCTTTCCCAGTGATTATCGGTACGTAGCTGCGGCGCTAGCTGTAATGAGAAATGTCACTCAGCAAATCAACGAACGCAAACGAAGGCTTGAGAACATTGACAAAATTGCCCAATGGCAGGCCTCTGTACTGGATTGGGAGGTGCGTGGCTAAAACTTTTCTGATGAGATTTTATTAGTAGGATGTAAACGAGAGCAATGGAATAGCTGAACATGAAACAATATATACAGTAAATAATAATAGCAAATGTAAGAATGTAATAGTAAGAATAAGTAAGAAAAATGTTTTATTCTTTGGGAAGAGGTTTTATTATATTAATATGCCGATTTGATGCTGAGTTATTATCGGTTTTTATTGGTGTGCATGCATTAAGTTCTTATTATCATCAATTTTGGAAATTTTTGGGATTATGAAAAAATGTTCAGAGTAAGCTCAAAAGAACGGGATTTACATTATAAATGTCTTTACTGTCACGTTTGGAGCAATTGCTAAGTAAAAGTATTAATTATTACTTTCAAAATCATACCCTACAATTTTGAATGTTAGGTTTCCACAAAAATATATTACACAACATAAACTGTTTAAACATAACTGTTTAAACGATAATAATAAAAAAAAGTTTATTAAGCGCCATATTAGAATGATTTCTGAATATGACACTGAACACATTTATAATATAATATAATATAATACATTGTATAATAATTGCTGCTGAAAATGACATTTTGTGTAGAAAATCACATACAAAATACATATAGAAACTATAATAATAATTACACAATATTACTGTTTCACTGTATTTCAAATCAGATAAATGTTGCCGTGGTGGGCATAAGAAACTTTGAGAAACATTGAAAAATTACTAACTTGTATAACCCATTAGTGCCTTATTTCCTTTATTATTGTGTCGCAGTCAATGATGCATGTTATTTACATGCAGCCTGCAACACAGGATCCAGTTGATTTGAGAGCTGGATACTAAGACCTGAGCACATCAGAGCCTCGGTGGTGTCAGATGTAATGATTAATTTGTTACTGTGTGTGCAGGGTGAGGATATTCTGGACAGGAGCTCAGAGCTTGTGTACACTGGGGAGATGTCCTGGATATATCAACCATACGGGCGCAGCCAAACCAGAATCTTCTTCCTATTCGATCATCAGATGGTTCTCTGCAAGAAGGTGAGGCAAGAAATAACACTGTAAACTATTTTTTTTGCTAAAGTAACATTCTGCTGGAAATATAGTGTACAGTGCAGGTGAAAAATTAAGACAGATAGCTAGCTAGCTAGCTAGCTAGATAGATAGATAGATAGATAGATAGATATCCTGTTTTTCATTTTTGAGGAGTATAGGGATTTATCTCAGCACATTTGCTTCCACTGTGAGAGCAAAGATGCAGAAACAGACAGGCACAGAGAAGCAAATAACTGATAAAATTCTGGTAGTGTAGCACAACTGAGAGTTTGGGATTCGGATTCCATCTGGAGTTAGAAGCTTTTTCGTGTTTTAACTGTCCTCCAAACACCCTTAAGCTTAACACACATGGCCCGTTTTTTGGTCTCTCGACAAAAGTACAAAGACAGATTTCTTCCGCCCTGTCAGACAAACGCAGACACAATTCAACACAAAAACAGAGGCAATCAGAACTTGTTTTTCATAAAAAAATATATAACACGTTATACCCAGACTAACCATTTAACAGTTAATTGGGGAATCAGTATTTCCACAAGCTTTCTATTTAGATCCAGTTACTAATTGTTTCAGAAGTATTTCAATGGACACGCTGTCACACTGAATACCTTTATACCATGATGTGTGTGGAGAGGAGGTGGAGGACGAGAATGATGTATTGGATTTTTCATGCTGGAACAGAATAGTCAATCAATCCAGTTTCATTCTATCAGTAATCTGTCTGGATTACAGACGTACCCATAAAGTCTCTCTGCCTTCCACAGGATCTCATTCGCCGTGATATTCTCTACTATAAGGGTCGGATTGACATGGATCGATACGAGGTCATTGATGCAATCGATGGTAGAGATGATGATTTTAACGTTAGTGTGAAGAACGCCTTCAAACTGGCCAACAGAGACACAGACGAGATCCATCTGTTCCTGCCCAAAAAGCTGGAGGAGAAAATCCGCTGGCTTCGGGCGTTTCAAGAGGAAAGAAAGATGGTTCAGGAAGATGAGAAGATTGGTGAGTTTGGATGTCATTCCTCATGTGGTTTCAAATTTCTGTGCTGTTATATTTTTACGCACAAAAGAAGTGTTGAAGAATATTTTTTTTGTCCCTTTAGGCTTTGAAATCTCTGAGTATCAGAAAAGACAAGCTGCCTTGACCGTCAGAAGAGTTACCAAACAGAAAGGTATGAAATTTAAGTATGTTCTTGAAGTAGAACTGGGTGATATAAATGATGACGATAATTATCATTATATAATTTTACTCAATAAAGCGTTTACAAGTGTTCAATATAATGTTCGTGCACGAAAAGTGGAACGAAACAGTGCTTCTCATTTGAACCGTGACACACAAACCGTTTATTCACTCAGCTCAAAGTTTAAATGGCTGCACAGCACGAGATCGCTAGAGCAGATGCTTTTACTCCGATGAGTCTAGGTCATGTGAGCACTAAGCAGCGCTGTGAGATTTAGTGTGAAACACTTGAATTCAGCGAAGAACACAGATGACTATGAAAGGTTTATATTTTGGTTTTGGAAGTCCCAAACAACAGGTTGCATGCATGCAAGGACAAAAAAACCTTATAATATGCATTTATTATAACCCCTCCAGTGATTGGTCAATTTAATTTAAAGCAGTGTCTGTGAGCGCCACCCAGTGGCAAAGAATGAATTTGCATTTTCAAATCAACAACTGGGCGGGCAATATGTTAAAGTTTCACGTTGACATCAATATAAAACAGCATAAAAAATTACTTGTTTCAGACTCGACTCTTTCTTTTGAGAGGCAATGATTGACAATAACACAGTTATTCAAAGTTAAAACGTTGCATGCTTTCATTCAATTAGAGTCATTTTCAAAAATCCATAATAAGGGCACTTTAAAGCCAGATGAAATAGCGCTGACAACAATGTGAAATGATACAGTGGGAGGACTTTTAAGTCTACAAACAAGCATCATTTATTATCAGAATAATTACGTTTTGTCATATAAAAATGAAGTTGTTTAATTTTAAATAAACATAAATTTACATCTGCATCCTTACTTAAGCTACTGTTAAATGTGCATTTCTAAGACAGATTTTTGTAATATTAATAATTGCCGTATTCACTGCAAACTGTGCTGAAGATACATGTCATCAAAATCCAGCAACACAAACAAAATCAGTCATCAGAACACACATACTAAGAATGTTTTAAGGAAAAAGTAACTGGAAAAGTGTATGTTTTTGTCATGTTATGACCATAACCTGATTTATCACCCAGCCCTATCTTTTCTATCGTTGTAAATCCTTTTTCTTTTAATGTAGATGTTGTCGTGTCTTGCATCTTGGCTTTAGGCAGAAAAATATTTTAGCATAACATAATTTCCATGCTAAAGACAAGTAAATTAAACTGTGTTCCATTATATTGCTGTTACCATGGTGAACAAGTGCCTTCTAAGAAAATATAGTATATAAGTAAATTGATACAAATTGGAATTGCATTAAAAGGTGGTTTCGGCAAAGCAGTACATAATAATAAGTGCATCGCTAATAAATGATGCTGCAGTACTAAGAGATGTAAACACAGAAAAGGGTTTGGGTTTATGCTTTCATCTTAGCGTGTTCTCGTGTGTTTGTCTTCTCAGGTGTGGGCCGGTCGGGCCCCCCAGCGTACCCCCCTCCACTGGACCCCATGAACCCCGGGCAGTACCTTCTCCCCGACGGATACGGGCAAGCAGACGGATATGAATATGAGCCCAAACGCAGCACATCTCCCTTCTGGCAGAACTTCAGTCGGTTAGCTCCCTTTAAAAAATAGAACACACATCCACCAGAGGTCGGATAAACACCAGCCTCTGTTTTCTCGGAAAAGCACTATTCTACTTAAGATACATCAGCGGGACTTGAGGAGGACCGACACACGCATACACATATACAAACTACAGGAGAGAGGACGGACCTCGCTTTACTGGGGTTTACCAGGCATATTTCTTTTACTGGGGTTACGGGGACACCTCGCTGGGCTGGCTGCACTGAATACTGTACACGACATGTCGTAATTCACAGAAGAAAAAAAAAAAAAATCACGCGAACGCACACACAGAACATACATTTTATCCCTCAGCACTCTCTTTGTAGAGAGGTTTTAAATGATGAAATATAGTTTCTTCTTCTCTATACGAATCGACGGAAAGCGAATTTTCACCGTTTGAAGCACTAAACCAATGTAATGACTCTTGCTCTCTAGCGCCGCCCTGGTGTTCCTCCGTGCACTGTGACTATTCGGGGCATTCTCTCTCACCCAATCTCTCTTTTTCTCTCTCGATCGCATTCTCCACATTATCACGTGTTTTTTCCAACAGTTTCAAGTCTGGTCAAAGCTGAAAATATTTTTGTTTTCCTGGACAATATCTCCTTGAATGGAACCTGCTGCACTCTTTAGTTCGTTTTGCATGTGATTCGGTTCATTGCAGGTATTTTTATTTGTGTAACTCTATTCCTACGGGTCTCAAAGAACAGTGGATCACGGTCTGCGAATTTGTCACACAAGTTGCTTTCACGGTATACTGGAAATACGGATATTGGAACAGCTTTGACATTCAGTGAAACCTACAGTCGTTCGAGCTAAAAGTCAGTTTTGGTTTGCTGGAGCATTTAGGCACCCCGATGAAAATACAGACCAGAGAAACCTGAAGGAGGAACTGTTTTGCTCTGAACAGTGGACCTCTGTAGCACGTTTACGTCAGAGCCTTGTTTATCCTGAGGTCTCGGTCTTTGCTTCACCATTGTTTCCTCTCTCCCATCATAAGTGCAATCCGACAGAAGACCGGAAACCTACAAAAAAAAAAAAAAAAAAAAGTAATAATGCCACTTCTGAGCCCTGTCTTGATTTTATGGGGAATGATACCCGGACCAGGACGACTTTAATCCTGCTGATCAACCTCGTAATGACGTGCCAATTCATCTCTAACATGCCAAAATAGTCTGGTTGCCAAATTTTCCTCTAACAGGTGCATTGGCATGTGCGAATGCCAACCCCATGAGCTGGTACCCCGCCATGTGACTTCTCAGGCGAAAATTAAGTCAGTGAAATTTGGTTATCGCTGCTAGGATTAGCATGACATAGCGTTTCAGTTTTTAATTTTTTCTTTTTTTTGGGGTTGTTTTTGGTTCTCTCTCTCTATATATATACAGTATATATATTTATATTTATTTTTTTCCCAAATTAAAGGGACTTGTGCAAAATTTAATTTATGGTATATTCGCGTTTTGTCTGATAACTTTCAAAGGATAGTATTTAGTCCAATCACAATATTTAAAGTATTGCTATAAAACATTATTTATTCTATTATAGTGTGATTTTCTTTTTTTCCATGTTGATCCTCTTTCTATATTTTAGAGCTTCTGCTGGAGTGTTAAAGACCCTTTTAGGGCCTAAAAAAATGTAAGAGGACAGTATGGAAGAAATATGTCACACATGTGTACTAAGTGCCACATGAAACTATTATTATGTTACAAAGGAAAATATCAGTTTAATATTTTTGATTCGGTGATCTGATTGAAATAACATTATATCATTATTTCATAATAAACTTCATTATGGAGAAAACAGAGTTGAAATTAGTGTTTCCTCTGGTCTCGTTGGAGTATTCATTTTATCGTCTGTTTGCTAAATTGCAGTGATGTTGGTTTCATTTTGAACATTTTTAGAAGGTAATTCAAATTTATTACAACATAAATGGGTAAATAGCTTATTGAATTGAGATAGATAACAGATGCACACTACCATGCACAAGTAGCGACTTACAACAGTAAAGACATTTACAGGAAATTTTTTATAGAATTTTCTCCTCACAAAAATATCATACAGCTATTTTCAACCTCAATAATAATAGCAATAATAATTACTATAGTAATACAATATTTCTTGAGCACTAAATCAGCAAATTACAATGCATTTTTTTTAAGTATCCAGTAAATGACCTAAAAAAAAAAATCTGGTTTAACATGCACAGATTGCAAAAGCTTTTACATTTAATTACATTTTCAATTATAATATTATTTAACAATGTTGCTGCTCTTTCACAAAATTGATTGTTATTTAGGCACACATTTGATATTTATAAAGAACAGATTAAAGAAGAGCCTTAGAGTTTTTTTTGTTTTCAGTTTATTGAGCTGAATTGTTTTAAAGTGATTTAATGTGTTCGGTATGCATCACAATAATTTACCTGCTGACGGATAAACATCCATTGATTCACACAGGTTAGTAAGGTCTCTGATTTTCAGCAAAACACGCAGACACTCTCTTTTTCTTTCGTTCAATCACTCGTTCTTTTTCTCGCTCGCTCGTATTACATTTCTCCGTGAAACATAAAAGCATACGCTGAAGAATATCAAGATTGGCAGGAAACTGTTGATGTCACAGTGATAGTTTCCCGTGAAGATTTTTGTGCTCTTGTCAGTACAGCAAAATCTGACCACCATAAAAGAACAGTGTCATAAGCACAGCATGACATGGCATTAAAAATCTACAACCCAATACAGAAATACATTCGTAATGCCATATAATCGTGAAAGGTCGATGGGAAAAATACATTCCGATAAATGTTGACAGACCTTCATATCCCTGTTAGGCCAATAATGTGACAGTAGTCTAAACATATTCAACATTCAGTATATTCACTCAAGATTCAATCCTGAAAAAGCAAAGGCAGATTTCCCTTCTACAAAACATTCGATTCCTTCATAGTTTTGTTCCAGCATCCAATCACAGTGTGTGGTTCCAGTGGTTTACAGTAGTCTGACTCTCATCAAACAAACTGTAGTAAAAACATGATCTCCACGGTGTGCAAGAAACACGTTCATTGGTATAATTGTTTTTTGAGACTAGTCATAAATATGTAACATATTCACAATATCTTAAAGACTCTGAGACACCTTTGAAAACGTGTCAGGACTTACAAGTAGGCAACATCAGCGACGTAAAACAGTGTGCTGTTATATTCAGGGAATTATTTCAAAATAACATCCCAAGGAGTGCAACAAAAAAAGTCACTCTGTATATTTTCCAAGTTAAACAAATGATCAAAAATGAATGTTAATTTTTATAAATTATTTCGGTTATAAAAATTTGTGCTCTGGTAAACAAATTCCTATTCTGTACACAAATGTTTTTAGTTCGGATTTCAGTCAGATTTTAGTAGAGCTGTTCAGTCATCATGTCAGTTTGGAAATGAAGTAAATTAAGGGTTGGTGGCTAACGATATTTGAAGAGAACTCCACGCTTTTCAACAAATTACACACCGTCATCTTAAATGTGAATTGTGGATACTGTTAAAAGGTTTGGGGTCAGTAAGATTTTATTTATTTATCTGTTTTAAGAATTTAATACTCTTATTCATTAAGGACATATTAAATTGCTTGAAAGTTACAGTAAAGACATTTTTAATTTTACCAAAAAAAAGACAAATAAATACTGCTCTTTTAAATCATCATGCTCTTTTCATCAAACAATCCTGAAAACTATGATTACAGTACACATTACCAAATATATTCAAAGATTTCCGTATGTATTTTTTTACATTTGTATGTTTGATCAAATGCAGGCTTGGTGAGCAGAAGAGTTTTCTTTCAAAAACATAAAAAATCTTACCAAACCCAAATTTTCAGAAACATCAAGTCACCTCCTTCTGGTAGTCTTACACTTTTCTTTAGTACTAATCAATTTGTTAACATTTAAAAAAACAAAAACAAAACACCATTCACATTTGAGGTACGGCTGTGTATAATTTATGTTGTAGATTAACTTCATATTTGGCTTTACTCGTAAACCAAAACTCTTAAAATGCATAGGAAATGCTAGTTCTCTTCCCAGTAAAAGAACTACAAAAGTATGCTTTATTATTGAATCATTGTGTCGGAGGTCTTTTATTCTGGAATAATTTCCTGAATTTTCTGACGTTTTAATTCTGAAGTTTCCCCTTTTATACCAGTGTAAAAAACCAACATGTACCTGAAATTGTAAGAGATGAAAACAAGTCAAGTTTTGAACCATGTAATAATTTAAATGGATTATCCCCCTCCAGAAGGCTTAGGCTTTTGACTGACGGACATCCTTCCACTCCAGCTTGGTGTTTTGTAAAGCCTGTGTTTTCTTCTCGTCTACCTGCACGTAATCCACCCTGTACTCGTCTGCCAGCAGCGGTTTCTGAAAACATCCAAAACACAATCAAAACACTAATCCGAATGGCAACGATGCATCAATCCACGGCATCTTTAGAGTTGTGGGGTTACAAAGCAACGGTAACTGGGACAGGAAATGCTTAGTCACTGTTATCGCTGCCTGAAGATTCATTGTATGAAGCCACAGGAACGATTACTACAAGAGATAGCAGTACCCACTTAAACCCCACAAACACTAAATGTTTGTCAGATGCACGGAAGATATTTGGTTCTTAAACACCCTACCACTGACCTTCTGAACGGGTGAGGGGGAAGCAGAATTAAAGTCAAGCGACAAGTAATCCAGCTGAGAAGGCCTCATCCAGGGAGCAGAATCACAAGCTGGGAACAAGAGCCGAGAATCCTGAACAAAGGAAAAAACGTACAGAAATGACCATAATACATATGCTGGCACACATTTTATGTTTTATTATGACAATGATATTAGAATTTAGATACATACATTTATACATGAATCAGTTTATTTATACATATATTTGCGTTTAAAGCTGTTTGTGGTCATAATAGCGTCCCTTATGTTCACAAAGGCAACATTTATTAAATAACTATTGCAGCAAAACGGTATCGTGAATATTAAGAAATGCTGCTTTTGTTTAAAAGATTTGATTTCCATTTGAATATATTTAAATATGTTATCATGCTATCATACTTGATTCTTTGATAAATAAAAAGTACAAAAGAATGCCATTTATTTGTATTTTTTTTATAATGTTACAAAAGATTTGTAACAAATCTTTTGTAACATTATAAATGTCTTTTCTTTCGCTTCTGATCAATTTAATGCTTCCTTGCTGAATAAAAGTATTCATTCCTTTAAAAAAGGAAATGCTTTTGAGGCATTTTTCTGACACATTTTCCATTGTAATTAAGAAATGCTCTCTTTGGTTTTTGTCTTGTTTTATCATTCTTTGGTTGTATTTTCTCCATAGGTTGCCCTCTCGCTCTTTTTAAAATTCAAGGAGAAACAGAGCGACATATATTAACGAGAGAAGCCTGGTTAAAGGAAGTCACGTTACCGTTGGGGTGATGCTCCCTTCCTGTTCAGAACCGTTTAAGCCCCATCCTCGCCGCCTGTCCAAAGGAACTGACTGAAGTGATGTGCTAGAGACAAACAGACACAAAACACAGCCACTTTCAATAACAGTTACGAATTTCTTACAGTTAACAGATGACATCAGTGTGGCGTTCATAAACATCACAAAGAAGTAAATATGAAGACTCTCGTGCAGAGGGGGTCGCAAAGGCAGGACACAGAGGCCAGGGACTTGAGAAGGAACAGTGTCAAAACAAACACAAGTGTCTTTGTTGAAAATGTAGGACACAGAAGTGGTTGAGAAGAAGAACAGAGTTGCAGAAGATCAGTCTGGCGTGTAAATATAAGTTTGTCATAATTCTCACCTGGGTTCTGTCATGGTGCGTGTGAGGGGAACGTGGAAAGGACATTCAGAAATTGTGGACAGACCCCGCAGGTCTAAAGGAGGCGGTCGAGCTGTGAAAGCAAACACAATGCAGAACGCTGAAACACTCCTTATCTTTTTCTCTCAAGCCCACAACACACTCAGATAGACACTTTCACTATTAATGAGGCATTTCCTTTGTGTGAAGGTGCATGACCTGTAGGAACCCTGCGCCTCCACTCAAGACAATGCTGTTTTGAGGTTCCTGTTCTGTGTTTCTGACAGTTTCTTCCACTTCCTCTCGTGTGCTTTTGTCTTGGCGAATTCTCAGTTGAAAAAGAACTTAAATTTAATTGCCACAAAGAATCGAAGTAAAAAAGTATGCCCCTGTTCTCAATGAAATGTCTTGGAATGCCTGAGAAGTGACGTACTGTAATCTGGTGACTGCCTTATATTTATATCATATGAGAGTTTCGCAATATATCACATGAGCAAGAGTGCTGTTTTCCCCGAATATCTGGACGACTGCTGAAGTGATTTCATACAGCAGTCTGCCGGTTACATGGTTATTGCCAGTTCGCGACAAATTAATGTTAGGAGCCAGTCACCGAGTCATTCAGACGAATAAGAATCAACTAATTCGTTCAAACACGATGCATTCAGCGACCAATCAATTCGTGGGTTATTTCATTGTTCCCTCAAGAAGATAAAAAGTTCAAAAGCTGTTTATTAATTAATAATCACACTACTGTTTTACTTGACAAGCTCAGCGACTGAAGGTAAGGTTACATACAGGCGCTTTTTTTTTTTTTTTTTTTTTCCCCGAAGGCAAATTACTTATTTCCAAAGGATGGGTATTTTTGCACGAAAGTCTGCATCAATATTAACAAAATATGATTTTTAAATGACCAAATCGTTGTCAAACCATGTTAGAATTCGAAACAATATCCTCTACAATCTTGAGACCGCATAAGTAAAACATTAAAAAAAATAACTACGAAATGCGGTTTCTTCGTGACACAGCTCATAATCATGAGCCCTGCAGCATCTCATCTTCCTCATATTCATTTTCAACGTGCGTCACCCTTCTGTACCTCTCCTCGCATGAGATCATCTTTTTCCATTTCTCTATTTTCATTTTCTGACGTAGCTAACCTCTCCAGTCATGTTCTAACTTACAGTTATTGAAATTGTTTCATGACGGCAGATAAGCTAACACAGCATGCCAATACATTGCGTAGCTCTGCTGCGCAAACACCTTTTAAAAAAAGAATAAAACAAAGAATTATGAAATAGCAAGGCTTCTAAAACTATGGCATCACATCCTGTCTCTGAGCTAGACATCAGTCATTGGCACAATGTGGTTAAATGTGTTTGGAATAGATGAATCGCTAAGAAAAATCGCTAAATTTGTTTTACGCTGTCCAAATGCATTTTATTTCTTATTTAAATATTTATATTTAAAGGAAGTAGGTCGGACTCGATAAGTAAATGCTAATGTTACAGTCACAAAAATCCACAAGTGCCACATGCTTTGATTGTAAATGATACTGGTAAACCTTGTGTTTTAACCTAGAAACATTTACCCCGTCTTCTTGGTTTAAGGTTGCGGTCGACTGGAGGAGGCTCAAGGTCGGGATTCGAAGGCGAAGGCAGCTCTGTTTTGCCATTGGTGAGTAGCGAGACGGGCAGGGTGGAAGGGCTCATGGGTATGTAGCCATCTGAAGTCACATCAGAGCAGCTGATTGGTGGCGAGGCCATGGGTACATATGAATCCTCAGAGTGGTTTTCAGTAACTGTGGTATTCAGAAATATTGGCTGGAAATAGAGATGCAGAGAGAAACACACTGACACATCTGGTTTCTGGCAGTGAATATTCAAATTGATGTGTTTTTTTAGTGTCTGTTTAACTTTCTCTAGGCTCATTTGACTATTTTACATTTGAATATTTCTTTACCAGGTTGAGGCTTAGACGTTTGTTCCAGTTTCTCCCCGCATTTTCAAACTCTACTGAAAACAAAAAAAGTATAAAATTAAAATGTATAACAAATTTTACTGAAATGTTATAATGAGAAGGGTATTCACTGATACCGTCGCATTGCAATATATTTTCTGAAAGATATCCGATGCTGTTTGGTAACACTTTACAATAAAGTGTAATTTGTAACAAACAATGAACTTTTTTTTTAATAGTATTTATTCGTCTTTATTAATGTTAGTTCATAAAAATACAGCCATTTATCGTTAGTTCATGTTAGCTCACAGTGCATTATCTAATGTTAACACAACGTTTGATTTTAATAATGCATTTGTAGATGCTAAAATAAAAATTATCTAAGATTAATAAATGCTGTAGAAGTATTGTTCATTCTTTGTTGGTTAACTAATGCTAAATAATTAACCTTATTGCAAAGTGTTACCCTTGCTTCTTACTTATTTTGGGATGATTCCAAAAATAGTGCCTTTTTGCTCTGAAAATTTCCCCACTCAAAAACCCCCCCCTGAAACCTTTGACATTTGACTGATTTTGTTATTCTGATGCATTTGTGACAACAAAAAAATGATGTGTTGGAATGCTTTTATGGACATTTTCGAAATCAGCATTATCAAATTGAATTGGACCAAACTGGACCAAATTGGTCCTTTCTTGAAAATCAGCTGAATTTTTTTCTTCTCACCTCTCTTAAAGTGGTCTATTCCTGAAAGCGACGTCCTGCGAGGGAGGAGAGCAGGTTGCGTCTGATTACGGCTGGTATCCTCATTACCGTGATGATCGGACAGGTGTGTAGGTTTGGGTGGGAGGGGAGGAGGCGTCTGTGGGTCTGATGTACCGTAAAAGGGCCGGTCGAATCTGAAAATGTCTGGTGGCCGGCGTAGAGAGATAGGAGATGAGAGGCAGGACGAAAGGGAAGAGGAGAGAGAGAGCGGGCCACATGGGGCACTGAATGGGGGCTCAGACACCCCAACCAAAAGGAAAGGGGACGGGGAGGAGTCAATGCGTGGGGTGGGGCTAAACACATCCTCTGTGTACTCAGACGAGCTCTGCTCAAAGGAGCGTTCAGAGTTAGAGATGCTGTCACACCTAGGGAAGGACAAACAAACAGAGATAAGCATATGTGCAAAGCATTTGGAAAATGTGTGGTGTATTATAATGAAAATGCTGAATGATTTAGAAATCACAAATTTGCATAACAAATTTTACATTTGCTTTCATGTGAACCACCCTAGAAAGACAAAGTCTAAATAAGCGTAATGTCACATATTAAGTATGAAAAAAAAGTATTAAAAACAAGTCAACATGAAATAAAATAATACTTATATTCAGCAAAAAGATATTTAAAATGTTACACAATATTTCTATTGCAAATACAAGTTGTTATTTCCATTAAAAGAATAGAAAATATTGAAAAAAGGATTTCTCTAAAATATAACTGTTTCCAGCTATAATAATAAATGAAGTCGAGGAGAAATAACTGCTGAAAACACAAGAATGAATGACATTTGAAAATATACTAAAATAGAACATTAAAAACCCTTTAATAATATTTCACCTATAAATGCACCTTTGGTGAGAATTAGAGCTTCCAAAACACAGAAAAATCACACACTTCCGAACTGTAATATAACTGAATAGTCATTTCATTCATCAGCTATAACCCTTCATAAGGGCACCTCAGTATTCAACAGAAAACTACATTACAAAAATCATTGTGCATTTGTATAAAACCATTAACTCCTTACTTTGCATGCAGGTAGCTGAAGATTTTATTTGAATCTAATCACAGTGTGTTATGCTGCAGTGACCAAGATCAAAAGATTTCACTGAAGCGAAAAGAGTGAGAGATTTTCTATTCTCATTTATTCTCCCAGTCACTTTTATTAAATCAGATTAAAGGAAAAGCCGATAGTCTGGCGCTACATGGAATGAATCTCATTTCCGTATTGAGATTAACATATAATTATTATTTCTGCAACGTGTGGGCCTTGCCTGACGATGCTCTTCGTGCCGGTCTCACACTGAGAGAGAAAGAGGTAGTCAAGTGGAGGGCTGATCTCTGATTCGCTGGGCCTGTCTAGGACATCATGGTTTTCAACGGTAACTGTGTCCTGATTGGCCACGAGAGAAACATGAGGAGAGAGTGCTGGAGAGGGCTGCTGGGAAGAGGGAGTGCGATTAAGACTGTCCATTGATTCTGTCAACAAGAAAATGAGAGAGAGAGAAAAAGAGAGATTTGGTTTATACATTATCAATACGTTTCATCTTACATGTCAATAAAATAGATACAATAATCATACTTCACAAATTCCATTTCTGAAGTACCTTTGCTCTTATTCCAGAAGGTGGCAGACCAAATCACCCCCTTCCAGCCCCCCCTTCGCACCACAAACCACACACACACACACACACACACACACACACTCACTCACTCACTTCTCTTTCTCTTCCTGTTTAGACTCAACAGTGCGTTAGTAGTGGGCAGACATTTCCAAACCACTCAGTCCAGCACAGATAAACACGTGAGGCTCATGCCTGCTACGCTCGCTGGAAGCACATGACACGTTCACAGTTGACTTTTGGGGTGTAATCATTTCTCTTTTTTAAAAGTAAGCTAAAATATTTTTGGAAGGTGGAACTGAGTTAAAATAATGCAGAAAAAGGTCACCGTGGAAAATGTGTTGCCATTTCTGTGGACAAATCTATGTTTGCTTGTGAGAAAAAAATTTGGTTGACACATCTCTCATTTTGGGAGTTATTGTTGAGCAGGTTTATTAAATAGGCCATTTTAAATAATCCAAATAGTTTTAATTGCGCATAAACAGCGGTGTCCAGTGGTGATTCAGCGCTTGGACGTCTGATATCTCACTCAACCTGCTGGTGCTTGAAAGGCATTGTGAGTAATGCTGAGGTAATGTTGTGGGAAAACAGTCGTAGATAACCGGCTTTTGATCACGTTGCAGCTAGCATGCTAATCTGAGGGGGATTGTGTGGGCTCACGTAAACATTGCTTCTTTGGCAGAGCCTACTATTGGATATCCAACACTTGAATAACTGACAATGACTCACAACCTTTCTGGCAGAAGAGAATTTTTGAGAGGCACCAGGCGTGTGGTTGTATGCATTTCTTTGATCCTATATTTACTGTAAACATCTATAGGATTTTACTTAAATGTGTGAGCCTGTAATGATTTTGCACAGTATTTCTATAGTAGGTTTAAGATTTTTTAAAACCATTTCATTTATAAGGCTGCAGTGAATGTCTTTAATTATTATGTAGATCTGTTTTTACACCTGCATTTCAAGGTTGCCATGGTAAAGGGATTCAGAAGAACAGAGAAGTAGTTAGCAGTTGTCATGGTGTCAAAGGGACAGTAGAGATACAATAGAAGTAGTCATGGTGATAGGGGGGTCAAAGAACAGTACAAATAAGTAAATGGTTGTCATGGTGACAGGTCACCGAGAACAGAGATACAGTGAGTGGTTGTCATGGTGATAGGTCAATGACAGTAGGGATACACTGAGTGGTGGTTATGGTGGCGGGTCAGTAAGAGTAGAGTAGTGACCACTTCTCATGGTGACATGTCAGTAAGAGCGGAGATACAGTAAGTGGTTGTTATGGTGATCGGTCAATGAGTGTATGGATACAGTGAGCGGTTGTCATGGTGACAGGTTAGCAACAGCAGAGGTACAGAGAGTGATTGTCATTGACAGGTAGAGTGAGGGACACATTGAGACATTGTCATGGTAAGAGGGAGTACATATAAAGTAAGTGGTAACAGGACAGAGAGACAGAAGAGACACAACAGTGATGTTTATCCTGTGGCCCTGGCAGAAATCGGCATTTAAGTTCACATAAGCCTCTGTGCAGCCGGACCCCACACTGTTTTTATCCAGTGAGTGTTCTGAGCGCCTCGACACATGGCCTGAAGCAGGATCTGAAACTATGGCTCTCCAGGTGTAACTACAATCTCTGATGTGTTGTTCTCTCTCACCCTGCTGTCCGTCTGCCTCACTGCAAAAGAGTCTGTCTGTCAGTAAATAAAGAGCTGAGATCCAGTCCTGCTGGTGTCTGTAATGAGGTTAGCTGCTAAGCAGCGACCGAGACTTTGAGTCTCCAAAGCTACACTCACTATTTCAACATTATGTCTGATAGTCACCTCTGGCCTCCTTCTGAGACTTAATCAACACGAAAAATGGCGAATTAAGCCTTTCGCATCTGTCCAACTGTGTGGGGAAAAGGGCATAGACGTGTCTGTTGTTCTGTATATACTAGCTTTATCTTTCAGAGTCGTTTAGAGGCGTGTGCAACCGTCCAGCGTGTTGTGTATTAAACAGTAACCATGTGCGTGTGTGTCTGAAGCCCTGCCGGCTGCTGTATCACTCATCTTTCTGTTATCTTTCCAAGTAATGTGTAACTTGTGGTTTCTCTCACTCTCTGTGTTTGATATATCACATTAGACACTCTAACTGCAAACGTTTTCCCATGTGTCTTACACTAACTATTGTTCCAGCTTTAACAAAAACACATTTTCTTGCTATGACAGTGCTGCGGACACAGATTGTGACACTGGCTGTTTGCTGTTAGTTAAATATATGGGATGCTACGTACTTGAGAGCGTCTGTTATGACAGACGTGTGTGTGTCTGAACGCCCCTCTGTGACGCAGCTGTTGCTCTGCAGACTATTCGAAAGAGAGGAAGAGAGATGGAGGAATGGAACAGAATATTAAAATAAGACCTCGCCTAGATTACAGCGTCATGGATTCTGTCTGCATCTCTCAGCCTCTGCATCTCTCTCTGGAGAAACGTTTTTTTTTTTTTTTTTTTTTGAGTGTTTTACGTATGAGGGTTTTTCCTGTTTTAGCTCATCTGTCGCACTTTCTTTTCTCATAAACCTACGTGCATATGCGGTTTCTATTTATTAACGACGTTAACTGCAGAGAAAGGTTAAATCATTTTAGTTCTAAAAATTTCATTTTGAGACGCTTTCTTTTTTTTTTGTTCTATCGCCTGCCACTTGCTGTGGTACAAAAATTGTACTTTTACTATGTGCATTAATATGTGCAGTATATGTGCATTATACTAAAATGCACATGTTAAAATGTTTATGATCAGAAATAAAGAAATTAATACTTTTAATCAGGCACACATGCGTTCAATTAAGACATTTAGTATTTTAGTTTTTCGATTCTAGTCTTTTGAACTTTATATACATCAAATGATCCTAAAAAGTGTATCATGGTTTTGACAAAAAATAAGCATGTCAAAATGATTTCCAAAGGACCGTGTGACATTAAAGACTACATTATATACAAAAACAGTTAAACGCTGCCTTAGTTTTAGTTAAATGCCTATCATTTTAATAAGAAAATTTGTACTTTAGTTTTTTTTTTTTTTTTTTTTTTGAATTGACTGCACTCATTTTCACATGTAAAATTGAAATACTTCCAAACCAAGCCCTTGTCCTAATGTTAATGTGTAGTGTTTTGCATTGAAAAGAGGAAACGTTAAGTCAAAGTGTCTGGAGTAAGGTGTGAAGTGAAGAATGAGGTCATGGACTGCTCATTCTTCAGAGAAATTGTAAGGCGGTTTTCGATAGTATGGTGATAATGTAAAGGCAAAGCAAAATGACTGCAACCCAACATTTCTAGCACTTTTAAAACATTATCAGAGGCTACAATTTATCAGCTGCTGAGCACGTCATACTAAGTGGTCCAAGACAAAATAAAACTTCTAGAAACAAACCTCCTCACCTGCATGTCTGTTCAGTCCTCCAAACGTGCAAATCTGTCCAATGCTCTGTACCCAGATGTTCATCTCTTCTGCTGTTTTGGCCAGCAGGTAAAAGATGCGCGTGGCTGTCTTGACCACGAACAGGTGCTGATTCTGATACTGACGTTTAGTGGGCCGTACTTCTGCCTCGATGGTCACCTCGCACTCCTGCAGGTCGATTGTTCTGATTGGTTTTCGGGAACTCTTGCTACGGTAATATTCCAAAACATCAGGATTCCCGCTCATCCGACCCCTCCGCAAAACAAACCATCGCTTTCGCCATGACTGAGAGAGAAAGGGACAGAGAGCGAGAGACATAGAGAGGAACAGAATTAGATTAATGTTGTTCTGATTGATGGAATCGCACAGGTTAGCAACACTCCTTTTAGCTTTAGATCTTTAGGTATTGTTTTCAGACTGCTGTCATTCACTCTTCACATGAAACATCTGCTCCCAATTAGATCTTGACACATTTTGGTCTTGATAGGTATATATTTGAACAATTCAGCTGCACACATTGTTCCAGATTAAATAAATATTTTTCTGTATAAACTTGAATATTTCAAAGTCAGCTTTGTTAACTGAAACTTTGAACTTTTTAGATAAAGCACAAAAGTCACTAAATATTAAACTGAAATGAAGATAAATTAAAGCTTAAAATATTGTAAAAGTTAAAAAGAAATCTGAAAATACAAAATAAAAGATAATTCAACATTTCAATAAATACTGTATAAATAATACTAAAATAACGCTTATCAAAATATACGGACTTCCTGTGAAACAAGTGTACTTTTTCACTGATTAAGGCTGGCTATTGGATAATTTTAATAAATATTTAAACGGGTAATTATTACAGAAGAATATATAATTATAAATCAGTCTCGCCCAAATGTTGTGTTTTTCACAACTTGCTGTGTCTGTTTTCAAACCAGCTGAGGAGCCAATTTCATTGCGCAATAATGAAAAATTTTATTTATTTTCATTAAAAGTGAAAATGAAACTCAAAGAGCATTACATGAAATTGGAATAAAAGCAAACGGTGGTCATTATAAGAGTTCAATCATTGCAGAAACGGTCTTAGAACGGGTCTAGATGGATACATTTCTTATGTTTGTATAAGAAAATTTTGTTTGTATAATTTCCCTTATTTACCCAAGATAGAATTTCACAGCAGTGTCCTCCCGTACCGAGTGTGACCGTGGCAAGGCCGGTGTAAATGCGAAAATGAACTTACAGATAAACTTCTGTCTAAACTGGGCAGGGTGTGGTCTGCAGTCAGAGATGACTTACAAACTTACTTCCCAGGAACACAGATTAATCTCTCACAGCAGAAACTGGGCACTCATTTGGTTACAAGAAGTAAATAATCAACACTTAAACACCAAGTCAATCAGTATAAATCTCCTGGCTTTAGCAGAAACTAGAAATCCAGTTTCTGCGCTGTAATCAGTTCCAAAAACATGGCTATTAGATGGATTGTAGAAGTTGTTATTCCATTAAAAAGATATTAGGTAATTATGACATCATGAGGTAATTAGGTTAATATTACCTTATGAGGTAAATGCATATACTTAGATTATTAGGTCATTATGTCTGATTATTATACAGTTTATAAGTGTGGTTTTTTGTTCTAAGTTCAAGCAGTACCTGCCTCAGGTGTAATCTGGAAGTCTATCTTTCAGAGAATAATCCTGTGCATGTGACTTTCCATTTTCAATGATGCAACAGAAACTACTGCAGAAATATTTTTCTCAGGAAGGAGAGTTACAGGGAATAAAGAGAAAGTGGCAGCGCTGCAGTTTACTCACAGTTTCTCTCTCCTTTTTGCTCTTGTTCTTATGTTCTTAAGATAATACAATAACACAAGCACGGGCGCCATACGGTTTTTTGAGGGGCCTCCAGTCATTCACTTCACTGTATGTCCTAGCCAAGATAAGACTTCTTTTTAACTTTTTAACAACTAAATAAAAAATATTGTTTTAAATTCAGCGTAAAGACAGGTCATGTACAGCATATATGTATATGTTATCTTTCTGTGATAAATTGATATCACAGATATCACCTTTTTGAATAAGTTTAGTTTTTTTTCCATACAAAAAGTATTTACACTAACCACTAATGGCAGATGGTTTAATGATAATGAACGTGAGGTTTTATTGTCGAAAGTGGAAGCCAGAAAAGATTTGCCATTTAAAAGTGTATTCACTGTCATGAACTGAACAGCCATTCATCACTCATGAAACATATTTTTGCTCTCTATAAACAGGCGCTTTCTCCTTAGTGCCTCAGTGTCTTCAAGCAGTACCAAGTATGCCATGCCTCCAAACACTGGGTGAGACACAATAATCACCACTTATATAAGGATAGATCAGGTGATTGGTGTTTGGACTTCTAATTATATTAATATATATATATATATATATATATATATATATATATATATATATATATATATATATATATATATATATATATATATATATATATATATATATATATATATATATATATATATATATATATATATATGTGTGTGTATATATACACAACACAATTTAGGAATTGATTTATGTCACTAAGGTGACCAAGGCCAAACTGACCATCAGATGTAAAAGGCCAAACCAAACAAACACCATATGTCATTGCCTCTAGCTTACTGTCCAATTGGACTGGATCTTTATTCCCATTCCTAAAAATTGAGTTTCTGTTGAAGAAGAGAAAGTTCAACAGTTTAGTGTGGCCTTTCAGCTCCACAACAGCTCTGATCCTGTATTTTCTGGAGCTATCAGCAACTTGTGCATTCTGTTTTGTTTCTGTCTGCCATCATTCACTTCTGTTGTTTCAAGTTAAAGGGTCTTTGTTCACTTTTGTTGCTGTTTTTTCTGTAACCAAGATTTCACCACAGCAGTCAGCTGTTACACAACACCTGACGGTAAAGACGTCTCACACAGGCATCTAAGAATCTAATCTAATTAACACAGCAGAGGGGAGTGTCTTTAAGATCTCTTGAGAAACAAGACTAGTTTTCTGAGTGTTTCTCTGTGTTCAGTTCATTCTAAAAAATATGTTGCTTTTTTGCACTTATATCATCAGGAAAACCCTGAATTCTTCCGTTGAGTTTTCAGATTTCTAATGTGATTTAAACAAATGCACGATAGGTAAGAAAGTTGCAGAACGGCAGGATTTCTATCCCTCCAGCGTCGTAAGACAAACTCTCTTCCTCTTCTCTGAGATCCAGACTAAGTGCTCACATTAGAGAGCCAGATTAAGCAAGAATAGTCCAGAAAAGACTTCTCCATTTACTTTGGTTTTACATCCTACAAATTTAATCCAAAGTGATTTATAGTACACTTGCAGTACTTCCTGGAGTGCCATGCCTATTAAAATACAGGTGCCATGTGCCAATATAGATTTTTAAGATCATTACTTTGAATGCAGCATCCAAAAAAAGAGGTTAATTGTAAGATAATTCATTTGTAAATTCTTTAGTTGGTTTGATGGAAATGATCACTGGGTGAAAAAGGATACAAAGAATAATACAAATAACAATAATAATAATAAGATGAAGATATTTTGGATATTACGCTCATGCTTTCAACTTAGTAAGTCGATTTGATCAGATTTCAATCAATTTTGAACCTTTTCATATATACTGTAAGTGTTCTCACACTGCAAAAAAAAACTACATTACAGATCACTTACAGTAAACAAAAAAGACTTTACAGTAAAGGGGAAGAAATGACCACAAATACTTCATTAGAATAATCACACATCATTAACACATGCACAGAATAAATAAAGGAAATGTGTTTTTGCTTAAATGCTGCTTTCAAGACGAAAGCCATGCAATAAGACATGCAAGAAAGGCTAAAGAGGGTATATTTTACCCTGAAACTTAAGCAATTTCTCAATTTTTTTTTTTTTTTTAAGTTGAATTACATGCACTGTTGTACTGTCAAAAACCGAATTTGTAAAGGTTTGAATGTGTGTGGAATGTTTCAAAGCACAAAACATCAGGTGCTAATTAAAACAGTTTAAAACATCTTTAACAATTCTTCCACTAATGTGACTGTATGCGTGTGTGTGTGTGTCTGTGGATTTCACTGAAACACATACGTTGCTCTTCCCGTGTCTGAACTGTTTTTCTACAGAATTCGTCAGAGACCACATGTTGTTCTGGGCATGCTCAGAACAGCAGGGTCAGACCATGGCCTTGATTTACCTCTGTCGCAAACAAAGACCTTCTCTCTATTCTTTCTTTTGGAATGGTTATATTTTCTTCCCCTTATGCATGCATGTTTTAGTCAAAGAGAGGAACTAGAGCTACGTTTTCCCAGAACCCCTCACAGAAGGGAAGTCTGAAACTGGCCTAAATGTTCGTCTGCGACAAACAAACACCGGCACATTCATATTTAAATGTGTTTTTATGAGTTTGTTTACATGTGCTTGCACCATATATCTATGGTTTGCTCTGCGTAGTTTGTTATAGATTAGGTTAAAGTAGATGTGAATCTAAACTAACATTTAACAATGGGTTTTGTTTTTTCTTCCCTAATGTAAACAACAAAGAGTAAAGAGTTAATGTTTTCCTGCAAACAAGTAATGATAATCTTGATTAGTGCTGTCAAACGATTAATCGCAACCAGAATAAAAGTTTTTGTTTGCATATGTGTGTGTACTGTGTAAATTTATTATGTATATAAATACACACACATGCATGTACATATTTCAGAAAAATTGGTTATGTTTATATATGAAATGTATTTATTTATAATATACGTTATAAAAATATAGAATATAAATATAAATATAGACATGTAGATATGATCAAACTATATCCTGTATGTGTGTGTAATTATATTTACATAATAAATATACACAGAACACATATATTGTGCAAACAAAATATTAATTTTGGGTGTGAATAATTGTGATTAATTCTTGACAACATGATGTTTTTATACTTATGAGCCATCTATCTTATTTAAGCTATTTTATTTGAATGTTTGAGCCTTTGAGTAAATAACTATAAGAATAACATTGCAGTGGACTGTTAAAAATGGGTTCCAAACCAGTGTGTTTATGATTATAATATTTTCAAATATTATGATAGCAAGAACTAGTATGTTGTATAACAGACCTTTTTCTACAGCCTCCCACATTCAAGTTACAAATGGCCACACCTGCACTTACGTTAAGTAAGGTGAAAACAAAAGTAAATTCATCAGTAACACTTTCTGCATATTAAATCATTCCACAGTAGGTGTAGACAAATGATTGTTTTAGTGAATCATTGTATCATTCATTTAACCAATTTGTTCAAAAGCGCAAAATAATTTGGGAACGAACAAGTGACTGCCTTTGTGAGAAAGTCACTGAATCATTTACTCAAATGATTCGTTTAAAATGTTGATTCATTCTGGTAGGAAACATCACCTCAGAGCTGGCTCTGCTGTGTTGCTATGAAACTCAAAACAGCTCTGTTGCTCGGATTGGAGCTATTTATGTTGATGGAGCAAAAACAACTGGGAAAGTTTATGTGCGTTGGCATTAGCTACTCAGTATTAACTTCTTTTTTTATTGCAGTGTGGTAAGCAATATCACACTTGCATTCATGCTGCATATTTTTACTGGGTCCCACTTTATATCGTGTCCCTAATACCTTTGTACCATAGTAACTAGATACGTAGTATGTAACCACAGTGTAACTATTTGTTTCTGTAGCTTTAATGCTTGTGTAACTACACATATGTAACAACCCACTGAATGGTATGTGTAAGTACAAATGTGTAACATGACATTAGTGACAACACTTTTTAGTAATAAAAGTACAAATGTGTAACAGGACTATCAGCACCTTTTGGTTAAGAAACTTCGACACTTTATAATAAGTAAACAATTCTTACGGATTTACCTTGTAATTACTCTGATGTTACACAGCAGCGGTGAGTTAGGATTTACTTAACTTATATATGATATCCTGAATGTTACAATTTATATTAAGTGGAGAGTTCCTGAGGAGTCACTATGTAAGTACACTGGTATTACATTAGTGCACCAACTCCTCCCACTTTACATATCCCTAAACCTACACATCTCCACCCCCTGGATCACTCCTGTTCCAGTGAATAGTGTTACAAAATACAGTTTTATAATTCCTGTTACACAAGTACTTAGTTAAGTAAAAATAGTGTAGTTACCAATGTCCTGTTGTACTTACACATAGATTTCTGAGGGTTATTACATTTGTGTAGTTACAGAATTATTACAGCTGTATGTACTATGGACCAGTGTGTACTTACACTGTGATTACATACTACATATACATGTAGTTACTATGCAAGTACACAGGTAGTAGGGCCACTTAATATAAAGTAGGACTTTGTTATTCAGTTAATAATTACAATGCTTTAAAACAGTTATACGATTATGCAATTCTTAGTTTTTAATAGTTACTGAAAGACTACATGGAATATTTTTAAAAGAAAAAGAAAAATGTTAGATTTAAGCTCAAGGATCACTAAAAAAGAAAAACATTTGAAAGAAATAGTTACCTAAATAATATCTTAAATGATATTTTTCACCTACAATGTTGAAACATGTTCAGTAAAAGAAGGAAAGTAAGATCCCCCTGGTAGCACACAACACAAACTAGACTCCTTCCCATTTTACTATTAGATGAAGCCGCAAAACCAGAGAAAGAGAGAGTTAGAGAGAAACAGTGAGGGAGCGAGAGTAAGCATTTGCTTGCTCTCCGTGCAGTGCCTTAAACTATTTACTATGACACGCACACGAGCACAAACACAGACTACAGGCACACTTGTTTACACTCACTGTTTGTCTGTCACCGGATCATATCTCCTAACTAATAGCAGTCAAGCCACTTTTGGCTGTGAGGTCTCTGATAGCACAGCTCATTTCTGAATGCCGGGTCACTCTCAACCGCCTGGCACCCTACACTTCCCATGTTTTGCAACACACCCAAATTTCACAGAAGCAAAGCGAAAGAGAGAGAAGGGTGGGTGAGAGAGAGAGAGCGTGTTTGTGGTATCAGACTGACACTCTTCTGACTGGTGGTCCTCCCTTCCTCTTCTCTACCAAACAACTAAGACCTCCACTTCCATGCAGAGGATTAAACCGACAGTTTCTCTGAATGTCTAATCAGGTTTTAATTCGAGCAACACAGTATTTCTTTGTATATAGTTTTTTTGAATAATATCGCACACCTGCTTTTGGGAAGGCTGCGAATGATTGTGAATTGCATGTATTTCATGTATAAACAAGCGAAATATGAACTCAGTAATGCATTTGCCAACAAAGGAAGCTTAAAAGATTAGTAAATCGGTAACTGACAGCAGTGCACTTAAGTTTGACATGCTATATTTCATCTAAAACTTTTTTTTTTCCCCAGACATTCTTGTACATGCAGTTCTTATGTCCTCCAATTATTCAAGAGACGTATTTCAATTAATTAACATATCCGTGCTGTTAAAATTTCATGTCATACCAAAGGACTGTTCAAGTAAAAAAAAAAAGAAAGAAAAGAAATTAAAAAAGCAAAAAGGTGATTAAAAATGCTAAACAACTTGAAGAAATGGTGAGCAAACCCAGCAACTAAAATAAGTCCCCCTTATCCTTTTACATATGTGACCCTAAACCGTAAAACCAGTAATAAGTTAGGCATATTTGTTGCTATAGCCAACTTTTATGCCAGAAATCATTAGGATATTATTTAAAGGTTGTGTTCCATGAAGAATTTACCTACTGTAAATATATAAAAACTTATATTTGGATTAGTGATACGAATGGCTTAATCTTTGTATCCTCAGAGTCCTATTGCCCTATCCTAACAAACAAAATAAATCCAGCAGATGATGTTGAAAATCTCAATTTCGAAACAATTGACCCATGTGAATGCTTTTGTGGTCAAGGGTCACATACTTAAAAAAAGTTGTTAGGATTATTATAGTTAACTACAACTAAAACCATAAAAAAGCAGTAAAAGGTAGCGCTATCAATATTAGCTTGTATGTTCATTTGTGTGCAGAGAGAGAGCGGGAGAGATGGAGATGCGCTTGCTGTACATAATAAAACCTAATTTTGTAGCAAAACATGGAAATCCGCTGTTTTTATCATATTGGTTATTATATTTATTTGTCTGTCCAGTGTTGTTGTGGCAAAGTGATATGGAACTGTAATCCGGTCAAAGAGCTTCCTGGAGCTATGTTCTCTGTGTGGTTCCCTGAAAATAATTACACATCTTAGCCAATCAGATTCAAGCACTCAATGGCCCAGTGGTATAATTAATTTTAACCATAACCATAAAAGTTACAATTCTCATTCTATGAGAACAGGGATGTCTATGTGACAACAAGAACAGTAACTATAACGGTAACTACATTAATGTCCACTCCGTCAAACAATAAAGCAGGGTTTGAGTGCATTCTGCAGTTACCGTATATCATCAGCTTTAAGTGCTCAAGCTGTTTAAAGGTGGGGATGCGAAAGTGTTTATCAATCAAAAAGTAAAAAAAAAAAGTATTCATACAGTTATAGCCAAGTTATAGTTATTATCCTTAGCATGACGATGACTTCATAATGACACAGAGGAGCAATATCACTATCATGAATTAAGTCAGGCTGAATGATTTAAAAAAATCTAAATATGCCCAACCTGAAAGAGTTAAGGGATAAACAGAATCTGGACTGTTATCATACATATAGTCACAGTTAACTTGGTGTTAACAGGTCTGTGTACCGTTATGAGGGATAACCATGACACACCACTCATCCCTGTTTACAACAAAACCCAGGTCAACAGATTATACAACACTATTTAACAGTAAAAGGAGAACACAGTTAGGCTGTTTCGGTTTTAAACTCTTCTAGTTTTACTTTAATAGTTCCTGTTTTAAACTGTTTCCTGTTTACATGTACAGCAAACATCACCGCAATACAAATAGCTCGGACAAAGGTAAAATGTGCACTGTAGCGTCTGGTCCGACGGATGAAAGCTGAGCAGAGTGAAACACTTGCACAATTAAGCATGAACAGATCGCATGAAACGGGGAAGAAACATCAAACACGGGAGCGGCAAAGGACAACGAAATATGCACTCTGCATTTCTGCAACAGACAAATAACAAACAGACTGCAGTTACACGACAGAGCACAACGCTCTGTCACTTACATAATAAAATAAAACTGCGATATTCAGTTTTGCACAAGACATCTAGAATTTGAGATGCATTCCGTGACAGAGCCGCACAGCACAGGTAAACTGCTTTGTCACAGAGCACAGCACTGAATTTGACACAGGCTGGAGGCAATGCAAAGCAGCACAGCCACGTGCGAGAAGACACACAAATGCTGCACAAACACAGCTGACAATTATGCATCGCGTAACAACGATCTAAAGTCCACAGGCAACAGAAATTAAAACGCAGCCAAGCGGAGCCTTCGGCATGGCTCTGTTGAATAGTGCAGAACGCCGACAGTGATGGAAAGCAGCTGAGAAAGCGCAAGTGTAAGCCATAGTTACAAAGCATAGGTCAGCACTTAGTATGTATTAAAATGCAACCGTGCAGCACAGAGAAACACAGAGAACAAGAACTGACAGTTGATCATTATACTGCAGTACCCGCTTCTAATGCCGAACACATCACACACACACACACACACACAGACACACAGGACTTTTACTCACAAATCTCTTTAGCTTCTTCTCCGGAGGGGATTTTATGAGCCATCCTGTGCACACCACATCGCCTGCGCTCATAGCTGCTGCGTCTGACTGTGCGTGTGCGTGTGCGTGTGTGTGTGTGTGCGCGCACGCGTTGCTGATTGCAGACTGAGAGGAAGGCAGAGAGAATCCTGTGTTCAACCCCCCAAACACGGAGAGGAGGAACTCACAGCATCGACCAGGGACGGAGTGAGAGAGAAAGAGAGAGAGAGAGGAGGAACAAACAGCGGGTGGGAGGAGAGAGCGTGTGTGTTTTTCTATTTGTGTGTGTATGTGATCCTTGAGAGGACATGTATGTACAAGCGAGCTTTGTGTGTGTGTGTGTGTGTGTATTCTGGGTGGAGGAAGAAAAAGATGTTCCTCCCTCCAGTATCTTGTAACAATCCAGCACATGACCTTGTGTGTGTGTGTGTGTGTGTGTATGTGAGAAAACCCAAGGTCAGTTTGGAAAATGCTGTGAGGGGAATTTTAACTGGTTTACTAGGCCATCTGTTAGAGCCTTAGATAAAGAGAGAAGGAGGGAGATGGAAAATGGTGTATTATTTTAAACTTTTTAACAGCAATTATTGTGAATGCCACCAGTATCAGTGCTACAAATATTTTTTCAGGTATTTTGGTCCTATCTGCTCATAATGGGAAGAAGCAGGTTGTGCTGCATTAGGAAATGCTGTGGTGTCTGTCTGCCATCTAGTGACCGATGTCTATATGAAAATGCTTTTTGGTATAATATTTTATTAATATTAACACATTTTAAGCTCCTGTATATGAAGTCAGCACAACTTCCAAAAGCACACACATTAAATAACATCGGAAAAATGTTTGAATTTGTAACCTCAATCCGAGGTTCACTTCTAAATGTGCCTCAAGATAGTACATAACAAGCATTTAATAAAAGCCATTAAACACTATTGTAATGTTATACTAAAAACAAACACATAAATACATTAAATTGTAATGTCTTCAAAAAATATAGATATTTGAAAATGCACACACACGCACTGAAACAGTACAGCCTATTAAAATTGTTACATGTACTTTTATAGTTGTCATATGTTTTCTTTTTTGATTGCTTTGATTAACTGCATAAATAACAATTTGACTCGAAACATAATAATCAAAATGCATAATAACAGATTAAGAAACCTACTAAAACTGAAAACAGAAACAGAATTTTAATTAATGGATAATATCAATTCTGATGTGTCACCTTACAATATCAGGGCATTTAGCTTAAGCTGAGACGTTTAAAATTCATGTAATCATGCTATGTAAAAAAACAATACGATACATTTATTCTTTCTGCTTTGTGTCTCAGTGGTTGCCGTTTGACAGTTGCCCATTTTTGAGCATTTAATAATATCGCGAGATCTAGAATTCAGCTCTATGGACATCTTTGTCCTCGCGAGATTTGGTATGAAAGCTCTGAAAGGGGCGTGCGCGCGCGCCGTGACTGTACGGTCCTGTCATGACGCATACGCCAAATTTATGCTTTATAACTTACTGTCTGGTCATCTGTAACTCATGAAAAGCTTGGTACATTAACCGCCATGTCGGACGAAGAGCTACCTTCTACTTCTCGGGAGGCGCACGCGGAGGCGGAAGAGGTAAAGAGAAAGAGAAGTACAGAATGTGTGTAGCAGACGGACATGAAAAGCAGGATGCAGAAGTTTCCAGTTCATCTGCGTTTGGGGGGAACGAAACATGGCGGGAAGGCGGAGTTCACTTCACATCTGCAGAGCTCGAGATGTTTATTGCTCAGTGTTTTCGGAGCATGTTTTTGTGGCTTTGACAGATTTGCATGCGGAGTTGCGGTACTCTTCGTGCAGCCACACACGGAACGCATGCAGATCTGTCTGAACGACATCAACAACTATAAGCAGACATGCGTATATAAGCACTCGCATACTCACTGTTACTGGTCTTGCTTTATTTGAGCTTGTATAAGCCTGGATTAGTCAGAGTATTGATCCTATGTCACTATCAACAGTTCATCTGGGCTACAACTTTCAGTTATCAAAGAGTCGCTTTAATTAGCGATTTAAACAATCTAAGATACATGAGTTTGGCCACGCTTTACATTGCTGTTCATATTGCTGCGTTTACAGAAATAATCCGTAAATATTGTATTGCTATTTATTGGCAAACTGTAGTGATTCTAACGCAAGGTTTGTGACGCATCCTTACTGTTTTTAAAAGATTTATGCCGTTCTTAAAAGCAACTGCATTTTTAGCAAGCGCATTTTTTATATAAAAACAAGCAAACTGGAAAACATTTATTGCTTTGCTATTATAATGTTATACTAAAACCAAAAGTAAAACAATGGAAAATGTCTTAAGCTAAATTTGTAAAAAATAAATTACAAATCTTAAGCCTGCAGAATAAAGGGGACTCTTTTTTGTAATTGAACCGTTGAATGTTATTATGAAATATTATGTGGCTGTGGCATCCTTAACTGTAATCACGATTAAACATTGTATTAATTGTACAACTCTGTGTTTGATTTTTATGTTAACTGTGCTTCTGTAAATTTTATTTAACCAGGCAGATAAATTAAGAACGGGAACAGCCTCATTTATCTAATGATCGTGATAATTAACATTGCCAATAAACATGTTTCTAGTGCATTAAACAGAACACACATCTGTCAAAGCACCTGGCATTGAATAGTTATTGCAATACATGTACTGCATATGTCTAATATATCTAATGTGTGTCTTTGATTTGTGTTTCTAGGAAGACCCGCCATTTCTCCTGGACCCTCCTCCTAAAGCAGCTGTGAAGGAGAGCTTGGCTGACCCTGAGTATGAGGAAAAAAGAGTGAGTTTTCCTTACACTTTTAATCCACACTGTTAATGTAGTGTAATGTAATGTAGTGGTGAGTGTTAGTGATAACCACAGGCGAGAATGAGGTGTGCGGTTCCAACACTCAAGACCAACCAGAGATGAGTGTTAAAATCAACCACACAAAAGATTTTACTAGATGTTAACTAAATACTGAATTCAAATTTAGCATTTTTCATATTTCGGGTACATCTTAGGTCATATTTGGCAGTGTAATGCATGTAAGTAGTGCTGTCAAACGATTCATTGTGATTAATCGCATCAAAAATAAACGTTTTTGTTTGCATGATATATGTATGTGTACTGTATATGTTTATTTTGTAGGTGTAAACACACACACACACGCATTATATATTTTGAAAAAATGTACACTGATATAATCGTTTGACAGCAATATTAAGTAAAATCAACTAATTAAATGTAAAATGTTTTTGAGCAGCAAAGTAGTTACTTTTTAACAAAAAAGTTTTTAACTAAAAATATAAATGTTTGTGTGCATATAATTTATATATAATATTTGTACATATATTTATTATACACATATGCAAGTATTTAGGCAAAATTTGTGTATTGTGTATTGAATATAGTTATATATAATACGAATTATATGAATTTCAACGCCCCGAAAGGCCAAGTTTTTCTCTATAGTGCTAGATCACAACAGAAGTTTCCTTTCCTATGAAACATATTCCGTCTCACTATGTGGACATAAAACACGAGCATCTCCACAGCTGCTCTGAGCATCAGTTCGTGAGCATACACACAGAAATGTAAGGGTATTAAATGCAACCTGTCAAAATAAAAGTTCAGTTTATTTCTCAAAGTATTTTTTTTTTTTACAAATTTCAAATTTGTTGAATTAAATGGATCTTTTATCTATTAATAATTGTAAATACCCAACCCAGAATTTCTGAGTGGAAAAGAAAAATCATAGGGCTATTGTAAAAAATGTAATAAAATTTTATGCTTTCAAAACATAAGGTTGAAAAAAAAACATTTGATAGGGATCTAAACATATTTTGTTGAATTTTGAATAAATTGACAATAAATGAAGTTTTCTGATTAATAAACCCCCACCCCGCTGAAAGCCTAGGGGAAACACTGTGAATATTTTTCTTATATTAAAAATATATAATAAATATAATATAAAATATATATATATAAGTAATAACACAATACACACACACATATATTATGTACACAAAAACGTTTATTTTTAATCGTTGCTCAACACAATATGTGTTTGAGTTTGAAGTTACTTTGAAAATCTTTGTCTGTCCCTTGGCTATAGAAAACAGACCGCGCGAACAGGTTTGAGTTCCTGCTGAAGCAGACGGAGCTGTTTGCTCATTTCATTCAGCCTGCCAGTCAGAAATCGCCCACCTCACCTCTGAAGGTCAAGGTGGGGAGGCCCCGCATTAAACAGGATGAGAAACAGAACCTGCTGTCTGTCGGAGAGTGAGTGAGACACGCATACACATTAATGCTCACACATTCAGAGTCATGAGGTTTGCAATTATTCCTAAAGCTGTTGGTCAGACATGTGTCATCGTGGTGATTTGGTTTGATTTATTAGTGGCCCGTGTTTGTGTGTTTTTTAGTAACCGCCATCGTCGGACAGAGCAGGAGGAGGATGAGGAACTCTTATCTGAGAGCAGAAAGGCAGCTAACGTTCTCGTTCGTTTTGAGGAGTCACCATCATGTATGAATCAATGTTTTTATGAACAGTCAGGCTGCTTCTGTTTTTGTTAATGAGTCTCACGCTGTTTGTAATACAAACAGTAATTACTATTGGTGCTTTAATACATTGTTTATTTAAGAACAAGCAAAAAAACACCGATCTGATTATTTACTCACTGTCCTGTCATTCCAAACCATATGCTGCTATTTTTACATGGAACACAAAAAGAGGATTTATATAGAACTTTTAATATGGTTCAAGTTATTTGATACGCCTTTTAGTAATGAGACAAGCAAAAAAAAAGTGAATAATGGCATAATTCTGGCCCGTTTCCCACAAAAAGCTATCATATGACTTGAGAATGTTCTTAATGTAGTCATATGGGCTACTTTTATGGTACTTTCATAGTGCTTTTTTGTTCTTTCTGGATCTTGACAGTTTATAGACAATATATAATATGTGGTTTTAGTTTGAATAAAAAAAGTTCCTTAAAGGTTCTGTAAAAAATGCATTCTACTTCTACTTTAGAGTAAGCACATTTCTGAACAGAAGTGGTCCACTACCAGATGGCCTCAGCAAAATGTTTTAAGAAATGTAAATATAAATACTTAGATTTTATATTTGTAATATCTATATATAAAAATGGAGTCGAAAAGTTCAGGAACCACTGCTATACAGGGGAAGTGTGAAGTTTTTGCAACACTAACAGTCCTAATTGGAATCGCAAAAAATAACAATGGTTTCCAAGCACCTGCAGAGGCCATGCATTAGTATTATTTTTCTTTCTCACTTCCATTGGAATTTTAAAACCTTTTTCTTACTTTATAATAGGGCTGGACGATATGGTTTAAATTTATATCACAATATATCTCTTAATTTCTTAATGTTTCTTAATCATATGGACACTACTTATTTGAAATAGAATTTATAAATGCTATTATTATCACTTTTTTAATATAATATAATATAATCTACTTTACAACCTCTTAGCTTCTGTACTCATGAAAACAGCAATTATTTTTAGAGTTTTGAAATTACACACTGCACCTTAAATAACAAGGTGACAACAAATTCACACAAACTGTGTTATCAAGCTGTCAAGAACAACAGACATCTGAACTGCGATGTGTAACCTTTAAGCACCTCTTTTAGTACCTGATTCCATGAGGTGATTTATTATAGCACTTGTGATCAGATGTAATGGCTGCTAATTATTAATTGCTAATTATTAATTTCTGATTGATTCGACAGATGTTAAGAATGGAGCTTTGAGAGATTATCAAATCCGAGGCCTGAACTGGATGATTTCTCTGTATGAAAACGGCATCAATGGCATCCTGGCCGATGAGATGGTAAAAACCCCAGTCTGTTTCTCTCGAAAACTCATTGAAACCCAGCATGGTCCTAGTGGTAGGTAAAAGCAACTATATGCTAGTTCTTAATGGAACGCCTACATTTTCTGAAATAGTCTGAATATGCGTCATTGCGAAACCACACAGATTCATGACAAATGAAAACGTGGCTCCAGCGTCTTTTCAGAGGCTTGAGTAAGACTGTGATTTTTCTGGGTATGTCTTGTTGATGTCATAGACTGTGACTCACTGGATTTCTGTGTTCCGATTGGTTAAGGGTCTGGGTAAGACCCTGCAGACAATCGCGTTGCTAGGCTACCTGAAGCACTACAGGAACATTCCCGGCCCTCACATGGTCCTAGTGCCCAAGTCTACTCTGCATAACTGGATGAATGAATTCAAGCGCTGGGTGCCCACCCTGAAGGCCGTCTGTCTCATTGGGGATAAAGATGAAAGAGTAAGGCTGCTCAAGTCCTTCCGTTTTTGCTTTCTACCCATTATCATTAAACCAGCAGGTTCTTCAAAATGCTTGCGTTATAATAATCAGCACTAATTAGTATGTGCGTGTTTGTAGGCAGCGTTCATACGTGACGTGATGATGCCCGGCGAATGGGATGTGTGCGTAACATCATACGAGATGGTGATTCGGGAGAAATCCGTCTTTAAGAAGTTTAACTGGCGCTATCTTGTTATCGACGAGGCCCATCGTATCAAAAACGAGAAATCAAAGGTATTTGGTATTTGATAAACAACTGTAAGAACCAATTAATGCAAGAGTAACTAAAAAAGCAGAGCAATGTGTTTCATAACACTTGTGAGATGATTTAATGATCTGATACAGAGGAAAAGACTTCAGAGCCATCTTCCCTGTCTTTTTCTTTCTTCGCTGTATCTTTCTCTTTTATCGCCGGCTCACAGTTGTCAGAGATTGTGCGTGAGTTTAAGACGACCAATCGTCTGTTGTTGACTGGTACCCCACTGCAGAATAATCTACATGAGCTCTGGTCGCTTTTGAACTTTCTGCTGCCTGATGTGTTCAACTCTGCCAGTGTGAGTCATACTTTTTTAAATATCGCAGCTTGTTTTATCTCCTCCCACACGTTATGTTGCTGTATCTGTCACAGCTGTGTTGGAAGTTTGTGTGCAAATGTGCTGCGTGTTTAAAGAAGTCTTCACTTTAGATTATAAAACCAAGTTTGTAATCAGATAAGCAAATAAACTGGGAAAAAATGACTGTTTTTAGTTAAATATTATTTTTCTTGATTTGTACAGTACCTTGCAAAAGTTTAGGGTAGTAAGATTTATTTATTTATTACTAGAGCAAGTAGATAAATGTATTTATTAATAGAGAAAGAAATTGCATGTTTATCGTTATTGGATCCCTGCACCAGGTCTTAAAGAGACAGAAGTTTATAAAAACCTGCTGCTGTCATTAATGTTAAACTACAAAACAACTTTCAACAAAGATGTATCTATATATAATTGTGAAGACCATGCAGTGTTATTTTGCATGTAATTATTACATTCCTTTTCATCCGAAAAATGATCCAATCTGTTACTCAAAATCTGGAATAAGGTCCTAACTGTGAATATTTGTGATCCATTGCAGTCTTGCTCTTTTCACTTGTCATTTGAAGAAAATTAGAAATGAAAAAAAATATATATTTTTTGAGCATGCTGATTCGTCAGTGTGGAAGTTTAGGTGATGTCTTTTTTTATTCGGGCTAGCAAAATTCATTTTGGGCAACCAGGATTTAAAATTTTTGGTATGGCCAGGATGCTATGTTACAAAAATTCAGATTTTTGACCTGAATTCCACACAAATATTAAGCCCCATCAACTGTGACAATAATAAGAGATATTGCTTGAGTACCAAATCAGCATAGCAGAATGATTTGGGATTATGTGACTGAAGTAATGCCATCATAGGAAAAAATATATTTGAAACGGTATTAAATAAGATAATCATTTTAAGCTAGTTTATGTAACATAGACCATATTCCATGATAAAAAAAAAGAATTTTAAATGAAAACACAAAATAAAAATGCTTCTGTAAAGGTTATTTTTAGAGGTAAAAAAATAAATCAATTATATTAGCTCTGTATAAAGAAAGTAGAAGTCAATCGAATGTTACTACCAAGAAAACCTATCTGTATGTGTTCTAAAATTTCAGGATTTTGATTCGTGGTTTGACACAAACAACTGTCTTGGCGACCAGAAACTGGTCGAAAGACTTCATGCAGTGAGTCTAACTCTCTCTTTGAAAAATATTTTTTGTATTGTTCACCACTAAAGTAGTGGTTGTTATTGCTGATGATGATAATGATTGGGACAGTCAGGCTATTGAATGGTTGTTTTCAGGTTCTCCGTCCATTCCTGCTGCGTCGTATCAAAGCAGAAGTGGAGAAGAGTCTTCCTCCCAAGAAAGAGGTGAAGATTTACCTGGGGCTCAGTAAAATGCAGAGAGAATGGTAAGATCCCACACATTTTTTAAAAACAAACATCTGTCAAAGGGGTTTAAACAACCCTTTCAGTTCCTGGATCACAGTCGCATAGCACTTGACCACATAAAAAAATAAGTGCGAGTTTACCAGATGCATTGTAACAGATATCACTGAAGCGAGAACTTTAGTGCACTGGGTTGTACATTTTTACCAAGGGCTGTGTTTTTTTTATTTCAGTGCCCATCAAGTAAAAAAACTGTCATCCAACTTAATGATCAATATTGCATGAATTATTCTACAGAACTAGATAGGGAATCGTGTTTCTCTCTTCATTTTCACAGGGCGCTTTATAACTTGCCATATGGTTTGATAAACACTTTGAGTGATTATTTATAGTGTTGCGTGTGCTGGGTACTGGTAAAATGAAAATATACTGTAAACAAACTCTGTAGTATATCAACCAGATTTGAATTAATTTTTAACTTGTCTCATCAGTGGGTTGTCTGAATGACTACAGTATTAGGAATCCCTGCATAAGAAGACTAGTTTAGGGTCATAACTGACTCACAACTAGACGTGTTTCTCACACGGATACTTACTATAGTCATAACAGCCCAAAAATATCTCAAAAAAAGCAGAGACTCGAGGATTATGGATGAAAACCTGGACTTTTTTTCCCGCTGCAAGCACTTTGTCCAACATGCGTTGAAGGCAGTGGATTTGTTTGTAAAGCGCTGCTTTTACGGATGTGGTGGTGATGCTTTAAAGATGAATGTGGTGATGTAACTCCTCAAAGAGGGTTAACTTTTAAATGTCAGCATGCTGAAATCCTCTCTGAGAAGCCACGCCTCTAAATATATTAATATTTACTTGAACCTTCTTTAAAAGTAAGAAAAACATCTCGATTAACTCACTAGGCTGTTGAAAGACTAGTCAACTATCCTGCCAAGTTTCTGTTATAGAGAAGTACGTGTATGCAATGTAAACTACTAAATAAGCATCAGATCAATCAACTAAAAAACACACACTAACACAGTGCTTGTTTCCTTTTTCTCAGGTACACACGTATCCTAATGAAGGATATTGACATCCTGAATTCTGCCGGAAAGATGGATAAGATGCGGCTTTTGAATATTCTGATGCAGCTGCGGAAGTGCTGCAACCATCCATACCTGTTTGACGGGGCAGAGCCTGGTCCCCCATACACCACGGACACACACTTAGCCACCAACAGCGGCAAGATGGTTGTGCTGGATAAACTTCTGCCTAAAGTGCAAGAGCAAGGTGAGCAGCGTGTGTGTGTTTATTAGCTTTTAATGGTCAGATAGTCAGTCATGTTTCTAGTTAGAATGCAGATGAACTTTTTGCATTCCTGGTTATATGTGCATGCAGGATCCAGAGTGTTAATATTCAGCCAGATGACAAGGATGTTGGATATTCTGGAAGATTATTGCATGTGGAGAGGGTTCGAGTATTGCAGATTGGATGGCAATACACCTCACGAGGCCAGAGAGGTACACATACTGACACATGCATACATTAAATGGCATTGTTTCATACAGACACATGCATGTTATGCAACTCTCTTGTGAGCCAATACATTTTTTATTGAATCAAAGTCATAGAGCCTAACTGGAGTAGTTCAGCTGATTCATGAACAAATTACTATTTTGAGTCAGTTATTAATAATGAATCAGTATTTAATTGACTGGTTCATTAGACAGAAAAATTCAAGTGAAGACACATATTTAGATTTTGTCAGTAGATAAAAAAAAGACTTAGATCCGGATTAGTTCTATGGAAGAAGCTTTAAGATATTCTAGTAGTCTTCTGCCAAAAAACATGTGGTTTAACATACAAAAGCTGAGAAATTAAGACAGAAAATACAAATAAAGAAAATAAAAAATACTAATTATATTTTTACTTAAAAGTACAATAGTAATATTACTGTTTATGTTTAACTTTTATAACTAAATTAAATACAAAAATAAATAATCATTGATTTAATTAATAATATTGGATAGTGTCGCGTTCAAGGTCTGTTGTTTTTTCATGTCCCATGTGACCTACTTTCTGTCTTCAGTTGATTGGGTTCAGGTGTGTTCAGTTAATTATGTAATTTACTTTCTGCTTTAGTTCCTGTTTGTTTGACGTCAGGTTGTCCGGTCTCGTCTTTAGTAATGTTTTTTGAAATGTTTATGTATGTATGTGGAAGTCTGCCTGCCTGCCTGCCTGTATTATTAGTTGTTTTTGTGTAGAAGATTAAAAGCTGTTAAAAGTTATGTCCTCGTCGAACGCTCCTTCCTGCAACCACACCGTGACAGATATTGATTAGGTTGCGTAAAACTATATGTGATCTGAAAAAAACTATATAAACTTGCTAAAATCAAATGTAAATACTATTATATTTAAGGTGGTGTCATGCTGCTTGCAGGTTTTATTATTTCATAAAAAAAAAAAAAAATATATATATATATATATATATATATATATATATATTTTTTTTTTATCAACTTTATTTCATCTAATAAAATATTTATTTCTCTGACAAAATAAATGTATTGTTTGTTTGGTAAGAAAAAAACGAACTATTCTCATTACATCACAATTCAAATTTCTGAATACTAAAAGGTATAAAGGAATGATTCACCGAAAGGAAGAAAGGAAATGAGCAGCCTTTATAAAAGGCACATACATATACTTCACGTGGAATCTCTGCAAAGTTTATATAAAGAGGACTGATTAACCAACCTGGTAGTCATGGAAACCACTGATCAGTTCTGGGGTGAATGTTAAGTCTGTTTACATGAGATGTAATATTCTTGCAAATACTTTACATTAAAAGTGTTAGTTTCTTCTATCAATTTTTTTACAAGTGAACCAGAAATTTTGAACAAAACCACACGTGTGCTAAGGTCATCCATTTATCAGATAGAAATCTCAAGCAGGAATTTCGAAAACGGCCTAATCATGGAGAGTTTTTATAGTGAATTTTTTATTGTTTTACAGATTTTCTTTTGTCACCTACTAACGCAATATGAATCCGGCGGAGAGAGCATGCTTTTAAACGTGGCATAGTACTGACATTGACACTGCTCAGAAAAGGGAGTAAGGCTAGGTGAAAAGAGAGTAAAAGCGAAGCTTAGCAAAAACAGCGCATATAGGAAAGTGATTGCAGGCTTTTACGTGTCTCATTTTGGCTGGCAGCTACAGCAACACTTTCTCATAATGCAACTCCAACTATGGGAGCCTGTTACCTCAAAAGTGCTTTATGCAATTGGGTTAGATTGAAGTCGGATTATATTCACACCTTAAATGAACTGTGCCACAGTTCGTTTGGAACCATACCACAGTTAAATGTTCTGCTTGCAATATTTTCTCCTGCCACCAAAGGGGGAAACAAACTTAAGTTCGTTTCAATTGAACCAAACAAGACAGGTGTGAATACACACTTAGTTTGTTTGTATTGTTTTTAGTGACTTTTAAGTAAATACTGTGTAGAATAATATTCAGTTTGATTTCATTTATTATGTGTAAATGTATTGTATATGTAAAACACAGTTGCATACGCTCATTGCTTTATATATTTGTATATATATATATATATATATATATATATATATATATATATATATATATACAACTGCTAGTGATAAGTAGACCATATGAATTATATAAGTGGTTCAGATAAATTATTTCAGTCTCACTTAAATGCTATCTGTCTCTTTTCCTGTTTTTCTATCTCTGTCGCTGTGCATTAGCAAGCCATAGATGCTTTTAATGCCCCGAACAGCAGTAAATTTATCTTCATGCTGAGCACACGGGCAGGTGGGCTGGGAATTAATTTGGCTACAGCTGACGTAGTGATTCTCTACGACTCAGACTGGAACCCACAGGTTGACCTGCAGGCCATGGTGAGAATCACAACACACACACACACACACGCACACAAAAACTACAAAACCAAGCTCAGTAAACTTTATGATTGTGAGCCTCAGAGAGGTGCCAGCGTTTTTTATGACTGTTGTCTTAAATGGTTGCTGTTGTTCTGCTATGCACTGTATTTTAGGACCGCGCGCACCGTATCGGACAGAGGAAACCAGTAAAAGTGTTCAGGTTGATCACAGACAACACAGTGGAGGAGAGAATTGTGGAGAGAGCGGAGATGAAGCTACGCCTGGACTCTATAGTGATTCAGCAGGGTACGAACACACTAGGAGTAAAACAGTTCCTGCAGAGAAAAAAATGATTCCTTACAGTTCAATCTCCCTACGGTTCTCATGTCTAATGACACCTTTAAAAATATAAATATTAAACTGTTGGAATTTTAAGGGTCCGTGTTTTAAAAGTAATTACAGTAATTCTCTCTCTGAATGGCTGTACTGGCAGAGGGGAGATGGATTTAACAGTCAATTAAACAAAAAAACTCAAACTTCGTATTGCAAATCTGTAATTATAAGTAATTTGCATTGCTTTAAGTAAACAAAACTCTACAGATGGTTTGCAAATTGTAAATGCTAATAGATTTCTCACTAGAGCCGTTTCCGAGCTAGTATTGATGATCTTTGACTGTAACACTATTCATATGCACTACTGTTAAAAACTTTGGCATCACTATGTTTTTTTTTTTAAATAAAGTACTTTTAATCAGGTGCATTAAACTGATCAGAAGTGGCAGTAAAGGTTCATAATAATGGGAAATGTTTTTTGAGCACCAAATCAGGTCACTGGTAACTCGAGCAAAGTCTGCTGAAAAGGTTTGCCATCACAGGGATAAATTACATTTCAAAATACATTAAAGTAGAAAACACATTTACACAAAACACAAGTAGTAAGATTTCACAGTATTACAGTTTTACTCTGTTTTGAGTTTTGATCAAATGGAGGCTTTGTGTTCATTGCGTGCATTGTGTGTGAGACTTGGAAAAAGCATAAGATAAGACTTAAATTAAATAAAAATTGGTCATTAATGTTTTACCTAACAAATATGTGTTTTATACTGAAACTTGAAAAATGAAAAAAGGTCAAGTAGCCTTTGTTCCAGTCTTATGATGTGTTGAACAACAGTGATGTGCTGTTATTTGTGCTCTTACAGGACGGCTCATTGATCAGCAGAATAAACTGGGGAAGGATGAAATGCTACAAATGATTCGACATGGAGCAACACATGTGTTCGCCTCTAAAGACAGCGAACTAACAGATGAGGACATCGACTCCATTTTGGAAAGAGGTGCCAAGAAGGTGAGTCGGCACAAACAATTTAGACTAGACTGAAAACTATAACGCTGGTTAAATTTACTGGCAAACTCCATAATAGCTTTAAATATTCAAGTTCCAAAGGCATTTGTATCCAAACTGATGAATATGAATAAATCCCATCAGATCGTGATAATTTTCCACTCTGGTTGAGTCTATATTACCCTGTTGAACTCTCTTTGATGGCTGTTCTTCCTCTCAGACGGCAGAGATGAACGAACGCTTGAAGAAACTCGGCGAGAGCTCACTGAGGAACTTCACCATGGACACGGGCGGCACCGAGACCAGCCTGTACAACTTTGAGGGAGAAGATTACAGAGAGAAACAAAAAGTTAGTGTCTGTGTGAAGCTTTACCGGGTGGGAATCGATTCATAGTTGCTTATAATGCAGCTCTGAGGTGCATCGGAGTCTATCAGTGTGCATTTGGAAGCTTTTTAAGCTTAACACTTTCATGTCACAGGCTGTGAGAGTTTGTCTGAAGCTGAAAGCGTAGTGTATGTGTGTGTTTAAGTGTGTTTTAAAGAATTCTGTGTGTTGTGCAGCTTAGTTTGATCGAATGGATCGAGCCTCCTAAGAGAGAAAGGAAGGCCAATTACGCTGTAGATGCTTACTTCAGAGAAGCACTGCGAGTCAGCGAACCGAGAGCCCCGAAGGTAACACACGTGCACGGTTTAGACACTGAAATGATTTTTTTTGTCAGTGCTACTCATGACCGCATACCCTAATGCACATACAGTGTATACAAACCTAATACACAATGCTAAATAATGCACTCAGATCACTGTTTTCAGCAGACTGACAGCTGCACCGAAGTCAGTGAGTTACAGTAAATAGTGTTAGTAACTCAGCTGAAGGGCGCTGTATCATCATGTATTGGAGGGACGTAATGGATAAAGAGTTGAAACACAGAGGTTGTAGGTTCAAACGCTGACTCAGATAATGACCTCATGAACTGGACGTTCTTCTTCTGTCTGTCCTGTCACTGCTGTGCCCTTGAGAGAGACACTTAACTCTAGATTGCTCCTGAGGGACGGTTTGTTCGAATAGTGCACTGTAAGTCATAAAAAACATCAATAAGGATAAAAGTGGCTGCTAAAGAAGAAGTAAATGCAGTGTTCTGCTTCCTGTTGGAGGGGAACGTTGCACCTTTGATGCAGCTTCTTATCTATAGTTGTTTTAATCCAATTTGTAAATTGTAGTGTCAGTTTTATCACAGTTATTGGCATTTCTTAAAATGTATATTCATAAAACTACCATTTTTTCGAGTTTTGATTGTCTGCCCATAAAAATCAATATTTATGACACTCTTCTATTTTATGTTGTACTGGTCTGTGCTGTTGACTAAAACTATTAAACATCATCATTGTTCACTGGGTATTATATGGACAGCTTAAAAAAGTAGAAATGTTTCTTTGGCCACTAGCTGAAATAAAATAAGACTTCAGTTGTAGTACTAAAATTATTATAGATAAATAATTTTACATTTTAAAAGTCTCATAAAAAGACAATTACTATTGCACTAAAATGGAAGTATTAATAAATAGTAATACATACTTTAACACTATATGAATAATACTTAAATTGACCAAATTGTCAAAAAATTTAACACCAAACTGTCCCACTAAACATCTATATTACTAGATTTAGAAAACCAACAAAAACCAACAACCATTGTAAAATTGTTTGTTGCTATTTGCGAGGTCAGCGTAAACTAGCTTTAATATTGCCTGGTTTAGATTTCTAGCAAATGTGATGGAAGTTGATAGTTTATAAAGTGATAACCCTGTCAGCAAAATACTTACAGCAGGGAGCCAGTAAACCTCAATTTTAATGAATATCATTAAATTAAATTGAAAACCAAATGAGTGTTTTGATTAAAATGAAGTGCCCGCTAGATAAAGTTGCATCTGCCAGGAGCATAACAATGTTTTGTCATTATACAGTACACATCAAGAATCACACAGATGGTTGCATGAAAATATTTGAACAAGTGTATGTGGAGAGATCATAAAAAGTGTGTGTGGATGTGATCCAGGCTCCTCGGCCTCCAAAGCAGCCCAACATTCAGGACTTTCAGTTCTTTCCACCACGTCTCTTTGAGCTGCTAGAGATGGAGATTCTTTACTACAGGAAAACTATTGGGTACAAGGTAAGCGCTTTTTGTATTGTGTTGAATATTCGTGTACAGTCCGCTCAATAAAGCTGTATATGACCACGTATGTGTGTTTACTGTAGGTTCCACGTAATCCAGAAATCCCTAATTCAGCACAGGTCCAAAAGGAGGAACAAGCAAAGATAGATGAGGCTGAACCCCTCACGCCTGAAGAGACAGAGGAAAAAGAGAAACTACTCACACAAGTACACATAATCATGCATTTTGCCACTCTTTTACACATTCATACATGCTTATAAATGTGCTAAGTACAGAACAGAGCTACAGCACAATGTTTTTTCCCTAGGGTTTTACAAACTGGAACAAGCGTGATTTCAATCAGTTTATTAAAGCTAATGAGAAGTACGGTCGGGATGACATTGACAACATTGCTAGAGAGGTGGAGGGCAAGACACCCGAGGACGTCATGGAGTACTCAGGTACAGTGCAACTGAACACAAGCCTAACATCTGAAGAAATTACACACTAGGATTGTCCACTAGTTGGTGAGTTGCTTGAACTAAACGAACCATGTATAATTTGGCCTGTTTTAAGTTCTTGCGACCAGATCAAAAAAAAGAAAAACAAGGAAGAATTGAATAAACATAGTAAGATGAGAAATGATGATAGCAATAAATTGAATCTTATTTGAATAAAATAATATCATGTCATATTTAATTTCAGTACTTGAATTTTAATACATGAAAAAAATAGGTTTTTAGTTCAATTAGAGCATTTAAAAACTAAATAATTAAAAATATTTAAAGGGAAATATTAAAATATTAAAAATGAAAACAAGGCTGTGTGTGACTTTCTTCTTTCAGGCAAATCCAGTCAGAGTTATATTAAAACTGTCCTGGCACTTCTAAGCTCTGTCATTGCAGTGGGCGGTTGTTTTCTTTTAACAGTCTAAAACACCTCACATGGCTCCTCCAACATTTTCCTTTACAAATCTGTTTGTGCTTTTAATTCATGACCTGTGGTTTAGTTTGTTCTCTCTCTGCGCTGGAAAGACTTAGAGGGGCCTGGAGACTTATTAATATAACTCAGATTGGATACATTTAAAAGAAGAAAGTCACATACACCTAGGATGCTCCGAAAGTAAGTAAAACAACCTAATTGTAATTTTTGGGTCAGCTAACTCTAAGGAAAAATTTAAGGAAGACTAGTCAGTTAGCAGCTTTGCTAACCGACTAGTCTGTTGTTGGGCATGTAGTAGACCATCGTGACTCATCCCTTTTGTACACATTACAGCTAAACATACATTAACTGTACTACCACACACCACAAAAAATATATAAAAAATATTATGTTTGTCATTATAATAGCTGTGTTTTGGGAACGCTGTAATGAGCTGCAGGATATTGAGAAGATCATGGCTCAGATAGAGCGAGGAGAAGCTCGCATCCAGAGACGCATCAGCATCAAAAAAGCCTTGGATGCCAAGGTCAACCTTTCAAAAACTTGCCATGAGATTCAATTATGTTGTTGACAAGCCAGTTTTTCTTTAATGGCTGCTGAATTATGATTGTGTGGTAGCTTTAGTATTCCTTGCTTTTGATGATTTGCAACCTCTGTATTAGGCAATAAAGTCACAGCCTTATCACGAGAAGCAAGAAACTTTAAGAGAAAATTAAATTTTTGATGCAATAATAATTAGTAAATATCACTTGTTTGATGACGTGTGTTTGGTGTACTTGTAGATAGCACGGTACAAGGCTCCGTTCCACCAGCTCCGCATACAATACGGCACAAACAAAGGAAAGAACTACACAGAGGTGGGTGCAAAAGAGAGAGTTAGTCTGTGTTAAGTGTGTTTACCAGAATCTGAAATATAGAAACTTTTCTTTGTGTGTGTGTGTGTGTGTGCCTGCAGGAGGAAGACAGGTTTCTGATTTGCATGTTGCATAAGATGGGCTTTGATAAGGAATATGTTTATGAAGAACTCCGACAGTGTGTACGGAACGCTCCACAATTCAGATTTGACTGGTTCATCAAATCCAGGACTGCCATGGTGAGAACTCTTTAGAGCCAGGACTTTCACACTCTCACAAAGAAAGGCACCATACCGTCTCTGGGAGGTAGTAATATTTACACTTAAGGTCAGCGTTTCTCAATTCCGGTCCTCACACCCTGAAGCGATAAGAGAAAGTTTGATCATCAATCACTTAGACCAGTGTTGTTCCAAACCGTAAACGCTTAGTTAATCTTCAGAACGCAATTTTAGATATTTCGGATGAAAACCGCGATTCTTGTGACTGTCCTATTGACCGCAAACTGTCAAAGGTGCAGAAAATTATGAATTTTTCTGAAATTATGAACCATCAGAATAATCTGGTTTGGAACGACGTAGGGGTAAGTGATTAATGGAGTAACTTTTTAAGGGTAAACGTGGTGCAAAGAGGTACCTATAAGCTATTGTGTCTTAGGGCACTGTCCCAGTGACATGAAATATGGAAAATATAAGGGGACATTTTTGTTAAAGATTTTTAACAAGAAACTGTTATCTGCAAGTATATTTGCTGTCATAAAAAAAATCCTCATCCAACAATCATGAATAACTGTAAAATCAATGAAACAATTATGACGATTATCACCTGAAAATGCATTCAAAAGCTGTGGAGATTAAATGAATTACAGTTTATATGTACATAATTTATTCAGACACCTTCAACATTTCTCTCATTATCACAGTTTATGCGCAGTGGTTTAGAAAATAGTAATAAAATACTAAGAGCTCGGAGTTAAACTGTTTGGAACAAATTCTCTTGGCAATTCTATCCTTCTTTCAGTTCGACACCTAGTTTTTAGTTTTACTGGTAGTCCATTGTATGAAGAATTTGGGGTATAATAAGTTACAGTTTATTTTATTTCGCTATCCTCACTTACATAAATGAACTGTAGTGTCGTGCTCCCACTATAAAATAATATACAAAATTATATGTTACGAGAGGGACAATAAATGGTGATGCCACTTCTTTAAGAGGCATCACCATGTGAAAAAAGATTAGTGGAGTCTAAAAGGCACCTTAATTCTATTATTGATATTAGGGTTACGCAACAGTTACTGTCATCTCACATTAGAAGTGAATTGGAAGTCTAGTGTGAATATAATTCAGTGGTTGCGCATGTGTGTAGGTTTTTAAAAAGCTTTAGAAAGTGCACAAAAGTTAATAAAACTCTTTAAAATGCAAAAAAAGACGTCCGAGCCACACAAATGCGAAACTCTTTTTTTTTAATCACATCAGAAGCAGGGATGTTTTTCAGGTCGTATCGGCGTGCGTGTTTGTGAAAAGCGCGTGGGTGCGGATGCTGGTGTGATGCCTGAAAGGAATTGTAAAAGTGGATGAGATGTGATGTATAACTCTTGTGCTGAGATGATGAAAGAGTTTCCTTGCGTGTGTTTTGTCTGGTTTGCTAGGAGCTGCAGCGCCGCTGCAACACGCTCATCTCTCTCATTGAGAAAGAGAACATGGAGATAGAGGAGAAGGAGCGCGCCGAGAAAAAGAGAAGAACACCCAAAGGACAATCAGTAATACGTCCTGTCTTCTTTCTTTTCGCTCCATCTGTTGTTGTGCTCCGTGCTTCACCTCCCCAGAGACTTTCTTTCTAGTTCGGAATCACGCTTGAACAACTGAACAAGAACAACATGCAAATGATCAAAATTCCCCTCAGATTTTGTGTCCGCAGTAAAGTGTAGTATATCCCACTGATGGTTTCAAACCTGTCTGTCTGTCTACGTATCTGTCTGTCTATCAGAGCATGTGCATGGTGATTTGTAAGATTTTGCCTGGAGCAAGGAGCATATTTTTCTCTTTTCTCTTGCTTCAATGCCGTTCCATCACATGCTAACTAAACTATAATGTCAGCAAGATCTATCTACCTATCTAGTCTGTATGACTGTCCTAAAAACATGCTGTTTGTTTCATATTGTCAGGCTCACAAGCGTAAGGCAGAAGTGTCGTCTGACAGGAAAGAGAAGAAATCTCGTACCTGACTCCTGTGCCCGCAGCTCTTTGCTCCCCATTACGAAGCACTACAATAATCTGATGCCTCTCGTTCTGTTTTTATTTGTCATATCTGTAACTCAACGCCAGTTTCTTAAAATATACATGTACATTTTTAGCAAAACAAAAGATTTTTCGGGACATCCAAAATACTTCCATATCATATTGAAATTTTGTCCCCTGGGCTGCATAAAGTGTTGGCAGCTACACAACGTTTTGCTAGAGCTTGTTTTTATTAAGCATTTTTTCAAAATGTTCCTTGTTCATATCATTTATTTAGCATGCTAAATGGGGCTCTAAAGCCTGTTCTGATCTTTGTTTGTGTGTTTTATAAATGAAAATCTTTTTGCCTGAGACTCTGTGGTTGTATGTTTAAGGTCTCTGTGATCTGCACCTTAATCCATGTGATCAGTAGCTTTGCACATCCAGTCTTCTTAAGCTCTTTTATACATACATGTGCCATTTTAATGTTGCTATTTTACACATTATTGTTTGCACTTTTGTTTGAACCTTTCTTGATCTTTATATGTACAAGTCCAGTATTATTAAAAAACTAAATCGTTTGGTTTTGTTTATATATTATTCATGTTTATATGCTTATAATGGATCTTTACACTTATATTACCTTTATTCATTTTTTTTAAATAGAGGGAATATAACTGTTCACATATTTGTTAGCAAAAATTTGTCAGGGTCAGTATTGGTTTAATTAGAAACAAAACAAATAATGTCTCCAAAACTAACAAGCAAAAAGATTTTGTTAATTAATCAAATTAATTTACTTCAAATACAGTAGATTACAACCTGTCGAGCACCTTTCCTGAGTCCGCCCCATGTCTGTTCTGTTATAAATATTCATAAAAATATAAATAAATGCATATTACAAAAAAAGGTGAGGCGACCGTGGCTTGCAGTACCGCAGATCCGGCCACATGGGTGCGCTGTTGCACTTTCCTCCGCTCCGTAGAAAGTTCTCTCGGGCGTTCAGCGTGTACCACGCGCTCTCACAGTTTCTGTCACACACTCCGACAACGTGAGTACAGAAACCGGTTGTCTTAAAGGCACGAACAAACACCTGAACGAGCAAAGACGAGCTGCTGGCCGGTATCTGACTCGGGTCTCACTCTGAGCACATCATTGGTTCAGGTGACATCCGTTACCATACGGCGCCGATGACATCTTTTTTTTTAAGCGTGCAGCAGACGACAAGACAAGAAAACCGTGCTACCAGGTGAGAGCTTTGGTTCAACAGCGCTAAACAAAGTCTCTATTTCCCCCTGCCACTTTCTCTATCTCCGCCTTCGCTCCTTTATACAAAAATGGGGGGTTTTAAATTGAATTTGCAGCCTGTGTGTGTGTCTCAATCACACCTATAGGGTTTATGCAAGGCACACACACTCGCTCACACACAGTCATTAGTACCCAAATGACCTGCTGTGACAGAACTGCAGTCACACTCTTGCATTCTGCTTCCTGCTCACTGGCCCAGAAATCCAATCTCCCCCATCATCCATCTCCGCTCGCGCGCGTGCGCGCGTGTGCGTGTACGTGTGCGCACGGTGGCGCGCGCGTGTGTCTTGAATGCAGGTGTTAATGTGTTTTGTGCCTTATCTCACTCAACCAAACACGCTACGTAAAAAAAATATGCAGCTCAGAAAGAGCGAGAAAGAAGGGGTGCACTCTGCAGTGTTCACTCTTCTGTTTCACTGGGGACAGGAACACGTAAAATGTTGAGTAAGAACATAATGTCTTCATTTTCAAAAGACGATTTGAGACCTACAAAATGAAACATGCTCTGAAATTTAACATAGGCTGTTTGCCACAAAATGCATCCCTGGTAATGTATTCTCTCAGCCCTGTGCTGTTCAGAGAGCTCTGTCTCTCTTTGCTAATTGTTGTTAATTCGCCATTGTCTAATAAACTGTAGCTGAATAATGAATTTAATGATATATGGGAGTTTGATTATTTTGATTGACATCATTGATGCTATTTACAGTATGTCACGGGTTCTTGCATTTCTTGTACTCAGTCACTAAGGTACAAAATGCTTAACGTCTTAAGAAATATTACTCATTTAAGACAGGGTAGCTCCATGTAATGTTCTATAAGAATTAAAGGACGGAAGCACAGTGTGTTCATTGGATTGTACTGACATTTAACAACACACCGAATGTTCAGCTGACCAATGGTCTTTCTGAAAGTGGATAAAAATTACTTAAAACAGTTTTGCAAGTTGTGAGCAAGATCTAGGACCTTTATACGGCATGCAACATTAAAAAAGATGGTACAGCCTGTATATAGTATACAGTGACGTCACTCCAGTCTTAAATGTCACTGCAGTATTAAATTTGGACTTAGATAAAAACTTAAAATGTTACAATGAAAATCTGCCATCGTGTTCTCATTTTCATTTATTAGTTTTGAGGCGGACACATTGATTTTTTTTGGCTCCCTATTATTTGTAAACTGTGGTTTACATAATGACAAAAGCTCTATAGAAATAGCCAATTTTATATAATCGCTATATTCAAGTTTTTCTGAAGTCAAATGACAGCTTGGTGTTAACTAAAAGTTTGACGTCAACATCAGAGATGTCAAAAAAAAAGGGATATATAATAGTGTTTTGATTTACTGTCAAATTTGATGATGTTACTGTATCTGAGCAAAAGTATGTAAGAGAGACGTGACAGTAAAAAATCTGTAATAATACTTCAATTAAATGCTGTACCTTTCAACTTTATATTGAGCGAAGAATCCTGAAAGCTCCGCAAAAATATTCAATGGCGAGTTTTAAACATTGCTAATAATAAATGATTTTCAAAAATCAAATAGGCGACAGTGAAGAGTTAATGGCTGATTCAGAATTTAAATTTTTCTGTAAATTATTCCTTTAAAGGTTAGTTGCTGTATTAAAGTGAACACACATGAAAACGAGGCGGTGAGGAGGTAGATTTACAGTCTTTACGCTGGAGCACTCTGTATAAAGGTCCTAGACCACATCATTTTTTTGTATTACCGGTCAGCTGAATATTCGGCATGCTGTTAAATGTACTTCCATCCCTCAAAGCCTCAATTTCATTACTTCCGTAAATTTAATACGGCACTATCCCGACTGTTTTCCAGACAAACTCATATGCACAAACATATAGCTATGACTGGACATAATCCCTGTAGTTAATAATCATATACGCACCCTTAGTAGTAATTACATCTTTGCACCAAATACCACAAGTGCATCATTTTTAAATTACAGACCATCTGCATTCATGCTCACAGCCACTAGGGAGAGTTGTTCAGGTTCCTGCACCCAACCCAGCCTTTTCCCAAATAAATAATCATTACGTACTGATAGATTTTTTTTTTTTTTTGTATGTATGTTAAAAAAATATTTCAGCCACTGATGTTGCATTTTTTGCATTTATTAAAACAAGTTTTAACTGCGATACACTTAATGTGAAAGGACCTTGAAACACTAGTGTTAACAGCTTGTGCTAATTGGCTTGGAGTAATTTGTTTATCCAGCTGTACAAATGAGACACGGGGGTGCCACAGGGACACAGCGTTTCTCCGAGTAGAACGAAAGGACCAAATACAGATTTCGGAGTTTGTTGCCATGGATGCAACTTCCCTCTTGTGAATGACAGCGTTTACTGTAGTCTGAACGACACTTGTAATGAATCACTTTCTTTAATTCACCTTCTATGAAGCATCTGCTAGGAATCGTTTGCCCGCGAATCACTTCTGTCCAGCGTTTCTTTAGGAGCATTCGTTCGACATATTCTTTGTACGCTTGTCTGTTCCCGCATGGGTGATCAATAAATCAGCGGCCCCACAAGAACGCAAGAAAGAAACCGAGAAGACCAGAATCTCAAGACAAGATAAGGCCATAAGAGGCACAAAACGTGTCGAAAATGTGGTAGTGTTTGCTTATTGTTATATCGTATTTACACTGCAAAAGAATTTAAACGACAAATGTAACACGAGAGTTTGGTGTACACTAGCTTTGAGTCTGATCAATGACTGCCTGTTGCGTATTGCATACAAAAAGTTTACAAAAAAAAAACAACCCATGCTTAAACATGCAAAAAAAACTGTGATTGATGGATTGATATTTAATGTCAGTCAGATGATCTCCTGCTTACTAATTGGGCAGTTTTTGGTCAGACAAAGCTGCACCGAGGACTAGACTTTATGCCGCAGGCAAAAGTCTGGCTAGACTTGTATTTACACTGGAATAGGATTAAATCAATATCAGAATTTTGGTATTAGAAAAATATAAGCCTCTGGCACCTAGATATCAATATTAAATCGATAAGTCCGTCAAACTTTTTTTAATGCTGTGGTCCCCTAAATATTATGATTCCCCTTAATGATGATTCCCCTTTCATAAAAACAGTTATAGAGTATTTTATTCATAAAGACATTGTGATATGTGATATGCTAAATATATGTTAATGTATTTGAAAAGTAGAATTGATTTCATGCTTTCTGAGCAGTTCGTAAATGTAAAATGACTATGATCTGTAGAAAGAAAGCACCTGCTTTCTCGCTCTCGTTCACCGCCGTCATTCAGTTCCGTCTAATACATATAGAAGTATGTCTAATAATCAGAACAGTTAAACAAAGGAATTAAACTGTTAACAAAAAAGTATTATAACGATTGCTTTATTATTATTATTAGTAATAGAAAAGCAAACATTATAATACTTTCTTGTTTGCCCTCGGCATTCAGCAAATACGCATTTATATGATTTAAACAAATCTTTGAAGGACTAATGAACATTTAAATTCACCAAACTTGCAAACGTAGCCGAATCTAGCTGAGATCTTGTGAAGTGTGCTTATGTCTCACGTATCCTGAGATTTCAGCTTCACTGGAGATGCTCGATCAACAAACTTTAAACTTGTGATTTCAAATTATGCTGCGCTTTATGTGTTTGCCCACTGTCATATTCATTTTCATGTTATTTTCACTGCGTGCTGTTATATGAGTGTTACTTTGGCTTTATTTGAAAAATATCCTTCCAAAATCAAAGCACACAAACTATCCAGAATAGTGCCCTGTTGGTTACAGTATTTACTTCCTTTTTAATTTTAATTTAATTTAATATTTGTGAAAAATAATTTCTTATGTTTATATTACACAATTTATTTGAATCCATTTTGTTACAGACTATCACGGCTATAACGGCCTTAAAAAAAAAACCTATATCGGTTGACCACTAAACATAATCCTTGTCTACTCTATATAAAACAATAGCAACAATAATAACAATTACTATTATTTTATTATATTTAATAATAATATATATTCAGTAATCATTTAAACAAAAATAATAAATATATAACATAATGTGGTGTTAAAACAATAATGGTAATAATAAAAAATATTATAGTCCTAATTCTGATTTATGAACCATTCAAACTGTACTAATATACTTAACTTCTCCATAGTCCTCTATCATGGATTTCGTCTTCATCATATTCTGTTTTGAATACAGTGACGTTTGGACCATCAGATTTCTACACAGCAGGGATAAACTGCTCTTTATCTCTGCGTTTGGAAGCTCCTTTAGTCTTATTAAAGTTCAGAGCTTGTTCTCGGTAGCCCTTTGTAGGAAAAACGAGCTGTGGCTGTCAGAAGCAGAGTCCCTGAGCGCACCCCGAGCGCCTGTGCTAGCGACGCTGCAGTTAAGTATGTGATCCGCTGAGGAAAAAGGGCATTTTCAACACTGACATTTACGTGGATTAATAATAAATATCTCATTAAATGAAAAACAACTCTTTAGTGGCCCTGTGTTGACAAATTAATCTTTTGTCAACAATTTCCACGCTTCATATCACACTGTGAACTGGAGAAGTGGGCTCCAAAATTTACTGAATGATATCATACCATTGTAAATTTATGATATTTTAATGCAAAAGTATGCATATTACCTTAAATGTCTGAGGCTTTCGTTGCGAGGGATTTCCAGTTATTTTGGCCAGACAAAAACAGTTACATTGAAATTAAAATTCTGGGCTGAAACAGAAACCAAAAATTCATGATACGCTTGGTTGGAAACAATTATATATTTTTTAAAATAACAAACTAGGGCTGTCATGATTATTGAGGGCTTATGAATTCATGATGATGAATAGTGATATGAATAATGATAAATTGTGATATCTAGAGAAATCTTGAAAAAAAAAAAAAGAAGAAAACTCATGCTATCAGTCCTTATTTATTTTACCAATAAATCACATCATTGCATGCAAGAGGAACAATTACACAAAATACTTAGTTTAGCACAGTGTCAAAGTAAGAGTTTGAGAACGAGTACAAATTTTTGTTCCAAACATTCTGTGAATGGATTCTTATTTTATAGCGTTTTATACAGTAATGGTATATGCCAATTAACTTTGCATGATAAATATCCATTATTCATATGAAAGTGCCAGAGATGGCTTGAAGAATGCAGATAAACCATATACTGTTATAGTTGTGTGTGTATATACATATCATGCAAAACTGTCGACATAGTAAATAATCCACTTCATTCAGCTATAGTGACAGATGATGCCTTTGTCCATAAAAGGGATTTCCTGGAATTAGTTTTGTGGACTTGCTTGTGGACTTTCTGCAGGAGGTTCCCCTCTGGTTTCAAGTATGAATGAAACAAACCAGCTGAAGAGTTTAACACTTCATAACTGGCGCTAGATTGTTATGTGTCATATTTTTGTATGTGTATTATTAATTTTTAAATATCTTCAGTAACGGTATATTGCAACAATCCTACTAGAAACCTATAAAATAATCTCACTTCAAATTGTTTATCGCATATGCATATTTACATACGTTTTAAAGAATAAATACATCCAGATGCTTAAACAAAAATACCTTTGCGACACAAAAAAATAAAAAAAAAGTAAACAGTCTTGTGAGAGGGGACTAGAGAGAACGAAATAACACGGTTTTCACGAACGCCAATTTTCATTCCCACTACAGACATGGGCGTGTCCCTCTCACGGGTTTCTTTTTTCCTTTCTCTTTTATTCTTTCCTCCATCTTCAGTAAAACTTTGCGTGCAGTGTATGTGTGGTCTTTTTCTAGCCTGCTCAGTACCTCAGCCTCGGCACGGTTCTCCTTCCGCCCACAATTCAGCAGCGCGTTCACTGGCCGCCCATGTCCACTGGTCTAGGAGAGACCATGTGCTTTCTCTGATAATGTTTAGGCTGAACAGCTGTGCCTAGATCAGAGCGCCACATCACACCACAGGACATTTCATCAGGAGAGACCACAAAGAATGGGAGTCAGAAAATCAAAGGCTCGTCAGCTTTTAGAGGACAATGTCATTTCTTTCCTATAAAAACATTGCGGCCCCCCGTCGCACGGATGTGAGACTGAGAAACAAAGTGAAATCTGTAAACAGCACAAGTCGATAAGGGGGCTCTGGGCTGACCTGATCATGTGTGACCCCCTGTCGGGCGCATCAGTGGTTCCCATGGCGACCGAGTGTCTGCGAGTTGACTTCTGCTTCCACAGTCGATGGCTCTCTCTCTCTCGCTCTCTGTAATGTCATACCTTAAACGAGGATGACTAATTACTAGAGTTAATTAATTTAACGTGTGTTTGCATGCATATGAGGTATTTGCCTAACTTGGAGTTTAAGTGATTGCATTTTTGTGAGTGTGTGGCAAGGATAGAGAGAGTGTGTGTGTGTGTGTGTGTGTGTGTGTGTGTGTGTGTGTGTGTGTGTGTGTGTGTGTGTGTGTATGCCTGCCCATGCAGACTTGGCTAATCCCTGATCGTGAGATGGCAAGGAATATGCTGGATTTCTTAAGGCTGCCTTCGTTCCATGTCAATAAATAATGCCAAAACACTCTCTCTCTTTCTCCCCTCTCTCTCTCTCTCTCTCTCCTTCTCTCTCTCACTCACATCAGTTCTCCATTTATATTGTTTCCCAGTATGAACAAAATATCATCTTCTGTTCATAAATGTCCCATGTTTCCATCAGTCATAAACATGCAGGAACATTCTCTTGATATCTGGCAGCAGACAAAGCCACTGCTTTTAGCCCGAATGGAAATATATGTTAATGTGTGCATGCAATTAGGTGAAAAAGAGATAAAAAGAGAGCACGAGAGAGAGAGAGTGCCTGAAAATATGGATTGCTTAATGTGTATGCATTGCAATTAGAAGAGAGGGAACGAAAGGGACAGAGTAAAAGAGAGAGGAAGTTCTGAAACCTTGCTCCCTCCTTCTCTCATTAACATTATTTCGTGCATAAAATCTCCATGTGAACAAAAGGGATGAACAGAAAGCAGCGGCAGAAGCGGTGGACGTCGCAAAGCGTGAAATTTCTAGTAAATCCTATAAAGCATTTATTTAGCTCTTGCTCCCCTTAGAATACATTACATCTTGTCATTGTTTCAGTCGCTCTACACGCTGGACTTTTGCAGCGCCTGTATCATTTGGCATGCCCTAAAAAAAAAGGGTCCAGAATGTTCCAGCTTTATCGCATTACACATGCCTTGCAGTCTCTTGATTGGACACTAGTAAATGTTCAAATTGATTTCAGTTTGTTGGTGTTGAGATCCCCTTAATGTGTTTGCAGCTCAACCCATATCTAATAAGCTAGTGTCGTTTGTTACAAAGAGGTCTCTGTGGTCTTCTAAACCTGTTCTAACAGTCAGAACAGAACTGTTATGACGATGCACAGTTCCCGACTAAGGAACAGCCTGCAGAAGACATCAGACTCTCTGAGGAGTTGCTCGCAGAGGATGCGTTCTTGCACTCAAAAGCAGACGTTGTGCAGTAAAATCGAACTAAAATAAGCAAAGTAATGCGTAAAATGCATGCGTACATGCATAGAGTACTCAAAATATTGGATAATAAATTCATAGTGCAGAAATTTAACAACATCATTATTACAAAATATATCAATTAAAAATGTAAGTTATTCATTATATTAAAGAAACATTTTCAAACTGTGACACCAGTAGGTAAATTTGCAGTGGGAGTCTGCATCTGTCATGCCTCCCCAGAGCCCACTGAGTTTTAACAGACCCCCTAAAGCATGCTGTGAGTTTGCTGGATACACCTGGTTATGATAGATTGTGATGGGTTCATCTGGTAAATGCTCTTGTGTTCATGTCCATTCCGTGTTCACAAATAAGTCTGAAGAAACAATAGAATGATGTTAATGGAAAGATTAACAACTCACATACTTATAATCACATATATAATATAATATAATATAATATATATATAATCACATTGTTACGTTAAAATAAGACTCGAAATGGCCTGAAAACATGATCTGTGGGAGTGTTAAGTGAGTAATCATCTTAAATCTCTGCGTCTGGAACCAGTGTTTACAGAGCTTTGTTGACTGATGATCGGAAAAATTCAAAAATAGTTAAGTTAATTATAAAAAAAAAAGATTGACATAAGTTTGCAAATCTGTGTTGGTTGTTTCAGCAGTACAGTGACCCAAAATACTGTTCCAAATCCATCCATCCATCTTGCAAAAACTGACAGAAAATGTTTTATTACCATGTTATCATGTGCAATTGATATAAAGACTAAGTAACTTTAGAAAGCCAACTTAAAATTACATTTTCATTGACTTCACATAACATATTTATGGCCCAAGTATTCACAAACATTATTAAAAACCCAAGCTTGTAATATATAGCCTATACTCTATCCTGAGTATTGATGCAACATCAACAAGGGATCTAACGTATCTTTACAGAGTGTCTTGTTTTGCCTTGTTTTCCAGATAGCGAGTTTAGCAGTTCCAAACATAAAATGTTATAAAACCAAAACTTTTTTTGACCGAATATTTTGACACCAGAATAAATGATATGACGATGTGAAAAACCTTCACTTAAAACAGATAAAGAGAAAGAAAGAGAGAGTGTATTGTGTCTGGCTATTCTTTAATTGTTATACCATGTCAGTTCATATACTTATCTTTTGAAATTTGAATTTAAAACATTCAGAGTTTACAATGGAATACAATACAAAAACAGCACAAGTCAGTGTAAACATTTGCCAACATTTCCTTGCTAGTCTCAGTGGATGCTGATGTAATGGTCTTCTCACCAAGCTTCTTAACCCACTTAATCAGTGTTACAGAGCTACCGCCTCCCCTTATGTCAGCACCGCCCCATCCTTTTGGTGACCGCCTTGCAGTCAGGCTCCTGACTGGAGCAGGTGTGAGAGGAGGGGTGCAGTAAAGGTGTACTGCTGGCAGCGCGCTCTGGTTATGAGCACTCGAGTCTGAGAAGTACTGAACTCAGCGCCGTGGAATTGGGGGTGTAAATTGCTACTGCCGTACTCCGCTCCTATCCACACCAACCAGCGTGTGATTAATACACAGCGCGTTTTAGTTTCTGCAAAGCAATCCCTTTGGACACACTATTACCCCCATTTTTCACATTGATGTTGACTTATAATAAACCGCATCCACAATATCTATCTTTGTTCATCTCGCTACATCAGAGGCCTGACAAAAATGAGTTTATAATTATTAGTAAAATAATTTTCAGTAAGATAAAATTTTTTTTTTTTCGAATTATTTAAATGATGGAATATTAATTAAAGAAATAATTTTAAGTCTTCTGTTGACAGGAAAAATTAATTAAAAACAATCTAAAAATGAACATTATTATATTGATATAAAAAATTAAAGGATATTTTCAACAAAAGATAATAAAAATAACTAAAACAACAGTACTGCTAGACCAGCACCAAACCACCAGTAATGGTATAAACCAGCCTAGGAACTAGTGAATGATTCATGCCAGTCTAAATTGTTATTTCCACTCGTTTTATTTTATTTTATTGTATTGTATTGTATTTCATTTCATTTTATTTTGTTAAAAACAGATTTACTTGTGTATTTATTTATTATGCATTCGCCAACATACAACAGTGTTTGCACAAAAGGTGCTACATAAAGTCTGAACTGAATTTGTAGCCCCTCAATCTTTTTGCCCAGCGGACAGCAGCAACAAACTTATCAGGAAAAAAATACCCAGCCTTGATGCTTTTCCCTTTCGTCTCATCTGAGTAAAGATTAATCTGATCTACAGAGCTCACATCTCCCTCACACGCTTTCGACCAGTGTCACACAGCCAAGCTCGGCTCATCGTCATTTCTCATCCCTTCATCTGCAGCCTCTGACGTTCCATCAGCCAGCCCCTCTGCTGACACGAGTCCCTGCGCTCACACACACACACACACACAGTCCCAGCTCTGGAGTCATGTCGGGTTACTTTTCCTGCTCCTGCTGTGGTCTTTTCCTCTCTCAGTATTTTCAGTTGCCTTATGCTCAGGGAATTTAAATGTCACTCATTTCTGATTGGTTGTGTTTGTGGGAAGCAATACAGGCTGTTTGTGGTCTAAAACCCACACGTTAAAAGCTCTAGAGCTGACATACACTGCATTTGAGATCTCCCCTATGAGCAACACAAAAAGAAACCTTTACGGGTTTATTAGGGAAGGTTCAAAGTTTCTACACCTGTCTGTTTTCGGAGCGAACATGATTCAGAGCAGCAGTTCAGATTCTGACACAATCTTTTCCCAAAAGCCTTCATTTTTAATAAATGGCAGAACGTCTGAGATGTTGACCTTGCTTTTCTTCACTCATTCTAGTTGACCAGCATTTCATATTTCATAAATAAATTCATCAGATTATTTTTCAGAGTTTGAATGCTGGAAATATGTCCTCATGATTTAACACCCACTCCCTGCATTGACCATAGAGGGAGATACAATGAACACTAATCCAACAGAGCACCCAGCGTGTTGAAGCTGTGTCACTGCAGGTGTGTATGCTCATGATACTAGCCTCTTTCGTACAAAGAAGTTGTGGCATTTTGTTCATTCACATTGCCTGTGTACTGGGCTTGCATTCAAACAAGCCTAAGGTGAAAAAGGGGCATGTTAAAAACTTTCTGTTAGCATTGAAAATTTATCAAATACTGTGGTTTTCTTTAATATATATTTATAAATTAGTGCTATTAAATGATTATTCGCATTGAAAATAAAAATAAGTTTTTACATAGTATATGTACATGCATTTATAAGAATTTGTTTTATTTGTATATTAAATACATTTATATGCAATATGAATTATAAAAATGCATGCTTAAATATTTGCTAAATATAAACATGCATGTGAGTGTATTTATAATAAATATACACAGCACACACGCACATATGTAAACAGAAAACTTTTATTTTAGATGTGATTCATCACGTTAACCTGCTGTTTTCCATCACCTCTTAAAATGATCATTTGTATGTATGTTGTAGCGTTTTAAAATATTTAAAGTTTTTTGGAACAGAAATTTATTTAAAGACTTGTTTGCACACACAGTCTTTTTAATCTGAAATGTGAGTCAAGCGCTGCAATGTCTGAATGTGAATTTTCGAAACGCAGGTGAAGACAAAAGCATTATTATAGGACTGTCCTATGTTTCACTAAATTGCAGTTCTGGTATAACTTATGCAGAGAAAAACTAGGTTTTCTGTTTGAAGCGTTGGCATTCGTTTCAGTTCTTAGGTATAGATGTCGTGACTAGTTTTCTTTTAGTCATGACTGAATGTCATGAAATGTTAATATGACATAAAATACACTGAAAACCGGAGGAAAATAGGAAAGAATGAGGTTGGAGCATGCATAAAGACCTGTGGTGCTCAAAGAGATGCAGGTTCAAATTTGGCCAGCCTCAGCTTCGTTCTCCATTTTCTTCTTTAAACTGGCCTGCACTATAAAAGCAAACGGCCAACAAGAACAATAAAGAAATTCCTTAGCTATTTCTCTTTGCAGTGTAAAAGTGCTTTCAAGCAGTCTTTTTGTGCAGCTTCCACACCTCGTCTTTATTTCTCTCTCTCTTTTTTTCTCTCTCTCTCTGTCACCACAACTTTGATACTGTTGCCCCTGGAACTCAAAGACATTGTGACAGTCCTTTAATCTGAGTATAGCCTGTCTTGTGAGGTAAGAGTGGAGCCTAGAAACTGAGTAGGACGGAGGAAAACATGCATATTGGCAATTAAATCAGCTTTATATTAAAGCGGAGTGGTGAAAGGATTAGCGGAGTTAAAGTAGAGGCAATGAAATATTACACCAGCAAAAGAATGTGTCGTAAATAAAAGTATACAAAATGTTCAGTTAGCCAGCATTCAATAAAACAATTAGCAGATGCAGACATTCAGATATTTTATACAATGCGTTTAAAAAGATAGTTCACCCTAAAATGAGCAATTTAACATTAATTACTCACCTTCATATCATTCCAAGTCTCTAAGACCTTCATTCATCTTCAGAACACAAATTAATTTTATAATTTAATTTTGATAATCCGAGAGCTTTCCGGCCCTTCTAGACAGCAACAGAACTATCGTGTTCAAAGGGCCAGAAGGACATTGTTAAAATATTTAATCTTTAAAGAAGTCCATGCACATGCATTCATTGTGGTACTCGAAGTGAAAGCTGACAAGGAGGAAAAATTTTATCAATTCAATATTTTTAGCAATATAAAATAACTACTGACGTCACATGGACTACTTAAATAATGTCTTCCTTTCTGGGCATTTAAAGGGATTATTCAACATCGTTTGATTGCCAGCATTCTTCAAAATACCCACTTTTGCAAGAAGAATCGTGTTTTTTCTATAGCAGCTTTCTAGTATACAATGTTTGGAAAGTCTGTAATAGTAACTTTTGGTGCCATCAGTCAAGTCATCTACACACTCAAGCTTTTAGGACCATGTTAACCCCAGTTCTTGGCTCATTTTGAGTCAAACAAGACAAATTCACAGAGTGGTTATCTGAATGCTCTGACTGGATCAGTGAATCAGTTTGTTAAATAAAGAAAAGGTGCAATTGGTTCAGAATAAATTCTATAATGCACTCTCTGAGCCAAAAAAAAAAAAATCAGCTCAAAAGAATTAGATTGGAGCAGGTCTAGTTTCAATTCAAAATATTCAGGAATGATCTCTTCAAAAAGCAGTGGTGTTAAAAAAAAAGATATGTTTTCAAATATGGTCAGGTATAAGTAGAAATCTATGAAATAATAATAATAATAATATAGATACTTGAATTTACATTTGAACTGCAACAAACACAAATATCCCCTAAAACAATGAATTAACTCCCTTTTAAATATATATTGAATTATTTCTGTATGAAGTTTCATGGAAGATTAACAGACAGAAGACGACACTATGTAACAAGCAAAATACTTGGTTTTAACAGAGCACACACACACACACACACACACACACACACACAACTCATTGAGTTGGAAGAGAGAATAGATTAACTTTCCCCACTCTCAGAGTTTAGTTAGAGTTGAACATTCTTCGGTATCGACTTAGAGATTAGCTCACCTCCACCCTTCTACCTCCCTGTGGGGCGTTACCATGGAGATACAAATGTGGGAAAGAGGCTGTAGCTATCCCACAATTCCACACGTCTCTATGGGGCAAGAGATCAAACCGAAAGACTCCCTCTCTCTTGCTCTGACTCTCTTTTGTTAACCCTTAGAAGACTCCCTGCTGCGGCCGGATCTTTTAAAACTCAGTACTAAAGATTTACAAAGTGTCTCTCTGTAGGAGAACATTGAGACCAGCAGGAGTTGTAATCATACAACCGCCCAAACAATTCATTATCAAACCCCAGAGTCTAACCCTGAACCAACCACCGATCTTACCAAACCTCTGCACATGCCAAGTTCCAGGAAAAAAGCTTCTTTTTTTTTCACTTGTGTAATGACTGAATTTTGCTAATAAAAAGCTATGTTTCAATACAATTAAATTCAATTTGGCCAATTAGATTTTTGTAATACTTTTGAATGGAGCATCTTATGCTCATTACGGGCTGCATTTATTTGATCAAAAGTTAAAGTAATAATATTGCTATTTAAAAGAAATGTTTTCTATTTTTATGTAATAAATCACATTTTTAAATACAGGTGACGGCAAAACTGATTCATGGCATCATTACTTCAGTTTTCAGTGTCATACAATCCTTCAAAAATAATTCTAATATCCTCATTTTAATCTCAAGAAACATTAGGGCTGCTTATTATTATCAATGTTATGTTATTATTTAAAAAAAGACAAAAATATTATTAATACAAATATCAAAAGAACAGCATTTAATATTATAAATGTCTTTGCTGCCAATTTTGATCAATTTGCTACATCCTTTAAACAAGTATTTAAAAAAAACCCTCAAATTTCTATCGTTCATATTTTTTTAATATTTACAATTTTAATTATAGACATATAGATAGATAGCTATAGGTATATTGATATATTCTTTAAAATGTTCTGTGGCCAAAGGCTTCGTGGCGCTCCACAGCGATTCCTCACATAAACTCTCAATTTAGGAGGATTTGGCTGAAGGTGAATTTGTAGGTGAGACTGAAGGTTATGTATTATAGATTCTGCCTTTTTTCTGCTTTTGTTTGGTTGGTGGCAGTCTGGTAAATTCGGTACTGTGTCGATGGGCGAAATCTCATTGGGTGCCTGTTAGTTAGATTATGTCTGTTGTCTGGTAATGGTAAATGTGATTTAACAGTAAACTGCAGCAGGGGTCACCGTAAAGCCCAGAGCTGAACTCTCATGTGCCTTGACGAGAATGCCATTGCCCTGTGGGAGTCATGAGACAGTGATAAGAGCAAAAGACAAACCACTCGTGGCAAAACAAACGGGAGAAACTGCAATGCCTCATTTTACTCAAGAACATGCTAATAAAAAAGATTATATACTTAAAATACATGTATTTCATACTAAGCATAGCTATTAACATATCTACATATTCAAAAAAAATATAATTAAGCTTTGTGGTACTACTTGTGCACAATGCACGTTTCTTAATATTAAGCCTAAAATGTGTTTTAATGTCACTACTGATGCAGACTGTATGATCTTTGGATCATTTCAGTCTATGAATGCAAGATGTTTAAAGTGTGCCTGAAGTATACTTCCACTACTTCCACACAATTAAATAGCATTAAGCAAAAAATATGCTAAGAATTGTTCTAATTGAGCAAACTTCTAAGTGTACCAGTTTATTATACTAGAAGTACAATTGCAGGGCATTTTTTTATTAAGTACATAATATGTAAATATATTTGTAGTGTACTTGGCATGAAGTTAATGTAATTTAAATACATTTTGCTGTATTTTTCACTAGGGCATGCACTCATGCCTTATTTTGGAACCAGTCATTTATGATTGTTGTTTTGACATGTTTTTGAAAAATTAAGCTTGAAAAACAGTTGCAGAGAGTTCTGTTTTCCTCCATTCAGTTAGATTTGTACCTGCATGCCTATTGCCTAGATGATAAATAGCTGCCTGGGGGGCGTTGCCAAGATGGCCGCTCAGCACACTGATTTACCTTAAAGGGACTCCAGCCAGTCAATCATTTTTATACCCTCTGATTGATTTTAATGAAATCACAGCCCTGCATAATACATCAGGACATTCTCTGTACATAATCTAGTAGTCATCAATTAGCAAACCACAACACCAATCCAGTCTGAATAGGTCTCTTTCCATTTATCTGCCTTCCGAGCATGGTTCTGTTGAACATATCGTTTGTAGCTTATCCAAAGGAAGCCAAAAGGAAAAAAAATATTGTCTTCCCTGCTTCAAGTGTTAAACAGACAATATCTTATTTGCTCATTAGTGCTGCTAAAAAGTGATAACAATGAGCCTGTTTGTATCTGTGAGTCAGTGTTTTCAAGCCGAAACATCATCAAATCAAGTTCATTCTGAGTTCGGAGAATCTGAGAATGAACTCAACATGTGTAGGATAAGGAAAAATATATTTGTTTCTTCATTTTTAAATGTTTTTTAAAAAATAACATACTAGGCAAACAGTATATTGACGCCCACAGTATATGTGTGTATATATATTTAATGTCAATGATTTGAGCTTTAAACATCATATGAATGTTTTTCCTAATTTGAAAACAACCGTACTGAATGCAGTCAAATGGCTACTTGAATTTGCAAAGCCCAGTTATCTTAATGATACTAAACAAACTATTAAATTGTTTAGTTTTTTATTTAGTCTTAACATGTTGCACTTCATGCACACACGCATGCACACACACACACTAGACCTCAAAAGAAAGTTGTAAAACAGCTCTGCAATAAGAGATTCAACATTCACCTAAGGGAGTCTTTTTTAGTACCATTGACATTTAATACTTGCTTGTTGTTTCTACATTTCTTTAAGTTCGATCAATAATAAATGCAAAGCAACAACTGCCCTTTTATATTAGTCAATCACTCACGCCTCTTTTAGTGTATGTGTGTGTGCTTATGTGTAAGAACGAAGGATATTTTCCCACTCACACTTCTTTCTCTCTCTCTCTCTCTCTCTCTCTCTCTCTCTCTCTTTCTCTTATGCGTGCACACACACACACACGCACACATATATATAGGGCCAGCAGCGGAGAATTTTGATCGTGCGGTCACAATGATGCAACACTGACTCAATGGAAGTTAATGATAGCTTTTAAATATGTTCTTCATCTCTTTCTGTCATATCTTCCCCACAACCCATCTACACTGGGGTTAATGGCATAGGAATGATAAAATATAATAAATGCCGTAACATGCAGAAAGGATTTAATGAGAGATAGAAAATTTTGTTAGCTGAGTAAAACAATAAAATCTTAAAAACAATAAAATTTATAAAAGTTCCCACAATAAAAGCAATAAATATTTAGCAACTAAATTGTCCCTATTAATGAACTGAATTTATTAATATTTTTCTTTTCTAAAGATGCAAAATGTTTTTGGAACGAGGTTAGATGTGTGTGTGTATATGTGTATGTATATATGTATATGTAGAATTTGTATGTATTCGTATGTATGTATTCAGTATATATATATATATATATATATATATATATATATATATATATATATATATATATATATATATATATATATATATATATATATATATATATATATATATATATATATTCATATGTATTTGTATTTGTATGTATGTAGAATTTTTCTTACTATATTATTCAAACCCATACAGTGTTTTTATGGCTATTGCTACAAAAATACCCATCTTACCTATGTCTGGTTTTCGTCCAAGTGTGAATGCGCGTGCTTGTAATCCCTTTATTTTGTTCAGGTCTTGAATTCTGCCCTGCAATTACAATGAATCAGCGTTTCATAATTGCTGCTTAAAACATCTACCTTCCAAACATCTCTCTCTCTCTCTCTCTCTCTCTCTCTCTTCTCTCTCTCTCTCTCTCTCTCTGTCTGCATGAATATGGTATTGGAGGTGACTATGTGTGAGAGAAAGCATAAAAAGGAGAGAGCTGCATAAAGAAAGTGATAATGTCTTTTCCTCACTCCCTTGCTTCTTTTTATTTCTTTTTCTTTCCTATCTCACATCCAACTCTGCATTGCTGGTCTATACATCAGTAAAGCTGAGATCCAGACTCCCACCCTCCCTCTTTCTGCTCTTTAGCCCAGCTCCCTCACTCCCCACTGGGCTTGAGTTGTCAGAAATCCCCCTCTCTCCCCTGGATCTCCACTAAGCCTGGTTCTTACTTGCTCGCTCACTCTAAGATCTGTCCTTTGGGAGAGCTGTATACCCTGCATACTGGTGTGCGCGCGAGCACACACACACACACACACTCACAATGGCATACACATGCCTTCTCATACATGAAAACCACAAACACACACCTATACACGCACAGGCATGAGCAGACTTACTCAAAACTCATGCACACATATTCTCTCTCACACACACACACAATGAAATCTGCATGTTCTTTCAGCGGGGGTGAATAGCCTTAGTCAGTGATGCTTAGTTTTTCCATTTTCTTGCTGTCACATGCACTGAATACAAACAAAATCTTCGCCGTTTGAACCCATAGCACAGACATTAAAAGTCCATCTTCTGTAGGTTACCACTATAAATGCTTCTCGTAAATAAGATGTGCTGTCCGTCCACATGGTCCAAAGCATTCAAATATTAAGTAGAAGTGAGTGCAGCTGGATTTGACACTGAAACAAAAGAACATAGTTCATATCTATATATCTGTCTATCTGTCATTATAATGTTCATGGAAGCACTTTTGCTGATTACTTGGTACTTGATTACTTTTGGTATGTTGTGTCTGCATTAGGACCTTGTCAATGACGTTAAATTTGTAATTTTAAGCCCGGCAGGGGATCTTCATCACGGCTGGCTGCATAAACAATTGAACGCCTCCGAAGCTCAAACCGAGAAGAATGTGAAGAAATTGTAATCAGCAACTGTTGAGTTATTACAATGCACCCACCTGTGGCATGTGTTTTGTCTTTCTGACGACTAGTCAGTTACCTTTTTCATCCAAATAAACCTGTATCCAGCGGTTAGTGGGGAGACCAAGATTCAGGTCTCAGACTTGTTCATCATTACAGACAGAAAGAAAAAGCCTTACTCTATTCTCATCTCCACATCCTTTTCATTAGACAGTAGGGTAAGATCTGCTACCAGTTAAACAGATAGTTTACTCAAAATGTACAATTCTGTCATCATTTGTTCACCCCCCATGTCATCTCTACAGAACACAAAAGCTGATATGTTGAAGAATGTTGGTAACCAAACAGTCATACAGGATGCTTTGAAAGACTCAAAGGGATTTGACCAGTATGAAAGTAGAAAGTTGGATTTTTTCTTAGAAACATAAATTAATTAAGAGTAATAAGTTTAGCTGTACTCATGTGTAATTTCCCTACACAAAGACTTAGTAGTGAAGTGCAATTTAAGTGACATCACAAGTGCTCCCTGTAAAATCCATTTTGGTTTAAAATGTAATTGGGGAAAACTATAACAAGTCCTTCTGAAGAAACATGTCATGTTGTCAGTAACTAAAACCTAGACTTTGACCTAAAGCAATACAGATATGTTTAATTAATTATCACCATCCCTCAAAAATGAATTGAACCTAATCATAAAGAAAAGCTGCTGAGCAATCCAAAGCTTCAAAATGTCATGATACTGGTTTCAGTTAAATGTGTACTAATACTCTACGCAGTCAGTACAAGTCGTGATTAAAGAATCTACTTTCCAAAAGTTTGTATATCAAAGTTGCTTTAATGAGAAAATCCCCTCTGATTGATTTCATTTGTCTTATTGCTAATTTAAGAACTTTTATTTATATGAGTGGAATTAAATGCGGTACCTCTTCTACTTTCATTAAAATATGTTTTAGCTGGGTACTTTGTCTTGTAATTCCCTCATATATAATATTAGCTTATTATCTTATTTCTCATTTAAGAACAATGTAAGTACCATCTATATTATATGTGCAATATATAAATAAAATGATTGAAATAGAAAATCCTTGAAACAACTAAAGGACCTTCCAGTGTCATTCATGACTTGAGAGTTTCAGAGAGCTTTGGCTGTGTTTGCTGCTGTTGGCTTTCTCCCTCAGCTGATGGATTTTCCCACAGGGAATTAAAGCTGCTTAAACACACACTCACAGGTCTCATTAACTTACAAATGTCTTAAGAAGTTTCTCGTAGAATCAATTCATACCTGCAAACTCAGGCGTTTTCTTCAGAAACAGATCAGTTGCCTTGAACACAGAAAAACAGGTCATGCATCAAAGAGCCCAGTAACTTTGGCTTATTTTATTTGTGTTTTTTTTTTTTTTTTTTTAACAGTGTCAAAAATGCAGCGTTGTGATACTGGGTGGTAGCCAGTGCATTGTAATGCACCTTCTATACATCATAACTTGGGTTAATCCCTCACTGTTTGGTTAATAAAGGCCTTCTGTAAGCAAATCCATGCGTTTTTGTGAGCTAAATATCCATATATAAAAACGTAATAAACGCTTTTCTTTCACTTCCACTGACTGTTGAACACGGAAGCAGTCCCAGCGGGTGATGTATTGTGTTGCGCGATTAGTGACTAGCGTAAAGAGAGAACAAAACAAAACGCGGGTCGCGAATTAGAAGGATTTGTAAGGAAAAATGCAGAAGGAATTCAATATAAACCAAAAGGAGACCGATTTTCCTTTGCGCCAACATGTCCTAGAGACACACGCGTGACGCATACATGCTACGTCGTCTGCTAGGACTGCTTCCGGTTATTTAATTACATTTGCATGTACTTTATTTAACTGTTTTGGACTGTTAAAAGGAAACACCCGCCTGATAGAGCTTGCAATGATAGAACATTAGAAGTCCCAGGACAATTAAGGTAATTTAACTCCGATCGGATTCACCTGAAAAAAGAAAGCTACATACACCTAGGATGCTTCGAAGGCGAGTAAGTTTTCATTTTTGGGAGACTAAGCCTTTCAGTAATGAAATCAATATTTAACATTGACATGGTTATTAAACAAAATTGGATCAACCCAACTGCTTATAGAGTAGCTAAATTAAACTATAACCGAACTACACTGTTATTTTATCTGAACTGAACCAACACTGAACTGAATTGAGCAGAATAATGACACCGCTGTCTTTTAGTGCTGCTTTATAGTGCTGTTTGTCTCATGTTTGGTAAAGTTTGCATCATTTTATTCAGTTATACTCCTGTTTAATACTTTGAAGCTACTTTGAAACCAAGTCTAAACTCGACATCTTAGGGATCTGCACAATCTAATACTCTAAGACTTATTTTTTATAAAAACCAGTTTACAACTTAACCACTGATGTGATGCAATTGTTTTCTATTATGCGGTCGTACCCAAGTAATTTTAATTAGAGGTGTAAGGACGCTTGTAAAGAGCCCTGAACGTTGGAGCAGGTTGTAGCTTTTGTACTGAGGTCTGGCTAACGACTCCACAACACAGCATCAATGTATCCGATCAAGTGAGGAAAACTAAGTACAAACCCAATAATCTCTGTCCCTCTTTCTCTCAGCACCCCCCAACCCCCCACCCCTCTATCCAAGGGAGAGAAAGAATGAGAGAGGTTGAGGCAGAGAGGGATGGTTTCCCTCAAGGCTGGTTTATAAGAGGGAATCCAGAGTAGAGAGGAGACATGGCTAATTTACCACAGAAACACCAGTGACACCTTGATGAATGAGCCTCTATATACCTGAACTCCGTGTGTGTGGGGCGTTCACAGTATAACGGCGCGACGCACACCCGAGTGTGAAGGGAAGGGTCGAGCCCCCCTATTCACCCCGCTGCTGCTGTTGCCGGGGGGCAACTGGGGCCAAAGACGGAAGGAGCGGAGGTAAAAGGGGGGCAATAAAAATTGAAAAGCAGGATAAAGAATGAGGGGTTGAGGAAAGGTGACTGAATCGGAGAGAAAGCGAGGAGGGAGGCTGCAGGCAGGGTCGTCGTCGCATCGTACACGTGTCACTCTTGTATGCAGCACACTCCACCCAAAAGACTGAGCTTTAGCCTCATCCTGGATCCTTTCCAGAGATACAAATGAAAACATCCTCGATATAATGCAGCAAATCATTATAATTAAATGCATTTCACTTTGAGCCACCTGATCATCTCCACTGCAAGATATAATAGGAGACACTCTTACAGCTCAAACTGTACAGAGAGAGAACACGACATCCTGTTCCTCTCCTGTTGGTAGGCAATAATCATATTGCCATGACAACGCAGCCGAAAAGAAGAAGAAGGAAAAAAAAAAAAAACCCCGGGAAGAACGGGTCTGTGATGATTCTGACGGACCCTTCGGCAAGATTAAAAAAAGCAGGTCGGAAGATATCGCAGCAACACTCCAAATCTAAACAACTGTAGGAAGATTCACAATGACCTTTAGACGATAAGAGGTTTGCTGTTGGGAAGTGTCAGGATATATTATGAAGCTCAGCAAAATGTTACAGTATGCGTATGTGTGTGTGGCACTGTCTGTAGTTGTCATATACTGTAATGTCTGAATGCTTGAAACGCTGATACACTGTGACTGGCAAATGCTGTATTGCAGTCTGCGATCGTGTGTGTGTGCGCATGTGTGTGTTTGTATGTGCTGCAGTACATCTCGCATGTAGTTGTCATGAATAGTACCGTTTAAAAGCTTTTACAGCACATATATACTTTGAGTACGCTAAGTGTTGTCTTACAGTTAAAGTATGTGTGTGTGTGTAGGATAAAGCACTATATTCAACAAACAAATCAAAAATAATGTTCTTAATGTAATGTAAGTATTTTTGCCTTGTTTACTAGTAAACATCCTCAGAACAAAATTTATTTACCCGAGAATCTTCTTCGGCAAAAATCGAGCAAAATGTATTTTTAAAACACAGAACTTCATTTACTTGAACTACCCAAAATATTACTGCGGTTTAAAATAAAGTTTTGTATTTTAAAAGATATTTTATTCCCTATGATGATTTCCAGCAGCCGTTACTCTAGTGTTTGATCACATGACCCTTCAGAAATCATTCTAATTTGCTCATGGAAGAAACATTTATCATCAATGTTGAAAACAGTTGTGCTACTTATTATTTTTTTGAAAATAATTAAACATTTTTAAATTATTCTTTGAGTAGAAAAAAATCTTTATAAGGAATCATTTAATGTATCCTTTCTGAATAAAATGACATTTTTTTTTTTATCTTTCTGCCTACATGTAGTGCATTCACAATTTTGCATTCAAATTTTTCTTATACATATTTTGGGAGACTATATTCTACCTACAAAAAGTAGAATATACTTATGAGGACAATATGTTTATAAATGAAAATAGTTTACGACAAGGGTCCAATGTTGTAATTCAACATTTAAAATTATCCAAAATTTTCATAACTGATTAGAAAACAGGGTAACACTTGTTAACTATTACCTACGACTTTTCCCTCAAGAAGTTCTTAATTTGCTGTTTATTAATAATTGTTAGTTAGTAGTTAGTAGTGGTAAGTTTAGGTATTGGGTAGGATTAGGGATGTAGAATGAAGTCAAATAGCATAAGGTATTAATATGTGCTTAATTAGCACAAATAAATGGATAGTGTTCTAGTAATATGCATACTAATAAGCAACTAATAGGTGTAACCATAAAATAAAGTGTTACCGTAAACTGTAAAATCAGTGAATAGATTTTTAATCTGACCTACAAATGCTACAGAAAAAGACCCGTTTAGATGAGCATGTTTATTTCCTCAGCTCAGACAAACAGTGATGTAACGATGAAAACACTAGCTTGTTACTGGAAAAACCACACTGCTTAAAACTGTACCATTGCTATTTTTAGTTTTAATCCTGTTAATGTTTGTCAGTGCAGCGTAAACTACCCTCTACAGAAGATCGTGTCTGCCCTGTTGTCGTAATCTATATTTAAATCTTAAATTTAGACCTGTAAACCTAGATATGTATGTGTGTTTGTGTGTGTGTGTGTGTCTGTGTGCTCTCCGTCTCCTGGGGATCCGGTGACAGACGCTATCTCCAAAAGCCCTTGCTTCGTCTCTATTACTGATCCAAAATGACAGCTGTCAATCATCTGCAGAAATAAACCAGCAGGTCAGGGGGGGAGGCACACGATCCGCGTTGTTTTGCTTTGAAGGCTAATTCTGCGTGACAAACTCGTTCTTTATGCCTAACCCGCAGAGTGCACTTTCAAATTGGAAATGAGAGCATTTTTGTAATTCGAGCGGACCGAGACACGTTTAGTGGTTAAGCAGCGCAAAGGCATCAAACTGGCAGTGTGTACGAGAGAGAACCCGATGTACCTACCGGGCACTGCCATCCCGACAGTTAGCATAACAATTTTAGCATATGTACCTGTGCATGTCACTGTCATTACGTTATGCATCATAATGCCTCCATCAACGAAAGAGCTTATTAATGGGTCCAGTTGCTCCTGTCCCGGAAGATCTGAGCAGATTATCGCTCCTATTCTACCATAATCTGATCTGAACAGCCGCCTCGGGGCAGAGACCTGAAAACACACCAGACAGTTAGGAGAGAGAGAGGAAAAAAGAGAGCAGTTGGAAAGCAAGAGAGAGCCAGATAGAGAGATGGGAGGGTAAATTGGAGAGGCGAGATCAAAAACTATAAGAGAAAAGCTCTAGTGGGGCCCTTTGCATGCAGTGACAGTACAGACGGCAGTAGGGTGCCCTCGGGGCTGCTGTGATCGCGAACCTCTATCAGTAAATTACACTCTGAGGTCATGAATAAAATGTCTATAAAACTAAAGGGGTTCTGGATTTTGTTGAAGTTCTGCCACAGCCTCTGACAGCAGTCAGCGCAACTGCACTTAAACTCTGCCAAGACTGATTTCACCCTTCAACCGTGCTTTCATTTGCCTTGAAGCTTTCACCTTTTCCTGCAAAACGTGTCTTATTATTTCCCAAGCAAAGCCTTAACGACGGCTTAGAGACACAACACCTCCAACACATAAACACACCCCCGTACAGTCTTTCATATGCTCTGTCTCTCTCTCACACACACACACACACGTACGCAGACAAACAGACACGTCTTCTTTTGAACGCAAGCCATTGGCTACACTGCTAGAACGTACGACTTGCCAAAAAACGTTCTGCATAATTTATTGGGAGATTGTTAGATCTTTGTCCATATTGATGTTATATTCATAGCGTGAGCTTTGAAAAAGTCTCGACATAACCACCCTGATCCAAAACAAAAGGTTCAAACTTCTCAGAAGAAGCCGTACAGAAAGCAGAGCCTCGGTGAATCAAGAGAAATGTGTCTTTCAGCGTTCAGAATCTCTGTATTCAAAGCTAAATCAATCACTCCCGAGGATCAAAGCTTTATTGCACACCTGAATTTAATTTGTTTTGGCACATACACACAAAGACAGCTGTGCATACGTGCCTGTCATTTAGAAGACACTTTTATCAAGAGGACGGTCCCCCTCAAGCAACCTAGTCACTTGCTCAAGGGCACTGGCACCTCATCTATCTATCTGTCCATTTATCCGTCCATCTATTTTATACTACAGTGCATACAACAAAAACATCCTCATTCATATAATTCAGTCAAAACATTATATTTTAATGTAAATATGTCCACCACCTGATTCACTGGAATCATTTACACTACTTATAAGAGAGCCCCATTTATTATTGTTTGCATCTATCCACACATTTATTCATTTATTAAACACAAAAATCCCTAATTTACATGAATTAGGTTGAAATAGTGTTGAAACAGTAAATTGTATATCTGTTCATTTTTGTGAACCTTCTTGAAGGAGTTGATTCATTACAATAAATTAGATTTTTTTCATACATATCCATCCATCCATCCATCCATCCCTAAACAGAAATGTAAAGTTGTTTTAGTTTATTGAGCTTTGTCTGCAGTTGTTGAATCAGTTTAACTGTTTCACTAATAATAATTTAGTATTTCTCTCTCTCTCTCTCTTTCTCTCTTTCTGTGCCTCTATCTGTTCTTAAATCCATAAGCATCACTTTCGTTGCATTGGATTTAAGAGCTGAACACTGGAGATCTTTGTTCATGATTTTTCAGCTTTAATCAGAATGCTTTTGAAAGGTAACAGCAGGAAATCAACTTCCCCATTTTCTCAATGGTACACTCACAAAGACTGGACTGGACTGTGCATTGGAACGGTGCTTTTACACAATAGAAAGCGCCCCCTCTCAAACCAAATCAAAAATTGTCACAACATTATTATGAATCCATGTGGTGCTGTAATTGCATGTATAACAGGTTACACAGGTGCACCACCTGCCTGACAGACTGCAGTGAACAATGTGAGGTGCATCTAAAAAACAAGAAAACAAAAGATGTCTAGTGGGGATGAGTATGCTGTCTTGGCACGACACCCATTCTTTATACAGCTGCCCAGACATGACAATAGCAACAAAAAATCAAGGTTTGATGCAAGCTGGGAGCTCTTAGCCATTCAAAGATAAACACCTTGCTCCAAATAGATCTTTAATTTCCAATTTGAGTTTCACTGAGGTGTTGTCAGCCAATGCAACACTGCTCTTACTAGTCCATTTTACAATGTCCAAGATTAATTAGAGGGTTAGTTAACCCAAAAATTAAGATTTGAGTCTTTTCCCCAACTTCATGGTTAAATGGATCTGTAATATCCTTTTTTGTGTCAGTGAGGTTTTGGAACAGTACAAAATCAGTTAAAAATATAATAATCTCTTGTGTTCCAAAGAAAAACGAATGCCTTATGGGTTTGATGATGATTTTAACTTTAACGTTTGTGTGTGTGTGAGAGAGAGAGAGGGAGGGAGAGAACTGGAAGGTCAGGTGTTGTATTGTGTTTACAGTCAGAAAGCCCAGTTTCACAACAACCCCCAAACACGGTGGTTTCCCTCATAACATTTCTCAACTAAAGCTATATAATAGAAAAGACCACTAGAGGGCAACTTAGAGGGTGATAATGGAACACCCTTGTAATTTGCAACCTTGTATGTGCACCTCCCACTGTGCAGCCAGTGTCCCAGTTTCAGAACCATGGACAGCAGCCTCTTGAATTCAGCAGATTTCCATTTAGAACCATAAAGAGCTTTCTATATGTCCTTCTGTTCAGCACCACGGACAGCGCTCCCTCGTTCTCCCTCTCTTATTGACTAAGAGCCTCTTATTCTGACCATGAGAATAAGTGAATTGAGCTCAGGAGAGAAATCTGGTCTATCTCCAGGGTTACACAACATCCACTCATGCTCCGAACAACATTCTGTGGGGGCAAGAGACACAGTGACCTTCTCCTTAACCAGTTTCATCAATGAATTTGTGTGGCGTATTTGAAGCCTCTTCTTCCCGCTTTTGATAAAGTGTTTTGAAGAACTGCTCTCCGTGTGCCAGCGGTTTAGTCTCTGTTTTGGGAAGGAGTACAATCAGCTGATCTTCTGAAAGCCAGCATTAGTAGAATAAACCCATCCACTCAAATGGACTGAGGGAAAGTTCCATTGCATCCACATAAATCCTCCCCAAGGGGTTGTGGCAAGAAGTGTAAATAGAGCTAGCATTCACGTGATGGACTTAACTGACCACTGTGTGGACGCTAGATTGACTGCAATTCATAACATTGTTTTGGCTCTATTAAGAGGTGGCAGGAAAAATATACTAGATTGTAGTAGTCAGAATGAAATGGAAGTTAGCATTATTTCTCTCGTATTGTGACATATATCTTGGGGTTCCTAAACAAAATATAGAGAATTTGCCCATTGAGAACTGATTGGCTCATCGAATCATTTTTGATCTTAATTGCTGCAGTCTCATGAGAGTGACTCATTACTAGAGGATTATTGTCTCAAAGTTATTGTTTTTGATGAAAAATTATGAGAGCACATGGATTAAAAAAAATATGATGTGCACGATAAAATCATTTATAATAATGTTACGGTGTAGTTTAGTGTGAAGGAGCACTCGACGAAATAAACTTAAACGGATTTAATCCTCTTAAAACGGATAAAATAATAATATAGGCAGGCAGACAGGCAGAACATAAACCACACGTAAAAACCTTGACGATCGGACAAACTGAATACAAACACACAGGACTAAATACACAAGGAAATCACTGAATTAACAAGACACAGGTGAAGACAATGAAACAATTAACACGAACAAAGGTAGGGAACACAGAGCACATGGCACAAGACAAAAACAACAACAAAAGAGTCCAAAGACGTGACAAATAAGCACTGTAAAAAAAGAAATGTCAAATTCATGCCTTGACTTTAAGAAACAGAATCAAAGCTACAAAGGACTGGCTTGTGTTTTACCTCCCTGAATCCCGCTGCTTTCATTTGACTCTTTTCCAAACAAAGATTTGCCAATGAGTCTCTACAGGATTCACAAATCAGAGTTTACAATGAAGCTGCACAAATTAGACTTTTAAGCAAACCTGAATTTGTGAGTGAACGAATCATTCCTTTAATACGTTAAATAAATTGATGCTCCTGAGAATACTTCTGAAAGATTGGTATACCAATTAAAAAGACACTCCTGGAAAAGATATTTTAATCTCATTGAGTCTTTTCCTGGTTAAATATGGGTGTTTGAAAGATGACCGGTATATTCACTATTCTTACTGTATTAAAGAGGTAGTTCACCAAAAAAAAAAGGAAAATACATTTCTGCCATTTACTCACACAGTTGTTGGTGTGAACCTCTGTGCAAAACAAAACAAGATCATTTAAAGAATGCTGGTAACACAACCATTACAATTATTATTGATTTCTATTGTACAGACATTTTTAAAATGATCTTCTTTTATGATCCGTATAAAAATTCATGACAGCTTTCATTTAAAATTGAGGGGCTCATAAGCTACTACATAACATTATACAGTTTATGGTACACAATATATTTACTTGAGTTAAGCCCGGCACTAGCAATGCCAAGGTTTGATTCTCAGAGAACGCATGAACTGATCAAATGTTTACCTTGAAGTCACTTTGGCTAAAAGCACCTGCTAAATGCATAAATATAAATGTAAAAATCATCCAAACCAAACCTTTTTCCACCTTTCAAAAAAAAAAAAAAAAAAACAGCGCTCACCTCTCTGTCTACCGTGCTCTGCGCATTTAAAAAATACTGCCATTGCTGCAGGCAGAAAAACTTTTCAATCATTATTAAACACGTATGTGCTTTTTTTTGCATCAGAAATGCATACAAGCTTGTGACTGGGAGGGTGTGTATGAAAGATAAGAAAGAAAGTCTGTGTTCTTCAGTGGTTGGACTCTGAATACATCTGTATGTTAAGATGTTACAGCGTTCACTCTTGTTTACATGTGACTCGCACACGTGTGTGTGGGGACGGCTGGTTTGAAGAAGATTAGATCAGTGGATTCGCTTTTCCTGACAAACGCACTCTGACGGGCATACAAACAGGTTTGTGTCTGTCAGTAAACAAATCATCTGTGCTATTCAACACATGCATCCCCGCACACACACACACACACACACACGCATACACACACCACCAGGGATTAAGAGATGGCAGAAATACTTAAATAGAACTGACAGGGGGCAAATGATTTTGACCCCTACCAAACACACACACAGATCTGAAACATTCGCATGATCACACAGACGAACACACATATATATATGAGAGCTCATACACACACTCGCACACACAACAAAACACATACTTTGCCTCAGGCAAATGACTTGTACGACAATAATTTTAAAGGATAAAGGTTCAAAGCGAGACAAGCCTGTTATAGGCTTTGACGTGCATGCTTTGACATATCTGCTCTCAAAAAAAAAAAAAAACAATGCAACTGGTATTCGCTTTCCAGCCTCAAAGGAGCATTTTTCTGTACTTCAGATCTGAAGAGCACTTCACATTGCTTTCCCACTTTGTTTATATAATGCTCACTCAATTAAACTTTAATTAACTCAACAAAACACCATTCATTGACCTTTCATTACTGCCCCCTACCCACTTCTATCTTTTCTCTCCCTTCATGCTGTTTTGTTTCTTTCTGTGCCTAAATGTTCCCTCTGTTTCAGTCCTGTATCCTCCAGCCGGTAGGGTTAGCGGAGCTGGCACCAGGGACTGGACACATGGGGCGAGAGAGAAAGAGTTAGTGCTCAGCGGTCTTCTGGACCACTCAATACAAAATGTTCATCCATTCAGAGACCTCTCTTTCCCATTCAGTTCCAGCTTTAGTTGAAAAAAAAAAACTCCCCACCTCCACATCCTCTATTTCACTAAACTACATGCACACAAAGATTTTTGAAATATTTCATAACCGTGGTTTTCATTGTGACACAGAAATATCATTTACCGCGCTCTACCTCTAAATCGTAGCTCACACAACCCCATTGACATTGGTAGATTTGAAGAAACTAACAATTTTGTCCAGTTATGAACTTTGAACAATGCTTTCAGAACTAGGCAGTAACTTATTACATGTAATCACGATTACACAATCAGTTTATAAAAATCAAGTACTTGGGTTGGATTAAAATACAAGTCAGAAATTATTCGTAATTTATTGATTCTTCCAATAGTCCTCATTTTCATATTTTAAATGCGCCTTATTAAAATAGTCTAGTCTTTTGTGGACATTGACACAAAGATCAGTCACAAGTCACTACACAGCATTTGACTGGATTTACAAAAATTATTTCAGGTTTAAGAAGTGTTTCAACACTGCATGCATCGAATTCTATTTGACTTATTGTTCACACTTTATATTAGGTGGCCTTAACTACTATGCAGTTGTATTAAAAAATAAATACATTATGTTTATTGCAATCCTACTGTATTTCAAAACATTTCTGCTGCTATAGGTGGATATGGGTACAGTTAAGCTGAGGTAAACTGTAAGGCATGGGTGAGCTGTGTAATTATAAATGTAATTATAGAAATTAATTACAGATGCAATTACATATAGGTATTTATATAGTATAAGTACAGTGTAAAAACACATATGTTCACAACAAGTGCATTGTACCAAATGATTCATTTAAATGTACGTACATAGTAGTTAAGGCCAGCTAATATAAAGTAGGACTGAATTATTTAATGAATTTAATTTAATGGAAGTCTTTTGCGTTTCTGACATAAAATGCACAAATTCGTTTTTTGTTTTTTTCATGTAACGTGTGGATTCCTGAACCTCTTTTACCAAATATAATGTTTAATGCACTTGTTTTATATTACTACAAATGGAATATTTTGTATTATTTTGTATTTTGTATATCAATGTGGATACAAGATTGTCCTAATTAAATCGATTTTGACGAAAGTATTTAAAAAGTAATCTGATTATACTGCCTAAAACGAACGATGTAATGAAAACTAACTACAGTTTTTATAGTTCGGTATCAGTAACAGCAATTTGGGAGTAATCTGCTCAGCTAAGACATAGACTTTTCATTAAATTAAATAAAACGAAAAAACACCTTGTTGGAAGAGTTCTAAAATCATTTTGATATTTTCCTACTGGATGGAATCATAGTCTGTTTAAAAAGTTACCCAAATAAAATAAAATAAAATAATAACAACCAGAGTATTTGAACATCATACACTCCAACAGCTCAAAGCCGAAGCAGAAATCTTTGTAAGAGTTGTGTAGTGTATTCCAGCCCTTAATTTTGCTCTTAATAAATTTTGTCCCTTTTCAAATGTTTTTCAAAAGTTATGCTTCGTTACCCAGAAGACAACAATGTTAGCGAAATAGCATCCTTGAGATGAAACACGACATGCAATGTGTGGAGAAAACAAAACGGAAAAGTGAATATCATTTCCATGAATAAAATCTTTTCATTGTGCATAATTTTAAATTCAGCCGAATGATGCAAAGATATTACTTTATATTATATTAAGGAAACAAAATTTGTCACAGATTATTTAAAAAAACAATTTCCACCGCTGTCATTCCCATCACAAAGCACAGGTTAAAATATTTTGTAAGAGAGCTCATATTTTAAAAGTCCACAGTACCTATAGCAAAAGAAACGCTCTGTTATGGCTTTGAAAGATGACACGTGTTGAATAATGAATGTGTTATTTTTGAAACTCATCTTCAGCTTTTCTCTCCAGGTGACACAAAGTGGGTCTAATGTTACAAAGCCAAGGTTTAATCCCTGAATTAAAGCTTAATCCATTCTCACACTGGCAGTTTACCTTCCATCGAGAGAGAAAGGGAGAGAAATGATGAAAGTATTATGACAGATTTCTCTGTGTGCTGAACAATTGCATCAGGGTATATGAATGTTGGTCAAATGACACATCACACCGCCTTACTAAAAGTCACACACTCACACCCACTTAAGAACCTTCAGGAGGTTCAGATGTACCCTTCAGCAGTATATCATTTTAAGTTGGTTTATCTTTGTGTGTGTGTGTGATTGCTGCTGTAGAAGACGGCACCAGCAGAGATCTATTTGTCAGATTAAGGCTAGACCTGAGCTAAACTTCACGCTAATGGCGATTCTGGCTCTCAGATCCTCCAGAGCCTTTGGAGAGAGCACCATTCTGTCTGTTGGAGTTGAGCTTTGAGTTAAAATACCACATACACTCAACACACACACACACACACACACATGCAGAGGAAACTTTCTTCCATAAACTTCCACAGAGCCAAACTTTGGCCATCTGTCGATCATAACAAATCCTAATTATTTAACTCTTCCACTCAAATCTGCTCCCTCTCTCTCTCTCTGCCTTTCTCTCTCTCTCCCTCCATCTGCTGGGTGAGAATTTGATGTCTATAGACAACCGGTGATCAAACATGTCCTTTTTTTATTGCATGTCTCAATTCAGTTCAGATGACATGTGCTCGCTCACTAACTCTCTCATCACTGCTTCCACATTTATTTTTATAACTTTATTTCTGTAAATGTGTCATGGCTCAATTCGGGATTATAGCATGCATCTGTAAAAAAAAAGAAGAAAAAAAGTAATGTAAAACGATGGGGTTAATTTGCAGAAAGTTGTTCAACACATGTTTAGAAAGAACTGTGTCATCATCTTCATATGCAGGTAGAAAAACAATATCATTGCTTTGTAACATTAAAAACATGATTAGATTGTAATGTGAGGCAGCTGTTAGCAAGCTTTGTGCATTTCCAACTATTTGTCTCAATAATTGTCAAAAACGTTATTTGTGCTCTACATTGTAAATTGTTTTTATACTAAAGCTTGTGCAAGAAACAAACATCTGCTAAATATAAGTGCAGCAGAAATGCCAAAGTTACTGTTTTAAGCATTAAAAAGGAACGTGTGGGAGAGCAGAAATAATCAGAACAATTTTTTGCTCATTTATTCAGAATATAATTAGCTTAAAGATTTAAATTTTGAGCTCATTTTAGCAGTCATCACCCATGACGATTAAATGAATAACTTAATCATGTAGCATACAATTAATCTGGAAGTTCACAAAGGCCAGTGTTACATTCAGGACGCGTATACTTTATTGGGAGGATTGTGATAAATGTAACAAAGGAAATGGTTTTTTAATGTGAATATTTTCGCACATGCTAATGTTAGTCAATAGGAAACCACGCTCAATATTAGCATAACACTTTAGTACTGGCACCAACTCTCACTATTAACTAGTTGCTTGTTGCATGTTTCTTACAAGTGTTTTTTTTTCTTTCAGATCGATGGTCATTAACCCATTAACCTCTGGTCTTTAGCGCCCCAGGACGTCATTCTCTAACCTCTCCCTCCCATCATTTTTTAAGGTTAGACATCTTTTTTCTTAGTATTCCTTCATCGGTTCATCGAAAACAATTTAACAAAAATATAGATGTAAGGTCGCACTGTTTAATAGACAATGATGGTGAGGTGTTTCTCTTATAATTATTGTAGGCATAAAACAAAAGAATATCATCAGCAAAAATGTAACTGGTTTGAATGGCTTTACTGCAAAACAATTACTGTATGCAATGAGATATAAGTGTCAAAATACTGATTTTGAGGTCATTGAAAATGATAAGTTTGAGAATATGGTTGAAATTGCGAATATAACCTAGATGCTTCATTAGTATTTAATAATTAATGTATTAAAACCAAAATCTAAATTCTTTGCTAGTCTAGAGGGAAATTACGTTCTTAAAAGTTTTGGTAATATTCTTTTTTCAAAATTAGGCCTTAAATCAAGAAAGTAATATACAGTATGAAACTTTAAAAGGTGAGAAAGAGGTTTAATAAATAATAAAAATATATATATATATATACTATGGGGTAAAATGCTATTTATAAACTAATACCACTATTGTTGTTACACCAATATCTTAGTCTATTAACTAAAAGTGCCATTGTAAGGAGCTGCATATAATCAAAATATTATTCATAATTATTCATAAATGTAAGAATACATCTCCACATCCAGAATCTTCAAGCGGGTTTGTGATTTACTCAAAAGTGTCGAAAAAAACAGCAGGAGTAGACTAGAAAGTAGTCTCATCAATAAATAAAGAGCAAGATCAGTGTTACTATTCCCTCTCCTGGACAGAGACAACTGCCATGTTGAAAACGCTTCACCCCAACAAGTGGGATCCGATAGAAAATCTCCAGCGATGTGTGATGTACGAGAGGTCTGCGAAGAACAACTTTCAAGGCCTTTGAAAAGTAGACTTGAGACGGTGTCCCCTGAAAGAGGAAAAAAGATTGGCTAGGTCGCAGGAGATCTAGAAAGCGACTTTATGATTTTCCATATTTCATTTACGAACCCAACAGAAGATAAAACAAATCCATGTTTTGAGAGCCTGTTTATATCACAGAGGAGCGCGCGCGCACACACACACACACACACACACACACACACACGCTTGCATTCTCTCTCACTTCCTCTCAGCAGCTCATCGCCCGGGCTTTGATTTCCCGCTGTTACTGTGGCATTTGTTTCCATGGTTACCAAAAACACTCAAACTGAGATACAGACAGTCTTTCAGAAAAAGCAAACAGTTGTCACTAACCAACTGCGCACACTGGCACACACACACACATTTAGCCTTGTGCATGAATGTGTTTTCAATTTTTAGATAGGTGCGTGCATATTAATTAACTATTTAGTTTCAGTCTTTTGTCAGTTGTTTCATCTATAGGAACTGTTTTGCAGTGGGTTGAGTTTTTCAATTCACATTACAAGTAAAACCATTTCTATTGCAACTTATCAACAAAATAAATGTTGACTTCTCAACCCTGTAAGTTTACTCAGAAATAAAGAATTATTAACTCACTCTCATGCTTTTCAAAAACCAAATGGCTTTCATTCTATGCAGAACAAAGGGTGACATTCATGGTAAAGTTGTTATTTTTCATACAGTAAAAGCAAACGGCGACTATATTAGGTGGCCTTAAGTACTATGCGCTTGCATCAAAAAATAAGTACAGTGTTCTTACTGAGTTCATAATTTATTGCAAAACACTTGATGCTATAGAGGTAGGATGCAGGTAAGGATAGGAACAGGTTTGGTGGTATGTATCAACAGTGTAGTTATACATGTAATTGCAGCTGTAATTATATGCAGTTATTTCAAAATATAAGTAAATGTAAAAACAATAAGTCACATCGAAATATATTGTTTCAAATTATTAATTTAAATGTAACTACATAGTAGTTACTATGGGACCCAGAATGTCCCTTTAAGGCAAATAATTTCACTTGAAATGAAAAAACTAATTAGTGACTGGCTTTTATTCTGTATAGCATCTTACACTTTCTCCCATTCATAAGTAACATGCTCTGTCTATAATAAGAGTTTTTTTTGTTACAGCCATAAGATTCAAATACTATCTATAACCAAGCATTTTGAGAATGAGTTCACGGACTAGCTAATTAATATAAACTAAAATCTATGGATTCCCTCGTCATTTGCTGCGTAACATAGGGATTAAATAATAAAATGCTGGGAGTATGTTTATAACCGTCCATAAATTATTTATTTGCCAAATGTGGGTAATTTTCTAAAAATCTGTGCCAGTTAGGCAGAGGTATTTGGGTGAGCAGGTCTACACTCTATAGATATGAAGCGTCATTAATGCTCCTCGTTCTGAGGTTTTGGTGATATCATGTGCAAGAAAAGCTGTGAATTGCTTGTCTAAACAGGAAGATGCGCTGTTGCTGCCGAATCTCGATTAGCAAAAATTCAGTTTGTATTTGATTAAAAAACTAAATGAAGCATGGGGGCGAAAAAAAAATCATGTTTTCATGTTTTCTTAAGCAAAGCAAAATCTGAAAGTCCACAAAAAAACATCTTCACACATTTCCTGGCATAAATAAAGCATGGTAAAGGTGCATGTAGGCACGTTGGGCCTAATTAACCAAAAATAATCAAAATGTAAAGCAAAGCAAAATTTTCTGAGAATTTTTATTGTTTCATTCGTCTTTCCCGTTGTTCTCCACATATATGGGTCACTGCTCGCCACTGCTGTTTGTAATGATTATATGCTTTTTTAGTCATATTTTAATCTTAAAGGGATGGTTCAACAAAAAAATACAAATAATGTCATTAAATTCTCATCAATGGTATAGCCTGATGTTATGAAGCTACGAGAACAGAAAACTAATGACTTTATTCAACAATTCTTGTCTTATTACACAGTCGTTTTATACCTGGTCTCATGGCAAAAACGTACCGTGGCACACTTTTTAGCGAGACACAAAATATGTGCCAATAACTACATCAGTGCAGTTTCCAAAAGAAATGAACGCTAGAGGCAGTAATACCTCGACTCCTTTTATTTCTTTTCACAGAAATTTATAGAGTTTCGATTAATAAAGCATACTTTTCTCACCATTACAAGACGTACATGATGTTATGATTACATAACAATATTAATACGTTGAGAGATTTAAAAACCGGTGCTTCTGAATGTAAGCATCACACATCAACAGCCTTATATCTGTGGGCTTTCAAAGATGGTAGGTTTGTTCTGTAGCTCACGTGTTCAAATCACGTGTAAGTACAGTTCAACAAAATAGATCAAATCTGCATAAAAGAAAGTTGAAATGGCACTGTTGCATCAACAAATGCCTTTTTATAATAGTTTTGCATTTGTTAACACTATTAGGTAGGTTTTGTGTGGGGCATATTTCCAAAATGATAGAGGATTAACGTTTAGCGACATGATATGTTTAACGGTATGCAACGCAATGAAAGCGCAGCAATGCTTACTTATGTCAACCGAATAAAAATGAGCGATAGTTGATGTATTAAACCTGTGTTTTTGCACCATGTTTCTCTTTAAAACTGCAGTGAAACGTGCTGTAAGGTACGCAAAAAAGCTGAACAAAAAGTGCACTGATGTGTCCAGGTAGGTCATTCCTAGATTTCTGGGCTCGAAAATGTTTAGGTTGCATTGAAAGAAAGCTCTCAGATTTCAGCAAAAATATCTTCATTTGCCTCCGAAGATGAACGCAGGACATACGGGTTTGGAACAACATGAGGGTAAATAATTTAATGACATAACCTTTATCCCTTAAACAGCACATAGTCCTCATTTACTTGCACTGTATAGAAGAAATCATTGTGAACATTCATCTTAATTTCTTCTTTTGGGTTCCACAGAGAAAGCAAAATCAACACGGGTTTGAAACAACATAAAACTCTTGTTAATAATTCTTATTGGACAATTGATATTTACTCACATATGCACTTATGTACTTATTTACTCAGGTAACTCAGAAGATCCTCTTAATGGCACTCTCATTGATTCTCGCTCTCAGCCCACCGTATTCTTTTCACCAGCTGCCCCCAGTCATCGCCATGGGAACGGCATGTCGGTAACGGCCTACACTGTTTCTCTCAATGTACCTGTAAACATATAGGGTACTTGCCATTGACCTGTGACTCACATTAGGTCCATACACCGATACGAGTCTGTGGTATTCAGCCTACTTTTTCTTAAAACAGTCTTTGCGACTTCTTAGAATTTTCAAGTTTCCGTTTTTTTTTTTTCTTATACGAGTCCTCTTTTCTGTCGTCTTTTGTACGTCTCATACATATTCTTTTCCCTCGTATCGCACAGTCTTACAGTGCATGCTTTTTGGTGAATTTAGATGGGCCCGTTCGAGTGCTTTTGAACTTTTAGTTTCTTTTTGAGTTCTTGCATAATTTGAATATATTTTAATCAACTCCCTCATTTAATGCCGCAATTAGCAATGAATGAAGCTTAATGATGGATAATCACTATTTTAGTAAATGAATACTAATTTAGCAGCTCTGCTACCTGGGGATTGTGTAAATGATTGTGTTTTGTGTGTATGTTCCAGTGTGCGTGAGAACAATAGGTGTCCAAACAGACTTTGCTTTGACAAGTAGCTGGAATGAAATCAAGGAGTTATATAATACGATGCATACAAATGGCATAAACAGCATCCGAACGTTACATTTACTTTAATGCTATTTAAAGTTCGTGGCAGAGATCAAATTAATATGAATGACTTAAAAATGTGACTCTTTTTTCAGCTGTTTATTTTTATACAGCGGGTTTTTTGATTAATGATTCAGATTAATTTGAAGTAATGTCGTGCTTTTCCGACCACAATGAGTCAGTGATGTACTGTTCACTCACAGTCTGAGCTAAACGCAATGATTTACACTCCACCCTCACTTTTCTCTCGCTCTGCAGTATATATTACTCTCTCGCCGCATCTCATCTCGCACGGCTTTCTAAAGCAGGATGCAGCGGAATATTGTTTTGATATTTTCATATCTTTCTATTTAATTCACACGCTTACTATCTCAGCTGCTACATTTTCTCCTGTTGCTTCATTTTTGCCTCATCCCATGAAAACACCGTATATGTTTTAACGAGATTTGAAGTTCCCCTATTTTGCCTTCTGGGTGTTTAACTCTTCAGAGAGAACAACAGCTGTCTGCTTTCATCATCTCTGGGACAAAATCATGCGAATGCGTTCTTTTCCCCTTCAAAAATGCTGCTCTTTTAGCAATGGCTTTTTTTTCCTGTAGGTGTGAGTAGGTGGTTCATTTGAACCCTGAACATTAAATAGCTTCAACAAACATCCTGAACAACAGCTCTAAAAATACACAATGGAACAGCAGGGCATCATTCATATGCACAAAGCAGCAGTTGTTTAATTGAATCTAGTTTCACTTGTATAGATTAGGATTGAACGTCAGTAACCTTTTAAGCCTCGTTCACAACAAGATCGATAAAGATAACTATATCTTTTTACTCTGTATTTATCCTTTTTATTTTAAGCACACGCTCGTCTACCTCTTTAAATACTGAAGCTCGTTATAGAAGGTGTTTCTGATTGGCCGTCGATGTTTGCATCATGTTTGTTCATCAGCTGAAAAAAAATAGGTCTGAAAGTGATTCCAGTGATATCTTTTCTATGTGCCTTTATTGTTATAGCTGTGGTGTGAAAGGCACTGTTCTTTAATATTGAGAACTGTATCTTTATATTTTTATAGGTATCGTCCTTGGTGCGAAAATAACTTTTATGATGTTGTTTTGCCTGGTTTAAACTTTCTATTACTGTAACCCTGTAAAATGAATAAATACATAATTAATTGTGATTTTTATGCCGATAAAAAGTGTAGGATTTATTCAAAAACTACTTTTACTCATAAATTCGAAGACAAAAAGTAATTAATTACAAGGTAACCGCAAGTAATACTGAACATTAAGTTGGACGTAAAAACTGATTTTGGTAGATTTGGTAGAAAAAAAAAAAAAAAAGCCTGCCTTAAATAATATTTTTCATGACTTTTGAAAATATATTTTTACAGCATAATCGTGCCTTATCTTTTAAAGAAGACTGTCTTTATTACTGACTTTATCTTAAAGTAATTGCATTCCCGCCCAAATAGTTACAATAAATATTGTCAAATTTAAATGGAATAGCATTAGAGATGCTTCATTCTAACAATGGCAGGGCAAGGAAAGTCAAACTCATTAAAAAAAAAAAAAAAAAACAGTGGCATTTTGGCTGCAGCTATTTACCATGGTAAATAATTTCTAAAACCATATTTCAGGAATTGACTTGAATATATAGAACAATCTCCTGCTGTAGCATTGGACTGAATGCCTGTTTTGTTTGTTTTGGCAAGAGTTTCTTTGGACAGCCTCAAGGTTCTGTTTGTGCTGTTTGGAATGAAAAGCCTTTCAAAAGGTTGATGATTCTGTGCTGACAAGCCCAAACCTGCCTATAAATGCACACGCACACGCATGCACAGACACACACACACCCAAACACATTGATATTAGCTTTAATTACTGCGTGGGTTTGTTTGTTTATCATGGTAACCACTTCAACAAATATTGAAGGAATCAACAAGTCAAGATAATGGGCTAATTTACAAAATGGTGTGAGCAGTGCAACTCTGTGTGTGTGCGTGTGTGTATGTGTGTGTGTGTGGAGAAAAAAAGAGAGGGGACAATCACATGATGCGGGGTTCCTGGCTCCAGCGTATTAATTATCTGATTTCTCTGGTTATAATAGCGCTGATTGAGAGACCCATTTGGACTAAAATAATCCTCCCGCCCTCTTACTCTATCTCTCTGCATCTACTCTCTTTTTATCTCCCTTATATGCTCATCTTCCATTTGTTTTGCCTTATGCTGCCTGCAAATGTACCAAGCTCTTATGCTGGGCACTTGTTATTATGATTTGTCATTTAAATGAACATGCAAGCAATTTAACCAAAAGAAATAAACAACAAACAACTGCAAAATAAAACCGTGTTGTTTTTGTTAACTAAAATCAATTAAAAAGCTGAAATAAAATCAAATAAAATACAAATAGCTAGTGAAATAATTTGATGTTTCATTTTATATTTATATTTTCCATTTCTAAACTACTCTCGTAGTAAAACTACTGAAACCCGAAGTAAAAAATAAATGATAATAATAAATTAAAATAATTTAAATATTAAAAATAAATGTATATAAACAAAACATTAATATAATAACCCTACCAATTTACTAAAACTCTACTAACACTCTAATGGAAGTTAGTTGACATGTTGGTGCAAAGTTATTAATTGTCAACAGAATGTTCATAAGAGACCATCAAAATAAAGTGTAAACAATATGATAATATAATATAATATAACACTTAGGTAACACTTAAAATAAGCAACACTCATTCACTATTAACTACAACTTCTCTCAATAACTTCCTAATTTGCTTCTTATTAATAGTTAGTAGTATAGATATTAAATTAAGTTATTGGGTAGAATAAGGGATGCAGAATAGGGTCAATAAGGCATTAATGTGTGCTTAATTAGTACTAATAAATGGCTAATATTACAGTGCTGAAGTGCTGAAACAAGTGCTGAAACAATTTCACTCAGAAATTTCACAATTACAAAAAATCAGTAAGTAATATTGAATATTGAAAAATGTAAATGTTGAATCTGAAAGTAGACTGAAAACATTTTTTTTTTTACAGTGTAACAATGAAATTCACCTGCCTGGTTTTGATTTATTTATGCATAATTCAAATTTCAATAAGCAAAAAACACACACAAAAAAGTAGTAACTGATTAGTGAAATGATTCTGAAGTCCACCGTATATTTGTGTCTTTTATTATGTCCGTCTTTTCCCCGTTTGCTCAGTCTCTCTGCATTTCTGCTTGCTCGCACACATGTGCACATTTTTCAATACCCTTTTGTTTTTCGTCCACGTGTTTGTCCATTTATCCACAGGAACATGCTTCCAAACATACAAATGCAAACAGGTCTGTGTGGCGTGTTATGATTTCTCTCTCCGAGCAGATGGTCTCCGAGCCGTCTGTACGATCTGTCCTAACAGTCTGTTCTTACTGCGAAGCCCCTCGATTCTTTATTTCTCACATACACACCCATTCGGGTTATCAAATGTTGTTTGGCTTGTGTGATTACGGTTGGTAAGCGGCAGGCTGTTGTGTAATTTTGTCTAATGTCACAGCGCTGTGGGATGACAGAGGAATTCTGTCTTTCTCGCAGGGTGAGAAACACAAGCTAAATATTTCAGCTGTCATATTTACACTCCGTCAAAGACGATGAAGTTTTGTTTTTGTTTTTCTGTTCTTTTTTTTTTGTTTTTTTTTTGGAGATATCCATAAATGTACAAGCTTCAGAAATTAAAATGAGCGAATATCAACACTTCTAACTATCTTACAGTTATAGTAAGCCGCAGAATACACCCGCTCACAAATAGAGGCCGTATGTTGTGTAGGTTGAGGTGTGATTAAAGTCCGGGAGACACAGCATGAAATTCCACCCTTTACTGCAGGGAGAAAAACACATGAGACCTATCAATGGCAACAAATCTTCTCACTTGAAGAAAGCACCCAAACCTACAGCTAAAAACCCTTAACAGATAACCTTCTTATCTAAACAAGACACGTGAAATGCTAGGCTACAATTTTTTTTACTGATCTAAAAATGATAATAATTTACACTCCTGCATGACTTTCTTTATTTTGCACAATATGCCTCAATGTTTGTATGGGAAGTACAGTATCTGCACAATTTTGCACTTTTGCAATTATATGTCAATATGGCTAAATAATAACGATAAAAATCTTGCACTATAAAATAAAAAAATATTTAGGAAACGTGAAGTATACTGTAAATTTATGATACTGATTACAATGCTGATATTTATATTTGTCTGTTATATTGGGAAGTAAAGCTTCTCGTTACATGTATTGGAAGATGTGTTGATTTTGTTTCACAGCTTTTCTGATATCGCAAATTACGTTTCAATTAATTGTGCAATCTTACAGGAAAGCCATAGACGGTTTGGAACGTCACAAATGTGAGAGATCACAGGATGTTAATTTTCAGAAGAACTATCCTTTTAGGAAGAAATGTTGTCTCGATCAGGTGAACATGGATGGTGATTAATCATGATTCATACGAGTGATAATTTAGGAATAATTTACCCCAAAATTTGCAATTCGTTTACACCTCGACATTTCATTCCAGCCTTTTTTTTTCACGCAACTCAAAAGAAGATATGCATAATGTCCAATTAGACTAACCACAGAAAGCACAAGACAGCACCATAAAAATCGCTGTGCCCATATTCTAAAACCTCTGAAGCCGTTTGATAGCTATGTGTGTAAGAGACTGATATTTACAGTAACGTATTCACTGAATATGCCCAAAAAAATCCAAACAAACCAAAAATATAATAATAAAGAAAGAAGCTGGAAAACAGAAAAAAACTAATACGATGAAAGGAACAGAAAAGAGGTGCTTTCAATCCCCCAGGCAAAATATCTTTTGTGTTTTACAAATCATTCAAGATGATAAACAATAAATGAATAAATGATCTGAGCTTCTTCCTTTTTGGGCGAACTATCCCTTTAAGTCTCGTTGTCAGTTATGTAGAAGTAACAAACATCACAAATCTGTCCTCATCTGATTTGTCACTGCTACACAAACAAGCGCTACTTTGCAGCCAAATCCAATTTGCGGCCAGAATGATGCAGCAACTAAATCAACATTGATTCAGCAAAATCAATTACAGATCCTTTTCAGATTTGAGTTGAAAGCTTATACCATATAAGCGTTGGTCTCGAATCTTTTCTGCAGTGCATTGCTGTTGTGCTCATGACCACCTGTGTCGGCAGACGTCTGATGATTGTTATTTCCTGTTGCCAGGTGATGCCGCCCGCCCGCTGTGCATCCTGACCTTTACTCTGGAGCCTGGATTTATGGAACGGATGTGAAATATATCTGTATATATAAAGCAGCGAATTTGCGAGTGCTGAAAAACAATGTGCAAACCCTAGACTGCTGCAACCAAACCCTGTCCTTATTCTTTTGATAGCCATAAAATTGGTACAGCTTTCCTAGAGCCATTTCTATGGTTTCTTGGTGCTCGGTTCCTGCCCTTGTGACCCGCTGGAATATCGTGACTTGACAATATATGAGGTTCCTTGTAAGATGCTGTGGTAAGAAGCAGCAAAATAAATGGAAATGGAAATGCGCAGACTTACAGCGGAAGGCTTCCATCAGAATTCATCATCAGCATTCTGCTTCTCCTGAATGCATCTTTCTCTCTCTCTCTCTCTCTTCGCTCTCTCTCTTCTGTTTTCTAAATCTTTTGTGTTTCTTTTTCCTATTCTTTTGTGTTACTAGAGATAATTCAAGGGTAGATTAACATGTGTACACACACACACACACACACACACACACAAAGGTTAAAGATGTGATAAAATGATGTATCGACTGTCACTGCCCACACTGACAATATTATCTCTAATTTCATCGACACACACACACTCACACACACACACACACACACACACACACTGGGTGAGTGTTTACAGAGCATGTTCTAACTATAAATAGAATTCTGAATTAAAGAGCTGAGTCCATTTAAATTGATTTATTCAGTTGAAAGAATTGGAATTTAAAGTGAATTTAAACCACGCTGCACAGAAAGCTGAAAAGAAATAAACTGGTATTAACTTAAGTGGAAATTAACTTAGAGGAATTTCATCAGTCTCTAACACACACACACGCACATAAAAAAACATTAATAATGATACATAACGATTTTAATGTTTTTTTTTTTTTATTTCAATATCCAACCATATAAATATTATTGGTCCAGAATATTTATATAAAACACTGTTGTTCAGAAGTTTGTGGTTGGTATAAATGTTTTTGAAAGTCTGCACACCAAGGCTGCATTTATTTAATCATAAAATTCAGTGAAGATTTCTTACAACCTAAAACACCTGTTTTTATTTTAGTTTAATTTGAGTAATTTCTATAATGGGGAATTCAGAATTTTCAGCATAAAATATTTCCTGTTATTATCTACGTTCTATGTATTACCAGTTCTAAAAGGATTTTAAAAAACAGTTATTGTTCTTGTGGTAATCGTGCAAAAATATTTCTGCATTCTTAAATACACTTTTTACGATTATTTTGGTGTAAACAAAAAAAGAATAAAATATATCTGAAATATAAATCTTCAGCAACTATATAAATGCCTTTTACTGTCACTTTTGAAATTGATGTAGTCTTGCTAAATAAAAGTTTTTTTTAATTTTTTATTCAGTATTCATTCATATATTAAATTTAAATCTTTTAAAATTAAATAAAGCAAAATTTTCTGTTACTTTGTTAAATAAAAAATTGTTAAATTGAAAAAAATGTAATTATTTTTACTCACAGAAAGAACCTTGCATATCAAGAAATACATAATGCATCAAAACGGATAAGTACAATGTTAAATTGTAGTAATATTTTATAATATTTCACAATATCACTGAATTGAACAAATGAATGCAGCCTTGAAGTGACTTCTTTCAGAATCAGGAAAAAAAAAATCTTGAATGATAGAATGGTAGAATGATAGTTAGTGTATGCTGATCATTTATGACTTGCATACACAGGTGTGACGACTAGCCTCGGTATTCCCATTCCCACAGTGCTGCAGTTAAATCAGGCCAATGACAAAACGCTTTTCAGATTAATTCACTCGTTAGAACGGCACTTCAGAAAGGAGTGTCAGCTCATCAAACGAAGAGGAGAAGTGGGAATCGCTTTCAGTTCATTTTCCTTCTCTTTTTTCCCCTCCACCCCTTCATCCCTGTTTTCCTTTTCCGCCGGTGAGGTCATAATAGCAGTGTTTCCTCTAGAGTCGTGTCATCACAGCAGGTCTAACTCTCTTTCATTCACACATTACCTCCATTCGTCTGTCCATCCATCTTCCTCCTTCACTCGCAATAATTTCACTCATTCATCTCTTTTCAGTCTCTCTCTCTCTAATTCACTCAACAGAGAGAAAGAGAGAGTTCTTGCTGATGCTTCAGGAACACTCTTGATCTTTTTCCCTCCAATTCTTTTTGGCTCTTCCCTTTTTTTTATGCTCTCTGTCCTTTCATTTGCCCTTATCCTCTTGTTTTTTTTTTCCTTAACATGCTTTAACCCCAATTCCCTCTCTCTCTCTTTCTGTAGTTGTTCTTTATGCTAAGCTGAGCATATTTAAGTAGAGTGAGTTAATAGTCTGTGACTCTGGGGTTTAGATTTGGTAATATAAGCTCCAAGGATGACTGAGAAAAGAGGATGAGTCTTTTAAAGAGACAGAGACTTACACAGATTCTGCAGGCAGAACCAGGAGCTGTGCACCATTCAGAAGTGAAGTCAAAACATCTTTAAATTCCTGAAATTGAATTCAACTGAGATGGCAACCCGGACGGGCGTTGTAACTCGAATTTAAAGAAGCAGGACCGAAATGGAATGACCTCTAAATATGGGCTATTTCCATTTATTCTATTATTCCATTATGCCATTACACTAAAAAAATCACACTGTTTTGGTGCTCGTGAAACACTTCTTATTCGTACCGTAACAGTGCTGCCTAACAATTCAGGTTTTCTGGGGGAAAGAAAGTTCAAAAGTCCAGCATTTATTTGAAATCGAAATCCCATCTCACCTCCCATGTATCAGTCAAAGGCACCGTTGAATAACAGTGTTCATTTCATACATTGCTTTGACATTACTGCAGCGTAATGCAAACCTACGCAGGCATAAGGCTACGAATTATTAACCAACACAAAGTTTTCATAAGATCTGTAATATCACAATCTATTTCACTTCTTATAGAGCCGCTCTGATTAGAGTTTTTATAACAGCGCATGATCAGCACTATATCTGCTCCGTTAAACAGGTCTTTCTGACCCCGCTCACCCATGAGATCGTTCCAGTCATTAGGGTAATTAAACTGGTTACTATACCTTTGTGAGAAGCTGGTCTTTGCATACAAAGTGAGGGTTTTTATCAGGCTTCAGTTCGTGAAAAAGTGTTAAAGGAAATTCTTTTTATTCTCACACCGTGTCTGCATTGTAAGAAACACACTTTTTGCTGCTCGCTTGCAGAACATGCCCTGAATTCCAATTTGCATGCTAGGTTATCCATAAATAAAATGTGAGATAAAAATCTGTGCATGCCGTATCATAGCACACAGAATTTTTTAATTTTTTTATTTTGACTAATAGGCCAATGTTTTGCAGCTTCACTAGGTAGTCAGTCCAGGACAGTTCACTTTCAGCCTTTCCAGCTGAGAAATTTAGTTTTTTAAACGTAAGCCCCTAAAATGTACATTTGCATGGATTTTCACATTATTAATTTAGTAAGTGTCAAACATTTAAGCAAACAGTATGCCTCAAGAGGTTCTTTGAAACCAAGGTTTAATTTTTTATCTTATAACCAGTGAAATATATATAATTTTAGCAGTGGCATTAAGTTTCTGACATCAAAACAAGTCGCTTTTTTATTTATATAGCACTTTATACAATACATATTATGTCAGAGCAGACACTGTATGGAGACTGGTCTTATGAATATTAAATAGCTTGCAGTGACATTACTTGGTATTCCTTCTAGAATTCTTTAATGTTAGCAAATTAATATTCATGAGCCATAAAATTTTCATGCTGACTTGTCATTGATATACAATATCCAGTGAGTTTTTTTTTTATTTTAATTACACAGTTTTACTTTAAATAAACTATAATTAACCCAGAGAGTGGGTAAATAGGTCAATGACGAATGTTTGTTTTCAAGCATCAAAACAATAAAAGTTTAATACAGCTTTACATTTTTTTTCTCCCTCTTCATAAATTATATATTTTTTTTCTGAGCAAAAAATTAAAAACTAATCAGGCATTTTTACTATAATTTACAGAAAACAATCTCTAAATGTCATTCAGTGTATTATTATATTAAAAAAGAAACACTGGCATATTTAGACCAAGAATCATTAAAAGATTTTATCCATTTGTATTATTTGTATTGTATTGTTTTACCATATTTAGTATTATATATATCTAATTTATATATGTAATAGGTACAGGTAAGAGTAAGCATGATGTTTAAATTTTATTAATATTACATGTCTAAAAAAATGTTTGGGCACAATTTAATTCATATACTAAATACATCTGAGAAAAAAAAGATTGTTTTATGTCAAGAATTTTTCTTTCAGTTATTAAAATAAAATCAGTTATTTGATCTATTATCTATCGTATTATTTATGTATATCTTTAATTAAAATAGTTTGAATGACAGCCCAAAGAGGATAAACACCAAAGACGTTTTCCATGCATCAGAAATGTGCTTTTGATGTGTGCCAGCACAATTTAAAACCAGTCGAAGGGGAAGTAGCACCCCTGTCATTTAATGCATACGTAGTGCCAATTGGGACGCAGCCACAGTGTTACTCCCTGTCTCTCATACAAAACCGCACACACACACACACACACACACACACCACGTAGCTGCTCTCTGCTAACAGCTGTTTACAGCTTTTTACAGTCAGATTTTTAGACACAAAGAGAGAGAGGAAATACAGAAAAGTTACGGTGTCCCACTCAAGTGGCCGCGCTCCAGCGCCTCTAAAACACCTGTCATAATGAGGGCCACGCTGGACACGCTCCAGTGATCTGTGAGCCAGCGTGTGTGTGTCAGTGTGTGCCATGTGTGTTAATGTGCATTTTGCCTTGCATTTGGACAGAGATCAGTTTCACCTGCAATGGCGCGGAACAGCACAAACACATAAACAGTAAACAGCAAACACAGCGCAGGTGTGGCCAAACATCTGCTCGGGTTACTGTGGTTACAGACTTAATACAGGAGCACAGGCAGTTAAATGCAGCTTTTGGCTGGCTACTCCTGTGTGTGTGTGTGTGTGTGTGTGTGTGTGAGCGAGCGAGTGATTAGTGTCTGTAAATGTGTGCGCGTTCGTACGAATCGCTTAATATGAGCTAACATTCGTCACATTTGAAACCACGAACGATCAGAGCATTTGCAGTCTTTTGTATTTGTGTTTCTCAGTGTTAGCACAGTAATGGGGCCTGTTTACCTAAGAGGCTCTTCTTTTACCCTGAATGCATTCATCTATCATCTTTCCTCCTCCTTTAAATTACTCATCTTTACTTCACAGAATAGCTCCTGTCTTTCTGCCTGCCGCCTTGGGAATTCTCTCCATTTTGCCGATGATTTCTTTTACTAGAGAGGTTTTTCTTTTTCTCTAGTCTCGTCTCTTTCTCTCTCACCTGCACAGAAACTCTTCCACAAAATACCTCAATCCGTCTGTCCTTCCTTTTTAATGGCCCCCGCAACCCCCGCCCCATTCTTCTCCTTCCACCGTTTCTCGTCCTCTCTGATCCCTTCTGTCAGCTGAACTCTTTCATCTGTCCTTTGCCTTTATCTGCACCCCACTCGTCTGTCTGAAGGAGGGATGGAGGGTTCCCCTCTTTCATTTGAGTTAGAGATGTGCTGTTTTATGTTAACATGCCCAGACTGATGCAGATAGAATCTGACAGTTTCTCGTTCTCTCTCAAACACACACACACACTCACACACACACACATGCACGTGCACACACACACACACACACACACACACACAGGAGGAGCAGCAAAAAGACACTTACTCCAGACATAAAGGGCTCTTACAAACCGCAAAGTTTTGGGAGTGACAATTAAATTTTAATGCTCCTAAATTATTGTAAATTATTACGTGTGTACATAATACACAGAGCACAATTTTTTATATTGATGTTTGGTTTTTAGGATATATTTGTCTGAAATAGAACAATTTGAAAATTTGGAATCTGCGGGTGCCAAAAAAAAAACAAACTAGAAAGCTTTTAGCAAGGCATATTACTAATCAAAAATTACATTTTTATATTATTACTTTAGGACATTTAAAAAAAAAAAAAAAAAAAAAAAAAAATATATATATATATATATATATATATATATATATATATATATATATATATATATATATATATATATATATATATCTAACGATTTATGGCATAAAAGAAAAATCTTTTTTGCATTTCCTGCAAAGATGCTTTGAAACTACATGTTGTGAAAAGCGCTAGACTTGAACTGAACATCCGTCTTGATCAAGATTATGTAATTTATTAACTAAAAAGTCAATAGGCTTCATAATGTTCAATTTTAGTCTGGAGCTTTGAAAACAGGAGACACTCGCTGTCATATGATGGCTGATGTAGCAAAATTGTGACTGGAAGGAGCTCAAGTAGAAATTAAAAATCTTGATTTAAAAAAAACAAAACAAAACAAAACAAAACAAAAAAACAAAAACAACAACTTGAGTTTTTTAAACTGCATTTAATTGTAAAAGAGAAGTCATACAGGTTTGGAAAGACATAGGGGTGAGTAAATGATTGTATAATTTATATTATACAGGTTTACTATCCACTTACAACTAAATAAAATGATAGAGTGACTCACTTATTTTGCCTGACCAAATTTTTTTGTTTAAAAAAATTAAGAATAAAAATCAAGTCAATATTTCAATCTGGCAAGACTAAACTGCTGTTTAAAGCTCTTATTTCAATAATAAAAATCAAATCATCCTCACGTATGTTGAAAACCCCTTAAATGATCTTTATATGTTTGTTCGGGGAGCCCTAATGGAACATTTGGGTTTTTTCTTACCCACAGTTTATGTACTTACAAAGTCCAACAAAGATGTTTTTCCACTGCAGTGCTCTGATGCCTTTCTCATGCATGTCTATACAAATGAAGCTGTATTTGCTCGTGGGTAATATTTCAAACTAGTTGGGCTTTGTTGATAATTAAAGGTGATGTAAGCCATATTTGTTTGGATCACCACACATACATCTACAACTACTTGACAGATATCACAGAGATGGGTGCAGTGAGAAATCACACCTGTCTCTGAGACTGCCCTAGGCCTGCAAACAGCAGAACAGAGTCAGGGGAACGGCACATTTTTATTCAAGAACGAAGGGGGTAAATGCCCAAAATAAGGTGGTTAAAGGAATAGTTCACCCAAAAATGAAAATTCTGTCATCATTTACTCACCCTCAAGTACTTTCAAATCTCTACACGTTTTTTTGTTCTGGTGAACACAAAGGAAGTTATTTTGAAGAAGGTTTGTAACCTGTTTTGGGTCACCACTGACTTCCATAGTATTCTTTCCCTACGATCTGAGTAAATGACAGAATTATATGTGTTTATAATAATAATATGTGTTTTTTAAGCCTTTACTTGACTTGCAAAAAGCAAGTTGCTAACAAGTGGCTAAATACAGCATGTACTCTACTTGCTAGAATGTTCTTGAAGGATCATCTCATTTAAATTTGCAATATTTTATATTTACAGATTATTTTGAAAAAACAAATATTTAAAATGTCTCTATTGCCTATATAGTAAAAAACTGCCCAAGATAGCCACCAAATAGGGCGACAGACATTGAGTTGAGCAGAATAAAACATTAACTGAACTTTTCAGGAGTAGCAAGCGGTAGTAACTTGTATAAATATCTGAACTCTGTTTAAACAGAACCAGATTAACCAGATTAACCATTTGAAAGAGAAGTGACAACGCTTTTGAGCTGCAGTGTAAACAGGGTCGTAGAAAAAAAGAGAAAAGGACAAACAGAAACAGAAGAGAAGGAGACAGGGATTGTGTGAAAGGGACACACATTTAGTGCATATTTAAAGCTGATTCAGATAGCATGCAAATGTTTGGTGGTTAATGTGCGGGTGTGTGTGAGGCAGAGTGTCAGTCTCTAAAGAGTTCAGACTATTCTCACGTCTGTGCCACGTTGCTACGGGAAACAGTCTCAAAGCCTATTGTTATAATGGAGAGAGAGAGAGAGAGAGAGAGAGAGAGAGAGAGAGAGAGAGAGAGAGAGAGAGCGAGAGAGAGAGAGAGAGTGTGTGGATGTGTGTGAGTCTTATATAACTGTCTGTACAAAATCCCTGCTTATGAAACGTGCGTTTGGAGACTTTATTGAATAGGATCTCAGTGAGGGGCTGAGTGCAGCATGACATTCTCTCTTCATGAGAGAGTGTGTCTGTGGTGAGGGCTGAGAATTTGTTAAGCTCATGAAACTAAACGCATCTGGGAGGACAGAGAAGAACAGGATGCTGTTGAACCCTTCTCTCTCGTCTGAGTCTATTTCAATAATCATTACTCTAATGGTGCAATAACAAAACCGAATAAAAAATGAATGTTCTTTATTCCTTTGAGAAAAAGAGATGGTGTTTGTGTGAGAGAGACGGAGGAAAAAGCGTAGAAAATGAAAACATTTCTTTAATGGCTGAAAAATTGCGAGATTGTGTTTTAGAAGACAAGGCTTTGTTTGGAAGACAAACTATTGTTTTCAAAGATGACATGTACACACTCTTACGCAGTACACAAATGAAGCCATCAAAGGTACTAACTATTCAAAAACAAGCAGAAACTTTTTTTATGGAGAGTAGTCATTTAAATTTATACATGCATTATAAATATGAATATTGCTGTAATTTAATTAAACGCTGTACATGGAATCCATAGCCAGTTGCTGTGAACATGCAAATAGGTTTGGTATAAATGGGGAACAAAATATTAAAAATGTCCTCACAAATACATGAAACATGCTGAAAGTCCACTAATGAGGCCATCAGAAGTGGTGCTCATTACTTGAATGGCTGATGTTACTTTGAAGTATTTATGTGGTAAGCTACTTCAGTGTACCAATATTTCAAGAAAAACCATGGTACGTTTCCAAAAGTAATGATAGGGCATTGTACCTTAAGTGCTTTCATGTACTGTTAGTGCTCTTTCTGGTTGGAATTAAAAAAAAACCCCAAAAAAACATTTTAATACCTGCTGAACAGGGTCATTGAACTTATTGAGGCCTAAGGATCAGAAAAATTAGCATTTTTTTTTTTTTGTAGGTTTTTTTTTTTATAGGTAAATATGCTCTTTGTCCAACACTCTGTTTGTTCTAGCCAAGCTATTGTTTGGCTGATCCATTGAAAAGAGCTGTCCAAGTTTCATAAAGCTTTGTGGGATCAACATTAAACTGTCGGTAACAATCAGCGACTGCCAATAACGTGGCTATCGGCGAATGGCCAGAATCATAGATCGGTAGAAATATTGCACGATGCAATGTGTAAAAAGACAGTATAATCAGTTATGTCTCCACTGGATGCTGCAAATTCCTTGTTTGTAATGTGTTTTTTTGTTTTTGTGTCATAGCGCTGGGACACGGCATCACATTATAGTAAGGTGCGTAAAATTTGAGGTCACACATTTTAGGTATTCAGCCAATCATAACGCACTCGAAAGCTGACCAATCAGAGCACACCTTGTTTTAGAACAATGGGCTTTGTAAAAATCTACCGATTTCCGAAATCAGGGCTTAGAGGAGAAACATTAATGTGCAATATGTGGAAAATATTGTTTTATGAGCATTAAACAGCATAAACACGTTACATTACACCAAGTACACAATATAGTGTTCTTTTTAGCAACATCATACGACCCCTTTAAAAAACACATTTTTAGTGTTTAAAAAGAATGTATACATTATATTAACTCTTTTTTTTTATCTTGTCTTTGTGTAATTGTTTATTTTGAATGAATCAGTGATTCAATAATGAACAATGATGATTCAATAACTCATTTCCTCTTTAAAGATATGTATCATCATTCACCAAGAGCCATCTATATTGTACATTTTAGAAATAAGTGTATTTTCAGGTGCAGCTGCACAGTCTTGTCTACTGCAATGCGTACACAAGTTTCATTATAATGACGTGATTTGAAAATATCTCAAAAATAGCTGCTGCCCAACAGTCATCTTCATAAATGCCAAAAGATAAACACAAACTTTTATTTTTCCTTTGTGCCTTTCAGATTAATTAATCCTGCTGCATTGGGACACACTTGTCTCGGTTTTTGAAGTTCAGTTGTTGACTGGGCCACACAAATACTGAGCCATGAGAGATTTTACTGCTGATCCATACAAATACAATATGATTGTCAAATAGTCATACCTATAGAAAAATACAACATACACCAACCAAGAACCGAGTATGTAAAATATGTATGTACAGCTGCTCACTAAATAGCCATATAGTCTACAGTGGTTTAAGAATTGTTTAGACTCAATGGGTAGTTAAAAACAAGAATCATTTACTTGCCCTTATATTCACTGGTTTGACTTTATTAACTGTCTGCAAAATCCTTTTTTAAAAGACAGTATTCCAGCTTTGATTGACATGGCGGCGAATACATGATTTTTTTTTTTTTTTTTTTTTTATGAGCTTTTTCTTCAAGATTTTTACTTCACGTTTTATAAAATAGAGCTAGCCTACGTCTGTGAAAGAATCATAGTATCATGATGTAAACAACTGAGTGATATGTTTCTTTGTTTATCATGAAAACATCAAGTTTAAATTGAGGTTGTTTTCTAAAGCTTTTAGCTGTAAGATGTTGATATTTTTGCTCTGTTTGGTCCAGATCTGTCATTTTAACTGCACAGCTGCCATGTCTGTTTGGCAACAAACTCTGATTGACAACGTGTAGTCTTGAACCCCTGCTGAGGGTTTCTTTTATGAGCGTGTGTGTGTGTGTGTGTGTGTGTGTGTGCTTGGAGCATGTATAAGGCTGTATGAGAGTTTATTAAGTATGCCATAGCTGGAGGTCGTACCCTATACGTGAGTGAATGTGTTAGTATACATACAAGATGTGTTCAAGTGTCGGGGGAGAGTAATTTTCTCGTTACAGCATGATGATTTACTTCTGCACACCTCAACTGGATGATGATAGTCCACTCAAAAAATAAAACTGTCATCATTTACCCACCTTCAGGTCATTCTAAACCTGACAGATGTGTTGTCTTCTCTCTTAGATTTGAATCATAGATTCGACACACACACCCACCGAATACACATACATATATATAGCATATATGTTGCAGTGCTTTCTGTCATATTTGCAGTATATTAGTTTTAATTTTTGTTGTCTCAAATTCTTGAGTCATTTTATTAATGCGGTAACACATTTCTCCATCTGGTACGCACTTGTGAAACTGTTACCTGGCAAATTCGAAAGTATTTTTGCTGGAAAAAAGTTAAATGCCTTGTAGATGAGAACAGATGTTAGCTGAAAGCACTGCTGCTCACACTGCAAGTGAAAGTCAGTCGTCTGTTAGAATATCTCTTGTTGTCTTGTCTGTAAAAAATCTGTCCTGTAGAAAAACGCGTGTCAACCCCATCGAGGCGTTAAACGTGGTCTTGATGAATTTTGTTATAATAAAGTCTTTTCTTATAAAGAGAGTGACAGGTAATTGGGAACAAGCATGTTTATGTCATAATTGAAGGCAGTGGGAGGCTTAATGCATCCGCTAGATGACGAATAAAATGTCAGCAATTTGCATAAAAGATAATCAAAGTTTTGTCAAATGGTTTTTGTACAGCAGTTAAACAATTTTCACTTTTTAGCATTTATGTCATGTTATGTAATATCATTATTTCTGAGGTGCAGTGGAACATATGCTGTTAATTACTGCAGAGAATAATTTCGACAGTTTGTAAAAACGGACAAAATGTACAGTATCACACTATTAGTGCAAGTTTTTTGGGACAAGCCACTGACATAAAACATAAAATACCCGCAGCACATGTACTTGTTAACATGACTAGTATGACCAAATCACTTACTAGCTTTGTCTGTGCAAAGTTACATCCAATTTCTCAAGTCATCATCATGTAAAGCCAGTGTAACGTTTGCATAATACACAGGGAAAGGACTTGTTTACAAAAAAATCCACCCACAGGAATTACATCGGTAATGCATAACAGAAGTTCAGCCGCCTAGAACGGTGATGACACCACTAAAATGACTTGGGCAATATTACAGCACAAATACCACATATTTTTGTACGGATGAATTCATATAAAAGCTTTTACCAAAAACGTGTGCAGTACTTTTCTGCTTTTAAGCTTTCCAGAATGTCTTCCCCCATAGACTTCTATGCTGTAAGTGGATTAATGTAAACCTGTTTTTTTGCTTGTTTTTACAGACTGAGCGAGAAGGCAATTTTTTTTTTTATATTCTCATCGTTGGAGACCTAAAAATAATACAATGTTACAGAGAAAACAACCCAGTTTTTCCAAGTCAAAATTGTCGCAATGTTTGAACTCAGGAGCATTCCTTAAAGAATTGTGACAAACTGCATTTTTTCCTTTTTTTTTATAAAACTAATAAGATCATCATATATAGTGCCTTGAACACCCCTCTAGCCTATAAACTTTTCCTTTTATTTCCAGCATGTTATTGCCCATGTACAGATTTACTTTAAAAGAGGCTGAAATTACTGACATCAAGATGGGAGCTCATATCTGCCTTTCCAACTTTCTCTAGCTAGCAACCAAGATAACATTAACGAAATCAATACGCCTGAGGTCATGTACTTTTTTTTAACGCATCAACATCTCGAATTCAAAATGGCCACTAGCCCGGGGCTCCTCATTCGCCTCCCATGTGAGCCAATTTTTTGGTCTGGTTGACTGGTTAAGTTTGACACACGACAGAATGCAAGTGAAATGCTTTCAATAAGAGCTTGCTAGTCGGCAGCTGAGGTGTGCTCACAGGATCAGAACGGCAACAAGCTGACCTTGAGAAACATATTGTGAATGTGAAATCTGTGAATGTGTTTCAAAGTGAGGGAAAACTGAATTTTCTCAAACAAAACAACAAACAAACTCTTTCTTTCAGTTCTTGGAAAAGCAACAGCTACCTGGCAGCAGTTAGTATTGTGGCAGCGCTCTGTTGCCCATAATTGACGGTGCACTCCTGACTGAAGGGAGAGAGGGAGAAAGAGGCTGTCCGTGATCATGGAGGTGGAAGAGGGGTGAGGCTCTTTGAGGTTATCTCACACTGAGGGAGTGGAGCAGAAGTCGGCGGCGGTTGAGAGTTGCTGTGTGGCCTGTGTCTGCTTAGCTAGTGTCTAGGGAGAGAGAGAGAGAGAGAGAGAAAGAGAGAGAGAGACTGGAGAGGTTTCCACACAAAACTGGGGCACCAGCATCTTTTTTGCTGATGAACTCAAATCTGTGTCAGATGTGTTTTTCTCCCACGTCACCTGCTGCCCACGTGCTTGTGTTCTGGCCCATCTTAGATGCTGAGATCCATGCGGTGTGAAAAGCACGGTGACTCTGATTGGTACACAGAAGGCTTGTCTTCACATGAGCTATAATCAATTATTCATGCTGGCAGCAACAAGTCGCTCCTCTGATAATGCAATTAAAAATTAAATGGAGTATTTTGATAAACAAAACACAAGGATTTTACGAAGTCTTGTAAAAACTGTAAAAAAAAAAAAAATACTTATCTAAATGTGAGTACGAGTTAGCTCGGAATCACTCCCACGAGACACCATAAGGCATTCTAGCAAGGCTAAAAACCTCCTTCGGTATACATATGTGGACACATTTAGACACGCTGTGACTCACTCCTGTGCTCTTAGACATTGGCTTTCATTCTCTCTCTTTCATGTACGTGCGCTGATATAAACATAATTGGCTTCCTTACGTTCAGTCGGTAATGCAGATTGAGTCTGCTAAGGTATTGATGCATGAATCACGCACACACACTCATGGCACATTCGCCCATTGTAGCAGGCCTGCTGGAGCGGGAATGACTCGAATCATTAAAAATTTCATCCTGAGAGCCTCAGATCATCCCATTACACACGCATGGGGGGATATACACACACACCTGTTTCTTTAGTGTGAAAGAATATGCATTGCATATCTTTCAGAGGTCAATCATCTAAAGCTGAATGAATCCTTTCATTATCTTTTGTGGTGGCGATATGGAAATATTCTATTCTATTCTATTCTATTCTATTCTATTCTATTCTATTCTATTCTATCCCTTCTTGTGTGTCAAAGCTAAGTTCTGATAGTTTGATATCTGTATTTACTAACAGGTGTGACTTGTCCTGCAGACAGATATGTGTATGAACAGGAAAACTATATATATAGTAACGATCATAGACTTTTCTTTGTGTTGTCTTTTCCCTCATGTGCTCTGTGTGACTTAATTTCTGACCTAGATTTGTTTATTATGTTCATTTGTGTATTGTTTAATTAACATCATTACCTTCCCCTTATAAGTTCCTTTCCGTTCAGTGTTAGTTGGTCCGTTCTCATCAACATCAGTGTGTGTGTATTGCTACCCTACTTGTTGGATTGATTCTTTGTTGATAATAAATGGCTGTTTTTTTTTTGTAATCTTCATCTTCGTGTACTCCATAACAGAAGACCGGACCCAGACAGTAAGCAGCATGCAACAACTGCGTTTTATTTTTCCCCAGTGTTCGTTTTTTTTGGGTTTTTCCATGAAAGATCCTAATGTCCTCATCCAGCAGGGGATCGCTCTCTTGAGAACTACATGGATGACTTTGTGGTCCTCGCCGACCCGACTCACTGCCCCGACAGATGCCTCTACACGTTTTATCAAAAAGGACTGAACACCTAAACCCGAGCACAGCTGTCTGGGGACGGTTCTTTGAGAGAGCCTAGCCGCCTCCAGTGACTGCACCTACTGTGTGCCCCTAATTAAGAGCGCACCCTGTGCCCGATACTCTAGAGTGCCATCCAGTGACTGCTCCTCAAAAGCTCCTTCCTGATTTCAGCCCAAAAGGACGCTCACCATCCCACTCGTTCCTGTCTCCTGGCTCCACCGCTGGCTCACCGCTCAGCCCCACTGCTCACCCTCAGCCCACCACCTGTATGCTAAATTCACCATGGGTCAGCCAGTTTCCATTGGCATCATGGCTGGAGGATCAGCCCTTTGACCGCACCAGCCTTTTGACCCATCGACTTCACCCAGGCTCCATGCTCCCCCTTCTTCACCGTGGCCTGTCAGTCAACTAGCCTTGATCTGTCGTTGACCATTCACCACCTCTGGACTCCACTCTTCCAGCTCTATCAGGCTCTTCCTTCAACGTGGCCTTCTAGTTCCCCACCTCCATAACCGTTGCCTGCGCCATCTGCTTCACTTTGGCCCTCCAGATCCTTGGCCCCACCCTGGCTCATCGGCTCTACGCCTCTGGCTCCTCTTCCACGTGCTCCACTGCCATCGGTTATCCCCCTGGAGTCAGCTCTCATCTGCTCCACCCTGGGTTGCCATCATGGCTGTGGCCTGGGTCCTGCTGGACTCCTCCTCCTCCAAGTCTCTCCTGGCTCCTCCCCTCTTTCGTCTTTCCCATGGACTCTGTTTGCCGGCCCCCTCCCAGGTGTTTGTCTTCCTCCTGAACCACTTCTTTTTGGATAATTAAAGACTTTTTTCTTCTTCATCTTCGCGTGGTCCTTACCACACATTTCCATGATTATATAAAACACACACACACACACACACATTTATATAATATACACACACACACATTGTGTTTCTATGTTTTATTACGGTATTTATTATTGTTCTACAGCGACCATACATTTAAACCTGCCCCTTACAGGAAACTACTGGCATTTTTATATTGCCAAACATTTTAATCTTGTATGTTTATAAGCTTATTTACTCAAATAAGAAATATCCCCACATGGTCAAAATTTACTGGTATTCCTATCCTTGTGGGGACATTTGGTCCCCATAATGTGATAAATACCTACACACACACATTTTGTAAGTTTTTTGTTTAAATGAAATGCATTTTTGTGTTTCTGAGCAAAATATCACATAATTTCCCTGATTTACAAAATTTACACACTAAAATGTCATTCAGTGTAACAATCTTGTTAGGCATATTAACAACAAAATCAATTAATGACACATTTGATATACTAATTAGTTGTAATTTTACATGTTTTAAATTTGCTAGTATTTTATAGGTTTAAGATTTTTTGACTCATTTAGAACACAATACAACCTAATGTGCTTATATGTGCATCGTTCTTATATTTTAATATGTATAAGTTAGAATGTTTACAAAAAATATTGTGTTGCACTGAATGAAAATATAACATTATTTCAAACAAATTTTGCAATCTTATTCCCCAAAAGCTTAAAAGTAGACACTTTACTTACATTTAATGTGCTTTCTGTGGACATTCAGGTACATCTCAAAAATTGGAATATCATTTTTTCAAAAATATTTCAAGCCTGTATTTTTTGAAATTTTAATGATTGTGGCTTACGGATACTGTAAACCCCAAATTAATGTCTCATAAAATTTGAATATTACATAACATCAATAAAAAAGGAAAATTTAAACAGAAATACCAGGCTTATGAAAAGTATGTTAATTTCTTGGTTGGGCCTCTTATTGCATGAATTACTGCATCAATGAGGTGTGGCATGGATGCAGTCAGTGTGTGGCACTGTAATGGAAGCCCAGGTTGCTTTAATAGCAGCCTTCAGGTCATCTACACTGTTGAGTCTGGTGTCTCTCATCTTCCTCTTGACAATACTCCATCAGGGTTCAGGTCAGAGTTTTCTGGCCAAACAAGCACAGTAACAACATGGTCATTGAACCAGCCTTTGGTACCTTTGGCAGTGTAGACAAGTCCTGCTAGAAAATGAAATCAGCATCTCCACAAAACCTGTCAGCAGAAGAAAGCATGAAGTGCACTAAAATGTCCTAGTAGATGGCCGTGTTGACTTCAGAAAATAACAGGTAATTCCTGAGCTCCAGTTTGGGTGTGTCTGTTTTCTGTTGCGTTCAGTACGTTATTGCCCTGTTTAAGTTAAAATAAAAAAAGAAGTCAATGTTGATGTGTGTGCATAACATAACTTGTGAAACATCATACATATCATTAAAAACACATTCACATTCAAGGTTTAGGAGAAAGATTGTATAGAATACAGAATCTGTTTTTATGGCAATGTGTAAATAGCATATTTAGCACTACAAATTAGACTGGAAATGGCAATGCGCTGCTTATTTGCATGCATGCAGTTGTCTACAGCTGTTTAATGTATGTACACAACAGTATATTTAAGTACAACCCTGTTTCCCTAACCTGAGCCTAACTAATCACAGTGCACAGGTCTACACAAACATTCAGAACCAGTGCCAGGTCAGAGGTCACAGACAGTGCGTTTTTATATGCAGACAGACAACAATATTGTTATGGCAGTGATTACCAGCAATGGATATCCTTGAACAAGTGTGTTTGTATAAATGAACTCCCAGTCTTCTAGTTTAGGTAGCAAAAGATACTATACATATTTAATATTTGCAATAAATATTGCATAGCTACATAGTTACTAGGACTGCATGCTCACAATACGCCGTGTGTGTGTGTGTGTACCCATCCTCCCCATGGGGTGTAACATATGATACTTCCTGACTTAAAATTCAGGGCACATGCACACATTGTGGCTTCTAATAAATGTTTCTGAGGAGTTAAATGTATTTAGAAACAAATGGCAGACTGCTCTCTTTCCTCCTTTTCTTTCATGTATATTTGAGGAGCACTAATGCATTTGTAGTGTCTTTCTGCTGCTGCTCATCACTTCTGAATTACAGCAAATGACAGACCGTCTTTTTTTTCAGTATATACGTGCATGCGCATGCCATTTGCAGGCGAACTGAGAATTTAATGATTTTTACATTGAGAGCTCTTCTAATTCTCCGGTCTAAACAAACGATTTACTCTCTCTTTCACGCACACACACACACACACACAAATGTATAAAGGAAGTCTTTCTATAGCCCGTCTCTCTCTTTGAAACCTGCACTCTCTCTTGCATTTCCGTCATGTATGTATAAGACCGGCACGCTGCATACGGAACAATCTGGGGAGTTTATACGGGTTATTCTGTGGATAAGCTGAATTAGTCACGTACCAGAGTGGCTCCAGTGGAACGTACCCTGATCAGTCTTTTGGTTGGTTTGCTTTGAGTAAGATTCTCCTCATGTCTTTCTCTTGACAGCTGGAATCCTAACTGGGAATAACCACATCCCTAATCCTGTGCGAAGTGAGACCACAGAGCTATTTATGCTACACGGAATGCTTCAGATATATCTAGCTTGAAGTCGCCGTGAAATCAAAATGGACAATTCTATCGAAGTGTTTATTTTACATGGTTCGTCCTTGCATATCTTATACATTAAATTAATTTATTGTTGTTTCGATCAAAAACATCAACTTCCCCTTGACAGTGACAGCTCTGATGTGAGCACCAGGAGAGTAAATCCCTCATCTCCACCGGTCAATCACCAGAGATCGCAAACCGCAACAATTCAATGATCCAATCAATAATCAATAGACAAAGTCAGCTACATATTTTTCCTGTTTGAGAAGCTGCTTCAGTCAGATGCACAACACAGTAAGAAAGAAAAAACTGTCACACTTTCTGTTTCATGCTGACTTTAACCCTTATGTTGTTTTCTGGTCATTTTGATCCGGAGAGGATTTTCCTTTCCCTGAAAATGCTTTGACTAAACATACTGACTTTTCTCACATATAGCATCCAATAAGCCATATAATAGTGTAAAAACTCAGTGTATAACAGCTTATAACTTATTTCAGAAATCAGGTTTTTTTGGACCCAAAACCTGTTATTCTTATGGGGCTGTAGCATATAAACATAGTGTATAATAACTTATGACTTTTAATAGATGAATAGATTTTATTTTTGCCAACTTGTTACTTACCAGCTTATAATTATGATTGAATTTTTTTAATTAGATTTATACTTTTATTTTATATAAACAATATTCATTCCGCAAAAATAATGATTTCAGAACTTTAATAGAGTCTTGCCTGTCACATGACTCCATTACATTGCATGTTAAATTGAGCATTCATAATTTACACAAGTATGTCTATTTGTTGAAAGGTTACAGAGTTGAGAATGTTCTGCTTATAACAGGAATGACCCTCTTAACCCTTGGCAGACAATAAAGTAATGTGTCAAGAAGGACGTGACTGATATTACTTCCAGTTAATTTGTTCCTGAGGAAATGGAAAGTAAACACATTGGCTTCCATCACTAATAATGCATATGCAAGTATTTGTGTGTAAAATCTGTTTGTGCGCGCTGCCACAGTTGTCTTGATGAAATCATAAAGTAAGAACCTTTGCTAAAAAGTACTGTTACTTTTATTTAGAACTTTACTTTTATTCATAGGTATTTCAGAGCACAAATGATGTGCTTTATCTTAGATATGTGGTGCATATAATAAGCAGCCTGTAATGTATTTACAGATCCAAAACTAAATTTTGTCTAGACTATATAAAAAATATTTATTGTCTTTAACTGGCTATAAGAATGTGAGAGTGAAAAAGCTGAGGCTGTGTGAAAGCACTTATATGGAAATGGTTTAGGTGTGTTTTATGCAAATTCTATCTGATGGCACACCCTCTCTTATAATTAGAATAACCTGGATTCATCAACATGCAATGAAGGTAAGAACAAATTGATGTGCATGGGAACCTGTCAAAACTTTGCATTAGCGTTATTGTGCATGTAAATGCAGCTATTAGTGAAGGAGTCTAATGCATTGTGGGAATAGTAGTGTGTCATTGTTTTAATTAAAACATTTGAAATGTATGTATGAATCATTCCTCATATGCACATAGTTTTTGTGGGTCTGTAAAAGTTCTTAAGTCTTAATTCATCTCTAAAAAGTACATATAACAACTTGTTTTCTGAGAAACTGAACAAAATTGAGTTTATGCCTAAAACAACAGCAAACATCAGTCAATGGGGTATGAAAGCTTGTTTTCACTTGGAATTAAGTTGTTTTTCATGAGCCCATTGGCAGACATAATCAATTTCTCATAAAGCAAGACTTCTTATTTATGTCAATTTGCTTCTCAAGTCAATTATCTTTAGACATTTGCTTTGGAAAACAAGACAAACATGCTGAAAAGGAGCATCAGTTTTTTCATTGTCATTAGAAGGTACAGTAAAAGTTAATTCAGTAATCTAGTAGTTGGGAGCCAGCTTGCTAATTAGAGACCGTATTGACATATTGTGTTCCATTCAGTTTATTCCTTAAATTTGCTTTATTTGGTAATAAATATACCTTCATAAAACCTGCAGTAACCTTGTTCTAAAATGAATTTTCTGAGAATCAAAATTGCGTAAGACTTCTAAAAGACTCTATGTTTCAGTTTCTTCAATATAACTGAATTTTTTTCTTGCTCTATTGACCGAACTCTCTTGTTTTAAGCACAAAACTCATTTAGCGGAGTTTGTGCGTGATATTTTTTATCATGTATGATGACAAGACAAAATAAGTGGTTTAAAATAGGATTTTTTGCCATGTGTCTGTAATGCACAGAACGAAGCCTCATTATTACATGGACCTAGCTGTTTTCCTGATGTGTTTTTCTGTCTTTAGCTTGCGTCAGCTGTATTTAGTGGAAAGGATGCTTCCTCCAACATGCTGAGATGTTTATGTCAGTGCTGTGGGCCACACTTTTTACTGTTACCCAGTGAATGCTGCCCCAGATCTCTGCAGTAATTACTTTGCAGTAGGTACTTTAGCTCACAATAAGAGAGCGAAAACTTAACAAGACGAAATCTTACAATAGAGGCATGGGAGCGATAACGAGACGGGAAAAACCTGTCCAGATTCAGCCGCAGATGTGAAACAGCCAAACAAAGAAAGGTTCCAGGATTTTTTGCAGTCCCATGTTTGGGGGTTTTGCTCCAGGTTTTGGCAGAGAGATACAGTAGACTGCGAAAGAGCGGGAGATTGTTAAGATAAATAGTTGATGAATTCTGAAAATATTCATATGGGTGAAAAAGTGAGAGGGAAGAGATGGGAAATGTTCCTTTCTTGTTAGCCGCTGAGGCCAGACTTCCTTGGCTCTGTTTCACTGAGCCTCAATTGGCGAAAGAAGAGAGGGAGAGGAGGAGAGTGGATTGAGAGAAAATTGAGAAAGCCAGAGAGATACAATACAATGAAAATGTTCACGCTTTCTTTCATTAAGCTCTGCAGATGAATTTTACTTCAGTTAAATATTCTAATGTTTTCAGTTTAACACCTAACATCCATTTGAGTTGACGAGAGGCCGGTCTTGTCATATTTCATTTTGTGATGGGCTTTTAGTGTAGTCTACAGTTTCTCTCTCTCTCTCTCTCTCTCTCTCTCTTTTTGTCTAGCATATGCAACTAAAAGTGTTTGGCTTTTACTGCTGTTTGCTCTCACTGTACTCTATACAATTCACAGTAAATATACCTGAACCGCAATAAACCCTGTTTGACAATCATGTTTACAGTGTGAGGGGGCGGTAGAAAGGTAATATATTACATACAGGAAACAGCAGTGTATTATGGCATTATTAGAATAAATTAGAGTGAGAGTAAGGCACTGTTGTAATGCTTCGGATAAATTTTACAAAGACACAATCTTTCTTTCTTTCCTTTTTTCTCTTTTTTCCTGATATTACTCTTCTACTTCTTCGTCATCTTCTTAGTTGTCTTATTCTCCCTCTTCCTTTATCTCTTTTTTAAAATGTTCTCTTCCTCTTTTTTTTCTTGGCTGTACTATGATCTAATTTCATCTTGTCTCATCTTACCTCTTACTATCCTTTCTGTCCTGTCTTCTCATCTGGTCTCACCTCTTGATCTCGTCTGTTCTCTTTGACATCTTACTCCTTCTCTTGTTTCTTCTCTTTCTCGCCTTGTGTCTTTCTGTTTGTCCTCGTCTTGTCTCGTCTTTTGTCTTTATTTGTACACTCCTGTCTGGTATCTCTCCATCTGAAGTCTTGTGGCCACTTGAGTGTCTTTCCCACAGAGCACAGTGGTCAATGTCAACCAATACATGATCAATAAGGACATGTAGCTCTCTCTCCCATTTGCGTGCACACACACACACACACTCACACACACACACACACACACACAATAAATCCTGCATTGGGTGTGTGTTTACAGCTGATGTATGTGTTTACAACACATGCCCGATTCCCTGAATGTTGAATATGGATATTTATTTTAGTTAAACTCTTAAGATCTGACCTTTCCTTCCTTTCTTTCTTGCTCTCTTTCTCTCTCGCTCACTCTCAGGGAGTGGTCATTTACATATGGCCTAATTCTGAAGAGAGAGAGAGAAAGAAAAAAAAAGAAAGAAATTTAATGATGTTCAATGTTCATTTATCTCTCTAGGGCTGGAAAGAAAGAGAGAAAGAGAGAGAGAAGCTTTGGCATTAATTAATGATGGTAATATTGCAAATGGGTACCAGGATACCAGCATCATTGCAACACTTAAAGCATAATAGCAATTTTTGAACTCCTGAAAGAGTGGTTTGTGCTTTAAAAACAAGAAGTAGATTTTTCTATAGAAACTAAAGAGCCAGTTTTAATATAAACAAACAAAGTTGCACAGTACACTGCGAGGAATTATAACAACACCCAGTGGTTTGTCCTAAATCTGTGCAGTGTGACGGCGGCGGTGGCTTATTTATTTCTGTGTCAGGTTTTGGAGCAGCTGTGCCGGCTGCAGGTGGAATTGCAGAATTTCGGTCCTCTGAAAGCACAAAGCACGGTCTCTGCTCACAAACGCTGGATGACTGCATCCATACCCTCCAAAACGACATTACGCACCCTCAGCACTCAACCCAGCCATAGTTAGCGAATTTGAAATGCTCGAGAGGATGTGGACAGGCTCACCTGTTTCTCTGGCATTTTAGAAATGGAGATGTACTTGACTTAATAGTTGTGTGGCTCACAGGAAAAGTGATTATGGTATTCACTCTAGAGCAGCTCTCTATAATTCAATAGAACTGAACTGAGTAAAATGGAACTTCAAAGTGTAGGCAAGAGAGAGAAAGAAAGATTTTTGCTTAGAGGAAGTTTTAATGGGTTTGCATGTTATGTTCTAAAAGAGTCTTACTGTCACTCTTGGCTCCATTAAAAATATTTTCTCTTCATAAAGCATCAAATGATGAAAAGAGGAACAGCAGGAGAGAATTTAGGAGAGATTTATTTTTTTCTTCTAATTTTGCTTCCCTCTCTGTCTCCTTTTCAGACAGTCACAAACACCTGCTATCAAAAATGTCACACACACTCTCACAAACAGACACAGATTGGCATTCTCCCTCCATCCAGCTGCCGGGACATCGCCGCCTCGTAGATTTTCCTCACTGTTGTAAACACATTAATTAAAGACGTTAATTGATTAGGAGATAAAACGGTCATTAAAAATGAACTTTGTTATCGTTCCACCCTGCTGAGTGTCCACGGAGCGACTCTCTCTCTTGTCTGATGGAGCGCACGCTGGGAGTGGGTGTGTAAGAGCTTTCTACCTGCTGGGTGCTGGGATTTTCAGCTCTTTTGTTCCTCTCTTGGCCTGCACTTTTTCATAATTGACTTTGCGTGACAATTTGGTTAATTTGGTGAGAGGTTCTCTGTTCTCTTTCCGTGGTCATATAGTACATTACTGAAACCTATTGATAGCATTATTACTATAATTATGACTATTTTATTTTTCATTTTTACCCACCTTTTCTCTTTGAGTTAAATAGGCCATTTTTCTGCAATACTGACATTGGCCTACAAAAGTTGGGAAGCATCCTGGGAAAAGTGAGATTTTTTTATTATTATTTTTTTTTACTGTATCAGCAATTTTTTTTCTTGGCATAAATGCATTTATAGCAAGTTGCAGATATCACTGAACAAATAAAAAAATGATTTTCTTTTTGTTACTAGCAATGGAAAATTATAGGCATTCACAATTTAATGACATTTATTTTGTTTAAAATTGTATTGATTTATCTGTTCACTTGTATTTCATTATTTTGACCATTATTGGTGAAGTATACATTTATAGCTTCACGAATTAACATTAGACCAATTAGAACACAGTTTTGATATGTTCAGAATTCATATGTTTAATGTTTTTATAGTTTGTGCTTGTCAGTGCAAAATAACAACAACAACAACAACAAAAAAAGATGTTTGCAAGAATTAATGCTGCTTTTCTTTTATACCCGACCTGACTTTGTCTGGATCCTTTGGAGGGATCCTGCATATGCAAATGCAGACTTCATATGCCAAATGAGCAGCATTGCTTTGTCGCACACACGCCATGGCTGGCTAGCTTTAGTTAACTTTTTTTTGGTTGGTGGCCATTCAAAAGTAACCAGACATTTTCTGACCATTTTTTCTGCAACACAGGAAACACCAAAATTGTATTATTCTTTATATTTAAGATATTGAATCCAAAAAAATAATATACACATGTACCTTGACATTTCTAGGTACAGAAGCGTGATTTTGTATGTTTTTCAGGAATGCACTAGTTTACATGCAATGCAATTAGAGTTCATTCAGTACAAGTATAGGTTATTAGTGTAAATATCTTCTTTTAATCTTCTCTCTCTTCTCTTTCAGGTGAACTACTGTCATAGTTACTGACCAAGTTAGTTAAAGTTCATTTTGTTTAGCAGCTACATAAGGTTCATTACCGTCAGATCAGTGTAACAGTAGATGTCAAGGGCACCATGAAGTCAGGATATTTAATTTTAAGTTAATAAACAATTTGTCAGTGTTATTTATTTTTTTTATTAAAGTGAAAATCACTAGGACTATCTTCAATCCTTCAATTGTCATTCTCACAAAACTGCCATTCATTAGATGCAATGCTTGCTTTCCAATCAATCCAATCAATTTCGTATGGACAAAATCAAGTCAATTCTTCTCGTTCGATATGCCATTTCACTCAATATACAACAAAACAGAGATTCAAGGCTGCCACTTTAAGTACGTTCCCCAAAAACCAAAAAGCCCTCACTTCTGCATTCACATGCTTTCATTAAGGTTGATTTTGTAATGTTTCTGGCCTCCAGATTGCGTACTTCACATACTGTAGCTTCCGCAGGTAGATTACACTTCCGCTTTCATACAGCCTGTGGGTTTTCTGTTGAATCGAATAGAGTTTGCAGTGCAATGCCCAATCCTTAAATAACAGCCTCTGTGATAAGCCTGCTTTACAGTGTGTCAGGTTCACAAAACAATCTGTGCTGAAATGTGCCACACAAACCGCTGAAGAGAGCTTCTGGGTTAAATACAACTTAAGCTTTATCAACAGCATCTGTGGCACGCTTACCACAGAAAATCATTTTGACTCATACCTCGGCGTGTAGCAACAAACAAACAAGAAAAATATTTAGTACTTAGACACATTCTCTCTTTTGTGGTGAAGATGGTTTAGATGAAGGGTTTTTTTCTGCTCTCTCTTCTTTTCTTAGAAAATAAGAACGCAGACGTGTGTTCTCACCACGGAGATGTCCAAGCAAGCAGCTAGCCAGGGTTTAGAGGACCGTGGGGAATGGGAGTCTGCGGTTACAATGACAGGGAACACAGTCCGAAACAGGAGACGGGAGGCCCACGTGCCGTTGTGGTGGATAAAGGAAAAAAAAGGTGAGTGTTTGTGCACTTTAGCATCTGAAATTAATGGATGAACAATAGTCTGGTTAGAATGATGCAGGGTAGGATGTGTTAGATGTGGGTGTTGATGACAAGCTGTTATAGGTGCCTGATGAGAGGATGACAAATGTTAGGCTGATGTGTCAGATCTTTCTAAAGTATGGAAAGATGAGCTGTTTTCTGTGAATGAGACTGATGGTGTTTTTATCAAACCGTAATGGGAAGACATAGATCTTTTCTTTCTAAATAATAATAAAAAAATTTATACAAATGATTGAAAAATGGGTAACAAAAGGTTTCATTTGTTGGCATTAGTACATGTATTAACTAACATAAACAAACAATGAACAATGAATTTATTATGCTATTTATTACCTAATGTTAACAAACGTAACTAGTGATTTTAATAATGCATTAATAAATGCTGAAATTAATATTAACCAAGATTAATAAATGTTGGAGATTTATTGTTCATTCTTAGTTCATGTTTACTAATGTTGTTAACTAATGTTAATTAATGAACCTTATTGTAAAGTGTTCTCGAAAAAAAGTGTGTGTGTGTGTCTATTTGTGTGCGTTCTATTTACAGTACATTGCAACATTTTATGTAACTGTAATGAGGAATGCAGCTTTTATCTTTTTTCACTGTTTGCTCTGTTTCCTGGCCTAATATATGACCTATATTGTTAGTTGTTATGTAAAATGTATACAGAAGGTTTTCTTTTTAGTCTTAGAGAGTACTATGGCTTTATTTGCTCAATAGAACGATGTAAGATTATCTGTGAAAAATTTACATGAATATTTCTTTACATGTAGCAGTACCCAAATGGTTAAATTAAAATGCCACAGGCTGTCCATATGTATTTTAAGAAACCAAGAAAATTGCTTATTAAAGCCCTGTCCATGCAATAAGTTTGCCTGTTTGATTTTGCACTTGGGTTTATTTATTCTGAATGTGCGCATCTCTCATTTTTGGTTTCAGTTATGAAATATTATGGCAAGCATCTGACAGCGATAAGATGATGCTGAACAGTCATAAACGCCAAACCAAATATATACTATGGATTTAAAACTTTGGCTTTATTTCCGTCCTCTCTTTCTTCCCTTTTGTTCTCATACTACCAATTCCCTTTCTCATGGCGGTTTTACTTAGAGGACCTGCAATCGTAAATGGGCTCAGAGACAGAAGCAAATGAGCTCTGGTTTCAGAGCTCATTAATTTAAAATGGAATACTTTTCCTGCAAGTTGGAGTAGTTTTTCTGCAAGAAACCCACAGTGATCAGAGTAATGAGGTTTACTGGGGATTGTGGTGAGGGTGGGGGGTTACAGTTTCCGTCAAGGCTCTTATATTAGTACAGGTGTAGCATTGTTGTTTTGCGCTGCTTTGAGGGTAGAAATCGTGTCCAAGAATGATTTGAACCAAGGTGTTTACTGGTATTGTGGGCGGTGCTGCCATGTTCACTTTATTTTAGGATCTAGGTATTACTAAGCTGGCCCACGTTTAAAGAACCTTTCGATCAGAGGACATTACGCTAATGAGAGCTGACTGGAATTGTACTGCTGCTACTGATAGGGAAAAAAGACTACATCTGTTTCGTCCAACATTATAGCATTGCTAGATTTTCAAAGGGATAAAAGCAATCAGTTAAGCAGTCCACCTGTGTGAAATTCTCAGAGGGCGGAGCTGCGAGGCTGGACAGATTTTATACCCCATATAGCACAAGAAATAAAGTGTGTTGCGCTGCTATAACTCCTGATCCTCTCTTGGATCATAAGAAGATCGCCGCTGATTACTCATTATGCAGCGTAATAAAACCTCCTTTTGGCATTTTAATGCAAAATTCCTACCGAGCAAAATAAGCTATCACAGCCAGAAGGCTCAGGTACTATGTTTTGCCTCCAGTATTCTCCTCGTTAAACACCAAGTATGAAAATGAATATAAAGAGTCATGGGAGTTATGTTTCTTTTTTTCTAGTCAAGGGCAAAAGGCTGTTGCAGGCTTGTTTTTCAGACTGCTTTTGTTGAAGGGAAGCATCAGCCAGGCTTGTACTGGAAGATATAGTGATGCGGGTCGTAGTTAGGGCACGCTTCACCCACGTTAGAGACATTGATAGGCCAACAACATTTTTCTTTAATTTGGAATGCGAGACTAGTCCGGAGAAGCAGATGCTGCGCCTGAAGAATAATGAAGGCATTGTCATCTCCATCTGCTATGCACAGGCTCACCGTTGAATATTATTCTGACCTGTATACTGTTGATGAATCAGACTCGCTGTACAGAGCTGAACCGTTCCAGAACCTTTCAAAGCCAACTGCTGGAAAACATCACTGAAGTTATACTACACAAAGCAACCATAGTTTGCAGCCAGCCTAAGGACTACGACTTTGCCTTGGAATGAGTGTTAGAAATATTTCCTACGCATAATCAGAAATGATTCTTGTTCTGTGTAGGCCAGGTATAGCTCAGAGTAAAAAAATCACTTTTGTCTCAACAAAGATCTTGTATTGCAGACACACTTGAGACTGGTAGCATTGCTGTTTGTTGGGTACAAGATCCTTCTAAGATCTCAGTCATCTCAGACTGCACTTCTGCAGACCGGTCGCTACCAGTCTGATGCATATTACACACAACCTGGAAAAGGCTTCCTTGATCTAGTAAGATCTAATCTGATTGGCTGGTTTTATGCAGTTTCTGAGTGCAAGGACAGGTGTTTTTTTTATCGTCTGTCTGGAAATACAAAGGTACATGTCTGATGCATTGAGTGCTTTGAAAGATTGGACAGTCACTGGATTTGTCATAGTTTGTAAGGTTATTCATTCATTAAATAACTCATTATACAAAAAGTTTTTTAGATTGCTGTGCCATTACCTTTTACGCTGTGCAATGACAATATTATATGATAATAACGGTCCTTAATGGCCCATGAGAACAAAATAAACTCTAACTGATTGCTTTGCATGTCAGTCAGATGACTGTTCCTAAGTGTGTGTATCTTCACCAGAGTAAGCTGCTGTGGAACTCTGGTCAAAGGTCTCGCTGCGCTGGATTAAGGTCTCAGTAATAGATTAGGCCTAGTAAATGTGCAAATACAAGCTCAGATGTTATTTGAGACAGTGTTTCCTTCATGCTTTTTGTTCTGAATTGAAAATTATTCCATATTGAATTGGCTTGACAAGAAAACATTCTCTGGGTAAGGCAGGGTTCAATATTATGCCTGTTTTCTGCCCGCCCAATAATTAGCTAGTTAGTTAGTTTGTTTTTCCTTCACTACAAAATGTGTTATTGTTTAGCAATGTATTATGTACTTAATATGAAGCTATTTAAAGGATTAGTTCAATTCCAGAATAAAAATCATGTGTGAACTTTCAAATGGGACTTTGTAATGTGTCATAGAGCTAGTGCAAGATGTGCATTTGTGGTTGAAAAGTATATTATTTTTACATTTTGAAAATAGGTCTGGGAATGTGTATAGCCCCTTGAAGCTGTATTGAAACTGCAGTTTGGACCTTCAACTTGTTGGTTCCCATCAAAATCCACTATATGGAGACCGATCCTGGAATGTTTTCCTCAAAAGCCTTCATTTCTTTTGACTGAATAAATAAAGACAGCTTGGATGAGATGGGTGTGAGTAAATTACCAGAATATTTTTATTCTAGAAATGATCTAATCCTTTATATTTTACATATCCTTTATATTATTTTTATTTATTTGCTTGTATGTATTTTTGTTGTTGTTGCAAAATTACAGATTTATAATTAATTGAATGCAACCCTATACAAAGACATAGTTTTTTTTAACACATTCTTAATTATTATAATAACAATATATAATAATTTTGCATTTGTCCATGTTAATTCTCATGAATGTAATATTTTGAGTGACAGCGCAGCACTGACTTTAAAGAGCAAGTGACGCAAAACTTCCTTACACTGATGCTGGGCCAGTGGAGCCCTGGTGTCCATGCATTTATGGGTTGGAGAAGCATTTCAACTTATGGGTCAGGCCTCACTAAAGTGCCATTTTTTATGAATATGAAGGTTTGGTTTATTATTATTATAGCCAGGTTCTGTATATCATAGTCATTTTTACGAACAGCATGGAGGCAGATGAATGAGACATTGTCTGGTTTACCATCGACATTTGGAGACACAGAGTCAAAATATCAAAGTAGACTTGCAGATAGCAGAATATTTTTCTTTCAGGTTAAGAAAAGCAGCTTGGATCGGACATTGATTTAGACAGGGCGGGCTCGTCACTTTCTTGAAACCTTGTGGTATTTTGAATAAAGAAAACGGCATTCGTTTATCCATGAACACCTTCACGCTTAAGAAAAGTATCTGGGAAAGACCTACCAAGAAGACAGGCTGATGGTCTCCTGTGGTGGATTACAACGACAGGCAAAAGATATAAAAGGAAACAGGAGCACACAGAACCAGTGTTCACTGTAAAAGAGTAAGTCCAAGCAGTAGTTTTCTGTCTATTTTTGAACGTGGCAGACTACAGCCCATGCTTCAGTTGTTAAATGCGTGGTGTGAATTGGGACTGTGTGATGTTTTTACATTAGTGTGATTTATTTATGGGCCCAAATACAAGTTCATTAGAAATAAAATAGATGTACTGCTTAAAAGTTTCTGTATGGGCAAGCAAAGTTGGCTGTAAGGCTGTTGAGAAAAGCAAAGATCGATGGCTGGTCTGTTGAGGCCACAGTGACTCTGAGGGAACTGATATCTTCTTGCCTAGACAAATGGGTTCAAATCTTTTTTTCTTTTTTTTTTTTTTAATGTATATGAACAGTGTGTCTCTATTTAATTTCTTAGCATTGCATTGGAGTTCGTTGCAGATGTAGGCAGATAAGGCAGAATTATGCATCTTACTATTCGTTATTGGCAGGAGATGAACATGACATTTTCACACCAGTGCCCTTTAGAAGGAATATAACACAAGCAGAAGAGCAAACCTAGAAATATTAAGCTTCCACATGTGTAATATGTAGCACATATTTTGTGATGAAAACAGGCCTCCATACTTTACCTCTAATTATTATATTTCAAAATTCTAGTTCTTTTTTTGCCGGAATTCTGAGATCTATTGTCAAATCTAAAAAAGGTGTTATCTAAAATCTTTTTAAAAGTTTTAAACTCATAATTACAAGTTAACACCTTTTTTCCCCTGAAATTTGAGTTTATATCTTACAGTTACAGTGTATATTGTATCTTGCAACAGTAAATTTTGCTTCAGAATATATATTAAACATTTTGTGGAGGAATAAGTCAATCTTGTAAGAATAGAATTGTCCAATGTGAAAATAGATTTCCATATTGCTTAAAAAAAAAAAAAAAAAAAAAAAAAAAAATATATATATATATATATATATATATATATATATATATATATATATATATATATATATATATATATTTTATTTTTTTTTTTTTACATTAACTGGAATGATACTTAGAACCTGCCAATACTGATAACGTGAGGTTATGGCCAATATTACATTTTATATTAATTTGTATAAAAATTTTAAATAAATAACTGATAAATAACTTTTAACTGATTTGTTAAAGATGATATTTAATAGTGTTATTAAATAAGTGTTTTTAAAACTGTACTTTATGTGAGCATTATGTCTAAATCTATATGTCTACTTAATCTAACTGTAGAAATGGGGTAATTCACAAATAAATATTTAATATCAGCAGTAGCAAGAAACATATCAAAGACCAGTTTTGAAGTTTAAAACGACCAAGATGTTTAAAAAGCTCTCAAATTTCGTTTTCTCTGGTATTGCTCGAGGCTTAGACATCTTCAGCTTTGGATTAACACAACCTTTTTAAATGGCGCAGTTTTGATTATGCAAAAATGAAAATGCTAATTTTGTTAGCCATAGCAACAGTGAAATCTCCAATCTTTTGATTAGCATAGAATGAAAAGACAAGCTCAGGGAGAAACAGACTGTTCCAATGATTTAAAACCATAACATCTTTACGTGAGAAGAAATGAGTTTTGAAGTAAAGGATTGTTTGACTGCAGGTGATAAGAGTGATTCTTGCCACATTGTACGGAAAGAAAGTGGTTTAATGGGATGGCAAACACCGGGAACATTGAGCCTCACAATGTGTTAATGAGATCCTACATGACAGTACCATCATTATAATCAAGATGAAGGCCATGACAGGGCTAAAGGCAGAAGAAACACCAACTTCTCTGAAAAGACGTCGTCCAGACACAAGTGCGCACACAGTCAAAAACAGGCCAACCAGTTGTGATAAGAGAGCTAATTATGTGTCAGGGACAGTAATGGCCACTTGGCCCATTCATCTCTGTCTGTCTCTTGCTTGTCCCCTTTCTTTCCCACTTTCGCTCATATACTGCAATATTTTTAGATCATGCCGCTTTATATGGTTATTATTAACACATCAACTATCATTTTTTCTCAATACTCAAATGTAAGAGATGTCTGCAGTGCTTAAACACTTCTCCCAGGGTACCACCTAAGTAATTTCTATCAGCAATTATCATTAGAAATCAGCAGTGAGCATGATGCATATATATGTTTGTGAAATGTCTGGTGGATTGGGTTGGTTTTTTTTTTCTTTTTTTTTTAATTAGTTTTTTATTTAAACATACATGCATCAGAGACGATAAAAACACCTGGTTCAGATGAATGATTTTTAATTTAAGAATAGAATAGTGCCTAATGGGCTTAATGAAAGTGTTTAAAACTTCCATTTGTTTAAAAAAAAAAACCTAATTATAGTTGCTGAAAAAAATGACAAAATGCAGTAAATTAGTCATTAAAATGTGATCTGATCACAATAGTGGTCAACAGCTTCTTTACGTAACACTGTAAATGAGACTTTTTTTATGTTTTACTGAACATACCATGTAACTTCTCACAATGGATAGTGGAAAATGTAAGTGAACATTGGATATAATAACTGGTTGACCCTTCTTTGGCAGCAGTAACCTCCACAAACCATTTCAGTAATTGTGGATTAGACCGTGAGGAATTTTGCACCATTCCTTTTTGTAATACTCTATATTGGGATGCCAGCTGTAAATCACTAAAAGCATCTCATTCAGGTGGAGGTCAGGGCTTCAACTGAGCATTAGCAGAAGGCATATTGCGTTTGTTGAAGTTATTCTATTGCAAATTTACTCCTGTGCTGTGAGTGTTTGTCCCATTGCATCACCAAACATCTGTTGAGCTTCAATTGGTGGACAGATGGCCTTACGTTCTCCTGAAAAATACCCAGATAAACGTGGGAATTCATTTTTCTGTCGATGATAGCAAGATGTCATGGTCCTGACACAGCAAATCACCTCCATGATGGCCTCTCCAGAGATAGAGTTTGAATGTTGATATTTTGTTTCTTTTTTCTCCTCTTTCTCTCTCTCTCTCTCACTATATATATGTAGCATTTTTTCCTCCCCAAACCACTAAACTGTTCTTCTGTCCACAGAATGCTTTGGCAATAGTGCTCTGGGACACCCAGGTGCTGTTTTGCTAACTTCTGACATGTAGCAGTGTTTTTTTCGGACAGTATTTGCTCCATGAACTGTTCTTGTTTACATTGCTTTACAGTTTGTCAACTTGTCAACAGAGATGTTAGAATGTAGCATACTAGAGATTTCTAGAAGTCTTTGACTGACATTTAAAGATTCTTCCTAACATGGTTGAGCATTCTGCACTGTGCTTTTTGCAAGACACCCACTCCTAGGGAGAGTAGGAACAGCACTGAACTTCATCCATTTATAGACCATTTGTCTTAGCATAGACTAAACATCAAGTCATTTAGAGATTCTTTTGTAACCCTTTCTCATAACACTTTTGTAAATATACTTGTTCGAATGCAGTGAATCAAAAAAGAAGCCCACTTTTTGTCCACCCACCAAACATATTTTTATCTAGTACAACCTTAGGAAAGCCAGCTAGATGAGAACCCAACCAATCTGGCAACACTGTAAGTGACTGAACTTCAGTGGGTGGGGCCTATGGTGTGATGATGTTTATTGATTCGTTGATCTCTTGCTCTGGAGGTGGACATATGCAAATGTATTGGCCCTTGTGATATCAATATCCAAGAAATAACACACAAATGATTTATTTATAATGTGGAGGACGTTTTGTCTACCTTTAAAATTCTGGCCAATATTAGTGGATCTCTGTTTTGAGATATTCAGGCAGTACAACATTTTATTTATTTATTATTTTTGTATGGGGGCAGGGTGCCTAACATCTTCTGTCTTGTCTCATTGATTGGACTCAGGTTAGCTGACTCCTGACACCAATTAGCTTTTGGACAAGTCATTAGCCAAGAGATTCTCTTCTTCTTTTCTGACCTGCAAATATTTACATGGTGTGTTCAGTGAAGACATAAAAGTGTATAATTTGTCCATTGTTTTGTTGAAGATCAGATCAAATTTAATGAAAAAAATCTGTAGAAATCTAAGGGTTCATATATTTTTCCTGCAACTGACCCAGTTTCCTTGTATGTCTGTAAAAATTGGCATCTCTACCACATCTACATGTTAAAACCATGCATCAAACATATTTGGTTGATTCTAAGTATGATCTATGACACATTTCCAGTAATGATTGATTCTGCTATGGAGATTTTCTGTTTAATAAGGGATTTTTAAACACAAACTTCACAAGCCTCATCCAGATTCTGTGGTATCATAGTAACGCATGCACTGCTTTTTTATGCATTAATAGTCATCTTATTCCAAAAGACCACAAATTCTTTTATTCACTGTAAAATATAGGCAGATAATTACCTCATTGATCTTCAGCAAGAACAAATGTTCATCATAGCCAAAGATCTTAGGAAGGCACAGACTGTCACTGTCTATAACTGTCTGTGACTATTAACAGTTGCTGAGCAGACAGTAATCAGAAAACCTTGACCTGGCTGTACGGATCAATCAAACCTCCCACATGATAGAAGCTCTATAGTCAAACTCTGCAGTTGTCTAGACAGTTTGTGTCCTTGGTTTCTGCAGCTTTACCACTGAATGAAACCCTGTCCATGGATGCAGTGTATTGGAGAGATGCTGAAAGTATTTTATAATCAACCCAGAGAAAAAGCCAATGACCTCCATTTCTTCAAGTGCCCGAGATTGCCTTTCTTTTTGTAGTCACTGTTGGAGTGCAGCTGTTGTGTGGTACTTCCAAGCTTATATAAACCATTAAACCATTGTGGAGGTCAGGCCTTGTTGTTATCCAGAAATTCCTATAAACTTGCCAGGGAAGCCATCAAAACCAGGTGCATATTCCAAAGAGAATTACTGGGGGATTTCGCTCACAGTATCCTCAACTTTAGGTTTCTAAATAAATCCACAGACCGAGTCATAGTATAAAATCTGTGCTGTGCCTTTATTTGAGACATGAACGTTATTTAAAATCTTTATATTAGTTTATTTTTTATGGGGGCTGTCTGTCGGAATTTGAATCTGGTCTACATATTTACCTTTTATTAAATATTTATGTTTTTATTTATTTGTGAACGTGATTGCTGTCACAAAAAATGACATAGTGAATTACAGTCATGCACATTATACAATTTAGAAGGTCAGAGTTCACAAAACTTCAACTTTGGAAACGCAGCGAAATTCGCATTTGGACATGTGACTGGCCCATTACCAGTAGCCAACATAAACCTAAACCTACTTTATTAATGCTCGTATGTCTTGATTTTTTACATTTACATTTTTAAGAGTTCACAAATTAATTGCCTTTAGTGTGCTGTGAACAAACATAAATTAACAATGACCAGCAGTACACTCAGTGGTGGAAAGTAATTAAGCATTTCAACCCAGGCTGTAAATACATTTCTGCAGCACCGTTATCTTACTGAACATTTCACAGCAGTTTCAAAATGAAACTTCCAGTGAGCAGCGCTAAAACGCAAGTTCAATTCATGACCCTGGCATACATTTCTTATGTTAATATATTGCTGTGTTTGTATTACATTGCTTCAGGTATGTATTGCGGTGGTTCATACTTCAATTATTCGAGAAGTGGCACTAAAAGTTAATGCTCTATTGTGTTTGGAAAACTTACCCGATAGTGTTAACAAAAGCAAAAGTAATGTAAAAACACAATTTTGGTTTGAATTCACAACATAATATTCCTCAAATAATTATAAAAAAGTATATTTTACTGCCTCTAGTGTTCATTCAAAATGGACACTGCAGCGATTCATATATATAAGTATGCTTTTGGAGTTTTGCAGAAATATAAGTAAAAGAACATATTTCCAGTTAGCCTAGATTAAAGTATTTTTCCTTCATTACTGTACTTAAGTATAATTTTTAAGTCAGAGGTAGACAAAATACACAAATCAAGTACTTGCGTAAAAGTACATATACCTTTATAAATATTAGTGTTTTCCCACTAATTTTCTATTTTACTTGGGCAAAAGCATAAAACTACTTGATATTCAGTGTGCTGTGAAGGTGTGTATATTTATTTTGCAATTTTACATACTTTTTCCTCCTGCATCATACGCTGATTACTAATTGATTATTACTGATAATTCAAGTTTTTTAAACAAGAGAAAATAACAAAATGTATCATGCAGTATATAGAAATGAGGAAAAATATAATATTGCCAAAGATAAATATACACTCTGAAAACGGAGGTCACACTAGGCCAAAAAAATGTTGGTGCAAACATGCCACTTTACTATAAAAAAAAAAAAGACAGATACAATGAAATATAATAATAACAATAAAATAATAAATGCAAATCTTTATGTATCTGTATATGTTCCTTTGACGTGCAAGAGTAGTATGATATTTTGTTTGCTGTACATAATGTTAAAAACAGGGTTGACGGTACTGTGCATCTAAAAATGCCTGTGCATTGCCCGTGCAAGGCACGTGCCACATTTGAAGGGTAATGTGAAGTCAATATTAGATGTTCAAACTATTTTTGCATTACTGGACATTTATCAAAGTATTTCTTTACTCTTTCCACCGTTGACATGTTGTTGCATGCCCCTCTTACCATCTTTTTCTCATTTTTCTTATCAGATCGCTTAAACCTTTCCAGCTATATGCCATGTGCTAGAGTTATTTCCAGCCTCTCACTAGGGTAAATTTAATATCTGTGTCTTCTCTTTCTTTAATTTCTTTAGATTCTCGCCCTCTTCTCCTGTTCCGCCATAGAAGATGATTTAAACATGGTCTGACATTTAAGATGAGATGTTGAATTTCTTCTGTGGGCCAAATGTAAAAGGCACAGACAGGCTTCCAGTTTATTCACTCCATCAAAATTATACCGTTAGCGAGCACACACACACACGCACACACACACAAATTGTAAATTTCTCAAACGTGTTTGGTGTCTCTCATGCAGGGGAAGGACATCACTTGTATTAAGCACAGTTTAATTTAAAGCCGGCGTCCATTTAGAGTTTTGCCTAGTGCTACTGTTGATCAACCCTTGCAATGTCCTCTCTCTCGCTGTCTCTCTCACTCACACACACATTACCATTAGTTCTGAGTGAGTGAATGTGTATGTGTGTGTATCAGCTGAAACACAAACTGCAGCAGCCTTAATGGTCTTTAATTAGATGGAGGAGTTTGAGATTACACGCCTGACATGCTAGGAGAACAGTGCGTGCTTGTGTCAAGTTTATTTGTATGTGTGTCAAGAGGTTAGGAAGCAGATATGAGATGTTTCATAATTCTGCTTGTGTTTATCAGGATTTAGAGTCTATAAATAATGAATACCGCAAGACTCTTTGCGACACTGACAGCCATGCTCCCTCCAGTTGGTGGTGGTTTTATGTGAAAAAATATACTGCAGTTTTAACCGTAGGAGGTAAAGTAACAAAAACGGTGGGAATAAAATAAGTATGTTTTAAAAGAATAGATGAACAAATAACAAAAAAAAAAAACTGGGGTTTTGCATCATTTTTGAGGTTTGACAGTTTAGACCAAATAGTATATAATTTTATTTGATTAAAAAATAATGGCTTATTGTTTTTAGCCAGATGTTAGTACATCCATAAAATTTTTGTTGTACTTTACTATTGCTAGAATGCTTTGCTCTAGACTGTAATAGCTTAAAATGTTAACCGCATTAATTTTGAATTTGGGTTGTAACGTGAGCGTGTTGTGATCTAGTACATAGTGTTAGATATATAACCTGGATATCTTTAAGTAATATCCAGCAACAGGATGGACAGATGGCTGGATCAATAAATAGAAAAAGGGATTACCAGAATATGTGGTGTATTTGAAAGGTTAGGGAGTAATTCTGTGGAGCAGGCTGTTCTTAAATCAATAAAGACCCAGCATACATGGACTATATATGTACTTAAGTAGATGAAGGACAAATGGACTATAAATAGCTAATCGGCTGTAAAAATTGCTTCTGATGCATCTCTGAATCTCAGAGCCAATCTGAAATGCAAATGAAAAATGGAATGGGTAGGTTTATGAATAATCATGACAGAACCTGTATCTTGTTATGGTTAAAAGTCATGCATTTTCTTTATTCTGACAGAAAACTATTAAGCTTAAAATTACTGCGAGATAATCATTAAGAGGAAAGAGGAGAGATTGCCCATTCTCTCGGAGAGAGGAAAGCCTGAAGGAGGATTGTGTGAGAGGAAATTGTGTTGACACGAAAGGTGAAAAAGAAAGAGGGGAGAGAGAGAGATGGATGAGGAGCAGCAGTCTTCCACACATGAGGATTGTGACACTGTAATGTCACTCTTCTCTATGCCATAAAACCTCCTCATTCTCTATAAAGTTACGGCAAACCAAGTTTCAAGCAAAACAAAACCGAGATAAACTTGCCGACCTTCATTATCTGCAGTGTGCTGCTCTCTCCAAATATTCTGCCACTATTGGATCTCATGGTCCCTTTGTTTTTACTGTCATTTTGTGTTAAAATGAACCCAGAGCTCTGCATTTTTCTGTCTCACTCTCGCTCTCGCTCTGCAACTCTGCTTGTCTAAAATATGCTTTTAGCATTTTTAGCCATTATCCAAAGCTCAATAATTATGAATCACACACACACACACACACACATTCACCATACTAATGGCTAATCATTTTTTATCCTGTGTGACAATTTTTCCAGGCTGTACAAAGTCCCAAACACACTGAATCACATTCGAACACAAAACCAACATGTGGTGTCATCAGAAATAACCTAAGCATCACAATCCCCTTTATTAGATGGTTTTTACTCTCCCTGGTTGTCATCCATAGAGCACAAAAGAAGAAACTGAGGCTTTTTATATTGCCAAAGAAGGCAACATGCTTAGTCTTCTGAGCTATTGAGATTGCTTGATGTGAGTGTAGACTTATTTGAGCCATTGCTCACAAAAATAAACCTCATTTGTGTAGCCCAGTGTGCATGGTTTTCAAATAGAGTGCTGCAACCATGATATCAAAATCCACAAGAGATAAAATCTCCAAGGCATCCAGATTTTCAGGGCTGTAGCACTCCATGTCTCGCAAGTGGACTGGAAGCTTAAAACATGCTTTCATTCCATAGAACAGTACAGCATGGACATGCTGGAAATCTCTCATTTAATGTTCCACAGACGAAAGGAGTCTGGGAGACGAGCAGATTTTCCTATTTGATTGATTCCTTTAAATATGTATGACATCGGGGTAACACGGTGACTCTGAGTTGTTGTTTTTAAGAACAATCCTGGTAAATGATGTGAGACTTTAAAACAGATAAACACGTACGTATCCGGCCGTGAATGCCGAGCTCCATGCACTCACACGTGCACGCGCAGATCAAAGAAACCGTGTCTTCTCATAAATGAGATTTTCCTCGGCCAGACCTTAATGATCCATCTCTCTCAGTGGAGCATGAGGAGAGCAGGGGACGGCAGCGGTGGAATACAGAGCAGAAGCGGAGGCACGGGGCTCTCTAAAGGCTACAAACCTGAGCAATGTGCTGCATGCGGCTATTCAAACACAGCATCGCAGTGGGGTGAGAAACAAACAAAATGAAAAAAGCAATTGAAATTTTAGAGTCATACGCACATATGCACCTGTTCCTTTGACTCCGATATGGTGCAGTGACAAGCTGCTGTTTGAAATTCAATGAAACGCACCTCAGGAAAAGAATGAAAGGAACACGGGAGAGCGAGAGGTAGGAAAGACAAGAATGAGACAGGAGTCACTCTAAAACACTTAGGTGTCTTTGCCATTTGGGGACTCTTTTATGATGCTGGGTGTATATGTATGTCAGTGGCTTGTGGCACGGTCTTCTCTATGCCTTCGGCTTTTTCAGTCCAGTGTACATTGGCATATTCCGGTTTGATGTTTATACGCATTCCTGCAGTTCAAACAGTGGAGTATGGGGCAAGCAATACCAAGGTAATGATTTCAATCCCCAGGAAACGCATTACCTGGTAAAATGTACACTGTGTGGATAAAAGCAAGTAGAAAAAGCGTTACATTCTCTAACCAACTAGCAACCAATGTTTTTATACGTTTTTGCAACACAAATATTCTATTTAGTGTAATCAGGTCACATCAAAAGCCATGTTCCCTTCCACTCTGCAAATTTGATTTGTGCAAAAGAATTTTGTATATAATTATTTTGTTTAATTATATTTTTCACATGAATTCAATTCACAGCTTGAGTGGAAGCAGTTAAGATTGTATTAAATGGTTTTGATCAAAAGTCCATTTATTTTCACTGGATTTTGAATACGCAATTTAGATATTTCTTTGGTAAATTTGTTTCTATCATAGTTTGTACGCGTGTATTATTATCGAATAAAATGACCAAAAAAACGAACCACTTCAAGGGAGCCTTGACATTTTATTAAAAGCACATTTTGGAAATTTATTCTGCGTTTTGGTCTTTCCATGCAAGTTTTTTTTCCCATGTATTCATATTAGATACCCAATTGTTTGCATAAAAATGTGTGGTGGAAAAACTTGGCTAATAACTTGGTGTTTTTGCATCAAAATGATTAACTTCTAAAAAATGCAGAAAAAAAAATCTATGACTTTCTAACTTTTTTTTTTTTTACCTATCATTATTGTTAATATTCACCTTTCTTTTCAGACCATTAGTCATCAAATCCTCTGTGAACACAGCAGGTGTCATGATGATCACAGACACGGAGGTGACGCTTTAATTTAACCGAGCTCAGTTCTGGTTAAACATTGACTCGCTTACAGATTTACACCGTTTTAAGTTCAGACATGACTGAACGTGATGTCTGAGTGTAATTAGTCTGTCCTTTTTTTTTGACCAGTTTGACCCACTCAGGCTATTTAGCTCACTGATCATGAAGATTAACAAGCATAAATTGTTGCATTTACACTATAAGTGGCACGGAGGCACGAAAGAGACACTCCATCCTGTTTTTTTTCTGAAATTGTCACTTGTTTAAAACGGAAATGTTATTTTAAAAATGAATTCATTTTTTTGATTTCGCTTTTGACTCGATTTTTTTTTTTTCTCATATAGTTGATTTGTTTTTGCCTCCTTGGAGAAAACAGAAAACACCCCTGGTATACGTGTGTGTTTGACAGCTAGAGATGAAACAAACATAATCTAAATGCTTTGATGTTTACTTTACAATCTAACTCAGTCATGCACAGGAAGAAGAAAAAGAGACGTTCTTTTAAAAAAAAATGAAAGGCTGAAAGAGCATTTGAGAGATTTGGGAGCTGATTTGTGATGGATGCTGTGTCGTGTCTGTGTGTGTATTAGTCAGCCGGTGAGGAAACAGGAACGTAATCTGAATGCTTTGATGTTTAGTCTGATCTTCACTTTTTACAATCTCTCACACACAGAGTAATGCGCAGGAAAAAGAGAAAGAGACTTTAGAAAATGAAAGTCGGAAAAGAGAGAGAAAGAGCTGAAAGAGAGGTCTGTCTTTATCTGCTGCCGGGCTCATGTTCTTTTGAAAGAATGAACTCCGCTCCTTCAAGGGCACCGTGCTATTGTTGAGAAATGCTATCTCTTACAAAAGACGCTCACACACACACACACACACACACACTGTACACATTCTCTCAGAGCTCCTTGTTCACATCAGTAGAACATTGCAAAGCAAAGAGAGTCATCTTTATGTGTGCAGGTTCTCATGCAGGAAGTCTCTCCGGAGCAGAGGAGCCTTTCTGGAGCTGAGAGTTCTGGTCCCGCATAAACACGAGCATGTCTTTGAATTGAGATTAACAAACACTCTCTGCCTGATATTCTCCTGGGATCATGCTTAGATCAACACTTACACACACACACACTGAGAGATGGCATTAAACATCTCTCCTGGCTACATAATAGGGACTGTTTTACATGCAGATGTGTTTGCGATGAGGAAGTATTGCGTATAGGCAGCACACAAACGAGTGCGTCAGAGCAATGTTATCACATGCTACAAGTGTGTTAAACAGAAAACTCTTTTTCTCTAGGTCTGTCGTGTCATTTTTATGTGTGCGGAATTACAACAAAATTGAATAATGTCCTTGCAGATAAGCTGCTAGATGAGGAGATAGATTGTGAGGTTACTGAGTTTTTCTACGTGCTAATGTATTATTCAGAACTCTATTTTAATTAACCGAATTAACTTTTTTCCCGGTCTAAAATGAGCTTTAATATGCACACAATATGTATTCATTGTTCCAAGAAAAGTAGTAATCCAATCTTTTAGGACATTACAGATTAAAGGAATATAAAATGAGCAGTTTCCACAGATTCCACAAACCAAGTTTGAAGCCCTTCCGTAACCAAGAAATACTGTATTTATGCACGTTTGTGCGTCTTTTAGTAGTTTAACATCTGCATTTAACTAATTAGTGTTTACTTGGTAGAATTTGTAACGTGTTCTCTTAGTATTTTGTACTATTGTGCTATTTATTCCTTTCTGGAATTAGCTTTTATTTTATATTTTAGGTTATCAATTTAGTTTGTTTTAGTAACTATAGGTCCTTTTGTAAATTTCAGAAATCAAAAAAAATGTATTAGTCTAAAATCAGTAATAGTGTGGATAAGCACTGCCTCCACAAAAGGTCAACGCCTGCTTCTACACCGCTGCCTGTTTAGCCCCGCCCACTGATTTATGAGTGTAGTGTAAATAATCGATGTGTCAAACACGGGATAGAAAATAGCCTATTACTTTTAAGTTTTGATTTTTGATGTGAAAAACCTTGATAACATTATATGTGGAAATCAGAGAACAGTACAAAATAAAATTACTGTTGACTTTTCCTGTAAAATCTCATGACCTTAAACAGGCTTAAAGTGGAGTGTGATTTGTTTTATTACTTTTCAACAATAGAGTGTGACAAGGCAGTTTAGGGCGATATTAACTGTTTAATTTGGCTTTATCCTTTTAGTTTACTTAGAAATGTTTGTAAAGATCTATATATACCTGCAGGCCATAGACCTGTGTGGCGGCACTGACATGTGAATTTATTTATTTATTACAAACTGCTCAAAAGGCTAGGCAGGAACATGCTGGTCAATGGAGGTTTTTCTTGGTATTGGATCAGTGTTGGTAGGAAGATGATTTAGTCAGTTTTCATAATGAAGTCCTGTATGAATGTTTCTTTGTATGTTTCATACTTCCTGATAACTGAGATTTGGCTTGGCTTTTTTTGTCTGTAGTAGCAGGTGGGCTGAAGTAACTCCAGATTGGCAAAATATTAAGCTGGTACTGGTTGAATAGCTTTGATGGTAGTTAATTCTTCTAGAGCCTTGATACATTTTGATACAAATTTTTTCATCACATATTTCTTTTCTTTTTTTTTAATAGACAGCCCTAAAAAAATAGCATGTAAAGATAATTCTCTATTTCTAGAATGTAATTATGATGCTGTCGTTCAAACTGACTTCTCAAATCTTGAGAGCTGTGTAAACAGAAGCCTATTGCTAAAATCATGTACACAAAGATTAATGCTAAATATCTATAATTGACGCCGAGTCGTTGAGCAGTGCTTAACAATGTGGCCAACATGATCTCACTGGGTCCATTAAATTCAGATACCAGTAAAGAGAAACACTCTCTTCAAGCCTGAAACTTTGTTTCATTTACTGAGAGAGAGAGAGAGAGAGAGAGAGAGAGAGAGAGAGAGAGAGAGAGAGAGAGAGAGAGAGAGAGAGAGAGAGAGAGAGGGAGGGAGGGAGGGAGGAGAGAGAGAGAGAGAGAGAGAGAGAGAGAGAGAGAGAGAGAGAGAGAGGGAGGGAGGAGGAGAGGAGGGAGGGAGGGAGGAGAGAGAGAGAGAGAGAGAGAGAGAGAGAGAGAGCTCTGTGATAGGTAAAAGAGATTCTCGTTGTCATAAAGTTTCATTCTAATCACAAGCTTCATTGGATCAGAAAATGCAGCCCCTCATTTCAGAGGTAGTGGGGCGTGATGTCAGACCCAAACACACACTCAAACACACACTCACACACACACACACACTGTGTCAGCGAGACAAGGTGTCATTCATTCTTAACAAGCTGCAGAATAGGAAAAGAGTCTTTCCTCTCACTGCACTTGCTCACTAGAGGCTCATCTGAGCCTTCTTTGTATGCATTTTACATTTATATGAATAAAGTTCATAGGTGAGGGACGGGCCAGATTTCAGAGGAAGATGATCTGTTTTTGACCTACATGCAGAGCTGCAGCAAGAATCTATCCCATAACCCTTTTATACTCCTGTACTGTCTGTTTCAGCACAGGACAAATGCGCAGCTGCGTTTGTGCTGCCCTTTAAGTCTATGATCTGTGTCCATGGAACATCTTTGTACAGGAGAGTCATACCAGCGTTACAAATATGTTAGAGCATACATGTGAGTGGAGAGGGAGCATGTGACCCCTGATCAGCTCTGCTGCTCTAATGCACTTACAGAGTTCAGACTCAGGGGGAATATCTGACCGCGGATCAACTCCTCTGCACTAATGCACTTACAGAGTTCAGATTCAGGTGACAATATCTGACCCCAGATATCAGCCCTGCTTCAATTACAGATATAAACACACACACGCTTTGTGCATTGTTTATGAGCTGGAATGTGGGCAGAAAAATAAGGATTCAGCCCTATTTATTTATAGAAAGCTAAGGGGTAGATAATGGATATATTGCTTAAATATGTTTGATTTCCATATGTGGGCAGATATGAAATCACCCTTTTCACTGGTTGGTCAACCAAAGTTCCGTGCTACAGAACAGTAATCATCCACTGTTATATCTCTTGCTAAAGAATTGACACAGCTCAATGTTTAGCCATTTTTTTTAAATGGTATTTCAAAAATAATTTTAACAGTTTTCCCAAAGATTAAAGTGAGGCAATATTTACTGAATCAACATTTGGATAACTCACGCACAACTGGGATGAAAAAAAGTTATACCCTGTACCTTTAAAAATAAATTACGGTACCCATCTTTTCCAGTTAGAGGAAGTTCCACTTAAAAATACAGAAATTTGTGCAAATTCGTATAAATTCATACGACTTCACTCATACGTTTTGTTTAAACCCCAGTGATGGGTAGGTTTAGGGGCGGGGTTAGATGTAGGTAATTCGTACAAATTGTTATGAATTGGCAACTCGTAAAATACGCACGACTTAACATAACTTCAAATATGAGTGAGGTTGTACGAATTTGTACAAATTAGCCACCACGTAAAAATATGTACAAATTGCCGTGAGATCTGGATCTATTTTACTGTGACATGGTATGACAAAAATATCTACGGCCAAAGCTCTTTTCAATCCACTGCATTCTTTTCTTCCTCATCATTTTCTCTTTTACTTTGAATTCAGCTGCAACAATATGAAAAAGACAACATATACTGTGCATTTGTGGTCTGCTGTCCTGATTTAATTTATGATACAAACCATGAATAATGCACTGGAATGCACTAAGTATCTCTTGTTTTTTTGGCTCCCCAAATCCTCACCTCTCTTTCCGTGATTGTTTTCACACTGATGCTTTAAAATGTAATTGTCTGCCGTTTGTTACTTCTAAACCCTATTAGCGGCGTTTACTGAAATGTTTCTACAGCAGGTGAATTCTGGCTATGTGTCAAAATGGCAGAAATCACTTTTTGAAATATCACATTTTGATAAAATTATCACATAGTGATAATGTTAATGGACAATAACAAGTTAGTACAGAAACATGTTACTGCAGTAGTGATTAATACTGGAAGTACTTCCCTGAAACTAACTTGATTTACCTTTAAATTCCTTTTAAGCAGTAGCTGAAGGGTAAGTATAACTCATTGTGCCCAATTTTTGAAATTGCTTATGCTTGCATTTAGATAATGAATTTTTTGCTGATTGTTTACAGGATATCAGAAGCCACTTCCATAATTTGTAGGGTGTAGAAAAAAGGTGGATACAATTGCACAGCAATTTAATGACAGCGCCATGTTATGTTTGAATCTAAGAATAAATAAATTACAAATAGCGGGGGGAAAAATAATAAACTTGAACTGTGAACATGTGGTCCAAATTAAATTAGATGAGACTGCGTATTGTGAAATAATATATCAAGAAAATATGTCCTTTGATTATGTCTGCACTGTCTGCATTCAAATAAAAAACAAATAAATAAAATACAGGTTAGCAAAACTAGTCTGATTCACAAATATTCATGAGCCATTATTTAAATTTGCATATCTGATTCAGTCTGTTGTATCCTTCACGTAAGGAACAAAGAATCTGTCAAAAATCTGTCAGAATTATATAATTAACATCTTACTGAATTTTTTGTTATTTTTTCCTCTAAATGAAAACGGGTTTTGTGTATTTTAAACACCTACATGTACATTTTGTCCTTAAGCTCATGCTTTTATCCAGAGTGAAATGAGGAACATCACAAGCAGTGTATTATAAAGAGCTAACAATACTTGCAGTACTGCAACGGCAAGGTTCTGTAAGGTTCCTGAAGTGCTGTAATGCCATGGAGTATAAAGGAGAACAGAATCTAGAGCAGAAATAAGGGTGCAGAAAAATAAAAGTGATATGGAGAATTTATTTATAGCAAGTGCGTTTGATTGGAGTAGTTGTGGTTGATGTCAAGTGCTCATAGAGCCGTATCTTCACAGACTTGTTTATACAGTATGACACTCATTAGCAGATTGTTGTATTTTAGTTTACAATTTTTTTTGTTTAATTAAATAATCTTAATATGTAAATAAAAAAATAAACTATTCATTTTTTTTTATTAAAGCCAAGTAGAGATGGCACGCGCTGAAACTTTTATTTGAAACTGACCATCGCTATGCCATTCTTACTCAGAGCACTTGAAGTGTGAACTTTAAAGGTTGCAGGGCAACCTTCCCTTGTGTGCTATTTGGTACACCCTACATAAAGCTAGACGCCAGAGAAACACCTTACTGCAAATTTATTTTGAATCTGAATGTTATGTTGATGAGGTAATACAGAAATACTGGTTCATAGCATCAAATGTAGAGCATTGCTCTGTGAACACAGGACCTGAAGGGCAGTTTTAATTTGGTTGCTGTCGCTATCTGTGTGGGAGTTGCTATGTCACATGAGCAGTAATCATATTGTGACATTTATCCGAGTGAAACTGATTATTGAAAATGAAAAAAATGAAGGGCAGGGACTTGGTTCAGTTCATTGATTGTTGATTGGAAGGACGATGATCTGAATTTCTAAGTAATGGGCAGGGTTTTCGTAGACAAAATGATTGGAGGAGTCTAGCATAAATTGAGAAATCTAGGATTTCACATGGACACTTCGATTTAAAATCATGAAAAAAGGTGGGGAAATCCATAATCATTCACAGTGGGTTAATCATTCACCAAAGCATGACTAATACGCTTTAAAAATAGATCAATTAAATGTAAATTTAAATAAGTAAATGCCACTTTGAAACTATCTGTAGACATTGCTTTGAATCATTATGGCTGTTTACTGCTGCAGAGATACTAACAAAGATGAGACTCGGGGCCAGAACCAAAAAATGGATGTCTTTCTCATTATATGGACACTCAAGCCACACACAGATAAACACTCCCAAGAAACCGACTGGCAGATCAGAGAGGAACAGGTGCATGCTGGGAGATCTATACAATCAGTTAAGAGACCAACTACATGTTGTCAGAGAACAAGCCAGCACACACACATACACACACAGCCTTCTAATCTTCAGGCTGAAGTCTAATCATCTGTTATTTTCCTGTCATAAATAATGGATCTAAGTGTTCGGAGTGCCGCAGATTCACTCCTTTAGATGCTAATGTTAACTTATTCCCCCTAGACCATTTAGCCAGCACACACACATACATACACATCACACAATAAACACTAAAAAAAAAAAAAAAAAAAAAACATTATACAACATCTTGCACATGCACATTTTAACTTCAGAGGGCATTTTAAGGGGCACACATGTGCATTACCGCTAAATGTATTTAACCCATGTTAAAGCACTCTACGCTATAAGTGAAATGTTTTCGTCTGCATAAAATTACTGTCCAAATTCTTCAAACATGGTCAAAGGCATCCAGTCACAAATAAGAGGCATCAAGTAAAGGCATCACAAGGTGCTAACAAGTAGAAAATCACTGAAAATGCCTCTCGATGGGTGCTGGAAGTGCTTTTTATTTATTTATTCATTTTGGCTTGCCAACGGCATTTACCTTGCATCTGTCAACAAGTAACCATATTTACTAATGGTATATTTTCTGTTAACATGCTATTTAGTATAGACCTGCAAAATGATAGAAAGGCATTATCAGATTAAAATAACAATCAGCCAGTCTCTCCGTTTCCTCTGATGTGATTTTTTTTAATGTATATATATATTTTTTTTTTTCTCCATCTTCATATTCAGGACACACTTTAGGAGCTCAGTGGAAACAAAGGAAAGTGAAAGAGACCCTGCCCCTGCCTGAATGCCTGTTGAATGGTGATACTTTAATACTTTACTTAATACTCTTACCATCCAAAATGTAGTTGCGTTTGTTATGTAGCGTGACATCACCTGTTCATCGGTGGATCCTCTGCAGTGAATGGGTGCCATCAGAATGAGTGTCCAAACAGCTGATATAGGCAAAACAAAAATCCAAAGTAATTCACATATTTATGTGTGTTTGCAATTGCATTTTTTTTTACCTTCAAACAAGTTGTTATGAGCCCTCTGTCCGTGATATTGCTTTCTTCGGTGAAACGGTAATCTTGTCTGAATTAGGAGAGAAATCAGCACAGATCAAGTGCCGTTTGCAAGAGAAACAGTTTTAGGGGGGCGTCCACATGTGGCGTCTTTTGCTCACTAAGATTCGTTACTTCAAATGTAGACGCTCGCTTTGCGCGCTCGTAATCGAAACGACGCGACGCATTCGTTTTTTCCAGGCGTGTCCGCGCAGCATAGAGATAACGTTTCAACTTTTCAGATGGTCATGTGACAAGAATCAAGCGATCAGATTCTTGAAACCGAACATTGAAAGCTCAGCCAAGATAAAGCAATAGTTGGTCAAAGCTGTACTGGGATAGCCATTTTAAAGTAAATTTAGTAGCAGAGCTACTGCTAGTGATTTTTAGTGCTCGAACTCTATTTATCCTTTGCTGAAACACGGAACGCACGGATCATGGTTGCTTAGCGACAACAGATGCTTCCGGAGCGCAAGCGCAGGAGCGCTTTGGGGGGGAAGGAGAAAGCGGAGCGCCTATTGATTTCCACACGTTTTTAGGCGTGACATGTGAACGGCCCTAAAACGCTTCTAAATAATTATGTTACCTGGTCTCAAGGCATAAATAATTGGTCTCAAACAGAATTTCTGGAGGGCCATAGCTATGCACAGTTTAGCTCTAACCCTAATCAAACCCACCTGATCCAGCTAGTCAAGCTCTTCAAGATTACTAGAAACATCCAAGCAGGTGTGGTTTGATTCTGGTTGGAGCTAAACTTTGCAGAGCTGTGGCCATCCAGGTATTCAGTTTGAGACTATACCTGCATAAATTTACCTTGGTGCACTTTCCAAAAGAAATTAACACTAGAGGCAGTAAAACTCTGACACCTTTTATTCCTTTTCCAAATTTACTAAATAAAGCGTACTTTTCGTAAAAAAAAAAATAAAGTGACTTCAAAACAATAATAATATGCTTAATATGCTGCGATATTTATAAGTGAGTAACTGGGGTATATATAAATGAGATGACAGGTTCGGTAGCTCACAGAGTACAGAGACATACTCTAGAGGCGAGGATCTCATGTAATTACAGTTCAACAAAATAGTTTTTTTTTATATCAGTATATCAACATTTGTTAACATTATCAGGTAGGTTTAGGGTTGGATTTGGTATAGGGCATATTTCCAACATGATAGATCTTTTACTTTCAACAGCAGTCCACAGATATTTCAATTCTGCCTTTAAATGATCAATGTAATAAAATGTGTCAGGGTTCATGTATTGAACCTGTGTTTTAATGCCACTCGGTGGACATTCCTCTTTGAAACTGCGTCAAAACATGCAGTAAGGTACATAAAAATGGTGTGCACAGACGTATATGTTTAGATTAGAATGTCGGTAGTGCATCAATTTGCAAACAGATCAATGTATTTTTTCTTTTCATGTGATCATCTAAAGCGGAGGTGTGGAGTTTTGCAATGATCTAGGGCCATCTCTAGTAAATACTGGAGGATGCAAATAAACAACTCGATGTCCTTTTAACATCTTAACTTAATATCACAATGTTTAATGTTTAAAAACCTACTAACCAGAAATACAAATGTGTAGACAATACTGACAATACTGATGAATGATGCCAGGAAAACCACACCAACAGGGATCTGGCCTAGGGTGCCGAAATGCTGAGAAACAGCCTCTGTAAGTCAGCTACATTATTGTGTAACAAGGCATAAAGTCCTGCTCACACTGGCAGCAATGCATGGTCACTACTCATTATACTGGTTGGTTGCTGCATTCCTACTTTCCCGGTGCCCTATTATAATAATAAAGTATAAAACAACATCTTAGGTGTCGATAATGAGGTTGAAGTTATTTAGTTTGAAATCAAATCAAGTTTTTACACTGCTCTTATCGAACATGAATGAGCTTCAGGTCGCTTTGCGGCTGTCGTTATTGGTGTGAATGAGGCTTGAGGGATATTACTGTTGGCTTCAAAGAGTTTGTGTAATGATGCGTTCAGAATCTTGAAGAAAGATGCAACACGTTGAAAAAAATGCGTTTATGTATATGATTTACTCTGACCTTGGCTGATCACAGCATGCTCCCGTTGAGTCATTGATATACGTATTGATGTCCAAACACAACAGATTTGTTTCCATTAAGTCTTAGAGCATATTGATCTCCCAGCGCAAACACACACACACACACACACAAGCACACACTAATATCATCAAATTCCAATTATTCATGTACAGGTACTATATGAAATTGAATACACGCGCGCACATTGTTTCATGGTGGAGACGCTGTATTGACATTGTTTTTATACAAAGCTAATTATATTTCGTGTCCCCTAACCCGACCTCGATCCTTTTGCAGTTTGGCATTTTTATTAACATAATTATTTAGCACGTTATTAATCACTTTCCCGTGGAGGCGATTTTGGGATTTACTGTGCTTGCGGGGATATAGCTATATACATGGTCCCTGACACCGAGCAAAGTGAGGGCCCTGATACTAACCGCTCAAGCACACCGAAAGGCATGAAGCAAATCTCTCCCTCTCTCGATAACTGCAATATGTCTTCAAAATAACTAGAGGTACTTTTCCAATAACACGTGTATTATTGTAGATGTTTATCTAACTAGGCCGCGAAACATATTCCTAAACGATTATTGGCAGTGTTTATCCACAGCAGCAGCGGTGTTATTAGGAAATCAGTCACACTCTCTGGATGTTTCCTCGGCGCGCGTTCTGGTCGGACTGAGATTGTGTGCTCGCAGCGTCGGACGCTCGCGCCGGTAGACACGCGCCACCCGTTCCCCGTTCCTGCTGCCACACCCCCTTTCTCACGAGCGCTGAATGGTACGTCCCGGTGATGCCGAACGTGTCAGACAGTGAAAAATCCTTGAAGACTTGAATTTGAATCCTAACCGTTCAGAATAAGACGCTCCCTCCGCGTGCGAGTGCGCTTGTGTATATGAACTGCCGCATCCCGTTTCACTCAGCATCCGCTCTCGCGCGTTTCCCGGTAACCGAGCACCGCGCTCCCGCCGCCTTACCGGAGCCACCGTGTCTCCGACCGAGGCGCTCTGCTTTCTGAAGGATAAACGCCAGGATTCGGTGCCGGAGCCTTTCCCCACATACCTACCAGAGATTAAGTGAGCTATCCGGGGATTTTACACTGAATCATGCTCAGCGTAGACGAAGGTAAGCGGCAGAACCCCGGTAAACATGACCGGTTCTCCATAACTGCGTGTGTTTGTGGGTGTTTGCTCGTAGACGCTGAATTCCGACGTGAATTCGGTTTCTCGAACGAATGACTGCGGTCCGTTGTGTAAGAAACGCATCTCTTTTTCTTTAAGGCGACCGCTAAGAAACAGAGAAACCGTTATTAGGCGGTTGAGAAGGAGCTCGGTCGTTTTTTTTTTTTTTTCCCCTGCGCAGCACATCTGTGTAACTGATCCGAGGCTCTCCCAGCCCAGACATCCACAAACAGGCAGCCGTTAAATGGCTTTGGTTCCCATCCATCCGCCGTGAGACTTTCTCGTTTTTAGAGGCGAGCTTTCCCGCCGTCAACGCGCGCAGATCATTCTTGACAGTATCGACTGGGCACGAGACACCAATTACCCGCTGCTTGTGAACTTGACAGACTGAATGCGACCTTTACGGTCTTTTACTCTTTAATTGTGATATATATTTCAACGAGTTATGTTCGGGAATACAGCAGACGGGTCTGAATGAGCGTGAGATTTCACCGAGAAATATTCTATGCACAATGTTCGCGCACCGCCGGGTCACCAGCACGTCTCGGCAATTGAACTGCTAAATATTTAAATTTTACGGTATTTTCTCCGTTTACAGACCAACCATCCGGCTTCGAGAATCCTGTGTTATTCATGTGTTGTTCTCCGCTTCTCCGTCAGTGTGTGTGAGTGTTCTGCGACACATCTGTGCATTATTCAGTCAGGTCCCCTTAGAGAGAAACCGCTGGTTACACTGGGAGAGTTGGTCGAGAGTTTAAGTGGCCATGCTTGTGATTTAATTTTTATGATTATACCAGAGAAGAACGAGGAAAACAAGATTGAGCGTTTGTACTGTAGTACTTATAACTGAACACTAAATAAATAATTTAGTGTTCTTGACGTTATAGGCGAAAATACTAGGGCACTCCCCTTATTTGCATTTAAGTATTGTAATGTTATATTGAACAACAAATTATTTCAGTGCGAACTAAATAATGCTTATTAAAAATGTTATTTTTTAATATTTCGTTTGCTTGTAATTTTATAGCTTGTATCTCTCTGCAAATCTCTCAGAAAATCTCATTTTACCTGTGCAGGGCCCCCTTTTCAATATTTTGCAGAGATTTGTCCCAAACACGTAGTTTCAGGATATCGCACACGCAAAATATAATTTTTTCCTTTTCTCAAAAAGGTGTTACATGCATTAAAACTCCCTGTGTTAAGGACGCATATTTTTATGCATATTTAGAGGCAGGCTTCAGCATATAGAAAACATTGCACGTATCATCTCCAAAAACAAGATTAATTGGTTCAGTTTTCATACTTAATGTATATTGCTCTCTTATTAACTTGCTTGTGTTTATATTTTGAAAGTTTTTTTTTTTTAACAATTTGTTTGCTGTAAATAAACAAGATTTATTGGCTATATTGCCCATCCCAGAACGTCACATAAAATCAGGTAAAATCAGTTAAAATCAGGCAAGGAGTGATTGGTGGACTATTCCTTTCTGAATCGAAGGTTCTTGAATAGATTAAGTTTACACTAAATGTAATGCTAATGGTCTTTTGCTGGTGATACTAACCGTCTTTGTTTAGTGAGAGCAACAGGGCGCACTGTATGGTTGAGCAGGTGTACAGAGAGAGTAGCGTTTGAGACCATACCGACGAGATACAGACCACTTCGAACGCTGACTTGTACTAAATACTAAATGTATCGATTTTCAAAAGCAGCGTGGCACAATGCAAAATGTTTAGCTTGGTTCTGGTGCATCAGTAGATTTTTATTTTTTTACAACACAAATACAAGTTTGGGTTACAGAAATCACAGTCCTGCTCTATCACTAACGTGCCGTCAAGTAAGACACCCCGGGTTGCTCCAGGCGCATTATCTCAGCAAGTGGTTAACAGTAAGTTGTGAAAAGCAAGTGCTAAATGGCAACTATGAACATGCAGTATTTATGTGCTTGAAAATGGTGAGCGTGTGTGTGTGTGTGCGTGTGTTTGATATTTGAATCTGCCGTAGGTGAATTAGCCTGAAATTGTTGTGATTTCTTCTAGAGGCTCATTATTATGCAAAAAAAAAAAAATCTCTGAAATGCAAAACCCGACACCGCTTACTTTATTAGCAAATGCCACTGAATTTAATGTAAAATGCCTTATTATTTGGCTGCTTTTTTCTCTTGACCTTTTAATTAATATCCATATTTTAGGAATTTCCATTACCAGGGATACAGGATAACAGTTATATTAACAGATATTAGGGGTCTGACTTTGGCTCGAAGGTCTTACATTCTGCACCGGTAGCTAATTTATTTATTTCGTGTGGACCGCTTTAGATTTATTGACATATCTGTGGATGGCTCATTTAGACCTTTTTTGCAGTGGCATATTTGGCATTAGATGTTTGTGTTACTCGTATACTTATCTACTGTATATGTCTAAAAATATATGCTACAGTACACCTTTCTTTTACCCTTCTCTCTGTCCCTGTCTTTGTCTCTCTCTCCTTATGATGTCGAGGTTTAGCAGGGATGGGAGCTACCCACGCTGGCATTAACCCCCTGCTATGCCTCACCCTCTTCTAACAATAGAGGTAAAGACCCGGAGGGGTTCCTGCCTGCTCTCCCACTCTCAGCAAATGCTACAGTACTGCGTTCAGCTTTCATTAACGCCATACTCACTGGGAGAGAGCGAATTCTGAGAGTTCTTAGCTTTCTGACAGGCTCCACCGGCTTGGGAGGCTAATACATCATAGGCTTGCAGCTAGTGCAGCCCAGGGGTACTATTGTTCGATGTTTAACATTTATTAACCGACGATTTTAGACAAAAAAAAAAAACCTACTTGTTGCAATAGTAATCAATTGATGTTCTGCTGAAAATAACCATTATCTAAACCAGTGTTTCTCAAACCCCGGTCCTGATCTCCTTAATCAAATACACCTGATTAACTCATGAGTTCATTTGAAAAAAAACTAGGGTGTGTCAGATAAGGGAGACGTGTTGGGGGGTGCCCAGGACCAGGGTTGAGAAACACTGATTTATATAATGCTGAATACATATTTCAAGTCGGTTAGTGATGTGTGGGTAGTAGTGGTTGACCAATATTTCGCCAAGTGTTGTCTGATTTATCAGCCGATGTGCAGACGCACAAGAGTGCCCATCTTTTGTCTTCATTAGTTTACTGTCTTGTTCCGTCTAATAATAGAAAGGCAAATGCTGTTATGCGCTTTAAAGTAAGTAATACACATTTACATAATTTGAACAAGAAAGTGAATCCCCATTAAAGATCTAATTCATGCAGTACTCAGCTGAATGTTGCTTGTGAAAGGTCCAGTCGGATGTGGACAGGAGATTTCAGCTGTCACTGGTCACACATGATTGAGCTCAACTTCAAACTAGAGCTCTGATACTAACTAAAATACTGTACCATTTCTGTTTTTGGATCAGTACTTTGATTTCAAAATTAATCACTTTTAGTAAATTCGTTTGTGTGTTTATAAAGTTGAAACATTTTTCAAAATAAAATCATTTTGAGCTTTTCCACAAAGCTTTTGACTAGCAGCTAAAGTAGCTTTATTGATAATATTTGCACCATATCTTTGCGTTAAATTATACGTGATAAATTAATGGTTCATTTTCTCTTCCATAGAAAACAGTTCATAAAGAACAAAGCCTAAGGCTTTGTATGTTTATGCTTGCTGTCTTTTTGAAGCTAACAGTGTCTGTTTTACATTATAATCATATGGAGTAAACTGTATTTGCAAAAAAGTAGTGCTTTTTTAAAATGCTACAGCCAGCATCTTTTCTGCAGCTCAAAATGTCTTAAAAAAGCCTTATGGCAGCTGACCAATGACAAGCAAGTAGCTTATTTAGAAAGAGTTATTTCTTTAACGACAAAAACAACATGAAAATGAGATGATAGCCGGTAAAGATAGATCGTACTAGCTTTGGAGCGCAAGGAGTTGTATGATATGAGCACGAAATTCTCTTTTCTAAAATATACAGCTAAACATTGTAGCTGGTGTAGATGTTCAGCCCAAAGGACACTACTAACGGCATATCAATGGTTCTCCTGGACTAAATTGTTGTAAGCTCCATACTGTTTTCTTCCCCTTGTAATGTTGCACACCAACAAACGTTGTTGTGAAGTGACATTCTCCTCCCCGTTAACTTCAATAGCCAATGCAAGAGCCAACTCTCTCAACAGTTCTGCACCTCAAACTAGGCTACTGTTGCAGCAGTTGTTATAGCAACAAAAGATGCCCTCAGATGCTATTCGTAACCACAACACTGCCAGCTTTTTATTTTACTTAAAAAGTGCTTGTCGGCATTTTCTAGTCAGAATAATTGACAATTGTGAACACACCCTAAATCATTAAGATTATTATAAGTTCAAATTCAGTGCAAACCTTATCATACTATCTACAAGCAAAGAAGATGAACCCAGAAGAACGCAAATCATTTTCATGTTAAGTGTTTTCTTTATAATGGTTTTCTTTGAGTGAAAAACCGATTAATGTAAAAAAAATATTGTCTTTCCATTTGGATCGGGGTGCTTTTATCTTATAAGTGGATAGCGTTTATGGCAAGTGAAAAATGTCAGAAAATCCCTGGTTGTTGTTTAAGGATATTAAGCCATGTTAAGTAGGGTGACCACACATACCATTTTTCCCCAATGTGACCTTGCCAGGATTTCTGTTTTACTTTTATGCAAAGTACATCCAGAGTGTTAACATAAGGAACCAATAAGATACACCCGCATGCAAACATAGCCAAAACCTAGATATTTTAGCCAATATGGAAATCCTGGCCAGGATGCATCCGTAGAAAATGGCTCTTATAGTCACCCTAATCTTAAGCATTTTAAAATTTCCTGAATTTGATGTGTTACGCTCTTCTTACAAATGATAGTGGATAGGTAAGATACTTTCATTTAGCATTTAATCTCTGTGTTCTTCATAAGCTATGTTCATTAAGCAAGCTGTGTTCAGTTAGCATTTAGTTATTAGTTGGTTTGCATAGCTGCAGCTATGTAATTATGGCAGTGAATACCGCAATACTGCCCTCTGACCGTCACAAACTCACATAAGGCTTTATCAAGTGATGTGGTGTCACAAGGGGGAATATATTGGACCTCATTACAGATTAGCCACCGTTGTCAACTGGCCTCAGCTTTGACATTAGCATGTTAGCACTACTCCCTCATGTCTGGATTAATACTGTACTGGAAACAGGGGATTAAGCAGCACTTACCCAACCCAGATCTGCCAGTCACACAGCCGGTAATTATACCAGCAGAGTGTCTTTTGCTTAATACTTCAATGTAGTTTGAAGCGCTGATGAGCAATAACCAGGGGACCAATCGCCTGTGTGTTTTGCTGCATATATCTAAATACTTCAAGGTTATTCTGGCTTTTTTTAAGGTTAGAAAAGGCAATGTATTCTGCACAGAGGAGGGGATATTTTGGCAGTAATAATAGGGTGAAACCTATTATTACACTAATAGCTCTTAAGAAGAGGAATTTGCTGCAGCAGGATGTTTATTTGCTTGTAATTTTACGTTGAAAGGATAAATCAGTATTTTATATGGATTCTAATCCTCAGCAAAGACATTATTGTTGCTACAGAAATTATGTATTTTGCATGTTCAAACTGTTCGACTTTTATGTTCGACTGTTCGAGAATTATTAAAAATAATAATTAGGTTTGCAGACCAGTGTTCACAACCCCCAGCCAAAAAAAAAAAAAAAAAAACATTTATTACAAAATGCAGAAGCATAGTATGTACAGTAGCTCTTTCCTTTAATATAGATGCATGCTGGGACTCCGAGCTCTGCTCTTGGTTAATTATATTTCTGTCTCCCCCATTCTTCTTTTCTTATCCTCTTATCAGACCCTAGTGTGAATCTCACTCCCTCTTTACTTCCCCTCTCCTTCTCTTATACCCTCTTTTACTTTGTATGCCCCCCGGCTTTTATGCCATTCAGATAGATTGTAGTCTTGCTTAGGAAGGTGGTAATTTTCACAGTCTTGACCACCCCCATTCCCCTCCCCAAATGCACTCCATTTCAGTAACGGTGAGCTAAAAGTCATTCCACATCTTTTAGTCTCGACCTTATTTTCTCTGTTTCTTCATATGCATCTTCTGTCTGTATCTTTTCTTCCTTTTTTCTGTCTGTACTTCATTATAGCTTTCAGCATTGTAGCTTGGGACTGATATTATCCCTGAACACTGCGATGTCAGAATAGATGCAGAGTGTTCTATCATACAGTTTTGTGGCTTGGCTTTGGTGGTGACTGTTAATCACAGGATACGTTCCAATCTCTCGGTAGTGCCCTGTGAACTGGACTACACAGGCTGTTAATCTTAACATCGTAAGTGAGATATCATTTGACATTGTAGGTGGTGTATATGTTCAGTCCAAAGGACACTACTAACGACATATCAAAGATGCGTACTCAGTATGTGATTTCATACTGGAGTATTCACCCATTAGGTTCTTTGCTTCACCTTTGTATCACACAATGTTTTATTCAGCTTAATTGACCTCTTTTACCAGGCAGTTGTGCATGTGTATAAAGCTAGATATGCGACTGCTACTGTGCCATTATGATACCATTATGATAATGTTTAACACATGTAAACACTGAAAAAATTTAATGTACTCTAACCACAACCATCTGTTTTCATATCATTGTCTATAGAAGGGATGCATGATATATGAGTAACATGTTGGATTTAGTATTAAAGATGTTTGTTTTTCTTTATTGGTTGATACTAATTGATTGTTTTTGCAAATTCCTCCCATTTTTATATTTAGATATTTAAAATGTAAAAGCTTTTGTAATTGAATAACATTGTTAAATGTAGTCTTTAGTAAATCAAAAAAATGAATGTTTTTTGTAATGTACATTCTCGCTAAAATGTGAATCACGACTTTTTCTCCATGGGTATTGAGATCACGATTCTCTTACACCAGTGCGTCTCAAACATGGTCCTGGGTGCCCCCCAGTACTGCACATTTTGTGTAGATAAAGGATATATACAAAATGTGCAGTGTTGGAGGGCACCCAGGACCAGGGTTGAGAAACACTGTCTTACACGATTCTTGTTTTTTAACAAAATGTATTGCTCTCAAGTACAAAAAAACAAATAGTACATTCAGTGAAAGTGAAATGTAAAAGCTTTTAACCTAAGTTGTTGCACATAAGCGTTAGCAGAACGTTAAAAATAATAAATAAAAATAACTAAATAGAACCTGTGCTTTTTGCTCCAACTGGCACAGAACACAGAATTCCTGCACAGAATGTAGAGATTAGTGGTGTTAAGGCCAAAGTAGGCTATACTTTGGCCGTCCTCGTCTGTGCCCGCGCACCGTCTGTTTTTTGAGTCCATGTACAATAGATGAACGTATAATGCATAATTTACAATGGGAAAGGTAAATGAGACAATGCTAGTAAAGTAGGTGGTACTTTCGCAGTTGTAGAGCTCGTTTGTCTGTGCACGAGACTGAAAGAAACCCAAAAGTGATGTATACCTGAGCCTACACACGGCCAATAAAGGAAAGGAGAAAAGTTATTGGTGAACTAATAGTGTTTTATTATTGTGAGATTAATAACGCGTGAATGCAGAGAAATACGCGGAAATGAATCACCGTCATTTAGAATGAGACTGCATTGTATGAATGTATGTATGAATCGAGATCAAGATTTTTTTTCAATGAATCATGCAGCCCGAATATACACTCTAATGGCATAAAGTCAACTGTAGCTTATATGTTGCACTTAAAAGCTTTTTATTTGTATTTTTTATTCATTAGCCACAACATGAAATTATAATTAACATTTTAATAATGCGTATCCCCAACATCAATGGTTTAAAATGTGACGTTTTAAATGACATAAAATATGTAACATTCATGAAAATATTATATGTTTTGTTTTTTTTCTTTTTGAAAATTAGGACTAAGTGAACTTCTATTCCTAGATGAGCCTGTTTAGGTAGTAGTATAGTAGAAAACTCTGTATCCACCTTTTTCCTGATAAGGAAAAAAGGGGCGCCTCCATTTGTAAATGCTATGGGTATAGCTTCCGGTCTCGTCCAGCTATCTGCATCCAGCTATTTTTATATTTTATAGTTTTGCCATTTAATGCACGTTGTTATTTTTCTCATTATTTACCTATAGCGTCTGACGAATCGGAGGCCTCACCCATAGACTTACTTCCCCGCTCAGGAAAAAGGTTGATAGTTCTAAGGACTTTTGAGAAGACTGATGTCATTCTGAAGTCCTCAGAATTCCAGAAAAAAGAATCTCAATTTAGTTTCTTTTTTTATTTGTTGATGTTTTTTTAAAAGAACATTACATTTCTTGTTCAATTTGACTAATTCATTATAGGAGCTGTCTTCCTCTAAAAATAAGCCCTAGAAGTGTATGATAAATGAGGTTTCTGAGGCACCCTCATTAAGTCTCCGATATGTGTGTTTGAGAAGCATGGACCCTCATCATTCTCATTGTCTTTCTCCAATATGTGAATAATGTGAGTAAGATTGAGCATGTAGAACATGTCTCAGCGATGACCAGATTGACCGAGCGGCCACGCTCAGTCGAATGATTATATTCATGTTTTTAGATTTTTCACTCCTAGATATTTGATATGCATGAAAAACCACAACACATTTTATTTTACGTGATGGAAAGCAAATATTCTCTGTCTACGCTGCTTTATCCTCCAGCACAAACATATTATGTGTGAATGATATTTAGCATATGTCACAGCTGACTGTAAAAATGCTTTTTCTATTGGTTTAACCTTCTGTGCGTTTTAACCTCACTATGTGAATGTATTGCATTTTGTATTGTGCGCTCTGCTTTTGATAGTTTGCAAATTGGAAACAGTAATGTATCTCTCTATCTATTTCTGTTAAATTACACTTTTCAAAAGGACTGAAAAGGCATAATATGTTGGCAAAAAAGCGTCCTCTCACTCCATAGGTCAGGCCACACATTTCCATCCATTTTAAAAAGGTTACGCTGCCTTTCAGCACAATGGGTGAAAAAGACGCATTGTCCAGCTCGAGCACCCGTAACAGTGCCCAGCAGACATGGCCGTACAGCTTGATTTAATGACACATCTTAAATTGCAGGTTTAGAGTAATTAACATACTGATGAGACATTTTGGAATATATTCTTATTCTAATCAGCAGACTCATTTGCAAAGTAAGAAACACCATACAGCAGGGTGCCGGGGTTGGTTACTTGTCATTTAGCAGACACTTTTAACCAAAGCTGCGTACAGTACGCTAATTTCCGGAGCGACCTGGGGGTCAGGTGTCCTGCTCAAGGGCACCACATTGACAACGGGTCACAGTAACTTTCCAGAGTGAAGCCGTCCCCTGCTGAGGCGTAAACCTGCAGTCCATTTACAGTAAGTAGGTTGTCCAGCACAGTGGAGAGGTGAATGGAAATCATAGGACGAAGTGGGCGGATTGTGTCTGGAACTGCCAAAAGTTGGATTGAACCCTACAGGTAGTGCTGTATCTCTGACAATCACTAGATTGTTAACGACACACTAGAAGTTTTCAGCAGGGGGTCTGTGACCCCTAGGGGTCCTTGATGGCACTGCAAAGGGTCTGCCAAGTATTGTTTTTTAACTCGTACTGTGTATAAAAAAGGGATTAAGAAATAGTTCAGCCTAAAAAAACTTATTCACCCTCATTTTATTCCAAAACATATATTACTAGCATCTTTTCTTGTCTGTACAATGGGAGTCGGTATGTTGTTTTGCACCCTTTTATTGCACACAGAAAATGTATTTTTGTGCTCCAAAGAAAGAAGTTCCTACAGATTTGCAATAACACACAGGTGAATAAATGACAACCTAAACAAAGCTAATTTTAAAAAGGTGCAGATGTTTTACTGTGCCCCCCATAAAAAATGCAGTTCTAATATGTATACATATAACAAGTACATGACTCATTGCAATTATTAATGGCCTCCAAATGAACGCGTAATTACAGAGTATGTAAATGCATTAATATAGCACCATATGTACTTTTGAAATCTGGTTTAGTGTGCATAACTAAGGTGATATTGCAGTAATTTATCACCGTGATTATAAATATTAAAATCCCTGATGATTCTCTTAGCTGATGCTCACACTTGTCATTCTCTAATGCAGAGCATTTGCTGTAACAACCCTTTCTTAAAGAAAGCTCTCGGGCTGCATTGATGAAGCCCGTTGAGTGATTAATCAAGCACATGGGCAGAGTTTTTGTCACAACACGGTCCTCTAATCTGAAGTTCTTGAGCCAGGCTGTAATTTAAGTATGATTGGGTTTTAGTGCGTTGAGATGATTAGGCGTTTGGGAAAGAGTTTGCTATCAGTGAGACAGCCTTTAAAACGGGGCCTGTCAGACTCTCATCTGTGCCACTGCAGGTGCTTTGTTAACCTATAATAAGGGCACTTGAACGGTTCACCTCAAGGCCGGACTCCAACCGGCCACCTGTTGTGGAATGATTAGGGGTAATTGTAAGTGTGTGTGTGTTTAAAGAAGCTTTAAGCCTGTAAAGCTTTCACCTAATCACCTGTAACTGCTTAGCCAAAGATCTGTGACTGATTTGTGTGTGAGATCCAAAGCCCCGTAGACCTGATCTGATTCCACTGCCATTCTGTTTCCCTTTAATGCTTCTGACATGGATTCTGTTAAGAAAGCTTAGCCCTGCACCGGAAATAAAGCCTTCTGGACCATTAGAAATATTTTATTACAGTTCTTCTTATTTAATTTGCTTCATTTCCTCAAGCAAAAGTCAGTTTTCCCAGTGCACTCACAAATCTCTGTTTGGCGTTTTTTGTATTCCTTCTCACAAATTTGCATTGCCAATGCATGCTTAATGCAAAGCCTGTATTTTAAATATACATCTGTACTTGGGTCCCTTTGAATTGACGTGACCTCACAAAAATGACACCCTCGGTTTCTATGGCAATGACATCAGTAGCGATGTCACGGTGATCAAGCTGAGAAAATGCAAACAGCTGAATAATTCAACAAGTCATCTCACCGCACCGAATAAGAGGGGTCGTCAATGAAAAGTGTTTTTCATCTGGGGGAAAAAAAACACATGAAGAATGAGAGGTCTTTGTAAGAGAAAATATAAAACCATCTCGCTGAAACATTGTTCGCTTGATTTTGTCACTGACCTCATAAAGCTGCTCATTTAAATTTAATATTTTATATTATTTAATAGATATATATTTTCATATTCTGCTACATAATTAATGAAGCTGTGCTCTTTTTGTCTTCATCCAGCATGATTATTTTGGAGGAATGTGGCAGCGTTGAAATATCACGTTGTGAAATTCTATTAGCCTATGAATTTTTGTCAGAGCCACCGTTTGCATGCTTGACATTAAGTGTTTTTGTTGTTGTAGAGATTATTACAAAATGTGTGCCGGGAATGAAGACAAGCACATCGGGGTCATGGTGGAAACGCTTCGGAGAGGTGTTTATTTAGTACTAAGAGGCCGATCAGACTGAAGAGGTTTTGGAGTAGCCGATGGGTCAGTTGCTATCGTGCTAGAGTGCACTGATAGTGCTCTATGGGAGCTCCTTGTGTGTCTGTACACTCGTCGGGAGTTCTCCAAGAGATGGGGGTTGAGAAGGCGGAACATGAATTTGGAGTGTCTCAGAGAGACCGTCTATTTGGACGCTTCATCTTAGACCTCATCCATTTCTGTTAGATTGGAGGAGAGGACAAGAGCGGCATTACTTGTCGTCTTGTGTAGTCTTAGCCTGGTGAGCATGAATCGACTCCAGCTGTGCCGCGCATTCAGTCTTCAGCTGTGTGCTGTGGTGCTGTCCAAGGTGCTAATGGAGTGTGTGTCCTGATTGGTGCACAGAGGGCTTGCTTTAACATGACTTTCTTCTGAGAATACTGTAGCTTTGCTTAAAACAACTAGGTTTCAATATAATTATTTATTAGCTGATATTAGATTCAATTTTTAATTTAAGGTAGAATAAAAAAACAAGCTTCTATTCACAAATCCATTAAATTATGTATGCGTAAGTAAAGACTATTGAATTGTTGCTAAAAAAAGTCTAATTAATATTGTTCTGAATCTAAAATGCCAGAGTCCATGTTAATTTCTGAGTCCACCTGAGTTCATTGATAATTGCTGTCTGAGTCTACTGTACAATATAACATTTGGATCACAATTTACTGCTAGAATTTAAGATAATTGCTTTTAGTCAAAATTGTATTTCCTTTTAAAGGAACACTTTTTTTTTGAAAATAGACTCATTCTCCAACTCTCCCAGAGTTAAGTTGAGTTTTACCTTTTTTTGAATACAATTAGACTAGTAGCATTGCGTTAAAAAATGACTAAACAGTTTTCTATTTAAAACTTGAGTCTTCTGTAGTTATATTGTGTACTAATACCGGCAAGAAAATAAAAAATTGTGATTTTTTTTTTAGGCCCATATGATTAGGAACTATACTCTCATTCCGGCGTAATACATCAGCAAAATTCCTTGATTATTAGGCCGGAATGACAGTATAGTTCCTAATCATATCGGTTTACTGACTGGTTTAATTGGATTCAATGATCTATGCTAAGCTATGAAAATCAGACCCGGAGATCGGCTGAATGGATTTAAAAACTGTACAACTCAACTTATCAACTCTGGGGGAGTTGGAGGATGAGCCTGTTTCCAAAAAAGTTTCCTTTAACATCAACCATTTATTCACCATAACATTTAAAAAGTAGCAGCTTATCGGCCACAATTCAATTAATATTGGTGCGTTTCTAGAAATATTGAGTTTGTGAATGAAAATGTTCATCTTCTTTAAAATGAGAAAATCCTAAAGGGAAAAAGACAGAGAAAGCAAATTCAGTATCACAGTGAGAGAGCTTTTTAGGCTGACATTAGCTTTTATACAAATGAAACTGTCTACAGCATTTAGTTTTAAAAATGTTTCATCATATTATTTTACATTGAGATTTTTTTTCCAAAGTGTCCACTGAGATACAAACAGGGATGAAAATTATATTTTTCCAAAATGACTTTAAGCTCAATTTAGTTTCCACACTTGCATCATAAACTCACTCCAGCTTATGAAATTATCGACATATTTATTTCGAACCTCATGAGATCAAGGCTGAGAGGACAATGCTGTAAATTAGATCTGAAATTCAATCTTAATTGAATTGGCTCATTATGCGAAATTCAGCAACATTATTGTACATGCAGAAAGAAGTTATTCACAAATGTGAAGCAGTATGAGTTGGCTTCCAAATGTTTGGAAGGTTAAAAACGCTTAAACTTGAACCGCTCTCATTCAGAAACCTTCGGCTTCTCAGTAACACATGAACGGCTGAATTTATGAAAGCGTTTACTGCCAGACTTCTAGAGCGAAATGTCTAAGCCTGTGATTTGTAGAGGTTGTAGATGGTTTCCAGTCCATCATACGAGTAGAAGTACATGTGAAAAGGGGGAAAAAAAATGTGCGATTTGCTGCAGGCGGTGGTAAATGCAGCTTGTATTCAAACATTTGAAAACGTCCAAGGTGTCAAACAGGAGCTTTTCCAAAGGTGATTTACGCATTAGAAATATGAGGTCCCTCATCTTCCTGCCTCTGTCAGTGACTTTTGTCGCAGGGTCTTTTAGATCAATGCAGAACTGTGAAACTCAACAAAGACAAATTATGGAAAGGGATCTCATTTGCGATACGCCGCGAGGAGGGGAACTTCATTTATGAGCGGAATTAATAAACGCATTTGGAATTTGAATCGGAACGTCCCCACGGGCTCTGGATTCTAAACATTCCATTAGTTCGCCGGAATGCTGTTGCTCTCAGATAAACGGACTCAGCTGCAGCCGAGTTTATTTATTCCTGTCCACCAGCTCGTAGAGATACGCCGCTCGGAGGAGGTGCTCTGCTTGTGACATTAGTATGCAGGTCCAGCACGATTGGGCTGGTGATTAGCTTAGAAGGTACCGATCCGCACCGGTAATGTGGCGAATGGAGGTTCGGTCCCAGGTGAGTGTGATCCATGAACTGGAGAGTTACTGAGATCACAGTGCTGCTCTATTACCATTGAGCCCTTGAGCAGGACACAGAACCCTGGGAAACTCCAAGAGGCACTGTTCCTGCAATTAGTGTACTGTCACTTCGGATAAAAAACCTCTAGTCAATGGTTCAGGTAGATGGTCTGACAGGTGCAACGCAACTAAAATCACACTCTGGGTAAAAGGAGCTGGGGAATATCTTTGATGCTTCACTGAACAAAACAATGGTGCAAGTTTGTTCTCTTCACCGTTAAAAGCGTGCGAGGTGCACAGGGTGGGGTGTTTTCTTCAGTGAACCTGTAGGCGTATGCACTTCCTGTGTTCTGCATTCTTCACTAAAGACTTGTAATTTTGTACGTTTGTATTCTCATGTTGATGTCGTTTGTACATTTGGTGGTTGGGATTGTTTGTGTAGGTATGTACGCAACCCCCTACTGTTTTTGCTCCTCTTAACCAATCTCCTGAGAATAACTTGATCGCTTGTCTCTCCCGTCTTTCGCTGTTTTTCTCTCTCCCTTTCTGAAATGCTAATTTATTCCCTCGCTCGTTCTTTGGTTCTGTCAGAGTGGGTGCGTAGGAGGGAGAAATGGTTTCTCGGGGAGAGGGGATAAATGCTGGTCTGAGATCAGTAAAATGGAGACATCTGGTAATGAGAATGACTTTCATACGCTGCCGAGACCTCGCTATGTGTAGCTGTTTTTTTTTTTTATTGACGCATTGAAAGTTTTACAAAAGCAGACTTCCCCCGGGCCGAAGATACACTTTTTTTTCCAACACGGAAAGTCACATTTTGTGTTCTATTTACCCTGGTTTAAAATATTCACTACTCTGTGGCAGGGTCTATTTTATTGGATTTTTCGAAAGGTAGCAGTTTTGGGGCGGAGTTTCATTAGGACGATTGATTGAGTATTTCAGAGCACAGAGCAGGAGTTCATAGCTGAATAAATGCCAGACCGAAAGAGGCTGTCCCAGTCTGTCCCCAAGCATAACGGTCACCTCAGATTCCTCATCTCATGAAGGAGAAATGAGTTTGAAGGATGGTTTTTCAGGGAAGGCAGATGTGATGTATATGTCACCCCGTCCTTTAATTAGTCAGCAAAGACAAAGACGTTATTGCTGCACTCTTCTGTTCTCTAGTCTTGGTAAGAGTCAATTCAAAACAAGTAATGAAAGAACAATTGAGAAAGAAATGAAAAGGCATTGGAACAGAAATGGCAATAACCGACGATCGGAGAGAAAGGTAGAGTGTCATGGGGAGAGAGAAGGAAAGAGAGAGAGAAAGCTTTTCAGGTTGACCGTGACAAGGTGAGAGATAATGATAGAATCCAAACCCTAGAGAGAAGTGTGTGTGTGTGTGTGTGTGTGTGGTGTTGGGGCTGATATTCATCATCACGGGTCAGGTGTGTATGACTTTAGTCGCTCTTTTGTCTTGAAGGCTCCCAGTGAAAACAGGTATTGAGAAAAGTTTAAGGGCAAAGCACACAGGCCACAGGTCAATCTCTCTCAACACACATACAGATTCTGACCGTTTTCCAGTGTTTGTGGCTTGTTATGGTTGTCGATTATGGCCGTGTCTGGTGCTCGCTCAAGCGAGGGAGAGGCACAGAGACGCTGAATACAGAGGAAAAGAAGGATTTGGCTCTGGGTCAAAACTCAAACTGTTTTTTTTTAACTCACTTAGACAAGCATGCCTGTTTAAAACCTATTTAATCTGATCTTTCTGGAAATTCTACCTTTTAGTAATAATTGTACATTAAGCTTCAAGCTATGTATGCTTTTTGATGGATCTGGATATAAATGGATTTTATATATTTATTTTTTGTAATATGAAATGTAGCAGTGTCAGGAATATTACAGTGATTTTGTAATGTGTTTCTTATTTAGGTTAATAACCATTTGAAATTCAATGCCATTGGGTTTATGTCATATCCAGTCCTTTTGTCATGACTCAACATGACTGTTTAAAATAATTCATTAATTCATTTACATAATCATGTTTCCATGTGGTATTTTACACTTTTTAAAATGATTTTTGCATGATCTATTACTATATATATATATATATATATATATATATATATATATATATATATATATATATATATATATACACACACACACACACACACACACACACACACATAATAAATATAGAAAACAACTGTTTCATTGTGAATATAGTAAAAATTTCTGAGCCTTTTTAAAATCAGTTTTTATTTTACCATGAATAATTGCAACTATTAATATTCTACATTTATAATTCTTTTTCAATTATAAATGCAATGCATACTTTTTAATGAATATTTTATTCATGACTAGGCATTAATTCTTACTAGGCTTTTAGTAAAGAATTACATTTTAAAATTTTGATACATTTTATTGTAGTTTATGATTTAAATTTTATTTTATTTTATTGTGTTTTTTTCATGCCATTTTGTGGAATTTTCTGTGAGATTTTTCATTTTTCCAACCAATCAGAGCGCTGCAGGCTCACTTGTTTAGTAAATCATTCTGTTGACATACACACCTGCTGGATGAGAGTGTAAAGATGGAGATCACCCTAGCGACATCTAATAATAATGTGCAAAAGTCAGCCCCAGGGAGCAGGAGAGTTTCCTCTCAGCATTCTCTGACCGCAGGTGCACGTCTCCACCTGCCTTTTAAATATGAGGCCGCACTGATGCAAACAGGGCAGAAGAAGCATTGTCTCATTAGTCTGGAGTGTTCCAATAATTCTAGGTCTGGCTTGCGATGCCTATTTGCTTACCGCTTAGTATCAGATTGGCACACGTGACGCGATCGGTTCTCTGGTGGAAATGAGATTTGCGTGTTTTGTGCTTATTTACTCTCGAACATTATCAGTGGGCCAATGAAGGAAATTGGCTTTTTATTATTGCAAAGTTTTACGGATTTATGTCATTAGTAGCGACACCTGCAAACTCTCTCAGTTTGTCCTCACAGGAAGAGAGAGGAGAAAACAAGAGAAGGGGGAGAGAATGATTTTCTCCTCATGCTCCTTATCAGCACTGAAGTGTTACGTTCAGCCCACAGAGAGACAGACAGCAAGAATAGAGTCTAATTAAGTCTCTTAGTGATCAAAAAGTGTGCGACTGTCTCCAGTGTGAATGACTCACACACATCAACACACACTCTCTCTGTCACTTCATCTCTCTCCGTGGCTTTCTTTTGTTAGCCCTAACAAATTTGCATTCTTTAGATGTTGCCGTTAGAGCTGCCTAAACCGAGGGCTGTGTGTGTGTGTGTGTGCACGTTTGAGCATAGACTCCTACGTTTTTTACCTTGTCAGCAATTTCGCAATTGGAAGCAAAAAATCCTATTTGTCTGTTGCTCATCAGGGGACCCTATCTCTATATGTGTGCGTGTGTGTGTGCGCGTGACACATTACATCCCTTTCATGTGTGAATCGGCGTGACTGCCTTCGTGGATGATCAGAGGCCGGCATCCGGTGATTGAAGGGGAATGTGGCACAAATGGAGCTGTGTGTCCCTCTGACCACAAATGAAAGCCAGTCACACAACACCATTGAAGCCTGCCCTCCAAACATACACGCATACAAATTTACATACCTTTCAGACATATTTTTCTCTTTCTGCGCTCTCCCCTGCTGCTACAAACAAACACACACACACACACACACTCAAGAGACAGTATAAAATGTTTTCCCCACTCATTATTTATTCTAATTCAAAAATAATGATGCCAGCATATATTACAGGCTACTAGGGAGGCACACACACATATCATGTGTTGGCCTAGTTCTGATCATAATGTTTGGCTGATGATGAATGCCGGATTCTCAGTTTACAGGATTAGTCCTGTAGGGGGTGTGTGTACATATATGCCTTTGTGTGTGTGTGTGTGTGTGTGCGTGTGTGTGTGTGTGTGCGTGTGTGTGTGTGTGTGTGTATGCGGGTATTAGATAAATGATAAGTGATTTAACAGTAGCCAAACAAACAGATGCGTCTCATCTGGCTGAGTGTGTGTGTGTTTACAGTATGTCTGCAACTTTTTTTAATGAACTGATGTAAGCAATTATAATAGCGATTATAATTTAAGCAATTATAATAATAATTACACATAATATATAATAATATAATAAAATATTATTATTTAATTTAATATTAATAACATTTGAAATATATTACAGAAATATTGCTATTTTAATTGGTTGTATTTTTTCAAGTAAATGCAGCCATGCCTTGGAGAGCTTTAACAGGCTTTTACAGGTGCTGTATGTTTGTGTGTGTCATAAGGGCCTGTGTATGTGTATAAAAAATTGAAACTGTATTGATTTAAGGTTTAAGATAAAGAACTAAATATTAGAGGAACTTTATTCCAGCAACCGTGTGAAACTGAAACATCCTGACTTGACATTCCTTATACGGCAAAACAATCTGTTTTGTTTTCTTTCTTACTTTTATGTGTTAACTGTCCTTTTCCATCTCTCTTTGTCTGTGTGTGTGTGTATGTAAGTGTGCTTTCACTTGATGCTTTTGTCAGGTTATGGGATTCATAATTCATAATCTCGGTTAGTGGCATCACTCACTGTGTAGGGACCTTTCTTTTGTATTTAAAAACCTGTCTTACTGCCTGCTGTCCTTCCCCCTCTCATTCTCTCTCTCTCTCTGTCTCACTCTCTGCTTGTCTCCCTACATTTATGATTAACCCTCATGCTCAGCAAACTCAAACACCTACACTCTCCATATGTGTTCAGCTCACTCTCCACTGGATATCAATTTATTTTAGTTCAGGCTTTATTGAACATTTGTGTAATGTCATTGGTACACTGGAGTAGTTTTTGCCCCAAAACAACGATGCAATAACAATTTATTATGTAAAAATAGGAATAATGAAATCGGTTTTGATAAACTGCTTGATAAACTCTCTCTCTTACACACACACACACACACACACACACACACACACACACACTTAAAAAAGAGAAACATTTGTTTTGAGCCTGAGCAGAGCTGACAGTTTTTGAAGGACAAGCTTTTAGCTCTCATATCACTCACTCACACACACGCACATCAGCTAAATGGGGCTGTGAGCCACTGCAGCGTGTGTGTGAGTGTGTGTGTGACGGAGTGTTTTCACTTGAGTCGCAGGCCAGAATTAGAAACACTTCAGAAAAGCCCTCCAGAATGAGCACACCCAGATACTTTAGCCTAACAGGATAGAGAGAGAGAGATGGGGTGGTGAGGTGACAAAAAGCATTTAGATACACAAGAGTATAGAATGCCATTAGTAAGAGAGAGAGAGAGGGAGAGAGAGAGAGAGAGAGAGAGAGAGAGAGAGAGAGAGAGAGGAAGAGGGAGACAGATGGAGAAGTAAATGGTTGGGGAGGTAATGAATGTGAACATATGAATACCGGGTACCTTTATCGACATTATCATTTGATGCCATCTCTGGCATTCCTGTCCTGGTTTTCATGATGAAGTAGCAGATTTTTATTTGCTGAACAGTAAAACATAAAAACACCATACATGAAACAAAAGCATTTTTTAATTATTATTTTAGTATTTTAAAATTCATATGAATTTTCTGCCTTGTTAATTCAATCACATCCTTCAGAAATCAATTTGGTGCTCAAAAAACATGACTTATTATCACAATTGATAACATTGCAGCTTAATTAATGCATTTTTATGTTATTCAATTTTTTTGTAGAAACTAAATTGTTAGGATTCTTTGATGACTACATCAAAAAAAGAAAAACCTGGTGTACATTTAAATGAAATATTTTTTTAACGTAGAATAGAATATATATATATATAAAAATATATATATATATATATATATATATATATATATATATATATATATATATATATATATATATACTACAAACCTATACTACATAACATTTGTTTAATTTTGAAACATAATTTGTAGTTCGATTGTAAATGATATGTTGATTCTGTAACTGTTCTGGATTGAGTAAGATTAGTGAAGGATTGGTCAGATGGCTTCAGACTTTAGACTTTTTGAGCGATTCATTTAAAGTGCATTCAAAATACCACTTCAGCCTAGGGTGCCTTTTAGAATTTCAAATCCTGCTGTATGTCTGACACAAGGTATTAAATATTTAAAATATATATCCATGCTGGATGTTTTTATTTTAAATTACTAGTCTGTGTGCGTATGTGTCAGACTTCGGTTGTTGCATCACATCATGCTGTATATAAAACACACAAACAGCAAGTTATTTGACACCCACTGGCCAATTTGATGAAAGAAATACTCTGTAGCATTGCATGTTCAATATGGTTTATCAAGTTAATATCAAGTTTTCTCAAGGCCGTCTAGATGATAGAAAGTAAGAACGTATTCTGTGTGTGTGTGTGTGTGTGTGTGTGTTTTTGCATTCTTGACAGCTGATTTACTGTGTGCAGTGTTAGAATAATCACACCATAAGATACTGATATATATTTAAAAAAAATATTTTAATAATTGATTAATCTAATGTAATTATAGCAACAGATCAACTAATATCCCATTATTTAACTGATTAATCAGTAGATTTAATTGATTATTTAATTTCTTTTTATTTAATTGAAAATTCACTTAAAATAAGTTTAACATATTCCAGCAAATAAATAAAATAAGCTTTTAAAAATCATCAGTATTATGTAATTACAATTATGATTTTTTTATGATGATGACAGACAAGAGATGTTCTTTTTCACAGTTTAATGCACTGTACAAAGAACTAAATGAATGATGCATCAATCTGTCTAACATCTCTTTATGTAAGTCATATGGATTCTAAACAAAATGAAGGTGTTTAATAGGATATTTTAAATGTTAAAATGTAGTATGGTAAAGCTGCTAGGTTTAATACTGTCTTTCTCACAAAAGTGCTATATAAATAGATGTGACATGACTGGATTTTACCAGAGTACTGAGCTGCATAGCTTTTGCAGTCATCTACATCATTTTTTGCTGTTAATTTTGTTATTGAGAGGAAAGCAGGCAGCATATATTTACATACTCATTTAAACACCACTCAGCAGCTTCAGGTTCAGGGTTAAGGCTAGAAGGGATACGGTCACGTGCATATCAATAGAGCATCATTTTTTTGTCAAACTGTACAACAATAATTACTGTTTTTGCATTATTGTAAGGGATAGGTTTAGGGTTGGGGTAAGTGTATATGTTAATAAAACACAATCTATTATATTAAAAATTGATTTTATTGTTCATTTCTCATCAGAGCTATATCCCATACCCCAGGTTCGGCCGCTTTTCTTCTATGCATTGCAGTATTGGTCAAACACTGGTCAAACTGCATTATTGCAGACTCAGATATTAGGTAACATGAGATCAAATAACTATTCGACAGCAAAATATTTGTTGATAGTTTTTTTTTAATTGACAATGTTGCAATAAGGTCGACTAATAATTTCAGCCCTAGTAACCAATCAGAAAATTAAAAACAAGGCTCCTTTTTGACAGCACTGAATGTCTCGGCCATATTTCTCATGTTTTCATGTTCCTTGTTTGGCTGCCAGGTCTCTAATTCAGATCAGATCACCAGCCAGAATCTTGGACCTTGAAAAAAGCAGTGTTCATTAGATGGCCAAAGAATGGTTTATAAGTGGGCCATCTGAGAGCAGCCTCACCCCACGTCCTGCGTTGCTTGGTGTGCCTCACCAGGTCATGTATTAATCACATACCTGTAAAAGAACAAGCACTTTATGGAGCCAGTAGAGCTGGTTAGAAGCTCATCTTTTGGCAGTAGACAACAGAAGGCTTCTGACAGCGTGTTAAATATTTTAAGGAAGCTTAAATCAAATCAAATCTTATCACATTCTCCAAGCTATTGAATACCTTTATGAACAAGCTATAACAGAGCTTCAACAGCTGCTGTGGGTAACGCTACCACTGCCAACTTAGCAGACAAGCTTTTCAATAGGCTTTTAAAAAAATAGCTTTACAGTAAATTAATAAAAAGTTTGGGTGGTTAGCTATTTATTTTCTCAGTGCAGTTAAGTTGGCTGTTTAAAGTCTGCATGAAGTCAAAATTATTTTGATTTTATTTACTTACTGGCGCACATTTTTAAAATGAGTCCCAAGCCGTTTTTTATATTGACATTTATGTTGAGGTTTGCGTTGGTCCAAAAGAAAATGCTAATTTATTCTTTGCCACTAGGTGCTGCTTTTGGTGGCCAATCACTGAAAGTGTTTGGAATAATGAACCATTGAACAAATTGTTTGGGAGCCGTTGTACAAGTTTTACAAAGGTTTGCATTATAATAAAATTAAAGTGTTTTTTCACCATGCATGCATGTCAACCTGTTGTTGGGGACTCCCAAAACCAAAATATGAAAAATAGGGGCACTTTAAATACATTTCCAAACGTTAGCTTGCTATTAGTGATAGACAGAGAGGAGGAGCGCAAAAACCACAAACTCTATTTAATATTCTATTTCAACTGGAAATACGTCACTACTGAAGTAAAATTGGCAGCAACTTCCTATTCACCTTAATTTAAGCAATATTCTCATGATCTTGGAAAGTCTAGAAATATCGATAAATTGGAATACTGAGACTTTTAAGGGGTGGTAAAGTTATAAAAATGACTAAAATCTTGACCTAGGTTTGAAGACATGGAAATATATTTATATTGAATATGCTTTCTATATATATCTTTGTTTAAAGACACTAGTATGAATTATGAAAATTATGTCTTAAGACGTTTTCATAATATAAATTCTCTCTGTAATTAGTTTCTGTATATTGTTGCAAAATCTTAATGTGCTGTCTTTTTGTCAAGATGGTAAAGAATGTTTATGTAAATGTATGTATCGTAAGTAGACGGTATTACCATCCATTTCCTTTACCCCTCCTCAGGCTGGGTCTTCATGGCGATGAACTTTGTCAGATATGACCCCCAGGAATGTCTGGCTAGCTTCAGGTTTATGTAGAAAGTGTGTGTTTACCTTTTTGGGAGCGCTGAGAAATGCCACCAGCAAGAAATATTCTTAGCTGACCTGCGCTTGACTTTCATGTTTACGGACTCTGTTTGTGTGTGTGCATGCGTTGTCAGCTTTTATTTTAGGCAGTATCAGGGCTTTGACACGTTTGTGCAGTTGCTCAGGGCAAGAGCTTTCTCTTGCTGCAGATCTGATTCTCCTCAGAAGAATTTGCGTGTTTGTGTGTGTGTGTGTGTGTGTGGGAGAGAATCGCTCAGTGCAGGAAGTGACTCTGGCAATAGAGAGAGATGGATGAGGGAACGTCAACTCTTGCTGTGTGTGTGTGTGTGTGTGTGTGTGTGTGTGTGTGTGTGACTGTTTTAGAGGGAATCAGCGCAGGAAGTCTGCACTGATAATCTGAAGATGGATGAATGAATATTATCCACTGCGTGTAGATGCAGTTTGTGTGTGTGCGCGTGAAAGAAAATATGATACGTCTCTATGGGCTGCCTGTAATATTGTACGATTCCCAGCAGTCAAATCATGCTAATGTTATTGTTGACAATATTTAGAAGCAAATATTTTAAAACTATTAGTGTGTCTGTCGTATTCACGTGGCATTTGAATGATGCAGCCCCACCCTACATTATTAGTTTTAATTAAATTATAAACAGATTTATATGTAAACCATATTTTGTGCAAATGACGCAATGCAAAGATATTAATTTGTCAGTTGGCAAACAAGAAAGATTAAAAGCAAGGTTGGTACATAATTAAACAGGAAATTATGTAACTAATAATGCGGTTACAGAATAAAAAAAGGAAGACATGCACATAGATCAAAGAGAATGTGATATGTTAAATTAGAAACAACACAGCAATTAAACCATATGCAATAAATACATGAAGTTTACAGATGAATAAAGTCAGTCATGTTTGAATAAAGAAAACAGATCAAATGCTATGCGTTTTGTTTAAACTGTGATTTCTTCTAACAGCCATCGGAGAGCAATGAGCTTTACTACTGACTGCTGGGACGCCAGTGTTAGGAGACCAGAGAGACCTGTTTGAAACGATCCTCGCAAGCTTATTAGATATGGATTTAGGTGCAAACCCATTAAGGGATCTGTACAACGGTAACAGAAATTTGAAATCAATCCTAAAATTTACGAGAGGCCAATGAAGGGACTTTAAGACATGCGTAATGTGTGCTTTCATTCTGCTCTCTGTCAGCGCTCGTGCTGCAGCATTAATTTGTAGTCTAGCCGGGCGTTCTGGGGAAAAGCAGACAGGAGAGCATTGCAGCAGTCCAGACATGCATCAATCTCTCAGCATCTGCTCCAGAGAGAAGCGCTAAGGACTGTGTTTCTTAGCTGATAAAAAGCAGTTTAAGTGGCTAGTCTGATGTGGACCTGAAAATTCAAATTCGTGCACAACGATACACAGAGGATTTTAAACGTGAGACTTAGTATTCAAGAGAGGATTTTCGCATTGTAGACAGTTTCACTCTCCGCCCTTTATCCCTGACTAAGAGCCCTTCGATTTTCTCTTTGTTTAGTTGGGGAAAGTTCGGTGACACACAGTGTTAATACTGTCTATACATTGATCCATCTCTGCATTGAGCTGTCGAAACATCAACACACGAACCAATCTAACGATATGGTTAAAATGACTGGGTGATGCAGAGATACGCAGCTGTATATCTGCGGTAGGAGTGTAAAATCAATGTAGACCGTAGTTAGTTTCACCACCCTGAGAGTCAAATCTAAACATTTAAATCAGAAGCTAAAAAACATCTCTAAAGCCTAACGCCATAGGAAAACATACTGCTACCATCTGAATATCTCAAGATGCTCTTAACAGTGTTTCAAGAGAGAAAAAGTTTTTTACAATTTATTGCAAACTCATTCATTGTTGGTTCCATTCAGGAATTGATTTGTACTATTTCTGATGGATGAAATACATTAGATCACGCAAGTGGGTTGTGAATGAAAAAAATAAAATATAAATATATATATATATATATATATATATATATATATATATATATATATATATATATATATATATATACTGACTACTGTAATGCTGACTTTATAATTTTTAAATACTTTATATTTGTAGTACATACTTTTATGTACAGCACCTATTATTTTTAAACCTGCCAAAGGGAAAATAATATTCTTTAAATTTGTAAAAAAAAAAAAAGGTACAACTTAGATGGTGTCTAAAAAAAGGCTAATTCAGTATTAAGTAAATTATTTTAAAATTATTGTAAATAGCTAAAGTCTGCAAAAAAATCCAATATTGGTCAATTCTTGAAAAAAAGTATAGATATGTCCTTGGTAAATGTGGTTTCATCTATGTTTTATTTTTTTTTCTTAAAGAAGTAAAAGATTGTACTTATTTTCAAAGGGGAGGGATTTTCTTTTCTTCTGTTAACGGATGATTCATAGAACCAATACACTCATCTGAAGCACCTATAATGCAACGTCAACGTTTTATATAATATAGCCAACTTAAGAACACTACAGCAAAGTATAGGCTAATAAGAAGAGTTTTCTGAACCCACTATATTGAAGAGAACCACTAAGGAGGGTTTATTTTTACTTGTTGCTAAATAAAAGAAGAAAAACATCTCCAAACATAAACTGTGTAGTCTGGAGCACAAACCCAATTAGGAGCACAATTGTGCATACGTGACTGGGTTCGCGCCCATGTTTGTGTCCCCTCTTGGCAATTTGTTCTCCTACACTGTAATCATCATAATCGTCTGATTACAAAGACTTATTCAGCTCTCCCATAAGAACCCTCCCCATCTGTCTGCTTCAAATGTACGCGTGCGTCTACTTCCGTTCATTCCCTCAAAGATTTTATTAGTGGCCCTAAACCCTCTTTACATGTCACAGCAAGTTCCGTTTTGATCAAAAATGGTAGTAATAGCGTTCGATCTGCTTCCTCCGCTAGACATCACATGGCTTGAGCCTCATGAGAGCAGAGCGAGAGAGACAGATAAAAGAAGCGTTCATCACCGCCGCTGTTAACTAACAGACTATTAATTGTGTTTGCGTGTGAAGACGTTGCCTCCAGTCTGCAAAGTCACCGCCGCCTCCAATTGGCACTCGCTCTGGCACGACATCCAATCAGCAGGCAGCCTGCCAGAGACTGACAGGGATTTAACTCGCACACCCCTCCCACATCACTTAGTCATGCCGCGCGTTTCCGCATCAGCCAATTAGTAACCCATTACCAAAGCAACACAGAGTATACACGCTAACGAGCATTTGATGGTAATATTTAACTTCTATTTCATCAATGTCAGGATGTGAGCGACATTCTTTCTTTGTCTGTCTCCCTCCTGTCTGCTTCCCACAAAGTCTTTAACCTGTCTGGTCATTTCGCGGGCTCCTTCTATCCTTCTTCGTTTCTTCATCTGTCCACTCTCATCCTTTCCTCTTTCATTTTTCAGCCATGCTTCTGCTCCTATCCATCCCTGTCTTCATCTTCGTTTGACTCCTCTTCTATCCTGTATGGTCTGTCGGTTCTCTTTCATCCCGTGTTCATCCGTTCCACCTCTCCTTTTCATCTGTCTCCTTTCAGCTGCGTCTCTCCTTTCTCTTTCTCTCTGTCTAACCGCATCTTGTTTTCCAGTGGCCCTCCCCTACCTGTGCTCTCCTCTGTTGAATGCCCAATGTTCTTTTCAGGCTCAAAGGTCATTGAAAGGTCATGGTCAGCGTTTAGATTCTGGGAAGTAAAAGCTGAAAGAGAGCCGTACTCTCTGGAGAGAGAGAGAGAGAGAGAGAGAGAGAGAGAGAGAGAGAGAGAAAGAGAGATTGTGTCAGTGCTAGAGCACTGAATAAGATATATGCAGGGCAATTCAAGCACGATCGTGTCTGACTCTAATGTTAGTTTCCTACTAATCCCTCCTCTTATAGATCTATCTATCTATCTATCTATCTATCTATCTATCTATCTATCTATCTATCTATGTCTGTCTGTCTGTCTGTACACAAATATCATTAAACAAAATACAACCAACAAAAACTGCAACAATGAAAAGAATAAAACAGCTGAAAATGACACAAAGATTGCAGACATAATAATAATAATATTAATAATAAAGAATTTATTCATCAAGCACTGTGTGTCTCAGGGCAGAATGCAACACTATGTATTTTTACATATGATCAGCTCATAATAGTTTGTTTTCAGTGTCTCAGAGTAGCTTGCTTAACAATTAATGCTGCTCCATCTCTGCATGTTCTTTGAGATTAAGTCACTTATAATGTGCAACTGGGAATGCAGTATGCGCCAACCATAGATATGCATATGCTCTATTAACAGCTGTTTCTGTTAGCTGCTATATCAGCCGTCCGCCATATCCGGAGCGGTGAATGCTGTAGAATGTTGCATGTCTGAAAACCTAGTCATACACATATTTGAATGTAAGAGATGACAAGACGGAGATGTTAGCTAACAAAACATTTACAAGGTGTCCTTTTTAAAAAACCTTTGATAATGAGTCAATACATATTAAAAACACAAACCCACACATTCTTACCTGAAGAAACCTAAAGTTTCTTATTGTAATGTCGTGGGAGATAAGCACAGCAAGCCTTTTTAAATCACAATTTTAATTACATGTTTTGTTCCTTAATTATGTAGTCATATTTTCTGTAAATAAAAAAAAACACTCTTACAAGTACATTTCAATTAAACAGTGTCAGAATAAAATCTAATTTTAATGTCAAACAACAAATATTTAAAAAAAATCTATATTTTGGTCAACATTATTCCACTGACATTCCTTGCTGCCCTTTGTCAAGTTGACACATTGTCTGGATGAGTCTTTATGTAAAGGATGGTGTATTTTGGGTGGTAAAGTGACATTGCCGATTGATTTAGGCGCACAGAAATGACTAATTGATAAAGGATTTTTTTTGTTATTTTCATTATTGATTATCAATTTTTTGAAATATGGCTATTGATGTTATTATTTCAGTATTAATTGTTTGTTGCAGCCCTAATAATCTAGATTGGTCATGAAAAAGCAATAATGGTTCTAATGAGATGAGCTCCAGATAACGACATCATTAAATCAAATTTGTTAGATATCATTTTGTTTATTTGTTGAGAAGTACTGAATGCATTAAAACTGGATGCACTACACTGTCAGAGGAATCAATATGGATTTATTTAGCTAACTTTCAGCTAATTCAGAATGTAAGATTGATTGGGTTAACTGCAAAAAAAAAAAAAAAAGAAATGAATCCTAATGAATTATTTGAATCTATTGACTGGTGTACTGTATAGTGAGACAAGTTAATTTCATGATTTAATTGGCTTCATTACCGGACGGTTGTATAACTCTTGAGTCTGTTTCCTTTTTCCCCTAGTCTTTCACCCTTTTTATCTCCTCTCTTTTCCTCTATCTAAGCATCTCTTTATCTCTTCATCTCACCCTCCATCTATCGTTCTCTCTATCTCTCCCTCTTCTCTTTCATTTGTCCTCTGAGACCTTCTCTCTTTTCTTGGTGGTCGATGAATGTTTGGCTAAAACATGGGGGCGGTTTTGGAAAGTGTTTCTGTTTTGTTTTGTCCTTCATGCCTCTTTAAATGCATTTCTACTGAGCAGCCGTTTGTTCTCAAGCTGTTTCATGTATCGCGTTACAAAAAATTGCACCAGTGAAATGAAAGTTTAGAGTACATTTGAACTGCTGTTGTTTGTTTTCTGTTTCATCGCCTGTTTTCTGTTCTTTTTTTTTTTGTTCTTTGTGTGTGTTCAGCGTGCTTTGAGTGAGTTTTTGAGATTACCAAGAGTGTGTGTGTGTGTGTGTGTGTGAGATATTGTGAAAGTAAGCAGAGATGGACGAGAAGCTGTACCAGTCTCTGGCACGGCCCCACCCCGGCTTGGAGCTCAGTTACTCCAGCTCATCTGAAGAAGAGGATGGTACCAACCTTCATCACAAACACTACAGAGAGGCGCACACCCGCACCGATTATGAGCCTGACCGCAGATTCACCTACAACAGCCACAAAGTCCGCAGGAAACCCTTGGAGCAGCCCCAGAAAGGTAGGGCCTTCTGTTTGTGTGTGTCAAGATTGTATGCCATTTAGAACAGAATGTATTCTTTTAGGTAAATTGTAAATTTGTTGTAATTGTTGTTTAAAAACAATTGTAATTGTTTTTAAAAAAAAACTTTTTTGACATTTAAAGAATGTCATGTTTTTGAAAGAAATCGTTTATGTTCTCAAAAACTCAATTTATTTGATAAAAAGATAATACTTATTAGCATGCATATTACCAGAATATTAGCCATTTATTAGTAGTAATTAAGCAAATATTAATGCCTTATTTTACATGACCTTATTCTATATACATAATCCTACCCAATACCTAAACAACTACCTTACTATTAATAAGCAGCAAAATATAATTTAAAGGGAAAGTTAAAGTCAGGGTTTTTTTTGTTTTAACAAGCCAACTTCAAAATGTAACTACAACATGAATCAAGTAATTTTTTTTTATTAACCCTCTAGAAAATTAGGTAACACTTTATTTTATGGTTACACCTTTTAGTTGCTTATGAGCATGCATATTACCAAAATATTAGCCGCTTATTAGTGCTGATTAAGCACATATTAATGCCTTATTAACAAGTGTTAACTATTCTAAAGTGTTACCACATGTGTAAATTATCTATACTGCAGTTTTAGAGAATGTTGACGTTTAGTTTACTCCTGGGTATACCAAATGTCTTGTGCTGCCGAAGAGAATTAAATGGTGTTGGAGCCTTAGGCAGGAAACAATGCAGCAGTGATGAACTGTCCTTGAGTGGCTTCCTCACGCCTTTTACTCAGTGTTTGTAGAGTTGAAGTCGGAATGCCTATTGCCCGACAGCATCACTTTTGGATCCTCTCTAACTACTCAGAGAGACCTTTAAGTAGTCCACCCCTTACTGGAATAGCATACTCAAGAACTGGCCATATAAAAGTCAAGTATACTTGCACTAATTAACACTAGCAGACTATTATTAACTTTAAATGTTCTGTAAAAACACCAGCAGCTTTTAGCCTGTCACCATGATGCAAACATGAAATATCAGACAATAGAAGTTCTTTTCAGGTTTTTAATTGGCTTGTGCTTTTCCCTTTTTTTATGTATATCTTGTAGGCGACTTTTGATCAGACCACTGCATCTTTTCTGAATATTTTTTTTTATTTAAATAGTCTTACTGTAATTAAATTGTGCCAGGAACAAATAAAGATAAGAGTAGATTTGTTGCAGTATATAGTTTAATTTAATATAGCTTCATTCATATATTGTGATGAACTATAATGTGTGTCAAACTAAATTTCCACAGGGATATTTGTGCACGTTTGAACGCAAGTTTGAGTGAGAGAGACAGCATTAAATGATGACCCATAATTAACGTCCCTCTACATTTAGTAGGGCATTGCAGCTGTTATCATAAGCATCTGACACTGCATGAAAGGCTGCATTATGTAAAAGAGATCATAGTTCCTGAGATGTTTTCTTTGTTGTTGTTGATGGTTGCTTTAATGAAAGTGATTATATGGCATCATTTCTTAGTGAGGAACAGGAAACTTTGAAAACATGCACTGTAAATTGAAATGAGCCATCAACTGACCACACACACACACACACACACACACACACACACACATGTTTGTTTTGGTGAATTGTGGAGACATTTCAAAGGCGTAATGATTTTTATACTGTACAGACTGTATGTACTATTGTTCTACACAAACCCTACACTTAAACCTACCCTTTAAAGGAAACTATTCTCTCTGTACTCATAAAAAAAACTCACTCTGTATGATTTATAAGCATTTTGAAAAGTAGGGACATGAGGTAATGTCCTCATAAGTCACCATCTCTTTATAAAACTTACGTCATACCCATGTCATTATTCAAATTTGTGTCCTCATATGTCACAAAAACGCGTACACACACACACGCACACATGCACCAAACATCAAACACTATTGTCATTAAATAGTAATGGGATGTGTGTTTTACTTTTGAATAATGATTTACAATTTAAATTTTAAAATTATTTTTAATAATATAATTTATTTCACCCTTTATTCTTCTGCCTTTGATATTCTTCATTCATGGAGGCATTTTTTCTTGTCTGAGTCCCAAGGGTGGAATATTTCCATTAATTAAAGGATTCCCCACAACTAAAGAACACACACAAGCAATGTTCCCTTCCATTTTTATTCTTGCTGAATAGAACTTAGTTCTGTCGAACCCTTCAGCCTCCTGAATAGATACATTTGGGTTATATGTAAATTGTTTTGGATTAAAAATCAAAATTGCATTAATGATATAAAAACAAACTCTTGAATGATTATCTATTATGTATTGTATACATAATTAAATATGTATAATTAAATTATAGATATTTAATCAAAATATATACTTAATAATAAATGATGTTATCCTAATGGCATATATTTGATTTGTTTACTTGTTTAAGAAACAAAACAAAAACGAGACAGAAAAGTAACGCATGGCCTCTGCGTGTTTCCCTTTGGCAAATGATCAACTCCACACAGTACTTATCTAAGCTTCATACTCATAGCGAAAAATACTCAATTGACATGCAGAAATTTGAAATGCTGCCCATTCATTTAGTTATCAATGTCAGGCTGTTTCAAACATACATTTAGACTACCCTCAGCTTTGAATTTTTACTACTTATATGTAGGGGTCCAACACCAGGATATATACACATACAGTATATGAAATATTTATATACATGCATAAGGCAGTGGTTGTTCAAGTTACAGTGAGGCTTTTTGTTTCCTCAATGGAATTATTCAAATGCTACATGCAGAACAAAACATTCCGTTCCAGTTACCACGGTAACAGCTTCACAAAGAGAGAGAGAGGGATAAAAAGAGAGATGGAAATGGAAACGGAGAGAGAGAAAGGAGGAGAAATGCAAAGAGATATAAAGAAAGGTCTTTCACCCTTTCCTTTCACCCTAGCTTTTTCCACCCGTGTCTGCTCTTGGACGAGTGTGTATGTGTGTGTGAGTCAGGCCGAGAAGCAGGGGGTCATGTTCTCAGTGAAGGACAGAGAAGTGCATCGTGGGCAATTAGTACTGAGATGATTAGAGCAGGGAGAGCAGTGAGAGGGGTCGCCACAGAGACAGGAGTCAGAGAGGTGGAGGAGAGGAATCTTAAGGACACTTGAGTAAAGAGCTTGCTTCTCACACGCACACACTGGTCTGAAAAAGCACACTTCCTGAACACACACTTAGTGCTACATGCTTCCCAGAAAAAAACCCATCAAGAGACCATCACCTTACCTGAACAAATTGTTGAAAAGAAATGCGAAATGAAGAGAACATTTAAGGCCAAGAGGAGAAATGAGATGAAGGGATAAAAAAAGGTAGGAAGAAAATAAATGATATAAAATAAGAAAAGGCTATACAAGATGAAAAGAAACAGAGTGAAAAAAGAGAAAGATTGTAGCATGCTATGTGTACGTACATGCACTTGCTCAAAGTGCAGTTCCCTAACTAGTCCAAAAAGGCCAGTCAGGATGTGATGAGTTGAGAAAAGAAGACAAGAGGAAATGGGAACAGATGAGATGAGATGAGAAGGGACTGGATGAAAAGAGAATGGCAGCAGGAGTTTTTGTTTTGTTTCTTTTTTTAAAAATGATGCGCATTTACTGTTTGAAAGTCTGGGGTCAGTGTATTTCTAAATTCAGAAATAAATAATAAATTGATCATAAGTACAAAAAAAAATAGATTAAATTAATTTTCAGGGACTGCTATAATAATATTGTAATATTGTAAAAATATTTCTCAATGTGAATGTATTTACTGTATTTTTGATTGAACAAAAGCATAAGTATTTTTTTAAAAACACTCCACACTACATTATATATAAAACACATAAATTTGTATACTATTGTATGTTTTGTTGCTAGATTTTATCAGTGCTTTGACAATATAAAACTTTTTTTTTTTACCATGCCAATAAAACTATTTTAGAGAATGTGTTTTGTGTGTGCATGCTAGAATGAGCTGATGACTGTAAGCCTAAAAATGAGAGATAAAAGTAGAGCTAGTACGCACACACATTGAGTTCCTCTGTATGAGTGTGCATGTGTGTAAACCCATATGTCTCCTACACTCTGAGATTCTTGGGGGAATTTAAATGGTTTTCACATTTTGTGCAGTTAAAAGCAGAATTCTTTTTTGTTAAATATTTATTTGAGGTTTTATAAGCCATTCTCCATCTCCGAAGAGAGAACAAAATTGTTTCTCAGCCAGACTCCAGAAATCTCAGCAGTCAGTACACAGCTCCAGCACTGAACTTTAATCCACTAGTCCGTGCGCGCGTGTGTGTATTACAACTTTGATTTGCGCAGTACATTTCATTAATTTATTCCTTTCTCTTTCGGATTTCCCAGATTTCTCGGACCCCTCCCAGACCGGGTTCCCGGATTTCCAGACTGAGCTTCACGCGGCCAATCAGGAGCTCGCTTACCCTGGGGGCGTGTCTGCCGGTGTCCCTTCTGATCCCGAATCCGAGGGCGGTGCCTCCCCTGACCACGCCCTGCGCTTGTGGATGCAGGAAGTGAAGTCAGAGCACAGTTCCTGTCTGTCAAGCCGAGCAAACTCTGTCCTGTCCCTCACCGATACGGAACAAGAGCGCAAGTCTGAGCCAGAGAACGGTAAAAGATTATTTGATATTATTACGTATTATATTATTACACATTTTTTTGTAGGTCAGATTATGGCGGTGATGATGATGTTCAGTAATATTTCATTCTTGTGCATGCGTGTGTGCGGGTTACTCTAGAGTGCCCTCATCAGTGTATGACTTTACAATTTTAATGAGAGTTGCCGCAGAGGGAGATACACATGCAGTTAAACAGACTTCCTAGTCTTGCTACACACACACACACACACACACACACACTGCTTTCTCTATGCTACTCAGTGATGCAATATTTATGCGGTGCACTAATAACTACTTTGGTCTGTAAACTACACTCCATTATCTCACACTCATACTCACACACACATTAAGGTTATGTTCTTGTTAAACAAACTTAAATAAGGTTGTATTTGATTGACCTCTGGGAGCAGACCATTGTCTTGGTGATGATTTTGTACATCTGGTCATGTAAGGCTTTCATCTCTCCACCCAAATGCTTCTCCAGATCTACAGTTTTCTCCACAGTCCTTCCTCACACATCTGTTGGTAGTGTTTCTGTCTTTAACTGTAGTACTTGACTTGGATCCACTATCTGCTTTTTTGCTTTGCATCTCTCTTCCACGCACTTAATGTATGCTCTCTCTTATCAAAGTCGCTTTGATAAGAAAGCGCCTGCCGGGAATATAAATTCAAATGTGAGCGCTGACAGTATGATAATGTTAAAACAGTGTTACACCAATTAGTTAAGTGCTAAATAATTGCCATATCATGGAAAACATGGGGCTACTTTCTTTTTTGTTATTAAAGAGTTTGTTGCAGTCTAAAGTGCAGATACACCCTACTTGGGTAGCCGTCCCAACATTTCATTTTAACATGGTCTACACTCATTTTAGTAGGATCTTAGAGGGTTGGTTCACTTAGGCATTATGTACTCATTCTTTTATCAACGCATCCATTGTCTTGGTATGTGTCTATGGCCAACTGAGGTTTTGAACAACATCAGGGTGAAAAACTGAATTTTCATTTTAGGATGAACTATAGGGTGGACGATTTGGCCAAAATCTCGAAATAAGTCATTTTATTTATTAACAATACTGTATACATAACAATAAAGTTGTACCTATATTTTCTATATTGTCTTTATGATATAAAAAAAAAATGTTTTCTCATTCTTGACAACAGTGTCAATATCACAAACAATTCATACTAGACTAAATTAAAAACAAACAAACCAGTAAATAAAAAACTCAGTGAAAATCAGTGATTAAGAAGTAGAACAAAAAAACTACAGTAGAACAAATAAATAAGAAATGTTACTGTATAAAGTAGTCAAATGTAGAGAATGCTAGATTTTGACACATACTGTACAAGTGTGTATATTTATCCGTTCAGGGCTTATAATGTGCTCTATGAGCACTGTCCTTAAGTATGCATGTCTCTGACAGCTCTCAAAAAAATCATACGCATATATCAGAATTAGTTTTCTCTCGCTGATGATTGCATTTCAATGGCTTAAAAGCACTTATTTTTAAATGGCAGTGTGTGCATCTGATAAGTTTCCGTTACCATCTAGCACAGACACATCATGTGAGGAAGTACACGCAAAGATAGAGAAGATAGATGAAAGTCCGTACCAGTAAATACCAGTTAATCTTGTATAGGGTGAACTGCCATTTAAATATTTTAAGTAGAATGCCTCTGCACATAGGGGTTGGCGATATGACAAAAGTTTGATGTGAGTAATTTTATGTCACGTTAATGATATATATATCACAATTTTTTTCTAGAAAATAAGGTTGTTAGTCTTATGCTACTAGTCTTACAAATACACTGTTGTCAAGCTTGAAGACAAGTAGTGTGATTGTGATGGAGACAATTAAAAATGTATACTAGCTGTAGGAAACTTGCAGCCATGCAGACAGGCTTTGTGGTAGACGCAATATACTGGTAAAGTCTATTGCATCTACCACCCAGCCTGTCTGCATGGATCGTTTCCTGAATCTGTCACAATGTAACGCAATGGCAACTACATTTGACCAGATTGTGAAACTACAACCCTTAAGTTACTCATATTACATGCAAGTTAACTAATTGGCAAAAGATAAACTAAATGCATTCAAAAAGAAAACCTTGACTAATGTTATATAAGCTCAAAACTGTTACATGATGTGGCCCCTTAAGAAAGCACTGACATATTGAATTATAAGAACCTTCACATTTCTTTTTTCACCTAGACTTTGGGCTCAAAGAATCTTTTCAGCGAATCTTGTTTGGGTTCCTTCTGAGTGGGCAGCGAACATGCTCTCTCACACTCACACAGAAAGATGGATGTGGTATGGATAACATCTTTGCGTCCAGAGAGATCTAATTAATTTCTCCTGATCCAATAGATGCAAATGAAAATTAATTGCAAAGGCTGGACAGGCACATTAAGGCCAGACTACATTGTGCGTGTGCGTAACAGGTAGGAAAAAAGGAGCTTTCTTCATTTAAATATCTCAAAATCCTGGGTCAGTTCAGAGGGTTTTTCAAATCAAGCTTCTCCGTTGACAATGTCGGTGAAATGTGCTGTATCTGTTCAGACTGAGCTCATGAAGCCAATTACTGCGTTTCTCATGAGGTGTAGACAACCATGTGGAAGCAGAGTAAAAAAGGTTCCTCTTCTCTAAAAAAATAATAACCGGGAAAGCATGCACGCATATATTCAGATATTCTGCTGCATTGCCTGATTTTGCACCATTAGAACTGTCACATTTTGCCCAAAATGTTTCCCGAGAGGAACACCGCCGTAAGACATGCTAATTTACTAATTTAGCTTCAGCACGACACTCTGTGGCTTCTCAATGGTCTCCCTGCATTTCACACCATCCGCTAGCATGTTAGCTCACGGTGTACTGTAGATTTGAGACGGCTTTTATAAGAGCTCACAGCACCTGTGTTCCGGGTCTCTTGAGATCGCCAGCCATCGCAGGTGCTAAAAGAGTCTTTTCCTGTCGGGAGCCACAAGGTCTCTCGTCTCAGCGCATATTCCCGCCTTCACAGTTCAGCCAGTGTCACGGCTCCAATGCCGATAAATGCTGCAGTTTGTTCGTCTTCAAATGACGGCAGACTGCAGATTACACTGCCACAGTAAATTCATTATCATGCTAAAGGTTTTTAATTTACAGAGTCTTGAAATGGTAAAATGAGATTATAATGAAAGTCAAAGGTGACGGAATTGAGACAGACACGCGGCAGTAAAAACAGGATGTACGATTATCAGACAATAATACAATTAATCCAATGAATGTCGGGAGGAATTGAAAAACTATACATCTGCGGTACAAATTGAGCATGAGGGAGCAGCCGCTCTCCGCACTTTTTTTGCGCGTGTTTCTTGTGAGAGATAGATTAGCTCATGTAACAGTCAATCCTCCAGACAGCAGTGTGTAAATGCATTGGGCTTTCAAGTCTCAAAGCAGGCACTCTAGTGTCTTACCAACACCGTCATTCCACAACATTTGTGTGTGTGTGTGTCTGTCTCTGTATGTGTTAAGTCACTGAACCACTAAAGCACTCACAGATAGCCCGTGTGTGTGTGTGTGTGTGTGTGAGAGTGTGCGTGTTCTATGCAACTTAAACGTTAATTATTTTTAACTGTGCTACACTAACAGAGCAGTTTTTCTGCCATAGTGACTTTGCTTACTGCAACACACATACACACACACATACATCAGCAAAGTGGATGTATATCTATACGCTGCCCACGTAGTCATGCCCCCCACACCACAATCACTCCTCCCCTCTGTACTGAATTATGGCTCCCACTAACGCTTATGAATACAGAAAACATGGAGATAGAAAAAAATCTCTTTTTTCTTCTCTCTCTCTCTCTTGCTCTCTTTTCATCTTCTCATTTAATAGCAGTGGAACAGGCCTTCATTTCATATTCAGACAGAAATATGCTTTTATTTGTTCCGTTCTTTAATTTATTTATTTTTTTTATATATTCGATTATTTATTTATTTGCGTTGCTTTATCCTCTGACAGGAAATTGTCAGAGGTACAAATTAGAATAAAATGACCTCTCTCCCTTCCTCCCTCTCTCTCATGCTGGCTCTCTCTCTCTATCTGCCTCGCAGTAAGATTACTCTATTAATTCTTTATGCTTGTAGGTGGCACAGATTCCGGATCTCAAATGATGGATTTTCACCTATGAATTAATTTCATCTCTGTCATTTAAAGTTCAGCCATCAGAGCTGTCTTACCATCGGAGAGAGAGAGAGAGAGATAGGTGTATGAGGAGCAGGAGTTTACAGTTGCGAAGAAGATGCAGTGTTTCCTGCTCCTCTGAGAGATGGCCGATAAAACTCGGACTACGTGTGCGTATTTAAGAGGTAACAGTTGCTGTGTTATTATGAACGCATTATTAGATGCTTTGGAAACATCTGTAGGTCTTTATGCAGCGGCAGAAATGTGTGTCAAACATGAAAACGTTGAGAATTTATTCTCTATATCGGAAAAGATAGTCTGAGTGGCCCCATCTGACTCGGCTGACATTATTAATCTATATGCCCTTCAGAGGAGCAGGAAATGGATCATTTTTTTTCTTTCTGAGCATTCTGGGTCACTTGCCCCAGAACCACTCATAAAAGCAACAGATGAGATGATGTGGGTTACAAGGTGACCACGACGGAATGAGATCTGTTAGAGCTCTTTGTGCTCACTGGCTGAAGTCGAAGGCCCATTAATAAAATACTAATAAAATGCGTTAACAGTCATATTGCTCATAGATCAGTCTTGAAGATGCTTAACACCAAATTGAAATATTCCTTAGTGTTTTTTTTTTTTATTATTATTATTATCATTATTTAACTCCAAGCGATGACGAGGCCTGCAGCAGACAATCTAACGCTCTAGTCTGGAGAATAATCTCTTGGGCACACAGAGATTTATGAGAGGGCTAAAGTCTGAGAACCATTAAAAGGATTTTCGAATAGAACGGATGGCGGCATACTTACAGTTAAGCATCTGGGCTTGTAACACAATTACCAGTGAGTTTAATAAAAAAAGAGGGAGAACAGAATGATTTAAAAATGAAAATTGTTTCAAATCAAATTTTCCAAGTCGCGTGATTGTTCCTTACATAAGATACACGGCACAAGAGCAGATTAGCTGGCTCTTTCTGTTTTTGACGTTAGGGACGTTTCTGTTTTTCATCACTTAGTTTTATAGACTACTCTCAATTTAATAAAGTAAAACCACAGAATAGACGGTTTAGTGTACGATAATGAAGGCACTAAGTAGTTTTCTTCTTTACTTGCGCTTTAGGTGAGCTTGTTTATGTTACATGAAGGAGGAGGAGGAGGACAACGAAACGACGGCTCTTAGTGGAAACACCAAACGTACCTAATCGGATGCCGTTTGAGCTGTCCAAACATGTTATGCTTGTGCATTTATTTGCTCCGGGGTGCCGGGCCACAGTTAATGCAGTTTCCCTCACATATACATCAAGACTTTATTACCTTCTTCAGAAAAAAAGTGGAATTGTGAAAGTTTGATAGGTGTTTTTCCAGCCTGGAGGGCTGTCTGAGCTCCACCGAAGCTTTCATGATTAAAAACAGAAGATTGAGTTGAACCTTCAGCGAGTGTGTTTGTAGCACTGCACCTCTTCAGCCCAATAATTGAACACATGTGGTTTGTAGCAGCCCGTCCTCTCTGTTTTAATGATAACTTTCCTAATGACGCCGCCTTTAATCATCCGGCACCCGTAATGATCTTTTTGAGCGCTCCTGCCGCTTAAACTCACGCACCAAGCGTATTTGCCGAGGAGAAGAACTTTATTATTATAGAGGAGATATGCAGCTGTGAACTATTTTAGAAGTAGGGTTTTGGTACCTGTGTAATTTGGCTGGTGTTTACACGGCCGACGCTTCTACTTGAAGTCTCATTTAGTGTCGGTTTTAATGAGGTTTTTTGCGGTTTTAATCTCGAGAAGAGTCTCTGAAACAATCCCTTTTGAACTCTTCTCTTCCACACGCGTGTAGGTGTCTGTGTGCTGAAGGGTGGCACAATGAGACATTTTAAAATTACTCCTGTCATTTCAGAAGGAGGAAATGTAATAAATCGAGAGGAGAAAAGGGATGAGATTTTCCATCTCTCTTTTTCTCTCTCTCCCTCTGTCACACATATGTGTGCGTGCGTGTGTTTTAAGACACCGGTTTTAAAAATGCTCTCTTTATTCGCTCACACAATCTGTTTATCTGTGTTTCTCTCCGCATCGTCCCTCTGCTCTGCATTCTGTCCATTTCCATTCAGACGCCGCTTAGTTATCTCTCCCTCTCTTTCTCTTATTCTGTCCTTTCCCTCTCAGCATCTGCCACTGGTACAGTTTGTACTTTTTACATTAGCATTTTTTACTCTCCCCGAGGCTCCTTTTTTCTATGTCTTTCTGCTTTTCTCTCTCTCTGCCTGCCTTTCAGTGTTACGATGTGTTTTATTGGCGTGACAAATAATGCCACATTTGTTTTGCCAAAGCACTAGTTACAATAAAGAACAATGCAAAAAGCATTATTAGGGGGAAGGATAACAGTAATAAATAAATGAGATGCATGTGTGGAGGGGAATAAATATATAAAACAATATTAATCTAGCAAAAATGACAACAATAGTAAATGCGAGTTATACATATGAGTGAATGTGAATAAAGATAAAACCCAAGTTTGATTCACCACAGGCCCTGGCAGACAGAATGCAGAGCACTGGTAGGTGGGAGCCTTTCATTGTTAGGCAAGTTGTCAGCTCTTGAGACCCCTCTTCTCTCTACCTGCTTTTTTTTTTTCTTTTAACGTGTGTGACGCATACACTGTGTGTCTGCTCTACCTGCATGCCATTGTCCATTTGTGCAGGGATGTATGTGCGTAATATTGTACTGTATACATATGGTTTCATGACAACAATTATGGAAATACTGTTATTTCACAATTGCTTAATTTCCATACATGCTACGCAGCATTTAATAAAAGGCTTTTTTTAACGCATCTGTAAAATCAAGGTTGCACCTTAAAGTCGACTTTACATTAGATTGCTTTGCTGCATGAAAATAAAAATTGTGAATAAAATTTTCGATAAATTCTACACAGGAAAGAAGGAATACAAAATTTTAGTATTCTTCCATTATAATCACTGAAGCTGTCAGTCACTGCAGATTTGCACAGATCCACATTACACAGGCTATTTGATTCCCGCTGGTCGGTGTGAGCTCACTGACCATCCATGAGTTTTGGACTCCTTACTAATGTTCCTATTATATCCAGAGCTACAGTATGTGCTGCACATTCAACCTCTAATTTGCTCTGTCTATACCGTGCAGATTATAATAGGAATTTTTTTATGTGTTGCAGTGCACTGTATATCTGCATTTGGGAGTTAATAACATTTAAAATAACGTGAACTACAAAAAAACCAATTTTTTCATCATTTGGTTCTTAAGCTTCTTTTTACGATGAATGGAATTTTAAATGGAGTGGAAGGTGTTAACTTAGCACTCATTTTTACGCGCCTTTATGTAACTGACACTTTCAACATGCATCTGTGGACCGGATTGTTTAAACGTCACTCATTAGGACCAGGTGTTGTTATTGATAGTCCTAGTACCGTTATACACCAAGCCAAAGAACGTCTGTTGTATAAAGTAAGGCTGACATTGAGCATCTTTCAGCCTAGTTTTTCTCAGTGACTTCGGCACTAGTCAGACACCGTTGGTGGCTTTTTGGCCGATTGAGCAATTTGAATCGTGTCGGGCAGTTGTTGAGAGAGGCCACTGTTCATGATTGGTTGTTCATTTTAGCGAAGCACTGCACCAGAAGAGCGCCTGCTGGTATAGACAGTTCCTCCCACATATAATGCACAACATACGTGATATTTGGCCACTGGGTATAGTCTCTGCAGTGTGTTCAAGCACAACTTTTTGGCCCAGATGTGAAGTTGTCTTTGATGTTGTTTTGGTGTGTCGTGGGGCTTTAAAGTAATTTAAACACCTCTGATTCGCCGCTGCACAAGACATGTCTATAATTGGTTACAATGTTCAACTGCAAAAAAAAAAAACCACTGAAATGAAACGTTTTGACATAACAGGAGTAGACTTAAGTGGAATGCTGCAATTGACACGTTCACGGAAGTCTTAAGTATGGCAGCCTTAATTGCAGTCTCTTTTTGGATTAATTATGCAGTGCTTTGATTTTAAAGGAAGAAAAGTTTAGCCATCATTAAAGCTGCAAATGCTGGCGGTTGCAGGTGGTAGACAGCGTTCCAAAAAGCAGTTCCCTTTGTTGTACTTAGCTCCCTGTTGCTGCCTGTGCCATTCCATTTCTGCTGCCAGTAGTCTCCTCACCTGCTAAAGCAAAAATGTGTGAGTTAGATGTTATATATAGCTCCATATAATGCAGGGCTAGTTAATCAAGTCTTTACAATAATAAAAATAAATCCAATCGAAGGCACCCTGCTGCTTAGTGTACTGGAAAGTGTACTATAATGTCATTGAGAGACCTAAATATTTTATAATATGAACAAAACTAATGAACGAAATGAACAAAAATTGGTAGAAAATAAATTTAGGACACACATGGACACAAAAAACAAAGTGCAGTGGAAATCATTATATATGATTTAGATAATACAGCAAACAGTAATCTGCATTATATTCACGTGTGATGTACAGCATAGTGGGGGACTATAAACTCAGATTTGTGAAAGGCCAGCATGAGAGCTGTTTTTAGTCCCTGTTCATCTCTGCGTTTGTGTATATATTTGTTTTCCACAGAACAATTTATCTCTCTTGTGTAATGGTCTGTTTCAAAATTCCCTTCACAAATCTCGTTCATGAAAAGTTCATCCTCTTTCCTTCTCTCTCTTCAGCTCTCTTCAAACACACTTACATTGCCTTCATTTTCACTTCTTTCCTTTAAGTACTTCACAGAATCATTTTTCCCCTCTCTCTCTTAAACCTATCACTCTTAAAATGATATTTCACACAAAAATAAAGACTGTCATAATTTACTTACCCTCATGAAACTCATGAGTTTTTTTTTTTTTTTTCATGAACTAGTTTAGTGCCGCGGTTTTCGACCTGTTTGACTCAAATGCCACTAGATTTGTTTTCAAATCTTATTTTAAAAGTAAACAAAATTTGAAATGACACAAAACTAAATTAAAATAACTGCTTATATTTATTATTCCAGTTAAAAGTTAAAACAAGAAAACTCACATTCTGTACAGTATTTTATAGCTTTATTTTAGGCATTGGTGGAAAAAAAAATATGGTAAATAAATAAAGTCATAATGCCCCCTGGTTGAGAAGCTCGAAGCAATGAGAATGTCCAGTGAAAGTGGATGGGGACTAGAGGCGGCCACCAAGGACAAAAAAGCACAACCAAAGCATCATAAAAGTATTATATACTGCAATTTATTGTATTTGCACTATATTTCAAGTTTTATGAAGCTATATGATAGCTTTGTGGGATGAACACACTGAAATTTAATGTTAACATTTTATTCACTTGTTTGAGAGACATGACAGTCATTTTTTTTATAGTATGGAAAATAGCATCATGGACAACTTGGCCTACTCTGAATATTTCATTTTGTGTTATTAAGATGAGTGAAACTCACAGAGGTTCCAAAAGACATGATGATAAAAAGCCATCTTCATTTTTGGGTGCACTATCCCTTTAAATACACGTCACTACCGTTGTTTTAACATTCTGAAGTCGTCACTTTAGCTATTCCAGATCCATCCGTCTTTTCTCATTTCTCTCCCTCCTTATCAGAACATCTTTCCTGCCTCCTTTAGCCTTCACGTTTTGCTCTGTCTGTCACCGTACTTGGAAGGACATTTGATGGAGAAAATCTTTCCTTTCACAAAGAGAGAGACAGAACACGTGTTCCCATTGTTTTGATCACAGAAAACACGCTCGGTGTCTGCTCCATACAGCTGACACTTGAAGGAGGGAGAGAGAGAGTGAGATGCACCATGGCCCAGATTTTACTCTGGCTTCTTTCCATAGCAGATGCTTGGCAAGGTGGTCCATTCTGGAAAACACACACAAGCGCACCCACCCATGTGTGTGTGTGTTACCCTAACTCCAGCAACACTTTCCTGAAGGCTTTTTTATGTCACAAAGTGTGCGCTAATATCATTGCGCCGTGGTCTGGAGGATAATCAGTATGAAACATTAGCACATGTGGCCAGAGGGTGTTATGCGGTATGTAACGGAGCATCTCCTAATGGAGCTATTATTCTAAATATCAGCACCATCACTGCTGCTTCTTCCCCCCTTTTGCCTTTCGCACCATTTTTAATGATGCAACAGGAGATATCAAAGATGCGTTCTAGCGTTCCCAGCACTGGAAAAAGAACCAGTGAGCATGATCACACTTCCTTGGTTTTAAATCACACTTGATTTAAATTTGCTTCTGGGTTTTGTGAGAGTTCAACTTCTGACCCAAAGTGCCTTATAAATAAACATGACTCAACATGACTTCAGGTCATTATTGGCAGCGAGTGTGTGCACATGCATGAGGAGGCTTAGTTACATCGGACTTTTCTTTGGTAGATATATGCCAATACTTTCTGGATTTGACAAGTTAAGTGTGTAACATGCCGCCAACATAGTAGACGATCCTAACATGTGCACAACTGGTTCATCAACAGAAAAAATGAAGATGATTTTTTTTTGATTTCCATGTTATCCATGCACAGTAACAGTTCTCCAGTTTTTCACTATTTTTTATCTGTTTCTCTGTCTGTCTTTGACTCTCTCTGTATGCCTGCTGTTTTTAACTAATATGCTAAAGTTTATTAAAGTTTAAACGAAACATTTTTAATTTCTTTAGAAAAAACGTTTTTTTGTGTATCCCTTGTAGTCTAAAACATAAATACTGGGTCTGTCAGTTGATTACAGTGGTTAATTGATCTCATAATTTTTTTAGCTAACATATTTAATTCCAAGAACACAAAATAATTAAGCCTGTACTACAAACGGCAGTGGTTGACTCGTGAATTAATATTTCACATGTTGAGCTTTGATGATGATTAAATTGCACCATAAAAAGAGGGACAATTGCGTTACTTTTTGTTAAATGTTCCATCTGGGATTGATTTATAAATAAATCACCCATAAAATGGTTTTCCATCATTTACAGATAAACGGGTGCTCCGCTAGGGACTGTGTGCGCACTCCCATCAGCTCCAATCAGCCCTGCAGATTCTGATCAGTCTGTAGAAATCACACGGAACAGAATGAAACAGTTACGTCAAATTGAATAAATGTGTTAATGGCATCGAAAAGAATTTAAACATATTTAATTAATCACACGCATTAACACGTTAACATTGACAGTCCTATTAAATATAGAATCGTTCTCCAAAAAGAAACCACCAACGGTGCAGCATTTTCACAGTCTCCAAGAATTATTTTGACTGCTCTTTCTTTTCAGAAATCATACGGCTCTTGCTAGAGCTTGGTTCCCAATAAGAAACCGCCGGGCTGGTTATTGTGATAGGCATGTTGTGTGGGCTATCCAGCGATTCATTTTTCAAAAATAGATTTTTTTCCCCCCATAATTGATGCCAAATTCATGTTCTGATAACAGGCAGCTGAGGGCACGTCCTCCTGTGGAACTTGCCTGCAGCACAAACGTGAACTGTTACTAGGGGGGAGAGGTGGCCCCCCCCCACAGGGACAGATGCCACGCATAAAACCTCTGAGGCACTTGGCAGGGCTCAACATGCCACTCAAGTGAAAAAAAAGGGAATATGAATATGTAGCAACTGATGAGTAGAAAGAAGAAGAAATGAGAAAAAATCATGCAGTTGCATGAAAGGCGACTCAGGAAGCCTAGCGTACTGCTCTCCCACACATGCCAGGCTTGAACACACCCACTCCCAGCATGCAACAGAAAGACAGCACGGGGAAAGAGAGTCATTATATATTCATGTGTAAATCCCTTCCCAAGGCTTGTTAATCCTATTGTGTTAATTGATTGATGGTTTGATTAATTAATGTCAGGGGTAAGTATTTGGCTGACGTGTTGCGTTCGAGAGAAACGGCCTCACATAGTGTGTCAGGTAGTTTTTGTATGCATGTGTTCATTCGCTTGCTCATTTATTTGTTTATTTATTTGGTTGTCAGCAATGTTTTTAAAGAACATCTTAGATGAATGTTTATAATATCTGTGTTTCTGTGTATATATAGGGGTGTCAAAATTAATCGCTGCATTGATGCATTGCGATGCAGACATTGACAATTCTACATCGATGATCGGAAAGATCATGAACGATTATATCCCATGACATCATTCGCATACACGTCACGCGAATATTAAAATGCACTCTCTATTTCAAAATCTGAGCTTGGCTTTTTCTCGCATATGGCACATCCTAGAGACAAATGCGTCAGGCTTCACTGCACAGAATAAGGGCTGTAAGATGAGTGTACATTGTCTGACTTCCACTAACCGTCTTTAACTTATACACTTTCATTTCTGTTATTGGTAATGCAGAATGTATTAGATGCATGAAACTCATGACACGTGCTGATAGACTTTCACGTGCCCCATCTTTGTTTGTCCTAAAGCTCGTGGAGCAATTAAATGCACTTACACTTTTATGATACAAAATTGATTTAAACAGTCAGTTATGTTTTCAAAACAGGACAAAACATCTGATACGTGGAAAAAAATCCGTGCCTTAATGTGAAAGCAGTCTATTAAAAGCTGCCAGTGAGAAAATATTAAATATAGTCATACATTGTATATTTATATTTTGTCTTATTGCTAATGGGCATACAGTATGAGTGTTTATCCTTGAATGAGCAGCCTGCAAAAACCGCTTAATGAAAATGAACGAAGTGAGACAGTATTCATATTTAATTTCTTAATTAGTTTTTTTCTGACAGTTGCAGTTCACATCGTAAATTTTATTAACTTTTATTACATTTATTGTTGTAATAATAATATTAGCAGAATCACAATTTAATTAGTAAATAAAATTTCATTACAGACAGTGACTTTAATTCATGTAGATTATGAGCGTGTGCCAAAATAAATCCTTATTTATTATCCATTATTTAGGGTTCTTTTATAATGTATATTGGCTCAGTGAATGTGCATGTGAGTGTGTGTGTGTGTGTGTGTAAAGACTGAAATATGGCAGGTAGGGGGCTGCACTTCACATCATAAATTAAGTGACTGTGAAAGGCCAAGTGCATTATTTAGCTCAAACTAAACAGCTATTAATAAGGTTTAACACTTTCAGACATGAATGTGTGTGTTTTTTTACCTCTGCCTCTCTCTCTCTCTCTCTCTCTCTCTCTCTCTCGCTCCCCTGTTGGTTAATCAGTAAGGACTAAATGTCATAAATTTACTACATTTATGCAGTGTGTGTGTGTCTGTGTTTTGGCAGTGTTGTTGGAGAGGTACTTTGAAGGTAATGTGAAAGGGAACGGTGTAGCTGGGGTTTAAAAGAGCCGATTTGAAGGATGTTGGTTGGATTAGCTAAAAATACTCTCTTCGTACTTTCCTTTTAAACAACACGCTATTAGAATCTTTGCCGGCGCTCAACAAGCTCAAGTGAGTCATCCTCGTAGCTTATGAACTTATTTGCATCGTAATGTTTTAAATATGCGAGACACACTCAGACATAAACACACAAATGATTCGCTTTATTTCTCGCTTTTATAACTCGCCCACAAGAAAGAAATCTTTGCAGACGCAGGTTTCCATCAAAATCATTTTAGTCAGTCACCGAAGATGCAGATGCGTTTTCCTGAGTAATTACAAAGCGATTTAGTGTTTTTTTCTTTCTCTTTTTTGCCATTTACATGATGCATTCCTTTTAAACCATTAAAGGTCATTATTGTCACAGGAAAATCACACAAAATAACCAGACCAGCACTTTCACTCGCACTGTATCTTCTGTAGATTTTAGCAAAAAGGTTAAAAAAATTTGTGTAAAAAGGTTATTTGACAAACCACAATTGTCTTGTTCTCTCCCGAGGTTCAGAAAAACTCCTCCGTGCGCATTTGCGTGCAGGCGTGGGTGCGTGCATGTCAGCGCCCGTCCCATCTCTGTTAGAACGGGGTCTTTATAATGCACGTCATTTTCCTGTCACCTCATTAAATGTCCTGTCATCAAAGTGTGTCACTTTACCTGCCGTTACCCCACACACACACACACACACACACACACAAGCAGATTTCTCCCAGTACTCCTCCAGGTCACCCTGTTGGATGTCATTGTGATAAGGTGTTTTGACACTGCAGTAGACCTGATGCATATGTATGTCGCACAGCTGACAGCTCCAAGTCGGTAACCACCGTTGGCTTCATTTCCCGGTGCTAACGCTCACTACTTGCAGGGAATCACTCGCATTGAGACTTCTTTGAGGTCACGTTTGCGAGTCGCCAACGAGGAGCTGTTTTATAAGCACGGCGAAATAAACAACATCTAGGATGAGCTACGGTAACCCAGAAAAATATGGTACCTCGGTAACGAGATGTAGGTCAGCGGGGTAACTGCGCATATGTTATGAATCGGTGGGCTACCATGCGCAACAAGTGCGGGCATCCTTGCTATGTACGTTCACATCTGTTAGGCTCTCTCAAAGGGTGTGACGAGAGAGAGAGAGAGAGAAATTAATCACCCCATCCATTCTTCCTTTTTATCCATCCTCTCACACTCAACATTCTGTCCTTCAGCAAGGGGGGGGGGCGTCACCTGCCCTGAAGCATTATGGGAAACTCGGGATGGGGGTTGGGGGTTGAAATGGTTTGTTTGGAATACTTAATGTGACTGCAGGACAACACACACGCACACACACGCTGTCTCTTTCAAGCAGATGTGTAAATAGCTTGCGAATTGATCTGCGTGTTCCCACATACATTTTTCACCTCTCATTTTTCATCCCTCTGGGTGTTTATGTCTGTCCACATGTGCTTGTGTGTTTGTGTTTGATTGATGCCTCCCGAGGTTGGTGAGTTAGTCATGCAACTAATTAATGGATTAGCTTGTGGACCGAAGGCTGGACTGGTGTACACACACACACACACGCGCATATACAAAGATGAGAGAAATGGCGTTAAAGAATGCTGAATTTAATGAGAGAGGAAGGGAAGGAGAAGGAAGACATGGGGTGGCGTGTATAACGAGCTCTTGTACCGTCAAGATTTCTTTTCCGCAGACATTTAGAGTTCTACATATGGCAGGGAAGCGAATAACTGGCAGAAGATTTACTGTATGGGCTGTGTGCGCATGTGTGCGCGCGTGTGATAAAGTCTGTTGTAAATAGACTGTGTCGTATCTGATAAGCTCAATGAATAGAGGGCTATAAAACAGAGCAATGAATCTAGCCAGAAATTTATAGACACACGCACACACACACATATTGTCCCTCTTTCATTCTTTTTTTTTCGTTTATTTACTCTCTCGAGCTCTGGAACGTTTTTTCAATGAGGGTTCTGCCTATAATTGGAGCAGACGTGGTTTTTTGATAAGGACAAACAACTGCAAGAGTAAAGCAAGGAGAGAAAAAAACGGATGGATTGGCAGATACAAGGTGTGAAAATAAAACACAGGGCTGATGTAAATAAAATAGGAGGGATGTTAAGTTGTAAAGTTTTATTGTTGGAGAGTTTGGGAAGCACAGGGCTCTCTGGGGGCCTCCAGCTCCAGGGGCCGGTTGTTAGAACTGCAGAGGTGCATGAAAGCAGATGCGACTTAAACACTAAAAAAGAGCAGCCGAAAGAGTATGATGCAACAGGCAGGTGGGTAGGTGACACATCAGCTCGTATAAAACCGAGGCAGACCTTATCTCCGAGGTACCGTGCCGGCAGCGGGAGAACATCCGTAAGGTTTGGCGGCATGAGTCACGGCAGCAGAGCTAGAGTCAAAGACTATCGCGGAGGCATCGGCGCATGAGTCACAGCAGCAGCAGATGTGGCGCCGAAACCCATCGCGGAGACCCTGCACTGGGATTCACAGCAGATGTTTCTTTGTTTAGCAGTTTTCCTCAAGTTGCTAATACGCCAGAGCCGCAAGTGTGAAAAATTTGGTTGCGCACGCACATCAGTGGCGTCAATCAATCTGAAAATAATTAAACACAAAAAATCATTGCAAGTAAATTTACATTGAATTACAACAATCCCCCCACAAGGTGCTGTATTTGGAGGGTGTGCATGTGTTTGTATGTGTGTGTGTTTTATGATGTGTGAACAAGACCAGCTGGTAAGGGTAAACAAAGATGAAAGCTCAGTTAAAGCCAGCGGTGCGCCCTTGAAATGTGTCCCTGTTGAGTCTGACTGAGAGGAAGAGAGTGAATTGAATGTTACACTTCATGAAACTGTGCTAATATTGCAAAGTATTCTATTAATATTCTTTTTTGGACTTTCAAATACAAGTAATGATAAATAACAGCTCATGTTAATTAAAGAGATAAAAAAAAAATTTTCATTTACTCACTCCCATGCTGTTTTACATTTTAAATAAATTCTTAAATAACAGTGCTGGTTGCACTTCTACATTCAGTCAGTTACCAAATGTTATTAATGTTGTCACATGAAGCTATTTTATGATTTAAGGTAGTGTGATTTAGAGTATAGTGTGCAAGCAATATGGACAATTTTAATGGTACATATCTGATGCAGTTGTATAAAGCTTAAAAATGTTTAATGTAAAAAGAATAAAGTAAGTAAATGTTAATTTTTGGATTCACTGCTACTTAAGTGTCAAAACAGAATAAAAATACAAGTATGTTTTAATTTAGCATGTTTAAATTATGCATACTATTTTTTAAAAGCTTTTTAATCCAATGCAATTCTATATTTAAAATCAACGTCAATATTTGACCTGATTGGTAGCCTGCTTGAGCGCTTTCGATTTATGATACTTTTCAGACATTACAACAACAAACTGTATGTACTGCAATTATTTATTGTTTCTTTATAGATTTACATGAAAGTATGTCAATAAAGTAGTTGCTGTTTGGTGTACTGTCCCCCAAAATACAATTTGAATTGCACGAGAAGAACCTTTAGTGAACACTTTAGTATAGGGACCAATTCTCACTATTAATTGGCTCTACAGGGTTGTACATATGTTTTTTTAAGCCTGGTTCTCATAAGAGCATATGGAGATTTAGTTTACACCTGGAGTATGTCATACTAGTGTAACCCATTAAATAAAGCTATAAAAAAATAAATTATAATAATAGTATTGCACCTTATCAAGTTCATTTTTTAAAAATAATGAATAAAATATTAAAGTGGGATAATAAGCTACTATTATATTTCAAAGTAAAAAGGGATTATTTTAGTATTATTATTTTAATAGTAAAATTTAAATTCTACTATTTACTTTTTTTTTTTTCATTTAAGTTTCAGCATTTTCAGACTTAAAATTTCCAAACTTTTGTTTTAGTGAGTGTATGTTCTGCTGGGTTTTGTGCTGCTGACTGAAGAGCTGAATTGCATTGGATAGCCTAAATTTATGCTTTCAGTTTGCTTTCAAATCCTGTAAAGTAATGCAGTTTGAAAATGGTAACAACTGTCAATCATATTGGTTTGCAAATAAGCGGTCTGAACTTATTTACACTGAGCAATTTTTGATTTTGGTCATACTTTTTCATTTTGGTGCACTTACGCCAAATGTACGTGCACCCCTGCTTAGTAGCATATTACCTGTTTATAAGTACCTATAAAACAAGTTTTCTGCATGACCATATTCTATGCCTCTAATCTCACCTGAAACCTAAACTTAAGAATTACCTTTTAAACTATTAATAAGCAATAATTAGTAGTTTACTAAGGCGAAAGTCGTACTTAATAGTTAAATAGTGAGAAATGGACCTTAAAATAAAGTGTGACCATAATTCCTTTAAAAATCTTGACCCCGCTAAAAGTAGATCTGCATTTCATAGATTACATATTTGTCTTGTATTTTTATAGTACACAAACAAGATTAAATGTCTGCTTTTAGAAGCCGATTGTGGCTGAGCCAGGATGAAAAAATGCAGAATTTATGTGTGAAAGTCTTGTAACATATTACTTAAAAATATACGGCTGAGTCCTGGGAATAAGCCATCGATTGGAGTTTTAAATGGGGGTATAATTTCAAGCACACAATCCGTCTTGTGGCGTGTAAAGTGAAACGAGGGATGTTTGTCAGAATTTGCCTTGGATCTATCGAGCATGTGTCATAATAAGGTGTCTTCTCTGACAGAGGAAGATTTGAGGATGTGAAGGTGGTGGTGGTGGGGGGTGTCATGTATCCGAGGAGACGGCTGTGGGCGAGATGGAACTGTAAATTTCCATAAGTGAAACAGATTGATTTTCTTAAAGTAATTTTGTAGTAAGAGGGATATTTAATAACGGTTTTATGGCTATAAGGTTTCCACCGTCTCTCTCCAGCACGCACGCACACATTACCGCGCATTATTTTTTGATAAGTTGATCCTCTCTTGGTTTTTGTATCTGTACGGAGAGAGCAGTGCATAATAAGAGCGAGAGAGAAAGGATTAGATAGTTCGAGAAAAAGGTGCAGCACGCTTATAGGGCGAGGATAAATTATATAGCTATGTATTCAGGCGTCTTCAGTGCAATCAGTGTCATACACACATTTAAATATGTGTGTGTGTTTGCATGCTTGCCTCTTTCAGTCAAAGGTTTCTGCACTGGATTATGAGGGCCAAGCTCTGTTGCCATGGAGACCAGCCAGGTTAATGGTCCTTTGCTGTGTGCGTTCATGAGTGAGTGTGTGTGTTTGATCTCACGTGTTAGTGCCTATGTGTGTTTGTAAGATGTGAATGCTGGGTTTTCTCTGTTTATGTCGGTGTATGTTTGCAGCAGTTTTACCGTGGCTCTGTACGTGACACTTCTTCTCAAAAAGACTAGGTTGGAAAAACAGTTGTGACACTGACACACAACACACACTGCGCTGCACCTCTGCAAGACTGATTATAGTTGCATTCTTGTGAAGCTTATTATGATTGAGCAATTGCTTATGTTGTAGTTAGGAATGCATAATATATTGTTACGCACATTTTTAAAAATGTATCAGCAGCAGTTGGTAAGTTAAAAATCACAACAGAAATGTAACCCTTTAAATGCACTTTCCATAGAAATGGGATGTGCTTGAAGATCGCTCTCCTTTCAGTAGTGCATGTCGGATTGACTAGCATACGGCGGCTGTGGATGTAATGATAGCAGAGCCAGCTGTATGCATTCATGCATAAAAATTAGCTGTTTAAGTGAATTATTTTGGAGGGGGGTGAGTTTACTTAATCTTGACTAACGACACTGAAATGCGTAATCAATAACTAGTTAGCCATAGGGGTTAATTTTAATGTTCTGCCTGAAATAATTCTTTTTCGTTTTGATTCACTTGTAAAATATTAGGACTACTCCTGTTTTAATCTGTATATGTTCACAGTATGTACATTAATATTTATATAAAAAAAATTTAGGCCTTCGGAGGATCTGCTTCAGACCATGCACAAACTGATTTAATATTTTTATATAATAACCAGTCAAATTGTAATCTGGTTATAACTTTATAATCTATTCAACATTCCATATCTACTATGGAGTGGACTAATTCATTTAAACATTTTTTTCTAAATGAATAGCCATACAACTATTTACTCTATAACGTTATATTGCCTGAAATTAAATAAAATGACTTTATTGTAATCAAACTTTAGAATGCTGTCTGTAGATGGATGGATGGGTAGACGGTAGATAGACAGATGTGTGTATTTGTGCATGCTGGTGTATAGGAGGGAAATGTCTCTGTGTTTTATTCGCCGCTGGATCGATGAAGGATGGTGCTTTGATTATATTATCTTCAGAGGTCTATTCCCATTCAAACCGTTGTGCATTTACACTGTCTAAAACATCATACATTCTCATAGATCAGAGACAGCCTAATTTAATCAGCAAATCCAATCTAAATCAATGCTGTTCTCTCTCAACTCCACAGCCAAGTGAAATACAATGTATTTCTAAGTGCATTAGATAATGGAGAAGTGATGTCAGGAAGAGAGGGGTATATGCAGGGTGATCTTAAATCCTGTGCATACTTTGGGAAGTTTTTTTTTTTTTTTTTTTTTTTGGTGCACACATATATGTGGCTTGATTCCATGCTCTCGGTGGCTTTTGCCCACAATTACATCAGCTTATATCACCATTGTGGCTTTGCATTAGAAAGTGCAAAATAGATTTTAAAGAGTGTTAATTTGAGTTGATTTTATCTAGTTTCTGAGGTGACGGAGAGAGGAAACGACCGCTTGTGTAACGCAATCCCAGAGCTTTAAGAGTGAGGTTTCCTAATTGAATTTGTTCGGCTGCTCTCTTTGTGTCTGGGTCCATTCATTGAGATTGAAATTTAGAGCTTTGTGTGGACATATGTGTGTTTTTGTGTGCGCGTCCTTGCCAAATCTCCAAATAGAAAGTGTTCTTCTCAGATTAGGAAGTAATTTTGGCTCTCAAAAGAGATTAGGTGAAAGGCATGAAGTGAAGGGACAGAAAGAGAAGGACAAAAATAATAAAGAGAGAATCTCTAGCTCACTAAAACAGATAGATAACCTCGATCAGAGCCTAATGGAATTAGAAGGGAAGGATCAGACGCTTGTGTGTATGTGTGTGTGTGTGTGTGTGTGTGTGTGTGTATATTATCCTTTTTACCAGCAGAGTTTAGCAGTAGGTGTAAGACCCTAAGCTTCATTTTAAATGAAAGAGAAGAAAAAATGATGGAAAAACTCAGCATGTGTGCAGGTGCTGCAACATCAGACGGAGTTTCTGTGATCTCGGTGGAGACAGATGCAGACACTTGTGGACGCTTATTGTGATGCTTTTACGGACCATTCAGCTTGTTGTAATTCAAGTAGAAGTATTATGCTTAAGTATCTTAAAGTAGAATGTGTTGTTTTGCACAGATAAAGTGCCTACTGGAAAAAAGAGGTGAGAAAAGAGGTTTAGTAACACTTCACATGAAGCCAATGCGTATTATGCTTTTTAAAGGTATGTAATTAATTCATCTTGTATATGTCTGAATTCTACATACAGTACATCCTAATATATTTGTCTTTTTTATAGGTGTCATGCCCGTAGTATATACTGTACAATGTAGTACTTGTTATTTTCAGCAAGTAACAGACATAAATTCCACTTTTAATAACGGATCCACCTATAATTTGCCAGCAAATCATTTACATTTTTACCTGTGTTCTGAAAAGATTAGATAAAAATCTGAAAATTTAAGTATGAAATTATAGCACAGAATTATTTTTGCAATTATAAAATACAACACAAATTATAATAGCATTCGTTATAAACAACATAGGCCTAAACATCTAGCAGTAATACTGTGTATGTGAGAGGCTCTGGTATGATCATCACAGCAGAAAAAAAACAAAACAATAATTTGCTGATTTTTGTCTTAAAGATTGGAGTAAGACATTATTTAAAACTCTAAAGGGTTTATTTTTTATGTGTATTCACAATAAGAACAAAACTCTGCCTTTGTACAAAATAAAGAGAACAAACAGGAGGAGCTTTCAGCCATCTCTGGTGCAGCCATAAAAATGAAAACAAAACAAAACAGACTATTTTCTCCCTTTTGTTTTGTTAATTTGTTAATTATTTAACTGAACCATATTTTGTGTAGGCTTATTTTATTCCTTTCATGTCATTTTATTCAGTTTTTCTCCTGTTGTTTATGCTCATGCAGAACTAAACCACTGAAAAGAAGCATTTATTTTTATGGGTCACATGCACCATTATAATTTAGGTTGTTGATGAGCTTATATTTCCCATGAATAAAAGAAAAGTATATGCTTCAGTAATTTTAATCATATTTACTAATAGTATAGGCTTTGAACTCAGCAAATATGCTCAGTTTGCTAATATTTGTGTAAAAATTGATAAAATGAAATGAGAGTTTATTTGTTTTCCTATTTCGTTTTAGAAAGGGTCCAAATTATGTCACTTTCTTGGTGTGACAATTTTATGAAGAGATTGAACAATAAATCCAGTATAAATGTAACAGATTTTCTCAATGCTTTGATATTGTTATTATTTTTGTTGTTCTTGGATAGGCTTAAAATCCGCCAGAAGAGTGTGGTTGGACAGGTCAAAATCATAATTTGTGGTAACTTATTTGCAATTTCACATGCTGTGGTAATCTTTGGTAATCTTTTTGTAAAATAATAGTTTATCTAAAATATATAAGAAAAGGCGAAGGAAAAAGACAGATTTGTATTCTTTTCTTTGGCACCTTCAGTAAAGAAGAGTTTAATGTAGGATAATGCAGATGATAACACATTAAATAACTCAGGAAATTAGATGCTGATTATGTATTTCAAAGCATTGTACGTTTTTATATATTTTACACGAGGCCACACAAATGATTACAAGCTGTAAGACATTAAAATATGGATAAAGAATGGCTTTATTATTCATTATACATATGTGCTGCAAAGTGAAGTGTTACCAAAGGTTTTTTGAGTTTGACAAGAAAATAGAGTCTGTACCACGATTTTTAAAAGGGTCCATTTCTCTCTCAGGAAATGGACGCTTTGAAGACTGTCATTAAATATTATAATTACATCTCTTTTTCTCTTGCTCTTTCTGTCTTTCTTATCTTTCCTTTTCAAGATTTGCCTTCCAGCCCAGTGGCTCAGTTCACCTTCCGTCCGCTGCCCCCTCCTCCTCCACCGCCCCACGCCTGCACCTGTGCTCGTCCAGCACCCGCTCCTCTTCCAGAGGTGGTGCAGAGGAGCACGCTTCCTGCTCGGTGCCAACCGCTGGATTCCGGGAACAAAGCTGGACAGGATGACAACGGGCAGACGCACAATACCTGGGCACTGAACAGCAACATACCACTAGAGACCAGGTGAAATACAAACACACACACAGATTTGTTTTTCTATATTTTCTATAATCTTTCCGTTTGACCTTTATTGTACTGAAGGTGGTGATGTTTGGTGTCCCATACGACTACATCTAGACCTCACCTTCCTGCATTTAAAAATTTTCATTAAAGTGCCCCTGTCATATTTTGGTTTTGGGAGTCCCAAGCAGGTTGACATGCATGCAAGGTCAGAAACACATTTTCTTGGAGTATCATTTATTTGAGCCTTAATTATTCAACGACTCCTAAATGATTCGTTTAGTGATTCATTTATCCAAACCTGGTAGAAAACTGGTGATTGGTTGGTTTTATTCAGACCAACAGGTTAAATACCAATGAGTAGGCTGGCAATATGGTAATGTTTAATTTTGACGTCAACATAAAATGGCTTGGAAATCGTTTTAAAAATGACTCATTTCAGTGATTCAGAGTCTACTTTTCCTTTTTAGAGACAATAACTTTATAAACTGTGCACTTTCAGATTTAAAACTTTGCAGGATGTCTTCATTCACTTAGAGCTATGTTACACACCGCATGAAAGGTCATTTTCAAAAATGATAATAGGGACACTTTAAGAGATTTAGTGTTTTGTAAAGTCAAAAAAAAAAAAAAAAAAGCAAAAATTTGCACACAAACAGAATTATTTTTTATTGTTATTTTTGTTAAGCCTGGATAATAAAACAGACTAAATGTTCAAGAGAAAGAGAATACGCATGAGTATATGTGTTTGTTTTGGACGACAGATGGAGAGATATGATGATGATGATGATGAAGATGGAGATGAAGATTGAGGGTTGACCTACTCTTCTGAAAGAGAGAAATGGGAGAGTAAATAAATGATGAAGGATAGACATGTCTGCTTTGAGGGAGGAAATGAAGCTGCCTTCCTGGGGTGATTGTCTTACACGCACACAAACCCCAAAGATATTGATGAAAATGAAAGCGGCGTGCGTGTGCATACATATGAGCGCGTGTAAGCCAGCTTTTCTAGATTTCCAGCAAGGTGAATTTGGCAGTAGCGGTCAAACTTATTTTGACTGAGAACTTGAACAAACAACCGTAGCTGAGTCACATATCCGCTCTGATGCCCATAGCTGGAGAGGAGTTTATTGTTTTCTGAAGATTTGCCACATTGGTCAAGCATGCAGCGCTCTTTGTCACGTTGTGATGAAATAAAGCCACCATTAAACAAATCCAGCTGTCTCCAAACAACACCTAATAACAGATTTCAAGTGTTCTGAACTACACTAAGCACCGTAGCACCTTTTCTAAACTCTCCACAAGCAGCAGGTAGCAATGGAATGTTTACGCTTGTGGCTATTAAAGGAATGCTGGGTAATTTAGCCCTTCCGTATTTTTCCAGCAGCCCCAGTCCTGTTTTTCAAATATCACTTAATGCTCTTGAAAGGAGATTGAAGCGTCTGAAAGAAGCTGGCAGTAGGAGTGTAGACATGTAACCTTGCTTGCTTACAGAGTTTCCGTAGCCGTACACTTTGGCTTGAAACGGGGCATGGGGCGAATGTCGCCTATTCAGATGTTTTCTTTGAGATTTGGGGGTTAAAGAAAAGCAGATTTACCAATTTTGTAGAGTGGTTTGAAATATCCTGCCAACAGCTGCAGGAAAGTCCTCAGGTTAAAGGGTTGCCTGAGAGATTCTGGACGGTTTAAACGGCAGCTCGAGCCCAGCGCCCGATGACATTGGCGTTGTATCGAGAACGTGTCATCGTCATGGTGATGGCTATACCTGCTGACATGTTGCTCTCTCCCAAATGAACTTTCTCAATTAAATCTGGATCAATAGACCAACATTAATGCACAGAGGAGAATCACTCCCATCAGCATATTATTCCGAACACTCGCTGATTCAGTCGCCATACGCTGCATATGTATTGTATATGTCATTTTTTTTTAACAATCATTCCCATTATTCCCATGCAAAAATGTGCGTAACTGATTTTTAAATGAAACTTCCAAAAAAAGTTGGCTTTTTTTTATTGTGCATAAAATAATAATATGTCAAGTCATGTGTGAACATACAGGGGGACAAAATGTAGTGTCTTGCAGGACCACAGTGCTACAAAAAGCATAGATATAAACCAAACAGTAGATGAAAGAACAATTTTAACCCTGCATAGCTACAGATGTGGCCGTGGAACACAAAACCAGTCATAACGATCAGTTTTTTGGAAAAAATTGAGACGTGTACATAATCTGAAATTTGAATGAACATCTAAATATTAAGAAAAATAATTTTCTTGCATAATCTGAATGAAAGAAAATGTAATATTAAGAAAATGGCCTTGGAAGTTCTGCAAATGAAGCTTTACTTATGACTGGTTTTGTGCTTCAGGGTCACATATATGAAAGCTTTGTTTGACTTTTGATTTTTCACATTAAAAATACATGGATTGATATTTAATATAGAAATATGTTCAATATGTTTTTATGTCTTATCTCGCATAAGCCATGTTATCACTACAGATATATTTCAATCTGAGGTTGTTTCACAGTTTTTCTGGAGTGTTTGGTTTAAAAATGAGCCTCATGCTGACCATGTAAATTCGAGGCTCGGAGATTTCAGTAAGAAAAGCAGCCAGTGGAATAGAATTTATTTTGAGACTGTAGAAATCTGATTTGTAAAACTGTGATCCCCATGTTCACACCTGCTCTTTTCTTTCTCTTTTTGCCTTTTTACCTTCTTCTCACCCTTTCTCTTTGTTTTCTGAGTGTTAATTGTTATTTATTTATTCTACAGTAAATAAAGACAGGATTAGTTCTGCGTGTCTAAGTGTGAAATTAACTTTCTCTTTTTAATGGCTGAGGTAAACTGTAATTTTTCTCTCAGTCTCAAGCCTCATTTTACCATTGCATGCTCATTTAAACGCTCCTTTCAGGGCTTTGTACTGCATCCCTGTAAGACACTCTAAACAAATAACCAAAACTTGCTTGTGTGTTTCTGGATGTATTCTCACCTTTAATACTTGGCTTTTATTTGACATTGAAACAGTATCGGCACTTTGCATTTTTCTTTGCATTTCAACATTTGTATTCTTTGGCAGAAACAATTTTTATTACGACTGCTAATTTAATGCATTTGGTCCAATTGACTACATAAAAATATCAGTGCGTTTAAGAAACTGCACCGGTGTCCCTCTTATGGGACTTTTGAAGTATTTCTTATTATATTTCCAATAAATGCAAATATAAAAAATTAATTTATATATGCAATATTTTTTCCAAACAATTATCCCCCTATCTACGTAATGTATTAAATTGGATTAAAATGCTTCATCTGCTATCAGCCATAATTGTGTTTTTATGTGCAGTGGTTTTGTGAGTCTCCTCATGTAAGCGCGGTCAGGTTTTGCTAACTTTGTGGGGCCCAAATGTCCCCAGAAATATAGTAAAACCTGAAACGACCTATTTTGTGGGGACCTTTGGGAAGACACAACAATGAAAACAACGCCATAAATGGACTAAACAGCGTTTCAATAAAAAATCGAAAAATGCTGTGTGTTGGAGGTACAGTTTTGTTTTGGGGGTAGTAATTAACTTAATTTAAATAACAACAGATGGGTCTCCATTATAATAAAGATGTGTGTGTGTTCAGTTTTTCATTATCATCTTCTATCCGTATCGATGTCTTCATGCTTTTTTTGTCTCATCAGCATATGAACTTGTAAATGTGTTTAGACTGATCTACCTTTCAATGATTTTGGTCCTTTTTATCGATTGACCCTTTGTGTCTTTGGAAGAGTTGCACGCATTTACCCCGGTCCATCTCTAGCTGATGTTGCAAAGTGATCAATTGCTGTTGAGAATCCATGTGTATCTTGGGAATTTGAAGATCTGTCTTCTGTTGCCTTTGGGCTTTTAACCTAAAAGCTGTAACCAATTTCCCCATGGCTATCTGTCAATCTGTCTGTCATCGAGATGACACGACTAAACGGCCATGTTTCTGCACCCATGTGCCTCACAGACCAAACCATCTAGCTGCATGTCAGGATAAAAAAGGGAAAATGAAAGAATAACTACAAGGGCTTAAAGAACTCGGGTAGCTGACATGACATGTCGGGCGGTGACAGCAGTGTCCTGTACTTCATCTAAAACTTCTTTAAGGTGCTTGTCTCCTCTAATTATTCTGCATGTATTTTTATGATCGCATATTAATTAAGAGACTATGTTGTACAATTTCTAAATGGTCTTAATTATATTTTCACACACCATAGGACTGGTTCAGTAAATTTCAAAAAAATATTGTATAAATGGTGGAGAGAAATTACAATGTACACCTAATATTAAAAAAAAATCACTCATATACATTTATATGAATTTCAACCTTAATATAAATTGTATGTATTTAGGTAACCACCCACCGTTGTTGCCAGACAGCACCAGGACTGTGCATCTCAGAGTAAATTGTTTTTAAGTAGGCACCTTTTAATTACTCTAAGAATGGACTCCACCGTGTAATTAATATCATAATTAATCTAAAGGATGTTATCTATTAATAATGGCTCATTAATCTCTGGTGCTAAATATCTGTAATTAAATGCACGTGAGAGCAAATGACTCCAATTACTAACCAAAGCAAGCGAGAGTGATCACACGCTCCGATCGCACTTCTCTCTTTTTTTCACTCGTTCTTGCTCTCTCTGTCTTTCCTCAACTTCGTCTTTCAGGTGCGATGTGTTTTTTGTGTTTTATTCATCATGAAATTGATTGAGAAATCAAATTCCTTTCTTTTGCAGGCACTTCCTGTTCAAGCATAGTTCAGGGTCGTCTGCCATTTTCAACGCGGCCAATCAGAATTACCCTCTGACGTCCAGCACGGTGTATTCGCCTCCTCCGAGGCCTCTACCCAGAACCACCCTCTCCAGACCGCTCTTCTCATTCAGCAAGCCCTACCGCTGCTGTAACTGGAAATGTACGGCTTTGAGTGCCAGCGCAATTACGCTGACTCTCGCTCTTCTGCTGACGTACATCATCGGTGAGTGTCTTATCTCTCCGCCTCTATGTCTCTCTTTCTATTTCTCTCTCTCTCTCTTTCTCTCCCTCGCTCTGTCCATCTCTGGCTGCTGTCGTGCTGGTTGGGGTCATATGGAATTAGCAGAACTCACACTGTGAAAAACTCTATTAGAGAGATGAATATTTATGAACGAGGGATGAGGGAGAACGAGAGATGAAAGAGTAAATATCCCACAAGGCCGTTCAGAGGTTAATGGTGTTAAAGTTTTGTTTAGCCAAGTCACCGTATGTGTGAGTGAAAGAGAGAGAGAGGTGCTTATGCACCTTAGTGTACTGACTTAATTTTCTCCGACTTTCTCCCTCTCACAGGCATTTCTCTTGAAAAGCTCACTAAAAAATGATGTGTGTTTTACAGAAAAACATTAGGGTAAAAGGTTTCATCCATTAACGCTTGAAAGGCTGCAGTTAATAAAGTTTCTGGTCAGAAGTTCACACGGCAGCCTCTTAAACACTAATCATGTGTCTGGGAGTGTGTTTCTCGCTAATGAAACGAGGACCTCTGCAATTCCCAAACACGTAATAATGACTTCTTGAGAATCTGACATTTGTGATGTTCATTTCTGTTCTACAATGCGTATATCTGTTCTGAACACATTCCATTTGGAATTATGACTTCCCACAGATTGACTCATTTTTTTTAAATATACAATAACAGAGCGCAAGTGAAGTTATTATTGTTATCAATGCTGAAAATATTATTAATAATAATAATAATAAAACAGTTGTACTGTCTAATAAAAAATATACACAAAAAAGCATTTATTTGAAATAGAAATGTTTTGAAGCATTATGATTTGTGTATTGGTATTATTATTATTTTGCTAAACACAAGTTAGGGTTGTGCCGAAAGACAGAGATATTGACGATAGCAGATGTGATATAGTCTGCATCGTCAGCAGCGTTTCATTTTCTTTACAGAACATTTATAAAAAACACTGATACTTATTCTCCTTCATCATTATAATAAAAATATGCATTTAATAAGTATAAATCAGTATAAAACAGGGCTCATCGTGGGGCATATAGTCCGATCTCACAGGATGGCAATATGACAACATGAAAAATGACTATATCACCCAACACTAACACAATTTGGACTGCAGGTCAGCAGATGAATATTTACCACAGCATTTTTAAGTGAATTTGGGTTTGATGATTTACATTTTTTTTTGTTCATGAATAATGGCAAATAAGTCATATGTTATTCACAGATTTTGTCATGACAACTTCAGCCTCAAGATGGCACATTTTAATATTTGGGTGAACTATTCCATTTATTATGCCAGAGAAACGGTTTGCTAGTGTGTGTGTGTGTGTGTGTGTGCGCGCTCTGGAGATGTGCCGTTAATGATCGTATGGCCGTCTTTCACCCCGTCGTTAGTGGCACCCTGTCTAAACAGATGCAATCCGTCTGCTTTGTCTCTTGGCTTTCATTCTTATCTAACAATCTAAATGTGTTCTCAGTTCATTTTCTGGGCAAATGAAGGGAAGCACAAGGATAAAGGGAATAAAGATAAAGAGGAACATAAAGAACGAATGAATCCGCATTATCTTCACATACTGAACAAAAACTTTTGTCCTGTCGGGTAAAAGCATCAACGATGAGAAGAAAAGGATCCATAAAACATGGTAACTGAAAACGTGACTGTGTTGTGAGGAGGTGCTAAAGTCTAATTTAATTGGCCAGTAGGCGTATCGTAAATATACGATCTGAAATGTCCCATTGTCTTTTATGTTAATGTTAGGGCTGGGTTAAGGTTAGGATGAGGGCAATATAATTCTCCACTAAATCTTCAGGTTATAAGTGGACATCCACTATGGCTTTGTACATTGATTGCTGGGGAAAATCTGAGGAATGGAATCAGAGCAAAAACAAAACTTTGTCATATGTTATTTTATTTTTATTTTTATTTTATTTTATTTTTATTTACATACAGTAAATATTTAAAATACTGTATTTAGATGTGTATATATTTCTATTCTTATGTTTTATATTATATATAAATAAATGTAACATACATTTTTTATATCGATAACAAGTATGCACACTTGTATTATGCAAACAAAAATGTTTATTTTGGATGTGATAAATCGCATTTAATCATTTGACAGCAATAATAATAATAATATTTCTTTAAATACAGTACAGATTGTTAACTGGAGTGTAATATATGTAAACTAAAAAGCATTGTCAAATTAGTCTTAATTAAAAAAAAAAACGGGGTGAGATTTGTTTAATTTTATGGATGATGGACTTTAAAGGAAGTTTAATGGAGTTAAATCATTAGAGCTTTTTGCAGAATTCTGTCAGTGTGAATTCTGTTCAGGTGTGAGTATATAATTATCATAAGGGAAAGAATAAGGTATAGTATCAAGTTCACCATTTAGATTAAGGTCAGATGTTTTAATAGAGTGTTTATCCTAAGAGAAGGATTTTAATTGGTCTGTGTGTATATTTAATTGAATGAATTTAATGAGGCTGTATCGTCTGGCCCCACCACATTTTTTATTTTAACAAGCACACGTTAGCTACCAGACTTGCACACTCTATGAAGACATTAAGTACGGTGTGAATGTGTGTGTGTTTTTGTTATGCCCTAATTGAGTCAAGGACCCTGCAGGGACAGAGAGGGAGAGGCAATCAATAATTGTTGATGAAAATGTATCAAAGGCATTGAGTGAATCTGCGTGTGTGTGTGTGTGTGTGTGTGTGTCTGTGTTCATGCTGCTTTAAGACTTTTGGACATTATACTTATTTTCTGAACGTCATGATGCGTTGCCCCATAATAACACAGCGGCACACCAAAGATTTTATTATGTGTGTTTTTTTGGGTGTGTGTCAAAGGTAGGTGTCTGTGGGTGTGCGTTTCTCGCTTTGGAGGGATAAATGGGAGGTGTTTTTGTATGAGTGCAATGACCCAGATAGCAGATAGTATCCAGGGGACTAAGTAAGATGGTTTCTGCGAGAAGAACCTCCATCTATCCAAACTAAGAATGTCAGCACAAAAGGTAAAATGTACAGCCACATCAGCCAGGCTTTAATTATCCTGATTTATTGTGCTTAAAGTGGCTTCAAAATCTGTCAAAATGTCAGAAATCAAAGATAATATTGTGGTTTCAAATTTGTGCGTGTATGTGTGTGCGAGAGAGTCATGATTTAGTTTTAATTATAAGGAAGCATTTTAGACAGCCTTTTAGCAAAGCCTACATTATACTGTGACACGACAGAAAGCGATGAGAAGATCTTGTTGTTCTAATGATTTTCGTTTGGCATATACTGTATATACACTAATAGGCATTGCTGATGGAAGGTGGGTGGTTATATGTTAATGTTTCTGCCATCACATCCAGGGATTTCAGGATAAGCTGTTTTTATCACTGAATTACAATATATGGTATTTTTGAACTGCGGAGGAAGTTTTGAGTTATAAAAGTTTCTTTATTATTTTTTTGCAGGGCATTGAACTCTTATTCTAAAAGATAAAAATTATATCTCTCTTTATGTGATTTCTTAACTTGTTTCCCCAAACAAACAATGAAGAAAGTAAAGTAAACTCTCCTCCACTTGATTCTTTGAATCAAACTTTGAAAACTCCCTGGCTTATGTGACTAAACGATTGGCTTTAGAGATGAACCGGACGACCTTGTTTATTCCACAAAGAAATTGTTTTTGATGGATGTGGATTTACTGAATCTAATAGTGCTAAAAAAAATCCACTGGTTAATGATGGAGCAGTGCAGGATTGGTGTATGAAGCTTGGCAGGACAGAATGAGGCGGGCGTGGCAAGCTTAGACTGGGCGTGGACTTACAGGAGAAGGCGGGACAGGGCATGCACAACATTAAAAAGCGATAAATGCCATGCAGTAGGACACAGTAGATATGTGAGTTTGAGCGTGGGAGTAGTTCTCACTCTGGTGAATCTAGCATCTGCTGTATTATTCATTTTCACTTTATACGCACATGCTGTTGCTGATGTTTCCTTCTACCTGACAGCCACATATGTGATCTAGATGCACATACTGTATGCATATACATGTTTTAACTGGAGTTGTCAGTCTCAATTGAATGCTTCAGTGCTATTCAGTGCTTTCATAATAACATAATGTATTTTAATCATCCTTTAAAGGATTTTCACAGCAAATGTAGATATATACAAATAATTTGATTAATTAGTGATTGTCCTAGTTTTCACACACACACACACAGGCTCACTAATGATCTTTTACAATTTTACTAATTTGAAGATGTGAAAAGGACTTTATGGCTTCAAAAGAAGTTGAAAATGGATGCATGTTTATGGATCATAATGGGTATTTTATGATCAAAACACTAGATCAATGGAAAAACCCCTCTGGAACCCACAAGCCCCCACTCAGCAAAGCGGCTTTCTGCCATTTCCCTTAAAAGGGAAGAAATCAAACAGTTGCTTTTTTGTGCTTCTGTGTGTGTTTGCATGTTTTTTTTTCAAAGGAAAAAGACACACCCTTAGGCTAAGCAATGGGGGGTTTTAACTGACTGATAGGAAGACAAGTTGTTCAGAGAACACGTATACCCTTGCATTTGTATATGTGCTTGTCTTTGTGAGTGAAATGCCAGTTGTCACAGAGATCTATTCAGATAAACCAGCGTTTCTAAAGCCTGTGCTTAAAACAATTAAACAGGTTCAGAGGTGAAGCTGTTGGTTACAGCTCATTAGAGTGATTAGATGACTTTTGTCTGTGCGTGAGAGAACAAGATGAGGAGTTTCATGAGACAAACCTTTATCCCTGCTTCATTTTTTCTGCTTTGGGATGTTTCTGCATATTTATGCAAGACGTTTTCTGTGTTTTTTTTTTTACTGGGGACAAATAATATTGCAATACTATTTTGTTTATTCAGTGTACTTTGCTCATTTACCCTTGTCTTTTTAGATGACCTTAGTCACCATCTAACTGTTTTTTTTTCTTAAAACTGATGTTTTAAAATCCTCTTCAGCAAATCATATTGTGTTCCTAGTGAAAGATAAATATCCCAAAATGTTTTTGAAATACATTTATTTCATGCTAAGTATAGGGTACAATGGGGCTAAAGCACAGAATTTGATATTATTTTCTTCAAGAGCTAGATGACAAAAATGTGCTGTTGCACCTTCTAAAACATTCACTTTTCAAGATGCGTGTATTTGTCTGATCTTGTAAAAGCGATTGTATGCTTCAGTGCAAAGTCGATTCCGTGCTTACCTGATCTTACGGTATATTTATTCAACTTATTTTTCTTCAAATTATGTATTTATTTTTTTAAATAAGAAGAAAATACTAAAAACTTTGCTAAAGTGATTGTTTTAAACAAATACACCTCTTGCCATCTCATTCATTTGTAAGATTTTTTTAACAAAAATATACAACTTTTTTCAAACAAAATCTGTTGCTACATTAACGTTCAATACAACATGAAAAAATGTACATGTATTTTTTCTACAACTACTATTATTTTAGGTGCTGTAAATAGCACATTTTTTTATTAAGGTGGGCCTAAAAAATATCCTAAAATATATTTGAAATGCATTTATTTTATGCTAAGTAAAGGGGCTAAAGCACATAAATTAATTTACATATAAAAATTAAATTTGCACATGAATGTGTCTACACAAACACCTTATAATGTTAACAATACACTGGCTCCTTTTTTTAGATCCCCATAAATGATAAGCAGTGTCTCAGTAAGCCTGAAAAATTCTGTGTGACATTTTACAGGTCCTTCCACAATTGTTGACAGACAGTGCAATATTAGCAGAAACCCCACCCTGAGTAAGCTGCACACAATCCACCATGTTTATCTCTTTACACTAGATTAGAAATGTCTTACTTATTATCAGGTCCCGCTTTATATTAAGTGTCCCTAATACCTGTGTACTTACATAGTAACTAGATGTGTATGTAATATGTAATCACAGTGTAAGTACACATTAGTATCATAGTACAACCCTCAGAATGGTTAGTACAAATGTGCAACAAGTATTATATAACTACATTTTGTAACAATATGCATAAGAGTATTTGGAACAGGGGTGATCCAGGGGGTGGAGATGCGTAGGTTTAGAGATATGTAAAGTGGGAGGAGCTGCACCACTGTAATACCATTCTGACTCCTCAAGAACTGTCCACTTAATAGAAAGTGTAATAAAAAAGTGTTTTTGGTGGAAAAAACATACACAAATGAGCCAGTTGTTTATATATTTACATGTATATAGTGTACGGCTATAACAAAATAACGAATGAAAAAAAATTGCTGAATTGCAAAGCTCAGAATTAGATTATGTTTTTTATTGAAATCTATGACTTTCAATTGCAGACTTTGGGATCTTGGTGAATCTGAGTCTCACGTGAGATGTAGTTGAGATCTCTAGAGGAGAGATGTATGAGATTACGAGGGCACTTTTGACTTTCTCTCTGAAGAAAAATATCTTTCTGTCATTTCACTTTCCATTTAATCTAATTGCTTCCAGTAGAAACAATTGAGATTTGCATTTATTCATTTAGTAGACGCTTTTATCCAAAGCATTTCACAAATGAGGAATACTTAAACAAAAGCAATTCATCCTAGCAGTACTGTAATTGAAAAGTGCCGCAATAAAAAAAGTTTCAAAATTGCTCAGAAGAGTACAAAGTACAGGCTATTACAGGGATATAAGTAAGAGGGTAGAGAATGGAGAGGTTTTTCCATTGAACTGTTGTGAGTTGTTTCTTTGAAGGCAGAGAGGGATTCAGCTCTTCTGATGGTGTCAGATGGAGAAGATCATTCCACCATCAAGGAATATTGAATGTGATGGTTTGAGAGAGTTCTTCTGCACCTCTTTGTGCTGGTACCGCGACTCTCTCTCATCGACTGCAGATTTCTGGAGGGAACATTGATTTACAGAAGTGAGTGGAGGTAGGAAGGTGCAGATCCGGTGAGAGTCTTGAACTTGATGCAGGCAGCAACTGACAGCTTGTGGAGTGAGACAAAGAGAGACATAACATGTGATCTCTTGGGTTCATTGAAAACCAGATGCACTGCCGCATTCTGAATCATTCGCAGAGGTTTGATTGTGGCTGAAAGAGCATTACAGTAGTGCGGTCAAGTGAGCTTTGGCAAGGAGTTGTGCTGCATGCCTGAACAGGAAAGGGTTTCATTTAAATTTCTGCTTAAAAGTTCTACTAGAGAGTGAAGTGTGTAAATCTTGAATAATAAATTGAATTATTATTTATGGAATTTGTAGATCAAGCTGGGATTGAAGGTGTTTTAGCATCAAAAATAATGACACACATCATCTTTTGATGCACGTTTTGACAGGCATCTCATCCCCGTTTTCCGTAGTTTCCCCTTTTATCTGCCAGTTTCTGCACGGTGTGTGTGGAAACGAATGAGTGTATGCGTTTGCAGATTAATTCCACTTCATTTGCATTCGTCAGTTCACAGTCAGCTTTTATCAGGAGCAGTCACTTGTCATTTAGCAGGCTCCTTTGAACCAGGGCGATGTACAGTGCTCTGGGTGCACAAACAGTCCTGCCGAAGAAACCCACAGTTTAGGATCTCTCCTGCGCTTTGCTTCTCACGCTGGTTTAGATGGCTGTGTTTCTGGCTCAGATAATTAAATACAAAAAACACAAAGCTTTTACCACTCCTGAAATTTTCAATTTGAAGCTATAAAATCATTTAGGGCTTGCACACAGGCATTAATGTTGATGTGATAGGTGCTGACGAGTAATGTTGGAAAAATGGCCAGAGATTTAATTAAGTATTGCAGTGTGTTTTGTTTTTTGTTCTTTTACTCACTGTTAAAGTTATATTCAAGTAATGCATCTTGATGCAGCAAAATGCATCATGCAATTTTAATGATCCCACTTATTTTGTGAGAATTATTAAATGTAACTGTGGTACATCTTATTTTGTGATTTTACTGGAATAAAGAGCATTTGAATAGAGAAACACACACACACACACACACACGTGAACTCTTTCCACTTTTATTGAACATATAAGTATTTATAAGTATTAAGCATCTGAGTATCTAATTACTAAGTTTAAGTTCTTTTTGAATTATAAAATAGAAGCACTGAAGTATTATCTTTCCTATTCCTAAGTGACATCGGATGATGTTCAGCCTCATATAGTCCTTTCATAAGACAAATTTAATTTCTGTAAAAATCTAAATGCTCTCCGTTCCAGTGAAATCACAAAATAAGATGCACCACGGTTACTGCTATACATACTATAAAGTGACTCACAGATGTTGTTTCATTTATTCTTTTTTTTTTTTAAAGGCGTCAATCGAAAAAAGGTTTTAACGTGTGATTTCTCACACTTAATGCACATCTCACATCTAGCTCTTGTTTTCTTCTGAACCAGTTCAGCTCATTAACAGGTAGAGGGCTGAGCCCCTCCTAAAACTGTAACACTAGAATAGGCCTACACGGGAAAAGGGTTTTGTGGTTTGCCCATTTGCCCTCTTCCCAGCATGCACTGGGGCATAAATAATTAATATAATTGCATTTGTTTGCCAGTTTTATTTACATTGTTGTTATTGATTTTGTTGGGATCATGTTTGGTAAGTAGATGTTTTGTGATTTCAGGCTTTGATTTTCTGCTTCTCTATTTAAAACCATAATTAAATTGAGTGTTAACCTGAGGCCTGCTTGTGACTTTTTAAGATATGTGTGACATGTCTTCATGTAACGATTTCAGTAGTTTAAGATAACACGAGCTTTTCTCTCCATGCATATTTTTTGTAGTATTTATCAACCATTTTAAACCAGGTTGCAATGAAAACAGATCTCAGGTTTTGCTTCTATTGAATTACTATGCATATTTTATCCATTTAACGTTTTTATTTATACTTATACTGTTTATTTATACTTTTCAATGATTTAGTGAAGCTGTCTTGCATAAGAAAAGGACAAGGGCTAAAATCTGATTGTCTGACAGCAAGAAAAATTTGATTGACAGTCTTTTCAGTCATCAAAGATTGTCCTTTTTTTGCATTCAGTCACCTCCTTACAAGTTTTCCATAAATATGAAGAAAATGACAGATTTATACCAGCAATCATCTCAGTCCTTAAAGATAGGAAGTTTTTTTCCCCTTTTTCTTCAAGGAAGAGGCATCTATGTTCTCTCCTTACTAAAATGGGGGTTTTATCTTCTGCTCTAAAGGAGAAAGGCCTTATCTTCTCTTTAAAACATTCGTTTTTTTTGTCTTCACTTTAAAGTCAAGGAGTTATCTCCATCGGGCAAAGTGTCGAGGTCAGGCTACGGTGGCGTCCTCTAAAAATACGACCCAGCGGGAATGTTTACGTGAAGCGTTTTTGCATCATCTCAATAGGCGACGATCAATTCACGCAAACTCTCCTCTCCTGTCACTGGCAGTAAGCCCCTCCCTCAGAGGCTGTCCGCCCAGCCTCATAACTGCTCTATTAATTTAACCTGAACCGCCCGTCTACAGCATTACTCATCTAAACAACATTTCCATCATCTCAGAACAGGAGCTGGATGCGAAAAACGTCCGCCTCCTGCCCGTTACATCCCCTAATTCAATATCTTCCAGACCATTCTCTCTAGATGTCCTGAGGGGGATCGGGTTTTTGCCCGGATGCGGAGCTTGTGCCTTTTTCAACATTGACTCGCCGCCACAGCGGCCGGCCCACAAAGGCTCATTGTTCTCACTGACCGATAGCCAGGACACACAATAAACGAATCCATTTCTTTTAGGCCAGCTTCCTAGCCGAGGATATTAACAAACTGTGGCGTGACAGTAAACTCAGTGAGCTTAACCATTTCTCAGTCTCAGGGCAGTCTGCTATTCAGCATCAAGGTTAAAGCCGGCTTTGATGTATGTGGGACTTTTGTCTAGTGAACAGCTCTCAGTCCTTTCCTGTGAAATGCGCCTCTTTGTTTTTCTCTTTATCTCCCTCTTTCTTTTTTTCTCATGCGTGCGCACACTCGAGCGACACGTCTCGCAGTCAGTGTTGTATGTTTCCAGCACTGTCGGGTGCTCCACTAATCATGTTAAAATCTGTTGATTTAACAAAAGCCTTGATAAATGGTGTCCTTCTTGCTTTCTATTTCTCGCTCACTTTCAAGAGTGCTGAATCCTTCCCAGTAGTCCATCTTGTCGAAAGAAAAGTGGGGGAGAAGGGTCAGAGAGAAAAATGGCAGAGAGAGAGAAGGGGAGAGACAGAGATTTTTCTCTTCATTAGCGGTTGTAAAGAGAGAACTAGCGAAGAGGTTAGAGGTTTTAAGGGATCGATGTTTGCCGTTCAAGGCTCTGAGTCCTGTGGAGGAAAGAAATGTGGCCTCCGTGGAATTTATGAGACCTTCCAGACATGCACCTTTAAAGAGCTTTGTGATCCTGTACACACACATGCACACAGGACAGCTCTCGCTCGTGCACACACACACACACACACACCAATGAAAAGCTTTGTGATGTCATCGATCTGTCCATCTATCAGTTTCTCTTCTGTCAGTTTCAACCACCTCCTTTCTCTTGTCCTGTGTAAAGGTCTGTTCATTTTTTTTCTAAACAGAAAAGTAAACTCTAATGAATTGGGTAAATAATCAATTTTTATGAAATTAAGAATGCATGTTGTTTTAACCTTGTGTCCCTGTTTTTTTAATAACATGCCTTTTTCTTTGCTTTTAAAACTTTTACCACGTTTAAATGGTTAACCCTTGCCAAAGACCAAGATGTCTCTTCTTAAAATGTGAAAATCTCAGAAAAACATATAATTACCAAATGGGATGATCTAAATAATGGAAAAAGTGAATATTACATTATACATTTGTAAATTTGGCTAACTGCGACACTGAACTTTCTCTAGAACATAAGTCAATTTTAAACTCTATAATGCTCAGAAACTCTCAAAATATAAATCCCACATAAAAATTATACTGATCAAAACAGTAAAATAACTAAAAAAAAATTAACAATTGATGTATTTTTTACATTAACCTTCATTCATTACACTGACTGTTATCAAGCCCAAAAATTTGAGATGGTAAAAATGGGAATTTCTTATATTTTTACACAAAAGGAAACATGACAGAATTCACTGGTGATGTATGTATGTGCTCTGGTATACTTCAGAAACATTTTTCACACTTAAGGATATTAAATAGTGATTACAAGTGAAGAAAGGGGAAGAAAAAAGCATTTAAGCACCCCTGCAACCAGGAGAGAGACGTGTAAGGATCTGAAGAGAGAAACAAGTGATTCTGAGTGTAGTTCAGAGAAATAATTCATGGAATATTGTTCATTAAATTGTGAGAGCAGATCGCAAGAGTGCAGTATCTGTTGTGTTTTTTCACATTTTGAGAATAAAAAGAACAAGGTACAACACAGTGCCTGGTAAAGCAAAAAGAGATTTTACCACAGAAGTTATGATATCAATGTGACATTAAAGATACAAATTGTTATAATATTTTATTGATGGATTCTACACACAAAAAAATGACAACCCAGGCCATCAGAGTGTCTGTATTAGTTTAGATGTGACCGCCTCTAAAAATGACATCAGTCACAATGTAATTGAGTGCTGTGCCGATCTCCAGAAACAACTTAATTCTAACTGTGAATGTGACCATAAAGTAATATCTTGTGTCCATTCTCACACTGAACTCTGGACCCTGTGCTTCCTGTGTTAAAGCTGATCCGCAGTGCTTGGGGTGATCTGTCATTTAGCCAATGGCAGATACTGTGTGTGTATGTGTGAGCGAGAGAGATGAGGGCGAATAGGGGGAGATAAAGGAGAGGATCATGTAGATCCAGCTCCCCGCTGAGACACCAATCCCTCTTTATGGCTCGTAAAGACGCCTCCTCACGGCAGAGCTCGCCGTGCACACACGCGCGCACGAACCCACACGCGACTTCCTATACGCCTGAGGAACGGGAGGGAATGAGAGGGAGAATAACCTGATTTTCACTCGCCGTTCCAGAACTCGTCGTCAGTATATCTTCTCACCTCATTTCCCTGATCGACTGAAATCCCACACACACGCTCTGGAGAAAGAGAGAGAGGGAAACTGAGGGAAACTGTGTGATGAGATAGCTGGTATCGGGGGCCCTGAGGTGAGCAGAATGAGAGTTTGTCCTTTTTATTGGCTGTAATTAGGATGAGGTCATTACCATGCGCCAAAGGCCTTTCACTGCTGCGAGATCATAAAATGCCACCTGAGCGATTTATATTCCACTCCCAGAATCCTCTGCAGCGTTTCACACACATTCAGGAGATGAGGGGATAAGAGAAGACCTTAAATGTATGTGTGTGTGCACACACTTGTTCACATAAAGCTAGAGATAAGTAATATGTAATACAATATTTTAATATAATATTCAGTGCACAATAACATGCAATTTTAATCTATCTATCTATCTATCTATCTATCTATCTATCTATCTATCTATCTATCTATCTATCTATCTATCTATCTATCTATCTATCTATCTGTCTGTCTGTCTGTCTGTCTATCTATCTATCTATGTATCTATCATCTATATGTTTAATTTATCAATCATTCTGTTATTTTGCAGTCGTTCATCTGCTGGGGTTGCCGTGGCATCTGAAGCGAGTGGAAGGAGAGCTTTATGAGAATGGTATGAGTAAAGATGATCAGCCTCTACCGGGAGCCGATTTCACCTTCACTCCTGTCCACCTGCCAGGACTCAACACCACACAGCCAGGTGTGTGTCTGTGTGTGTGTGTGTGCTTTTAAAAAGTCATCTAACATAGCGTTTCTATACAGTGTGATATCAATTCAGTGTTTCACACAACGTGTCTAAATGTCAGGTCTCTGCCTAAAGCTGGAGCCAAGAGAGTTTGTGCATGTGTGTGTGTACGTGTGAGTATTCATTCAGAGTTTATTTGCTATTTAATTAATGGAAGTACACAACAGTAAATTATTTTCTCTCAGATAACCGCTGAGATTATGAGGTCATTTTTCAAGCGTGAGGTGTGTTTGTATCTGCATAATTTGATAAAGTGCAAATTAAAGAAAGTGTCCTTGTTTATTTGAGTTTGTTTTGCTTTATCCATTGAATAGAATCAAGTAGAATAGAATATTTATCTACACAACCTCGATCAAGTCGTAGGGCAAAGTATCTACATGGGAATTATGCCTGTGCCTACATTGCAGCTCCAAGTAAACTAAAAAATAAATATTACAGGAGGTTATGAAATGCCAAATGTAATCCTGAAGTCCTGAAGTTATTCTAAGTAGTACAAGTTATTATTGCAATTTAAAATAATTGTTTTTTTAAGTATCATATTAATATATTTTAAAATGTAATTTATTCCTGTAATTGCAATGCTCTAGTCTTCAGTGTCACATGATCCTTTAGAAATCATTTTAATATGCTAATTTGGCACTCAGGAAAAGCTTCTTATTATAATTATCAATCATTAAAACATTTGTGATTTGTGTTGCTTAATATTTAGTTCAAAAGAACAGCATTATTTATTTGTTTGTTTGTTTATTTATTGATATAGTAAAATGTATTTGTAAATCGTGTCAAATTTGCTTTATACATTAACAAATTTTTTGTCTATCCTTACTGCTGGCTTTGCTTTAAATCTTTACTCTCTCAATATAGCCTTTTGACTATTTGTTTTTGCACATCATGTTGTTCCATCAATATTTAATGAAATAAAAAATAGTCCGTTTTTGGTAGTCCTATTTTATCACAAGTGAGTAGACAGGTTTTGTTATAGGGGCGCTTTAGCCCCCATTGTTTCAGCGACTTCTACCTGATGTCTTCATGTTATGATGCAAGCATGTTCTCCCTGGAGCAACTTACCTCAGGTGTTAAGCATCTTGCTCAAGGGCACAGTGATCGTAGTTCAAGGACTGCCCTTGCTAGGCTGAGACCTGCAGTTTTTTTTTGGTTGTCTACCACAGATCTTTGACCACTGCACCAGCCCAGTTTTTTTGTGCGTCTATGTATTAATGCACAGATGTGCCTGTTCCATCAAAGCTAATGTAAATAACCTCACACCTGAGAGCGTTTCAATCCCTTTACTTAAGCGGTGTCTCGATACGGCAGGTGGCGTTTCATCTCTGCCGTCACCTGAATTTGACTCTAGACAGCAGAGCTTTTCAAAGAGTCCTGCAGATGATCACTTCTGATTCACATCAACTGAACCTCTGAAAAATACATCATTCTTTTTGACACTAAAGAAGATATGGAGACGTCTGTGTTGATAGCGTCAGAGGCAGGATTCATTCAAAAGCCCTCGGGCACAGTTTTTTGTACTTTTCACATCTACAGCCCTTCTGTGACCGCCTATCAGAGAACCTAAGCTCTGTTGCATCATTTTCAGTTTTTAACAACTATCAACCTATGGCTAAAATTAAGTGAACGCTTTTGTCATCTAGCTGATTTAAGAGGGTGTTTTTTACTTGATCGCATCAATTGAAATGGATAGCATGTAATTGTTTAATTCTGACTCATGCTGTTCCAAACCTGTATGACTTTTGGCATATAAATGATAAAATTATAAAGAATATTCTGACCACTGTATTTCACATACTGAAAGTAAATGAGGACTAGGTCAGTCAAGCTACAATCTGACATAAAAGTCACCTGTACAATATTTAAAGTCTATTTCTCGTGCATAGCCATCATATGGAATGTAAGACTTGGAATATTCTGAATGAGTCATATAGAATACTTTTAATAGTTGTAGCTTTTGTGCTTTTTGAAGCCTGAAAGCATCCTTTTCATTGTAAATGCATACAAAAGAGCAACCAGAATATCTTTGAAAATCACTCCTTTTGTATGTAAGAACGAAATTCTGGTTTGGAATGACATGAATACATGGCATAAACCAGTACTTTAAAGCGTATGTTACAGATCCAAATGGCAAACGATCAGTCCAGTGTTCCTCTTTTTTTGTCTGTTCCTTTGGATAAATCAAGGAATTTGGAAATGCGTACTTTAGGTTTTTTTCTTTTGCTTGACAGATAAAGAGGTGATTCAGCGAGGCAGGGTGATAGAGAGGGGAGAGGTGGCTGTCGGGACACAGCTGGTTCAGGCGATTCCTCCTGGACTCTTCTGGAGGTTTCACATTACGGTTCACCACCCCGAATATGTGAAGTTCAACATCTCACTCACGCGGGATGCTCTGCTGGGCATCTATGGCAGGAGGAATATACCACCTACTCACACGCAGGTAAGCACATGCCAACACAAAAACCAAAAAAATAACACAAGATCTTTCCTTAGGAATGTTGCACATTGTGTCATGTGTTATATATTCATAATATGTCTGTCAATGTATTAAAAATGAATGTAAAATGAATTACAATCAATTAATCACATAATGGTATTCGCAAAGAAAAGCTCTATAAATGAAGATAATTTAAAGACTTTCTTGCCATTGTCGCCTTCGGCTTACTCATTTAAGGTTTAAAAGGCAATTAATATTAAGTAATATTATCGATTTCACCATGCTGACAATCTCAGGATGAGAACAAAACTTGAGTTGAGCTGGATAATTACACTGGAGCCTTCTATGAAACTGAACAGAATTTATTTAATAATTGATGAACTTTGCAACATCGACGGTTTTTGACCTGAATTGAAACAACACTGAACTAAACTGAGCTGAATTAATGACACTGTTGTCTTCTGTAGAGCTGCTTTACGTCTGTAATTGAATTTGTTTCATAATTGATGAATTTCACAACATTAACAATGTCATTTTCCTGTTTATTAATGCGAAGCTGCTTTGAAATGATTTGTGACTTGACTTGCCATTGCTGTGGCAAATGAGTAAAGCAAATGAGAAAAACACGAGAAAAAGACTTTCGAAATATATTCCTAATTTAGGCTTTCAAATGTTACTTATTTTATTAACAGATTATTAACCATTAATCACCTGCATCTCACACTTTGAGCCATGTGAAGTATAAGAGTAGTTCAACTTTTATCTCGAGACCGGTTTTTATTTTTTTGTGCTACATAGTAAGAAAACCACCTTTTTACACAAAGTAATATAAATAATTCCGTGTAAGACAGCATGTGAGAGTGTATGTGTTTGAAGGAGAGTGTGTTTTCAGACTTGTGTGCCTGTGCTCGGGTTTCGTCACGATTGCTCGTGTTGGTAAACGTTTTCTAAGTACATATTGTTATGACTGGCAGATAACAAGGAGGATCAGGAGCGTATCTAACGAGGTACTTCAGACGACCCCAACATGCTAATTACATCTCATTATTCAGGATATCATCCGAGATTAACTGTTCACTTTGCTCAAGAAATTAGAGCCCGGTGTAATTCAATTTAAGGCTTCTCGTTTTCACCTCATTTGCATACGCGCTCGCATATGTAGGCGGAGGCAAAGCAAGAAGACTGGTTAATTGTTCCCGCTTAATGAAAAGCCTTCTTTTGTGTGTCTATGTCAGAATAGAGATGTTTACACTGCCACGGCTTCCGCGGGTCTACTTCGGCGCGCGAGTGAAAGTTGGCGCGCTCTTGTATGTGTGTGTGTGTTCACTGAGGCCTGACAGATCGCTACTGCACTGAGACTGTCAACTCCATTGCGGCTCCCACGATCGTTCCTCAGTTTCTCTGGCTGTCATTAAAAGCAGTGGGGCTCTGGTGCAACTGCTGCCCTGCTGGCTCCTGCCTGTCAGCGTGAGAGTCATTACAGTCGATAGGGCTTCAGTGCCTCCACTGCTTCCAGAGTGACTCCGGAGGAGGAGAGGGACTCATTATAGCCAGAGGGTTCTGTAGTGCCTCGGAGAACGCCGCTCATTGATGTTTCTGATGTTTGTAACAGCTCTGTCTAAACACTGGCAATCCCCCCCAAATACAGACAGACAGACACACACGCCACGTATCTTTTCCAGTTTCCTTGGAGATAGATTCATCCCACTTACGGGATGGAAGTGACACAGTGGTGCGAGGTGATGAGACAGACTGAACACAGATATACCGATCGCAGGCTGAGTCAAATGAGCGCAGATGGTGAGCTGTAAACGGCTGGATGTGAACGTCTAAGATTTGCAGAGACTCTTGGCTTGATCTGGACTCTGTGTGTGTGAATGTCGGCGTGTCTGGTCGCGTTTGCTCAAACTGCAGGCCCGCGTATGCGTGTGTGGATGTTGTAGCATGGCAAGGGGATGGTTCTTAGTTTATGCCCACCGGTAACACATGTCACACATGTCAGTCACGATGGGGAGCAGATGAGCGGAAGATGCTCATGGCATTAACAGTGGGAGATTTACAGAGTTTTGCCATCATTAGTGAACTATGTCGTATTGGAAATGTTACCTATTGTGCACAAAACCCTTCAGCTAAGTTGAGTCTCATTTTTCATAATTTGTTTATTTTTCTTAATTACTTGTTTTTTTACTTCTTTACTGGAATTTTTTTTTTTTAGTATACATTGACTTTTTTGCACTAGAAGTTATTTTATGTCTTCACTGTATTTTTTAATTTTTTATTGTCAATGTATAATTTATTATTTAGAATGAGGTTAGTTGCTACACTGCTTTCTTGGTTTACTGCATTTGTTTACTGTATTTTATTTTGCATTATTAATAATTTTGCCCATAATATTTGTTGCACTTTATTTTTTGCATAAAATGTCTCATTTCATTTCTTAATCATTCTTGGTATTTTTTACTTATTTTTTGTTACATTGTATAATTTATTGCTACTAGTATTTTGTCACACAGCTGTTTTATTTAACTTTTTATTGTTCTGTGTATTGCTTCTTGTTTACAGTTATTAATTGATACTTCCTTGGTATTTTTTTTTATTTTTAATTTTTTATTATTGTTCGCTCACTCTTTCTGTTTGTTTGTTTTTTTCTCATTAAAAGATATATGAGGTGCCATGCATTAACCCTGTGGAGACTTCCTGCAGGTGCAGATAATGAATATGTTTGGTATTGTGCTTTTAAATGAACACGTCTAAAAATAGATTGCCAGACATCGAGGCATTCTGAGGGTTTGTCAGACACATTCCCTAGATGAAATGCAATGTAGCGTGGTTGTTTCCAGTGTTGGGTGGATATACTTGATTTACTTCTGTAGGATGCATGTTTTGGCAAGTATTGGACATATAAATAGGAGCTTGTTTTCCTCGGAGACTATGCCAAGGTTGGCAGCATCAACATCAGAGACATAGGGTAGAGTACAGAGCGATGCTGAGACACAGAGCACCAAGTTACGGACGGTCAGCGCCAAGGGCATGAATTCAACTGTGGATCTGTGCTATGTTCTTTTTACCACAATTTCGATTAGATACACAAATAACTGTATGTCCTTTTTCTCCAGTTTGACTTTGTGAAGTTGCTGGACGGGAGACAGCTGATTAAGCAGGATTCCCGGAATGTCAAAATTCCGAACCCTCCTCCACGAAGTCTGCTGATGTCTGCTCTGCAGGAGACTGGCTTTGTGGAATACCTTGATGTGGGCACCTGGTACCTGGCCTTCTATAATGACGGTCGCAAGATGGAACAGGTGGTGGTGTACAGCACACCCATAGGTGAGAGACCAACAAATATTTGTTTTTTCCTTCGTTTGAATTCTTTCCTTTTAATATAAGAGATGTATTACATCTTGATTGTTTTTAAGGATAGAAAATAGCTTGTTAACGATTCTGAATCATTGAATTGTGTTGTGTCTGTGTGTTCAGAAACAATAGATGGCTGCTCCACTAACTGTAACGGTAACGGAGAGTGTGTCGCTGGACACTGTCACTGTTTTACTGGCTTCCTGGGGCCAGATTGTTCAAAAGGTACAACTGATGGCAATAATACAAATCTCCACAACCACACAATATTATCGCAGTAATATACATAATCACAAAGTAACACTTAATAAAATTATGCACAACATGATTACAGTTTTGTGCAAATACACAATTGCATAATCAACATTTTACCTGTATAGCCATCAAACAACATTATAGTCAAGCTATAAGACTAAAGGGACATGCACTCCGATAACTATAACAATAAATATAGTTTTAAAAATAGAAAAAACACACTGCAGCTATAACAGCACAGGGGAATGTTATCGTTGGAATTACTTACAGAACGATTGCTTATAAAGCTAATAAGTGGCAAAAACAGTGATAGCCAATTAGAATCCATCATATAAAGTGGTAGACAACATAACTCTTTTTGAATAAACAGAATATTATTGTGCACTGGTGTGTACAATAATACACTTATCTCTATAATTATTGTTCTTTATTTTCACACAGTGTTACTTATTAAAGTACACAATGATCTGATTGATCCGATTATTCATAGTTTTTTCTCTATATTTCAGATTCTTGTCCAGTGCTGTGTAGTGGTAACGGCGATTACGAGAAAGGTGTGTGTGTGTGTCACGCTGGATGGAAGGGGGCGGAGTGTGAGGTGGAGGAAGGCCAGTGTATCGATCCCACCTGTTCCAACAATGGAGAATGTGTCAACGGAATCTGTGTGTGTGCTCCTGCTTTCAAGGGCGATAACTGTGAGCAAGGTACAGCTATCTGTCACACACACACACACACATACTTTCATTAAAACATTTCAGCTTTTGATGGACTAGATTCATTTTTCGATAGAAAGATTGAGTTAGAAGCACAAATAACCCTCATCTGCAACATGACCATCATGCTGAATGCGAGTGAGCGTGAGCAGAGTTACTAGTCTATCTCCACGGCTTGTTTATGATGAATGTCCTGTAATTGGATTTTAAACACACTTTCTCCCCTAACCATTAAGCTGAAAATTCATTGCCACCATTTCAGTGATAGAGAGAGAGACAGAGAGAGTTAGAGAGAGAGAGACTCAATTTAATCCCATGTAGATCCATCCACCAAATTAGCTTTTCCATCAGACACCTTCCCCATCTAGACACACACACACACACATTCACTGAAGTGAACATAATGTTGCAGTTGTAATTGGAATTTACATGTATTTGTATCTTGTTCCTTTTTGTTATGCACCTTCTCTGACTGTGCTGTTTTCATGTTTCACCTTCTCTGCCTCTGTCTAAAGCACTATTCAGACAGAATTGATTTTCTAAATGACATTTGAGTTACGATTATTAACAGAGGACGCCCATGATTTAATGTACTGATGGACCGAACTGATGATTTAATCTAAAAATAATATATATATATAAGTGAGGGAAACATTTAAGTTAATATCCGTTTCTTTTACTACATTTACATTTATTCATTTAGCAGATGAAACATTTCACAAGCAATTATTGCTTTGAAGGATGTACAATAAATAGGTACAGAGAGAATGAATTAGTACAATGTGGTCACAGTTTACTACATGGAACAAATTACTAAATTGTGTAAATGTATTCATAGCAAATTGTATTCCCGTGATTGCACATCTAAATTTTCAGTAGTCATTACATTGTTCTTCAGTGTTTTTATTAATATGCTGTTCTATTAATATTTTGCTCAAAAAAGCGTAACTTATGTATTATCATTATTCTTATTAATGCTGTTTTTGCTGTTTATTATTCTTGCAAATCATAATACATTATCTTTCAAATGTATAATAGTTTTACTCAATAGGAGCACATTAAATTGATCAAAAGAGACAGTAAAACATGTATTATGTAACAAAATATTTGTATTCAGAAACTAATTGGATTACTCTTTCTACAAATGTATTCAGCAGAAAAAACTCTTTAAACATTGATAGCAATAAGAAAACTAATTAATAACTGCGCACTGATAATAAACAACAAATATAACATTTCATGCATATTTTATACTTCTATATATAGGGGATATGTCAACTGATATTGTATATTTAATTGGGTCTCTGTGTCATCATTGCTATGTATCCTGGTCATAGCAATATGGTAAATGTAATATTTACCACACCATAGTATTTAAATTTAGTTTTTCTGCAGTAGTCATATGCTTATCTATCTTCTTAACAGTACAACCATGATGCTAAACTCAAGTGTTACTCTACCCAGATCAAGTGCAAAATGGTCCAAATCTATAATGCAGAAGCATGAGACAACACAAGAAATTCAGATGTAATTACAGTGTTTGACGTAGGTCAAAAAATATGAGAACATGCGTTGTGAAAACAATAATATACTGCAATCACACGCTTTCCGAACCGGATGGGATTAGATGTCTCAGAGGTAATTTGCACAGCAATTTATATCAGAGTTAGTTTGAAGAAAAACTCGATTCAAACGGGATTAAAATCATGAAGTATATCGGTGAAGCCCCAATTTTCATAACTTCCTCAGGGAAAAGTAGTTTTGTCTGCATATGGCTTTGTGTGCACATACATTCTACATGCACCTGTAATTAAATGCTTATGCACAAACCTGTTATTTCTGTGTGTGTGTGTCTACAGTGGATTGCGTGGACCCCTTGTGCTCAGGTCGTGGGGTGTGTGTGCGCGGCGAGTGTGTGTGTTCGGCAGGCTGGGGAGGTGAGAGCTGTGAGACGGCACTTCCTGCCTGTAAAGAACAATGTTCAGGTCATGGAACGTACCAAGCCCAGACAGGGGGATGTGTGTGTGAACCTGGATGGAGCAGTGACGATTGCTCCGTGGGTGAGTGTCTGTCGAAAAACACGCAGACATACAAATGTGTGAGATTTTTCCTTCCATCTTATCATTTGTAATTATAGTCTTGAAAGTGCTTCTTCATCATTTGGTCGTTCGTCTCTCACTCAGAAGTTTCTGATTTTAGTTTGATTCGGTTACTATTGACCCCCAAAGTCCAAATCCAGTTCTGTTCCTGTCTGACAGAGTAAAGCAGGGAGTGTGCAGAAGTATGGATCGACTCTTAATTGTAATGTGATATACATCGCAAAAGGGGAATGTACTTTCTTTAATAGAGAGAAAACGGATTCGTTCTTATTGTCTGATTTATTGTGCGTCTCGTAAATGAAACCTGCTGGACTGTGGAATTTCCTGTTTTACAGATAGAGGAAGAATTTTGCCGTTAAATGCATGATATATGCTGGGCACTTTCAACAAATGCAGTACACTTTGGTGTCTTATTACTGTTTTAAAACCTTTAGACTCTCAAATTCCTTTTTTTTATTATTATTTTTTTTATCTGTTCCCATCCCTTTCTACATCAGCACAGGAGGACAACTAAATCAACTCACTTGAGTTTCTCAGTGGCATTTTTAGGCACATCATTTAAGACTGTTAATCAAGTTCTTGTAAGAAAAATGCTTTTAGATATTTTGATTTAATCTGTGACACACAAGTTTAATAAAAAACTGGTCTCAAACTAGCTAGCCCAACTGAGTGATAACATAATTTCAGGTAAATCTGCAACCTTGGGTGTTTAATGTTTATTTAATGATTAGTGCTGTAAAATTTTAACAAACTGTCTTAAACATGTCCCAATTTTTAGTTACAAGGTTCAAAAACTGTAGACCTCATATAAAAAGAATAAAAAATTACTTTTGTAGTATTTAGTCTGACCTCTCCTGAGGTTGACAATCAATATAATCTGAAGGTTAAACTGCTCCTTTCACTGTGCCATATGTTTGAAATTTTAACTTTCTGTTGTGAGAGATTCAGGGCTTATTTTATATCCTGTTCGTAGAACGTGCCGCCAGTTTCATCATTTCCTAGTTAACAATGATGATATTTAAATAGGAACATGTTTTTATTGCGAAGAGATTGCTCTTCTGGAAGATTGGCAGGATTTTGTAACTCATTGCCTTTTTGCCACTGGCTAGAATATGAAAGCATTTATTAAATATTAGATTATCAAAATGCAATATTTATCAAAATGCATGAATATTACAGCTTGAAACTGGTCGTTTCAGCGGCAGAGCAGTTAAATTGATAATGTGTGTATTAATAAACATTCCGGTTTAATGCCCTTCCTGTCATTTCCAGACATTTATATCTCTCGTGTGATTGAGAGGAAGAACTCTCGTCCGATGTGCTTTATGGAACAGCAAGGATAATTTGTTTTGAACGTACGAGACGTGGAGGGCGATAGGAGTGAGAAAGACAGAGGAGAGGCTGTCCAAACTCAACACTCACTGCTGCATTTACAGAGGAGAGAAATGTGGCAGCTGATTTTAAGTGACTTTTAAGATATGAAAAACTGTCATCTCGGTTTGACCCGTCACGAATCCTGTAAGTACGCGTGAAGACAAAGCCATTCTGTCTAAGGGCCAGAGAGCAGAGATATCTTACTCGTTCAAGGAAATTGTTTTTGTCATGAAACCGTGCTAAACTCTGTCTTGAATTCAGAACCACAGTAACATTCGGACAGTTTAGGCTGGTGTGAAAAAGCAGACTGTAGATGTAGAGGAGAGAATCCATCAAAGATGCGTTCGGCCAAAAAAATGACTTTAATCGAAAAGGCACTTATATATAAAGTTGTATATATAGTGTACAGTATATATATACTTTAAGCCAGCATGCTCAGATTGTTTGCAATGCCCCAGACAGTCCAAACTGAATGAGTGAAAAACTCCAAATAAGCAGTCCCTACTGGAGCGATGAAACAAACCGTGACGATCGGCAGCATCCGTGCCACAGAGCGAGGCAAAAATGCTAGGACGTCAAGTGCAGAGTGTGAACACATGACCACACCACTAAATTCCTCCGTTCAAGATATAACCACAGCAGGAAGTGAGCTCTCGGCAGTCATGGTGCAGTGCAGCAGCCAGCTGTGAACCAGCATGATCCACCAACAACACACAGAAAATCCCTGGATTGATTTCAAGAACGGCCATATACTGTATGTTTAGTACGAAATGAAGGAAAACAAAAGATAAGATGTGATGTGATGTGATGTGAAGGAGCAAGAGTTAGTGAACTTCATGCATTCAATAGGTGTCAGTGTAAAATCCAAGACAAAAAAAAAGCAGCAGCATAAACAAAAATGTTTTGAATGGTAACAAATCTCTTTTTCTCTTTATGTCTTTCTGTCTTTTATTTCAGAGGTTTGCCCCGTTCCCTGCAGCACCCATAGTGTGTGTGTTGCTGGGCGTTGCCAATGTGAGGAGGGGTGGGAGGGTACCACCTGTGACAAACAGGCGTGCCATCCAATCTGTGAAGAGCATGGAGAGTGCAGAGACGGACAGTGTGTCTGTCAGCCCGGTTGGGAGGGAGAGCACTGCACTATTGGTATTTTAGAATGACACTAATTGTATTATACTGTTATTATACTTTATTACAAAATACTATAAATATATACTATTATACAATTCAGTATGTTTTTTTTTTTTATTTAGAGAGAAATTAAGACATTTATATTTCTAAAAAAGAAATATCTTAAATAAATGCTCTTAAGCACCAAATTGAAAATTCTAAATTATCAAGGTTCATGTGACACTGAAGACTAGAGTAATATCTGCAAAAAAAAACTGTTTCAACTGCATTTTTTAAGAAATAAATGCTGTAAACTTGGTGAGCATAAGAGACTTTCAATTGCCGGACCTTTCACTGCCCAGCACCAAACTGTATATACACACACACACACACACACACATACACACACACATATATATATGTTGTGTTTAGGTTTCATGTGGAATCACTGAATAGTTTTAATGTGCAAAGTTGTTTGTGTTTCACAATACTTTTTGCGTGATTCTTTGTGTGAATAGGCATTAACACCCCCCTTTTTTTTAGTAACATCTTATTTCAGTCTTGATATTTACTTGACATTTCGCCAAACCTTTGACAGCGGGGTGTCACATTTGATTAACACGTTAGCATAAAAGCAATCTTCGTTCTTACTGGCAGTCTTTTGAAATCATGCTCTAGACACTTTGCAAATATCATATCTAGATGATTATTTGCCTTTTTAACCATTTTTCAGCAGTAATTTGACAAGCTTTGTGCATTTTTATGAAACATGTAAATCAACTGACGCTGAACCAACATAGAGCTGTGTTTTTGCCTTGCAGATGATGTATAAACTAAACAGTCTCTCTCTTTTCACCCGTCTCCCTCTATTTCTTTTTTTCACAAATTTTTTCCTCCTCCGAGTCAAAGCGCGTTCCTTTAATTGTGGCGCTCATGATGAGAACAGTCTGTGAAACTCAGGGGACAAATATACGCTCAAGGCAGCAAACGACAGGGACACTTAAAAAAAAAACAGCAATGCACATACACACACAGAGCTTCTCTGAAGTATGTCTCCAATGTAATTTCTCTTCTTTGTTCTCCCTGTCTTTCATTTTGTAACTCTTTCAGCAGCACATTACCTGGATCTGTTTGATAAAGGTAAGTGTATGTGTGATAGAGTGAATGAAGGAACGAATAGATGAATTTGTGATGTCTTTTGTATGAACAATTTTACTTGAGGTCTGAAGAAAGAAATCTGTGATTATAGATCTGCTGTCTCTCTCTTGCTTAGATGCGTGTCCAGGGTTGTGTAACGGTAATGGACGCTGTACGCTGGAGCAGAGCGGTTGGCATTGTGTGTGCCAGTCAGGATGGAGCGGGCCAGGCTGTAATGTCGTCATGGAAACTGAGTGCAATGACAGTAAAGATAATGACAGCGGTAAAGAACCCTATAGAAGATGAGCTGTGTGGATGACAGATATAGCACGGATGAATTTAGCTTTAGGTTAACAGACACAAGCTCACAAAGGTATTGTTCTAACCATGACTACCTACACTACGGTTCAAAAGCTTGAGGTCAACTTGATTTGTTTAAAGAAATTAATTATTTTATTCAGCAGTACTGCATTCAGTTGATCATAGGTGACAGTAAAGGCATTTCTAATGTTATAAATTCTATTTTAGATAAATGCTATTTTGTTGAACTTTATATTAATCAAAGAACCTTAAAAAATGTATCTATAAAAATATATTGAGCATCAAATATTTTTAACATTGATAATAATAACTGATTAATTCCTGAAAAATCGTTGCATAAGAGACTTGTTAACAAATGCTTACAAATCATAACACTAAACATTTGAATAGTACTATATGAAAAAAAATCTAAACAATCTCAAAAAGTAAAACTAAATAAAAAAAAACCATAAATAAATAAATAATAAATAAAAACAAATTTAAAAGTGCAAAAAGAAAAAACAAAATGCCAGAAATAAGGAACAATTAAGGTGTGTCTGTAGTGATTAACATTTGTTTTATATTAAAACAACAGAAGTCTAAAATGCGCATTTCCTCTTTAAGGCGTCTGTTTAAACATATGTGTGAGTGTGTGTGTGTGAGAGAGAGGTTTCTGGGTTATTCTCTCAGAGACTTTCTCCTGTGGGAGGTTAAAAACACAGATCCCCTTTAATGGAGCTGACAAATGAGATCACGCGCACGCAGACACACACAGAGCAAGGGCAAGCTGCATCAAGGCTACATGTCTCTGCATGTAAAGTGTGTGTGTGTGTGTGTGTTTCAGATGGTCTCATGGACTGTGTCGACCCAGACTGTTGTAGTCAGCAGGTGTGTGTGAGCGCCCCGCTGTGCCAAGGCTCGCCTGACCCACGTGACATCATCCAGCAGAGCCACGCCCTTTTTGAGACACGCCCTTCACGGCAGTTCTTCGACCGTGTGCGATTCCTCATTGGACGGGACAGCACACACATACTGCCAGGAGACCTGCCATTTGACAGCAGGTGATAAACACACACCTGTAAATATTTGTGCACACACGCTGAGCCAACACACATGCACACATAATCATATTACAGGGAAAACAGCACTTGAACATGATCTTTCCCAGGTACTCTAAGATTTGTTGGCACGATTGTGATCGTACTTATACACACATCATTTTCCTGTTAAAACGGGACACAAAAATTCTTTGTAGAATTGTGCAGTCTCACTGAAATTTTGGGTAGAGGTAATGGCAAACTGCAACGTCATCTGTCTTTTTTGTCAGACTGCAATAGACATCTTAGTTCAGACTTTGGTCACGATTGACAGCACTGACCGTCTGTTTAAGCCATCAGCCCGCATCCTTTCTGACATCCTCATTCACATGCAAAATTGAAATGATACTGCACAAACCCAAGCATGCCCTTGCATTCCAATGTTGCCAATGTTTTGGCTGGAAAACGAGGCAAAACAAGGTCAGAATGCCTGGAGTAATTTAGAAGAAAGAGGTCATGGACTGCTCATTCAAAGTAATTTTAATAGTACAATCATAAAGGAAATGTATGCAGGTAATTCGGATTTCTCAGGTATTTATTTTGCATATCAAATTTGTATCCTCCTTCCCACAGAAATTGTAAATTCTGTGAATTCTTTTAAGCATTTAAAAGTTAAAAATGTTAATAATTGGCATTCAATTAATCTTAATACAGGCATCATTGTTAAAAATGTTTCAGGAATGTTTAAATAAGCAAAGCATGATGAAGTGAGTCGTTTTTATCCACTTTAACTTTAACATTTGGTATGTCCACCTTTTGCAGCAATTACAGCAGCACATCACTCTGGCATAGTGTCGATATATTTCCTGAGAACTTCAACGCTAATGTTATTCAATGCCTTCTGCAACTCAAACCAAAGGCTTTCCTTTGAATGTACAATAGATCTGTCCAGTTAATATTCCAGCTTTCCCCAAATTCGATCGAGTGTTTGAGTGTTTGAGGTCTGGAATTTGAGGAGGCCAGTCCATCCTTTCCAATGTTTTAGCAGACTCCTTCCATTGTAGGTAATTCCGGCAATAGTTGTGTTATTCATATATGGCCAATTCAACAGAAACAACTTAGATGCAAGTGTTCTTAAAAGTGTGGCCACCACTGTATGGTCCAGTGATTAAAAATTACATTTCATGATAAAATGGTTGCTGTCCCTAGACTATAGTTTTGTCCAAAAAACAAATAAACTGCCTGAATTTACATTAGATGCAATAATGGATCTTTAATTATCCAAGAAAAAAGTGTTAATATGGTGGTACTGAGTCCAAAAATATACATACATGTGTTCAAGCATTTCATAAACTGTTCCTCAGGCTCTCATACACTGATACAATAACAGCTAGCTGCTATGAGCAGTGACTCAAACCAAAATAATCTCCAAAAATGATTTTTGCAGTCATCGTCTAGTTTGAGGAAGTTTAAAATCGATTGAAGCATGTATTGTATTTTTCTCTGATTACTGAAAAGAGAGTGCTCTTTCGATCTCTCCTGACGGATCCGCTGGTTTCACTTGCACTGACTCTCTCTCTCTCTCTCACTCTCTTTTTCTCTGTGCAGTCGAGTATGTGTAATTCGAGGTCAGGTTTTGGCCTCTGATGGAACTCCACTCGTTGGTGTGAACGTCACGTTTCAGCATAACCCTGAATATGGATACACGCTCAGCAGACAGGACGGCAGGTAACACACACTCTTCAGTGCTTTGTAAAGAAAGAAATGTAATGGAACATGCATAAACAGACACACACACACTGCATACATTCTATTAACCTCTGCAATGTATTTAATTTATATATGAAGTGTACTGTATGTTCTAATTGTTGTAAAGAACTCTGTATTCTGTATACTCTATTCTTTCTGTACATTCAGTGGGAGGCCAGTTTAATACTGCTAGTTAAATAGAAAAAAATTATTGTTTGACATGGCCTTCTTAGTATTTATCCACTTGTGCTTTACTAACAGCTGCACTCAAACTGCATGAACTCCACACGTTTTGCGCAAAACCTACTGATTCTTTGAATAGCATTATTAAAACAATGATCTTAATTATTAATATATTTTATTGTATTGCCTAATGTTTCTGTTTTTCTATATTTGAAGATTTTTAAATCTCAGATATTTAAAGTGGGTAAACATGTACACACACACACACACACACACACAAATATAACATTTAGCCGCATATACATACATTTTGTTCAAGTAAGATTGTTTTGAGAAATAAATAGTAAATGCTTAATAAGGCTACATTTTAGATTGCTTAGTGATAGTAACTAAGTGATAGTAACTACTTTTACTTTTTCAAATAAATGCCTACACCTAAGACTTTGTTTTTGATTACTACTTTTAACATAATTAACACCTTTGAACAGTCACAATCTTTTACATATGAATCATATGTATTTATAGCATATACTGCAAATTGTGAACCATTGTTTTTAAGTGTGTTCGTATTTTTGTTTTTCCTACTAGCTTTGATCTTCTAGCAGTGGGCGGAATCTCTGTGACTCTGTTGTTCCAGCGCGCCCCGTTTTTGTCCCAGATTCGATCAGTCTGGCTTCCATGGAACCAGTTCATGGTCCTGGACCGTGTTTTTATGGAAAGAGCTGAGTCCAAACCACCTGTCTGTGACCTGAAAAACCTGATCAGTCCACATGCCATAGTTCTGTCTGCACCTCTCGCACGATTTGCCGCCGACTGTGAGGACAGAGGAACTATCGTACCTGAACTACAGGTGCGAGACACATTCACTATGAGAAAACACTCAATGCAATATCTTAGCCACATGCTACGAGACTGTACCAGAATCAGTGTTACTCAAGTCTCTTGTATACTTCAGCTCTATTTATGTGACACATGAAACTGCTCGCTTGCAGTGTTAGACGTGTAATACCTGATATACATTGTGAGCCGGTGCTAGAGAAAGAAGAATGTTCCTATTATAATCAACAAGGCATAAACACAGCGTAAAAATATGATTTCTGCACTGTTGACATTTTTAAAATTATAAAGTGAGCATTTTCAAGAGTCCAAAACTGTGTACACTTGACACCTTTGTTGATTATAATGTAATGAGAACGTTATAATATTGATGCGTTGCTCACTTTGAGCGTATAATTTACTCAGCGTTTGAAGAAAACAGTCTCTCTGAAGTTGACTGATGAATAAAACAGCAAGTAATTCAGGAACACAATTCTTGGCTAAATTTAGATGTGTAGTCCACAGTAACAATACAACGTTGAGTTACCCACACAAAACCGCTATTTTTACTTCTAGTATTAATAATCGTGATTGCGATATCAAGGGAAATCAAGGGAGTTTTGTAATTTGCACACAATCCTTCTGCTTATGTAGAGCGTTTCAAATCAGTCCCTCGTGAGAATTCATTTCAGTTAAGATGCTGTCTTGGAGGGCAGTAGCCTATGTAGGCAGTAGACAGTGAGACAGCTCACTCAGTTTTGGAACGAAGCTTGTGTGTGTGTGTGTGTGTCTGTAGGCTGTAAGAACTGCAACCTGTGTTTATGGGACATTTATTTGGCAGCATTACGGTCATTGGCTCGGGTTTTGTTCCGTATGGAAAGTGCATGCAGTAAATAGAAATACAATTAATTTCTCTCACTCTAACTGTGCCTCTGCCTAATTCATCCTTGTTTTTTTCGTCTGCACGTCTGCTTCTGTCTCTTTCTCTCTGTAGGCGGTCCAAGAGGAGGTGGTTATCCCTGCTACTATTCTGAAGTTAAGCTACCTGTCTTCCAGAGCTCCAGGCTATCGTTCTCTCCTGAGGGTGGTTCTGACCCATTCCTCCCTCCCGCTGGGCTTGGCCAAAGTCCATCTGTCTGTGGCCGTCCAGGGTCGGCAGCTTCTGAAATCATTTCCTGCAGCTCCGAACCTCATATATGTTTTCTCCTGGAATAAAACTGACATCTATGGCCAGCAGGTCACGGGGCTGGTGCAGGCACACGGTGAGGGTCTCTGTGCATGTGTGAAAGCAAACTTTTCTTTTTTTTTTTTTAGATAAGCTTTTATTCAGTTTTTTCACCGTGATTCAAAAGGTCAGTTTTTAACTGAATAATAGAGCGAGGACACATTAATTCGATCCGTTTCAAAAGATTAGTGTCTCAGATTAAATGCTGTTCTTTTGAACTTTCTATCAAAGAATCCTTAAAGCATTTAAAAAAATATATTGAACAGCACAACTGTTTTCAACGTGATTTCTGAAGGATCATGTGATGCTGAAAAACATTAGTAATAATGGTGAAAATGCAGTCGTGTGAAGATTAAGAAGAGCAACTGGATTGAACTAAATAACTTGCAACTTGGTACTTAATAACATGCAAGAGGCGCAGCTGTTTAATCTCTTTCATAATTGAACTGTTTGCACGACTGTATTTAGGACTCCAAACAGAACTGACAACTGTATTCTACCTCACAATACCCCATTTTCTGTCAGTTTTTACAAGCTCGGATTGACAGCTAGCTAATATTAATGATTGACAGCAAGAAAATAACCTACAAAGCTCACACTTATGTCCTGGGTATATCAATGATGTGACTGACAACTGTTTGTCAAGAGTGGTTCCATTCAAACAGCACAAGTCGATCGAATTTGCTCTTAAATTTTAGTTGTGACCTCTGGAAAATGTAAGGAACTAACTTGAATGCAGTTGTCACTGTCTTTTGTAACAAAATTTTGTATGAACAACCATATTTAGAGCTCCAAACAGGACTGACAACTGTATCCTTCTGTTGTATGATCGCAGCTCCTCTTTCTTGCTATCTCCCTCTCCATTATTTCCAGATCCATCACAATGACAGCAATCAGACACTGCCGAGAGTCTGAATCCATCATCTTTTTCTCATTGAAAAGCATTCTGTTTTACGGCACACTTGCGTACCTACTGAATAATGGCTAAAAATGAGTAATTACTGGCTATTATGGAAGAAATTAACTCCTGTTTTCAAGTGATAATTAGAAAGAATTAAGCAAAAACAGTTCATAGTCACAATAAACTAATGCGTGAAATATGTGTGAACAGCTGTTTTCTTTTAGTTTTTGTTTTTTTGTATACGAATATAAATTATTTTATCACAAATTACAGGATGCTAATATATCTATATCTATAGTGTAACATTTTTACAGTAACATATTATTAAAAGGTAGAAAGACAATAAATTAAAAATCCATGACCCAGGATCTCTGCCCTGCAAAAAGGCAAATATAATTATTGGTTAATAGTTTTTTTTCATCCTACTAACACTGTTTATGTTGGCTACAGCTCATACATTGCTATTTTGAAGCACCTGTCTAATTAAGTTCACCATAATACCATGGCAACACAACTGTAACTGAAGCAAATATAATTTATCCACATACACTGTAGCAACCTGCTGCTCACTTTAACTGGAAACATTTTCCTATGATGTGATGCATTTATGTAGAGTAAGGTATCTGTAGATGTTATTCCAAGATTTAATATATTAGTTCACATCAGTATAATAATTTTTTTGGAAATGACAGTAGTTATTGCTTATACTGGGTAATTTATGCATTAAAATTAAGCGGGTTAAAATGAAGAATGGCCAGTGATATTGTGCAAGAGTAGGTAAATCTTCTTATTCTGATAATGGTGATGGTTTGTCTCTTTTGGATTTTGATGATGATGGTGGTATTTAATGGGGTAAGTCTGGCACTTACACTGGTGTGTGTGTGTGTGTGTGAATTAATGGCAGTTTCCGTTGGATACGAGTATGAATCCTGTCTGGACGTTGTGCTCTGGGAGAAGAGAGTTGCTCAGCTGCAGGGCTTTGAGCTGATGCCATCAAATCTGGGCGGATGGACACTGAACCACCACCATGTCCTCAATCTGGAGAGTGGTGAGGGATTATCACACACACTCATGCACAAGAGTGTTTTCTTCAATTATGGGCATCTTTGGCCCTGTCTGCTTTTAGAAATTAAAACTCTTTTCAAAATCATTAGTTCATTTACTTTGCCTTCTAAAATGTCCAAATGTAAGACTGTCACATTTTTGCATTTCCACCATATCTCAAATCAGCATTCATTTTGTGGTGGGAATTAATACAATTTACTTTTAAATATTTGTGGAATAAAATGGCAGGCTACAGTATATTTTCACAGTCTTTTGACATAACAAAATTACAGCTTAATAAGAAATGCATTAGAGAACACAGCTGAACACAGTTTTGATAAAATGCTATCAGTGCAAGCTTACTGGCCGCAGGGGAAATGACAACACTGTCGGATAGTAATCATTTGTTTAATTTTCACACAACATATGTCTATTTTACATTAAAATAGATTTATGTAGCCTTGAAGTATTGTTTTAAATTTCTGTCTTAAGATATAGAGCCTAAAAGCTAACAGAATCTATTCATAAAACCAAAATAGTAAAATGTTTCCAACACGGTTTTAAAATGAAAAGTTGATCCCCTGGACCTTCATGCGCTCTAAGAAAAATAAGCCTAAACTATGACCTTCAGACAGCAGCATAACAATGTTTACCAAAAAAGATGCCCGATGTAGAGCACGTTTAAATCTAACATCCTCCCGGTCAATAAATCTTGTTGGCTCTTGAGAGCTCCCTAGATGGCAGTTTGTATCATTTCTTTCTTCAGTTTGTTTTTACGGGGTCTTATAGCACCATAATATTTCATCACTAATATAAAGGCTTTAATCTAATATTCTGTTTCTTTTCTCTTCTGCAGGTATCCTTCATAAAGGTAATGGAGAGAATGTCTTTATTTCCCAGCAGCCTCTGGTCATCTCCACAGTGATGGGGACAGGGGCGGTCCGTGCAATCCCCTGTCCAAACTGCAATGGCCCGGCTGGGGAGCAGAAACTGTTTGCTCCCATTGCTCTGGCCTGTGGTTCGGATGGAAGTGTGTATGTAGGTGATTTCAACTACATCCGCAGGATTCTGCCCAACGGATTCGCCATCAGCATCCTGGAGCTCAGGTGTGCCATCGTACATCAGCAAATTATCAGTCATTTCTAAGCAGTTTTGTTTTTTTTGGTTTAGTTTGTTTGTAATTTTTTTGTATAAGTAACTGTTGTATGTAATTTCTATTATTTTAAACTAATACTTTTTTATTTGCTTATTTAGGAATGTCAAGCATTTGATAACATTTTTTCTGTTATTTAATTTATAAGAAGTTTAATTATTTATTTTATCTAAGCAATTTTTAGTTGTTCTTTATTATTAAAAAGGTAAAAAGGTTGAATAGTATACCCTCTTGAAATAGTGAGATAAATCAAATCTAAATGAAAGTTTTCTTACAATTAAAAATTATTAAATCATTAGATCATGTAAAAATTACACTTGAGGTTCGTATTCGCTTTTTATAGTTTAAAACCTTTTTATAATTGTGAAAATCACATGTTTTTAATTGTGGACTTACATTTTTTTTCCATGTTACGCATCCAGAAATCGTGATATTAGACACAGGTATGTTTCTTTTCAGAACCGATATCACCATTTAGCCGTTTATATACTGCACCTGTGCTTGAATTCATTATTTTTATTTTGAATCTCCGTTCATCCATGCATCAACCTTGGAGGAGCTATAGAGGTTAAGTGACTCGAGTCTCAAATGCAAAGCAACTCATTTAGAGGCAGTAGCCCCTATAGTACAGAAAGTCAGCAGAAACAAAATCTCAAAACTGGATCTTTTCTCAAGGGAAAGCTCTAAATAATATTAGTATATTTAATAATATACTGATACACTACACTAATGCTCTAAACATAAATATTCCTATGCACAATAACATTAGTGATTTAAATATTAGTAACCCCAAAATTTCAGTCAATACATCCCATTAATCCTAAGCTTTAATGACTACAGCCTTTTCCTTCCAACCCTTTAACTGCAATTTAATTCCTTTGATTGTCCCCTCCTTTATTGCACGGCTTGTTTGTTTTCTTTTCATTTGTCTGCCTTTAATTAATTTATAGTTTACCTTTTAATTGAGCAAACCGCATTTTATTTTCTTCCAGTTGAGACCATCTTTTATCATTTAATAAGTACATACTAATTCAAAGTATCTCAGTGTGTGTATGTTTGTAATTGTTATATTTTTGTGTGTGCACGAAACCATATATGTGTGTGTGTGTGTGTGCATTTGCGGACATGTTTTTGTGTCGGTATGTGTTATGAAGCCACACAGTGGCAACTGTTGCCTGTAATCTTCAGTGTGTGGTCAGGAATCCATCTGAGGCATTTTTCTGGTCGATGGATTGAACACTAACAGCTTTTCTCAGCAAACCGCTGGCAGCGTCACACCGCAGTCTCCCGTTTATCGTCTGGATCTTCCTCGTTTCATGTGAATTTAGAAACGGCGCCCCCCACAGAGAGGGAGTTAGAGTGCGGGATAGACCTCTGCCCCACAGACTAACACTGACAAGCGCACTGTAATCCTTTATCTTTGCGTGCGCATGTGTGTTTGCACACAGTATTACATCCCACAGCAAGGGGGAAATCCTACCTACAGCCTTCTTTTGGAGATAACGCTTATGATCAAACCAAAGTCTGATTCGACCTCGCAAAGACTCAAAAGAACCTTATAGTATTAACATTTTCAATTTCATCAATCTGTCAGTAAACACAGACGGCTTGACAGGGCGGCTTTTGCCCTTTATTCCTGTGTATCGCAAACAGCTTTGAGAGAAATGTGCATCTCTTTTACCATTTCAGTTTTGTTGTGTATTTGGTTAATGGCTTCCTGAAGTAACTTTTTTGATATGCGCCCCATTTTGCTTAAAAAGTCATGACCTTTGAACTACAGATACAATTCCCATTTATTAAAACAAACAACTTTAAAAAATATTATGATGTAAATTTGTTAATGGTTTGTGGAGTAACTACTTGTGAGACCCGGCACATGCATTTTTAGGAACTAAACCCTTGACACTGATGTTAACAGTTGAGCTATACAGAAATTCTTCCCCTTTATTATAAGGTATTTTATACTATATCAATATTTTTATATATTATAAAATATATACATTTTTTACCATTTCAGTATTTATTTGAATTTGTCCGATGGCTTTGTGAACTATTTTTACAAACTGCTTACATTTGTAAGCCCATTTTTATTTATTTTATTAACACAAAGTGCTTAGATATGCACTTAAACAGGTGTTGCTGGTGGTTGAGCAACATGAACTACTCCCCTGCACCCCGACCTCAGAGCCCCTGCACAATTCTAATCCTTAAACCCAAAAGAGTGCATCAACTTCCCTCAAATGTCAGAGCAGCAGAATGCCTCGTAATCTTAAAGCACCAAACTCAGACACCACAGGTGTTGTGCCGAAGGACTTGTTTTGCTTTGACAAAGAGAGCACAACCTCAAAAATATGTTTCTGCTGTCAGAAGACAAAAAAAGCCCTCGTCAATTTTTGTGTGGGACAGTGTTTTGCCCTTTTTGGAAATCCATTTTTTTTTTTTATATTTCCTTACTTTCATTCTGCCTAAGAAACAGTTGAGAAAGAGGCAGCAGGTAGATTTGCTCTTAGGGCAGATGCGGATGGAAGGAAAGGAAAGAAAGATTATAGACCGGCAGGGGTCCGAAGTGCTGGAGGGGCTGGGAGTTTTGATCGGGGCTTGAGTTCAGAATCATTGAAATTTCTGCAAGGCGCGGAGACCTGGAGGGTTTTTTACTCTAACCTTGTGTGTGCACTAGTCTGCGTGTGGTTGTTTTTCGGCACAGATTGTGGCTTTATGAAATAGTTTAAGCATAATAATGTTGTCCGTATGTGTGTAGCCCTGCTTCATCATAAAGCCTTGTTAAAATTCTGTTTCTCCAGTTCCAGCCCGGCTCATAAGTACTACTTGTCTATGGATCCTGTGCGCGAGTCACTCTACCTGTCGGATACGAGCAGCGGGAAGCTGTACCGCCTGAAGACTCTGACTGAACCCAAAGATCTCAGCAGGAACGTGGAGGTGGTGGCTGGCAGCGGGGAGCAGTGCACACCCTTCCACCCGAACCAGTGCGGCGATGGAGGCAAGGCCACTGAAGCAGCGCTCAGCAACCCCAGGGGTGAGAATCCAGTGCACACACATGCTGCGTTCTCAAGTCAAAGAGAAAGAGCGGGTGAGCGAGTGGAGTGGTTATTGAAAAATAGCGGCATGTTTCAGCCAGAGAAATGGAAAACTAGAAAGTAAGATAAATGAAAGATGCCTTCCCTCTTTGCTAAATCAGGCGGAGCGGCTATTAGTCCCGCCTATCCATCACTGCCACTGTCTCTTTAAAGCCGTCAGTCAGGGTGACGAACAGATGGGGGCGTGGCTAACGGGCATGTATGTTCTCTTATCCTTCAAGCCTCATTGTGCACTCTCTCTCACACACACAGAAACTCACTCACTCAACTGTCGCAGTTAAAAGCCTCCACTTACTTGTAAACCCCTGAGGATAGAATTCATAAAGAATCCCAGAGCAGGAATGTTATGTATGCGCGTGTGCGTGCGCTTTGATTTCGGACTGTTCTGCAAAGGGCTGTGTTTCAGATCAAACTGTAAATCACATTTAAAACTGATTTAAGCCTTTTTACACTCACTTCAACAATCCATATGCCTTTTTTTTCAAGCAAGCTGATGGATAAAAGCCTTCCGTTGCGTGCATCGGTGTGGAATACCCGTTTCTCCCTTTGTTAAAGTGTTTTTACTGAAGTCTATTATCTATAACAGGCTCTGACCGAAATGCTGAGAGCTTCAATAACTGCAATCCGACCTTCTATGTTCTCGGGCCATGAGGGGGTCCACACAAATAGACTGCAACCAAAGCATTAACATCTCTGCATGGTGATTTTTTTCTGTTTAGTTCTGCTATAATTACTCGTAACGCTGAAATGTGTCACATACAAGTTTGCCAGTTCTGTACATTGGTGTGTGGCTTGACTTTGGCTTGCTGTTGATTCAATTAATCTCAATATACAGAATGTTTTTATAATCAATATCTCTTTATACACATAGAAACTCAGAGTGATGCAGTATTGATCTCTGCACCACGGCAGCATCTTCCGTGACTATGATCTCTTTAGTGCGGTAAAAACTGATAGTCTTCGGCTAGCTTCATCTACCAAAGGCCCAGAGCTTCACGCAGAGAGCCAGTAAACAAGCCGAAAATAAAATCTAAATCGAGATCTTTTAAAATGCCCTGTTTGTTTTGAAAAGGATATTTCATTTTCAGGAGATTTAATGGAACATTACAGGAAAATATACTGGCAGGATTGACATTTTCAGCATCTGTAAACAAGGATTTTTGAACATTTTTTGGGACTGTAAAAAAATGATTTTACCACCCACTGTATTTGTTGATCAAAGACCAATTTGAGGTCTTCCACCCTGAATGTTTTCCACCCACCCAATTTTTTTTCTCCTTCATGGCCCTTAAGGAGCTCCGTAGAGGCCCCAAGCCTTTTCCAGTTAGTGCTGAAGTCCAACTAAAGATATACTGAAGTATATTTGATTAAGCTAAAGTGGAACTACTGCAAGTATACATGAAGCATACATTCAAAAACTAATGGTCTTATCAATAGTGGCATTAAAACGCATTTTAGGTTTAATATTAAGAAATGTGCATTGTGCATAAGTAGTATTTATATTTAAATAGTACTTATAATAAAAGTTAATTCGTATTTTTGTATCGGTAAATCTCCAACAGCATGTTAATAGATTTTAAATATACTTAGTATGAAATACATTTATTTAATTATATTACTTTTACTAGGCTTAAAATAAGTCATATTTAATAGTCTGGGAGTTTTTGAGATTATTTAACATTATATGCACTGTTTTTAACATTAATAATTAAAAGAAATGTCTTTAGCAACTAAAAACATTTTTAAAAAGGTTTTTTTTTAACATAATATACTGGATTTAATGTTTCTTTTTCTGTTTAATTAGTAATCAGATGATTAAAACATTGTAATCCCTGAAGTATGCTACTCCATTAAGTTTCCTGATGGAGCAACCGCTGAGCAACTCCTCTGGGATTTATGTATGTGTCCATACTGTATGTTAGTGTCAGCGTGTGCTGTGTATATGTACTGAAAAAGCTCAAAATGTGGGTGAGTGTGTGGAACAGATGCAGCTCTCTGTGATTCACTGAAATCTTGGATTCGGGGTGGAGAGATATAGAAGGAGAAAAGGGCACATTAATTCACAGGTCCCTGTAGGATAGGGTGCTCGCTGTCTGGTCTGATGCCAGCAGAGAGTTTAAGAGAAATAGGGAGAGAGAGGGAGGTGAGGAGTGAACATACAGGAATGCTCCATTCAGTCTGAGTTCACTAGCCTTAGAGAAGAGAAAAACTCCTGAAGTCTAAATTAGGTATATGAATATATGTGTGACGATTAGCATCTTCTCTGATCATTTTCAATCTAACCAGCATTTTGCATTTTTGAAGATGAGTGAGAAAAGAGAGTTCTGGACCCGGGGGTCTCTCTATGTCTTCAGGACCCTTTGAAGGGCAGAGGGAGGTATGCCCCTCTGAAGGCAGAATAAATAATTAAGCTCGTTATGCTCGTTAAGTGGGTAATATGCCTCGTAATTAGCACCCATAACAAGATGCATTTGTAAACAGGCTTATTGAGGCAGATAGAATTTCTGCAACAAGGGCTGTGTGTGTGTGTGTGTGTGTGTGTGTATGGGTCTTCACATGTATTTCTGTCTTGTTTACAGCGCAACATGATCTGTATGGTTTTTGTGTTTTCCGAGTCTGAATGGATGCACTGTATTTCAAAGGCTGTATGCCACTCATCATGGCTGAATAGTAGATTTAAAAAATTACTGTATATTGAACAACAAAAATAGGGGAGGCTGGGGCTACTCAAGTAAATATTTCAGTTTATACAGATTAGTTTTCATATGTAAGTCTGCCACTGCATACCATATTAGAGGGTATTTAATGACTTTCCAACTAAATTTAAACAGTAAAACAATAATGCAGCACATAATTCATTAAAATGATAGTGAATGATATTATACAGAAATATCAAACTATTATTTTGGCCAGGGGGAAAAACTCTGTAATTGGTCATTACTAATTAAAATTACTATATGTTGAACACATCTGATAGCTTACAATAATTGGTCTTATATAAATGTGATACAATAAATCATAAGTACATAATTATAACTATGATTTTTGTCATAATTTTAACTTTATAGCACATAATTGTGAATTATTTTTTCAGTTTTACCTTTTTTGGTTATGATTATGACCTAAGCTTGAATTGAGATGTTATAATTTTATATGTAAGCAAAAGTCCAAATAATTTGACAACTAGCCAGGTCTTCCCTATCAAGCAATGAATGAAATGGACTGGTTAACATCACATAAATGCTGTTTTGACAGCTTGCGAAATGTATATGGATATGATTAACAAAAACAGATATCATACTGATCATTTGCTGTAGATTTGATGCGTATATGTAGATTTGTATATGGAGGACTGACAAATCGGTATATTCGGTTGTAAATGTACAACTGTTGCATTGATTTTTGGTCATTTTTGCGGTGAACATACGTGATCCATATATACTGGCTTGAAAATATTAGTCAAAATATTTATATTTATATTTAAATATGATTGAGTCAGCCCGACTACATTCATTTAAGTCATTTTAGGTCATGGCAGGTAGAAAATAAGCTCCTCAAGGGAGCAATTGCACATATTCAGTTTTTACAGTGTGGGTTGGGAAAGAAACAGGCGATGCCACTAGTGAAGTACTGCTCTGTGTCAGCTATTATAGGCAGTTTATCCATATGGAGAAGTTGCTGTTACCGCTATCCATACTGACATGTGTGAGCTGTCATATACTGGAGCTGTGTTGAGATGCACTCTCTGGACAGATTTTCTTGCCATATACTGTCTCCAAAAATATGTGGATCCTGTTAGTATTATCTAAATTGTGAATCCAAATAAAGCATTTAAAACATCTGGCACTGCACGCATGCGTGTGTGTGTGTGTGTGTGTGTGTGTGTGACTCGATCTCTCCCAGAGTAAATCAACGTGGTTAGAACAGACCAATATGTCTGCTTATCTCTGTGATTCTCATTAGAGGGAGAGAGTGAGAATAAAGAGAGCAAATTAGAGAAGGGAAAGGAAAGCCGCAAACACACACACACACACAGTGCTGTTTGCCATAACAAACTCTGATGTGTGTGTGTGTGAAAGAGATGGTTATATAAGCCCGCTCCCACTTCAGAGTGAAATCCCTGTGGAGGACAAAAATATCAGTAAGCGACACACAAAAAAAAAAAAAAAAAAATTCATAACCTGTGCTTATTTGTGTGGAGGTGTTCCAAATAGTATACAGTACTACCTTACTGCTCTTACTACTGCAGCAGAATGTACTATGTATACTATGTCCAACATGAAGATATGCAGAATACGTAGTTCCGCCAAAATTAGAAGTGTACAACCAGAGGACACTGTATTGTACAGAGTACTGTATCCCATGGTACAATGCACTCAACTTGACCTTCAGTTTCCAGTGTAACAAAATAGCCAGAAATAATATCAGCTGTAATGTGTCTTGTCTCATTATTTGATCAGACTGCCAAATGTAAAAGGGTTACTCCACCTCAAAATAGTTGAATAAAGTTATTTAAGTTTTCTTTCCGTACAAACAGTATTCTCTCAGCTACATACTGTCGCACCCAGACTAGGGAGACATGGAGGAATTAGTCAACACAAACTAAGCTTTTAGTGGATTGGAAGTAATTAATCACAATTTTTTTATTTGGGGGTGGAGTAACCCTTTAAGACTAAATTAGAAAAAAATATATTACGATTGCAAAATAATACTTTTAATAATACTAAATTTGTACATGCCATAAAGTTGATTGTGAAAAACTGTGTAGATTGCTCTTAATAAAAAATTAGGTGGCAGTATACGCGGCATACTAAACAAAATGAAGTTAATATTCCATTCATAGTACAGTTAGCTCTTACAAACCGTGTGCTTTAAAAGATCTGTGGAACAGACGTCTTTAAAGAAACAATAACAATGAAGCACAATGAAGTCTTTGACAGCAATGAGGGTGGCGATTGTTTCCTGATGTTAGTGGCCTGGAGGTGTATTTGCGCTAAAGATCAGTTTTAATTAAACTGTAACAATGTATGTTTGTGCATCGTTCGATATAAATGTAAAACCGAGTTGCCTTGCACAGCTCAAGGTGATTTGCAAGCATTCAAATAGAACAAGACAAATGAAAGAGAGAAATTGGATGAACAATGAAAAGAAATACCGGATTCTTTTGCATATCTGATGTCATTTTGCATAAATCTGCATATATAAGGATATTTGCATATATTTAAGATGATGTGAACAGAATGATCGCACACAGAGGAATATACTGGCTGAGACGGTAAAACTCGTCTTTCTTCATTGCACCGTTAAGCTGCAACTGCATTGCCAGTGCAAATGTAACGTCATTTGTTACGCCAATAAAACATATTAAAACCGAAAGAGATGGAGAGAAATGACTGTATGTGTATCCCGTTGTCCTGCAGGTATCGCAGTGGACAAGCATGGGTTCATTTACTTTGTTGACGGATCAACGATCCGTAAGATTGATGACAAAGGAGTCATAACAACCATCATTGGGTCAAACGGACTCACTTCCTCCCAGCCAATCAGCTGCGACTCTCGAATGGACATCAGCCAGGTGAACAAAAAAACACACATTCATACAGATTTACATACGGTGGCTCCAAAAAGCATTTAGAATAAACCAAATGTAATGTCATTGCATTAGAAACAAAATATCAAGCCAAGTGGCTTTTGCAAACAAGTAATACCTGACCTTTTCTCAGAACTAACATCATTTTTCTTAGATATTTTTGCAATTACTTTTAATCAGCTTGTCCCAAGGTTATTTTGCAGTAGAAGTATAAAGCAAAATGGCAGATTTCAAACATATGCTAGGGTACAAAAATAAATACGGTGCATTTTTTTTTTTTTCATGTTGACTGTACCTCTTCAGAACTGGATATCAATGCAGATTACCTGATTCACTTTAACTATATTTTAATTTATTTGGATATATATTTTTCATTGTTGATTAAAAGAACTAACACACATTTTTTTGGGCTACAATGTATGTTGTTATACTACACTGCCAAAAAAGAATTTTGATTTGGGCTACACTGGTCAAGCTGTGTGTTTTTCATTTATAAAAAAATTACTTCTGAAATTTTGTTGATGATGCTGTGATTATACTTTACACTAAATAGAATACTTTTTTGTGATCACACTATGTATTGTTCATTCACTTAAATATAACCATTACAGGTTTGTGAATCATGCTACACTGATTATGCTGTATGTCTGTTTTTGCCCCACAAGGACAACTCAATAGAAAGACACTTTCTTGCCGTCATTTACGTAGTGCTTTTGTTGCAGCACATTCAAAACAGACTGCAAAGTCATGTTCACAAGTCAGGAAAGAAATGATTTCTTTTGCCATGGCACCAAAGATTCAACACAGCTGCCGAAAAAGCAGAGCAAAACAAGATACAGGGAAAATATTTATATAAAAATATAACAACGGGGCCCAAAATATGCATATAACAGTTATTTGAACAGAATGCAATACAAATATGTTTTTTTAAGGATGTCCTTCAAATACAACAAACACTAAAAAAAGGCAATGTTGTTGATTTTGTGAATCAATATGGGAATGCTTCAAATTAGGTTTGATAAAAATCAATACTTTTATCCAGTCCTGTAGATTTTATGCATGCATCATTTGTGCACGCATAAGATATTTCTTAGATATGGCCTACCTCTGTCAGTTTAATAACCGCTTAACTTGTTAAAGGCAGTCACACATGCTTTTAACTTTCTGTTTGCGTTCAGACATCAGAAAAATGATCTGTCAGTATGTCTTCTCAAACGCTCGCTCAAATGAAGTGAATAACGGCACACAGAAGCTGAAGAGCTGAAAGATGAAGGAAACCCTTCATACACACCCCACACAGCGAGAGTCTCGTCCAACCCCTTCTCGCTCTCTTTCTTTTCAACCTTTTCCTTCAACTCCACAGGATTCACGCACACACACTTTTCACTGTTCACCTCAAGAGTGAGAAAGTGCTGATACCGAAGGTCTCTCTGGTGCTACAGAGTTACATTATACAGCTTGCAGCAACATCCTTACTTTTCTTTTATCTCTCCTCCTCTCTCTTTCTCTCTCCATCCTTTGAGGTTTTCCGCCTTTTTCTGTTCTATCCATTTCGAACACTAAAATCGTAAAGCCTTTCTCAAACATAAGGCAATTCCACGTCTTTCTTTTAAAGTGCTCTTAAAAATCTATTTTACTCTCTCGTTCTGTCTCTCTCTCCCCCTGCAGTTTAACTTAGTGTGTCCTCATTAAATCTGCAGGACCGCTCTCCCTTCAAAGTCAGACACAATTCTTCCCACTTCTGAATAGCATCAATTTTTGGCAGACTGTCCCTTGATTTCTCTTTCATTCTCTCTCGCTCTCTCTCGCTGCCATCTACACACACTCACACACACACGCATACACACTGCACTTCTTCACAGTTCATCCGGCGGGGTGTGTTGTGTGTGAATAAGAATCAGACAGTGAGAAGAGATAGAGAGAGAGAGAGAGGGAGAGAGAGAGAAGGGGAAATGAGGTGCCGCAGGCCACTGGGTAAAAGAAGCACTGAAATCTGCATAATTCCCAGCATGCCTGGGATATGACACACTTCACACTCAATACTGTCCGGCTGTCGGGCAGCTGTGGTCACACACACACACACACCCAACCAAGATGTGGTTTTTGTACCTGGCTGCACATTAGGGCTGGGTGCTATGACTAAAATATTATCACTGTAATGGTATATATCATAATGTAGTTATTTTTACAGGAAAATGGTTAATATCATGGGTGTAGATAGCCAAGGGGATATTTTTCTCCAGATTCTAACAGTGTTACTGCTTCCTGCCCCTGCGTTATGTGATTAGACTGCAGTCTACATGATTATTTTAATGACTGTAGTCCGTAGATTTACTCTGAGTGACTGCATTTTTTTTTACGTTGTTTAAAGCAATAAAAAAAAATCACACTTGTTTTAAATATTCACTCACTTCTTATATTTTACGTTTATGAATTGTAAAATGTTGTTACAGAAAATATGTATGTGTTAGTGTGTGAGTGTTTATGTAATTTTATACATAATGTTATGAATTATGCCTAATGTAATTCAGAATAAGATACTTCTACATATATAATCATTTATATAGAATACTTTTCATTATATATTGATGTATATTTATAACAAATATGTCTAGCATCAGTACAAAAGTGCTTATGCATCACTGATTTTGAAACAAAAGAACCAAAGCAGCAAAACTAATGGATCGGTGGAGGCAGGGTGCATCTTTTGGCGGTAATAGTTTAGCATACTTCACTTTTGTTGGTAAAAGAGGTTTTTCCACCTCCAGTGGTGAAAAGTAGCTTTGGTGTTTCCACCTCCAGATGACCAGCGTGCGACACAGTTTGCAGAGAATATTTTTCTGCTCGCTCTCAGATTTTGCAAATCTAAACCATGTCCACACAATGCAAGACACAGTATGATATCAATTCTTCACTTGTTTGGTACTTTCACATTCCTTTCTGTTTCATCTCTTCCCGGTATATATAATGTAAAACAGTTCTGCCCACTGATGTTACATGTAAATCGGTATAATGATAGTGAAAATGAGATAACCTGCTATCCTTCACATCAGCTGGAGAGAGTACATCTGAATGGGCCATGAGCAGATGAGAGTGGTTGCGAAATCTGTCATGATGAAAATCACACTTTTCACATTCATAGCAGTTAATAATATACATTTGTGTATCCACAGGTGCGTTTAGAGTGGCCCACAGACCTGGCAGTAAATCCGCTGGATAACTCTCTCTACGTTCTGGATAATAACCTTGTGCTCCAGGTGAGTGAGTCCCAGCAGGTGCGTGTGGTTGCTGGACGGCCCATCCATTGCCCCATGGCCAGTATTGAACCGGTTCTTCTGGGGAAAACAGCAGTGCGTTCTGTGCTGGAGGGAGCGAAAGCTATCGCTGTCAGCCACCAAGGAGCTCTGTACATCGCTGAAACGGACGACCGGAAGCACAGCCGCGTACAAGAGGTGTCTACAAACGGAGAAATGGTCATAATCGCGGGAGCGACCAGTGAATGTGATTGTAAGATTGACCCCAACTGCGAGTGTTTCTCAGGTGAGATAAATGAGCCCCAAAACCGCTAAACACAGTGAGTTATTTATATTAATTTTGCGTTATTTTTCTATGTCAGACCTTTTTTAATAAGCCGCTGGTTATAAAAATTATGACTTTTTAATGCAGATTTTGTCTTGGGTGAGTTTTGAAAAATTGCAACACTGGGAGTTGAAGGTAGCAAAATTTCAACACTCTTATAATAAAGTATACAAATTGGCTGTCTGGAGCAACCTTCCCAGCAAGCTAAGAGGCTGAAATTCAGATATGTTAATTTCAGAGCAATCCTCTGACACTCTCTAAAATTTCATAATCCTGGAAGAATTGCCTCCAAATGCATACAAGCCTACAGTGCAGTTGCATTGACTTCTGTAAAAGCCTTTCCAGTAAGCTAGATAGCTGAAACTTGAGTATGTTCATCTGAAAGCGACCCTCTTACGCTTGCTAATGTTTACTTGCCTATGTTGAAAATGATTAGCAATAGTTTATTTGTGATTTTCTCAGTTGTCTCTCCCTCTATATATTTTTATACTCTAATATAGTTAGAATGTTCATTGCCCTACTTACATAATTATAAGAAGGAGAAATTATGCTCTTTAGTGTGTGTGTACCACATCATGAGCCCAAGACATATTTTCCTTTTAAGACTACATACACTGCTGTTCAGAATATTAAGGGTTTTTTTTTTTTTTCTTTTAAGGAAAGCATTGATTTATTAAAAGTGGCAAAGCCATTTATAATTATAGTGTTACAAAAGATTTCTATTTATAAAAAAAGTCTCTAATGAACAGTCTATCACATTTCCAAAATTAAAATTAGAATCATTTGTGAGGGATCTTAAGACCGTCAATGAAAGCTTAAAATTCAGCTTTGCCATCACAGGAATAAGTGACATTTAAAATATATAAGAAAATAAATCAAGAAGAGAATATATAATTAAGAAGAAAACTACAAGATGACAGTATAATGATAATATTTCACAATACTGTTTTTACTTTTTTTTTCAGATAAATTTAGCCTTGGTGAGCGTAAGAGGTTTCTGTCAAAATCACTGAAGAAAAAAACATTTACCGACTAGTGTATTACTAGTATATTTCTTAATTTTATTCTATTCAATTGCGAAATGAAAAATGCAACATATTAAATATAATTTTATATATTACAAGTCCAGTGCTTTCTTTTTTTTTAGTCCAATTACATTTTTGATCCAAGCCAGTCAGCAGTGTGTCAGTAGGCAGCTTGTTGTGCGACTGTAGCATGCTGGGAGATTCAATTTGTACATATCTCCCTGCCAAATGTGTTGCTATGACACATGTAAGACTCTGAGCTGCTGTTGCGCGCAGGTTTAATTATTGAAAAATCGTTATTTTTTAACTACTGTAGACAAGTGTTGTGATTTTACTGCAGCGGGTCTCTGAGGGTTAATCGTTAAGCTCAACGTTGAATGCCAAATGAACTAGACTTGCATTTCTTTCTGCCCCTTTTTCTCATTCTCTCCACAAATGTGTCCCCAGGTGACGGAGGTTACGCTCGTGACGCCAAGCTGAAGTCTCCCTCGTCCCTGGCGGTTTCTCCTAATGGCTCCCTCTACATCGCCGACCTCGGGAACGTGCGGATACGCCGGCTCGCGGCTAACCATCCTCAGCTCTCTCCCGAGGGACTGTACGAGCTAACCTCGGTCGCGGACCAGGAGCTCTATCTGTTCAGTCCAAACGGTACTCACCTGTTTACCCGCAGTCTGGTGACAGGGGACTACCTGCTTAACTTCACATACACTCCCGAGGGCCACCTGAGCAGCATAGCAAACAGGGAGGGCACTATAGCGCAGTTGCGGCGGGATGCTAATGGCGTGCCCCTTTGGCTCGTGGCCCCGGGCGGCCAGGTTTACTGGCTGACCATCAGCAACGCAGGAATGCTGAAGCGCATCTCGGCTCTCGCGCACGACCTCGCGCAGCTCAGTTACTACGGCAACACGGGGCTGCTCGCCACCATCAGCAACGAGAACGGCTGGACTACTGTCTACGAGTAAGTGATGCCCTTCTTTTACTCTCCCTTTGTCTGTCTCTTTCTTTCTCATCAGAAGAGTGCGCTGCTTTGCTTGATTTATAGGCGCGCGTGAAAGCGCGATCTGTCTTCGTTTTGGTGTGTCATATCCTGTCGTTGCTTCCTTTTAGAGTCTATTTCGGCTACCGCGGAGCCTCACTCGCACACTCTGATGGTCTAAAGCTGTTTTATTAGCAGGGAGAGTAGCAAGTTTCTGCTGTACTGTATATAAAACAAAATTCCCTCCCAGCATAGATTAATCTTTAGCTGCGTCTAATCTAATCATGCTTTATCAGAATTTATCAGAAGGAAAATAATCTAATACGGTCTGATCGACAGTGTTACCTGAGATCGTTTGAAGGAGTGCAGCAGTTCGATTTCTCAAGCTGCGTGTTTTTCTGCTGCAATGAAAATCACTCAGCCTTAATCTATCCAATAAAGAAAAGAACTCTGTATCCTCTTCTGATTTCACTATGAAAAGAGCCGGGTACCTGCAAGTGTGTGTGTGTGTGCGTGCGTGTGCGCGTGCGTGTGTGTAAACTGTTTGCATGGGCATTTTCAGGGATTTGTGAGACTGAGCTGCAAGTTCTAATTTAGTGTGAAAATGTCAGGGCTTCTTTTCCTCTCTCTCTTTCTCTCCTTTTGTTTGATCAACTCGGTGACCTTTCACACACTGTGTTTACACACACACATACACACACACACACACATCTACACGTTCTCATGCAGCTCGTGGTGTGGTGTCGAGGCGGATCACATGCCTGGCTCCCTGTGTTCAGTGCGTTGTGAGACACTGCCCCCTGCTGGTGCGTACTAGAGCGCACTTGAGTTTTACGCTGATCGGTCTTGAGGCTTGCGGGAAAAGCTCTTTTAATACAAAGCCTAATAATAGTGAAAAGCAATAGCAGTGAAAGTCAACTTTAAGTGAAAAGTAGAAAGTAATATTTTTGCAGTGGTAATACTTTATACATTTAACATTAGTTAATAAATAATAAGAAATAAATAGTCATTTTAACCTAGCACAATAAATGCAGTAAAAATACATTTTGTTTCTATTTAATTTAATTGTATGTCATGCATCTTTTTTATATTAGCAAAATTATATATTTTTTTATGAACAGAATTAAAACAAAGTTGCAAAGGAATTTTTTGGGGTGATAATTTAAAATTGTTATTTGTTAATGATAGTTAATGCATTAGGTGTTATGAACTAACAATACATAATACAACAGCGTTTATTAAGTAAAATGAAACAGAATTGGAATAAATACTTATATTATATTGCATTAATGAAATGTTAAAATGTATTTGTTTATATTAAAATGAATATTAACCTAAAATAAAATAAGTACAAATATTTTTTAGCTTATGATACTGTTAGCAAAATGTATTAACTAATGTTAATCAATGAATTTTTATTGCATTTTTTATTTTATTATTTTTATTTAGTGTTAGAATTTGTTTATCTATTTGTTTATTATTTTTAAAATTGGTTCATATGTGACTCTGTAAGCCTGTAGCTTATTCTGCGACAGTGGGGAAGCTTATTTAAATTATGTTGCAACATTCTGTTCTGCACACAACACCGTAGGAATTAGCGGAAATGGTGTGTTGACTTTGATCAGTTCTCTCATCCAGAAGTAATAAGTACTGAATATTTCAGAAACATACCTCAAAGCAGAATATGCGCTAACGTAGGTGTTGCAAACTCGTCAACAAGCGCCCCTGGTACAGGGAAATTTCTTAGATCTGATATGCATGCAGTAATGACTTGAGATAAAAAGTTGTTTTTTTATTTCTCTGATCAGATAGGCTGTGTTTCAAAACCTAGCTGCCTATCTAAACTTTGTTTTTTGGGAATTTTCATTTTTAACGGCATTTTGCCTTTTTGCAGGTGTTCGTTTAGCTTCTATCCAGAGTGATTTACAAATGAGGAACACAACAAAAATGAATGACTGCATGAAAAGTACTGCAATTTAGAGTTCTTGATTTGCTCGTGAACAGCTGTTTTTTCCAAGCTATTTTTTTACAGAGTTAGTTCAAAAAAGGCATTGAATTAAATGCTTAAAAAAAAAACTTGTGATGTTTCTTTTAATAGGCCATGTATTGTATCAGACTGATCTTTAAAGAGAAAATTTCAGGAAAACAATCTCAAGTGCCCTTAGTCAACTAAACATGCACATCTGTGCTGGGTGTAAAGAAAAGATGAATGTCTCTACTAAAAATATATGGTTGTAAACCAACTAGCCCTCCACCTGAAAATCCTTTTGAGTTTGAGACCCCTAATATAGAGACTTTTGAATGTGCCAGGTGAACACTTGAGGGAGTTCAGAAGATCATTCCATCACTGAGGAATTGTGAAATTTCGGGAAAGTGATTTTGCGCCTGTTGATTTGATTTGCAAAAGTGAGAAGCTGCTCAGTATGCATGCATTAGTGTCTTGGTGAAAGCGTCTGGCAACCAGTGAGGCGAGACAAAGGTGTTGGAATGATCGATTCAAATGTTCAAATGCACCTATGATGCCCCAAAATGCGTCTGGGTAGGCAGCTCATTAAGTTTTGACACATAGCTGTATTAGTTGTGCTTGCTAAGATGAGCATTACTATCACTGTTGCTCCTACCACTCAGAACACCTTAGCAACCGCATAGTAACCGCTCCGCTCATATGCACTTTTTTTTTCAAAAAATGCAGAAATACAATTACAGTAGAGTTTTTAATGAGAATCCAGTAACTTAAACCATGTGGATTAGGTGCTTATCCCTGCACAGTCAATCCATTTAGTCCTTTTTCAAATCAGGTTTATTTGTATAGCGCTTTTTGCAATACACATTGTTCCAAAGCAGCTTTCCAGAAAATAGAAAAATAAAGAAGATAAAAGGAAAAGAAAAATAGTGGCTTACTACCCCCCCAGTGAGCAAGGAAAGGAAGGAAAAAGGCCCGAAGATGTTTAAGTAGATGGGGAAGAAACCGGCATTTCAGGCAGACTCAACATTTTGAGTAGAGGAGAAGACGGCAGCTCTTGATCTAAACTGCAGGCCTTTGAAAGCTCAAGAGCTTCATCAAATGAAAAGCTTTTATTCTTATACATTGGTGTGGGTGGCCAGACGCAAGTATATGAAATAAATTGGCATTGACATTGATAAGACATAAATAAATTAGGGAAAGAGAACATGAGCTGGAGCTGTTTAGTTCTAAAAACGACGCTAGAAACGGAGAAAGAGAAATGAAACATGTCAGAAGTACTTCACCCACTCGTTATATCACATGACTCGCTGTCCACACAGATTCAAAAGTCAAGTCATCCGTTCCCCTCTGGGGCATCAGCAGATTTTAACATTCACCTTTATAATGTATCTCACTTCCCACACATTTGTCTTTGTCATTTTGCATTGACTTTGAGTTAATGATCATTTCTGTCCTAACCTTTATGTATTAGTCATTTAGACATTTACTGTATCTAATAAGCTGTTTAAGCTGTTGTATTTGTAGGTGATTTTAGTCTTTACTTTCTTTAAAATAGCAGATAAAGTAAAAAGTCTATCAAAGGAAACTACGGCTGGATAGGACCGTGTCCTGTGTGCTTAGCACAGTGTTCATGAGTTCACTAATCCCTGCGTATAATGAAGGTAAACAGATTTGGCTTGCTGTCAAAGACGGGACTGCAGCCTGAGACTCGAATAAAGCTCTTAAGAACCCTTGGACTACTTAATAATGAAGTTACTAATGAATGAATAGGGGTGGAGGTGGAGTTCGGGGGTTAGTGCTGGAGACTGGAGAATTGTCACAGCAGTGAGATACAGTAATCGACTGTACATTTACATTATAATTAGGGGTGTAGAATATGGTGATGCAGAAATTGCGCTTTATAAGTACTAATAAACATGCTTTATTTTAATTACGCTTTATTTTAAGGTGTCTTTGTTGCAGAGTAATTATACATTTAAGTACGGAGTGATATTAGCTTCACTTACTTACTATATGGTTAGTGTTTCGCCTAATTTAGTATTATGTTCATATAATAGGAAGTACATGTAACAAATAAAGTGTTACTCTAAAGTGTTACAGTTTCATACATGTAACTTTAAGTCATACACAATTCCTTCTCAGTCCACAAAGATACATTTTATGCATTATATTTACATTTAATATATAATATTATAAATATTAATAATAAAGAACAAATAAAAACATACACTCCCTATAAATAGGGCATTGCTCCCTAAAAATAACTAATTATGCTATGGAAAGTAATGTGTTGCATCACTTTTGAGTTACTATTTAAATAACTTTGGTCATTAGTACATTATGTATACATTATTATTATTATTTTACATTAAGGTAACAAGAAGGAAGTAGCAGAATAGACACTTATCAGACACAGATGCTGATGATTCAATTTGTGTATAACTAACAATAAAAACATCCTTTAGATTGTAACCGCAGGAAAGTGTGACTCAAGTTTATTTTTAACAAGGTCTCTGATCATTTCAGTTCCACCTTCACAGTTCAGCACATTTCAGTGGATTGTTTTATGATCCTGTCACAATGTAATTCAGTCTTTGCAAAGAGGCCGTTATTGAAGAATTCAGCGGCATGAACTATATTGGACCCAACAGCAAACCCAGGCCGCATGTAAGTGAAGCAAAGCCTTGTTTCTCATTTCACATGCGAAGAGGGCGTTTACACAGAGGTCTTAAAGGCACGGCAGCAAAAAACAGCCTGTTTACTGCTGTTGTTAGGGTCAGGGAGAGAATGGAAAATTGTCATGAAAAACTAAATTATGACACATGAAACCTTGACTAGCGTTTCAAATGTCGTCGGGGGACAATAAAATGATAAAAAATGCATGATATGACCCCTTTAAACTCCCTTACATGCACATGCATTTACACTCATTCATTTAAACTTTAATACAGTCTTTCTCCCTCAGACACACACACACACAAACTAACAGAAAGTGTGTTTATGAGCAGGTATAACTCTGACGGACACCTCATCAACGTGACCTTGCCGACTGGAGAGGTCAGCAGTTTCCATGGAAACATGGAGAAAGCTGTCAGAGTGGAAGCCACTGCCTCGAACAGAGAAAACTTTATTATAATTACAAACCACTCTGCGGATAACACCATCTATACACTCAGACAAGGTGAGAGAGTGTATGTGTGTGAATCTACAGATTAGTTTTTGTCATCATGTCAAATACAGCGGTCCCAAAAAGTATTTAAACACTCCAGCCACATTTAGAGGAACAGTTCACAAGATAATAGAATTTCTGTCATTATTTAATTGTAGGGATGGGTGATATACCATTAGACATGATTAACAGATTTTTCCGGTAGAGGTTCTGGATAATCGTCTCTATCGCGGTTACATGCTCACATGACGTTGCTCTGCTACGTTTAATGTATTGTTTGCCAGCATTTTTAAGCACTGTTGTTTAAAAACTTTAAAACCATTTTAAACCATAATTTTAAACCATTGAAATGCAATTTCATTTCTCTATATTCGTGCACTCTCTGACAGACGATGTCAGAGAGGTGATCTCACAGCGCAAGGAGTATTGAGTTATTTTTGTCATTTTATAGGCCTTGAATGGTTAAATACAGGCACTTGTATATGTCTTCATAAATAACCTCATACCACAGTAATTTGGGTCTTAAGTGAAAGCAAACAGATGAGAAGGAAAATACATGTGTAATAGTAGACGTCATAAAAAAGGAATTTAAAGGAAAAATAACTATGTTGTGATATATATTGTTACCGTGAATTAAAATGACTTTTTTTGGTTTTGGCAGTATTGCCCACCGCTAATTTCATATAATAAATGTAGTGCATTTAAATCTTATGAAGCTGTTTCTGTCTGTCCAGCTCACTCTGTTAGTGTGTACGGTGTTAGAGATGACGGCTCTCTGTGGGTGACATATGCCAGCGGGATGGACGTTACTCTCAGCACTGAACCAACCGTATCATCCGGGCTGTTGCCAGGAGCATCGGCAGGCCTCGTCCATCCCACAGTCGGAAGGTGCAACATCACGTTGCCGGGGGAACCAGCTCACAGCCTGATAGAGTGGAGACAGAGACGTGAACAGGCCAAAGGGAATTACACAGCATATGAACGGAGACTGAGGGTAATACACAGACACACACGCTGCATATGAATGCAGAATGAGAATAAAGTGTTTTCTGGGAGGGTGACCAGGGTGTAGCATGTAATGCACAGGAGGGTGACGATTTTCCAATCTGAAAAGATGCCCAAGTGTATCGCACATTGTTTTTTGAGGGGTTTACAGAACAAGATTAGAAATCCTTGTTAATTTAAGACTGCTCTTAAAATTCAGTCATTATTGTGTGTTCACCTTTGTAACGAACAGTAGGGTTTTTTAGGTTATGTTAACAGTAATAGTTAGCGCATGATTAGATTCAAGTGGAGCTGTCACAGCAAATGCAGCATACATCAGTGAGGTCAAGTCAACTAAAATGGAACCAAATGAGATCCTGACTCCGTTATTCATCTACTGCCACAGTATTGTGTTCTTTCTTAATTTATTAAAAGATAAATGAATTTATTCCAGCTTTGGAATTGAACCTGGGTCGTCTAAATGAAGAGTACTAATCTTACCTCTGCCTCTGCATATTTCTCATAATGGTGCTACACAGAGCTTTAATTAACACCATTGTGCTTTAAGCTTTAATTGCGTGATTTTGTTTGATACCCTATATTAAAGCAAACTTTATTTATTTAATATTCTTCTTAAAAAGGCGAGGCAAGGCTCCGACAGAAGTCAAACACTGGATATTTATTTTATTTAATGATTTTGTCTTTTGGTCTTTCTTCATTCAAGTATACTTTCCTGACTACTTATACCTGCCAGGATGTTACCAAGATGGCTGCAGAGTTAACTGACTTTCCTTAAAGGGACTTTGATGTAGTGCAAAAGGAAGAAATAGTGTGCATTTCACACACTGTTCCAACTTCCCCTTCAAATAAGTTCCATAAATCATTCTCTTTTCTATTTCATTCTCTAATGTTCACTCCTTCTTTTTTCGGTTTCAGTTCTTGGTTGCAGATTCAGTATCAGTGTGCTTTTATAGGCACACCAAATAGGTGTTAACTATGTAAACAGTTAAGTATCCTTTTTTTCTGTGTTGATATATTTTTAAACATCCTGAGAAAATCTTTTTAGCATCCAATTCAATCCAATCCATTATTCCAATCTTCAGTATGCTGATGTAGTGTTCAAGAAATGTTTATTAATACTATCATCACTTTTTGTGGAAACCGTAATGCATTATTTTCAGGATTCTTTAATGAGTAAAACCATTAGAAAAGATTCATAAAAAATTTTTAATCTTTATACTGTAAGATTGTACAGTAAATATTTAATTGTTTTAAATCAAAGTGAAACCTTTACAGTGGCTGTAACAGTTATTGAGGCTAATACCACTGATAATAATAAATTAACTAAAAGCAGGTAAAAAAGTAACAACAAAAAGTTGATTAATTTGAAAGAAAGAAAAAAGGAGGCAATGCAATTTTTTCACAGTTTTTTATATAGTGACAAAGACACAATGTGCTGCCCTGTGCATAGTACTCCTTGAACCTGACCTGAGAGACTACATATTTCTGACACTGTGGACAGTGCTTTATTTCTTTTTCAGTCAGAAATGGATTATGGATTGAAGAAGTTAGAACTTCTAACTATACTGAATGAAGGCAGCACAAAAAGTCTGCCATAGTGCAGTATTTTTAGGGCCAGACAGTACTGCATTTTACTTTTGTTTTACTTTTACTTTTTACATTTGTTCAGACGCTTTTATCCAAAGTGACTTATGAATGAGGACAATGAAAGCAATCAAAACCAGCAAAAGAGCAAAGTACTATAACAATTCTCAGTTAGCTTAAATAAAAAGAACAGAATAAAAAGTGAAACTAGTAGAGAAACTAGTGTATATATATATATATATATATATATATATATATATATATATATATATATATATATATATATATATATATATACACACACACACACAATACAACCATGTTTTGCGTGTTTATAATTTAGTTCATTTTAATTAGGCTCACAGAATTACTCTGGTCGCAGGGGGCATGTGTATGTTAGTACAATTAATTGTAAAGCTCAGAACCAGCTCAGCGAGGGTTCTGTTTTCTTTACTCAACTCTTCTCATTGCAGGCTTTTATAATGATACGGGGATCACTGAATTAATGTTATTGGCCTAATTCCACCCAGCATGTGTAACTTGCAGTGTTTCCATTTACTTTTAAGATATTTTTACCGAATATTGCATGCCAGGTCTCAGTTGGATGTTTTTCCCATTTGCCTAATTTCTAATTTGTTAGTGGACGCCACACCTCACTGCCGTAGAGGGCAGCCGGCTCTATTACAGATTCTAATATATTCAGCCAAATTCTAACAGGCATCTCTACGGGACATTATCTTTTTATGGGAGCAGAATCTTCTTGAAGGTCCAGACTCTGCGGTAGCCTCTTTCAGTGGGAGACGACCAAAGCGTTTCATCTGCATAGAGCTGGAATTTGATCCCGGAATCACAGAGTGAAATCAGGAGCTTCAAACTGTTCCAGACTCTTTGTCAATTCATTGATGTATCTGCTGAATAACGTTGGCTCTAACTGCAACCCTGTCTCCCTCTGTGCCCCTGAGAAAGAAATGTTCTTCTTTTATTGCCAGTTTTATTGCACACTTGTTTCTGTGTACTCCGATATAATACGATCATAAGTTTTCCCTTCTTTCTCATCCCCTTCTCTCGTTTAGGCTCACAACAGGAACGTGCTGTCTATAGATTATAGTCAAGAGAGTCGGGTCGGGAAGATATATGATGACCATCGCAAGTTTACCCTGCGGGTTCAGTACGACGACAAGGGCAGGCCTGTGCTCTGGTCTCCCAGTAAATACAATCAGGTGCGAGTAACGTACTCGAGCGAAGGTCTGGTCACCAGCATACAGAGAGGCAACTGGACTGAGCGCAGAGACTACGATAATGGACGCATCATCACACGGACCTGGGCCAATGGAAAGATCTGGAGCTACACTTTTCTGGAGAAGGTGTGTGAGAACTGCAACTTCGCATGTTTGAATTTCAAAAAAAACTGTCCAGAGTGTATTTTGACACCAAAATTCGGATGAAAGAAATCTTAACTTTTTGGTTTGTTTATTCATTCATCCGTTCATTCATGTATAATCAAATGTATCTATTTTCCATTTGAAAATGAAGCCTACTTTTGCATTTTTCCTAGGATAACTTGTTTTATTTATATTTGAATTTTATTCATTCATCTATTTATTTATTTAAAAATTAACTTTTATACAGATGCTTTACGAGATTTTTTTAAGCAAGATAAATTTTGATTTTGTTTGCCTTTTTTCTTGAATGCGTTATTTTTATTTAGAGGTTTAATGTGTTTTCTTACGATTCACCAACCAACTAGTACATGTTTATCTGAATATTTTAGATATTAGATTTTGTTTGTGTGGGGGTTTTTTTATTTTGGGGTTTAATGTAATATGTTTTTATGAAATTTACCTGCCAACTGGTATATTTAAATGTAATCTAAATGGTGTCTCTCTCTGTCTTTTTTTTTCCTTGGTTCTGCTCGTCCTCTCAGTCTGTCCAGCTGTTGTTACACAGTCAGCGTCGATATACTTTTGAGTACGATCAGACAGACTGTCTGCTGTCGGTCACCCTCCCCAGTATGGTGAGACACAGCCTGCAGACCTCTCTATCTGTGGGCTACTACAGAAACACATACACCCCACCTGATTCACCCACCTCCAGCTTCACGCAGGACTATGCCCATGATGGGCGCCTGCTCCAGAGTCTGTACCTGGGCACAGGCAGGCATGTGATCTACAAATACAGCCGAGTGGCCCGGCTGGCTGAGATCCTCTATGACTCAACACTTGTTACCTTCACCTACGACGAGGCAACAGGTGCTGTTAAAACCATCCACCTGATGCATGAAGGATTCGTTTGCACCATCCGGTACAGACAGACAGGTACAACACTTTGACAATGTCATCTGACAGACACTTTGACAGCTGGGTGGGCGGTGTGACCAAAATCTTGTATCACAGTGTAAGAAATGTTCTATTATGGTACATAATGAGAGCTGGAAATCCAGAACTGCTTCTTATTCTTATTGTCTGACAAATGTTTTTTTAACCAATGTCCATATCAGTGCATCTTGTTTGTTATTAATCAAAGACATTAACAAATGTTACCAAACAAATACTATTTTAGGTCAATAATTAAGTTAATTAATTCAGTGAACATACAGAACAATCAGTGTAGTTTGGTTCATAAACAAATGACCTTAATAAGTTGATTCTGTTTTAATCAAACCGAGTAGGTGTTTTTAATTTCAAATTATACTATCATATGGTTAATGGAATTACAATTGCATATTCAAAATATTTCTTTCTTAAAAGAATTGTTGAAGCTGTAATCATTGAATTCTTTACAGTTCCCATTCTTAATCATGCTATAATATTTTTTGCTGCAAACGGTATAGTGCAATCTTTACTGGCTGACATTAATACATACTGTCAACCCTAATTGACAGAAAGCCAGGTAATTCATTTTCTCCACATATTTAACAAGTTTTGCTATAGCCAGTAACTAGGCGAAATGGCTAGATCATTTAGCAGAGAGACATGTAGCACCATGGCATCTTTGCACAAATAAACAGGTGAGGTGATAATCCCATGAGACAGAGAGACAAGTAAGATGGGTGAGCAGTTGGACAGGTAAACAGGTTATATTCTTGCACCAATAAACATACAGGCTGACGTTTAATCTTCCTTTTGTCACTTCACTTGCACTCGCCTCCTGCTTGGCTGATCTAAAAGCGCTTTGAATCACAATCAGTCGTCTGACAGCAGGAGAGTTCATTCTGTCTCACGCTGTGGCAAAGCTGGCTCGTGTTTTACCTCACCTCCATGGCTCTCTGCTAACTTTTCATTCTCTCTCTTTTTTTTCGGATTCAGGTCCTCTGGTGAGTAGACAAATATATCGTTTCAGTGAAGAAGGACTGGTAAATGCTCGCCGACTACAGCTACAACAACTTCAGAGTCACCAGCATGCAAGCGATGATCAACGTAAACGCCACTTCCAATTGACCTCTACCGCTACGTGGACGTGTCGGGACGAATCGAGCAGTTTGGAAAGTTCAGCGTCATCAACTACGATCTGAACCAGGTCATCACCACGCATGCAATGAAGCACACAAAAATCTTCAACCCGGATGGGCAAGTGATCGAAGTTCAGTACGAGATTCTAAAAGCTATCGCCTACTGGATGACCCTGCAGTACGACAGCATGGGACGTGTCACAAATTGCGATATTCGCATCGGCGTGGACAACAACATCACACGGTATGCGTATGAGTATGACGCGGATGGGCAGTTGCAAACAGTCGCCATAAATGACCGGCCACAATGGCGTTACAGCTACGATCTAAATGGAAACATCAACTTGCTGAGTCATGGTAACAGTGCGCGTTTAACTCCGCTACGCTACGATCTTCGCGACCGGATCACACGCCTCGGAGAGATCCAGTACCGGACAGATGAGGATGGGTTCTTGCGCCTCCGAGGCAACCTGCTCTTTGATTATGGTTCAAATGGACTTCTTTTGGGCGCCTATGACCGGGACAGTGGACAGAGGGTGTGGTACCGTTATGATGGACTCGGGAGAAGAGTGGCCAGCCGCAATAGTGATGGATCACAGCTTCAGTTCTTCTACGCTGATCTGACAGAACCAACACGGGTGACGCACCTATACAACCACAGTAGTTCAGAGATCACCTCCCTCTATTATGACCTTCAAGGACACCTTATCGCAATGGAGATGAGCAGCGGCGAGGAATTCTACATAGCCTGTGACAATGGAGGAACTCCTCTTGCAATTTTCAGTAGCCGTGGCCATGTGGTGAAGGAAATTCGGTACACACCCTACGGAGATGTTTACAGAGATTCCAATCCCACCTTTCCTCTCGTCTTTGGATTCCAGGGTGGCCTTTATGACTCTTTTACACGCTTGGTGCATCTTGGCCGACGTGACTATGACGTGGTAGCTGGAAGGTGGACGACACCCAATCACGAATTGTGGGCGGAGCTAAGTGTGAATCCCAAGCCATTTAACTTGTATGCGTTTAGGAACAACTATCCTTTGGGAGGGCTACAGGATGTAACCAAGTTCACAACTGGTAAGGTTTATTTTGTAAGAGTTCACCCAAAAAAAGACTGTCATTACTTACTCATTCCGAGACTTTCATTCATCTTCATGGCACAAATTAAGATATTTTTGATGAAATCCAAGAGGTTTTCAACCATGCATAAACAGCAATGCAAATACCAAGTTCAAGGCCAAGAAAGGTAATAAGGTCATTGTTAATCTAGCCCATGTGACATCAGGTTTAACCCTATTTTTTTTATCTACGGATATATTTTTTGTGCACAAAGAAAACAGAAAAATCTACTTTATTAAGTCATGTCACCTTTATTTATATATCACTTTTAACAATACAGATTGTGTTAAAGCACTTCTCAGTATCAAATCAGCGAATAGAGTGTCAGTAATGTGTAATGACAAGAGTAAACACTCAATTTTCAGTTAAAGGCATTTCATTATTGAATTCAGTAATATCATTGTCCAGCTCAGTTCAGGTTAAATAGTATCTGTGCAATAAAATCAATGATATGGCTGGACAATACTAAGCAAGCCAGAAGGAACAGCAGCAAGGAACCAAAACGCCATCGGTGACAGAATGGGAAAAAAAGCCTTGGGACAAACCAGGCACAGTCAGGGGGCCAGTTCTCGGATTAAACAAATTCCATGTTAGTAAGGAGAGTACCTTCCATGTTAGTAAGGAGAGTACCATGATGCATACATGTGATGCAGGAGCCAGTGTTCTGACATGGTTTGTTTGCAAGCTGAGAAATGCACACGCATACGTCATAGCATTGGCTTGAATGCACAGAATATTTTGACAGAAAGGAGAAGAAATTGTTTAACAAAATAATTGTTTTTGTTTTCTTTGCAAACAAAAATGTTTCATGGTAGCTTTGTAAAATTATGGTTGACCTACTAATGTCACATGCACTATTTTAACAATGTATTCACTACGGTTCTGGGCCTTGAGCATGGTAGTTGGACTGCTGTCTGTGGAGGATCAGAAAGTTCTCAGATATCAAAAATATCTTAATTTGTGTTCCGAAGATAAATGAAGGTAAGTAATTAATGGCACAATTTTTTGGTCAACTATTCCTTAAAAGTGTCTACTCATTTAATAGGCTCATTATGCTATAAATAAAAATCCTTAGGGGAATATTTTCTTTAACTGGCTTCACTAAATTCAATCTGGAGTGTCCAACAAATTTACTTGTGGTTTGTGTAGAAATTAGAAGTAGGGGGAGCGACAATAAGTCAGGTGAAACAAATGTCATGCTTTTGGTTTGGCTTTTTGAGCTGTGATTGTGCTTTTATTCCAGTGACATTTCCCTAAGGTAAAAATGAGCAGCAGAGAAATAGCACGTGGCAGAGCTGAGATTCATTAGTTCGAGCTGAAGCAACTTTCTGTAGACTAATTACTAGGACAGTCTCCCTCAAGCTACATGTAACTAGGGTTAAGTGTCTTGCTCGAGGCTACGTTGGCATTACACCAAGATCTCCATAACCCTGGGTCAGCTTCATTTTAGATTGGCCCTGCTCTTTTTAACTGTTAAATTATTTGTGTACTGTTAAATGCAAAATGAGCCACAAACCAAAAAATGTGTTCAGTATATCACAAAGTCTTACTGAATCCAGGGGACTTGTGCTAAGTGTTTTTGATCACAGTCACACTGCATTAAATGCAGTTGTCACTATTAAACCTTTCTGTGTTTCCTGTTCTTGTCTTTTATGTAATTCAGTATTTTCAGAGACATTGCATTCACAAGAGCAGATTAGTTCCTTGTGTAGCTGTTTAACATTACCAGTAAGTTGAACTTGAAGCCTTAAGGCTTTCATGATAACATTTTGGCATGTGTTTCTGTGCAGATATCAGTAGCTGGCTGCAGCTCTTTGGGTTCCAGCTTCATAATGTGGTTCCAGGCTTCCCCAAACCAAAGGTGGAGAACACAGAGCAAACATACGAGATGATGGCCACACAGATCCGCACACAAACCTGGGATACGAGCAAGGTGAGCTGAGGTTTCCCACAGCATGGTATTTATTGCCAACACAATTATTTACTATTCCTTTTAGTCTAATACACAGGAAATCAATTTCTCAGTGGTGCTAGTTCATTAGTTGATAAACTATTTCTTAACTTAGTTAATTTAGTACATAAAACAGCAATAATGGTAACTATTTCTTAACATCTCCCCTCACTTCAGATTGTACTCGGCATCCAATGTGACCTTCAGAAGCACTTGAAAAACTTCATTTCATTGGATCGCCTCCCCATGACGCCAGCCAATGGGAAAATTGGAGGTCGCCAGGGTCGCAGGCCAATTTTCTCTGCCCTTTCTTCAATCTTTGGCAAAGGTGTAAAATTCGCTATCCGTGATGGAGTGGTGGCAACTGAGATAATCGTGTGGTGCGAGCGAGGACAGTCGCCGTGTAGCGGCTGTACTGAATGGTGCTATATACCTGCGTGGCCTCCATTTCACCGTGGAGGGGCGGGACACCCACTATTTCACCAAGTCTGGCCCACTGGAGGCAGATCTGGGAGTGGCCGGGGGCGGGGCTGGAGGCGGAGTCAGAGTGTTAGAGAACGGTGTAAATGTCTCAGTGTCCCAAATAAGTGCTATGGTCGAGGGGAAAATGCGATTCGCTGACATTGTGCTCCAGCAGGGGCGCTTAGCTTTAACATTCGTTATGGAGCAACGCCGGAAGAAGAGAGCGCACACGCGTTCTAGAGGCTGCGCGAATACGAGCTGTGCAGGGGGCTTGGCTGTGGGAGCAGAAGAGGGTCCTAGAGGGAGAGGGTGGAAGCTTGCCATGGACTGAGAAAGAAAAGGATGAGCTGGTTGCAGAGGGCCGTGTCTCAGGGAGTGCGATGGCTTCTACGCCCTACCTGTCGAACAACACCCTGAGCTAGCAGACAGCCCCTTCAACATTCACCTGATCAGACACGTGGAAACTGGTCGCAGGTAACAGCGGCACCTCAGCACACCTCTACATGCCTACACGCCCCTTTATACACTCCAAGCTACCACATATCTCTTCAGCTTTTTCTAGAACCCCAACCAAACGAAGCGAGAAAGACTCTATTGCCTTTAAAATGTGACAAATGATGGTATTGTTTTTGATTTTGCATTCGTTTATGCACTCTTAGCAAGTTCGGATTCCTGTTTTTGGGTTTGGTAAGGTAGATTTTGTTGAAAGTCTTTCTTGTTTTACAGTGGCTTAACCATTCTTACACAAGAACAAGCCTTGCTTGCCAATCGGAGGGCGCAGAGAACGATTCACCCATAACTATTCTTGGCATAAATTAAGGAGTCTTCATCCCTACACATGCCGATTCTCTCACTTGAGCGTGTACAGTAATCATTCATGGGAATGTCGAGTCAAACTGGTTATGGCATTAAATCTTGCAAACCTGGGGGGTTCCCTTGTGAGCACCGTGTTGAACGTCTCCATTCCAGGATTTACATAGATGGCGTTCAGAGCCCTTCAGAAGTTCGAATGACCTTCCAGAAACCCAACATTTCAACAGAGCTCTAAGAACTGTCATATCGCAACAGCTTTCTGGAGTCCTTGAGAAGTATCTGACTCAAAACTGTCACAAAACTTAACCCCTGGGCTGCAAGAGATTCACAGTGTTTGGAGTCTTGGCAAGAGCTCACCACCATCTTGTGTTGTTTCTGCTTAATCAGTGTTGATGAAGCTGAGAGAATTACGCCGCTGCTGTGGAAGACAAATTTGTTCTTTTTTGCTAAAACTGTACAGTTAAACTCATTTTTTTTCCAAATGTAGAAATCAAAAAAATATTATGTATGTGGAAATTGTGCCTTCCTGGTCTGCTAGAAACGATCACACGAAACGGGCTTAGACATATCGTACATCCTCAACTTCAGTATTCGTCACATGCCTTAGTTATATGCAATTATTTATTTTCAGATTATTTTACTTTAGTTGTTATTTATTTATTTATTTATTTTTGGCAGGGAGGGATTTGGCTAGCAGAAGCCAAAAATGTGAATGCTAATATGCCTGTGAGGTTATTTCTTGTAAACAGACCCCAGGATATAAATATGTCCCAGTTTACAGTTAATATGCTGCTCTTTTTTTTTGTAATCATGTAATTTCACTATTTTCTGTTGCTTTCGCTTTTGCTGTACACTTAATGTGAAACTTTGCATCATGTGTTGGTCATTTCGGTTTCAAAGTGTCAAAGCTCCAACGTTTTGGATTTTTCCAGTACTTTGACAGGTCCTTTTCCTTTTTTCTGATCCCTCTCGAAACTAGTAGGAGGCCTGAGGAGGAAGATATGTAGGGAAATGAAAGAATCACCTACTGAAGAACGTATTTTTGTCTTTTCAAAACTATTAAAAGTCTGCAGCACTGTGGGTAGACGTTCTGTGTGTAGGACTCTTGATATGGACTTGTATATCATTAATGGACTATTGTAGACTGTTTATAGATTCTGGACTATTTATACATGACACTCAAGAGAATTAGGAGTAAATGTATTTTCTTGTGAATTCTGTGGATATGCTGTACCATCAAGCTTTGTAATCTTAATCTGAGATATATATTTGCACTGAGCATAAGGTGAAGAGATAAATGCATTAGACTGAATTTTTAGAGTGTGCAAATATGAACAGATTCGTGTGAGAGGTGCTCATGAGGCACGTTACGTTTCCAACGTTTTGCAGATGTTCATTTCAATCAAGTACGATTATGTTGCACGAAGAAAAAATTGTGGCAGAAATATTTTTCTTTTGGTCTTAGTTTGCATCTTTGTCATAATCACAATCATTGCTGAAGTGAAAAAGGAATATGTAACTTTTTTTCATGATCAAATCATCTTCCTCTCTCAAAAGTCAAGTACTAAAAAACTTCAGTGTCCTCTCCTTGGCCAAACAAGTTCCTGTGGTGTATATTTGGCGGATAGGCTTTATGTACACAGATTAATGCAGTTTGTTAAACATGCCTATTTAAAAACAAAGTACTTTGGGCAGTGGCCTTTTTATAAATAAAACCTCAACTGTAACCCTTTCTTCTGTAAAGTAGTATTTGCGCAGAGCATTCAAACACTGCGGTAATCAAATCTGATTTTAACATAAGCAATCATAAGCATTCAAATAGCGTATTATTGTGCTAATATTTTCAGAAAGAAAAAATAAATTATTTTTGGTTGGGTTTTATTTGGTAACTTCAAAAGGCTCTGAATTTCCTTACACGGAAGACCAATTTGTTTATAACATTATTGTGATGGTATTATTGCAGGAAGTTCGTAGCTCAGTGAAGTTTAATGAGAAAACTGTTATTTCCTGTTTAGTGTACAGAAATAGAATTTTCTAAAACACAGAAACACTTGCTAAGCAAACTCTCATTACTAGACGGAAAACAAGATAGCAATCTAACTCAGAACTCAGGTCTGACATTTTGTTCAAGGCCTTCTTCTCTCATGGGTGTATCTTGTTGCTGATGCTAACATGAGATAATTATTCTTGAACAAAAAAAAAAATGGCAGAGAAAAACTAACATCAAAATTAAAGTATACAATGTATTATGTAACAGGGCTTGCCAATTATTTAGCATGCTTTAGCAGAGCATTTATAGTTTTTATATCTCACAGATTATTTACAGCATTTACAACAGTCACCACAGGTTTAAGAGACCCCAGAGAAGTCACTCTCGTGCATGTAGAAACTGTTCTGAGGTATGTTGTGGCTTGTATGTTATTATTTAGCTCTGTTTACAGGATACAAAAGAGGAACAGAGATGCCTTGGTCTGGGATCTTAAAGGCAGCAATAAGGTTGGCAACTTTCCTAAAGAGTCTTTCCTTCATCCCAGGAGCCACCTAGAGAGAGAGAGAAAAGAATTTCTCAGAAACATTCTTCCTGATGATGCCTTAAGTGTACAATTTAACAGTTATGATAATGACGGTGTAAAATGTTCCATATCCTTCCTCTTCCATCTGCTCTCCATCTCATTGTAACTTTATTCTATACACACACACACACTTATTTAGCTTTCTTGTGTATCACTGAACTAATATTTAGTTGAATAACCATTGTTTCTGAGAACTGCTTCACATCTTGTTGCATGGAGTCAACCAACTTCTGGCACCAGGTATTCCTGCCCAGGATGACTGCACTACAGACACAACTCCTCTGCATTTCTCGGTTTTGCCTGAGAAACAGCATTTTTGATGTCACCACACAAAGGTCTGGAGATTGAGCTGGCCGCTTCATAGCACTAATCTTGTTGGACTGGAACCCAAGATGCTGCTCACTTACTGCTGTGTTTGGGGTCGTCGTCTTGTTAAAACACGCATTTTAAGGGCATTTCCTCTTTGGCATAAGGCAACATGGCCTCTTTAAGTATATTAATGTACTCAAACTGATTCATGATATACCGGAATCCAATAAATAGTAAAACAGACAAGCACCATAGTATAACATCCCCATATTATGACGCTTGCTCCATCCGTCACTGTCTTCACAGCGTACCGTGGCTTGAACTGTGTTTGAGGGTCATCTCCCAACTGTCTGCGATCCCTAGACCCAAAAGGAACAATCTTGCTTCCATCAGTCCAAAAAATATTGTGCCATTTCTCTTTAGGCCAGTCAGTGTGTTCTTTGGCAAACTGTAACCTTTTTCAACAATGAGACTTTGCGGGGGCTTCTTGCTAATAGCTTGACTTCACATAGCTACAGTACTCACAGGTATCTTCAGACTTTCTTTGGTGTCCCTAGAGGTGATCAGTCTTTGCCATTTTGGCTTTTCTTCGGTCCATTTGAATGGTAGTTTTCCATTTTTTCCCACATTATTCTGGTTTTGGTTGCCATTTTAAAGCATTTAGTATCATTGTATAACTTTCTGCACTTCTTTAAATGTTTATCCCTGTCTTATCAATTTTTATACTAAAAGTATGCTGTTCTTCTGAACAATGTTCAGATTTTCAAAGAGAAATGAACAGTACATTTGCTGCCTCCATCATTAAATAAGGGCCACTTGTTTGACACCAGCTTTTTAACAGAACTAATTGAAATGAATGAATCTCTAAGTGAACTCCACACTGCTATTATTTTGAACACGCCTTTTCAATTAAATATTCAATTACACTAAATTAGCAGCATGCATATCATGACTGTTGGGTCTGTTGGTTTTCTATTATACCAACTAGTAAAATATTTGCCATGTACAAATATAGTTTCTACCAAAAATTGTGACTGGTCTGGTTAGTGATGAATGTTGGACTGCTATTATTTTGAACTCAATTTGTACATATATATATATATATATATATATATATATATATATATATATATATATATATATATATATGTGTGTGTGTGTATATACAGTAAATGTATGTGGTATTTTGCTTGTGTGGCTGGTGGCTGATGCTGATCAGTTACAGGAAGCACAAGCAGTTATGTAATGTAAAGCATATCCACACTGCTTTAAATTTCAAAAGAATTTCAAAAGACCATTCTAGTGTTAGGAGAACCTTAATCATTAATTTGTGTGGATGACTGAATTTCAAATCGAAACAGTTTTGGGTTATAATCCAAAATGCAAATGTTTCTCTGTATCTCAGGGGGGTGTGCACAAGATGCATCCTGCCATTTAGTATGCACGAAATGAGACGCGTGGGTGATGCTGAACCATAACATGTACATGGCATCTCTCTGGCTGTTAATTTGTGCGAGGTTAGGCTATAAATACATGCATACTGACCACAAGAAAAAAAAGTGCTGTGCAATTTTCTATAGTCTAGATCTGCTCTACTTCTGCTCTAAGTGTCAGTTCCATTAACATAGTCAAAAAATGTAACCAAAAATCACACAAATCACATTTATGCATTTATATTAAGACATCTATATTCAGGGTGAGGAAAAGTACAAAAGGTCAAAATCTATTTGTACCTCTATTGTCCAGAGGCCATCCTTCTGTTTGAAAACTCGGTAGGTGTAAACCCATCCATCACACCTGAAGATTTACACAGAGTCATGGTGTTATTCACAGCACAGTATTTACACTTGGAGTTACCTCATTTTGTGTGTCCCAGCATGGAGTCTCTAGACTCAGTACTGAAAGGCCACTGTCCTGCAGAGTCCTCTAAAAAAGTTTTACATGTGTATGACTCTGATTGATTCTCTCTGATCTCAGCTGACCATGGCAACACTGTATATCACTCCACTGCAGGTTGTTTCACACTATGTCTCTACAACAACACAAATCTACTCAGCTACTCTCTTGTTTCATACAAATGCAAATTGCAAGTTGAGTCTCAGTTATTGTAGTGAAAAAGTATATATTTTCCTTTTTTGTAGCAGAGTTTCTCTTTTTTTCTCGGGTCAGATTATAGATAAATTCACTATTAATTTAATATAATTCGCAATATTTTGTTTCCATATGTACTGATTTGATGAGTAGCTGGGTGAATATAGCACACAATATCTCAAATAACCGTCTTAAGCCATAAGGAATATAGTGTACATTTTTTGCACATATTACACCCCATATAACATTATCAGTAACTTTAATCACAGAATTACAACTATATTTAAAAATGCAATTTATTCATTCAGTTAAAGTTATTTGCATATGTACCTACAAAAGCGACACAAGCAATAGTATACTGCTCCACTTCTGAAAACCACTGAAATGGTTTAAGTGGCAAACTAGAACAATTCTAAAATTTTATTTTAATACTTAAAATGTATCCTTGTTGGGGAAATACAGTATTTAATGTATTTTTTAAGAGTACGGACGCGATCTGTTCATGCAGTCGGCACACTGGAATTTGATATCAATAACGAAATCTCGTTATTCGTTGTTGTCTGAACGTGTACAATTACAGAGCCGGCTGCATCGTGTTATTTGTTTTTAGCATTGTTTTCCCCCGCTATCCCGCCAGATGTGTTACAGCACAAGCAGTAATGTTACTCACAGCACACACACGCAGTAAGACCCCGCGGCGCTCGCGCTGTCTCTGATCAGATAGCTGCCGTCTCTGCCTGCTTCACTCAGGATCTTTTCCGCTCGCCTCTTACTAATGCTCCCGTGATACTCTGCCAGATCCTCCATTCTGTCTCACTGGCTGTGACAATTACACGCGCGTACACGGACACCACAATAGCCGTAGAGGAAGTCAATGGAAACTCTGAGTGAATCTGATCTAGGATCAGTTGTTCTATTCGTATAGCAAAAAAATACTAAAGAAAGCAATATTACGTTTGTCATCAGTTCGTCATTTTTGCTTAAACGGCATTTTTCTTAAAACTAGCATAATTTCTGATTCTTTATAAGGATTTTCTACATATAGATGAATCGGTTTTATCCAGTGAACTTACCACCATTAACGAGCGTGAGATGCTGCGAGTGATTACTGTGTTCACGCGGGGCGCTGCATTCACGTTATATTGATGCAATCGAGTCGCGCAGACTCATTTTATAATTAATACAAACATTGACACGCTACATTATTGTTAAGTAGAATTGACATTCATTGCACAGCTATAGAATGAATGGTAACATTCCTCTCTGGTATAGTTTAAATCGTATAATACAAAATATGCAACTCATTTAGCAACCTTGAACTACATACTGTGGCTAATTTAAATTCAAACATGAACATACAGTAGACCTGGGCCCTGGAGGATGCAGTACATTGGCTGTTCTATTATAAATAAAAAAATTCACAAGAAACAGCATTGTTCTGGGTCAGCTGTCTCTTACTCCTTCATTGTTAAGCTTTCTTTGCCTCAGGCTGCCCAACCCTTGCTTTAACCGCTCCAACTGTACTGAAAACTGTGAGGAGTCTGTTCGACACCGAGATGAATTCAACACAACACAGCTTCTGCCCCATTTGGCACTCAATTTATGACATTTTTGCGTTTGTCATTTGTGGGGTAAAGACTTCACTCATAAATATGAATTTTGTTACGTTGTGTGACGATTGAGTGTCTTGCTGGATTGCTGGTTGCGAGGAACAATATTCCTAATCAGTTGCAAATGATACCTGAAATTTCAATGCTTACTACATAACTCTTAGCTATTAAAGGGTATTTTTGTCTCTCTCCAACATCTGAGCGTGAGATTCGAGTCTGTCCAACTTCATTCTCAATGCTCTCAACTCCTCTTCGGCTTTTTCCAGCTTTTTTGTATGTAAACATTAAGCAATGTATCCTGCTCATTGTTCACTTTCATCTCTGAAAAAAACAAAAAGATTAAGATGTTAGTGTTAGATTAAGTTGTCTGTTTCTTGGATGTAACCTTTGTGAACATTGTGAAATGTCTAATACCACTCACCAGCCCTTAGAGCAGATTTATCCATGTTGTCTGTTTCCTCTTCAGTCCATACTTTGTCGGTCTGTGAGGTGAAGAAAACAGACTGGAGTTATACAAACTAGAAGACTAAAACATAGTCTTAACGTTTTATTTAACAAATTAACAATTTATTCTATTGGCATCTCTAGAATATGCCAGTGAGAAGTTTTCTTTGAGTCCTTAACTGAGAACTCACCAACCCCTTGTTATGAGTGTCACGTTTAAATCATATAAAATGCTCTGATATCCTTCACATATCTAGTGATAAATATATCAGACAGCATAAATAAATTTCAATCAACCCCCTTTTGAAGGTGCAGTGCGGTCATTTTAAATGAATTAACCTGTAGTCTTACCTCAAACAGCATTAGCTGAACAGATTGGTCTTGAAATGTTGGAGACTGACTCGCAGGTTTTATCCTCACTAAAAATATGATAAATCAAGCATGAATGTATAGTTCTGAAAGTTTTCCTCTTAGGTAAGTGCTATTAAACCCTGCAGCTTAAACTGCATCCGATCTTTGTTCATTTGGACACAGGGCTGATGTATAATATGGATTCCTGAATACTCACCTCCTACTGTGATCTGTTTTGTCGTGTCTCTAGTGATGACCTGACAATAGTAATCTCCAACATCTGACACACTGAACTTATTTAGATGTAAGGACACGTTTCCTCTCTCCAGTACAGGAGTGTCAAGTCTCGCTCTGTCTTTGTAGCTCCTCCCCTCAATCACGTGTCCGTTCTTGTAGATGCAAACGCAGTCTGTCTCCTTAAACCATTTGATCTGCATGGCACTGGCACAGACTTCAGGAGACAAGTGACAGGGAACAGTGATTTCAGACCCCATAGAAATCTGTGCTTCTTGAGCTGTTTGAGGAATAACAAGCTGAAAATGATCTGCAAGGAAAAGAGAGAAAGACGCACTTACGCGCATTAATACTTTCCTTTAACACGAGTAAAACTGACAGAGTGAAAAAGATGTAAGAAAACATACCATTGTTTGTATCACTCGCGCTATAACTCTAATTTAGATGAAAACAAAATAGTTTAAGATATTTTACAACATTGCGAGTTTGTAGCAATGAAACCGCATGAGAAAATTATGCATGAATACTAACGAATAAATTATTGATATTTCAATTATTGAAGTGCCCCTATTATGTATTTTTAAATAACTTTTCTTGTGTAACACCACTCTAAATGAATGAAAACATCCTGAAAGTTCACAGTGTATAAAGTTATTGTCTCTCAAAAGAAAAGAGCTGACTCTAAATCACTGAGGCCCGGTCCACATGAACACGGTTATTTTCAAAGGTCTTTTCCATGTGGCTGTTTATCCAGACGTAAATGCTGCACCAGGTCACTGAACCCGGATATTTTTGAAAATCTCCTGACAACTTTATAAAAATGTCCATGTACGTGTGCACAAGTGATGAAAATAAATCCCTAGCTGTTTCACATTGGCATAGCATATTCCCACCCACGTGTTGTGCCCAGACCTGGGAAAACCTGGTTTTCGCCTTGGTCTAAATGAAAATGCAAATTCATGCTTTATCACTAGGTACTGCTTTTAAAGCATTAAAAGATCAACAAACACTGCTTTAAATGAAATCGACCAATCACTTGAGGAGTTTAAAAATTGTTATAGTTTTACTTAAAAGTTTGGGAGTCATTGAGCAAATAAGGTAAAAATAAATGCATATTCTAAGAAAAAGAAAGCGTTTTGTGACCTTGCATGCATTTCAACCTGTTGTTGGGGACTCCCAAAACAAAATATGAGCCTTTCATAACCCATAATAGGAGCACTTTAATGAGTGAATACTGTGATTAAGATTTTAAAACAATAGTGTGAATGATTGTATGGTCGTACCCCATTATCTGAATCACTGGGCTGTGTAATGTGAAGTGATAATTCTATGATGCAAAAACACATGAAAACTGAAGACACATCACTCAAGTTATGCAAGTTCTATTACATGTATATTTTATGGAGATGCAAATTGTAGTATATTTACAAATTACTGTAGCGATTTTATGTTTAACTTACTGTTGGTTGCCACGCTTCTCTTTTTATTCTAAGATGTAAAAATACAGTGTGTAAGATATATATATATATATATATATATATATATATATATATATATATATATATATATATATATATATATATATATATATATATATATATATATATATATATATATAAATAATTATTATTATTATTATAGAAATACATTACAATAAATCTAAAAATAAATATCAAAAGAGAGCTATTAAAAGGCAGTTTGTCTTTTAATGAATTGTTTCAAATACTGAATTCAAAAGTCCAGGATAATTTACTACTGTAATAATGTGAAGGAAGGGGTTATGCTCTCTTACCTCTTGTAGCACTGATGGAACATTTCCATCTTGGTGTATTGGTGACTGACTCATAGTTTGGACACGGGATTTATCCTCACTACAAAAAACATACTACCCATTATCTTTTGCGAAGTTGTGTTCTTTATATCTGGCCTTATGACCTACGATGATTTCCAAAATGCTTTTGCTATTTCAATTATTTCTCTTTATGTAATTCATACATGACTGCTGGTGGTATTTTTGAGTCTACATCCCATGATACTCATACCAGTGTTTCATATTAATGTTCGAGTGAGAGGTTTTAAGTATATATGAGCATAAATAGGAGGTATGATAAGTTGTTAATATATACACCACTCACCTCTTACTGTTATCCTCTCTCTTCGGTCTTTGCCGCTGACCTGACAATGGTAATTTCCTATATCTGATGGCCTGAAGTTTTTCAGTCGTAAGGACACATTTCCTTCCCTAAGCTTGTGAGTGAACAGACTCGCTCTGTCCTTGAACAAAACCCCTTCTATCACCTGCTTGTCCTTATACACACAAACACAGGCTGTATCGGTAGACCAGCTTATCTCAAGGTCAAGTGCACTGATCTCAGGAGACAGGAAACAAGGAACGATCAAATCAGACCCCAAAGAAACCTCTGGTTCTTCTGATGTACTGGGAACAACAAGCTGAAAGTTCTCTGTGAAGAAAAAAAGAGTAATAATGACTCCAACTTTCACTGACACCAAACAAACTATATAAATACTGTGTATGAATATACAAAAGATTTTTAAACTTACTGTGTCTCAGGTCTTCCTTCTTGGAATCCCAGTTGGGATGAAAGCAAATAAGAAGCGTCATTTAATCTTTATTAAATGATGAATCTTTTTTTATTAATTCATTAATTGATAATGTATTATATTAATGTATACACATACCCCTTTGCTGGCTTTTGTTTGGTTTCCTATCATATGAAACTTGGAATAAATGAAGAGGACCGTTACTAAATACAGAGACCGCCTCTGCATTTAATAACAAATTGTTCAATCTCGTCATTATACATCCCTATCATTGCATTCTTCTACTTTATACTGTTCAGTGCTTTGATACTGATACCTGCGTTGTTAAAAGCACTATATAAATAAAAACGATTGATTGATTGATTGAAGAAAAAAATGGCACTATTTTCAGAAAAGATGTATACATTACACAAATTATGAGAGATGGGTGTAAAATATGTAAATAAATCCAAATCCCAATCCAAAGCAATGCAATGACAAGTAATAAAGATTTACAATAATGCACTTTTAAAGTAGACACATTTACAAAAAGGCACATTTATTTTGACACTTTCTAAATAACAATGCACATTTAAATGATAGCCAATGACTTTGAGGTAGCTTACTTTTGGGTTTCCTTTCAAGGCTGTTATCCTAATTGAGATTAAAAAAAAATGTTTTATTAGTTGAAGTACTCGTAAATCACACACAATAAGCATACATAATAGGTTCTTAAAGTGCACGCATACCCCAGGTAGCTTGTTATCTTTATAGTTTGGATTTGATGACATTTCCTGTAGTGGTAATTCTATAATTAACAGATAAATAAACAATGAAAAAAGCCTCAGAAGTAAAAAAAAATGCATTATCCAAAAATGACATTCTTAGTTCTATGAGGCATGAAAAAATGCATGCCTCTGCTATTAATACAATACTTATTTTAAATGTTATTCCTTTGTTTGTGTTAGTTATACAATAAGTCAGAACATACCATTTCTTTTTTCCTTGTAATCCTAAAAGAGATCAAATCAAACAGTTTGTTTGTTTTTCTTTTCTTTTTTCTTTAAACCAACACTAAATGCAAATAGATGCTATGCATATGTTATTAAAACAGCATAAACCAAAAGAGTAAGTGTAGTCATTATTATATCTCTATATGTATAGCATAGACTTTATTCAGTGCACAGAATATACTAGGCAGACTTGTGTTTTTTAGATTAAGTCACTCTTCAATCACACTCTTCTAGCCTATGCGCTCTTAAAGGTGCTTACAAGGTTTTTCACAGCAATGCCATAGAAGAACCATTTTTGGTTCCACAAACAACCGTTCAAACATCAAACATCTTCGTATCTTTTTATATTCTGAAGAACCTTATTTTACCACAAAGAACCTTTTGTGAAACAAAGTTTCTTCAGATGGTATTTATGGAACCATTTGTACAAAAAGGTTCTTCTATGACATCATGAAGCACCTTTATTTTTAAGCGTGTAGGTTGAAGTCCATTAACAATGATGTGAGAAAAATATAATGGAAGATGATGTGAGCGGTGTTGTAAACAGCTCTGTGCTACGAAAATGGACGATTTGATCAAACTGTTTATTTTTATGTTTATTAAGTAATTTTCCCGACAGGCGTAACTTCTACTCAGGTCTATGTCTCCTTTGGCAAGTCTTGTAGTTGTAGTGTGTTGTCTAAACAATTTCCAGTCTTCAGTGGCGACTTTATCTAAATCTTGTACAACATCTATGCATATGCATTTGAAATGCTGTGGCTATTGAGGCAGGCAACAAAATGTATCAATTTTGTTACTTTTAAATACGTCTTCTGGAAGGAAAACACTAATTATCTTGTTTTTGGTCATAGAGGTTTCTGTCACTATGTTGATCTATTTTGTGCTATACAGTGTGCTATTCACAAAAAAAGAAAAGAAAAAAAGAAAGAAATGTCTTTATCTTACCACTGTAACACGCTTTTCCTTAGAAATGGCAGAGACTACATATGTATTCAAAAACAATATTTAATTAGACACACAATGCTATTTATTGAACTCCATTAGATACATTTATTACTACAGGTATCTTTGGAAATGCACACAACCACACCACTGCTTAGTATTATTATCCTGAGCGCAGTTATGAAGCGCTTACCTTCTTCTGCTACATTTATTATTATCTGCCGTGTTTTGTTTCTGCTGGATACCCGGCACATGTAGACCCCCAGATCGGTCTCTCTGAAGTCCGCCAGTCTTAAGGACACATTCCCTTTCTTCAGGTCATACATAAACAGACTCGCTCTGCCCTCATAGTCAGCTCCCTGTGTCATCTCTCGGTTCTTATAGGCACAAATACAAGACATCCGGCCAAGCCAAGTAATCTCCATATCAACGGCACTGACTGCAGGAGACAAGTGACACGACACGATGAGAGCAGATCCTGAAGTAATCTTAACTCTTTCACCTCTTTCGGGAATAACAAGCTCAAAGTCATCTGTGAGGGAAGAGAGACAAAGAGATTCAAATATCACCTGTGCTGTATTTTGTTTACACACACACACGCACAGTAGTATAACCTTAAATTATAACAACTATATTTATACCATCACAATCCACACAGTCCACATTCGATTAACAGCTGAACAGAACAATCGTGGAAGCAGATGTGAATTATGTGAAGAGAACTTACTGCCACTTCTCGCTGCCATGCTTCTTTAAAACTGAAACAAAACACATCCAGTGAGAGAGAAGAACGATTCAGTCTCACACAAACCACTGGATTAGCAACACTAAAAATACTTATGCAAGCCAAAACAAGTTGCTTTCACTTATGGATGGTTGCAATTGAGATTTCTGTACCTTTCCTGTTCCTCACATATCTATAGCATGCTCAACTATTTGTAAACCATATATGAGTTGAGTTATGATAATACATGCTAGTGCTGTTTTAAAATATGACACCATTTAAAAAAACGGTTTTAATCTTCTTCAAACGGACAAAATAATAACATACAGGTAGGCAGGCAGAACATAAACCACGAATAAACCTCGACGATCGGACAAACGTGAACTCAAACACACAGGACTTAAATATACAACATAATTGACTAAATTAACAAGAAACAGCTGAAGTGATGATACAATGATACAACTAACAGGAACGGAAGGCAGGGCACACAGCACATGGCACAAGACAAAAACAAAAAAAGAGTCCAAAGACGTGACAGCTGGCACCTGGGTAAAAACATTTTTTCCATGAACAGGTAAAACTGGTTTTTAGCACAGCAGTATCAGGGTGTGGTTTAGAGGGAAGGAGCACTCAGTGAGAATATAAAGTTAATGATTTTAATCATGCACACATAAAGGAGTAATACCTCGGGCAGGTAGGCAAACAGGCAGATAAACGAAATTACACATAATATAGACGAGATCGGACAAACAGCTAAAGGGAATAAATACACAAGGTAATTGATTAAATTAACAAGACACAGCTGAAGACAATGATACAATTAACAGGAACGGAAGGTAGGGCACACAAGCTACAAGACAAAAACAACAACACAGTCCACGTGTGTGACAAGCGGGGTGTGTTATTTTGATTGTTACATGAGTTGCGTCTCTCCTCAGTCACATTAACAAGCCACATTAACTAACCATTTTAAAGTAAATGTTAACAGCTAGATTCCACTTTCTGGAGAGTCAGGGGCTTAAATAATCATTTAAAGTGTATACTTTGCAGTGCGCTAATATTAATGTAATGTATAATACTCAAACCTGTTAAAAAAAGAAGTTGGTCTTTTGACCTCAGAATGTCAGATTAGAGAGATCATCTTTGTCAGGTCACTGGTGCAGACCGAATAGAGGAGGTAACACTATCCACCTTTTTCTTCAGGTAAAAATGGGTGCCGCCATTTGTAAATTCGATGTCTCATTTGGGTCCAGCGGTTTTTAGCTGTACAAAACCATTTTTCTGCTTGATACTGAAAATTGGTGTGTCTTATCATAGCAGAGCTTGATATATTACTTACAAATTGTAATCCGTAACTGATACTGATATTACATAACATTTTTAGCCATTAACGTAATCCGTTATTTCACATTTCAGATAACATAATTACATTACTATTAGAATACTTTTTAGATAACATTTGACTTATTTTTCACATTAATTTAAACAGGATGATCTTGTACTATAATGATGTCAAAATGCAAAAACTAAGTAAATATGTTCCATTGATTGTAATCTACAATCTTATAAATTAAACATTATATTACATCAAGGTTTCTCAAACTGGGGTTCGTAAAGTAACTGGCTTTATAATACATGGTTTAACATTGTCCCACAGAGTGATAATTCAAATGAAAATGAATGTGTTCATCAGTAGTTGATGCAATGTAATCATGTCCTGAACGAACAAATACAAATCACAGTTAAAACAAACAGAGAAAGATGTGAACAAGCCCATTCAGCACCGAGAACAGGGCACACACAGAGAGATGCGTCTCAAAGCCCCGAATTTTCGCCCTTTTTTTTTTTGCTCTTGTACAAACAAATAGATTCAAAATCATGTCTAAATACAAAGTCTCAAGTGAAAGTAATCGGTGGAGAAAGAACTATATCATGGCTTTTGTTGTTTTTAGACCAAAAGACAAACATCTTTAATATAAAGACAAATGTCTTTCAGAAGACTACTATTTTTTTTCTGTAAAGTACACAGAAAAAAATAGGCATACAAAAAAATATGCATACAATTGATCTAATGATCGTGTGAATTGATAGTGATAGTGAAGTTTTAATTTGTACAAATTAACCACCTCGTAAAACATGTATGAATTGCCAATATTTCTTTTAGCTGTAAATTATTCTTTTGCATAGTTTATATGTGTGTGTGTGTGTGTGTGTGTGTGTGTGTGTGTGTGTGTGTTGTAGCTTGATGCTTAAATCTGACCAAAAAAATTATTAGTCAAGAAAATTAAAAAGGGAAATATATAGAAAGAGCATGTACATCACAGTCACCTGTTTCTGTGATAAACGCTCAGAGATGCTCACCTCTACTGAACCTAGCTGCCTGACTGATCCCTATCCTCACACCTAACCCTAGCCACTGGTGACTGTGGGGAGTCAGAATTCAAGACACCAGAAAGAATGTAAATTAGTTGTCAAATGAAAAAAAAAAAAATTTCATTATTGAATACTTAGAAATAAATGAGCATTTATTAAGCTGTTTTTAGTTTGTGAAACATTACAAATATACATTAAGTGCACTGTAATTACACCTCATCATCATGATTACACGCCTTATTTAATGTATGTATAACATTTTTGTGTTAAAAAAATGTGGGGAAAAAATGTTATGTAGCTATTAAAAGAGTTTGTTTTGTCTTTGTCCAACCACTGAGGTTCTGTCCAAGTCAATTCTCTCATCTCCAACTGAAAGAACCTTCTCTGTAAGCCCTGATCAACATTTGTTGAAGCTCATGCATATCGTTCACTTGCATTTCTAAAGAAGAAATAATAATGTGTTACGATTATTGACATATTATATAATAGACATTCCTGTATTGGATAGAATTGCTTTCATACACGTAGTAAAATTACATTACATTAATAACACTCACCTGACATTAGAGCTGATTCGTTCATTTTGTTTGTTTCTTCTTCAGTCCATATTTTGTCTATCTGCAAATGAAAGAAAATAGCATGAATTAAGTTATACAAACTAGATATGAAAACATGCTAAATTATTTTTTACATAATACTTTAAATACATTTCATGCAATAATTAAGCATTTCATACTACTGTATTTATTTTAAAAATCATTCTACTTTTTAAAAAAACAAACAGACATTTCAGAAGAAAAAGTTTTTTTAAAACACTAAATGCTTGTTATGCGTGTCAGGTTTAAACTGTGTAAATGAACTGACATCCCTGCCTTCTCTGGTAATATTTAGACCAAACAACATAAATAAATTTCAGTAAAAACACTTTTGAAGGTGCAGTGCGGTCATTTTAAATGAATTAACCTGTAGTCTTACCTCAAACAGCATTAGCTGAACAGATTGGTCTTGAAATGTTGGAGACTGACTCGCAGGTTTTATCCTCACTAAAAATATGATAAATCAAGCATGAATGTATAGTTCTGAAAGTTTTCCTCTTAGGTAAGTGCTATTAAACCCTGCAGCTTAAACTGCATCCGATCTTTGTTCATTTGGACACAGGGCTGATGTATAATATGGATTCCTGAATACTCACCTCCTACTGTGATCTGTTTTGTCGTGGTTCTAGTGATGACCTGACAATAGTAATCTCCAACATCTGACACACTGAACTTATTTAGATGTAAGGACACGTTTCCTCTCTCCAGTACAGGAGTGTCAAGTCTCGCTCTGTCTTTGTAGCTCCTCCCCTCAATCACGTGTCCGTTCTTGTAGATGCAAACGCAGTCTGTCTCCTTAAACCATTTGATCTGCATGGCACTGGCACAGACTTCAGGAGACAAGTGACAGGGAACAGTGATTTCAGACCCCATAGAAATCTGTGCTTCTTGAGCTGTTTGAGGAATAACAAGCTGAAAATGATCTGCAAGGAAAAGAGAGAAAGACGACTTACGGCGCATTAATGCTCTCACCTTTACCTACACAAGCAGTGGTAGAACAAAAATATTGGAATGAGTAAAACTGATGAAGTGTTAATGATTTATGAAAACTTACCAGAGACGCTTCTGCTGTAATTCTAATTTAATGAAAACAAACACAAGTGAATAGATTTTAGACTTAACCAAGCATTCTTTTTACAGTGCGTCAGGAGTCAGTATGACAGTGTAGCAATATACAGCACAATAACATTTTATGAATACTGGCGAACATTTGATTTATTCATGCTTCATTTATTAAGCAATGAATAATGTACAAACCTAAATAATACAATGTATTCAAAAAAATGTGTCAGTTCATGGACATATTAATGTGCACACATACCCCATGTTGTTTTTCATCTGAATCACTGTGATGTGAAGCACACCTTGATAATTCTAAAATGTATGAATTATAAAAACACATAATGAAAAAGAACACTCACAGAATTGCTTTTGTGTAGTGAGAATCATTCTTCTCAAAGAAAGTCCAAACATTTACAAGGTAGATCATTTAAGACAACTTACTTTTGTTTGGTTCGCTTTGGTTGGCGTTTTTATCCTAATAGACATAAATTGGTTGGTTTACAACTCTATTTACAGTCGAACATAATGCAACCCAAGTATTGGGTGGCTATTACATTAAGCAAATGCTAATTTATAATTTTGCTAATTTTAATAAGCAAAAAGAAGATCTGCAGGAAGGTGTCAATTATTGATAAGTTTATATTAATTTTGTGAAAGCGTGGTATTATATGGATAATTTACTATGGATAATGTGAAAGTAAAAGTTATGCTCTCTTACCTCATTTCCATCTGGAAATGTTGGTGACTGACTCATAGACTGGACACTAGGATTTATCCTCACTAAGAAAAACATTACTCAAGTGTGAATAGGTTTTTATCGAAACTAAGATAAGTAGCACAAATACAACACTACTTGTTTGTAGCACGCCAAAAGACATGCTGTAAATATCCACTAGGTTTTTGTTATGAAAAGGTTTATGCAATCCTATTTAACCATCAAAAATATTCTAATATTCAAATCTTATCTGAGGATTTTGAGCATTTGTTAGTGTTTGCCTTGCAAAATTCATACATAATCATACATAGCTTACTATTCATGTAGAATATTCTGAATGACTATTTTATATAGTCCCTATAGGATGAACAATTCATTTTTTATAAAGTATTAAAACTTGAATGTTGAATGTCTAAGGGAAACAGACTGGATAAGGATAGATTGGATAAGACATGTTTACTGATCGCACACTGATATACGGACCTAACATACCCCTAACATTCTGTTTCAGTTCACATTCAGTCTGACATTATTAATGAGTTCTGAGCTCATGTCGATGACCACTCACCTCTTACTGTTATCCTCTCTCTTCGGTCTTTGCCGCTGACCTGACAATGGTAATTTCCTATATCTGATGGCCTGAAGTTTTTCAGTCGTAAGGACACATTTCCTTCCCTAAGCTTGTGAGTGAACAGACTCGCTCTGTCCTTGAACAAAACCCCTTCTATCACCTGCTTGTCCTTATACACACAAACACAGGCTGTATCGGTAGACCAGCTTATCTCAAAGGTCAAGCGCACTGATCTCAGGAGACAGGAAACAAGAAACGATCAAATCAGACCCCAAAGAAACCTCTGGTTCTTCTGATGTACTGGGAACAACAAGCTGAAAGTTCTCTGTGAAGAAAAAGAGTAATAATGACTCCAACTTTCACTGACACCAAACAAACTATATAAATACTGTGTATGAATATACAAAAGATTTTTAAACTTACTGTGTCTCAGGTCTTCCTTCTTGGAATCCCAGTTGGGATGAAAGCAAATAAGAAGCATCATTTAATCTTTATTAAATGATGAATTTTTTTTTATTATTAATTCATTAATTGATAATGTATTATATTAATGTATACACATACCCCTTGCTGGCTTTTGTTTGGTTTCCTATCATACGAAACTTGGAATAAATGAAGAGGACCGTTACTAAATACAGAGACCGGCTCTGCGTTTAATAACAAATTGTTCAATCTCGTCATTATACATCCCTATCATTGCATTCTTCTACTTTATACTGTTCAGTGCTTTGATACTGATACCTGCGTTGTTAAAAGCACTATATAAATAAAAACGATTGATTGATTGATTGAAGAAAAAAATGGCACTATTTTCAGAAAAGATGTATACATTACACAAATTATGAGAGATGGGTGTAAAATATGTAAATAAATCCAAATCCCAATCCAAAGCAATGCAATGACAAGTAATAAAGATTTACAATAATGCACTTTTAAAGTAGACACATTTACAAAAAGGCACATTTATTTTGACACTTTCTAAATAACAATGCACATTTAAATGATAGCCAATGACTTTGAGGTAGCTTACTTTTGGGTTTCCTTTCAAGGCTGTTATCCTAATTGAGATTAAAAAAAAATGTTTTATTAGTTGAAGTACTCGTAAATCACACACAATAAGCATACATAATAGGTTCTTAAAGTGCACGCATACCCCAGGTAGCTTGTTATCTTTATAGTTTGGATTTGATGACATTTCCTGTAGTGGTAATTCTATAATTAACAGATAAATAAACAATGAACAAAAGCCTCAGAAGTAAAAAAATGCATTATCCAAAATGACATTCTTAGTTCTATGAGGCATGAAAAATCCATGCCTCTGCTATTAATACAATTATTATTTTAAATGTTATTCCTTTTTTGTGTTAGTTATACAATAAGTCAGAACATACCATTTCTTTTTCCTTGTAATCCTAAAAGAGATCAAATCAAACAGTTTGTTTGTTTTTCTTTTCTTTTTCTTTAAACCAACACTAAATGCAAATAGATGCTATGCATATGTTATTAAAACAGCATAAACCAAAAGAGTAAGTGTAGTCATTATTATATCTCTATATGTATAGCATAGACTTTATTCAGTGCACAGAATATACTAGGCAGACTTGTGTTTTTTAGATTAAGTCACTCTTCAATCACACTCTTCTAGCCTATGCGCTCTTAAAGGTGCTTACAAGGTTTTTCACAGCAATGCCATAGAAGAACCATTTTTGGTTCCACAAACAACCGTTCAAACATCTCCTTCTTATCTTTTTATATTCTGAAGAACCTTATTTTACCACAAAGAACCTTTTGTGAAACAAAGTTTCTTCAGATGGTATTTATGGAACCATTTGTACAAAAAGGTTCTTCTATGACATCGCGAAGCACCTTTATTTTTAAGCGTGTAGGGTGAAGTCCATTAACAATGATGTGAGAAAAATATAATGGAAGATGATGTGAGCGGTGTTGTAAACAGCTCTGTGCTACGAAAATGGACGATTTGATCAAACTGTTTATTTTTATGTTTATTAAGTAATTTTCCCGACAGGCGTAACTTCTACTCAGGTCTATGTCTCCTTTGGCAAGTCTTGTAGTTGTAGTGTGTTGTCTAAACAATTTCCAGTCTTCAGTGGCGACTTTATCTAAATCTTGTACAACATCTATGCATATGCATTTGAAATGCTGTGGCTATTGAGGCAGGCAACAAAATGTATCAATTTTGTTACTTTTAAATACGTCTTCTGGAAGGAAAACACTAATTATCTTGTTTTTGGTCATAGAGGTTTCTGTCACTATGTTGATCTATTTTGTGCTATACAGTGTGCTATTCACAAAAAAAGAAAAGAAAAAAAGAAAGAAATGTCTTTATCTTACCACTGTAACACGCTTTTCCTTAGAAATGGCAGAGACTACATATGTATTCAAAAACAATATTTAATTAGACACACAATGCTATTTATTGAACTCCATTAGATACATTTATTACTACAGGTATCTTTGGAAATGCACACAACCACACCACTGCTTAGTATTATTATCCTGAGCGCAGTTATGAAGCGCTTACCTTCTTCTGCTACATTTATTATTATCTGCCGTGTTTTGTTTCTGCTGGATACCCGGCACATGTAGACCCCCAGATCGGCTCTCTGAAGTCCGCCAGTCTTAAGGACACATTCCCTTTCTTCAGGTCATACATAAACAGACTCGCTCTGCCTCGTAGTCAGCTCCCTGTGTCATCTCTCGGTTCTTATAGGCACAAATACAAGACATCCGGCCAAGCCAAGTAATCTCCATATCAACGGCACTGACTGCAGGAGACAAGTGACACGACACGATGAGAGCAGATCCTGAAGTAATCTTAACTCTTTCACCTCTTTCGGGAATAACAAGCTCAAAGTCATCTGTGAGGGAAGAGAGACAAAGAGATTCAAATATCACCTGTGCTGTATTTTGTTTACACACACACACGCACAGTAGTATAACCTTAAATTATAACAACTATATTTATACCATCACAATCGACACAGTCCACATTCGATTAACAGCTGAACAGAACAATCGTGGAAGCAGATGTGAATTATGTGAAGAGAACTTACTGCCACTTCTCGCTGCCATGCTTCTTTAAAACTGAAACAAAACACATCCAGTGAGAGAGAAGAACGATTCAGTCTCACACAAACCACTGGATTAGCAACACTAAAAATACTTATGCAAGCCAAAACAAGTTGCTTTCACTTATGGATGGTTGCAATTGAGATTTCTGTACCTTTCCTGTTCCTCACATATCTATAGCATGCTCAACTATTTGTAAACCATATATGAGTTGAGTTATGATAATACATGCTAGTGCTGTTTTAAAATATGACACCATTTAAAAAACGGTTTTAATCTTCTTCAAACGGACAAAATAATAACATACAGGTAGGCAGGCAGAACATAAACCACGAATAAACCTCGACGATCGGACAAACGTGAACTCAAACACACAGGACTTAAATATACAACATAATTGACTAAATTAACAAGAAACAGCTGAAGTGATGATACAATGATACAACTAACAGGAACGGAAGGCAGGGCACACAGCACATGGCACAAGACAAAAACAAAAAAGAGTCCAAAGACGTGACAGCTGGCACCTGGGTAAAAACATTTTTTCCATGAACAGGTAAAACTGGTTTTTTAGCACAGCAGTATCAGGGTGTGGTTTAGAGGGAAGGAGCACTCAGTGAGAATATAAAGTTAATGATTTTAATCATGCACACATAAAGGAGTAATACTCGGGCAGGTAGGCAAACAGGCAGATAAACGAAATTACACATAATATAGATTTAGATCGGACAAACAGCTAAAGGGAATAAATACACAAGGTAATTGATTAAATTAACAAGACACAGCTGAAGACAATGATACAATTAACAGGAACGGAAGGTAGGGCACACAAGCTACAAGACAAAAACAACAACACAGTCCACGTGTGTGACAAGCGGGTGTGTTATTTTGATTGTTACATGAGTTGCGTCTCTCCTCAGTCACATTAACAAGCCACATTAACTAACCATTTTAAAGTAAATGTTAACAGCTAGATTCCACTTTCTGGAGAGTCAGGGGCTTAAATAATCATTTAAAGTGTATACTTTGCAGTGCGCTAATATTAATGTAATGTATAATACTCAAACCTGTTAAAAAGAAGTTGGTCTTTTGACCTCAGAATGTCAGATTAGAGAGATCATCTTTGTCAGGTCACTGGTGCAGACCGAATAGAGGAGGTAACACTATCCACCTTTTTCTTCAGGTAAAAATGGGTGCCGCCATTTGTAAATCTGATGTCTCATTTGGGTCCAGCGGTTTTTAGCTGTACAAAACCATTTTTCTGCTTGATACTGAAAATTGGTGTGTCTTATCATAGCAGAGCTTGATATATTACTTACAAATTGTAATCCGTAACTGATACTGATATTACATAACATTTTTAGCCATTAACGTAATCCGTTACATTTCACATTTCAGATAACATAATTACATTACTATTAGAATACTTTTAGATAACATTTGACTTATTTTTCACATTAATTTAAACAGGATGATCTTGTACTATAATGATGTCAAAAATGCAAAAACTAAGTAAATATGTTCCATTGATTGTAATCTACAATCTTATAAATTAAACATTATATTACATCAAGGTTTCTCAAACTGGGGTTCGTAAAGTAACTGGCTTTATAATACATGGTTTAACATTGTCCCACAGAGTGATAATTCAAATGAAAATGAATGTGTTCATCAGTAGTTGATGCAATGTAATCATGTCCTGAACGAACAAATACAAATCACAGTTAAAACAAACAGAGAAAGATGTGAACAAGCCCATTCAGCACCGAGAACAGGGCACACACAGAGAGATGCGTCTCAAAGCCCGAATTTTCGCGCCTTTTTTTTTTTGCTCTTGTACAAACAAATAGATTCAAAATCATGTCTAAATACAAAGTCTCAAGTGAAAGTAATCGGTGGAGAAAGAACTATATCATGGCTTTTGTTGTTTTTAGACCAAAAGACAAACATCTTTAATATAAAGACAAATGTCTTTCAGAAGACTACTATTTTTTTTCTGTAAAGTACACAGAAAAAAATAGGCATACAAAAAAATATGCACAATTGATCTAATGATCGTGTGAATTGATAGTGATAGTGAAGTTTTAATTTGTACAAATTAACCACCTGTAAAACATGTATGAATTGCCAATATTTCTTTTTAGCTGTAAATTATTCTTTTTGCATAGTTTATATGTGTGTGTGTGTGTGTGTGTGTGTGTGTGTGTGTGTGTGTGTTGTAGCTTGATGCTTAAATCTGACCAAAAAAATTATTAGTCAAGAAAATTAAAAGGGAAATATATAGAAAGAGCATGTACATCACAGTCACCTGTTTCTGTGATAAACGCTCAGAGATGCTCACCTCTACTGAACCTAGCTGCCTGACTGATCCCTATCCTCACACCTAACCCTAGCCACTGGTGACTGTGGGGAGTCAGAATTCAAGACACCAGAAAGAATGTAAATTAGTTGTCAAATGAAAAAAAAAAATTTCATTATTGAATACTTAGAAATAAATGAGCATTTATTAAGCTGTTTTTAGTTTGTGAAACATTACAAATATACATTAAGTGCACTGTAATTACACCTCATCATCATGATTACACGCCTTATTTAATGTATGTATAACATTTTTGTGTTAAAAAAATGTGGGGGGAAAAAATGTTATGTAGCTTTTAAAAAGAGTTTGTTTTGTCTTTGTCCAACCACTGAGGTTCTGTCCAAGTCAATTCTCTCATCTCCAACTGAAAGAACCTTCTCTGTAAGCCCTGATCAACATTTGTTGAAGCTCATGCATATCGTTCACTTGCATTTCTAAAGAAGAAATAATAATGTGTTACGATTATTGACATATTATATAATAGACATTCCTGTATTGGATAGAATTGCTTTCATACACGTAGTAAAATTACATTACATTAATAACACTCACCTGACATTAGAGCTGATTCGTTCATTTTGTTTGTTTCTTCTTCAGTCCATATTTTGTCTATCTGCAAATGAAAGAAAATAGCATGAATTAAGTTATACAAACTAGATATGAAAACATGCTAAATTATTTTTTTACATAATACTTTAAATACATTTCATGCAATAATTAAGCATTTCATACTACTGTATTTATTTTAAAAAAATCATTCTACTTTTTAAAAAAACAAACAGACATTTCAGAAGAAAAAGTTTTTTTAAAACACTAAATGCTTGTTATGCGTGTCAGGTTTAAACTGTGTAAATGAACTGACATCCCTGCCTTCTCTGGTAATATTTAGACCAAACAACATAAATAAATTTCAGTAAAAACACTTTTGAAGGTGCAGTGCGGTCATTTTAAATGAATTAACCTGTAGTCTTACCTCAAACAGCATTAGCTGAACAGATTGGCCTTGAAATGTTGGAGACTGACTCGCAGGTTTTATCCTCACTAAAAATATGATAAATCAAGCATGAATGTATAGTTCTGAAAGTTTTCCTCTTAGGTAAGTGCTATTAAACCCTGCAGCTTAAACTGCATCCGATCTTTGTTCATTTGGACACAGGGCTGATGTATAATATGGATTCCTGAATACTCACCTCCTACTGTGATCTGTTTTGTCGTGTCTCTAGTGATGACCTGACAATAGTAATCTCCAACATCTGACACACTGAACTTATTTAGATGTAAGGACACGTTTCCTCTCTCCAGTACAGGAGTGTCAAGTCTCGCTCTGTCTTTGTAGCTCCTCCTTAATCACGTGTCCGTTCTTGTAGATGCAAACGCAGTCTGTCTCCTTAAACCATTTGATCTGCATGGCACTGGCACAGACTTCAGGAGACAAGTGACAGGGAACAGTGATTTCAGACCCCATAGAAATCTGTGCTTCTTGAGCTGTTTGAGGAATAACAAGCTGAAAATGATCTGCAAGGAAAGAGAGAAAGACGCACTTACGCGCATTAATGCTCTCACCTTTACCTACACAAGCAGTGGTAGAACAAAAATATTGGAATGAGTAAAACTGATGAAGTGTTAATGATTTATGAAAACTTACCAGAGACGCTTCTGCTGTAATTCTAATTTAATGAAAACAAACACAAGTGAATAGATTTTAGACTTAACCAAGCATTCTTTTTACAGTGCGCCAGAGTCAGTATGACAGTGTAGCAATATACAGCACAATAACATTTTATGAATACTGGCGAACATTTGATTTATTCATGCTTCATTTATTAAGCAATGAATAATGTACAAACCTAAATAATACAATGTATTCAAAAAAATGTGTCAGTTCATGGACATATTAATGTGCACACATACCCCATGTTGTTTTTCATCTGAATCACTGTGATGTGAAGCACACCTTGATAATTCTAAAATGTATGAATTATAAAAACACATAATGAAAAAAAGAACACTCACAGAATTGCTTTTGTGTAGTGAGAATCATTCTTCTCAAAGAAAGTCCAAACATTTACAAGGTAGATCATTTAAGACAACTTACTTTTTGTTTGGTTCGCTTTGGTTGGCGTTTTTATCCTAATAGACATAAATTGGTTGGTTTACAACTCTATTTACAGTCGAACATAATGCAACCCAAGTATTGGGTGGCTATTACATTAAGCAAATGCTAATTTATAATTTAGCTAATTTTAATAAGCAAAAAAAGAAGATCTGCAGGAAGGTGTCAATTATTGATGTTTATATTAATTTTGTGAAAGCGTGGTATTATATGGATAATTTACTATGGATAATGTGAAAGTAAAAGTTATGCTCTTCTTACCTCATTTCCATCTGGAAATGTTGGTGACTGACTCATAGACTGGACACTAGGATTTATCCTCACTAAGAAAAACATTACTCAAGTGTGAATAGGGTTTTATCGAAACTAAGATAAGTAGCACAAATACAACACTACTTGTTTGTAGCACGCCAAAAGACATGCTGTAAATATCCACTAGGTTTTTGTTATGAAAAAGGTTTATGCAATCCTATTTAACCATCAAAAATATTCTAATATTCAAATCTTATCTGAGGATTTTGAGCATTTGTTAGTGTTTGCCTTGCAAAATTCATACATAATCATACATAGCTTACTATTCATGTAGAATATTCTGAATGACTATTTTATATAGTCCCTATAGGATGAACAATTCATTTTTTATAAAGTATTAAAACTTGAATGTTGAATGTCTAAGGGAAACAGACTGGATAAGGATAGATTGGATAAGACATGTTTACTGATCGCACACTAATATACGGACCTAACATACCCCTAACATTCTGTTTCAGTTCACATTCAGTCTGACATTATTAATGAGTTCTGAGCTCATGTCGATGACCACTCACCTCTTACTGTTATCCTCTCTCTTCGGTCTTTGCCGCTGACCTGACAATGGTAATTTCCTATATCTGATGGCCTGAAGTTTTTCAGTCGTAAGGACACATTTCCTTCCCTAAGCTTGTGAGTGAACAGACTCGCTCTGTCCTTGAACAAAACCCTTCTATCACCTGCTTGTCCTTATACACACAAACACAGGCTGTATCGGTAGACCAGCTTATCTCAAGGTCAAGCGCACTGATCTCAGGAGACAGGAAACAAGGAACGATCAAATCAGACCCCAAAGAAACCTCTGGTTCTTCTGATGTACTGGGAACAACAAGCTGAAAGTTCTCTGTGAAGAAAAGAGAGAAAACACACATTTATACTTCCATCCTCAAAAAGTAAAGTTCTATGGTGGAACAATCAAGTGTTTGGGTTTTTTTTTTACTTACTGTCTAAGACCTCCATCTATGAGGTGAAAGCAAATGCAAAACTTTTGTTATTTTATGATGTAATATTAAAAGTGTTTATTGAGTGATAAATATTTTATTTATGTACTGTTCATTTATTCATAAAATCACACAACATATGTATGTGTGCACATACCCCGTGCTGGCTCTCGTTTGGTTTATTGTGATATGAAGTTCGGCTCAAAAATCTATAAAGCACACATCTCACAAGGTTCACACATCACACAGATTATAAGAGATGTGTGTAAAATGTTCTTATTCGTATATATAGAGAACAATATAATAACGCTAATATAGAAATGCACACTAATCTGCTTTTAAAGTAGACATATTATAACCCACATACACACAACCCATATATTTTCTATCTATAAATTTGGCATCAAACAATGCAAACACCACATCACAAAATTGTTTTAAAAAATAATGCATATTCAGATAAATGCAGATAAAGTTTAAGGTGACTTTAAAGAAACTTACCCTTGCTTTTGGTTTCCTTGCTATTATCCTAATTGAGATTACAACAAATGTATTTTGATTTATTTTATTAGGTGTATATATATATATATATATATATATATATATATATATATATATATATATATATATATATATATATATATATATATATATATATATATATGTGTGTGTGTGTGTGTGTGTGTGTGTGTGTGTGTGTGATTATAGGTTATTAAAATGCACACATACCCCAGACTGCTTGTTTGGATGGCTTGGGTCTAATTTGATGTACTGTGATGATAATTCTATAACAAACAGAAAAACAAACAATTTAAAAATATACTTTTATTACATTATTATTACATTAAACTGTTAATACAAATGAAGATTTAAAATGTTTATTTTTTAGTGTATGATGCAAAAAGTCAATGATTTCACTTATCGTCATCTGCTTCTCTCTTGTAATCCTAAATGAGATAAAAACAACTAGGATATTTTTCTTTAGCCTCTGCCTAAATATAACATTATATCTTGTTTACATTTATTGCAAACAGTTATAGATAATACAGCAGAAACATTCAATAAAAAGAATTTACATATGCTATTTGTAAGTTAAAACATCATCTGAAAATAGTATTTTACAAAAATAATTAATGAATTAATTAAGATAATAAAATAAAATAGTAAAAATAATAATAATAGTAAATAAAGATAATGTCAAGGATCATATCAATGGGGTCAATGATTTGTCTATCACTATTTAAATGACAGCTCCACTACAACAAACCTTCAGAGATGAATGCAAAATCTTACTGAATAATAATCCACACATCTGATTTGTGATGAAGCCTGAAATTTCTCATCATATTTGATCGCTTAACCAGAGGAGATCTTTATAACTGTCCAACGTTGAACAAAGTTACTGAACTGAATTGAATCAACATGAACTAAATCAAGGTGAATAATGAATCTTGAGCTTCTTATTGCTTAAAATGTTTTTTATTATTAATTGAACTTATTCTTGTTAAATCTAATTTATTCTTATTAAACTAAAGGTAATTAACCCTGTGCTTATGGGAGCTGAATAATAGCACTATTGTATTGTTAGTGCTGCTTTACCCCAGAATTTAAATTTGTCTCATATTCGTCCAAAAGTAGGCATCACTAATTCCATTTAATTCTGTGACTGCTTTGATGTCTCTGTTGTATAAGTGTTATATAAATAAAGATGACTTGATGTTCATGCGTACCTTATGCTGATCATTCCCTGAAGCACTGGGATATGAGGAGCGGATTGATAATTCTTTATTGCAGAAAAAAAGTAACCTTTACAAACAGGATCATGCATAGATTTTATGACTGGTGTATAATGTAGTATAGATTATGACAGAATTAGCATGTTTTATCTGTGCCTAAAAACCTGGCATACTGCAAAACAACAACAGCATAGCTTATTATAGATGTGTTTGCTCTTGAGAAATGAAGCATAAATGTTGGTGTTAAGAGAAATATTTCTCAATAGTAACAACTTACGGTACATTGCCTCTTTAATCTTGTAGTCCTAATTGAGATGGGCAAAAAAAAGTGAGAGGATGTTATGACATAACAGTGACATTGTGTATATTCACATTGTGTGTCTTGGTCAAAGGTAATTACATTATTAGTTAATTTGGTTCATTATATTTGTTCAGCATTGTAAGCTGGCTTTCAAGAAAACTGAACAAAATGCCTCAAATTGATGCAAACAGATTTAGATGAAAAGTGATGGTGAAGTTTATTTGTACTGTAAAATATATTTATAACTACAGCGTGTGTTACTGTGCACACAAACCTCAAGCTGACTGCCTGAATCAACGTGACGCTCTGACAACTCTAGAAAGCAGAAATACATTTGTTTCTTCTCAAATAAATTCTAAATTAGGCACACAGATAACAATTATCAATCTTTTAATAAATCCAGCGACCACATGTATACATCGACGTAGCTGACCAGACGAAAACCACTGAACAGGAAGGAACTTATAAAGGAGAGAAAATTAGATAATTAACGACACACATCTGAACACAATGATATAATCACGGGAGACAGATGAAGTCATAAAGAGCAAACAAACACAAAACATTCCAGGGGTGGGACATCGATTATATATTTTTTTCTTTTGTTCGCTGAATATAAAATTTGAAAGAACAACATTTATTTGGATTAATACAAATCTTTCAGAACATTATAAACATGTTTACTGTTCATTTTGATCAATTTAATACATCCTTTCTGAATAAAAGTACAGTAGAAAATGTCACTGACACTTCTGTCTCACTTCTGTTTGTGTTTATTTTATGAGAATGACAAAGAGTTTTAGGACAACTTACTGTTGCTTGTTTCATCCATTTGGTAATTCTAATTAGGAAAAAGAATTTATTTCAGTTTGTCTGGACAAACATAACACAAGGATTTATTTACAATGATTCCTCATAAATCACAAAACAAAGCCTACTAAATTTCTTGATACATTGACATGTACGTATTTAGCACACAATGATTCTGTTGACAGCCTTATTTTATAAAAAAAAAATTGCTATTTCCTCAACAATGGTTGATGTTTATGGGGTAGATCTTTGATAGTTTTCCAAATATTTTATATGTGTGCCATATAAAATAATTAAGTTTGTTAATATTTCATAGTCATAGTCCTGTTCCACATGAACATACCATGTACTTATTATAGTAATTACAATAACTAAATAATAACTAGCTACTAACTACGTAAACGCAACTGAGACATTACCTTATATTACCAGTACCTTTTACCAGTACAAAATAATGTGCAACCAATATTTTTTTTATTCGAGACTTCTAAAGTACCACAATCCTACAGTACAGTACAGAAATACCTTTTGGTTATAGGGATTGGTTTTGCCAGTTTAATCTTGGTTCCTCTGTGGTCTTCAACTTCATCATCTCAGTAAGCTTTTTACACCCACAGTTTCCAAGGCCTTGTTTTATAATTACTTTTTTTTCTTATTTTGAATAATAATGTTGGTAGTATCTTGTTGTGGCTGTTTGCAGCTGTAGTGTATTGTCTTCCAGTATTGGATAATGATTAATGTACACAGGTTTACTGTATGCCTACTTTGACAGTTGTAATTAGTTTGAGGCTTATTTCCTGCTTCAAGACCAGTGCTACTAGTTTCATGTCCTATGAGTTTTTGTTCTTCATAATTTAAGTACATTTTGTATGTACATGCCTATATATTGACTTTGTATTTCATGCACAACATGTTGTATGTAATTCTTAGAAAGACTTATAGGTGCTGTCTTACCACTGTAAACAACTGCTGGTCTTCGAAGATAGCAGATACTGCATATGTCAACCAAGAAAAGTGTTAATTGGATTTAAGGCATGTTATCACTCACCCTAGTCTTACGACTGAGTGTACATCATGCTTGTGCAACCATCCCATCCTGAGCACAGTTATGAAGCGCTTACCTTCTTCTGCGACATTTACTGTTATCTGCTGTGTTTCATTTTTACTGGATACCCGGCACATGTAGACCCCCAGATCGGTCTCTCTGAAGTCCGCCAGTCTTAAGGACACATTCCCTTTCTTCAGGTCATACATAAACAGACTCGCTCTGCCCTTATAGTCAGCTCCCTGTGTCATCTCTCGGTTCTTATAGGCACAAATACAAGACATCCGGCCAAGCCAAGTAATCTCCATATCAACGGCACTGACTGCAGGAGACAAGTGACACGACACGATGAGAGCAGATCCTGAAGTAATCTTAACTCTTTCACCTCTTTCAGGAATAACAAGCTCAAAGTCATCTGTGAGGGAAGAGAGACATGAATCAGATACAACCTGCACTGTGATTTTGCTTCAAAGTCTTATTCCCACAATTCAGTCTTTTAAGTAATTTAATTATTTGCTTTTCCATGGTTCTTCTTGGTTTTTCCATGGTTCCTCCATCTATAAAGGTAGCGGCCATCTCGAAAGTATAACATTGTTACTGCTGAAGTACCAAACATTTCATAATGTCATATGAATGCAGTCAGACAACACATAAAGATACACAAGTCGCCTAAAACATTATAAGCTAAAAGCCGGTTAATATAAAATACAAACATATATGAAGATTCAGACACTACCAAAAGGTACTCAACCAACTGAGAGGATACCTAAATGTATACCTATACATAAATGCAGCAACATTAAAATGTTTACTTTTTTTAACCAATCACAATCTATGAGTACTATCTACTAATCTATGACTCCCCCAGCACCCCCAACACACCCCCACCAACAGTTAGTTTAGTTAACAGCTGAACCAAGTAATCAGAGTAATATTTGAACTTACTGCCACTTTTCGCTGCCATGCTTCTTCTCTAAAACAGGAAGAGAAAACATTCAGTGAGAGAGTAGAATGATTTCCGTCCCACACAAGCCACTGGCTTGAAAACATTGAAAAAAACCACTTCTTTTTATTCAAGCCAACACAGTTGTTGCAAACTTTCTTTCTTTTTAATCCCCAAATCACGCTGTACACAAAAACACATTTTTGAATTTCAGCTCAAGCTCATGTGACCTTAAGAAATAGAGAATTGTAGATAAATTGTAGATAGCATAATTTAGAATATTACAAGAAGCAATATTTGGGTATTGTGTGCTGACTGTAAAATGACATTTAAGACAGTATGCTACTCATCTGATGTACAGCTTTTTTTTATACTATATAAGGGAAGTAAAAATATTTGGACAGTCTCAGAAAGCTGTGTGCTGTAAAATAGTTTTAAACTAATTTTGAACTACATGAACATATTTTTAGTAGACTAAGTAAAGAAAGAAAGAAAAATTAAATATAAGCTTTAAAATGTGCTTTTGGCCCGTCTCATCATCATTAATATGTAAGCAAGTGAAAGTGAAACCAAACTGTGCCTTTACCGCATGTTTACCGCAAAAGGCAGTTTTGCCAAACTCCGAGCATACTCTGGGAACAATCAACTGTAATTTATAAGAATTTCTAGTATTATAATTACAAGTAAAATATGATAAAACATTACAAATATAAGATACAAAGTGTACAGTAATGTGAAAGTGAAGATGTATTTGTCACAAATTATATTGCAGCATGATATAAACTATCCAACTTCTTCATGTATATAAACCACATCATCATAGTCCAACAACTTCAATAATTATTATTTTTATTTATTTATTATTTGCTTCAAGAGAAAAGCACTTCTTAATATGAAAATAAATCCAAATTTACGTTTGAGGTTTTTTAAAAGATAATAAGACTGGATTAACCCCCTTAAACCCCCTATATACCTGTGCACCACAGTGCACAAGGTTACTACCCACAAGCTCTGATCATTTCTCTACCTGTTTATCTGCCCACGGATCTGTCTGCCTGAACGCCGAACTCTCTGATGACTACGGTCCTCTGCTAAGGGAAGTTATATATGGACTTTGTACTTTATAGTAGATTTTCAGTTTCCTTTATTCGGCTGGATGCCGCTGTATGCTTTTTGTCATTAAACTGACTTCGTTTGATTGTATTCTGAGTCCGTCACGTTGATCAGAGCCTGAAAAATGTATAATTATCCCTCTGCCTTCCTTGGAGCCATTTGTCTTTCTGCAAAGCCTTGTCCTGCCTTGTCCCTGTGTTAGAGTTCCTGTCCTGACCTGTTCCTTTGTGCCACTGGTTGTTTTTTTTTCCTTTCCTCTCTCCCTCCTTTTATCAAACCAGTAGAGTAGGTTCTTTCAGGCAGAGAGGGATACACTCTTTGACTCTTTGATTTAAATCTTTTGGTTATTATAGAATTACAAAAAAATATTTTAACCCAAGTCAGGAATTTCACAAAATGTTATTTTTCACAAGAAAATATATTATATATCATTGTGGTTACTTGTATAACCCTCGTTCCCTGAAGAAGGGCACGGAGACATATTTGACTGACGTCATGGGGTCCCATCTGGGAACCCAGTCACCTCTGATCTTAAGAGAAAAAGCTAATGAGAATCGGTGAATGAAATTTGCATACTAAGCCACTCCCCAGTACATACTGGTATATAAGATGGTGGCGTGCAACCACTCATTCAGGTTTATGCTGAGGAGCCGAGTCGCAAGCCGGCAATTCAGAGTAGTTCAAGACCGTGGCAAGAGAGATGTCTACATTCCTCCTTTAGGGAATGAGGGTTAAATGAGTAAATGAGACATTCCCTTTCAGTCAGTCATTATGACTTTTAGTCATTGATTGATGTCATGGAGTCGCCACGACCTGAACTGCATTATGTGATTGAGGTACAAATGATTGCTTAATACGTAACCATCCCATGCCCTGCTGGCCAGAATAGCAGGCCCATCAGGGGTGCCAATGCAATTGTTGGAGGCGGAGCACAATCACACACAATCATGTGGAATATAAAGTAAGAGGAAGGGGAACATGGTTAGACAGAAACCGTGGAACATAGAGACATGAATGCCAGGTCTGAAGAGGGTGAAGGAGTCCTCCTTCAGGCAAAGCTCATACTACTCCAACTAGTCTGAACTAAAAGGCAACGGACCCAGTATTTCCATGGGGAACAACAAGGGAAAAGGCACACAGATCCTTCAGGAATGGTGAATAGCCTCCCCTCCAACTTTTCCTGTAAGAAGTAAAGCATCATGCTGACTAAGCAGTTTGGGGTCCTCTCTACGAGAGGAACACTAATCAACAAACCGACCCCACTTTAGAGCATCTAAAACAGAACCTGCACCTGGTCCTCCCTGATCTTGCACAGGGTCTGTGAAAGGAGGCTCGCTGTGAGGGAAGGCATACTTGAGAAGGCCCTGGACCAGCTGTGTCCCATAAAGGGAGTAAGACAGCTGGCAGTTGGAGGATTCATGGGAAGCAGACAAGTCTACCTGAGCCTTGCCGAATCGACTTCAGATGAGCCGGATCATCCTGGATCGTCCCGCAAACAGCTTACAGGCTTTAGATAGGAAGCACGGACAATTACCTTTGAGGAGACGGCTTTGCATTTTTTCAAAGGGAAGAAATAAAATGCCAATGGAAATCTGCTCCCAAGACCAAGAAAATATCCAAAAAAATAATAATAATAATGAAACTAATATTGTGTGAGTATTTGTGATTCTGTGAGGGTATATTATATTATTATATATTTATTTCAGGGGTATCACACTCTGCTCTTGGAGGGCAACTGTCCTAGCTTAGTTCTATATTTGCTCCAATACCCTTATCGGCAGTTTTCAAGCCAGCCTAAAGGACCAGATGGATCAGCTGCATTTATTTATAATGAAATTAAAAAGCCATATTTCACTTAAAAATAAATATTTGTTTTAATGTACTCAGCCCAGACCATCCACTGTACAATATAATTTATACTGAATCTTTATATACATATTAATATTTTCACTCAGTTTTCATTAATGTCTGAATGATTAACCAAGATTAACTATAATGATATGTTAAATGGGATGTTGGTGGTTGTTTCCACATTTGTCTTTTTTTTTGGATATATATTATTTCTAGAATTTCAGTGGGAGGATTTACAGGAGATGTGTGCCATTCTTTAATAAAGTTTCACGTGAAAACAAAGATGCTATAGTGCCAAACTCCTCACAAAAAGATAAAGCTGCCATGCCAAAACTCCCATTACATTCTGTTTCTTTTTACAATGTTTTCCATTAGGACGTGTTAGTGTTTTTATTCATTTTGTTTACCATTTCTGGTATTTTCTGTTAGGTATTAAATAAATGAATTAATTTAATAAAGCTATTGTACAGCATTTTATTATATTAAATTATGTTATATGTAGGCCTATAGTTACACTAAATGCAAATATTGATGAATTCAGTTTACAAAAAAATAGAGGCATTTTCTTTAGCATTAGGTGTGTACGTAATAGTTAGGTCCCAGATATTTATACTTCACTACTGTAGTACATAAAACAATATGCAATAATAAATTGAGTGTAAATTATCATTGAAATTTTATTAGATGAATGCCAATTTATTGGGGTGAAATTTACAAATAAAAGCACAGCTGTTTTATTAAATGCTGTATTATTAATGAGGCTTTTTAGTTCCCCTTTTCAAATATTTACTCAGTTTTTTAATTTGGTATGTGATGGACAAAGTAGATGCAGATGCTGTGACGCGCTGACTTTACAGATCAGCAACTGGCTATTTTATTCAGAAAGTGTGGCTTCCTTTTTCCCCATTCAAAACTATGCCAAGATAAATTCATTAATAGATATTCATTTTCATTCACTCCTTTAAGTAAACTGAATGAGTGGACTAATGTATATATGTATATATCATTCAGTCAGACCACTGTAGAACATTAATGGTATCGGTTACATTTATCATTGATTTTCATTGACAAAAAGTTGGTTTGCTTGGCCACAGAATGAAGCCCCTTTGAAGCTGGCTCACAAAAAAGCCTGCAAACAGTTGGCAGAAGACAACCTGTCCTAGAGCATGAAATACTGGAACCATTGGGAAATTGTGGTTTGGTGACATTCTAAAGGAGAACATGATGCCCTCCCTTCAAAAACTGGGCCAAATGGCAGGTTTCGAACATTATATTGACCTCAAACACCAAGATTTGATGAAGCTGAAGGTAAGGGTGATGGAGTGGCCAAATATCTCTAGACCTGAACCCTACTGAGCACATGTTCAAGCGGTAGGTGGAGAAGGACCATGTGTCTAACATCCAGCAGCTAAATGATGTCATTATGGAGGAGTGGAGAAGGATGCCAACAACTTGTGCATCTCTGGCATGAATTCCATGCCCAGAAGGATTAAGGCTTGGCAACAGACAGTCAATCAGAAATTGAGCATTGATACTTGCGTCATGTCAGTAACAGAAAAAGCGCATCGTTTAAACAGCAGCCTGCTGTGGATTATCTCAGCAAAGGAGAAGTGCTTACTAACACAAATTTTGACAGATTTGCGAACAATATTTGAGAGAAATAGTCCTTTTGTGTACATAGAAAAGTCTTAGAGCTTTGAGCTCAGCTCATGAAAAATTGGGCCAAAAACAAAAGTGTTGGTTTATAATTTTGTTCAGTGTATGAAAATAAAACCTTTAAACAACATTGCAAATTGCTCTTTTTTTGTGTCAAGCCTCTCTCAACTTTACAACATCACAAATACAGCTCTTATTTGTGCTCGCAATTGAGTGCCTCAAAGTTATTAGTGCTTGACCCCAATGATTGCTTGTGGCTACGGTATATTTGAAGTTATTTTTTATTTTTAAGTGATTTGATTATTTAATGAAATGTTAATATAAAACATTTATTACAAATGAAATCAAAATCAAATGTAAAACATCAAAGTAAAATGACATTAATTTAAATTGCGACTTTGACTCTTCATTTTATACCACATGCTACTGACAAATTGATTTGCAGAGAAGAATAGAAGATGCTCTACCATCTTTAAAGCTCAAGTTTGTCTATGTGTTCTGTTCCAATTTAGGAAGAGAGACATGGCAGAAACACATCACGGTAAGTTTCTATATAAATTGCTTAATAATAATAATAATAATAATAATAATAAATGGTCACACTTTATTTTGATAGTCCACTTTATTAATTAGTTATTAATTAAGTAATTGTGTAACTACATGTCAACTAACTCTCGGAGTACACTGTGAGGGTAGTTTTATGGTTAGTAGAATATGTTTACATATACTTGCAAAAGTTTCTGATAGTCAGTATGTTGTATGTTTTGGACCCATCAGAAGTTATTACATACAGTCTACCAGTACTCTAATAAGTGCTGGTTGACATGCAGTTGCTTACTGTTAGTAGAACGCCTAAAGTGGACAACTGAAATAAAGTGCTACCTAATAATTTATTAAGTGTATGTGTCTCTTTCCTTTCTTACATTTTTTCCTTATAGAAGATTTTAAGCTTGTTGGTCCTGAAAAAATCAGAAAAGCCGACCCATCAGTAGGGTCTGAATTAACGGTGCCCTGTCACTTGTCTCCTGAAGTCAGTGCTGTTGATATGGAGATCAGATGGTTTAAAGAGACAGACTGTGTTTGTCTCTATAAGAACAGAGAGGTGATTGAGGGGAGAGGTTATGAGGGCAGAGTGAATTTATCCAGTAAAGAAAAGGGAAAAGTTTCCTTACTACTGAGAGAGTTCAGAGGATCAGATGTGGGAGATTACCTGTGCCAGGTCACCAGAGGAGACAGAACAGAGGAGATAACAGTAAGAGTAAGCGGTGAGTATTTCAGAATCCGGCCATTAGGAGGAAATATGAAAACAAACTGATGTACTAAATGTACAATGAAATGTACATTTGATGATGTACTAAATGTACTAAAAATACAATGAAATGAAATTAAGAACAGAGACTCACATGCTACTTATGGTTTTTATTTGCAGAGCTGTTTGCAGAGAGCCCAAAAGAATTGCCAGTGCATACATAATTTCATGAATTTGGATAATAATAATCTGATTATAATAATAATCTGGTATGATTGTTTTTGTGATTGATGTCACATTAGAATTTTAAATATGTCACTCAATCCTAAAATAGTTAAGTTCAGTTAAACATTTAGTATAACAATAATCATATGCATTGTGATTGCATAGGGCTACAATCATCAGTTTATGTATGCTTTAAATTTTTTTGTAATAATGCATTTTAAGCACACCATAGTAATACTTTAGTTTACAATGAACTAGTGCATGTATGGTTGATTTTTTGTCCATTAAGCATAGCATTCCTACAAAACTAAAACTTTCAATCATAGATATATATATATATATAATAAATAATATATATATTTTTATTATATATATATAACATAATCCTGGGCAGAAAGGAGAGAAGCCAGACTGGAGCATCTACAGAAATCCAGCAAAGTGAGAGTAGACAGGAGAGGTGGCTGGGAGGAAGGTGACTGTGGTGGAAACTCCTGACTGGTTCTCCTCTGGACTCTCTCTGGAGGAGCTGAGACGGAATGTCGAACTCTGTCTCCGCTCTGTGTGCTCCAGGACCCCATGCTTTCCTGGAGAGGAAAGAAAGATGCTGGAGAAAATGGAAGAGATACTGGTGGAAAGGTGCTGAAGAACACTGTGATCATTTTAACTGTTACTGATGAAGAAAACAACAGAAGAACATTGAAGAATTTGTCCAGTCAGGGAATCTGGACATCCACAGGCTTGTAGAGAAATGTGAGAACAGGTTTCAGTGCCTCAACATTAACCAGAGAGAAGATGATTTTCAGGTCTCACAGTTACTGGAGAAAATTGACAGGATGATGGCTGACAACAGAGAGAGCTTCTACAGCAGTGATTTTTACCAGCATGAATCTCAGATCCAAGAATTGGAGAGAGAGCTCAGAAAGGAGATAGAAAAGAGTGGTACGCTTGAAAGTGATCCAATTATTAGGTAACAAAAACATAGAAATAGCACTAAATACAAGACAATAGTTGATGAAACTGGTGAATGGATAATAGTATGTCCTGAATGTATAAACAAAATTATATCTGTAAAGTGCTGTATTTCCAAGTGAAGCAGTAATTCGACCAAGAAGCAAAAAGGTTGTTATATACCAGAATGGAGCCAGACTAGAATAAACGTTTGCCACAGTGGAAGCATTTCAAATGTGGAAGATTACTCTATTCCTAAAACACCACAGGCACCCACAAGGTGGAGACAAATCTTTGTTATTTGTATTTTGTGACTTCTGAGTTGAATTGTAAATGATCTAGCGGTAGTTAATGCCATACTGTCACTGCTGTATAGAATTTTTTTTTTTTTGTTATCTTACATTTTTGCATTTTATTAATGAAATATCAAAGAGCTGTGATAAGATTTTCATACTTATACAAATGAGTATAACTGGGCTTAACACATGGAGTAAAACTGGCTGTTGACAATTTGTTTTTACTTTTGATGGTAACCATCAGCATTATGAAAAGTTAAAATAATAACATATCTTAGTCTGAAAGTAAAATCAATTTAAAGTATTCAAATTTCAAATGTACAATTTGTTAAAAGAGTTAAGAATTAATAAAAATATACATTTATAAAGAGTTTTTGCTTTTTACATTTTGAAAATAAAAGAAGTGCCTTGGATCCATTTTTTCTATAATATCTTTTTTATTTATTTGTTTTTACCAACAATAGTTTGCTGTTATCATAAGTGCATGCTAATAACTTCCTCTGTCCATACAATGAATAATGAATGAATACCCAGAATTACATGACAATATCCAGATGCAGATGCTTCAGTGATTTGTAAATAGCTCATTAATGCTTGTGTGTAATTGGTCAGGAGGTCCTGAACTGTCATCATTCAAGCTCAATAAACATACTGGAGGGCGTACATTGTTTCCTCGTTATTGGTTTAACTTTTCTGTCATGGCTTTTGTGGTAAAACAAACGAGACACTTCAAGCACCAATTTTTAACTTGACATTAACAGAATTTCTGAGGACAGAAGAGTTTTGTCAATGACAAATTTGCTGATAAATACTAAAATATAAAAGAAAAATATCACAGGAAGTTTCTTCAAAATATCATTTTATTTACAACTTCTGTGCGTTTGTACATGGCAAAATACATTTGGCAATTACCACATTCACATCTTAAATATTTAAAGATTGACGCTGAACACTTCCTAAGCCCAAACCAAACCGAAGCAAAAAAGAAGCAAATAGATCTGCACAGTCTCAATCCGCAGAGCAAATGAGCCTGTGTGGTCGTTAGTTTCCAGTCAGCTTCCCATGGATGTAGATCTGTCTGACACTTGTAAACTATGGGCCTTTGAGCTGCTGGTCTTCAATGGGAAGTTAAATTTATGAATCGCTCCCACACCCAATGTCTAAACAGCAAGCTCTGGACTGATCGTGGCTAAATATATCTTGTTAAGGAGTTATGGAGAATCTGGGTGCAAGGAACAAGAGGATCAACAAACTATTTAAAGATATATACAAATCCTAACAAGACGTCAGTGCTTGAAAAGCGATGATTAAAGCGCATACAACATCACTGAGTATTTGAACACATACTACATGAGAAAATGATAAATTATTACAGTTAATAATTTGATTTTAAATTAACTCATATACTTGTATACCCATATTCTTTGTACAACATCATACAGTATCATGTACTCGTTATAGTGTATGTAGTCATATGTACAGTATTACTATACAATGTCACCTAAATAATAATAAAAACAAATAAGTTAATCAATAAATAAGCTTTATAATTATTCAAAGCAGCAGAACACAATTTGTACTTCAACAATAACAAAGCCAGTAATGCAAAGTATGCATCAGGCATGGGAATAATTCTGGAAGATATTATCAGGTTGCAAAGTCTTGTGAAAGATATCTGTGGGTGGCATGACCTTGCGAGACAGTTTCCATTCATCCTCATGCCCTGACAGCGATAAGGGTCCAAAAGGAGAAGAAGACTGACAGAAGACTACAGGAGGAGAGCGATGGGGAGTAAATGATGTGTCTTCGCTTTAAGGTAGTTTGGGGTCAAAAAGTAGATATGATATACAACCGCCAACTGGCTTCTCATTCCCAGGAATCAGTTGTCTCCAGTCCTCCGTGCAGCTTGGAATTGTCTTTAGTCGTCACAGACATGTTTTTCAGTCCTGACACCTTCTTATCACAGCCATGCTTGGGGGTGGGAGCACAGCTCGCACGGCATGTGGAGCAGGAGGGTGTGAGAGCCCACAGTATCCCGCTTGCTGATGCCGTCTGGAACAGGGCGGATGGACTAAGATGTACAACATGCATCCTTTGTCAACTGTCCCAACTCAGCAGTGACAAGGTGAAATGCAGACAGCATTTCAGTAGAAAGAAGTGTTACTGAAGAAAGGATAAAGGCAGCATTAAGTGACTCAAGAAAATGTTGCATATCGAAACGGCTTAACTGGTTTGAGACATTTCAAGTTCATATTGTCCTTTTCCAGGTCTTTAATGATCATCGCTTTGTTGCTTAGGTTGTGTACAGAAATAATAGGTCTCATTCATTGATTATTTTGTATTTAAACCCACAGGAGTACTTTTCACAAAACACTTTTGCATAACACATACATTGCACATGAATTTCTTGTTTTCCTTCATCTAATTTTTCATACTTATTTTTGAGCCTGACCCCAAAACCAGTCACCCGGGTATAGTAGCAATCGCCAAAAATACAGTTTCTTATGCCAAAATTCATTAGTATAAAGATCATGTTCCATAAAAATATTTTTCTACTGTAAATTTTTTCTAACGTGAATGTCAAAACCAAATTTTGAATATTAATATGCATTGCTAAGAACTTTTTTTGGAAAAAGTTAAATGCACATTTTTCAATATTATGAGTTTTGCACACTCAGATTCCAGATTTTTAATAGTCAGTATCTCTGCCAAATATGGTCCTATATCCTATCCTAACCTTCAGATGAAGTGTAAATCTCAATTTTGAAAACTGACCTTATGACTGGTTTTGTGGTCCAGGGTCACCTTTGCATAAAACATGGTTAAACCATTAACTGCTTTCCGCACAACCTTTCCATTTCAGCCTTTCTTCACACTCGTATGGCTTTTTGCCTCCTCAAAACCAGTTCAAATACACCTTTTACACAGACCTAGATTACAAACCTATGATTAGAAACCTGTACATAAGTACAGTTGTGCTTTTTTTCATTAAAAAAAAAAATAAAACACAAGCTATAATGTACTTTTCTTACTTTTTACTCAGTATGACGTAACATATTCATAAAGTCAGATTTTAAAAAAAAATCATAAAGTCAGATGAATTTGAGTGGTTAATGAATGAGACCCATTGTGGACTTAGGATATCCAGAGTAGGTGTTCTCATACACATTTCGAAAGACAAGACTGGTCCATTCTGGTCTGTTTTATCCCTCGTTTACAAGACTTTTCTGATAAGTGTTTCACTTCAACTTGGACAGTTCATATCAAACACATTCTGTTAGGCAGGAAGCTGTATATTGACTTGGTGGTGTCGTGACAGATACGATACTGAGCTTTGTGGAAACTGGAAACAGGCAGTATCACAGGACTCTTGTTTCTGGTAATGTCACTGGACTGAGCCAGTGGTGCTTGAGTTCGCTGCCATCTTTACAAAACACCCACTTACTTAGCAAGAACTCTGCTGCGCAAATGATATGGCCAAGTATGTAACTAGTTGGAGTTGATATAATCTCTCACTTAAACTTCAGTCTTTACTGATAAGAACAGCTCATTTATCCCGGCTGATCTTGAGGCGTGTCAGTGGTTCAATTATTGTCTTATGTTCCACCCAATCCTTGTTCAGCAGGGATGAAATGGACACCGTTCCCACTAAATGTTGCATTGTGGCCCTCGTCACATGGCTCCAACTGACTTCATGACTCCTGCTAACGCTGTTAAGGTTGGGAGTAAGAGCTTATCCACTGCCATTTGGAAGAAACTTGGAATGTTAGTCATAGACAATGACTGTCTTTTAATCTCTTTCCAATCCAAACTGGATTGGATTCAGCCCACTTCTCCATGTCCATTAAATACTATCTGCATCCACACTTCACTACCACCATACCTTCATATTTATACTGATACGTCACCACACCTGCATCATCTAGGTAGAGCAGGGAGATGGGGTCTAGCTCAGTGGGAACACAACAAGCCCTGGACACTCTTTTGTGGACTTTTCAGACTGACCAAAGTTTGCACAATGGCATGTTTTGTAGGTGTAACGTGTTTGGTCAAAGGGTACATGCAAGTCCCCGTACACTCAAAGGCTTCATATCCAGAGGGTGCTAGGATCCAACTGTCCCAGCCGATGTCTTTGAAGTCCACATAGAGGGATGTATTTTTACATTGGTTGCCTTTGGCATTGCGACGGATTCTAGACGCTGTGTCATAGATAAGGTTGGAACGCATCTGTAGGAGAGCCTCCTCGCTCTGCTCCTCTTCCTCATTCCCATCTTTCTGTCCCATTACTTCCAGGTCGTCCCAGAGACCGGTCAGTTCTAGGTCAAGGTTGTCTTGAACACCAGGCCCAGTTGTCTCATGCTGGATCAGTTCGTTGAGCTCCCGTTTGTCTCCGCGGTGATCTCCGCTCTGGTCATCAGAGAAGACGATCATTAAGGGTTTGTGTTTGTCCTCTGGGCTGGTGTCAATGTCCATGTCCCCTCCTTTGGCATTACCTTCCTCCTTACCTTCGGTTGACATCAAACTCTGAGAGTTCAAACTGGCTATGTGGACCTCCAGCCTGTGGGTGGTACCATAATCTGATTTCCGCCAAAGATGCACCGCAGTGGTCATGTCAAAAGACTCCCACCCATTATCTGTACCGTAAACCTGTCGCGACGCCAACTCCACTAGCTCTGTTTCTCCCTCTTGCTTGGTTTGATTTCCTGCATCAATATTGTCACCTCTTATCTGCTGAGTGCTGTTTATTTCAAGCTGTTTGACCTCATATATTGTCACTTTTCTGTCAACACCAGCGTATTTATTTTGCGATCAGTCTGGACCAAAGTGTACAGTCGGAGCTCAGCTGCAGTGACTCTCTCGTGATGTGGAATAGACACGTTGAAGATAAGTGGGTGTCGTCTCACCCCGCCAGGTCCCACACTATATGGGGAGAGTCTGAAAAAAATTGGAATTTTAAATTCTCTTGTTATCATTAATCTACCATAAATATCAAAGATATGTCTAAAAACATAAGAATTATATATATATATATATATATATATATATATATATATATATATATATATATATATATATATATATATATATACTAATCAACATTTGTAGTGGATCAAAACCTTTCATCAAAATTTTCCTAAAATCTTCTTGTCTTATGCCAATTTTGATGAACGTTTTTGATCCACTTCAAATGTTGACTACTACTATATGTGTGTGTGTGTGTGTGTGTGTGTGTGTGTGTGTGTGTGCGGCGACGCTCCATATTTAAAACAAAACTTATTGGGTAAAAATAAGCTTAAATTGTATCTTTTTGCATGCATTTCTAAACCATATGATGCTTTTTAACTTTCACAACAAAACAAAAATGCATTTAAACATCTATTTTAATTGTTCCCATAGTTCTGCAGAGATATTAAGTTTGCATCAAAATGCTGTTATGTACAACGGAACACAGCTAAAAAAAGACATCTGTTATTAACTGTTATTTGAGATCACATTTTTGAGACTCACTTATCGCTTACATATTATTGCTCTTTTATTGGTTTTAATTGCTTTTATTGTTATTTGTCACTTTGGATAAAAAACGTCTGCTAAATGACTAAATGTAAATGTAATATAAAAGTATTATATTATCTTGATTAATTGTGCATAGCTTTGCAAGCACAGGTATTATATTTTAATCAAAAACAAATAGCCTAGGCACAACCATAAAATGCATTTTTTCTATTATTCTTACTTGATTATTCACATTATTGTTTCTTTGAACTGCATCCACAGTAGAAAATATTTTTATTGCCATTAGCAGATTTTTAAAAAAAAAAAAATACAACAACAAAAGTTCTCAGAATACAAACACAGTTGAAAAGACCTCACTGTTAAAGTAAATATGCAGTTACCTTCATTTTTAAAACTGCGTACGATGTTTGCAGAAGGCATTGCTGTTCGGTCATTGGCGAAGCGGTTATAGAGCTCCAGCATGTACTCAGGGGGCTCTACTCGAGTGGCCCCTGCCTGCACAGGGGGGCCAGGACGAGTCAGGTTAAAGTGCGCAAAAACTGTCCTTTCAGGGTCTCCAGCAAACTCTGCATGTCTACCTCACTGTCCTGCTCCAGAAGTGAGGGATCCAGAACCCCTCCATGTCCGTCATCCAGCCCTGAAGCAGTGCGGAGCCTCTCCGGGGAGCCGATAGGGCTGCTCTGTGCACAGAAGGGCCCCCACAAGAGCAGGAAAAAGGCCAATAAAATAGATGTGCTGGATGAACATGTAATCCAAAAGTAATTCCTGCTGACACCCATGATGTGAAGCAAATGAGGTGCGTATCAGCTATAGGTGCAGAGGTTCACCGGAGCAAAATCTAGATCTATAGTTCCAGTGACAAATGCGTTTAATTTGAAGTACTCAACCTTTTCTTCTGGATAGAATGTCAGTGGTCACTCCAGTGCAGAATGTAGGAAAGTAAAGTCCTATGATGTTTTGGTTCTTTTATGTAGCCGCAGACTGCATTAAAGTGCCTCTATTCCTGACCTCTGAGCATTTATTCTTCTTCTCACCTTTTGATGTCTGAAAAGTTTGGGCTTGAGGTGGTTTCACTACGTGAAAGAGATGTCCCTCTGTGGCATCTCTTTTCAAATGTTTTTTCCTCTCTCTCTCTCACTCTTGCTCTCCCTACTTTCTCTCTCTCCCTTATCTACAAACTAGGAAGCTCTGCGTTTTTAACGTTCGTGGTGTCCCTGCATGTGTGTGTGTGCACCGTTATCTGCTTTCTTTTCCTTAATGAGGATTTTGTAAACATCGCTCTGATACGTGCAGAAGCCTTCCTTTGTTTGGGTGGGTGAGCCAGGGCAGATTTTGGGCCTAGTGTTTATTTGTTTTTCCTATGATTTCCTATGAGTGTTGGGACTTAAGTTCATTGACCATTTCTTTTTGACAAACGTTTGAAAGAGTGCCTCCGTATCTTTGAAAAGAGAGAGGATAAATATCTGCAGGTGACGGAAACTGAAATGAAATGAGGTGTGAGAGGTTGCAGGATAGACTGAAAGCAGCCATTTTTGCCATTACAAAACTGTTATCTGTGAATCTCAGAGAAGTTTCTAAGCATCAAATGCAATGAAATGGGTACTTGAAAGTTAACGTTCCCTCATGGGAAACAAATAAGAAGTTGCTCGAACTGGGGACAGATGACTGTGACTTTTTTCCTAACACAAACAAAACCTGCTGAATTCCGTGCATGAGTATTTTGTTTGTATTTCCACTGACTTCTGGAGCATCTTATCATCTGTAGGGTGTGCAGCAGGGTGCCTGTTGAAGAGCTTCTGTGCTTATGACCAAAAACAAACTGCTCCTTTGGAAGTGGAGAAACCCTTATCACCCGTTTTGAGGGTCTGACACAGCTCTGCGGCCAATGGAAAACATCTCCAGAGGCTCAAGATATGAAGTACCCAATAGACGGACTTCATACACTTGTACATCCTGCTTTGCAAAGTTGTGTTGAAGTAATTACTTAAGAGGAATGCTTTCAGTCAAGAAGAGTTTCTGCTTCCAATACTCACCCAAGATCAGTTTCAACTATCTGATCTGATCCAAATCTGTCTAAACTGGCAGAGGATCTGAAGCGGTGGTTCTCAAACAGCTTGACTACAAGGCTATTCAATAGCAATGGTATATATATATAAATGGTATATAAAAATTCATTTTAAAGTTGTTTTAATTTACATGACTTTTGCAGGTCTAGAAATCACACTTTTAAAATTAGGTTTAAGAAGCACTGACCAATAAATATAATAGCCAAATGGTTGAAAACATGCTCAATTCAGTTCAATTCAATTTTTTGGGTTAAAAATGATCCAAAATCAATATTTGAGCAAGTACATAACCAGCCAGTGTTCAATACAATCGCCTTATTATTTAGCCTGATTCACATCAGTTAGATTTTAATAATGTTCTCTCATGTGAGTGGTATGAGTAGGTTTTTGCAGGAAATCTGAGGCCCATAAAAACATAAAAAAGCAACTATCCTGCAGGAAGCGGATCATTTTATGGTATTTCCTCAGAACAGCTAATTACATGTCAAAAAATCATTTTGATGCCGGATTATAATCAAGGCAGGATTATATGAAACACATGTGAATGAAATGAAATTATATTCCAGTTTTAAATGGGGTTCAGATTACAGATCAGCCTGGGATTACACAAGATTTGTATTTTAAAGACAACCGGTTCGAAGGGAGCATAGTTTGCTTTTTGGGTTTAAAGAATTTCTTAATCCGAAATTTGAATAGTATGCCGATTTGAAATTAGACTGTACTAGAATTTAACTCTACACGCTAATGCACACACAGGGAGACTGTAGATTTGTAACACTTCTTGTTTCAGCATCTCTAACTCGTACAATTTTTGAGCTGGATTGCTGAAACCTTAATACAAAACACCCACATTTGTTCACTACACAATTTCAAACCTCTGTAACAATATTACAGCCCTTATAAGTTGATGTAAAATACATGGAGTGTGTTTGTTACATTCTACCCCACTAATGGGTAGCTTGTAACACGTTCTGGGGTGAGTCAGACATAACAAGCAAAAACAGCAGCCACCTCATAAAGTTTGCTTCAAAAGGTTTTTTTTTAAACATTCTAAAATAAAAATACAAAACATTGCCACACTTTCTGTGAATGATCACAAAAGCTCCATATAGACAACAAGAAAGTTTTCGGTTCTATAAAAAGGAATGCTAAATTGTATTACAACTTCCCCGTCAGCCAATGTTTAGTTAGATATATTAACATAACGGTTTGAAATTAGCAGTTAAAAAGCGCGTCACAGTTTGCCCGAGAATCGACAATTTATTATAATGTAAGTTATGTGATTTATAATTTAAGTATAGTTCAAGCTTAAGCAAGAAACACTTTGGGTAAAAAAAGAAATTTGGATTCATACACCAAAATCTTTTTTTTTTCTTTATAAATTCAGCATATGTCTTGATGATCATTTATATAAGATCGGGGAAGTGGGTAAGTAATGAAATTATCACAGGATTCCTATCTTATTATGGATCATATATTCCAAGACGTAGGCTAGAATCTGTGATCACTAAATACAGTTTTCACACGCGGATGCAGTGACTGAAGCCAGCGTTATATTAATCCGTCCTGGAGCCGCCTACGACCCCAAGGCAAGGAACTGCAATTACAGGTTTTCAAACATAGATGGCAACAAAGAGGCATTACTTATGGACTGCAGCTTTTGAAAAAAATTGAATTATTGAATTCAAATTATTGAATTAATATTGTTTACTCATCCACATATTGCCCCCAAACTCCCTGAAATGTGCACATTAGGGGACTTTTTCAGTATAAACCTAAAATGTATGGTTGCAAATCACTGCATGATTGAATCATTAAGTCATTCGTTCAACCAATTCGGATTGATTCAGCAACGAAACCGCCATCTTGTGCTAAACAGTCGCACAACCGCAAAACCGTAGAACATGTCACTTAATATAAAATGATTGTTTATTGAACTACTCTTCAAGTCAATATCCCATTTGCAATATGCTATTTAAAAAAAAACGTCACCTTCTACTGTAGTTCTCAATGCAATTCTTAATTTCATGTATTTAGAGCAGTGTGCTGTTGCGACGAGAAGCTCACGTTATTGCTGATAAACATTTGTCTACAGATGGCACGAAAATCACAGCAATTTTGAAAATCTACATAACACTACATTAAGAGCAGCATTCTTCAAATTGTATTTTGTGCTCCACGTGTATTATTTAAGTGAAGGTTGTTATTACTATAGATTATTGTAATAATAGATGGGCATGTAGTTGAAATGTTGACCCAGTGACCAGTGGTGTCACATGCCGTGCTCACGCTCACTCTCTTCCTCAAGATAATCTCTCCTACGTAAGAGAAACAGTGTTGTTTATCTTAGAAACTGTGTAGTGCTGCCATAAGCTCCATTCACCAGAAACATCTGAAACGTCCACTGAAGAACATCACAGAACAAACTGCAATCCGCTAAATGAATGACTCACCTGACCATATATTCACTTTATCAGCTTTGTGTTGATTTTAAGGAGCACAGTGTCTGTATATCCAGCCTCATCGGAAATAGGAAATTCCTCCCCTATCATTTAATCAGCTTTATGACAGCTGACAGACACAATGCTATCTGGCCTTCTTTTTCTTACGTAATTCCCAGTGTTTTTACCCCTTCCCGTGGTCTCTTGTGAATTCTGATCTGAAAGCATTCTTCCCATTTCTCTCTCACACTCTGTCATTTTATCTCTTCTGACACGCTATCTCATTCTGACTGCAACCAGACAACAGAAGTGAAGGTGCAGGAAAGGAAAGCCAGATAAAACGGTTTATTTACTGACAGTAATCCACATTTTGTGCTTTTTGCCCTTTTCATCAAATTGTTCACAAACTCTAATGGAGACTAACACAGTCCGGTGAGAACATAAACAATAACTATGTTAAACCTTTGCCACAACAGATTTTGTTTTAATTTATAATTAATAATTAACGGAGGAAAAGACTTCTCCTTGTCGATAAAAAGGCTCTTTAAAAACAAATCTGACCATTTTAGTTTTTGTTGGGGAGTTATTTCTTTGAGATTCATTATAAAATACGATAACGTTTCAATAAAAAGGTCATTAAATACTCTTTATAAATCTCTCAACTGTTTAGTAAAATACTGCATTGCTTCAAAATTCACATCTTGTCTTACGTCTAAGTAAATCAAATCTGTCATTTCTTTACATAAGGTGTCATATACTGTATCGAAGTCCTGGGAGATGGACATTATCAATAGTCTTACTCTGAAGGCATTCTGCTGAACAGTTCATGGTGTAAAACCAGATGGAGTTGTCCAGCTTGTGGTGTACTCCTGAGGGGCTACACAGGACTTCATTTGAAATATGTTCGCGTGATGGCGTGACTATGACGGTCCAGCAGTCGGTCTGTTGAGGAACTCTTGAATCTCTCGGTTCAGCTGCTCATTGCGCACAAGTGCTTCATCCCTGCTGCGCTCTGCATTGCGTAGTAGGATCTCTAATGCAGCTTTGCAGCGTTTCTCTGCCTCTAGTGCTGCCTGCAGCTCCGTCACTGTAGCGCTCAGCTCTTTTGTTCTTCTGCTGGAGACTAAACGACAAACACATGCGGTCAGGAAGACTGAGCAAAACTAAAGGCATTTATAACGTTACAAATGATTTGTCGTAATATGTTATTTTCAACAAGAAAATTCAGCATCACAGAAATTAATTACACCTTAAAATATATTACAATAGCAAACAATTTTCAATTTTAACCATATTTCTGATGGTTATGATGGTTGGATATTTTCCAAATTACTGTTTTACTGCATTTTTCATTTAAAAGTGCAGCCTTGAGTGACATACATTTCAATTTATTAGAAAAGGCTAGAGAGTTTCTAGAGTTCTCTAATTGTTGGTTACCTAAAAATCTACTCTTATGTTTTTTGTTTTTTGTTTTTTTTTAAAAAAGACCTTTCATGCAGTGTTCAACACCCGTTTAAGTGAATGAAAACATCCTGAAACGTTTTAAATCTGAAAGTGCACCATGTATCAAGTTATTTAAAGACAGAGTCGACTCTGCATTATTAAAACAAGTTTTTTCAAAACAAATCCCAAGCTGTTTATTGGTAGCGTCAACATGAAACATTAGCATATTGTCCGTCCACTTGAAATGAAAAGGCAAATTCATTCTTTGCCACTATAGGTGCTGCTTTTGGAGCAGTAAAATACTGCACTCATAAATGCAGCTTTTATTAAACGAAACTAAATTGTCCAATCACCACAGATTAGTATCATGCAAAGGAAGGGGTTTGAAGAAAAGATTTACTGAACTAATCTTTTGGGAGTCGCTGAGAAAAAAAAAACTAAAAATAAAGGCATATTATTGCAATGAAAGCATTTCGTGACCATGCATGTATGTCAACCTGTTGTTGGGGACTCCCAAAATCAAAATATGAACCTTTTACAACCCACAATTGGGGCACTTTAATGGCCTTAATGAAGAGCTCACCACTAAGACACATTCTGGTCCCTAAATGTGGCCTGAATCCTCCTTCAGTGTAAATCTGAGCCTATTTTATTGTCTGACATGCAAATTCTATGTCTGAAAGATGTTTGTTCAAACCCTTTTAGCAAACTCCACTATGGCAAATAATGAACACGTGTACACTTGTATTTGTCCGTACCTGTTGATGATGTTTGTTGAGTCTGTGTTTTCTAGTGGTGCTGCATTGCTTTTCTTTAGAGCAGGTTCTGTTGAAGGTTCCGCTGGCTTCTCTTGGCTCACAGCTGGTGCAGTCACATCGTTCCTTACCCGAGGTTTGGGAACGGGGATTGTGCTCTGTGCCTGTGTTTTTACAGCATCTATCTGTTTGTCCACGACATCACTACCTGTCTTATTCAAGTCTGTGTCCTTCTGTCCTTCAACATTTTCCTTTTCACTTTTCTGCCCTCCAGAAAATAGTGTCACTTTCTGCAGGTCGAGTAATTTAAAGATGTCCTCTGAGAATGTTTTTTCTTCATTCTCGTTAAAGCTCTCCTGGAACCTGCTCCAGCGTTCCCAAGAAGGCTCACGGCCTTTTCCCGCTGGCAGACAGCCTAAGCTGGGTAGAGTTTGTGTTCTTTTTCTGGGGCTGTCGGGCCATGTGTCGGTTGCGGATGAAAATGGCGAGGAAGGAGAAAGAGGCGTGCCTTCTGATCCTGTGTCAGATGAACACAGGTCCTTCCTCTCTTCCTCAGGTGTGTCCATTTCCTCTTCCTCGGAGACTCAGAGGAGGACACTTCACACTTGGGGAGAAGAGTGATGTGATCAGTTAAGAAATAAAGATGTGAAAGTAAAGTAGTGACAGCTTCAAAAAACCTTGACAAACGGCAGGTGCGTTCATCAGATATGACTATTCTTAATTTGAAGCCTACAAATAAAACCCTTTTTGAAAATAAATTAGAAGTAATATGCTATATAAATGCTTAAATTCTAAGTAGAAAATGTAAAATGCTAAATATTTTAAAACCTAATTCAGTGTCATTGCCAAAAATAAATAAATTTAGATTTACATTTTTGGTAGACTACCACTTAGAACTTTGGTATGAGAGCATTTTGTAAGACTTAATAATGCTTTTATTCAGCATTTTAAATATACTTCTGAAAAAAGGTAGTTTCTCCAAAAATACGACTTCTTGAACTCAACATATGAAATCAACATATTAAAATGATTTCCAAAGCACCATGTGACAAAAATCTGTTTGGCAATTAAGGAAATCAATTAATTTTAAATAACCAATTATTTAACACAAGTTATACTATTAAAATATAAGTTAATATTATTTTACAATATCACAGCTTTACTGCATTTCCTTAAGCACATAAATGCAGCCTTGGTGATGAAAATGATATTTATAAGTTCTCCATGAATTGGCTTCTGAAACAGCTGTAATTTTATGTGATCAATACCTCTGCAGACTCCCAGCCCACAAAACTGCGAGGATTACTGCTCTTCTTGCTTTTGCTTTTCTTGCTCGGTAGAGGAGATGGCTGCGCGTCTTTAGAGGGTGGGAAAAGCAGCTCATGGTGTCTGATCATCACAGTCATTACCTTCTGTATCATGGGTGTTCCTGTATGTATGAGGTGAGAACAAAGATGAACACTGCAAGGTGTTAACCATGAACACCATACTTGAAACCTCATTCTTACTCATTGCAGTTCAGGTTAAATATCCCAGAAACAACCAATGATTTGTTTTTCTGTTTGAAGTTCTGTTTGCTGCTAAAACGGGAGGTTGTGAGTATGACAGGTCAAATTATTTTTAACCTATAGTTTAGACATATTATACAACTTTATGACTACTAAAAAATGGAATAACATACTAGCATTCCATGATATGCTTCTTGCTATTGCAGGTGGTTTTAGAGGAAGAGTTTTGGAGGAAGAAAATATGGCATTAATATTTTGGGTTCATTTTCCAGAAAAAAGGCTGTAAATTTTTACATTTTCTGCTAAAAAGGTTTTATTTTACAGTAATAATATATATCACACTATAGTTGTTTTGCTTTAAATAATCTCTTTATGATATAAATATTTTTGATACCATAGGAATGTCATAATTCTTGTCAACATTGTCAACAATAAATACTAGCTTAAATAGAAAATCAGTAAGCAGTCGGCAATTAAATAAGAAAAATAAATCAATTAGAAGCAGTAGGACAATCAACTACAGTTGAAAAAGAAATATGAAATGCTGCATAAATCGTATAATCAAATATAATTATTATACATAAATCGTATAATCAAGTAATCAAATGTATAAAAACATGTATTTTTCACTGTGTTTTCTTAATAAAGACACAAAAGTGATTTATAGTCGAGCAGTGAGAGATTTTCTCTTTTGTTTTTTCGTTTATATATTTTACTGCTGTTGCTTTAAGAGCTGCCCGGATCCAACTTGTGTTTTCTTTCTCAGCTATTTGCTTTCAATTGAGAGCTGCTGTGTTTACAGGATACTTGCAAAGACAGGCATTTTGACACAAAAACTGTGTATTTTTATTTAAGGCCTATAAATCTAAAGGCAAAAATACCACATTTTTGCACATGTCCTCTGACAGCGCTCATGGCATTTCAGCTGCTGACTGCATTTCAGCAGCTTAAAACGACTTGTTTTTAAACCTCAATGTTAAAAAAACATGCAAACGTCAGGTTTTTCGTGACCACGCAGAACAACAACATCATGTGATAGAGACAACAGTCTGTACCGGTTGACAAATTTCTGCTGCTTAATCGTATAAATCATACCGCTCCACCCTAACAACGGACTTAAAAGACACACCAACCTTTTGATTCCATGGGATATTTCAAAAACAATATAAATTACATAGAGCACAATGTTTTATTCTCCTTAGGATGATTACTGACCCTTCATCATACTGATGGCGTCCTCCACTTGTGGCTTGAACAGGTTCCTCCCATCACCGTGGCCAGATTCTCAACGCTCATTTTATTCACCTTTGAGTTTTGTTGGACCTCAAAAAGGAACCTGGAAATAACAAATATAGATATACAAACTTATATACAATCCTATCAGTGTCTGATCCATTGTCACTCTTGTAAGGGACTCGTACCTGCAGATGTAACTCAGGAGGTTGTAGTTCACTTTCGGCAGATGGCTGATTTGTACCTCCAGCTTTTCTTTGCCCTGGGATTGATCGTATTGCAGTTAGTTATAGGATCAGTGCTCATCTGATATACTGTTTTTGCGAATGTGCTTCTCACCGCTGCAGTGGCGGCATCCAGCGTCAGAGTGCTGTCAGGAAGGCCTGATACTGCGTCCAAGGCACAACAGGTTCAGGAAGCTCTCTGAGGTACAGCTTAAGTAAGGACCCCACCGTGTGGACATCGGTGTCACTGCAGGCATAAGACATGAACAAAACAAGTTTAAATGCGGCATGGGGTCATTAACGTCTACTACAGTCTTTACAGTCAAAACGATGAAGATGAAATGCAAAAACCATTGCTTGTCAAATGGATAATGTGCGTGTGTTCAATGGCAAGATCTCTGTTAGTCAGGACAGGATGTGGCTCAGCCGCAGATCATCAGCGTGTGCCAGGTTGCTCTGAAATAGTTGATTTTATATCTCTCTTTTCTCTATCTCTCACGCTTTTGCACGTTCTCTCTCTCTCTCTCTTTCACATACAGTTCTCTCTCAGATCTAGTTCATACATTTCTGGGTCAAACTCTTATTCTACTTCCTCAAAATAGCAGTGAAGACTGTAGTGTCACCATAAATGGTCATGTAGAGTGTGGTTATCCACATAAAAGCCCCATTTGCATGCAAACTTTAAAGCACACTGAAGTCTGCAAACCAGTGGTCTAAGTCCAAAAATCTTGGATTATGGTTTTATATATATATATATATATATATATATATATATATATATATATATATATATATATATATCTTATACATATATATTAATACATAAATTTTGGGGAAAAAAAAATAGTTTTCATTTATAATAATATTTCACAATATTTTACTATATTTTGCACTGTACTGAAATATCATGGTACTCTTTGGAAGTACCTTATATGTGCCGTGGTACATAAATGTATTATGTATTCAGTTCCATGGTACACTAATGTATTATGTATACAGTTGCATGCCATTACTGGACTTAACAATAAACAATATGCTTTTATTGAGATCAGTTCTCTACCTTAATAGTGACAGATTTAGACATGTGAAACTTTACCTGAGGAATGACGGCCTCTCTCCGGCATCAAGGCCTCTCTGAACTGTTTGACCTGGTTGTCCTGTCCTGGCAGGCGAAAGATGCCCTCCTCACTCCAGACCGTGCTCTCTGATGAATTCAGCACACTTCTCCACCAGGATGGGCACCAGGCGTGGTCAAATTTCTTCTCATACACCATCATATCCGAAAGGCTCTTTCCAAATACTTTGAGGAAAGAGACATTGGCATTTAATTAAATTCATACCATTAATAATAACCCTTCAGACATTAAGGTAATAGGGGTTTCACTCAAATTGCCAACTGTCTACACTAGCATGCCAAGAAAGGTCTGACACAACAACAAAGTAGCATATTGATTTTCCACAGGTGTTTCAGAAACCTGTTTTAGTCATTTAAACTATGCATTACATTGTGCTGTGTTTTAGGGTTAAAGAAATTGCCAAGTTTCCGTTTTTTCTTACTGTATGCGGCGAATGGTCCTAAGAACCCCTGAACCTACAAACCAAACTTTATAATATACATTTATAATAAGATGTTGAAGATGTAATACCTCCATTGGACCGTGATCCGATGGAACTTTTGCGAATGGAGCGCACCCACTCTTCCATCTCGCTCTGACTGGTTGCCATGAGAACATAGGCTTCCCGCTCCCAGTCTGTACTGCTACCTGCTGCATCATGGACACAACAACTGTATGACTGTATGCCCCCAACATACAAAGTAGTAGCCGATGATATTTTACACACTGTAAACAACCTGCATAGCAGTCCTGTATCACACTGCATTACAAGTGTCAATGTTGCCAGATTGGAAATATCCAAGTATCGCACCAGAAGCTCAAAATGATCATATTTGAAAGAAAATATCGCTTTTACAAGATAAACATACAGAATATAACTGTTTATCCAGACCAACAACTTTTACCACCACCTGAAAATTAACACAATAGATTAAAAAATTGGCGTATCTAAGTGGTCCAAACTCCACCTCAGTTATCAGAATTAGATGCCGCCACGGACAGTAAAAGCAGGAGCACTATGTAACTTAAAGATTAGTAAATTGGAGCCTATATAATGAGTGAGTACATCACGAATTCACCTTTCCAAACTCACTTTTTGTGCTATCCCAAATCACTACAGTACACATTATATTAAGTGCATGTATTCGAACAAGTGTAGCCTTATCGGGTCATCGCCGCTGTGGAATAATACAAACCCTGAGTGAATCGCCATAAACATAAACTTTAAGGAAGTAGCTCCGGTTAGAATGTTCTTCCGCGGGATGCGTGCTTACTCTGTTTATTAACCGATAGATCGTTTCATAACCCATAATACAGGTACTTTGAAGGTGCACTATGTAAAATTGACATCTAGGGGTTGAAATGGGTACTGCAAAAGGCTATAGCATTATATTTCAGAGAAACAGCTATGCAAACATAACGTGTTTCCTAAATATACATTAGAAGAGTCAAAAACATTACATACAGCACATTTAATAAAAATACTCACCTGGGATAATCTCAAACAGAAATTTATCATCCGCATTAGATGGCAGCTCGTTAACTTGGCATGAGAATAAAGGGATGGTTCCCTGAGATAAGAATGAGACAAGAGAGTATAGTCACAGTCTAAATGATGCTAAATAATTTAGTAAATAGTAAAGTTAAAATTACTTATTTAGTAAATAAAATGTAAATAAATAATAAATATCAAGTAAAAAAGGCAAATAAAAATGTATTTCACTTTCATTATTTTACCAGTGTGGAAACATTTACATGATATACAGATTCAAACGTCAGATTCAAAAATCTGAGACAACACTGAAAATTAAGATGTACAGTAATCACTGAAATAAACAAAAGGAAAAGAAAAAAAAGAAATATTATGATTATTACGATTATCGCATGACCACAAACTAAAAACAAATACTAAATAAAAAAGAAGAAGAAGAAGAAAAAATTGTAAACTCTTAGTTTAATTGTAATTATTTAACTCTCAGGACTGGACATTGAAAAACAGATAATTAAAAAACAGGAAAGAAGACAAAACAAAAAAGTTGATGCCTTAAAAAAATGTTTAAAAATGTTGATGTTTGTATTACCCGTGCTTGCTTCTCTCCTACCTGGACAGCATTTTCTCTGTCATCTTTGTGGTATGTTAAGGCGTTGCCTCTCAGCACAAGAAGCGCGGCTGCCAGTTCTTTACGATGGATCTCTGCTTCTTCCAGCCAGCCTGTTTTCAGAGGTTTCTCTCCATGGATCTCTTAAAACCGGTGTGAGTGGATCCAGGGCTCCTTCCCTGGCATAACACTCTTGGAGAGCGAGCTGAGGTGAAAACCGATAAAAAATAAAAGGCAAAGAATAAGACTTACAAACATGCAGATGGGTCCAAGCGTAAAGTCATCTGTCACTGAACTAATTCTAGTTTTATATCATCAGACCATCATGCACATGTGTGGTGATGACAGTGGCTAACTGTCTGAACCTGACAGCTTCCTGCTTGATAGACATTTGTCCTTATGCTGACAAAGAAAGTGCTGGCCAGTTCTGCCAGAAACAATACCTACCCTCACAAAAGCAAAAAAATAGCTTTCGATGTTACAATGGATTGTTTGCTATAGGTCAAAAGGGTATTATTGGATCTTCACTCTTTGCCAAGAGTTTGAGAACTGAAACATCAAAGAGGAACATTTTATTGTTCAGAGATTGCCTTTATACCTTGAGAGATCTAATGAAGCTCCCAGTTATGTTTCATTCAAGACCTTGTTTTAGATGACTATGCATAGAAACAAAAAGTACATCATTTAGCCTTTGCACATACAATGCACAAGTTGCACAAAGCTTTAAGATTTATGTGGATAGACCTTGAACAATTCAAAATATAATTTAAACCTGAAATCAACAACAAATGTGACATTCTGGATAACATGATCATTAGGTTTCATACATAAATAAATATTAGTACACATGAATTATCCTTAATAGTTACTAAATGAAGTTGCAGTTAGTCTATAAAACTTTTATGGAAAAATACAATATATATAGGTTTACATTCCATAAGTAGAGTCATTTTAAATACATTAAATATTTTTTGTGGATATTTAGCTTAGACCAACCTAAGGTGGTTTTGCTGGTCTATATATATATATATATATATATATATATATATATATATATATATATATATATATACTATATATATATATATATATATATATATATATATAAATAATATTAAAATGTTTGCCTTTGCAAGTGTCTTTGTAAATTTGAGAACAGCATTAAAAAATAAAATTTTCTTCACTTTTCTCTCAGAAAGTCTCAATTTATCTCATAAATTTGTGCTCCATTTGAGCCCACTGGTGTCTGGGAGAGAGAACTAAGATACTAAAAAGATCTCATTTGCGATTTAGCTTTCTGTTGCGGGATAGCCCATAGCAAAAGGAGGGTGGGGTAGAGACCCCTGTGATTGAGAGATAAGAAAAACTGAGATGTTGAGTGGCAGAAAATAAGAAAATGACATAAGCACTCCAGTCAGCATTCATTATAGTGAAAGGTTACGTGGAAGTGAAGCCACAAAACACTTGACTTCGTGGCATTTCTTTGATAAGAAAGCATCTACAATAAATAAATCTCTAGACAGCAACAAATCAGCATTATCTAATTGGCAGAGATGGTGTCACAGCGATTTGAGCAGTTGGCGCTTTTGTAGTCAAATTCGCTATAACGCATTATCAGAGGAAAGGGCAGAGAGAAACTAAGATAAACAGGAAGTTACAAGCTCATCAGCCACAGGAAGTAGCGTTTTTGAAAGATCCCCACCTAATGTCAGCCTCTTTGGTCTATTTTGAGAAAAACTTCCCTGATGGGAGCACGGACTACTGTTCTCTCTCCTGGACCACAGGCCCACACACATTGCCCGGCTTCAGGCCTCACCCATTTCTATGACACACGCTGGGATCAGGGAAGGGAAGAGGAGTAAACTTCAAACTCCCCATGAATTACCAAGGAGATCACAGCAGAGATGCAAAGAAGCTGTTTGCGTCAGGCCGAGCTGTTCTGCGTCAGGCCAAACTCTGGGACATGGCACTGATCATTCACGTTCGGCACAACTGCTGAGGCTAAAATATCCAGCATTTAATGTTTAATGCTACGTGACAACGCGATCTAAAGGTGATACTGAATAAAAACACAGGTTTCTTAATTATGTTTCATCAGTGCATGCCAAAGGAAAAACGATGTCTTTAATTAAAGCAATTACAGCACTGAAACTGAAGCTTTTCTTTTCATTATCAGCCTATTTTTTTTTTCCACAATTCTAACAATTCCTGCTGAGAAACACTTTTGAACACCTTTCACTCAGAACAGATAGGTGTGCATAATATTAAGCGTTTAGCTGATAGGAAAGGTTAATAATGCTATGGCTGGTAACTGACAGTGACGGTATATAACATTTCTAAATAGGTGTTAAATATCTAAATCATCTTAAATAAACAATAAATTTACAATAAACAATAATTTCTTTTCTTTAAAAAAAACATACTTGAATCAATCATTTTAAATGCTTCAAGTGAATCACATTACAAAATTCTGAGATTGATTTTTGAGACTACCAATAATATATTTGTAATAACAAATTATTCTATAATTATTAATATTTTTAATTCAAAGTGAATATTAGATGATTAGATTAGATTAGTATTAGATGAAAATGTGACTTTTAAAATAAATAAGCATGGAAATAAGCATGCACTATTAAATAAGCATTAATAACTGATATACATCAACAAAAAAATCAGAAAAAAAATCTCTAATACCAATATTTTCTGCACCTGTAGTTATGAACATTGTTTTCAACTTTAAAAATATGAGGCTGTACTGCAAGATATTTTTTAATAAAATAGAGAATGTGTAGAAATAAATAGAAATAAAATTAAGTGAGCATTAGAAATTGTAGCAAGTAATCAAGGTGTAAAAGCGGGGAATTAGCATTCATATTATATATCCAACACAATTTATTGAATTGCGAGGGAAAAAAACATTCAACTGATATGGTATGAATATTGTGCGTGTTAATTATAACCACTGTTTTGGCTGAAAAAATTAGGCTGTACAATACTTCAAATAAATAGCGTCAGAAAAATGTTGACTAACAATACACTTCATATAATTAGAAGCAATCGAAAGGCTTGAGAACACTTGCTCTCTTAACCTAGGATACTGCTGAAAAACCTTCACCAAAGACCTTGTTATGCGGTCGCACAGCAGATAACTATCTGGCATTTAACAGTACTTGCAGCTGACATTTTGAGTGAAGGCGATGTTTCTCAGCGTCTTCCTGCCTGCAGCATGTGAAGATTACACACTGAAGAAATCACTAATGCTTTGCATCTCCAACAGACAGTGCCAGGCCGCGAGGAGCAAGCGCCACGAGTCTTACATGCCACCACAAACCTGCCTCTCTTTATACCCGATTGCTTCGAAAATCAGCTGGAAGTCATACTTTAAGTCATATTTTTTACATAACAGCCTCGAGATTAATGAGAACATTTAGTCAAATTATAAAGGAAAAATTACAAATAATGTTACAATGACTATAAAACAGCAAAAAAGGTGTGTCAGGGATTTAACAGAATTACAAGGAAAAGGAAACATAATAGGCGCTCAAGTGAATTATATAGCCTTGGACTGAATCCTCCACCATCACTTTGCCATCACTTTTTGTCTGTCATTTGGGGAGTGAGAACCAGAGGCGTGGTGTTTTATATATATATATATATATATATATATATATATATATATATATATATATATATATATATATATATATATATAAATCAAATGAAACTCTTAGCCAGAGCCCTTTCTACTTGCAAAAGTACCATCATGAGTGTAAAAATTTGCATTATAAAAGTGCAATCCCAGTACACAAAGTCAGAGCAAACTATGGAAAAGAAGTTGGTGAAAAGTTGGTTCTCACCCTAGATATATAGATTCTTAACAAAATACACTCCTCTAAGTTAAGACTAAACACATATGTATACACCACTGCTCAGGCAGTTAGATTTCCCATAACATAAAGTCAAACATTACATGCATCACCTTTAGCGACAGGAGGCCTGCTGTGTCAAAGAGATCCACATAAGTCTACCCACCTTGCCAAGTGAAATTCCTAAAACCACGGAAAAGACTTTGACCCCTTTGACCACACAACACAGTGAAAACACTCACCTATCTTAGCTTCATTTCAGCTCTGAAAGTGCTGAGAGTCCCAGTTGCGAGGTAGTCTCAGAGGTATTTTCTTTAAAAAATTGGACCAAAGGATTACACACACACACACACACACACACACACTCACACACCACACATTCTCTCTCTCGCTCACGCACACACAAAAACAATCACAAAACACACAGTCAACTCTAAAATTATGCATTCTTTCCAATCAGCCCCTCTTCTTCTCTTTACTTCCACTCCTTCCTCTGCTGATCCCAGTTCTTCTTCTTTTTACACTTCCAAGCTTACGTTCGATCTTGCCCTTGGCTGCGCCTGCAGTGTTTGTGTGTGAGCAAACAAAGTTACTATGGAAGTTTCTACATCCAGCATGTTTGTCCAGAAGCAGCAGAGCAGCACCGTGACTCATACGTCACCATAATCTTCTGTGAGCTGAGGAGAGTGAGTGGCAAGAATCGAGACACTGAAAAAAATAACAGAGTGATGAATTTCTACACAGGCAAAAATGCAGTCTACAATGGTGCCAGGATGCACATTAACCAATAAAGGGACAATTCATTCTCAAAAATTGTCATTTTCTTGAAGAACATGCGCCATAGTTTCTTAAGTGTTTGTGAATGTAAAACTAACCATGGTGTGTTTTCCATCTAAATGGGCACAAAACTGTTTCCGTCATCATAAAAAACCTGCATATGACATAAAAAGGAAGTTTCAACAGCAGGAGGAAGAGATCAAATTTGCATAATAACATATATGTATTGAGCTTTCCTCTTTAGTCTTTCATTACAAATGAGCAAATCACTGTACACACAAAGCTGCAGGAAAGCACATTTATCACCAACATATCAAAAAATACAAAGCAGAATATAGCAGAAATACAGACCACTTATTACTTGAAGACTAAATAACAACAGCAACATATTGTTCATTTGTTCAACAGAGAGGAGGGTTTTTCTTCTCGGTAGCAAACCAAAGAGCCCTACTTACGTTTGAGGTGGGTTTTAATCACAGTTTTCACTACAAAATGGCCAAATGAATAAATCGCCAGAAATATGGAAAACATAACCGCACTGCAGTCCAGTTTCTCTCTGACGCCGGGAAACTAACGTTAACATGTATTGCACTTTCTAATAAGTATAACGTGTCACGAATAACAGAAGTAAAGCGTCACACATTAAAACCGCAAAACATTGCAATGAACAACATTAGTCAGTTTGCACTAGAACTTATTAGCCTGCACACAAGCCCGTAGGTTTGGCGCCCTCTGGTGACTAAAAACCTCAAGCTGTAACATATATAATTTTTTGCGTGCATTTAAGACTTTGATAAAATGTGTCTTTATAAATGTTTATTGGTCACCACTTGCTCAAACGCACGTCTCCTGAAAAAATCATTGGTTGGCCAGCAACGTGACGGGTTTATAACTCTCTCTCTGTTGATTATAAAACGTTGTATTTGCTCCGTTCACAAATCTGGAGTTTGTACACATTACGCTAATGTTTCAGCACTGGGAACCTATACACACACGGAACGTTCAGATGCAGCAAGAAAGAAGAGAATAGAATAATCTACCACGTCAAACATAACCACAGTTTTATACTCTTATATTTACAATATAACGTGTGTAATTCTCTATAGAATTAAGTCATAGTAAATATCTCAGAAACAAATTTGCACCACTTAACACACAGATGGAGATGATGGTTTGTTTTACTGAACCGGGAGAGAAAAAAAATGCAATTAAAAACACTCGTTGATGGTGGTAGTGAAAATACGGAGGGCAAATATTTACACGTGGATTCATGGTCACTTAATTCTTCGTGTGATATTTTATTTATTATTGTTATGTCACTGCTCGGCACTCCACGCCAGCTTTATCCGTCCATCAAAATCATGTGATTAAACAAAAAGCATGTTGAAGGACTACAACTCAGGTAATAAGCTGCCTGTTTCTCTTTCCGAGACCTGTAGGCATTTAAGAAAAACATCCTAAATAAAAGGGTTAAAAACAAATTGTACATTTTACATAAGAAAGACTAACATATTTTGACTTGCCACACCATCGATACAGTTTATCAGTTTTGTACGATACACACAGGTCTGAAAGCATGTACTTAACATGGATCTTTATTGTTGAATGGCAGCAGACTCTCATTTGCAGACTGTAAACCTGAGCCTCTTAACATCTTCATACAACTTACTGTATAACATTTTCTCCTTTAAAGCTGCTCCATTGACACGCTTGCAAGGTTTCATTGTGTTAAAATAAATATTGTTTATGGTACAGGTGATTATAGCCACGCATTTTAGGTGAAGAAAGGAGCTTAAGGGGAAAACACTACAGTTCTGACCATGTTTTGGTGGAGTTTACACAGCGGATGATGGTAAGTAGCAAAACAGATGAAACAGAATCAAAAAACAACACACGGTGGTCTCATGCAGTAGACATGGTACAAAACCGGATTAATTCCAAACCAAAACTGATCAATGAGATTTTATGGCCCCAGGCTTCAGTCCTTACGCTGTGATTTTACATACACTTACACACAAAGCTCGAATAAGATTAGCTTGTAACTGCTCAGTGACAATAGAATACTAAAATCCAACTAGAAATGATAAAATTATGATTTTTAGGCCACATACAGTAATTTTTAAACATTCAGTGCAAAATGTTTGTCAGCATCTCCAAATGGTGTTTTCAGTGCTGAGTAACAACTAATTATGATTAACTATAGACAACATTGAGTTACTTCCTATTTGGCTTACAGGGACCTTTTCTTTTGTAATAAACCACGAAAACCACGTAATTCTAGCCTGATGTAGCCTAAACGTCCTCCTCAGTAACCAGTACTAGCTCAGGTAGTACAGTATCGCAGCTGAACTGTAACAGTCACCACTGACTGGCGCGTTTGATATCAATGAACACAATTCTCTTAAATGTAATGTTACAGAAGCCCATCACCACGGAAAAATGAATTACAGCACTCTGCGAGGTAAATACAATCTTTTGAAACTATGATGGCGTATGAAACACCGTTATCAAAAAACAAACAAAAAGACTAGCCTGAGGTTGAAATGGCAGTGTGATGAGCAGTGCATTAAGGCAAAATAAAACAAACACTACTAAAATATTCAGGACGATCTATGAGTACAGAACATTTGTACACAGAGTGGAGATTGTACAGCAGATTCACAAAGAACTGTAACAACAATGTCATCTTAATTAATATATATATATATATATATATATATAATATTCTTTTGTGGGTGTAAAGAGATAAACATAAAACATTCACAAAAATAAAAAAGGCAAAAAACACTGGTTGTACACACACACACACACACACTATACACACACTCACTCTCTTTCTCATAAACACACTGAAAATGGAATGACCCAAGATTGTGGATTCAGTTTTCTGTTGTTTCCCTTCTTATGTTCATCATCTCATCTCCCGCTTCCATACATGCCTGGATCTGCTTCTGTTGCACTCTCTGTCCTCCCTCCATTCACAGCCTGCTCCAGTGGGGTGGGCAGCTTCAGGTTTCTACTGCTTCTTCCAGGGCAGGGAGCAGGCCCTTTCTCTGTCAGATGAGCCTTGGCGGAGTTAAAGATGTGGAGCTGTTGGTCTGGTCTCAAGCAGAAGCTGCTGGATGACTTTAAGAGGGTTCGGCCCTCTAAATGTGAGAAAAAACCAAACACAATATTTCTATACTCAAGACTCACGATCATTATAAATTTGATTATAATTGTACAGGGATTTTACACATTGACATTATAAAGACATTGACAATAACAAAAAATAATTGAACAGTAACACAATAATAAAATATAAATGTACAGTCACTCCAGTCATCCTCACAAAAACTCAATATAAATAAATATTACATAAAATAAACTAATAAAATGGACACCTGTGGAATGCTGATATAATAGGCTGACATAATGATAACTATAGGCTAGGTTGCCTTTGACATCAATGAATTATATAACATTATATACAAAAAAAACAATAGGTTGTTTTCAACTTTATGCAGTGGGGTAACAAGTTATTTCAAGGTGAAACAAATATTGTGTTTTCTACAGTGTAAGCTATATAAATAAGTCCTGAATGTTAGTTTAGTCCTTAACACTGGCAAGGCGATAAAATAAATAAGAATAATGCTATTCTTGGAAACTTCCTATTCATCAGGTGAAATGTATCACAAATTCCTGACATATGTTGCGTTTTCCAACATTTTCTTAGTACGATTTCTGAAGGCTCTGAAAATTCAAGCTTTGACACCATGAATAAATACATTCAAAATACTAAACCTTAATGTTGATCAAGAACGTTGAATGGTAAGTATATATATGTATAATGGTAATGTATGTTGCAGATTAGAAGTTGTATACAAACCATACATAACTGTGCAATTTGCTAGTCTTACACAGTAAAGCTAGCATTGTATTTAAATGTGGCCATAAAGTCTGACAGTGGCGATCCATTCCTCCAGCTGCCCTGGGATAGTGTTTGCCAGTCCTGCAGTGATGGGATCAGAAGAACCAGGTGACGAAGTTTTAAAACACAGGGAAACTCTTCAGCTTGCACTGAAGCCTCAAATATTACACAACTGCGGCCTGCATAGACAGACCAACAAGCTTCCTTTTTGGTAAGATTTGCTGTGTTAATAGTAAGGCAGACCTTCGACACTTTTCTTTTGGGATGCGATCCACCTTAGTTTTGAAAAGGCCCTTTTAGGCGCTGGCGAAAAAACCTCCAAAGTCCCATGATAGGAGGCAAATGCTAATGAGCTAATGTGGATCTGGAATGGGTACCAGCTTTACTGTGGTCTAAGAGGAAAGTGGAAAAACTGCCTTTATTTGTGCAATTTCAAAATACATAAAATGAATTTTCAAAAAATATCATCACGTAACAAAACACAGGAGTCAAGCAGGGCTGTGAGCAGATTCCTGCAGAGTAGGAGAGACAGCAGATGTTTCACTACTGGTAAAGCAGACACAAGAGATCAGAAAAATAACAACTAAGAGAGATGGAGTGGATTGGACTGAAGTGAGGAAGTGGGGAAAGTGTCAACGGATGGTCATGCGTGTGTGTGTGTGTGTGTGTCATGTGTTACCAACCGTGAGGACTACATTACAGGCGCATGGTGCACGGTCGTGGCTGGAAGGCTCAGATGGCTCAAATTCTACTGTGGAAACTATTGGGAGTCATTGTTAAACCTGGAGGTTTGCAAAGTAGCGGTAACCTGCCATCAAATGGGACAGCTAGAAGAGGCGAAACAAGATTTATTGTTCAGGGCCACATCAGATTACTTAAATTAACATCATGTTTCAAGGTGTCAATCAGAGAGGCAATAATGGTTCTTATTCCACCAAGGTTGCCGTCTACATGAAACATTCAAGACCAGACAAAGAGACAGAAGTGGGTTATTATTACTCACTAGATTTAAGCAATGATGGTGAAGGCACCGATAAACCTCCCGTCTTCTTGGAACAACTGCAGAGAAACAATTCTGGTATTAAGAGAACTGTGCAAAGGAAATAAACAACATTACACAGGGGACACAGGAGCAGTTATTTTGTGCACTCAAAAATGCGAATGTTGCATTACACGAAAACATTAAAAACAACTGCTTTTTTTTTTTAAAGAGATTATCATCAAACGGAGACAAATCAAGCTTAATATTTCTGCAAAGAAATTCTATCAGGATTTTGTCCTAAGAGCAGCAGTTATACAGTTTAAACATATGCCATTTTGCAGATTATTTAATATAGTTTATGTGATCAAAATACACATTTTTAGGACATTTTAACAGAACATTCAATAAAATGATTAAAGACAATGCAGTCAAGCGTGAAAAACTATAGAACTTATTAGTTAACATTGGATTAGCGTTATATAACGTGGAGAATAGACATGACTTCTGCAGCATTTATTAAACTAACGTTAATGTAGTTCAAAATTAATAAATCATTAAATCACAGGTGTGTTTTAGCATTCGTTAATGCATTTATGATCTACTTGTAGACAAGTGTATGTTTGTATGAATGAACGTTATTCAAGATGAATACTGTAATAAAAGCATTGTTCATTATTTATTTCGTATTATTTAATACATTAATGTAACAAACAGCATTATTGCTTAAATAGCATTATATCATAAAGGTTTCCACAGTTTCCTTAAAACAAAATATTTTTGATTTTATAGCACAATTTTACACTATATAATTCATAAATGCTTCTTGAGTATGAGTGGCAAACCCTGGAGTAATGATTGTGCATGACATCTGGGACGCTAGCAAAAATTGTTTTTAAAATCATATGTGTTACTGTTTGCTGTAATGGGCCTTGAGTGAGTATAAGCACTGCAAAAACATTAGACGTCACTGAATAGTATGCACTAAATATTATACCACAATTTTATTACTTCACATTTGATAAAATATTATTCAACTTCAGAATTAATTTCAACTAGGCATGATGAGAAGTGCGACGAAAAAAGAGGAAAGCCAAACATATAGCCATGATGTCATTACAGATATTTACAGGAGATGGCTAATAAACCTGTTGTTTTGAAAACAGATATTCTTTTAACAAACTGATGTTAGCACCAGAGAAAAAAGCAACTTATGCTGTATCTAATGTGTAGAATGACTGGATTTAACAGTTTAAATGTGTAAATCTGAGTTTTGATTGTAGTACGCAGGAGGCGTCAGCTGCAGATCATCCCCTCAAACAGGTTATGAATGATTAGAAGTGGGACTGGTCACCACAATAAGCTGAGTCACATGGGTTGGCAGACTGGGGAGAGAAAGAGCGGGATGGGCAGCTCTATTCCTTCCGATCTGGAACAAAGACACTTATGATACTTGGAAAGAATGGGGACATGTGTAAGGTCTGTGTCCAGGCCTTGAAAAAGTGAGCTAGCATGGGTGTTTGTAGAACGTCTGAGAGGAAGTATGTCAGGCGTGCACAAAACACTCTTTGCGAACTTATTCTGTAAGCCTCATGAACATTACTTTTTCACTCCACTCACCATGTGAACTGTAGTGATGAGTACTTTTTCACGAGCTCAGACAAACATACAGAACCCTGGGAAAACACACACACACACATCTGATAAAACAGACAGTTCGTTCACAATGCCATCCTGTCTACAGGACTGTCTTTAGACCAGTCACACTGTCTAAGTATGTCCCTGTTGTCAGAACCAACCAGTGGCAAGAAAACCTGTTAGTAAACCAGACCATGTAACACTGAACAATCTGCAAGGTTTATATGTTTTGTCTGCGGCAGCACACGATAAACTGAGGATCTTGTTGCTTACACCAATAAACAATGTATACTGCCAAACATAGCTGGCAAGCTGTACTACACAGAGAAAATGAAACAATTATTCTGGCATTTCATTCAAAGACAAATAATCAATAGGGTACTCATATGCAACTTTAGTTTTCTTATTTTTATTCTTATATTTGGACATTAAAATATAGTGTCTATGAAGACCAAGAACAAGAATTATATAACGTATGATTATAAATCATGAATGTATAGGAAGTAAATCAATGTAGTTAATATATAAATAGATATAAATGTAAATTATAAATGTAGTTGCAATTCTTAATATATAAATGATTTTTAATATGCTTATTATTGACTGAATAAATTATTCATAATATAAGCTTCTATAATATAATTCTTGATTATTTGCTATTTTTATTTTATATTCCAAGACTTACAAGTGTATATTCAGATTCTGATTTAAATGTATCTTCCCAATTTACATTTATATATTCCAGAGTTTACATAATTATTTCATGTTTTTGGTGCTTCCTTACATATAAGCTTTTATTTAATATCAATTAATAAATGTGCACCATTTGTGCTCTTCTTATCTGTTTATATACCTATTTTAAAATCTTTGCCTATTTTGTTTTGGTGTGTATTTTGATTTCATTTTCTTTCTTGCTTGATAAATTCCGTTTAACTATCTGTTTGTATTGTAGCTGTGATAAATGTTAATGTCTTTTTAAAAATAATAGAAAAAACATCGACGACTTCTCATTTAAACTCTGACAAAATCTGCTGTTTAGCATCCTTTTGAAAGAGAAAAGAGCGAGGTGTACAGACAGGCATGAGCTAACATCCTGGATTACATTAACTGGCGCTCATAGAAAAACCAACACCGAAAAATCTAAATCATTCGTCCATATTTCAACTGGTAGTAGCAATCACATATTTGAGAGCTGCATCTGATTACACTTTCAGCATTCTGTGAAACAGTAGTAGTTGTTGGACCGAGCAGTAACAGTAAGAACTATTAGTTTCCCAAAGACCTTAAAACCAAGCATCAATGGCATATAAAGTATGGGCGTGCATGAAGGAAAGATGAGGCTCTAACCTGCCAGTACAGAGCCAGAGGAAATGGGCGGTGTGGTATTTGCTGAGGGGATGCGTAGAGGGCTCCTCCCCTCTGCACCAGTGTGAAGAAATAGTCTGTTACCAGTTTCCACCCATGAAAGAAGTAGTTCCAGCACAACAGGGAAAGTACCTGTCAAAAGCTTAGATTAAAACTGGCAGTCAGACATTATTTTACGACAAAGTCCTTTTCACATCCATTCATTAATCAAAGTGCTTCAAATGGACATCAAAGTAATTATAATGAGCCGATTTGTTTAGGAAATGCAGGAAATGGTTTAGACTGTAGCCCAGGCAGCAGCTCAAAATAGGATCATGACCTTGGGCTGGAAGGACTAACAAAGAAAGTGGATTTCTACTTATACCCGAATTTGCAAATATCTTGTTTACAGCTAAAAATTAGTTCAAAAAAGTTCACCAGTTGAACCCATTGAGTAAATCAAAAATGTATCATACTCTGCACCACAAGACAACTAATAATAATGTATTTCGCATTTAAACAACTAAAGCCTACGTTTGAGCCTTGTAACTAAATATAGAGGATGCCAGTTCTGTTACAAGTCCACCACTGCAAACTTAAAACAGTTTTATCTTTTGATTTGGACATGAAAATCTGACACTTCTTCATGAGTGTTTTGACCTTCCCAAGGCCTTAGGATCTCAGTTACTAACTGAGGTTTCTATATTAGCGTTGTATATAGAAACCTGAAGATTTTCCAAATATTTAAAGTTAGGTGCAAAATGAAAACTGTGTTAATTATTTCACCTCGTATTTATTTCAAACCCGTAAGAACAAAATTACAAATATTTTTAGAAATCAGGCTAGTCATCAATGCAACTACCCACATTGGGCTAAAAGATAGTAAGGACATTGGAAAGGAATACTTTGTCATATATTTAAAAAAATATCTTTCATTTGTATTCTAAAAATGACGATGGTGAGAAACATGAGGGTGGTAATTAATGATTTAAATAATACATTTTGGGGTTCTGGAGTAATTTAACAAGTAGTTAATATTTCCTAAATTCTAAAACTACAAATAATTCTGGTGGGATTTTCACATTACTTAACCAAACAACCTGAAGTAGACCTTCTCTTTACCATCTAAAATGAACTATGCTACAGTTTGACTGTGTGAGTTTAAACCAGGTAATTTCCTTACCTCTACAGCTGTTGATGGCAGCCTTATAGCTATTGAATAAACAATTGCACTTGATTTTAAACAGAAAATGAAGACCTGGTAAGACATTAAGACAGCCATTTTACGATAGATGAAGATAGTAGTGCTCTTAATTGCAGGCCAGTATACTTTGCAGGTGGGAGAGAGACAGAGAGAGATCTGGGAGTGTAGACTAATGAGAAAAGGAGAGAGGGAGAGGCAATGGGCGTGGAAATGAAGGTGGCAGAGTGCATGTGCCAGATCTCACCAACGACCTTTGAACCAGGGGCAGGTGGTAGAGAGTATTTGCGCTGTAACCAATTATGGTGATCTCATGGAAGCGATCCCTGAACACACAACACCTGTGGAGAAGACGCACAAGACAACAATACTGAAAAACCATGGTAGCTAGCTAGTTCCACCCACAAATTTCTTATAACTTCTTTTTAAAGCAGATTCCATCCACCATGTTTTTGCTGCTCTTAACTTTGACAGTCAATAACATACAATCTTTTCTCAGACTGATATCATAAGAAATGCCTGCAGACCTGCCTTGAACATTCGGCAAAAATTCTGCTGTAGCTAGGTAATATAATATGCATGAATAAAGCATAAAGGTAATATATTGTAGTTTTTAAATTACGTCAGTGAAAGATCTGGCACAGGTGTTGCAGTAGAAGAGAAAACACTCCAGTCATCATATTTTCATGAGGCCCCAGGTAAGTCATGATGAAAGAGAGATCATAGCCAGCGTGAGGATGCCTCACACACCAGTTCTTCATCTACAGGAGAAACCAAACACATTAACACAAAGCGCTATTGGGTGGAAATATAATCTTCTTAATCTCGAGCACTAAAAGCTCCAGTGGCCTTTTATTGAATGAATCTCTGGTGTTCCTGGCGACATACCTGATAATCTGCTGTGGAAGGGCCTTTACACACTTTTTGTCTGTCATTTTTGAGTGAGATTTGAGGATGCTTACACGTGAGAAAGGAGTCAGAGGAGCTTTGTTGAGAACCTCTGATTGTGTCACACATGCGGCCAAGCAGGAACCCTCAGGAATTTAGAGTCTGATTTGGTCTCATTGTCTGAGGCTCCATCTCTCTCCTTGCCCTGTTTTAGAGCCATGGAGACCTGAAACACAAAATAAACATAAAAATGAACATCAAAATAGATTTAAATGTAATGGTTGGCTCTTGCAAAGAATTTGAATACTAAAGCTACAGTTTTGGGCTCCATCGAACATCAATTAGTTAAATCAAATGTAATGTCAGGAATTGGATGCCCGTCAAATATTATTATTTATTTATTTATTTATTTTTAGGTGGTGAACCTGGCTATAAAATGCATTTAGCTTTTATATAGGAATCATTCTATTGGAGATTCCATTCATTCAAAACCAGTGATTACATCAGTAACTGAATAATTCGATCATAATTGTTTTAGTTGCATAATATTTTTTCTTAGAACAGTGGCTGGTTCAAAACCTCTATTCATTTATCAGAACTGTGCAAACGTCTGTCGATCACTTTTATATATATGTTTGTTGTGGTATTCCAGCAGCAGCAATTAAAACTTTGCGAAAAAGACACATAATGTGTTTACGATGTATAAAGTTTTAAGTAAAATTGGAAATCAATAAGAACTGGGGCTGTTATAATTGGTATTTACCCAAAAAAAGAAATAAATTGTTATTTTCAGCAGAATGCAAAAAACAAAACATTATTTACCATTGGTATGATAAACATATCAGACAACAAACAAGCATATTAGGAGATGATTTCTGAAGATCGTGACACCAGACTGTAGTGGCTGGATTAAATTTAAGCGTTAAAATGATGCTTAAATTTAAATTGCACTTGCAGCACTATTATTTTACTGTATTTCTGGCTTAAGTAAATGCAATACATCCTAACTAGCAGGCTGTGTGTCTAAGTGACTGCAGTTGCAAACGACCTGCCTTCATCCCCACAGCAACAGGCCGTCATCATCAGATGAGGTCCTGCCCAGTTGAGTCGAGCTGTTATTGTAGTTGACAGAAACCTCTTTATCCATCTGACACATAGATGTTTTGGATCTGATTACAAGGCACCCTCAGCTAAAGTACATTTACAGCTGACACTCATCCCCAGCGCAGGCTGGAGATCCAGGAGTTTCCATGAGTGGACTACATCCTGCGTATTCAAGACACAGAGTTAAAAATACCCCCCTCAAACCTCCCACCTCCTCCCCATCTCTCCAAATGCTCCGCTGACCTGGAAATAGCTCACGAGGAACTGGGGATGTCCCATACCCTGAGACGAGCACCAGTCTTCCTGCGGGTTGACCCGCACACCAGTCTCAGGTATAAGCAACACTTGATGAAAATTGGCGGACAGCCATTAGCCATCTGGAAACGTGGAACTCCGACAAATATAACATCAGCAGTCTACAAGAGATGAGTGAAGTCATTTAAATTGATCACATTCATTAAAAGCAATGTCAGCTTCACTCATCTCTTTTGTGGGCTTGTCGATGTTATATTTGGCGTGAGTTCCACTGATTTCAGATAGCTAATACCAGCCGTCATAATTTTTCATCGGAAGTGTTATGCTCTCTAGGATGGTGTGGGTCAAACCTGTGGGAAGACTGAAAATGTCTCTCTTAGGAAGAGTGGGATGTCCTCAGTTCCTCGTGAGCTATTTGCGGTCAGCGGAGCATTTGAGAGATGGGGAGGAGGTGGGAGGTTTGAGGGGGATATTTTTAACTCTGGTGTCTTGAATATCAGGATGTAGTCCGTCTCCATGGAAACTCCTGGATCTCTCCAGCTCTTGCTGTCAGATGAGTGTCAGCCGTAAATGTACTTTAGCTTGAGGGTGCTCTTTGTAATCAGATCCAAATGATCTATGTCAGATGGATAGAAAGAGGTTTCTGGAACAATCATAATAACAGCTCGACCAACTGGTGCAGGACCATCTGATGATGACGGCCTGTTGCTATGGGGATGAAGGCAGGTCGTTTGTAACTGTGCAACAGGCTACTTAGACACACAGGCCTGCTAGAAACAGATGGCTGCATTTACTTGCTCAGAAATACAGTAAAATAATAGTGTTGCGAGTGCAATTTAAATTAAGCACTTTCTATTTTAACGCTTTAAAATTTCTGTGAATCCAAAGCTGAAGTTACAGTCTTTGGTGTCACGTGATCTTTCAGAAATCATTCTAATATGCTTGTTTGTTGCTCAGATATGTTTCTTATCATTATCAATGGTAAATAATGTTTTGTTTTTGCATTCTTGCTGAAAATAACAATTTATTTCTTTTTTTGGGTGTTGTTCAATTATATCAGTTCCAGTTCTTATTGATTTCCAATTTTGATTTAAGAAAACCTTTTACATATCAAGCACATTATGTGTCTTTTTCGCAAAGCTTTTAATTGCTGCTGCTGCTGAATACCATGAACAAAAATAAGAAAGATGCATAAAAGTGGACTTGATTAAGAGCTGTTTGCACAGTTATGGATAAAATGAATAGAGGTTTTGAACCAAAGCCACTGTTTTGAAGAAAAAATATTATGCAACTAAACAATTATGAATCAATCATTCAGTTACTGGATGAATCACTGTTTTTGAATGAATCTCCAATATGAATGATTCCTATATAAAAGTCAAATGCATTTTAACAGCCAGGTTCACCACCTAAAAATAAATAAATAAATAAATAAATAACAATATTTGATTGGTATCCAATTCCTGCATTTGATTCTGGAATTGAAATTGATCTTTGGATTTTAATGAGCCCAAACTGTAGCTTTAGTATTCAGAATTCTTTGCAAGTGAGCCAACTTATTACATTTAAATCTTGTGTTTATTTCTTGTGTTTCTTGTGTTTTGTGTCTCCAGGGCTCTGAAACAGAGGGCAAGGAGAGAGATGGAGCCTCAGACAATGAGACCAAATCAGACTCTGGGGTTCCTGAGGTTCCCGTTTCTGCCGATGACACACCAGAGGTTCTCAACAAAGCCCTCTCTGGACTTTCCTCACGGTAAGCATCCCTAAATTTCATACTAAAATGACAGACAAAAAAGTGTGTATAAAGCGTCCCTTTCCACAGCAGATTACTGGCATGTCGCTGTGAACACCAGAGTATTCATTCAATAAAAAGGCCACTGGAGCTTTTAGTGCTCGCATTAAGAAGATTATATTTCCACCCAATATGCTTTGTGTTAATGTGTTTGCCTCTCCTGCAGATGGAAGAACTGGTGGGTGAGGGGCATCCTCACGCTGGCTATGATCTCCTTCTTCTTTATCATTATTTACCTGGGCCCGATGGTGCTGATGATGATTGTGAGTGTTTTTCTTCTTACTGTTGTAAAACACCAACAGATCTTTCACTGACGACTTAAAAACTACAATATATTGTCTCTTTGTTGCTTTTATTCATGCATATTAAATTACTCAGCTAAGCAGCAGCATTTTGCTGAATGTTCATGCAGGTCTGCAGGTATTTTTATGATATCGTCTGATAAAAGATTGTTTAAGTTATTGACTGCCAGTTAAGAGCAGCAAAAACACAGGATGGAATCTTGCTTTAAAAAGCAGCTATAAATAGCACTTCAGGGTGGAACTAGTTGGCCGCCTGTTGGTTTTTTCATTGTTGTCCTTTGTGCGTCTTCCACAGGTGTTGTGTGTTCAGATCAAGTGCTTCCATGAGATCATCACAATTGGTTACAGCGTGTATCACTCTTACCACCTGCCCTGGTTCAGAACACTAAGCTGGTGAGACCCGCGACATGCACCTGCCACCTTCATTTCCACGCCATTGCCTCTCTCTCTCTCCCTTTTCTCATTATCTGTCACCCCAGATCTCTCTCTGTCTCTCTCTCCCACCGTGCGCTGCCTGTAATTAGAGAGCATCATCATCTTTCATCTTATCGTAAAATGGCTGTCTTAATGTCTTACCAGGTCTTTCATTTTCTGTTTAAAATCAGTAAGTGCTGCACTTGTTTATTCGTCCAGCTATACATGCTATCACCAGCTGTATAGAGGTATGGAAATTCACTCTGGTTTAGACCACAGTCAAACTGTAGCGTAGTTCATTTTAGATGCGAAAGAGAAGGTTCACCAGGTTGTTTAAGTAATGTGAAAATCCCACTGAATTATTTGTAAAGTTTTAGAATTTAGTGTTGAGTTAACCACGACAGTTCACCCAGAACCCCAAAATGTATTCATTTAAATCATTAATTACTCACCTCATGTTTTTGACCATCGTTCATTTTAGAACACAAATGAAGATATTTTTTTTTAAGAAATATAAGACAAAAAGTATTCCTTTTCCAATGTCCTTACTATCTTTTTTTGGTCTTGAATGTGGTAGTTGCATTGATGACTAGCTCCGGATTTCCTCAAAAATATCGTAATTTTTGTTCTTACGGGTTTGAAACAACACGAGGGTGAATAATTAATGACACAGTTTTCATTTTGGGTGAACTAATCCTTTAAACGTTTGGAAAATCTTCAGGTTTCTATATGCCAAACGTCAATATGTAGAAACTCTGAAGTAGTAATCTGAGATCCTAAGGCCTTTGGGAAGGTTTTCAAATACCTCTTATGAAGAAATGTCATATTTTCATGTCCAAAATCAAAAGATAAAACTGTTTTAAGTTTGCATGTGGGTGGATCTCCAGTAACAGAACTGGGCATCCTCATATTTAGTTACATAAGTCTAAACGTAGGTTTTAGTTGCTTAATGCGACGATATTGTCATTAGTTGTCTTGTGTGCAGAGTATGACATTTCTTGATTTACCACGGTTCAACTGGTGAACTTTTCTTTGAACTAATTTTTAGGCTTTTGTAAATAAGATATTTGGCAAATCGGGTATAAGTAGAACCATTTCTCTTTGTTAGTCCTTCCGTGTAGCCCAAGGTCATGATCCTATTTGAGCTGCTGCTCAGCTACAGTCTAACCATTTCCTGCATTTCCTAACAAATCGGCCCATTATAATTACTTTGACAACCATTTGAAGCACTTTGATTAATGAATGGATGTGAAAGGACTTTGTCAAAATAATGTCTGACTGCCAGTTTTAACGGTTTTTGACAGGTACTTCCTGTTGTGCGTGAACTACTTCTTCTATGGTGAAACGGTAACAGACTATTTCTTCACACTGGTGCAGAGGGAGGAGCCTCTACGCATCCTCAGCAAATACCACCGCTTCATTTCCTTTGCCCTGTACCTCACAGGTTAGAGCCTCATCTTTCCTTCATGCACGCCACTTTTATATGCCATTGATGTTTCTGGCTTTAAGGTCTTTGGGAACTAATAGTTCTTACTGTTACTGCTCGGTCCAACAACTACTACTGTTTCACACAGAATGCTGAAAGCAAAATCAGATGCAGTCTTCAACATGTGATTGCTGCTACCAGTTGAAATGTGGACGTAATGATTTTAGATTTTTCGGTGTTGGTTTTTTCATGAGCGTTAAGTTAATGTAATCCAGGATGTGGTTAGGCTCTATGCCTGTCTGTGCACCTCGCTCTTTTTCTCTTTCAAAAAGGATGCTAAACAGCAGATTTTGTCAGAAGCTAAATGAGAAGTCATGATGTTTTTCTTATTATTTTGAAAAAACACATTAACATTTTATCACAGCTACAATACAAACAGATAGTTAAACGGTTCTTATCGAAGCAAGAAAAAAGAAAAGGAAAACAAAATACACGCCAAACAAAATAGGCAGTGTGATCAAAATAGGTATATAAACAGGATAAGAAGAGCACAATTAAAATAATATTTATTAATTGATATTAAATAAAAGTTTATATGTATGAAGCACCAAAAACAGGAAATAATTATGTAAACTTTGAATATATAAATGTAAATTGGGAATATATATTTGTAAATCAGAATCTGAATATACACTTGTAAGTCTAAATATAAATAAAAAAAAAAATATATAAATATTAATCATGAATTATATTATGTAGTAGTTTATATTATGAATAATTTATTCAGTCAATAATAAGCATGAAAAAATCATTTATATATTAAGAATTATAACTACACATTTACAATTTACATTTATATATTCATTTATATATTAACTACATTGATTTACTTCTATACATTCATGATTTACAATTACATGTTATATAATTCTGTTTGGTCTTCATAGACATCATATTTTGTCATTCATGTATGATAAGAATAAAAATAAGAAAACCAAAGTTGCATATGAGTACCCTATTGATTATTTGTCTTTGAATGAAATGTGCCAGAATAATTGTTTCATTTTCTGTGTAGCACAGCTTGCTGTATACATGTTTTTATAAAGAGTAACAACATTGTTTATTGGTGTAAAGTTAAACAAGATCCTCAGTTTATCATGTGCTGTCAGCAGACGGTAAAACATGTATAAACCTTGCAGATTGTTCAGTGTTACATGGTCTTGGTTTGGCTTAAACAGGTTTTCTTGGCCACTGGCTGGTTCCTGACAAACAGGACATAATTAGTGACAGTGTGACTGGCCTAAAATAGTCCTGTAGACATGTGGGGATGGCATTTGGTGGAACTAGAACTGTCTGTTTTATCAGATGTGTGTGTGTGTGTGTGTTTTCCAGGGTTCTGCATGTTTGTTCTGAGCCTGGTGAAAAAGCACTACCGCCTACAGTTCTACATGGTGAGTGAGTGAGTGTGTTAATGTTCGTTTAGGCTATAGAATAAGTTCGAGAGTGTTTTTGTGCACACGCTCTGACATACTCTCTCAGACGTTCTACAAACACCCATGCGTTAGTCACTTTTTCTGGCGTTTGGACACAGACCTTACACATTTCCTATCTTTTCCATATCATAGCAGTGTCTTTTGTTCCAGATTTGAAGTGAATAGAGCTATTCATCCCGTCTTTCTCTCTCCCCAGTTCGGCTGGACCCATGTGACCTTGCTTATTGTGGTGACTCAGTCCCACTTAATCATTCATAACCTGTTTGAGGGGATGATCTGGTAAGATGACGTCTCCTGTGTACCACAATCAAAACCTGTATTTACACATTTAAACTGCTAAATCCAGTGTCATTCCACAATATTAGATACAGCACAGTTGCTTTTTCTGGTGTAGCTGATCAGTTTGTTAAAGAATATCTGTTTCTGTGTGCACAGGTTTATTGTGCCCATCTCCTGTGTTATCTGTAATGACATCATGGCTTACATGTTTGGCTTCTTTTTCGGTCGCACCCCTCTCATCAAGGTTTGTGTTTTGAACACCCCAGTTGAATAATATTTTATCAAATGTGAAATATAATAAAATTGTGGTATAATATTTAGCGGCATACTATTCAGAAGGATGCTTTAATGTTTTTAAAGTGCTTTATACTCACCAAGGCTCTATTACAGTAAAACAGTAATATTATTATGATTTTAAAAACTATTTTTGGTTGTATGTTCCTTGTCAAAGCTATATTTTCAATCATTACTCCAGGGTTTGCTAATTTGGCACTCAAGAAGCATTTATGAATTTTATATAAAATAAAATTGTGCTATAAAATTGCACATATTTTGTTTTTATGGAAACTGTGAAACCTTGCTATATATGCTATAAGGTGTTATTTACAATAAGGTGTTGTTTGTTACATTAATAATTGTTAGTATTAGTATTAGTAATTGTTAGTATTAACTAACATGAACAAACAATGAACAATGCTTTTATTACAGTATTCATCTTAGCTAATGTTCATTCATACAAATACAATAATTTGTTCATGTTAGATCACAATGCATTAACTCATGTTAATAATGATTTATTTAATGTTGAAATTAGCATTAACTTAGCTTAATAAATGCTGCAGAAGTCATGCTCATTCTTAATGTTATATAATGTTTAACTATAATGTTAACTAATAAGTTTCATAGTTTTTTCACTTTTGATCAGTATTGTCTTTCATTTTTTTAATTTCATTTTATTGAATGTTCTGTTAAATGTCCTAAAATGTGTATTTTATCACATAAACTATATTAAATAATCTGCAAATGTTATTATGTTTAAACTGTATAACTGCTGTTTTAGGATGTAAAATCCTGATAGAATTTTTTTTGCAAAATATTAAGCTTGATTTGTCTCCAAGCTTGATATTAATCTCTCTTTAAAAAAAAAAAGCAGTTGCTTTTAATGTTTTTGTGTAATGCAGTAACATTCGTACATTTTTGAGTGTGGCTAAAATAACTGCTCTCAGTGTCCTCTGTGTAATGTTGTTTATTTTTAGCACAGTTCTCTTAATACCAGAATTGTTTCTCTGCAGTTGTCTCCTAAGAAGACGTGGGAGGGGTTTATCGGGGTTTCTTCTGCCACTATTGTTTTTGGAATCTTAGTGAGTAATAATAACCCACTTCCTGTTCTTTGTCTGGTCTTCGCTGAATGTTTTCATGTAGATTTGGCAACCTTGGTGACGTAAGAATCATTATTGCCTCGATTGACACCTTGGAAGTCGCTGATAAGTTAATTTAAGTTAATTCGATGTGTCTGAACAATAACAAATCTTGTTTCGTCTCTTCTCTAGCTGTCCTACGTGATGGCAGGTTACCGCTACTTTGTGTGTCCTGTGGAGTTTAACAATGACTCAACAGTTTCACAGTAGACTGTGAGCCATCTGAGCTCTTCCAGCTTCACGACTATGGTCTGCCGCCTGTATTGCAGTCCCTCACGGGCTGGGTAAAACACACACACACACACACGTACACCGTCTGTTAGACACTTTCTCCCCATGTCTCTCACTTGGTCTGTCCACTCCATCTCTCTTATTGTTATTTTTCTGATCTTTGTGTCTGTTTACCAGTAGCAGCCATCTGCTGTCTTCCCACTCTCTGTGAATCTGTCACAGCCCTGCTTGACTCTGTGTTTTGTTGATGATGATATTTTTTGAAAATTCATTTTATGTATTTTGAAATTGCACACAAATAAAGGCAGTTTTTCCATTTTCCTCTTAGACCACAGTAAAGCTGTACCCATTCCAGATCCACAGCATTGCTCTGTCAGCATTTGCCTCCATCATGGGACCTTTTGGAGGCTTTTTCGCCAGCGGCTTCAAAAGGGCCTTTAAAATCAAGGTGGGATCATCAGATCTCAAAAGAAAAGTGCTTCAGTCTTGGTTTCACTATTACCTACAGCAATCTTTACCAAAAGGAAGCTTAAGTTGTCTGTCTATGCAGTAACAGTGAAAGACATATTTCGAGCTTCAGTGCAGCTGAAGAGTTTCCTGTGTTTTAAACTCTGCTCACTCTGTCTTTCTGATCCCCATCACTGCAGGACTTTGCAAACACCATTCCAGGGCATGGAGGAATCATGGATCGCTTCGACTGTCAGTACCTTATGGCCACATTTGTAAATGTTTACATTGCCAGCTTTATCAGGTAAGACTGTTAGTGAATTTTCGGTACAGTTATGTATGGGTTTGTATACAACTTCTAATCATAACATACATTACCATTAATATAATATAACATACATTACCATTCAACGGTTCTTGATCAACATTAAGGTTTAGTATTTTAATGTATTTTATTCATGTGATGTCAAAGCTGAATTTTCAGGAGCCTTCAGAAATCGTGCTCAAGAAATGTTGAAAACGCAACATATGTCTTGTGGAATTTGTGATACATTTCACCTTGATGAATAGGAAGTTTGAAAGAATAGTATTTATTTTATTTATTTATTTATTTTTGGTTATGCGTTAAGGACTGAACTAACATTCAGGACTTATTTATATAGCTTACACTGTAGAAAACAATATTTGTTTCACCTTGAAATAACTTGTTACCCCACTGCATAAAGTTGAAACAACCTATTGTTTTTTTTTGTATATAATGTTATATAATTCATTGATGTCAAAGGCAACCTAGCCTATAGTTATCATTATGTCAGCCTATTATATCAGCATTCCACAGGTGTCCATTTTTATTAGTTTATTTTATGTAATATTTATTTATATTGAGTTTTTGTGAGGATGACTGAGTGACTGTACATTTATATTTTATTATTGTGTTACTGTTCAATTATTTTTTGTTATTGTCAATGTCTTTATAATGTCAATGTAAAATCCCTGTACAATTATAATCAAATTTATACGTATCGTGTGTGAGTCTTGAGCATAGAAATATTGTGTTTTGTTTTTTCGCCATTTAGAGGGCCAACCCTCTAAAGTCATCCAGCAGCTTCTTGCTCTGAGACCAGACCAACAGCTCCACATCTTTAACTCGCTCAAGGCTCATCTGACAGAGAAAGGTCTGCTCCCTGCCCTGGAAGAAGCAGCCTAGCTTTTCGGCCCACCCCACCGGAGCAGGCTGTGAATGGAGGGAGGACAGAGAGTGCAACAGAAGCAGATCCAGGCATGTATGGAAGCGGGAGATGAGATGATGAACATAAGAAGGGAAACAACAGAAAACTGAACTACAATCTTGGGTCATTCCATTTTCAGTGTGTTTGCGAGAAAGAGAGTGAGTGTGTGTATTAGTGTGTGTGTGTGTGTGTGTACAAATCAGTGTTTTTGCCTTTTTTATTTTTGTGAATGTTTTATGTTTATCTCTTACACCACAAAAGAATATTATATATATATATATATATATATATATATTAAGATGACATTGTTGTTACAGTTCTTTGTGAATCGAGCTGTACAATTCCACTTGTGTACAAATGTTCTGTACCTATAGATCGTCTGAATATTTTATAGTGTTTGTTTTATTTTGTTTTAATGCACTGCTCATCACACTGTCATTTCAACCTCAGGCTAGTCTTTTTGTTTGTTTTTTTGATAACGGGTGTTTCCATACGCCATCATAGTTTCAAAAAAGATTGTATTTTCACTGCAGAGTGCCGTAATTCATTTTTCCGTGGTGATGGGTTTTTGTAACATTACATTTAAGAGAATTGTGTTCATTGATATCAAACGTGCCAGTCAGTGGTGACTGTTACAGTTCAGCTGCGATACTGTACTACCTGAGTCAGTACTCGGTTACTGAGAGGACGTTTAGGCCACATCAGGCTAGAATTACGTGGTTTTCGTGTTTATTACAAAGAAAAGGTCCCTGTAAGCCAAATAGGAAGTAACTAATGTTGTCTATAGTTAATCATAATTAGTTGTTACTCAGCACTGAAAAACACCATTTGGAGATGCTGACAAACATTTTGCACTGAATGTTTAAAAATTACTGTATGTGGCCTAAAAATCATAATTTTATCATTTCTAGTTGGATTTTAGTATTCTATTGTCACTGAGCAGTTACAAGCTAATCTTATTCGAGCTTTGTGTGTAAGTGTATGTGTGTCACATGTAAGGATCAGCCTGGGCCATAAAATCTCATTGACTGTTTTGGTTTTGAATTAATCCGGTTTTGTACCATGTTCACTGCATGAGACCACCGTGTGTTGTTTTTTGATTCTGTTTCATCTGTTTTGTTACTACCATCATCCGCTGTGTAAACTCCACCAAAACATGGTCAGAACTGTAGTGTTTTCCTTAAGCTCCTTTCTTCACCTAAAATGCGTGTCATAATCACCTGTGCCATAAACAATATTTATTTTAACACAATGAAACCTTAAAGGGTGTCATCGAGCAGCTTTAAAGGAGAAATGTTATACAGTAAGCTGTATGAAGATGTTAAGAGGCTCAGGTTTACAGTCTGTACGTAGAGTCCGTTGCCATTCAACAATAAAGATCCATGAGCACATGCTTTCAGACCTGTGTGTATCGACAAAACTGATAAACTGTATCGATGGTGGGCAAGTCAAAATATGTTAGTCTTTCTTATGTAAAATGTACAATTTGTTTTTAACCCTTTTATTTAGGATGTTTTCTTAAATGCCCACAGGTCTCGAAAGATAAACAGGCAGCTTATTACCTGAGTTGTAGTCCTTCAACATGCTTTTGTTTAATCACATGATTTTGATGGACGGATAAAGCCATGGAGTGCCGAGCAGTGACATAACAATAATAAACAGCGTCACACACGAAGAATTATGACCATGAATCCACGTGTAATATTTGCCCCTCCGTATTTTCATCACCACCATCAACGAGTGTTTTTAATTGTATTTTTTTTCTCTCCCGGTTCAGTAAACAAACCATCATCTCCATCTGTGTTAAGTGGTGCAAATTTGTTTCTAAGATATTTTATGACTTAATTTATAGAGAATTACACACGTTATATTAGAATATAAGAGTATAAACTGTATATGTTTGACGTAGAGATTATTCTATTCTTCTTCTTTGCTGTATCTGAACGTTCCGTGTGTTATAGGCCCCAGTGCTGAAACATTAGCGTACTGTACAAACTCCAGACGTGAACGGAGCAAATACAACGTTTTATAATCAACAGAGAGAGAGTTACAAACCCGTCACGTTGCTGGCCAACCAATGATTTTCAGGAGACGTGCGTTTGAGTGCGGTGACCAATAAACATTTATAAAGACACATTTATCAAAGTCTTAAATGCACGCAAAAAATTATATATGTTACAGCTTGAGGCTTTTAGCCGCTAGAGGGCGCCAACCCATGGGTTTGTGTGTGGTTAACAAGTTCTAGTGCAACCGGACTAACGTTGTTCATTGCAATGTTTTGGTGGTTTTAATGTGACGCTTTACTTCTGTTATTCGTGGACACGTTATACTTATTAGAAAGTGCACACATGTTAACGTTGCTCTCCTGAAGCGTCAGAGAGAAACTGACTGCAGTGCGGTTATGCTTTCCATATTTCTGGCGATTTATTCACGGCCAGTGAAAACGGACGTTAAACCCACTCAAACGTGTTAGGCTCTTTTGGTTTGCCACTGAGAAGAAAAACCCTCCTCTCTGTTGAACAAATGAACAACAACAGCTCAATATGCTGCTGTTGTTATTTGTCTTCAAGTACTATGGTCTGTATTTCTGTTGTATTTTGTTTTGTATTTTTTGATAAGGCAGATAAATGTGCTTTCCTGCAGCTTTGTGTACAGTGATTTGCTCATTTGTAAATGAGTTAATAAAGAGGAAAGCTCAATACATATATAAGTACATGCAAATTTGATCTCTTCCTCCTGCTGTTTGAACTTCCTTTTATGTCATATGCAGGTTTTTTATGATGACGGAAACAGTTTTGTGCCCATTTAGATGGAAAAACACACCATGGTTAGTTTTACATTCACAAATACGAAGAAACCATGGCGCGTGTCTTCAAGAAAATGACCATTTCTGAGAAGGAGTTGTCCCTATTGGTTAATGTGCATCCTGCACCATTGTAGACTGCATTTTTGCCTGTGTAGAAATTCATCACCTCTGTTATTTTTTTCTGTGTCTTGACTTTGCCACTCACTTCCTCAGCTCATGAAGATTGCGGGTACGAGGAGTCACGGTGCTGCTCTGCTGCCTATGACAAACATGCTGGATGTAGAAACTTCATAGTAACTTTTGGTTTGCTCACACAAACACTGCAGGCGAGCCGAAGGGCAAGATCGAACGTGTTTGGAAGTGTAAAAAAAAAGAAGAAGAATCAGATCAGCAGAGGAAGGAGGAAGTAAAGAGAAGAAGAGGGGCTGACTGGAAAGAATGTACACTTAGAGTTGACTGTGTGTTTTGTGATTGTTTTTGTGTGTGCGTGTGAGCGAGAGAGAGAATGTGTGGTGTGTGAGTGTGTGTGTGTGTGTGTGTGTGTGTGTGTAACCTTTTGGTCCGATTTTGAAGAAATGTCTCTGAGACTACCTCGCAACTGGGACTTCAGCACTTTCAGAGCTGAAACAGCTAAGATAGGTGAGTGTCACTGCGTGTGGTCAAAGGTCAAAGTCTTTTCCGTGTTTTAGGAATTTCACTTGGCAAGCTGGGTAGACTTATGTGGGATTCTTTGACACAGCAGGCCTCCTGTCGCTAAAGGTGATGCATGTAATGTTTGACTTTTATGTTATGGGAAATCTAACTGCCTGAGCAGTGGTGGTACATATGTGTTTAGTCTAACTTAGAGGAGGTATTTTACAGAATCTATATATCGAGGGGTGAGAACCAACTTTCACCAACTTCTTTTCCATAGTTTGCTCTGACTTTGTGTACTGATTGCAATTTTTTATAATGCAAATTTTTACACTCATGATGGTACTTTTGCAAGTAGAAAGGGCTCATTAAGAGTTTCATTTGATTTTATATATATATATATATATATATATATATATATATATATATATATATATATATATATATATATATATAAACCTCCACCTCTTGGTCTCACCCCTCAATATGACAGACAAAAGTGATGGCAAAGTGATGGTGGAGGATTCAGCCCAAGGCTATATAATTCACTTGAGCGCTCTGCTATGCTCTTTCCTTGTAATTCTGTTAAATCCCTGACACACCTTTTGCTGTTTTATAGTCATTGTAACATTATTTGTACTTCTTCCTTTATAATTTGACTAAATGTTCTCATTAATCTCGAGGCTGTTATGTAAAAAATATGACTTAAAGTATGACTTCCAGCTGATTTTCGAAGCAATCGGGTATAAAGAGAGGCAGGTTTGTGGTGGCATGTGGTGACTCGTGGCGTTTCTGTTCTCGCTCTGCACTGTCTGTTGGAGATGCAAAGCATTAGTGATTTCCTCTGTGTGTAATCTTCACATGCTGCAGGCAGGAAGACGCTGAGAAACATCGTTCTCTGCTCAAAATGTCAGCGTACTGTTAAATGCTAGATAGTTATCTGCTGTGCGACCTATAACAAGGTCTTTGGTGAAGGTTTTCTCAGCAGTATCCTAGGTTAAGAGAGCAAGTGTTCTCAGTTTTCGATTGCTCTAATTATATGAAGTGTATTGTTAGTCAATATTTTTCTGACGCTATTTATTTGAAGTATTGTACAGCCTAATTTTTCAGCCAAAACAGTGGTTATAATTAAGAATGCACAGTATTCATACCATATCAGTTGAATGTTTTTTTTCTCCTCGTACCAATAAATTGTGTTGGATATATAATTATGAATGCTAATTCCCCGTTTTTACACCTTGATTACTTTTGCCATAATTTAATGCTCACTTAATTTTATTTCTATTTATTTCTACACATTCTATTTTATTAAAAGTATCTTGCAGTACAGCCTCATATTTTTAAAGTTGAAAAAACAATGTTCATAACTACAGGTGCAGAAAATATTGGTATTAGAGATTTTTTTTCTGATTTTTTTGTTGATGTATATCAGTTATTAATGCTTATTTAATAGTGCATGCTTATTTCCATGCTTATTTATTTTAAGTTACATTTTCATCTAATACTAATCTAATCTAATCATCTAATATTCACTTTGAATTAAAAATATTAATAATTCTAGAATAATTTGTTATTACAAATATATTATTGGTAGTCTCAAAAATCAATCTCAGAATTTTGTAATGTGATTCACTTGAAGCATTTAAAATGATTGATTCAAGTATGTTTTTTTTAAAGAAAAGAAATTATTGTTTATTGTAAATTTATTGTTTAAGGCGATTTAGATATTTAACACCTATTTAGAAATGTTATATACGTCACTGTCAGTTACCAGCCATAGCATTATTAACCTTTCCTATCAGCTAAACGTTTAATATTATGCACACACCTATCTGTTCTGAGTGAAAGGTGTTCAAAAGTGTTTCCAGCAGGAATTGTTAGAATTGTGGAAAAAAAAATAGGCTGATAATGAAAAGAAAAGCTTCAGTTTCAGTGCTGTAATTGCTTTAATTAAAGACACGTTTTTCCTTTGGCATGCACTGATGAAACATAATTAAGAAACCTGTGTTTTTATTCAGCGTCACCTTTAGACGTTGTCACGTAGCATTAAACATTAAATGCTGGATATTTTAGCCTCAGCAGTTGTGCCGAACGTGAATGATCGTCATGTCCCAGAGTTTAGCCTGACGCAGAACAGCTCGGCCTGACGCAAACAGCTTCTTGCATCTCTGCTGTGATCTCCTTGGTAATTCACGGGGAGTTTGAAGCGACTCTCTTCCCTTCCCCTGATCCCAGCGTGTGTCATAGAAATGGGTGAGGCCTGAAGCCGGGCAATGTGTGTGGGCCTGTGGTCCAGGAGAGAGAACAGTAGTCCGTGCTCTCCATCAGGGAAGTTTTTCTCAAAATAGACCAAAGAGGCTGACATTAGGTGGGGATCTTTCAAAAACGCTACTTCCTGTGGCTGATGAGCTTGTAACTTCCTGTTTATCTTAGTTTCTCTCTTCTGCCCTTTCCTCTGATAATGCGTTATAGCGAATTTGACTACAAAAGCGCCAACTGCTCAAATCGCTGTGACACCATCTCTTGCCAATTAGATAATGGCTGATTTGTTGCTGTCTAGAGATTTATTTATTGTAGATGCTTTCTTATCAAAGAAATGCCACGAAGTCAAGTGTTTTGTGGCTTCACCACGTAACCTTTCACTGTAATGAATGCTGACTGGAGTGCTTATGTCATTTTCTTATTTTCTGCCACTCAACATCTCAGTTTTTCTTATCTCTCAATCACAGGGGTCTACCCCACCCTCCCTTTGCTATGGGCTATCCCGCCAGAAAGCTAAATCGCAAATGAGATCTTTTTAGTATCTTAGTTCTCTCTCCCAGACACCAGTGGGCTCAAATGGAGCACAAATTTATGAGATAAATTGAGACTTTCTGAGAGAAAAGTGAAGAAAATTTTATTTTTTTAATGCTGTTCTCAAATTTACAAAGACACTTGCAAAGGCAAACATTTTAATATTATTTATATATATATATATATATATATATATATATATATATATATATATATATATATATATATATATATATATATATATATATATATATATATGACCAACAAACCACCTTAGGTTGGTCTAAGCTAAATATCCACAAAAATATTTAATGTATTTAAAATGACTTACTTATGGAATGTAAACCTATATATATTGTATTTTTCCATAAAAAGTTTTATAGACTAACTGCAACTTCATTTAGTAACTATTAAGGATAATTCATGTGTACTAATATTTATTTATGTATGAAACCTAATGATCATGTTATCCAGAATGTCACATTTTGTTGTTGATTTCCAGGTTTAAATTATATTTTGAATTGTTCAAGGTCTATCCACATAAATCTTAAAGCTTTGTGCGCTTATTGTATGTGCGGCTAAATGATGTACTTTTTGTTTCTATGCATAGTCATCTAAAACAAGGTCTTGAATGAAACATAACTGGGAGCTTCATTAGATCTCTCAAGGTATAAAAGGGCAATCTCTGAACAATAAAATGTTCCTCTTTGATGTTTCAGTTCTCAAACTCTTGGCAAAGAGTGAAGATCCAATAATACCCTTTTGACCTATAGCAAACAATCCATTGTAACATCGAAAGCTATTTTTTTGCTTTTGTGAGTGGTATTGTTTCTGGCAGAACTGGCCAGCACTTTCGTCAGCATAAGGACAAATGTCTATCAAGCAGGAAGCTGTCAGGTTCAGACAGTTAGCCACTGTCATCACCACACATGTGCATGATGGTCTGATGATATAAAACTAGAATTAGTTCAGTGACAGATGACTTTACGTTTCGGACTCATCTGCATGTTTGTGTCTTATTCTTTGCCTTTTATTTTTTATCGGTTTTCACCTCAGCTCGCTCCAAGAGTGTTATGCCAGGGGAAGGGAGCCCTGGATCCACTCACACCGGTTTTAAGAGATCCATGGAGAAACCTCTGAAAACAGGCTGGCTGAAGAAGCAGAGATCCATCGTAAAGAACTGGCAGCTGCGCTTCTTTGTGCTGAGAGGCAACGTCTTAACATACCACAAAGATGACAGAGAAAATGCTGTCCAGGTAGGAGAGAAGCAAGCACGGGTAATACAAACATCAACATTTAAACATTTTTTTTAAGGCATCAACTTTTTTGTTTTGTCTTCTTTCCTGTTTTTTAATTATCTGTTTTTCAATGTCCAGTCCTGAGAGTTAAATAATTACAATTAAACTAAGAGTTTACAATTTTTTTCTTCTTCTTCTTCTTTTTTATTTAGTATTTGTTTTTAGTTTGTGGTCATGCGATAATCGTGTAATAATCATAATATTTCTTTTTTTTTCTTTTCCTTTTGTTTATTTCCAGGATTACTGTACATCTTAATTTTCAGTGTTGTCTCAGATTTTTGAATCTGACGTTTGAATCTGTATATCATGTAAATGTTTCCACACTGGTAAAATAATGAAAGTGAAATACATTTTTATTTGCCTTTTTACTTCTGATATTTATTATTTATTTATTACATTTTATTTACTAAATAAGTAATTTTAACTTTACTATTTACTAAATTATTTAGCATCATTTAGACTGTGACTATACTCTCTTGTCTCATTCTTATCTCAGGGAACCATCCCTTTATTCTCATGCCAAGTTAACGAGCTGCCATCTAATGCGGATGATAAATTTCTGTTTGAGATTATCCCAGGTGAGTATTTTTATTAAATGTGCTGTATGTACGTTTTTGACTCTTCTAATGTATATTTAGGAAACACGTTATGTTTGCATAGCTGTTTCTCTGAAATATAATGCTATAGCCTTTTTGCAGTACCCATTTCAACCCCTAGATGTCAATTTTACATAGTGCACCTTCAAAGTACCTGTATTATGGGTTATGAAACGATCTATCGGTTAATAAACAGAGTAGCACGCATCCCGCGGAAGAACATTCTAACCGGAGCTACTTCCTTAAAGTTTATGTTTATGGCGATTCACTCAGGGTTTGTATTATTCCACAGCGGCGATGACCCGATAAGGCTACACTTGTTCGAATACATGCACTTAATATACGTGTACTGTAGTGATTTGGGATAGCACAAAAAGTGAGTTTGGAAGGTGAATTCGTGATGTACTCACTCATTATATAGGCTCCAATTTACTAATCTTTAAGTTACATAGTGCTCCTGCTTTTACTGTCCGTGGCGGCATCTAATTCTGATAACTGAGGTGGAGTTTGGACCACTTAGATACGCCAATTTTTAATCTATTGTGTTAATTTTCAGGTGGTGGTAAAAAGTTGTTGGTCTGGATAAACAGTTATATTCTGTATGTTTATCTTGTGTGCGATATTTTTCTTTCAAATACGATCATTTTGAGCTTCTGGTGCGATACTTGGATATTTCCAATCTGGCAACATTGACACTTGTAATGCAGTGTGATACAGGACTGCTATGCAGGTTGTTTACAGTGTAAAAAAATATCATCGGCTACTACTTTGTATGTTGGGGGGCATACAGTCATACAGTTGTTGTGTCCATGATGCAGCAGGTAGCAGTACAGACCGGGAGCGGGAAGCCTATGTTCTCATGGCAACCAGTCAGAGCGAGATGGAAGAGTGGGTGCGCTCCATTCGCAAAGCCATCGGATCACGGTCCAATGGAGGTATTACATCTTCAACATCTTATTATAAATGTATATTATAAAGTTTGGTTTGTAGGTTCAGGGGGTTCTTAGGACCATTCGCTCGCATACAGTAAGAAAAAACGGAAACTTGGTAATTTCTTTAACCTAAAACACAGCACAATGTAATGCATAGTTTAAAATGACTAAAACAGGTTTCTGAAACACCTGTGGAAAATCAATATGCTACTTTGTTGTTGTGTCAGACCTTTCTTGGCATGCTAGTGTAGACAGTTGGCAATTTGAGTGAAACCCTATTACCTTAATGTCTGAAGGGTTATTATTAATGGTATGAATTTAATTAAATGCAATGTCTCTTTCCTCAAAGTATTTGGAAAGAGCCTTTCGGATATGATGGTGTATGAGAAGAAATTTGGACCACGTCTGGTGCCCATCCTGGTGGAGAAGTGTGCTGAATTCATCAGAGAGCACGGTCTGAGTGAGGAGGGCATCTTTCGCCTGCCAGGACAGGACAACCAGGTCAAACAGTTCAGAGAGGCCTTTGATGCCGGAGAGAGGCCGTCATTCCCAGGTAAAGTTTCACATGTCTAAATCTGTCACTATTGCTGTAGAGAACTGATCTCAATAAAAGCATATTGTTTATTGTTAAGTCCAGTAATGGCATGCAACTGTATACATAATACATTAGTGTACCATGGAACTGAATAGATAATACATTTATGTACCACGGCACATATAAGGTACTTCAAAGAGTACCATGATATTTCAGTACAGTGCAAAATATAGTAAAAATATTGTGAAATATTATTATAAATGAAAACTATTTTTTTATTTCCAAAATGTTATATTATTATATATATATATATATATATATATATATATATATATATATATATATATATATATATATATATATATATATATAAAACCATAATCCAAGATTTTTTGGACTTGTGACCACTGGTTTGCAGACTTCAGTGTGCTTTAAAGTTTGCATGCAAATGGGGCTTTTATGTGGATAACCACACTCTACATGACCATTTATGGTGACACTACAGTCTTCACTGCTATTTTGAGGAAGTAGAATAAGAGTTTGACCCAGAATGTATGAACTAGATCTGAGAGAGAACTGTATGTGAAAGAGAGAGAGAGAGAGAACGTGCAAAAAAGCGTGAGAGATAGAGAAAGAGAGATATAAAATCAACTATTTCAGAGCAACCTGGCACACGCTGATGATCTGCGGCTGAGCCACATCCTGTCCTGACTAACAGAGATCTTGCCATTGAACACACGCACATTATCCATTTGACAAGCAATGGTTTTGCATTTCATCTTCATCGTTTTTGACTGTAAAGACTGTAGTAGACGTTAATGACCCCATGCCGCATTTAAACTTGTTTTGTTCATGTCTTATGCCTGCAGTGACACCGATGTCCACACGGTGGGGTCCTTACTTAAGCTGTACCTCAGAGAGCTTCCTGAACCTGTTGTGCCTTGGACGCAGTATCAGGCCTTCCTTGACAGCACTCTGACGCTGGATGCCGCCACTGCAGCGGTGAGAAGCACATTCGCAAAAACAGTATATCAGATGAGCACTGATCCTATAACTAACTGCAACACGATCAATCCCAGGGCAAAGAAAAGCTGGAGGTACAAATCAGCCATCTGCCGAAAGTGAACTACAACCTCCTGAGTTACATCTGCAGGTACGAGTCCCTACAAGAGTGACAATGGATCAGACACTGATAGGATTGTATATAAGTTTGTATATCTATATTTGTTATTTCAGGTTCCTTTTTGAGGTCCAACAAAACTCAAAGGTGAATAAAATGAGCGTTGAGAATCTGGCCACGGTGATGGGAGTGAACCTGTTCAAGCCACAAGTGGAGGACGCCATCAGTATGATGAAGGGTCAGTAATCATCCTAAGGAGAATAAAACATTGTGCTCTATGTAATTTATATTGTTTTTGAAATATCCCATGGAATCAAAAGGTTGGTGTGTCTTTAAGTCCGTTGTTAGGGGTGGGAGCGGTATGATTTACACGATTAAGCAGCAGAAATTTGTCAACCGGTACAGACTGTTGTCTCTATCACATGATGTTGTTGTTCTGCGTGGTCACGAAAACCTGACGTTTGCATGTTTTTTTTTTAACATTGAGGTTTAAAAAGAAGTCGTTTTAAGATGCTGAAATGCAGTCAGCAGCGAAATGCCATGAGCGCTGTCAGAGGGACATGTGCAAAAAATGTGGTATTTTTGCCTTTAGATTTATAGGCCTTAAATAAAAATACACAGTTTTTGTGTCAAAATGCCTGTCTTTGCAAGCATCCCTGTAAACACAGCAGCTCTCAATTGAAAGCAAATAGCTGAGAAAGAAAACACAAGTTGGATCCGGGCAGCTCTTAAAGCAACAGCAGTAAAATATATAAACGAAAAAAAAAGAGAAAATCTCTCACTGCTCGACTATAAATCACTTTTGTGTCTTTATTAAGAAAACACAGTGAAAAATACATGTTTTTATACATTTGATTACTTGATTATACGATTTATGTATAATAATTATATTTGATTATACGATTTATGCAGCATTTCATATTTCTTTTTCAACTGTAGTTGATTGTCCTACTGCTTCTAATTGATTTATTTTTCTTATTTAATTGCCGACTGCTTACTGATTTTCTATTTAAGCTAGTATTTATTGTTGACAATGTTGACAAGAATTATGACATTCCTATGGTATCAAAAATATTTATATCATAAAGAGATTATTTAAAGCAAAACAACTATAGTGTGATATATATTATTACTGTAAAATAAAACCTTTTTAGCAGAAAATGTAAAAATTTACAGCCTTTTTTTCTGGAAAAATGAACCCAAAATATTAATGCCATATTTTCTTCCTCCAAAACTCTTCCTCTAAAACCACCTGCAATAGCAAGAAGCATATCATGGAATGCTAGTATGTTATTCCATTTTTTAGTAGTCATAAAGTTGTATAATATGTCTAAACTATAGGTTAAAAATAATTTGACCTGTCATACTCACAACCTCCCGTTTTAGCAGCAAACAGAACTTCAAACAGAAAAACAAATCATTGGTTGTTTCTGGGATATTTAACCTGAACTGCAATGAGTAAGAATGAGGTTTCAAGTATGGTGTTCATGGTTAACACCTTGCAGTGTTCATCTTTGTTCTCACCTCATACATACAGGAACACCCATGATACAGAAGGTAATGACTGTGATGATCAGACACCATGAGCTGCTTTTCCCACCCTCTAAAGACGCGCAGCCATCTCCTCTACCGAGCAAGAAAAGCAAAAGCAAGAAGAGCAGTAATCCTCGCAGTTTTGTGGGCTGGGAGTCTGCAGAGGTATTGATCACATAAAATTACAGCTGTTTCAGAAGCCAATTCATGGAGAACTTATAAATATCATTTTCATCACCAAGGCTGCATTTATGTGCTTAAGGAAATGCAGTAAAGCTGTGATATTGTAAAATAATATTAACTTATATTTTAATAGTATAACTTGTGTTAAATAATTGGTTATTTAAAATTAATTGATTTCCTTAATTGCCAAACAGATTTTTGTCACATGGTGCTTTGGAAATCATTTTAATATGTTGATTTCATATGTTGAGTTCAAGAAGTCGTATTTTTGGAGAAACTACCTTTTTCAGAAGTATATTTAAAATGCTGAATAAAAGCATTATTAAGTCTTACAAAATGCTCTCATACCAAAGTTCTAAGTGGTAGTCTACCAAAAATGTAAATCTAAATTTGGCCTTATTTTTGGCAATGACACTGAATTAGGTTTTAAAATATTTAGCATTTTACATTTTCTACTTAGAATTTAAGCATTTATATAGCATATTACTTCTAATTTATTTTCAAAAAGGGTTTTATTTGTAGGCTTCAAATTAAGAATAGTCATATCTGATGAACGCACCTGCCGTTTGTCAAGGTTTTTGAAGCTGTCACTACTTTACTTTCACATCTTTATTTCTTAACTGATCACATCACTCTTCTCCCCAAGTGTGAAGTGTCCTCCTTTCTGAGTCTCCAGAGGAAGAGGAAATGGACACACCTGAGGGAGAGAGAGGAAGGACCTGTGTTCATCTGACACAGGATCAGAAGGCACGCCTCTTTCTCCTTCCTCGCCATTTTCATCCATAACCGACACATGGCCCGACAGCCCCAGAAAAGAACACAAACTCTACCCAGCTTAGGCTGTCTGCCAGCGGAAAAGGCCGTGAGCCTTCTTGGGAACGCTGGAGCAGGTTCCAGGAGAGCTTTAACGAGAATGAAGAAAAAACATTCTCAGAGGACATCTTTAAATTACTCGACCTGCAGAAAGTGACACTATTTTCTGGAGGGCAGAAAAGTGAAAAGGAAAATGTTGAAGGACAGAAGGACACAGACTTGAATAAGACAGGTAGTGATGTCGTGGACAAACAGATAGATGCTGTAAAAACACAGGCACAGAGCACAATCCCCGTTCCCAAACCTCGGGTAAGGAACGATGTGACTGCACCAGCTGTGAGCCAAGAGAAGCCAGCGGAACCTTCAACAGAACCTGCTCTAAAGAAAAGCAATGCAGCACCACTAGAAAACACAGACTCAACAAACATCATCAACAGGTACGGACAAATACAAGTGTACACGTGTTCATTATTTGCCATAGTGGAGTTTGCTAAAAGGGTTTGAACAAACATCTTTCAGACATAGAATTTGCATGTCAGACAATAAAATAGGCTCGTATTTACACTGAAGGAGGGATTCAGGCCACATTTAGGGACCAGAATGTGTCTTAGTGGTGAGCTCTTCATTAAGGCCCATTAAAGTGCCCCAATTGTGGGTTGTAAAGGTTCATATTTTGATTTTGGGAGTCCCCAACAACAGGTTGACATACATGCATGGTCACGAAATGCTTTCATTGCAATAATATGCCTTTATTTTTAGTTTTTTTTTTTTCTCAGCGACTCCCAAAAGATTAGTTCAGTAAATCTTTTCTTCAAACCCTTCCTTTGCATGATACTAATCTGTGGTGATTGGACAATTTAGTTTCGTTTAATAAAAGCTGCATTTATGAGTGCAGTATTTTACTGCTCCAAAAGCAGCACCTATAGTGGCAAAGAATGAATTTGCCTTTTCATTTCAAGTGGATGGACAATATGCTAATGTTTCATGTTGACGTCACCAATAAACAGCTTGGGATTTGTTTTGAAAAAACTTGTTTTAACGATGCAGAGTCGACTCTGTCTTTAAATAACTTGATACATGGTGCACTTTCAGATTTAAAACGTTTCAGGATGTTTTCATTCACTTAAACGGTGTTGAACACTGAATGAAAGGTCTTTAAAAAAAAAAAAAAAAAAACCATAAGAGTAGATTTTTAGGTAACCAACAATTAGAGAACTCTAGAAACTCTCTAGCCTTTTTCAATAAATTGAAATGTATGCTCACCAAGGCTGCACTTTTTAAATGAAAAATGCAGTAAAACAGTAATTTTGAGAAATATGGTTAAAATTGAAAATTGTTTGCTATTGTAATATATTTTAAGGTGTAATTAATTTCTGTGATGCTGAATTTTCTTGTTGAAAATAACATATTACGACAAATCATTTGTAACGTTATAAATGCCTTTAGTTTTGCTCAGTCTTCCTGACCGCATGTGTTTGTGCGTTTAGTCTCCAGCAGAAGAACAAAGAGCTGAGCGCTACAGTGACGGAGCTGCAGGCAGCACTAGAGGCAGAGAAACGCTGCAAAGCTGCATTAGAGATCCTACTACGCAATGCAGAGCGCAGCAGGGATGAAGCACTTGTGCGCAATGAGCAGCTGAACCGAGAGATTCAAGAGTTCCTCAACAGACCGACTGCTGGACCGTCATAGTCACGCCATCACGCGAACATATTTCAAATGAAGTCCTGTGTAGCCCCTCAGGAGTACACCACAAGCTGGACAACTCCATCTGGTTTTACACCATGAACTGTTCAGCAGAATGCCTTCAGAGTAAGACTATTGATAATGTCCATCTCCCAGGACTTGATACAGTATATGACACCTTATGTAAAGAAATGACAGATTTGATTTACTTAGACGTAAGACAAGATGTGAATTTTGAAGCAATGCAGTATTTTACTAAACAGTTGAGAGTATTTAATGACCTTTTTATTGAAACGTTATCGTATTTTATAATGAATCTCAAAGAAATAACTCCCCAACAAAAACTAAAATGGTCAGATTTGTTTTTAAAGAGCCTTTTTATCGACAAGGAGAAGTCTTTTCCTCCGTTAATTATTAATTATAAATTAAAACAAAATCTGTTGTGGCAAAGGTTTAACATAGTTATTGTTTATGTTCTCACCGGACTGTGTTAGTCTCCATTAGAGTTTGTGAACAATTTGATGAAAAGGGCAAAAAGCACAAAATGTGGATTACTGTCAGTAAATAAACCGTTTTTATCTGGCTTTCCTTTCCTGCACCTTCACTTCTGTTGTCTGGTTGCAGTCAGAATGAGATAGCGTGTCAGAAGAGATAAAATGTGACAGAGTGTGAGAGAGAAATGGGAAGAATGCTTTCAGATCAGAATTCACACAAGAGACCACGGGAAGGGGTAAAAACACTGGGAATTACGTAAGAAAAAAGAAGGCCAGATAGCATTGTGTCTGTCAGCTGTCATAATGCTGATTAAATGATAGGGGAGGAATTTCCTATTTCCGATGAGGCTGGATATACAGACACTGTGCTCCTTAAAATCAACACAAAGCTGATAAAGTGAATATATGGTCAGGTGAGTCATTCATTTAGCGGATTGCAGTTTGTTCTGTGATGTTCTTCAGTGGACGTTTCCAGATGTTTCTCTGGTGAATGGAGCTTATGGCAGCACCACAGTTTCTAAGATAAACAACACTGTTTCTCTTACGTAGGAGAGATTATCTTGAGGAAGAGAGTGAGCGTGAGCACGGCATGTGACACCACTGGTCACTGGGTCAACATTTCAACTACATGCCCATCTATTATTACAATAATCTATAGTAATAACAACCTTCACTTAAATAATACACGTGGAGCACAAAATACAATTTGAAGAATGCTGCTCTTAATGTAGTGTTATGTAGATTTTCAAAATTGCTGTGATTTTCGTGCCATCTGTAGACAAATGTTTATCAGCAATAACGTGAGCTTCTCGTCGCAACAGCACACTGCTCTAAATACATGAAATTAAGAATTGCATTGAGAACTACAGTAGAAGGTGACGTTTTTTTTTAAATAGCATATTGCAAATGGGATATTGACTTGAAGAGTAGTTCAATAAACAATCATTTTATATTAAGTGACATGTTCTACGGTTTTGCGGTTGTGCGACTGTTTAGCACAAGATGGCGGTTTCGTTGCTGAATCAATCCGAATTGGTTGAACGAATGACTTAATGATTCAATCATGCAGTGATTTGCAACCACCATTTTAGGTTTATACTGAAAAGTCCCCTAATGTGCACATTTCAGGGAGTTTGGGGCAATATGTGGATGAGTAAACAATATTAATTCAATAATTTGAATTCAATAATTCAATTTTTTTCAAAAGCTGCAGTCCATAAGTAATGCCTCTTTGTTGCCATCTATGTTTGAAAACCTGTAATTGCAGTTCCTTGCCTTGGGGTCGTAGGCGGCTCCAGGACGGATTAATATAACGCTGGCTTCAGTCACTGCATCCGTGTGAAAACTGTATTTAGTGATCACAGATTCTAGCCTACGTCTTGGAATATATGATCCATAATAAGATAGGAATCCTGTGATAATTTCATTACTTACCCACTTCCCGATCTTATATAAATGATCATCAAGACATATGCTGAATTATAAAGAAAAAAAAAAAAAGATTTTGGTGTATGAATCCAAATTTCTTTTTTTACCCAAAGTGTTTCTTGCTTAAGCTTGAACTATACTTAAACTATAAATCACATAACTTACATTATAATAAATTGTCGATTCTCGGGCAAACTGTGACGCGCTTTTTAACTGCTAATTTCAAACCGTTATGTTAATATATCTAACTAAACATTGGCTGTGGGGAAGTTGTAATACAATTTAGCATTCCTTTTATAGAACCGAAAACTTTCTTGTTGTCTTTATGGAGCTTTTTGTGATCATTCACAGAAAGTGTGGCAATGTTTTGTATTTTTATTTTAGAATATTTAAAAAAAAAAAACCTTTTGAAGCAAACTTTATGAGGTGGCTGCTGTTTTTGCTTGTTATGTCTGACTCACCCCAGAACGTGTTACAAGCTACCCATTAGTGGGGTAGAATGTAACAAACACACTCCATGTATTTTACATCAACTTATAAGGGCTGTAATATTCTTACAGAGGTTTGAAATTGTGTAGTGAACAAATGTGGGTGTTTTGTATTAAGGTTTCAGCAATCCAGCTCAAAAATTGTACGAGTTAGAGATGCTGAAACAAGAAGTGTTACAAATCTACAGTCTCCCCTGTGTGTGCATTAGCGTGTAGAGTTAAATTCTAGTACAGTCTAATTTCAAATCGGCATACTATTCAAATTTCGGATTAAGAAATTCTTTAAACCCAAAAAGCAAACTATGCTCCTTGAACCGGTTGTCTTTAAAATACAAATCTTGTGTAATCCCAGGCTGATCTGTAATCTGAACCCCATTTAAAACTGGAATATAATTTCATTTCATTCACATGTGTTTCATATAATCCTGCCTTGATTATAATCCGGCATCAAAATGATTTTTTGACATGTAATTAGCTGTTCTGAGGAAATACCATAAAATGATCCGCTTCCTGCAGGATAGTTGCTTTTTTATGTTTTTATGGGCCTCAGACTTCCTGCAAAACCTACTCATACCACTCACATGAAAGAACATTATTAAAATCTAACTGATGTGAATCAGGCTAAATAATAAGGTGATTGTATTGAACACTGGCTGGTTATGTACTTGCTCAAATATTGATTTTGGATCATTTTTAACCAAAAAAACCTGAATTGAGCATGTTTTCAACCATTTGGCTATTATATTTATTGGTCAGTGCTTCTTAAACCTAATTTCAAAAGTGTGATTTCTAGACCTGCAAAAGTCATGTAAATTAAAACAACTTTAAAATGAATTTTTATATACCATTTATATATATATACCATTGCTATTGAATAGCCTTGTAGTCAAGCTGTTTGAGAACCACCGCTTCAGATCCTCTGCCAGTTTAGACAGATTTGGATCAGATCAGATAGTTGAAACTGATCTTGGGTGAGTATTGGAAGCAGAAACTCTTCTTGACTGAAAGCATTCCTCTTAAGTAATTACTTCAACGCAACTTTGCAAAGCAGGGATGTACAAGTGTATGAAGTCCGTCTATTGGGTACTTCATATCTTGAGCCTCTGGAGATGTTTTCCATTGGCCGCAGAGCTGTGTCAGACCCTCAAAACGGGTGATAAGGGTTTCCCTCCACTTCCAAAGGAGCAGTTTGTTTTTGGTCATAAGCACAGAAGCTCTTCAACAGGCACCCTGCTGCACACCCTACAGATGATAAGATGCTCCAGAAGTCAGTGGAAATACAAACAAAATACTCATGCACGGAATTCAGCAGGTTTTGTTTGTGTTAGGAAAAAAGTCACAGTCATCTGTCCCCAGTTCGAGCAACTTCTTATTTGTTTCCCATGAGGGAACGTTAACTTTCAAGTACCCATTTCATTGCATTTGATGCTTAGAAACTTCTCTGAGATTCACAGATAACAGTTTTGTAATGGCAAAAAATGGCTGCTTTCAGTCTATCCTGCAACCTCTCACACCTCATTTCATTTCAGTTTCCGTCACCGCAGATATTTATCCTCTCTCTTTTTCAAAGATACGGAGGCACTCTTCAAACGTTTGTCAAAAAGAAATGGTCAATGAACTTAAGTCCCAACACTCATAGGAAATCATAGGAAAAACAAATAAACACTAGGCCCAAAATCTGCCCTGGCTCACCCACCCAAACAAAGGAAGGGGCTTCTGCACGTATCAGAGCGATGTTTACAAAATCCTCATTAAGGAAAAGAAAGCAGATAACGGTGCACACACACACACATGCAGGGACACCACGAACGTTAAAAACGCAGAGCTTCCTAGTTTGTAGATAAGGGACAGAGAGAGAAAGTAGGGAGAGCAAGAGTGAGAGAGAGAGAGGAAAAAACATTTGAAAAGAGATGCCACAGAGGGACATCTCTTTCACGTAGTGAAACCACCCTCAAGCCCAAACTTTTCAGACATCAAAAGGTGAGAAGAAGAATAAATGCTCAGAGGTCAGGAATAGAGGCACTTTAATGCAGTCTGCGGCTACATAAAAGAACCAAAACATCATAGGACTTTACTTTCCTACATTCTGCACTGGAGTGACCACTGACATTCTATCCAGAAGAAAAGGTTGAGTACTTCAAATTAAACGCATTTGTCACTGGAACTATAGATCTAGATTTTGCTCCGGTGAACCTCTGCACCTATAGCTGATACGCACCTCATTTGCTTCACATCATGGGTGTCAGCAGGAATTACTTTTGGATTACATGTTCATCCAGCACATCTATTTTATTGGCCTTTTTCCTGCTCTTGTGGGGGCCCTTCTGTGCACAGAGCAGCCCTATCGGCTCCCCGGAGAGGCTCCGCACTGCTTCAGGGCTGGATGACGGACATGGAGGGGTTCTGGATCCCTCACTTCTGGAGCAGGACAGTGAGGTAGACATGCAGAGTTTGCTGGAGACCCTGAAAGGACAGTTTTTGCGCACTTTTAACCTGACTCGTCCTGGCCCCCCTGTGCAGGCAGGGGCCACTCGAGTAGAGCCCCCTGAGTACATGCTGGAGCTCTATAACCGCTTCGCCAATGACCGAACAGCAATGCCTTCTGCAAACATCGTACGCAGTTTTAAAAATGAAGGTAACTGCATATTTACTTTAACAGTGAGGTCTTTTCAACTGTGTTTGTATTCTGAGAACTTTTGTTGTTGTATTTTTTTTTTTTTTACAAAATCTGCTAATGGCAATAAAAAAATATTTTCTACTGTGGATGTAGTTCAAAGAAACAATAATGTGAATAATCAAGTAAGAATAATAGAAAAAAATGCATTTTATGGTTGTGCCCTAGGCTATTTGTTTTTGATTAAAATATAATACCTGTGCTTGCAAAGCTATGCACAATTAATCAAGATAATATAATACTTTTATATTACATTTACATTTAGTCATTTAGCAGACGTTTTTTATCCAAAGTGACAAATAACAATAAAAGCAATTAAAACCAATAAAAGAGCAATAATATGTAAGCGATAAGTGAGTCTCAAAAATGTGATCTCAAATAACAGTTAATAACAGATGTCTTTTTTTTTAGCTGTGTTCCGTTGTACATAACAGCATTTTGATGCAAACTTAATATCTTTGCAGAACTATGGGAACAATTAAAATAGATGTTTAAATGCATTTTTGTTTTGTTGTGAAAGTTAAAAAGCATCATATGGTTTAGAAATGCATGCAAAAGATACAATTTAAGCTTATTTTTACCCAATAAGTTTTGTTTTAAATATGGAAGCGTCTTGCACACACACACACACACACACACACACACACACACACACATACAGTAGTCAACATTTGAAGTGGATCAAAAACGTTCATCAAAATTGGCATAAGACAAGAAGATTTTAGGGAAAATTTTGATGAAAGGTTTTGATCCACTACAAATGTTGACTAGTATATATATATATATATATATATATATATATATATATATATATATATATATATATATATATATATATATAATTCTTATGTTTTTAGACATATCTTTGATATTTATGGTAGATTAATGATAACAAGAGAATTTAAAATTCCAATTTTTTTTTCAGACTCCTCCCCATATAGTGTGGGACCTGGCGGGGTGAGACGACACCCACTTATCTTCAACGTGTCTATTCCACATCACGAGAGAGTCACTGCAGCTGAGCTCCGACTGTACACTTTGGTCCAGACTGACCGCAACAAATACGCTGGTGTTGACAGAAAAGTGACAATATATGAGGTCAAACAGCTTGAAATAAACAGCACTCAGCAGATAAGAGGTGACAATATTGATGCAGGAAATCAAACCAAGCAAGAGGGAGAAACAGAGCTAGTGGAGTTGGCGTCGCGACAGGTTTACGGTACAGATAATGGGTGGGAGTCTTTTGACATGACCACTGCGGTGCATCTTTGGCGGAAATCAGATTATGGTACCACCCACAGGCTGGAGGTCCACATAGCCAGTTTGAACTCTCAGAGTTTGATGTCAACCGAAGGTAAGGAGGAAGGTAATGCCAAAGGAGGGGACATGGACATTGACACCAGCCCAGAGGACAAACACAAACCCTTAATGATCGTCTTCTCTGATGACCAGAGCGGAGATCACCGCGGAGACAAACGGGAGCTCAACGAACTGATCCAGCATGAGACAACTGGGCCTGGTGTTCAAGACAACCTTGACCTAGAACTGACCGGTCTCTGGGACGACCTGGAAGTAATGGGACAGAAAGATGGGAATGAGGAAGAGGAGCAGAGCGAGGAGGCTCTCCTACAGATGCGTTCCAACCTTATCTATGACACAGCGTCTAGAATCGTCGTCGAATGCCAAAGGCAACCAATGTAAAAAAACATCCCTCTATGTGGACTTCAAAGACATCGGCTGGGACAGTTGGATCCTAGCACCCTCTGGATATGAAGCCTTTGAGTGTACGGGGACTTGCATGTACCCTTTGACCAAACACGTTACACCTACAAAACATGCCATTGTGCAAACTTTGGTCAGTCTGAAAAGTCCACAAAGAGTGTCCAGGGCTTGTTGTGTTCCCACTGAGCTAGACCCCATCTCCCTGCTCTACCTAGATGATGCAGGTGTGGTGACGTATCAGTATAAATATGAAGGTATGGTGGTAGTGAAGTGTGGATGCAGATAGTATTTAATGGACATGGAGAAGTGGGCTGAATCCAATCCAGTTTGGATTGGAAAGAGATTAAAAGACAGTCATTGTCTATGACTAACATTCCAAGTTTCTTCCAAATGGCAGTGGATAAGCTCTTACTCCCAACCTTAACAGCGTTAGCAGGAGTCATGAAGTCAGTTGGAGCCATGTGACGAGGGGCCACAATGCAACATTTAGTGGGAACGGTGTCCATTTCATCCCTGCTGAACAAGGATTGGGTGGAACATAAGACAATAATTGAACCACTGACACGCCTCAAGATCAGCCGGGATAAATGAGCTGTTCTTATCAGTAAAGACTGAAGTTTAAGTGAGAGATTATATCAACTCCAACTAGTTACATACTTGGCCATATCATTTGCGTCAGCAGAGTTCTTGCTAAGTGGGTGTTTTGTAAAGATGGCAGCGAACTCAAGCACCACTGGCTCAGTCCAGTGACATTACCAGAAACAAGAGTCCTGTGATACTGCCTGTTTCCAGTTTCCACAAAGCTCAGTATCGTATCTGTCACGACACCACCAAGTCAATATACAGCTTCCTGCCTAACAGAATGTGTTTGATATGAACTGTCCAAGTTGAAGTGAAACACTTATCAGAAAAGTCTTGTAAACGAGGGATAAAACAGACCAGAATGGACCAGTCTTGTCTTTCGAAATGTGTATGAGAACACCTACTCTGGATATCCTAAGTCCACAATGGGTCTCATTCATTAACCACTCAAATTCATCTGACTTTATGAATTTTTTTAAAAAAATCTGACTTTATGAATATGTTACGTCATACTGAGTAAAAAGTAAGAAAAGTACATTATAGCTTGTGTTTTATTTTTTTTTTTAATGAAAAAAAGCACAACTGTACTTATGTACAGGTTTCTAATCATAGGTTTGTAATCTAGGTCTGTGTAAAAGGTGTATTTGAACTGGTTTTGAGGAAGCAAAAAGCCATACGAGTGTGAAGAAAGGCTGAAATGGAAAGGTTGTGCGGAAAGCAGTTAATGGTTTAACCATGTTTTATGCAAAGGTGACCCTGGACCACAAAACCAGTCATAAGGTCAGTTTTTCAAAATTGAGATTTACACTTCATCTGAAGGTTAGGATAGGATATAGGACCATATTTGGCAGAGATACGACTATTAAAAAATCTGGAATCTGAGTGTGCAAAAACTCATAATATTGAAAAATGTGCATTTAACTTTTTCCAAAAAAAGTTCTTAGCAATGCATATTAATATTCAAAATTTGGTTTTGACATTCACGTTAGAAAAAATTTACAGTAGAAAAATATTTTTATGGAACATGATCTTTATACTAATGAATTTTGGCATAAGAAACTGTATTTTTGGCGATTGCTACTATACCCGGGTGACTGGTTTTGGGGTCCAGGCTCAAAAATAAGTATGAAAATTAGATGAAGGAAAACAAGAAATTCATGTGCAATGTATGTGTTATGCAAAAGTGTTTTGTGAAAAGTACTCCTGTGGGTTTAAATACAAAATAATCAATGAATGAGACCTATTATTTCTGTACACAACCTAAGCAACAAAACGATGATCATTAAAGACCTGGAAAAGGACAATATGAACTTCTGAAATGTCTCAAACCAGTTAAGCCGTTTCGATATGCAACATTTTCTTGAGTCACTTAATGCTGCCTTTATCCTTTCTTCAGTAACACTTCTTTCTACTGAAATGCTGTCTGCATTTCACCTTGTCACTGCTGAGTTGGGACAGTTGACAAAGGATGCATGTTGTACATCTTAGTCCATCCGCCCTGTTCCAGACGGCATCAGCAAGCGGGATACTGTGGGCTCTCACACCCTCCTGCTCCACATGCCGTGCGAGCTGTGCTCCCACCCCGAAAGCATGGCTGTGATAAGAAGGTGTCAGGACTGAAAAACATGTCTGTGACGACTAAAGACAATTCCAAGCTGCACGGAGGACTGGAGACAACTGATTCCTGGGAATGAGAAGCCAGTTGGCGGTTGTATATCATATCTACTTTTTGACCCCAAACTACCTTAAAGCGAAGACACATCATTTACTCCCCATCGCTCTCCTCCTGTAGTCTTCTGTCAGTCTTCTTCTCCTTTTGGACCCTTATCGCTGTCAGGGCATGAGGATGAATGGAAACTGTCTCGCAAGGTCATGCCACCCACAGATATCTTTCACAAGACTTTGCAACCTGATAATATCTTCCAGAATTATTCCCATGCCTGATGCATACTTTGCATTACTGGCTTTGTTATTGTTGAAGTACAAATTGTGTTCTGCTGCTTTGAATAATTATAAAGCTTATTTATTGATTAACTTATTTGTTTTTATTATTATTTAGGTGACATTGTATAGTAATACTGTACATATGACTACATACACTATACGAGTACATGATACTGTATGATGTTGTGCAAAGAATATGGGTATACAAGTATATGAGTTAATTTAAAATCAAATTATTAACTGTAATAATTTATCATTTTCTCATGTAGTATGTGTTCAAATACTCAGTGATGTTGTATGCGCTTTAATCATCGCTTTTCAAGCACTGACGTCTTGTTAGGATTTGTATATATCTTTAAATAGTTTGTTGATCCTCTTGTTCCTTGCACCCAGATTCTCCATAACTCCTTAACAAGATATATTTAGCCACGATCAGTCCAGAGCTTGCTGTTTAGACATTGGGTGTGGGAGCGATTCATAAATTTAACTTCCCATTGAAGACCAGCAGCTCAAAGGCCCATAGTTTACAAGTGTCAGACAGATCTACATCCATGGGAAGCTGACTGGAAACTAACGACCACACAGGCTCATTTGCTCTGCGGATTGAGACTGTGCAGATCTATTTGCTTCTTTTTTGCTTCGGTTTGGTTTGGGCTTAGGAAGTGTTCAGCGTCAATCTTTAAATATTTAAGATGTGAATGTGGTAATTGCCAAATGTATTTTGCCATGTACAAACGCACAGAAGTTGTAAATAAAATGATATTTTGAAGAAACTTCCTGTGATATTTTTCTTTTATATTTTAGTATTTATCAGCAAATTTGTCATTGACAAAACTCTTCTGTCCTCAGAAATTCTGTTAATGTCCAAGTTAAAAATTGGTGCTTGAAGTGTCTCGTTTGTTTTGCCACAAAAGCCATGACAGAAAAGTTAAACCAATAACGGGAAACAATGTACGCCCTCCAGTATGTTTATTGAGCTTGAATGATGACAGTTCAGGACCTCCTGACCAATTACACACAAGCATTAATGAGCTATTTACAAATCACTGAAGCATCTGCATCTGGATATTGTCATGTAATTCTGGGTATTCATTCATTATTCATTGTATGGACAGAGGAAGTTATTAGCATGCACTTATGATAACAGCAAACTATTGTTGGTAAAAACAAATAAATAAAAAAAGATATTATAGAAAAAATGGATCCAAGGCACTTCTTTTATTTTCAAAATGTAAAAAAGCAAAAAACTCTTTATAAATGTATATTTTTGATTAATTCTTAACTCTTTTAACAAAATGTACATTTGAAATTTGAATACTTTAAATTGATTTTACTTTCAGACTAAGATATGTTATTATTTTAACTTTTCATAATGCTGATGGTTACCATCAAAAGTAAAAGCAAATTGTCAACAGCCAGTTTTACTCCATGTGTTAAGCCCAGTTATACTCATTTGTATAAGTATGAAAATCTTATCACAGCTCTTTGATATTTCATTAATAAAAATGCAAAAATGTAAGATAACAAAAAAAAAATTCTATACAGCAGTGACAGTATGGCATTAACTACCGCTAGATCATTTACAATTCAACTCGAAGTCACAAAATACAAATAACAAAGATTTGTCTCCACCTTGTGGGTGCCTGTGGTGTTTTAGGAATAGAGTAATCTTCCACATTTGAAATGCTTCCACTGTGGCAAACGTTTATTCTAGTCTGGCTCCATTCTGGTATATAACAACCTTTTTGCTTCTTGGTCGAATTACTGCTTCACTTGGAAATACAGCACTTTACAGATATAATTTTGTTTATACATTCAGGACATACTATTATCCATTCACCAGTTTCATCAACTATTGTCTTGTATTTAGTGCTATTTCTATGTTTTTGTTACCTAATAATTGGATCACTTTCAAGCGTACCACTCTTTTCTATCTCCTTTCTGAGCTCTCTCTCCAATTCTTGGATCTGAGATTCATGCTGGTAAAAATCACTGCTGTAGAAGCTCTCTCTGTTGTCAGCCATCATCCTGTCAATTTTCTCCAGTAACTGTGAGACCTGAAAATCATCTTCTCTCTGGTTAATGTTGAGGCACTGAAACCTGTTCTCACATTTCTCTACAAGCCTGTGGATGTCCAGATTCCCTGACTGGACAAATTCTTCAATGTTCTTCTGTTGTTCTTCATCAGTAACAGTTAAAATGATCACAGTGTTCTTCCAGCACCTTTCCACCAGTATCTCTTCCATTTTCTCCAGCATCTTTCTTTCCTCTCCAGGAAAGCATGGGGTCCTGGAGCACACAGACGGAGACAGAGTTCGACATTCCGTCTCAGCTCCTCCAGAGAGAGTCCAGAGGAGAACCAGTCAGGAGTTTCCACCACAGTCACCTTCCTCCCAGCCACCTCTCCCTGTCTACTCTCACTTTGCTGGATTTCTGTAGATGCTCCAGTCTGGCTTCTCTCCTTTCTGCCCAGGATTATGTTATATATATATATATATATATATATATATATATATATATATATATATATATATATATATATATATATCTATGATTGAAAGTTTTAGTTTTGTAGGAATGCTATGCTTAATGGACAAAAAATCAACCATACATGCACTAGTTCATTGTAAACTAAAGTATTACTATGGTGTGCTTAAAATGCATTATTACAAAAAAATTATAATTTAAAGCATACATAAACTGATGATTGTAGCCCTATGCAATCACAATGCATATGATTATTGTTATACTAAATGTTTAACTGAACTTAACTATTTTAGGATTGAGTGACATATTTAAAATTCTAATGTGACATCAATCACAAAAACAATCATACCAGATTATTATTATAATCAGATTATTATTATCCAAATTCATGAAATTATGTATGCACCTGGCAATTCTTTTGGGCTCTCTGCAAACAGCTCTGCAAATAAAAACCATAAGTAGCATGTGAGTCTCTGTTCTTAATTTCATTTCATTGTATTTTTAGTACATTTAGTACATCATCAAATGTACATTTCATTGTACATTTAGTACATCAGTTTGTTTTCATATTTCCTCCTAATGAGCGGATTTCTGAAATACTCACCGCTTACTCTTACTGTTATCTCCTCTGTTCTGTCTCCTCTGGTGACCTGGCACAGGTAATCTCCCACATCTGATCCTCTGAACTCTCTCAGTAGTAAGGAAACTTTTCCCTTTTCTTTACTGGATAAATTCACTCTGCCCTCATAACCTCTCCCCTCAATCACCTCTCTGTTCTTATAGAGACAAACACAGTCTGTCTCTTTAAACCATCTGATCTCCATATCAACAGCACTGACTTCAGGAGACAAGTGACAGGGCACCGTTAATTCAGACCCTACTGATGGATCGGCTTTTCTGGGTTTTTCAGGACCAACAAGCTTAAAATCTTCTATAAGGAAAAATGTAAGAAAGGAAAGAGACACATACACTTAATAAATTATTAGGTAGCACTTTATTTCAGTTGTCCACTTTAGACGTTCTACTAACAGTAAGCAACTGCATGTCAACCAGCACTTATTAGAGTACTGGTAGACTGTATGCTTAATAACTTCTGATGGGTCCAAAACATACAACATACTGACTATCAGAAACTTTGCAAGTATATGTAAACATATTCTACTAACCATAAAACTACCCTCACAGTGTACTCCGAGAGTTAGTTGACATGTAGTTACACAATTACTTAATTAATAACTAATTAATAAAGTGGACTATCAAAATAAAGTGTGACCATTTATTATTATTATTATTATTATTATTATTAAGCAATTTATAGAAACTTACCGTGATGTGTTTCTGCCATGTCTCTCTTCCTAAATTGGAACAGAACACATAGACAAACTTGAGCTTTAAAGATGGTAGAGCATCTTCTATTCTTCTCTGCAAATCAATTTGTCAGTAGCATGTGGTATAAAATGAAGAGTCAAAGTCGCAATTTAAATTAATGTCATTTTACTTTGATGTTTTACATTTGATTTTGATTTCATTTGTAATAAATGTTTTATATTAACATTTCATTAAATAATCAAATCACTTAAAAATAAAAAAATAACTTCAAATATACCGTAGCCACAAGCAATCATTGGGGTCCAAGCACTAATAACTTTGAGGCACTCAATTGCGAGCACAAATAAGAGCTGTATTTGTGATGTTGTAAAGTTGAGAGAGGCTTGACACAAAAAAAGAGCAATTTGCAATGTTGTTTAAAGGTTTTATTTTCATACACTGAACAAAATTATAAACCAACACTTTTGTTTTTGGCCCAATTTTTCATGAGCTGAGCTCAAAGCTCTAAGACTTTTTCTATGTACACAAAAGGACTATTTCTCTCAAATATTGTTCGCAAATCTGTCAAAATTTGTGTTAGTAAGCACTTCTCCTTTGCTGAGATAATCCACAGCAGGCTGCTGTTTAAACGATGCGCTTTTTCTGTTACTGACATGACGCAAGTATCAATGCTCAATTTCTGATTGACTGTCTGTTGCCAAGCCTTAATCCTTCTGGGCATGGAATTCATGCCAGAGATGCACAAGTTGTTGGCATCCTTCTCCACTCCTCCATAATGACATCATTTAGCTGCTGGATGTTAGACACATGGTCCTTCTCCACCTACCGCTTGAACATGTGCTCAGTAGGGTTCAGGTCTAGAGATATTTGGCCACTCCATCACCCTTACCTTCAGCTTCATCAAATCTTGGTGTTTGAGGTCAATATAATGTTCGAAACCTGCCATTTGGCCCAGTTTTTGAAGGAGGGCATCATGTTCTCCTTTAGAATGTCACCAAACCACAATTTCCCAATGGTTCCAGTATTTCATGCTCTAGGACAGGTTGTCTTCTGCCAACTGTTTGCAGGCTTTTTGTGAGCCAGCTTCAAAGGGGCTTCATTCTGTGGCCAACAAACCAACTTTTTGTCAATGAAAATCAATGATAAATGTAACCGATACCATTAATGTTCTACAGTGGTCTGACTGAATGATATATACATATATACATTAGTCCACTCATTCAGTTTACTTAAAGGAGTGAATGAAAATGAATATCTATTAATGAATTTATCTTGGCATAGTTTTGAATGGGAAAAAGGAAGCCACACTTTCTGAATAAAATAGCCAGTTGCTGATCTGTAAAGTCAGCGCGTCACAGCATCTGCATCTACTTTGTCCATCACATACCAAATTAAAAACTGAGTAAATATTTGAAAAGGGAACTAAAAGCCTCATTAATAATACAGCATTTAATAAAACAGCTGTGCTTTGTTGTAAATTTCACCCCAATAAATTGGCATTCATCTAATAAAATTTCAATGATAATTTACACTCAATATATTATTGCATATTGTTTTATGTACTACAGTAGTGAAGTATAAATATCTGGGACCTAACTATTACGTACACACCTAATGCTAAAGAAAATGCCTCTATTTTTTGTAAACTGAATTCATCAATATTTGCATTTAGTGTAACTATAGGCCTACATATAACATAATTTAATATAATAAAATGCTGTACAATAGCTTTATTAAATTAATTCATTTATTTAATACCTAACGAAAATACCAGAAATGGTAAACAAAATGAATAAAAACACTAACACGTCCTAATGGAAAACATTGTAAAAAAGAAACAGAATGTAATGGGAGTTTTGGCATGGCAGCTTTATCTTTTGTGAGGGAGTTTGGCACTATAGCATCTTTGTTTTCACGTGAAACTTTATTAAAGAATGGCACACATCTCCTGTAAATCCTCCCACTGAAATTCTAGAAATAATATATATCCAAAAAAAAAAGACAAATGTAGGAAACAACCAACATCCCATTTAACATATCATTATAGTTAATCTTGGTTAATCATTCAGACATTAATGAAAACTGAGTGAGAAATATTAATATGTATATAAAGATTCAGTATAAATTATATTGTACAGTGGATGGTCTGGGCTGAGTACATTAAAACAAATATTTATTTTTAAGTGAAATATGGCTTTTAATTTCATTATAAATAAATGCAGCTGATCCATCTGGTCCTTTAGGCTGGCTTGAAAACTGCCGATAAGGGTATTGGAGCAAATATAGAACTAAGCTAGGACAGTTGCCCTCCAAGAGCAGAGTGTGATACCCCTGAAATAAATATATAATAATATAATATACCCTCACAGAATCACAAATACTCACACAATATTAGTTTCATTATTATTATTATTTTTTTGGATATTTTCTTGGTCTTGGGAGCAGATTTCCATTGGCATTTTATTTCTTCCCTTTGAAAAAATGCAAAGCCGTCTCCTCAAAGGTAATTGTCCGTGCTTCCTATCTAAAGCCTGTAAGCTGTTTGCGGGACGATCCAGGATGATCCGGCTCATCTGAAGTCGATTCGGCAAGGCTCAGGTAGACTTGTCTGCTTCTGCTTCTCCAACTGCCAGCTGTCTTACTCCCTTTATGGGACACAGCTGGTCCAGGGCCTTCTCAAGTATGCCTTCCCTCACAGCGAGCCTCCTTTCACAGACCCTGTGCAAGATCAGGGAGGACCAGGTGCAGGTTCTGTTTTAGATGCTCTAAAGTGGGGTCGGTTTGTTGATTAGTGTTCCTCTCGTAGAGAGGACCCCCAGAGCTGCTTAGTCAGCATGGTGCTTTGCTTCTTACAGGAAAAGTTGGAGGGGAGGCTATTCACCATTCCTGAAGGATCTGTGTGCCTTTTCCCTTGTTGTTCCCCATGGAAATACTGGGTCCGTTGCCTTTTAGTTCAGACTAGTTGGAGTAGTATGAGCTTTGCCTGAAGGAGGACTCCTTCACCCTCTTCAGACCTGGCATTCATGTCTCTATGTTCCACGGTTTCTGTCTAACCATGTTCCCCTTCCTCTTACTTTATATTCCACATGATTGTGTGTGATTGTGCTCCGCCTCCAACAATTGCATTGGCACCCCTGATGGGCCTGCTATTCTGGCCAGCAGGGCATGGGATGGTTACGTATTAAGCAATCATTTGTACCTCAATCACATAATGCAGTTCAGGTCGTGGCGACTCCATGACATCAATCAATGACTAAAAGTCATAATGACTGACTGAAAGGGAATGTCTCATTTACTCATTTAACCCTCATTCCCTAAAGGAGGGAATGTAGACATCTCTCTTGCCACGGTCTTGAACTACTCTGAATTGCCGGCTTGCGACTCGGCTCCTCAGCATAAACCTGAATGAGTGGTTGCACGCCACCATCTTATATACCAGTATGTACTGGGGAGTGGCTTAGTATGCAAATTTCATTCACCGATTCTCATTAGCTTTTTCTCTTAAGATCAGAGGTGACTGGGTTCCCAGATGGGACCCCATGACGTCAGTCAAATATGTCTCCGTGCCCTTCTTCAGGGAACGAGGGTTATACAAGTAACCACAATGATATATAATATATTTTCTTGTGAAAAATAACATTTTGTGAAATTCTGACTTAAGGTTAAAATATTTTTTGTAATTCTATAATAACCAAAAGATTTAATCAAAGAGTCAAAGAGTGTATCCCTCTCTGCCTGAAAGAACCTACTCTACTGGTTTGATAAAAGGAGGGAGAGAGGGAAAGGAAAAAAAAAACAACCAGTGGCACAAAGGAACAGGTCAGGACAGGAACTCTAACACAGGGACAAGGCAGGACAAGGCTTTGCAGAAAGACAAATGGCTCCAAGGAAGGCAGAGGGATAATTATACATTTTTCAGGCTCTGATCAACGTGACGGACTCAGAATACAATCAAACGAAGTCAGTTTAATGACAAAAAGCATACAGCGGCATCCAGCCGAATAAAGGAAACTGAAAATCTACTATAAAGTACAAAGTCCATATATAACTTCCCTTAGCAGAGGACCGTAGTCATCAGAGAGTTCGGCGTTCAGGCAGACAGATCCCGTGGGCAGATAAACAGGTAGAGAAATGATCAGAGCTTGTGGATAGTAACCTTGTGCACTGTGGTGCACAGGTATATAGGGGGTTTAAGGGGTTAATCCAGTCTTATTATCTTTTAAAAACCTCAAACGTAAATTTGGATTTATTTTCATATTTAGAAGTGCTTTTCTCTTGAAGCAAATAATAAATAAATAAAAATTATAATTATTGAAGTTGTTGGACTATGATGATGTGGGTTTATATACATGAAGAAGTTGGATAGTTTATATCATGCTGCAATATAATTTGTGACAAATACATCTTCACTTTCACATTACTGTACACTTTGTATCTTATATTTGTAATGTTTTATCATATTTTACTTGTAATTATAATACTAGAAATTCTTATAAATTACAGTTGACTGTTCCCAGAGTATGCTCGGAGTTTGGCAAAACATTTGGTAAACATGCATGTAAAGGCACAGTTTGGTTTCACTTTCACTTGCTTACATATTAATGATGATGAGACGGGCCAAAAGCACATTTTAAAGCTTATATTTATTTTTTCTTTCTTTCTTTACTTAGTCTACTAAAATATGTTCATGTAGTTCCAAATTAGTTTAAAACTATTTTACAGCACACAGCTTTCTGAGACTGTCCAAATATTTTTACTTCCCTTATATAGTATAAAAAAAGCTGTACATCAGATGAGTAGCATACTGTCTTAAATGTCATTTTACAGTCAGCACACAATACCCAAATATTGCTTCTTCTAATATTCTAAATTATGCTAGCTACAATTTATCTACAATTCTCTATTTCTTAAGGTCACATGAGCTTGAGCTGAAATTCAAAAATGTGTTTTTTGTGTACAGCGTGATTTGGGGATTAAAAAGAAAGAAAGTTTGCAACAACTGTGTTGGCTTGAATAAAAAGAAGTGGTTTTTTCAATGTTTTTAAGCCAGTGGCTTGTGTGGACGGAAATCATTCTACTCTCTCACTGAATGTTTTCTCTTCCTGTTTTAGAGAAGAAGCATGGCAGCGAAAAGTGGCAGTAAGTTCAAATATTACTCTGATTACTTGGTTCAGCTGTTAACTAAACTAACTGTTGGTGGGGGTGTGTTGGGGGTGCTGGGGGAGTCATAGATTAGTAGATAGTACTCATAGATTGTGATTGGTTAAAAAAAAGTAAACATTTTAATGCTGCTGCATTCATGTATAGGTATACATTTAGGTATCCTCTCAGTTGGTTGAGTACCTTTTGGTGGTGTCTGAATCTTCATATATGTTTGTATTTTATATTAACCGGCTTTTAGCTTATAATGTTTTAGGCGACTTGTGTATCTTTATGTGTTGTCTGACTGCATTCATTTGACATTGTGAAATGTTTGGTACTTCAGCAGTAACAATGTTATACTTTTCGAGATGGCCGCTACCTTTATAGATGGAGGAACCATGGAAAAAACCAAGAAGAACCATGGAAAAGCAAATAATTAAATTACTTAAAAGACTGAATTGTGGGAGTAAGCCTTTGAAGCAAAATCACAGTGCGGTTGTATCTGATTCATGTCTCTCTTCCCTCACAGATGACTTTGAGCTTGTTATTCCTGAAAGAGGTGAAAGAGTTAAGATTACTTCAGGATCTGCTCTCATCGTGTCGTGTCACTTGTCTCCTGCAGTCAGTGCCGTTGATATGGAGATCACTTGGCTTGGCCAGATGTCTTGTATTTGTGCCTATAAGAACCGAGAGATGACACAGGAGCTGACTACAAGGGCAGAGCGAATCTGTTTATGTATGACCTGAAGAAAGGGAATGTGTCCTTAAGACTGGCGGACTTCAGAGAGACCGATCTGGGGGTCTACATGTGCCGGGTATCCAGTAAAAATGAAACACGGCAGATAACAGTAAATGTCGCAGAAGAAGGTAAGCACTTCATAAATGTGCTCAGGATGGGATGGTTGCACAAGCATGATGTACACTCAGTCGAAAGACTAGGGTGAGTGATAACATGCCTTAAATCCAATTAACACTTTTCTTGGTTGACATATGCAGTATCTGCTATCCTCGAAGACCAGCAGTTGTTTACAGTGGTAAGACAGCACCTATAAGTCTTTTAAGAATTACATACAACATGTTGTGCATGAAATACAAAGTCAATATATAGGCATGTACATACAAAATGTACTTAAATTATGAAGAACAAAAACTCATAGGACATGAAACTAGTAGCACTGGTCTTGAAGCAGGAAATAAGCCTCAAACTAATTACAACTGTCAAAGTAGGCATACAGTAAACCTGTGTACATTAATCATTATCCAATACTGGAAGACAATACACTACAGCTGCAAATAGCCACAACAAGATACTACCAACATTATTATTCAAAATAAGGAAAAAAGTAATTATAAAACAAGGCCTTAGAAACTGTGGGTGTAAAAAGCTTACTGAGATGATGAAGTTGAAGACCACAGAGGAACCAAGATTAAACTGGCAAAACCAATCCCTATAACCAAAAGGTATTTCTGTACTGTACTGTAGGATTGTGGTACTTTAGAAGTCTCGAATAAAAAAATATTGGTTGCACATTATTTTGTACTGGTAAAAGGTACTGGTAATATAAGGTAATGTCTCAGTTTATGTTTACGTAGTTAGTAGCTAGTTATTATTTAGTATTATTATTTCATATTCAGGACTATGAAATACAGTGCTATCAAAATATTAACAAACTTAATTATTTTATATGGCACACATCTATGGCACACAAAACTATCAAAGATCTACCCCATAAACATCAACCATTGTTGAGGAAATAGCAATTTTTTTATAAAAAAATAAGGCTGTCAACAGAATCATTGTGTGCTAAATACGTACATGTCAATGTATCAAGAAATTTAGTAGGCTTTGTTTTGTGATTTATGAGGAATCATTGTAAATAAATCCTTGTGTTATGTTTGTCCAGACAAACTGAAATAAATTCTTTTTCCTAATTAGAATTACCAAATGGATGAAACAAGCAACAGTAAGTTGTCCTAAATCTCTTTGTCATTCTCATAAAATAGACACAAACAGAAGTGAGACAGAAGTGTCAGTGACATTTTGTACTGTACTTTTATTAAGAAAGGATGCATTAAATTGATCAAAATGAACAGTAAACAAGTTTATAATGTTCTGAAAGATTTGTATTAAATAATCCAAATAAATGTTTTTCTTTCAAATTTTATATTCAGCGAACAAAAGAAAAAAATATATAATATTGATGTCCCACCCTGGAATGTTTTGTGTTTGTTTGCTCTTTATGACTTCATCTGTCTCCCATGATTATATCATTGTGTTCAGATGTGTGTCGTTAATTATCTAATTTTCTCTCCTTTATAAGTTCCTTCCTGTTCAGTGGTTTTCGTCTGGTTAGCTACGTCGATGTATTCATGTGGTCGCTGGATTTATTAAAAGATTGTTAATTGTTATCTGTGTGCTTAATTTAGAATTTATTTGAGAAGAAAAAAATGTATTTCTGCTTTCTAGAGTTGTCAGAGCGTCCACGTTGATTCAGGCAGTCAGCTTGAGGTTTGTGTGCACAGTAATATTTTTAACACACTGTAGTTATAAATATATTTTACAGTACAAATAAACTTCACCATCACTTTTCATCTAAATCTGTTTGCATCAATTTGAGGCATTTTGTTCAGTTTTCTTGAAAGCCAGCTTACAATGCTGAACAAGTATAATGAACCAAATTAACTAATAATGTAATTACCTTTGACCAAGACACACAATGTGAATATACACAATGTCACTGTTATGTCATAACATCCTCTCACTTTTTTTTGCCCATCTCAATTAGGATTACAAGATTAAAGAGGCAATGTACCGTAAGTTGTTACTATTGAGAAATATTTCTCTTAACACCAACATTTATGCTTCATTTCTCAAGAGCAAACACATCTATAATAAGCTATGCTGTTGTTGTTTTGCAGTATGCCAGGTTTTAGGCACAGATAAAACATGCTAATTCTGTCATAATCTATACTACATTATACACCAGTCATAAAATCTATGCATGATCCTGTTTGTAAAGGTTACTTTTTTTCTGCAATAAAGAATTATCAATCCGCTCCTCATATCCCAGTGCTTCAGGGAATGATCAGCATAAGGTACGCATGAACATCAAGTCATCTTTATTTATATAACACTTATACAACAGAGACATCAAAGCAGTCACAGAATTAAATGGAATTAGTGATGCCTACTTTTGGACGAATATGAGACAAATTTAAATTCTGGGGTAAAGCAGCACTAACAATACAATAGTGCTATTATTCAGCTCCCATAAGCACAGGGTTAATTACCTTTAGTTTAATAAGAATAAATTAGATTTAACAAGAATAAGTTCAATTAATAATAAAAAACATTTTTAAGCAATAAGAAGCTCAAGATTCATTATTCACCTTGATTTAGTTCATGTTGATTCAATTCAGTTCAGTAACTTTGTTCAACGTTGGACAGTTATAAAGATCTCCTCTGGTTAAGCGATCAAATATGATGAGAAATTTCAGGCTTCATCACAAATCAGATGTGTGGATTATTATTCAGTAAGATTTTGCATTCATCTCTGAAGGTTTGTTGTAGTGGAGCTGTCATTTAAATAGTGATAGACAAATCATTGACCCCATTGATATGATCCTTGACATTATCTTTATTTACTATTATTATTATTTTTACTATTTTATTTTATTATTTTAATTATTTCATTAATTATTTTTTGGCAAATACTATTTTCTGATGATATTTTAACTTACAAATAGCATATGTAAATTCTTTTTATTGAATGTTTCTGCTGTATTATCTATAACTGTTTGCAATAAATGTAAACAAGATATAATGTTATATTTAGGCAGAGGCTAAAGAAAAAATATCCTAGTTGTTTTTATCTCATTTAGGATTACAAGAGAGAAGCAGATGACAGTAAGTGAAATCATTGACTTTTTGCATCATACACTAAAAATAAACATTTTAAATCTTCATTTGTATTAACAGTTTAATGTAATAATAATGTAATAAAGTATATTTTTTAAATTGTTTGTTTTTCTGTTTGTTATAGAATTATCATCACAGTACATCAAATTAGACCCAAGCCATCCAAACAAGCAGTCTGGGGTATGTGTGCATTTTAATAACCTATAATCACACACACACACACACACACACACACACACACACACACACACACACACACACATATATATATATACATATATATATATATATATATATATATATATATATATATATATATATATATATATATATATATATACCTAATAAAATAAATAACAATACATTTGTTGTAATCTCAATTAGGATAATAGCAAGGAAACCAAAAGCAAGGGTAAGGGTAAGTTTCTTTAAAGTCACTTTAAACTTTATCATATGAATATGCATTATTTTTAAAACAATTTTGTGATGTGGTGTCTGCATTGTTTGATGCCAAAATTTATAGATAGAAAATATATGGGTTGTGTGTATGTGGGTAATAATATGTCTACTTTAAAAGATTAGTGTGCATTTCTATGTTAGGGTTATTATATTGTTCTCTATATATACGAATAAGAACATTTTACACACATCTCTTATAATCTGTGTGATGTGTGAACCTTGTGAGATGTGTGCTTTATAGATTTTTTGAGCCGAACTTCATATCACAATAAACCAAACGAGAGCCAGCAGCACGGGTATGTGCACACATACATATGTTGTGTGATTTTATGAATAAATGAACAGTACATAAATAAAATATTTATCACTCAATAAACACTTTTAATATTACATCATAAAATAACAAAAGTTTTGCATTTGCTTTCACCTCATAGATGGAGGTCTTAGACAGTAAGTAAAAAAAAAACCCAAACACTTGATTGTTCCACCATAGAACTTTACTTTTTGAGGATGGAAGTATAAATGTGAGTCATCTTTTTTTCTCTTTTCTTCACAGAGAACTTTCAGCTTGTTGTTCCCAGTACATCAGAAGAACCAGAGGTTTCTTTGGGGTCTGATTTGATCGTTCCTTGTTTCCTGTCTCCTGAGATCAGTGCGCTTGACCTTGAGATAAGCTGGTCTACCGATACAGCCTGTGTTTGTGTGTATAAGGACAAGCAGGTGATAGAAGGGGTTTTGTTCAAGGACAGAGCGAGTCTGTTCACTCACAAGCTTAGGAAGGAAATGTGTCCTTACGACTGAAAAACTTCAGGCCATCAGATATAGGAAATTACCATTGTCAGGTCAGCGGCAAAGACCGAAGAGAGAGGATAACAGTAAGAGGTGAGTGGTCATCGACATGAGCTCAGAACTCATTAATAATGTCAGACTGAATGTGAACTGAAACAGAATGTTAGGGGTATGTTAGGTCCGTATATCAGTGTGCGATCAGTAAACATGTCTTATCCAATCTATCCTTATCCAGTCTGTTTCCCTTAGACATTCAACATTCAAGTTTTAATACTTTATAAAAAATGAATTGTTCATCCTATAGGGACTATATAAAATAGTCATTCAGAATATTCTACATGAATAGTAAGCTATGTATAAGTATGTATGAATTTTGCAAGACAAACACTAACAAATGCTCTTTGAAAATCCTCAGATAAGATTTGAATATTAGAATATTTTGATGGTTAAATAGGATTGCATAAACCTTTTTCATAACAAAAACCTAGTGGATATTTATAGCATGTCTTTTGGCGTGCTACAAACACGTAGTGTTGTATTTGTGCTACTTATCTTAGAACACAGTTTCGATAAAAACCTATTCACACTTGAGTAATGTTTTTCTTAGTGAGGATAAATCCTAGTGTCCAGTCTATGAGTCAGTCACCAATATTTCCAGATGGAAATGAGGTAAGAGAGCATAACTTTTACTTTCACATTATCCATAGTAAATTATCCATATAATACCACGCTTTCACAAAATTAATATAAAGCTTATCAATAATTGACACCTTCCTGCAGATCTTCTTTTTTTGCTTATTAAAATTAGCTAAATTATAAATTAGCATTTGCTTAATGTAATAGCCACCCAATACTTGGGTTGCATTATGTTCGACTGTAAATAGAGTTGTAAACCAACCAATTTATCTCTATTAGGATAAAAACGCTAACCAAAGAGAACCAAACAAAAGTAAGTTGTCTTAAATGATCTACCTTGTAAATGTTTGGACTTTCTTTGAGAAGAATGATTCTCACTACACAAAAGCAATTCTGTGAGTGTTCTTTTTTTCATTATGTGTTTTTATAATTCATACATTTTAGAATTATCAAGGTGTGCTTCACATCACAGTGATTCAGATGAAAACAACATGGGGTATGTGTGCACATTAATATGTCCATGAACTGACACATTTTTTTAATACATTGTATTATTTAGGTTTGTACATTATTCATTGCTTAATAAATGAAGCATGAATAAATCAAATGTTCGCCAGTATTCATAAAATGTTATTGTGCTGTATATTGTTACACTGTCATACTGACTCCTGACGCACTGTAAAAAAGAATGCTTGGTTAAGTCTAAAATCTATTCACTTGTGTTTGTTTTCATTAAGTTAGAATTACAGCAGAAGCGTCTCTGGTAAGTTTTCATAAATCATTAACACTTCATCAGTTTTACTCATTCCAATATTTTTGTTCTACCACTGTTTGTGTGTAGAAGTAAAGGTGAGAGTATTAATGCGCGTAAGTGCGTCTTTCTCTCTTTTCCTTGCAGATCATTTTCAGCTTGTTATTCCTCAAACAGCTCAAGAAGCACAGATTTCTATGGGGTCTGAAATCACTGTTCCCTGTCACTTGTCTCCTGAAGTCTGTGCCAGTGCCATGCAGATCAAATGGTTTAAGGAGACAGACTGCGTTTGCATCTACAAGAACGGACACGTGATTGGGGAGGAGCTACAAAGACAGAGCGAGACTTGACACTCCTGTACTGGAGAGAGGAAACGTGTCCTTACATCTAAATAAGTTCAGTGTGTCAGATGTTGGAGATTACTATTGTCAGGTCATCACTAGAGACACAACAAAACAGATCACAGTAGGAGGTGAGTATTCTGGAGTCCATATTATACATCAGCCCTGTGTCCAAATGAACAAAGATCGGATGCAGTTTAAGCTGCAGGGTTTAATAGCACTTATCTAAGAGGATAACTTTCAGAACTACACATTCATGCTTGATTTATCATATTTTTAGTGAGGATAAAACCTGCGAGTCAGTCTCCAACATTTCAAGGCCAATCTGTTCAGCTAATGCTGTTTGAGGTAAGACTACAGGTTAATTCATTTAAAATGACCGCACTGCACCTTCAAAAGTGTTTTTACTGAAATGTATTTGTTGTTTGGTCTAAATATTACCAGAGAAGGCAGGGATGTCAGTTCATTTACACAGTTTAAACCTGACACGCATAACAAGCATTTAGTGTTTTAAAAAAACTTTTTCTTCTGAAATGTCTGTTTGTTTTTTTTTAAAAAGTAGAATGATTTTTTTTTTTAATAAATACAGTAGTATGAAATGCTTAATTATTGCATGAAATGTATTTAAAGTATTATGTAAAAAAATAATTTAGCATGTTTTCATATCTAGTTTGTATAACTTAATTCATGCTATTTTCTTTCATTTGCAGATAGACAAAATATGGACTGAAGAAGAAACAAACAAAATGAACGAATCAGCTCTAATGTCAGGTGAGTGTTATTAATGTAATGTAATTTTACTACGTGTTTGAAAGCAATTCTATCCAATACAGGAATGTCTATTATAAAATATGTCAATAATCGTAACACATTATTATTTCTTCTTTAGAAATGCAAGTGAACGATATGCATGAGCTTCAACAAATGTTGATCAGGGCTTACAGAGAAGGTTCTTTCAGTTGGAGATGAGAGAATTGACTTGGACAGAACCTCAGTGGTTGGACAAAGACAAAACAAACTCTTTTTAAAAGCTACATAACATTTTTTCCCCCCACATTTTTTTAACACAAAAATGTTATACATGCATTAAATAAGGCGTGTAATCATGATGATGAGGTGTAATTACAGTGCACTTAATGTATATTTGTAAAGTTCCACAAACTAAAAACAGCTTAATAAATGCTCATTTGTTTCTAAGTATTCAATAATGAATAATTTTTTTTTTTCATTTGACAACTAATTTACATTCTTTCTGGTGTCTTGAATTTTATTTTTTTTGGCCAATAATTTTTTTTTTGGTCAGATTTAAGCATCAAGGTACACACACACACACACACACACACACACACACACACACACACACACACACACAGATAAACAGTTCACTCACAAACCACCTGCAGTTACTTTACGAACCCCAGTTTGAGAAACCTTGATGTAATATAATGTTTAATTTATAAGGTTGTAGATTACAATCAATGGAACATATTTACTTACTTTTTTGCATTTTTGACATCATTATAGTACAAGATCATCCTGTTTAAATTAATGTGGAAAATAAGTCAAATGTAATCTAAAAGTATTCTAATAGTAATGTAATTATGTTATCTGAAATGTGAAATGTAACGGATTACGTTAATGGCTAAAAATTATGTAATATCAGTATCAGTTACGGATTACAATTTGTAAGTAATATATCAAGCTCTGCTATGATAAGACACACCAATTTTCAGTATCAAGCAGAAAAACGCTTTTGTACAGCTAAAAACCGCTGGACCCAAATGAGACATCGAATTTACAATCGGCGGCACCCATTTTTACCTGAAGAAAAAGGTGGATAGTGTTATCTCCTCTCTTCGGTCTGCACCAGTGACCTGACAAAGATGATCTCTCTAATCTGACATTCTGAGGTCAAAAGACCAACTTCTTTTTTTAACAGGTTTGGGTATTATACATTACGTTAATATTAGCGCACTGCAAAGTATACACTTTAAATGATTATTTAAGCCCCTGACTCTCCAGAAAGTGGAATCTAGCTGTTAACATTTACTTTAAAATGGTTAGTTAATGTGGCTTGTTAATGTGACTGAGGGAGAGACGCAACTCATGTAACAATCAAAATAACACACCCCGCTTGTCACACACGTGGACTGTGTTGTTGTTTTTGTCTTGTACCTTGTGTGCCCTACCTTCCGTTCCTGTTAATTGTATCATTGTCTTCAGCTGTGTCTTGTTAATTTAATCAATTACTTTGTGTATTTATTCCCTTTAGCTGTTTGTCCGATCTCGTCTATATTATGTGTGCTTTCGTTTATCTGCCTGTTTGCCTACCTGCCCAAGGTATTACTCCTTTATGTGTGCATGATTAAAATCATTAACTTTATATTTTCGTAGAGTGCTCCTTCTCTCTAAACCACACCCTGACACCGCTGTGCTAAAAACCAGTTTTACCTGTTCATGGAAAAAATGTTTTTACCCAGGTGCCAGCTGTCACGTCTTTGGACTCTTTTTTTTGTTTTTGTCTTGTGCCATGTGCTGTGTGCCCTACCTTCCGTTCCTGTTAATTGCATCATTGTATCATCACTTCAGCTGTTTCTTGTTAATTTAGTCAATTATGTTGTATATTTAAGTCCTGTGTGTTTGAGTTCACGTTTGTCTGATCGTCGAGGTTTATTCGTGGTTTATGTTCTGCCTGCCTACCTGTATGTTATTATTTTGTCCGTTTGAAGAAGATTAAAACCGTTTTTTTTTAAATTGTGTCATATTTTAAAACAACACTAGCATGTATTATCATAACTCAACTCATATATGGTTTACAAATAGTTGAGCATGCTATAGATATGTGAGGAACAGGAAAGGTACAAAAAAAACAATTGCAACCATCCATAAGTGAAAGCAACTTGTTTTGGCTTGCATAAGTACTTTTAGTATTGCTGATCCAGTGGTTTGTGTGAGACTGAATCGTTCTTCTCTCTCACTGGATGTTTTGTTTCAGTTTTAAAGAAGCATGGCAGCGAGAAGTGGCAGTAAGTTCTCTTCACATAATTCACATCTGCTTCCATGATTGTTCTGTTCAGCTGTTAATCGAATGTGGACTGTGTGGATTGTGATGGTATAAATATAGTTGTTATAATTTAAGGTTATACTACTGTGCGTGTGTGTGTGTAAACAAAATACAGCACAGGTGATATTTGAATCTCTTTGTCTCTCTTCCCTCACAGATGACTTTGAGCTTGTTATTCCCGAAAGAGGTGAAAGAGTTAAGATTACTTCAGGATCTGCTCTCATCGTGTCGTGTCACTTGTCTCCTGCAGTCAGTGCCGTTGATATGGAGATTACTTGGCTTGGCCGGATGTCTTGTATTTGTGCCTATAAGAACCGAGAGATGACACAGGGAGCTGACTATGAGGGCAGAGCGAGTCTGTTTATGTATGACCTGAAGAAAGGGAATGTGTCCTTAAGACTGGCGGACTTCAGAGAGACCGATCTGGGGGTCTACATGTGCGGGTATCCAGCAGAAACAAAACACGGCAGATAATAATAAATGTAGCAGAAGAAGGTAAGCGCTTCATAACTGCGCTCAGGATAATAATACTAAGCAGTGGTGTGGTTGTGTGCATTTCCAAAGATACCTGTAGTAATAAATGTATCTAATGGAGTTCAATAAATAGCATTGTGTGTCTAATTAAATATTGTTTTTGAATACATATGTAGTCTCTGCCATTTCTAAGGAAAAGCGTGTTACAGTGGTAAGATAAAGACATTTCTTTCTTTTTTTCTTTTCTTTTTTTGTGAATAGCACACTGTATAGCACAAAATAGATCAACATAGTGACAGAAACCTCTATGACCAAAAACAAGATAATTAGTGTTTTCCTTCCAGAAGACGTATTTAAAAGTAACAAAATTGATACATTTTGTTGCCTGCCTCAATAGCCACAGCATTTCAAATGCATATGCATAGATGTTGTACAAGATTTAGATAAAGTCGCCACTGAAGACTGGAAATTGTTTAGACAACACACTACAACTACAAGACTTGCCAAAGGAGACATAGACCTGAGTAGAAGTTACGCCTGTCGGGAAAAATAAACAGTTTGATCAAATCATCCATTTTCGTAGCACAGAGCTGTTTACAACACCGCTCACATCATCTTCCATTATATTTTTCTCACATCATTGTTAATGGACTTCACCCTACACGCTTAAAAATAAAGGTGCTTCGCGATGTCATAGAAGAACCTTTTTGTACAAATGGTTCCATAAATACCATCTGAAGAAACTTTGTTTCACAAAAGGTTCTTTGTGGTAAAATAAGGTTCTTCAGAATATAAAAAGATAAGAAGGAGATGTTTGAACGGTTGTTTGTGGAACCAAAAATGGTTCTTCTATGGCATTGCTGTGAAAAACCTTGTAAGCACCTTTAAGAGCGCATAGGCTAGAAGAGTGTGATTGAAGAGTGACTTAATCTAAAAAACACAAGTCTGCCTAGTATATTCTGTGCACTGAATAAAGTCTATGCTATACATATAGAGATATAATAATGACTACACTTACTCTTTTGGTTTATGCTGTTTTAATAACATATGCATAGCATCTATTTGCATTTAGTGTTGGTTTAAAGAAAAAAGAAAAGAAAAACAAACAAACTGTTTGATTTGATCTCTTTTAGGATTACAAGGAAAAAGAAATGGTATGTTCTGACTTATTGTATAACTAACACAAAAAAGGAATAACATTTAAAATAAGTATTGTATTAATAGCAGAGGCATGCATTTTTTCATGCCTCATAGAACTAAGAATGTCATTTTGGATAATGCATTTTTTTACTTCTGAGGCTTTTTCATTGTTTATTTATCTGTTAATTATAGAATTACCACTACAGGAAATGTCATCAAATCCAAACTATAAAGATAACAAGCTACCTGGGGTATGTGTGCATTTTAATAACCTATTATGTATGCTTATTGTGTGTGATTTACGAGTACTTCAACTAATAAAACATTTTTTTTTAATCTCAATTAGGATAACAGCCTTGAAAGGAAACCCAAAAGTAAGCTACCTCAAAGTCATTGACTATCATTTAAATGTGCATTGTTATTTAGAAAGTGTCAAAATAAATGTGCCTTTTTGTAAATGTGTCTACTTTAAAAGTGCATTATTGTAAATCTTTATTACTTGTCATTGCATTGCTTTGGATTGGGATTTGGATTTATTTACATATTTTACACCCATCTCTCATAATTTGTGTAATGTATACATCTTTTCTGAAAATAGTGCCATTTTTTTCTTCAATCAATCAATCGTTTTTATTTATATAGTGCTTTTAACAACGCAGGTATCAGTATCAAAGCACTGAACAGTATAAAGTAGAAGAATGCAATGATAGGGATGTATAATGACGAGATTGAACAATTTGTTATTAAACGCAGAGCCGGTCTCTGTATTTAGTAACGGTCCTCTTCATTTATTCCAAGTTTCGTATGATAGGAAACCAAACAAAAGCCAGCAAGGGGTATGTGTATACATTAATATAATACATTATCAATTAATGAATTAATAATAAAAAAAAATTCATCATTTAATAAAGATTAAATGATGCTTCTTATTTGCTTTCATCCCAACTGGGATTCCAAGAAGGAAGACCTGAGACACAGTAAGTTTAAAATCTTTTGTATATTCATACACAGTATTTATATAGTTTGTTTGGTGTCAGTGAAAGTTGGAGTCATTATTACTCTTTTTTTCTTCACAGAGAACTTTCAGCTTGTTGTTCCCAGTACATCAGAAGAACCAGAGGTTTCTTTGGGGTCTGATTTGATCGTTCCTTGTTTCCTGTCTCCTGAGATCAGTGCACTTGACCTTGAGATAAGCTGGTCTACCGATACAGCCTGTGTTTGTGTGTATAAGGACAAGCAGGTGATAGAAGGGGTTTTGTTCAAGGACAGAGCGAGTCTGTTCACTCACAAGCTTAGGGGAAGGAAATGTGTCCTTACGACTGAAAAACTTCAGGCCATCAGATATAGGAAATTACCATTGTCAGGTCAGCGGCAAAGACCGAAGAGAGAGGATAACAGTAAGAGGTGAGTGGTGTATATATTAACAACTTATCATACCTCCTATTTATGCTCATATATACTTAAAACCTCTCACTCGAACATTAATATGAAACACTGGTATGAGTATCATGGGATGTAGACTCAAAAATACCACCAGCAGTCATGTATGAATTACATAAAGAGAAATAATTGAAATAGCAAAAGCATTTTGGAAATCATCGTAGGTCATAAGGCCAGATATAAAGAACACAACTTCGCAAAAGATAATGGGTAGTATGTTTTTTGTAGTGAGGATAAATCCCGGTGTCCAAACTATGAGTCAGTCACCAATACACCAAGATGGAAATGTTCCATCAGTGCTACAAGAGGTAAGAGAGCATAACCCCTTCCTTCACATTATTACAGTAGTAAATTATCCTGGACTTTTGAATTCAGTATTTGAAACAATTCATTAAAAGACAAACTGCCTTTTAATAGCTCTCTTCTGATATTTATTTTTAGATTTATTGTGATGTATTTCTATAATAATAATAATAATTATTATATATATATATATATATATATATATATATATATATATATATATATATATATATATATATATATATATATATATATATATATATATATCTTACACTGTATTTTTACATCTTAGAATAAAAAGAGAAGCGTGGCAACCAACAGTAAGTTAAACATAAAATCGCTACAGTAATTTGTAAATATACTACAATTTGCATCTCCATAAAATATACATGTAATAGAACTTGCATAACTTGAGTGATGTGTCTTCAGTTTTCATGTGTTTTTGCATCATAGAATTATCACTTCACATTACACAGCCCAGTGATTCAGATAATGGGGTACGACCATACAATCATTCACACTATTGTTTTAAAATCTTAATCACAGTATTCACTCATTAAAGTGCTCCTATTATGGGTTATGAAAGGCTCATATTTTGTTTTTGGGAGTCCCCAACAACAGGTTGAAATGCATGCAAGGTCACAAAACGCTTTCTTTTTCTTAGAATATGCATTTATTTTTACCTTATTTGCTCAATGACTCCCAAACTTTTTGTTCAACTATAAAAAAATTTTAACTCCTCAAGTGATTGGTCGATTTCATTTAAAGCAGTGTTTGTTGATCTTTTAACGCTTTAAAAGCAGTACCTAGTGATGAAGCATGAGTTAACATTTTCATTCAGACCAAGGCGAAAACCAGGTTTTCCCAGGTCTGGGCACAACACGTGGGTGGGAATATGCTATGCCAATGTGAAACAGCTAGGGATTTATTTTCAACACTTGTGCACACATACATGGGCATTTTTATAAAGTTGTCAGGACATTTTCAAAAATATCCGGGTTCAGTGACCTGGTGCAGCATTTGCCTCTGGATAAACAGCCACATGGAAAAAGACCTTTGAAAATAACCGTGTTCATGTGGACCGGGCCTCAGTGATTTAGAGTCAGCTCTTTTCTTTTGAGAGACAATAACTTTATACACTGTGAACTTTCAGGATGTTTTCATTCATTTAGAGTGGTGTTACACAAGAAAAGTTATTTAAAAATACATAATAGGGGCACTTCAATAATTGAAATATCAATCATTTATTCGTTAGTATTCATGCCGCAATTTTCTCATGCGGTTTCATTGCTACAAACTCGCAATGTTGTAAAATATCTTAAACTATTTTGTTTTCATCTAAATTAGAGTTATAGCGCGAGTGATACAAACAATGGTATGTTTTCTTACATCTTTTTCACTCTGTCAGTTTTACTCGTGTTAAAGGAAAGTATTAATGCGCGTAAGTGCGTCTTTCTCTCTTTTCCTTGCAGATCATTTTCAGCTTGTTATTCCTCAAACAGCTCAAGAAGCACAGATTTCTATGGGGTCTGAAATCACTGTTCCCTGTCACTTGTCTCCTGAAGTCTGTGCCAGTGCCATGCAGATCAAATGGTTTAAGGAGACAGACTGCGTTTGCATCTACAAGAACGGACACGTGATTGAGGGGAGGAGCTACAAAGACAGAGCGAGACTTGACACTCCTGTACTGGAGAGAGGAAACGTGTCCTTACATCTAAATAAGTTCAGTGTGTCAGATGTTGGAGATTACTATTGTCAGGTCATCACTAGAGACACGACAAAACAGATCACAGTAGGAGGTGAGTATTCTGGAGTCCATATTATACATCAGCCCTGTGTCCAAATGAACAAAGATCGGATGCAGTTTAAGCTGCAGGGTTTAATAGCACTTACCTAAGAGGAAAACTTTCAGAACTATACATTCATGCTTGATTTATCATATTTTTAGTGAGGATAAAACCTGCGAGTCAGTCTCCAACATTTCAAGACCAATCTGTTCAGCTAATGCTGTTTGAGGTAAGACTACAGGTTAATTCATTTAAAATGACCGCACTGCACCTTCAAAAGGGGGTTGATTGAAATTTATTTATGCTGTCTGATATATTTATCACTAGATATGTGAAGGATATCAGAGCATTTTATATGATTTAAACGTGACACTCATAACAAGGGGTTGGTGAGTTCTCAGTTAAAGGACTCAAAGAAAACTTCTCACTGGCATATTCTAGAGATGCCAATAGAATAAATTGTTAATTTGTTAAATAAAACGTTAATACTATGTTTTAGTCTTCTAGTTTGTATAACTCCAGTCTGTTTTCTTCACCTCACAGACCGACAAAGTATGGACTGAAGAGGAAACAGACAACATGGATAAATCTGCTCTAAGGGCTGGTGAGTGGTATTAGACTTTTCACAATGTTCACAAAGGTTACATCCAAGAAACAGACAACTTAATCTAACACAGGAAAAAATAACTTAATACATCAGTTTAAACATGTTTTTTTTTTCAGAGATGAAAGTGAACAATGAGCAGGATACATTGCTTAATGTTTACATACAAAAAAAGCTGGAAAAAGCCGAAGAGGAGTTGAGAGCATTGAGAATGAAGTTGGACAGACTCGAATCTCACGCTCAGTTGTTGGAGAGAGACAAAAATACCCTTTAATAGCTAAGAGTTATGTAGTAAGCATTGAAATTTCAGGTATCATTTAGTAACAGTTCTTCATTTTCCAACTGATTAGGAATATTGTTCCATGCAACCAGCAATCCAGCAAGACACTCAATCGTCACACAACGTAACAAAATTCACATTTATGAGTGAAGTTTTTACCCCACAAATGACAAACTCTTGTCATAAATTGAGTGCCAAATGGGGCAGAAGCTGTGTTGTGTTGAATTCATCTCGGTGTCGAACAGACTCCTCACAGTTTTCAGTACAGTTGGAGCGGTTAAAGCAAGGGTTGGGCAGCCTGAGGCAAAGAAAGCTTAACAATGAGGGAGTAAGAGACAGCTGACCCAGAACAATGCTGTTTCTTGTGAATTTTTTTATTTATAATAGAACAGCCTATGTACTGCATCCTCCAGGGCCCAGGTCTAATGTATGTTCATGTTTGAATTTAAATTAGCCACAGTATGTAGTTCAAGGTTGCTAAATGAGTTGCATATTTTGTATTATACGATTTAAACTAAACCAGAGAGGAATGTTACCATTCATTCTATAGCTGTACAATGAATGTCAATTCTACTTAACAATAAGGTAGCGTGTCAATGTTTATATTAATTATAAAATGAGTCTGCGCGACTCGATTGCATCAATATAACGTGACTGCAGCGCCCCCGCGTGGACACAGTAGTCTCGCGCAGCATCTCACGCTCGTTAATGGTGGTAAGTTCACTGGATAAAACCGATTCATCTATATGTAGAGAAATCCTTATAAAGAATCAGAAATTATGCTAGTTTTGAGAAAACTGCCGTTTAAGCAAAAATGACGAACTGATGACAAACGTAATATTGCTTTCTTTAGTATTTTTTTTGCTATACGAATAGAACAACTGATCCTAGATCAGATTCACTCAGAGTTTCCATTGACTTCCTCTACGGCTATTGTGGTGTCCGTGTACGCGCGTGTAATTGTCACAGACAGTGAGACAGAATGGAGGATCTGGCAGAGTATCACGGGAGCATTAGTAAGAGGCGAGCGGAAAAGATCCTGAGTGAAGCAGGCAGAGACGGCAGCTATCTGATCAGAGACAGCGCGAGCGCCGCGGGGTCTTACTGCGTGTGTGTGCTGTGAGTAACATTACTGCTTGTGCTGTAACACATCTGGCGGGATAGCGGGGGAAAACAATGCTAAAAACAAATAACACGATGCAGCCGGCTCTGTAATTGTACACGTTCAGACAACAACGAATAACGAGATTTCGTTATTGATATCAAATTCCAGTGTGCCGACTGCATGAACAGATCGCGTCCGTACTCTTAAAAAATACATTAAATACTGTATTTCCCCAACAAGGATACATTTTAAGTATTAAAATAAAATTTTAGAATTGTTCTAGTTTGCCACTTAAACCATTTCAGTGGTTTTCAGAAGTGGAGCAGTATACTACTGCTTGCTTGTGTCGCTTTTGTAGGTACATATGCAAATAACTTTAACTGAATGAATAAATTGCATTTTTAAATATAGTTGTAATTCTGTGATTAAAGTTACTGATAATGTTATATGGGGTGTAATATGTGCAAAAATGTACACTATATTCCTTATGGCTTAAGACGGTTATTTGAGATATTGTGTGCTATATTCACCCAGCTACTCATCAAATCAGTACATATGGAAACAAAATATTGCGAATTATATTAAATTAATAGTGAATTTATCTATAATCTGACCCGAGAAAAAAAGAGAAACTCTGCTACAAAAAAGGAAAATATATACTTTTTCACTACAATAACTGAGACTCAACTTGCAATTTGCATTTGTATGAAACAAGAGAGTAGCTGAGTAGATTTGTGTTGTTGTAGAGACATAGTGTGAAACAACCTGCAGTGGAGTGATATACAGTGTTGCCATGGTCAGCTGAGATCAGAGAGAATCAATCAGAGTCATACACATGTAAAACTTTTTAGAGGACTCTGCAGGACAGTGGCCTTTCAGTACTGAGTCTAGAGACTCCATGCTGGGACACACAAAATGAGGTAACTCCAAGTGTAAATACTGTGCTGTGAATAACACCATGACTCTGTGTAAATCTTCAGGTGTGATGGATGGGTTTACACCTACCGAGTTTTCAAACAGAAGGATGGCCTCTGGACAATAGAGGTACAAATAGATTTTGACCTTTTGTACTTTTCCTCACCCTGAATATAGATGTCTTAATATAAATGCATAAATGTGATTTGTGTGATTTTTGGTTACATTTTTTGACTATGTTAATGGAACTGACACTTAGAGCAGAAGTAGAGCAGATCTAGACTATAGAAAATTGCACAGCACTTTTTTTTTTCTTTGTGGTCAGTATGCATGTATTTATAGCCTAACCTCGCACAAATTAACAGCCAGAGAGATGCCATGTACATGTTATGGTTCAGCATCACCCACGCGTCTCATTTCGTGCATACTAAATGGCAGGATGCATCTTGTGCACACCCCCCTGAGATACAGAGAAACATTTGCATTTTGGATTATAACCCAAAACTGTTTCGATTTGAAATTCAGTCATCCACACAAATTAATGATTAAGGTTCTCCTAACACTAGAATGGTCTTTTGAAATTCTTTTGAAATTTAAAGCAGTGTGGATATGCTTTACATTACATAACTGCTTGTGCTTCCTGTAACTGATCAGCATCAGCCACCAGCCACACAAGCAAAATACCACACATTTATTATACTGTATACACACACACATATATATATATATATATATATATATATATATATATATATATATATATATATATATATATGTGTGTACAATTGAGTTCAAAATAATAGCAGTCCAACATTCATCACTAACCAGACCAGTCACAATTTTTGGTAGAAACTATATTTGTACATGGCAAATATTTTACTAGTTGGTATAATAGAAAACCAACAGACCCAACAGTCATGATATGCATGCTGCTAATTTAGTGTAATTGAATATTTAATTGAAAAAGGCGTGTTCAAAATAATAGCAGTGTGGAGTTCACTTAGAGATTCATTCATTTCAATTAGTTCTGTTAAAAAGCTGGTGTCAAACAAGTGGCCCTTATTTAATGATGGAGGCAGCAAATGTACTGTTCATTTCTCTTTGAAAATCTGAACATTGTTCAGAAGAACAGCATACTTTTAGTATAAAAATTGATAAGACAGGGATAAACATTTAAAGAAGTGCAGAAAGTTATACAATGATACTAAATGCTTTAAAATGGCAACCAAAACCAGAATAATGTGGGAAAAAATGGAAAACTACCATTCAAATGGACCGAAGAAAAGCCAAAATGGCAAAGACTGATCACCTCTAGGGACACCAAAGAAAGTCTGAAGATACCTGTGAGTACTGTAGCTATGTGAAGTCAAGCTATTAGCAAGAAGCCCCCGCAAAGTCTCATTGTTGAAAAAGGTTACAGTTTGCCAAAGAACACACTGACTGGCCTAAAGAGAAATGGCACAATATTTTTTGGACTGATGGAAGCAAGATTGTTCCTTTTGGGTCTAGGGATCGCAGACAGTTGGGAGATGACCCTCAAACACAGTTCAAGCCACGGTACGCTGTGAAGACAGTGACGGATGGAGCAAGCGTCATAATATGGGGATGTTATACTATGGTGCTTGTCTGTTTTACTATTTATTGGATTCCGGGTATCATGAATCAGTTTGAGTACATTAAAATACTTAAAGAGGCCATGTTGCCTTATGCCAAAGAGGAAATGCCCTTAAAATGCGTGTTTTAACAAGACGACGACCCCAAACACAGCAGTAAGTGAGCAGCATCTTGGGTTCCAGTCCAACAAGATTAGTGCTATGAAGCGGCCAGCTCAATCTCCAGACCTTTGTGTGGTGACATCAAAAATGCTGTTTCTCAGGCAAAACCGAGAAATGCAGAGGAATTGTGTCTGTAGTGCAGTCATCCTGGGCAGGAATACCTGGTGCCAGAAGTTGGTTGACTCCATGCAACAAGATGTGAAGCAGTTCTCAGAAACAGTGGTTATTCAACTAAATATTAGTTCAGTGATACACAAGAAAGCTAAATAAGTGTGTGTGTGTGTATAGAATAAAGTTACAATGAGATGGAGAGCAGATGGAAGAGGAAGGATATGGAACATTTTACACCGTCATTATCATAACTGTTAAATTGTACACTTAAGGCATCATCAGGAAGAATGTTTCTGAGAAATTCTTTTCTCTCTCTCTCTAGGTGGCTCCTGGGATGAAGGAAAGACTCTTTAGGAAAGTTGCCAACCTTATTGCTGCCTTTAAGATCCCAGACCAAGGCATCTCTGTTCCTCTTTTGTATCCTGTAAACAGAGCTAAATAATAACATACAAGCCACAACATACCTCAGAACAGTTTCTACATGCACGAGAGTGACTTCTCTGGGGTCTCTTAAACCTGTGGTGACTGTTGTAAATGCTGTAAATAATCTGTGAGATATAAAAACTATAAATGCTCTGCTAAAGCATGCTAAATAATTGGCAAGCCCTGTTACATAATACATTGTATACTTTAATTTTGATGTTAGTTTTTCTCTGCCATTTTTTTTTTTTTGTTCAAGAATAATTATCTCATGTTAGCATCAGCAACACAGATACACCCATGAGAGAAGAAGGCCTTGAACAAAATGTCAGACCTGAGTTCTGAGTTAGATTGCTATCTTGTTTTCCGTCTAGTAATGAGAGTTTGCTTAGCAAGTGTTTCTGTGTTTTAGAAAATTCTATTTCTGTACACTAAACAGGAAATAACAGTTTTCTCATTAAACTTCACTGAGCTACGAACTTCCTGCAATAATACCATCACAATAATGTTATAAACAAATTGGTCTTCCGTGTAAGGAAATTCAGAGCCTTTTGAAGTTACCAAATAAAACCCAACCAAAAATAATTTATTTTTTCTTTCTGAAAATATTAGCACAATAATACGCTATTTGAATGCTTATGATTGCTTATGTTAAAATCAGATTTGATTACCGCAGTGTTTGAATGCTCTGCGCAAATACTCGCACACAGAAGAAAGGGTTACAGTTGAGGTTTTATTTATAAAAAGGCCACTGCCCAAAGTACTTTGTTTTTAAATAGGCATGTTTAACAAACTGCATTAATCTGTGTACATAAAGCCTATCCGCCAAATATACACCACAGGAACTTGTTTGGCCAAGGAGAGGACACTGAAGTTTTTTAGTACTTGACTTTTGAGAGAGGAAGATGATTTGATCATGAAAAAAAGTTACATATTCCTTTTTCACTTCAGCAATGATTGTGATTATGACAAAGATGCAAACTAAGACCAAAAGAAAAAATATTTCTGCCACAATTTTTTTCTTCGTGCAACATAATCGTACTTCGATTGAAATGAACATCTGCAAAACGTTGGAAACGTAACGTGCCTCATGAGCACCTCTCACACGAATCTGTTCATATTTGCACACTCTAAAAATTCAGTCTAATGCATTTATCTCTTCACCTTATGCTCAGTGCAAATATATATCTCAGATTAAGATTACAAAGCTTGATGGTACAGCATATCCACAGAATTCACAAGAAAATACATTTACTCCTAATTCTCTTGAGTGTCATGTATAAATAGTCCAGAATCTATAAACAGTCTACAATAGTCCATTAATGATATACAAGTCCATATCAAGAGTCCTACACACAGAACGTCTACCCACAGTGCTGCAGACTTTTAATAGTTTTGAAAAGACAAAAATACGTTCTTCAGTAGGTGATTCTTTCATTCCCTACATATCTTCCTCCTCAGGCCTCCTACTAGTTTCGAGAGGGATCAGAAAAAAGGAAAAGGACCTGTCAAAGTACTGGAAAAATCCAAAACGTTGGAGCTTTGACACTTTGAAACCGAAATGACCAACACATGATGCAAAGTTTCACATTAAGTGTACAGCAAAAGCGAAAGCAACAGAAAATAGTGAAATTACATGATTACAAAAAAAAAGAGCAGCATATTAACTGTAAACTGGGACATATTTATATCCTGGGGTCTGTTTACAAGAAATAACCTCACAGGCATATTAGCATTCACATTTTTGGCTTCTGCTAGCCAAATCCCTCCTGCCAAAAATAAATAAATAAATAAATAACAACTAAAGTAAAATAATCTGAAAATAAATAATTGCATATAACTAAGGCATGTGACGAATACTGAAGTTGAGGATGTACGATATGTCTAAGCCCGTTTCGTGTGATCGTTTCTAGCAGACCAGGAAGGCACAATTTCCACATACATAATATTTTTTTGATTTCTACATTTGGAAAAAAAATGAGTTTAACTGTACAGTTTTAGCAAAAAAGAACAAATTTGTCTTCCACAGCAGCGGCGTAATTCTCTCAGCTTCGTCAACACTGATTAAGCAGAAACAACACAAGATGGTGGTGAGCTCTTGCCAAGACTCCAAACACTGTGAATCTCTTGCAGCCCAGGGGTTAAGTTTTGTGACAGTTTTGAGTCAGATACTTCTCAAGGACTCCAGAAAGCTGTTGCGATATGACAGTTCTTAGAGCTCTGTTGAAATGTTGGGTTTCTGGAAGGTCATTCGAACTTCTGAAGGGCTCTGAACGCCATCTATGTAAATCCTGGAATGGAGACGTTCAACACGGTGCTCACAAGGGAACCCCCCAGGTTTGCAAGATTTAATGCCATAACCAGTTTGACTCGACATTCCCATGAATGATTACTGTACACGCTCAAGTGAGAGAATCGGCATGTGTAGGGATGAAGACTCCTTAATTTATGCCAAGAATAGTTACGGGTGAATCGTTCTCTCGCCCTCCGATTGGCAAGCAAGGCTTGTTCTTGTGTAAGAATGGTTAAGCCACTGTAAAACAAGAAAGACTTTCAACAAAATCTACCTTACCAAACCCAAAAACAGGAATCCGAACTTGCTAAGAGTGCATAAACGAATGCAAAATCAAAAACAATACCATCATTTGTCACATTTTAAAGGCAATAGAGTCTTTCTCGCTCCGTTTGGTTGGGGTTCTAGAAAAAGCTGAAGAGATATGTGGTAGCTTGGAGTGTATAAAGGGGCGTGTAGGCATGTAGAGGTGTGCTGAGGTGCCGCTGTTACCTGCGACCAGTTTCCACGTGTCTGATCAGGTGAATGTTGAAGGGGCTGTCTGCTAGCTCAGGGTGTTGTTCGACAGGTAGGGCGTAAAAGCCATCGTACCCTGAGACACGGCCCTCTGCAACCAGCTCATCCTTTTCTTTCTCAGTCCATGGCAAGCTTCCACCCTCTCCCTCTAGGACCCTCTTCTGCTCCCACAGCCAAGCCCCCTGCACAGCTCGTATTCGCGCAGCCTCTAGAACGCGTGTGCGCTCTTCTTCTTGCGTTGCTCCATAACGAATGTTAAAGCTAAGCGCCCCCTGCTGGAGCACAATGTCAGCGAATCGCCGCATTTCCCCTCCGACCATAGCACTTATTTGGGACACTGAGACATTTACACCGTTCTCTAACACTCTGACTCCGCCTCCAGCCCCGACCCCGGCCACTCCCAGATCTGCCTCCAGTGGGCCAGACTTGGTGAAATAGTGGGTGTCCCGCCCCTCCACGGTGAAATGGAGGCCACGCAGGTATATAGCACCATTCAGTACAGCCGCTACACGGCGACTGTCCTCGCTCGCCACACCGATTATCTCAGTTGCCACCACTCCATCACGGATAGCGAATTTTACACCTTTGCCAAAGATTGAAGAAAGGGCAGAGAAAATTGGCCTGCGACCCTGGCGACCTCCAATTTTCCCATTGGCTGGCGTCATGGGGAGGCGATCCAATGAAATGAAGTTTTTCAAGTGCTTCTGAAGGTCACATTGGATGCCGAGTACAATCTGAAGTGAGGGGAGATGTTAAGAAATAGTTACCATTATTGCTGTTTTATGTACTAAATTAACTAAGTTAAGAAATAGTTTATCAACTAATGAACTAGCACCACTGAGAAATTGATTTCCTGTGTATTAGACTAAAAGGAATAGTAAATAATTGTGTTGGCAATAAATACCATGCTGTGGGAAACCTCAGCTCACCTTGCTCGTATCCCAGGTTTGTGTGCGGATCTGTGTGGCCATCATCTCGTATGTTTGCTCTGTGTTCTCCACCTTTGGTTTGGGGAAGCCTGGAACCACATTATGAAGCTGGAACCCAAAGAGCTGCAGCCAGCTACTGATATCTGCACAGAAACACATGCCAAAATGTTATCATGAAAGCCTTAAGGCTTCAAGTTCAACTTACTGGTAATGTTAAACAGCTACACAAGGAACTAATCTGCTCTTGTGAATGCAATGTCTCTGAAAATACTGAATTACATAAAAGACAAGAACAGGAAACACAGAAAGGTTTAATAGTGACAACTGCATTTAATGCAGTGTGACTGTGATCAAAAACACTTAGCACAAGTCCCCTGGATTCAGTAAGACTTTGTGATATACTGAACACATTTTTTGGTTTGTGGCTCATTTTGCATTTAACAGTACACAAATAATTTAACAGTTAAAAAGAGCAGGGCCAATCTAAAATGAAGCTGACCCAGGGTTATGGAGATCTTGGTGTAATGCCAACGTAGCCTCGAGCAAGACACTTAACCCTAGTTACATGTAGCTTGAGGGAGACTGTCCTAGTAATTAGTCTACAGAAAGTTGCTTCAGCTCGAACTAATGAATCTCAGCTCTGCCACGTGCTATTTCTCTGCTGCTCATTTTTACCTTAGGGAAATGTCACTGGAATAAAAGCACAATCACAGCTCAAAAAGCCAAACCAAAAGCATGACATTTGTTTCACCTGACTTATTGTCGCTCCCCCTACTTCTAATTTCTACACAAACCACAAGTAAATTTGTTGGACACTCCAGATTGAATTTAGTGAAGCCAGTTAAAGAAAATATTCCCCTAAGGATTTTTATTTATAGCATAATGAGCCTATTAAATGAGTAGACACTTTTAAGGAATAGTTGACCAAAAAATTGTGCCATTAATTACTTACCTTCATTTATCTTCGGAACACAAATTAAGATATTTTTGATATCTGAGAACTTTCTGATCCTCCACAGACAGCAGTCCAACTACCATGCTCAAGGCCCAGAACCGTAGTGAATACATTGTTAAAATAGTGCATGTGACATTAGTAGGTCAACCATAATTTTACAAAGCTACCATGAAACATTTTTGTTTGCAAAGAAACAAAAACAATTATTTTGTTAAACAATTTCTTCTCCTTTCTGTCAAAATATTCTGTGCATTCAAGCCAATGCTATGAGCGTATGCGTGTGCATTTCTCAGCTTGCAAACAAACCATGTCAGAACACTGGCTCCTGCATCACATGTATGCATCATGGTACTCTCCTTACTAACATGGAAGGTACTCTCCTTACTAACATGGAATTTGTTTAATCCGAGAACTGGCCCCCTGACTGTGCCTGGTTTGTCCCAAGGCTTTTTTTCCCATTCTGTCACCGATGGCGTTTTTGGTTCCTTGCTGCTGTTCCTTCTGGCTTGCTTAGTATTGTCCAGCCATATCATTGATTTTATTGCACAGATACTATTTAACCTGAACTGAGCTGGACAATGATATTACTGAATTCAATAATGAAATGCCTTTAACTGAAAATTGAGTGTTTACTCTTGTCATTACACATTACTGACACTCTATTCGCTGATTTGATACTGAGAAGTGCTTTAACACAATCTGTATTGTTAAAAGTGATATATAAATAAAGGTGACATGACTTAATAAAGTAGATTTTTCTGTTTTCTTTGTGCACAAAAAATATATCCGTAGATAAAAAAATAGAGGTTAAACCTGATGTCACATGGGCTAGATTAACAATGACCTTATTACCTTTCTTGGCCTTGAACTTGGTATTTGCATTGCTGTTTATGCATGGTTGAAAACCTCTTGGATTTCATCAAAAATATCTTAATTTGTGCCATGAAGATGAATGAAAGTCTCGGAATGAGTAAGTAATGACAGTCTTTTTTTGGGTGAACTCTTACAAAATAAACCTTACCAGTTGTGAACTTGGTTACATCCTGTAGCCCTCCCAAAGGATAGTTGTTCCTAAACGCATACAAGTTAAATGGCTTGGGATTCACACTTAGCTCCGCCCACAATTCGTGATTGGGTGTCGTCCACCTTCCAGCTACCACGTCATAGTCACGTCGGCCAAGATGCACCAAGCGTGTAAAAGAGTCATAAAGGCCACCCTGGAATCCAAAGACGAGAGGAAAGGTGGGATTGGAATCTCTGTAAACATCTCCGTAGGGTGTGTACAAATTCCTTCACCACATGGCCACGGCTACTGAAAATTGCAAGAGGAGTTCCTCCATTGTCACAGGCTATGTAGAATTCCTCGCCGCTGCTCATCTCCATTGCGATAAGGTGTCCTTGAAGGTCATAATAGAGGGAGGTGATCTCTGAACTACTGTGGTTGTATAGGTGCGTCACCCGTGTTGGTTCTGTCAGATCAGCGTAGAAGAACTGAAGCTGTGATCCATCACTATTGCGGCTGGCCACTCTTCTCCCGAGTCCATCATAACGGTACCACACCCTCTGTCCACTGTCCCGGTCATAGGCGCCCAAAAGAAGTCCATTTGAACCATAATCAAAGAGCAGGTTGCCTCGGAGGCGCAAGAACCCATCCTCATCTGTCCGGTACTGGATCTCTCCGAGGCGTGTGATCCGGTCGCGAAGATCGTAGCGTAGCGGAGTTAAACGCGCACTGTTACCATGACTCAGCAAGTTGATGTTTCCATTTAGATCGTAGCTGTAACGCCATTGTGGCCGGTCATTTATGGCGACTGTTTGCAACTGCCCATCCGCGTCATACTCATACGCATACCGTGTGATGTTGTTGTCCACGCCGATGCGAATATCGCAATTTGTGACACGTCCCATGCTGTCGTACTGCAGGGTCATCCAGTAGGCGATAGCTTTTAGAATCTCGTACTGAACTCCGATCACTTGCCCATCCGGGTTGAAGATTTTTGTGTGCTTCATTGCATGCGTGGTGATGACCTGGTTCAGATCGTAGTTGATGACGCTGAACTTTCCAAACTGCTCGATTCGTCCCGACACGTCCACGTAGCGGTAGAGGTCAATTGGAAGTGGCGTTTCGTTGATCATCGCTTGCATGCTGGTGACTCTGAAGTTGTTGTAGCTGTAGTCGAAGCGAGCATTTACCAGTCCTTCTTCACTGAAACGATATATTTGTCTACTCACCAGAGGACCTGAATCCGAAAAAAAAGAGAGAGAATGAAAAGTTAGCAGAGAGCCATGGAGGTGAGGTAAAACACGAGCCAGCTTTGCCACAGCGTGAGACAGAATGAACTCTCCTGCTGTCAGACGACTGATTGTGATTCAAAGCGCTTTTAGATCAGCCAAGCAGGAGGCGAGTGCAAGTGAAGTGACAAAAGGAAGATTAAACGTCAGCCTGTATGTTTATTGGTGCAAGAATATAACCTGTTTACCTGTCCAACTGCTCACCCATCTTACTTGTCTCTCTGTCTCATGGGATTATCACCTCACCTGTTTATTTGTGCAAAGATGCCATGGTGCTACATGTCTCTCTGCTAAATGATCTAGCCATTTCGCCTAGTTACTGGCTATAGCAAAACTTGTTAAATATGTGGAGAAAATGAATTACCTGGCTTTCTGTCAATTAGGGTTGACAGTATGTATTAATGTCAGCCAGTAAAGATTGCACTATACCGTTTGCAGCAAAAATATTATAGCATGATTAAGAATGGGAACTGTAAAGAATTCAATGATTACAGCTTCAACAATTCTTTTAAGAAAGAAATATTTTGAATATGCAATTGTAATTCCATTAACCATATGATAGTATAATTTGAAATTAAAAACACCTACTCGGTTTGATTAAAACAGAATCAACTTATTAAGGTCATTTGTTTATGAACCAAACTACACTGATTGTTCTGTATGTTCACTGAATTAATTAACTTAATTATTGACCTAAAATAGTATTTGTTTGGTAACATTTGTTAATGTCTTTGATTAATAACAAACAAGATGCACTGATATGGACATTGGTTAAAAAAACATTTGTCAGACAATAAGAATAAGAAGCAGTTCTGGATTTCCAGCTCTCATTATGTACCATAATAGAACATTTCTTACACTGTGATACAAGATTTTGGTCACACCGCCCACCCAGCTGTCAAAGTGTCTGTCAGATGACATTGTCAAAGTGTTGTACCTGTCTGTCTGTACCGGATGGTGCAAACGAATCCTTCATGCATCAGGTGGATGGTTTTAACAGCACCTGTTGCCTCGTCGTAGAGTGAAGGTAACAAGTGTTGAGTCATAGAGGATCTCAGCCAGCCGGGCCACTCGGCTGTATTTGTAGATCACATGCCTGCCTGTGCCCAGGTACAGACTCTGGAGCAGGCGCCCATCATGGGCATAGTCCTGCGTGAAGCTGGAGGTGGGTGAATCAGGTGGGGTGTATGTGTTTCTGTAGTAGCCCACAGATAGAGAGGTCTGCAGGCTGTGTCTCACCATACTGGGGAGGGTGACCGACAGCAGACAGTCTGTCTGATCGTACTCAAAAGTATATCGACGCTGACTGTGTAACAACAGCTGGACAGACTGAGAGGACGAGCAGAACCAAGGAAAAAAAAAGACAGAGAGAGACACCATTTAGATTACATTTAAATATACCAGTTGGCAGGTAAATTTCATAAAAACATATTACATTAAACCCCAAAATAAAAAAACCCCCACACAAACAAAATCTAATATCTAAAATATTCAGATAAACATGTACTAGTTGGTTGGTGAATCGTAAGAAAACACATTAAACCTCTAAATAAAAATAACGCATTCAAGAAAAAAGGCAAACAAAATCAAAATTTATCTTGCTTAAAAAAAATCTCGTAAAGCATCTGTATAAAGTTAATTTTTAAATAAATAAATAGATGAATGAATAAAATTCAAATATAAATAAAACAAGTTATCCTAGGAAAAATGCAAAAGTAGGCTTCATTTTCAAATGGAAAATAGATACATTTGATTATACATGAATGAACGGATGAATGAATAAACAAACCAAAAAGTTAAGATTTCTTTCATCCGAATTTTGGTGTCAAAATACACTCTGGACAGTTTTTTTTGAAATTCAAACATGCGAAGTTGCAGTTCTCACACACCTTCTCCAGAAAAGTGTAGCTCCAGATCTTTCCATTGGCCCAGGTCCGTGTGATGATGCGTCCATTATCGTAGTCTCTGCGCTCAGTCCAGTTGCCTCTCTGTATGCTGGTGACCAGACCTTCGCTCGAGTACGTTACTCGCACCTGATTGTATTTACTGGGAGACCAGAGCACAGGCCTGCCCTTGTCGTCGTACTGAACCCGCAGGGTAAACTTGCGATGGTCATCATATATCTTCCCGACCCGACTCTCTTGACTATAATCTATAGACAGCACGTTCCTGTTGTGAGCCTAAACGAGAGAAGGGGATGAGAAAGAAGGGAAAACTTATGATCGTATTATATCGGAGTACACAGAAACAAGTGTGCAATAAAACTGGCAATAAAAGAAGAACATTTCTTTCTCAGGGGCACAGAGGGAGACAGGGTTGCAGTTAGAGCCAACGTTATTCAGCAGATACATCAATGAATTGACAAAGAGTCTGGAACAGTTTGAAGCTCCTGATTTCACTCTGTGATTCGGGATCAAATTCCAGCTCTATGCAGATGAAACGCTTTGGTCGTCTCCCACTGAAAGAGGCTACCGCAGAGTCTGGACCTTCAAGAAGATTCTGCTCCCATAAAAAGATAATGTCCCGTAGAGATGCCTGTTAGAATTTGGCTGAATATATTAGAATCTGTAATAGAGCCGGCTGCCCTCTACGGCAGTGAGGTGTGGCGATCCACTAACAAATTAGAAATTAGGCAAATGGGGAAAACATCCAACTGAGACCTGGCATGCAATATTCGGTAAAAATATCTTAAAAGTAAATGGAAACACTGCAAGTTACACATGCTGGGTGGAATTAGGCCAATAACATTAATTCAGTGATCCCGTATCATTATAAAAGCCTGCAATGAGAAGAGTTGAGTAAAGAAAACAGAACCCTCGCTGAGCTGGTTCTGAGCTTTACAATTAATTGTACTAACATACACATGCCCCTGCGACCAGAGTAATTCTGTGAGCCTAATTAAAATGAACCAAATTATAAACACGCAAAACATGGTTGTATTGTGTGTGTGTGTGTATATATATATATATATATATATATATATATATATATATATATATATATATATATATATATATATATATATAAACACTAGTTTCTCTACTAGTTTCACTTTTTATTCTGTTCTTTTTATTTAAGCTAACTGAGAATTGTTATAGTACTTTGCTCTTTTGCTGGTTTTGATTGCTTTCATTGTCCTCATTCATAAGTCACTTTGGATAAAAGCGTCTGAACAAATGTAAAAAGTAAAAAGTAAAACAAAAGTAAAATGCAGTACTGTCTGGCCTAAAAATACTGCACTATGGCAGACTTTTTGTGCTGCCTTCATTCAGTATAGTTAGAAGTTCTAACTTCTTCAATCCATAATCCATTTCTGACTGAAAAAGAAATAAAGCACTGTCCACAGTGTCAGAAATATGTAGTCTCTCAGGTCAGGTTCAAGGAGTACTATGCACAGGGCAGCACATTGTGTCTTTGTCACTATATAAAAAACTGTGAAAAAATTGCATTGCCTCCTTTTTTCTTTCTTTCAAATTAATCAACTTTTTGTTGTTACTTTTTTACCTGCTTTTAGTTAATTTATTATTATCAGTGGTATTAGCCTCAATAACTGTTACAGCCACTGTAAAGGTTTCACTTTGATTTAAAACAATTAAATATTTACTGTACAATCTTACAGTATAAAGATTAAAAATTTTTTATGAATCTTTTCTAATGGTTTTACTCATTAAAGAATCCTGAAAATAATGCATTACGGTTTCCACAAAAAGTGATGATAGTATTAATAAACATTTCTTGAACACTACATCAGCATACTGAAGATTGGAATAATGGATTGGATTGAATTGGATGCTAAAAAGATTTTCTCAGGATGTTTAAAAATATATCAACACAGAAAAAAAGGATACTTAACTGTTTACATAGTTAACACCTATTTGGTGTGCCTATAAAAGCACACTGATACTGAATCTGCAACCAAGAACTGAAACCGAAAAAAGAAGGAGTGAACATTAGAGAATGAAATAGAAAAGAGAATGATTTATGGAACTTATTTGAAGGGAAGTTGGAACAGTGTGTGAAATGCACACTATTTCTTCCTTTTGCACTACATCAAAGTCCCTTTAAGGAAAGTCAGTTAACTCTGCAGCCATCTTGGTAACATCCTGGCAGGTATAAGTAGTCAGGAAAGTATACTTGAATGAAGAAAGACCAAAAGACAAAATCATTAAATAAAATAAATATCCAGTGTTTGACTTCTGTCGGAGCCTTGCCTCGCCTTTTTAAGAAGAATATTAAATAAATAAAGTTTGCTTTAATATAGGGTATCAAACAAAATCACGCAATTAAAGCTTAAAGCACAATGGTGTTAATTAAAGCTCTGTGTAGCACCATTATGAGAAATATGCAGAGGCAGAGGTAAGATTAGTACTCTTCATTTAGACGACCCAGGTTCAATTCCAAAGCTGGAATAAATTCATTTATCTTTTAATAAATTAAGAAAGAACACAATACTGTGGCAGTAGATGAATAACGGGAGTCAGGATCTCATTTGGTTCCATTTTAGTTGACTTGACCTCACTGATGTATGCTGCATTTGCTGTGACAGCTCCACTTGAATCTAATCATGCGCTAACTATTACTGTTAACATAACCTAAAAAACCCTACTGTTCGTTACAAAGGTGAACACACAATAATGACTGAATTTTAAGAGCAGTCTTAAATTAACAAGGATTTCTAATCTTGTTCTGTAAACCCCTCAAAAAACAATGTGCGATACACTTGGGCATCTTTTCAGATTGGAAAATCGTCACCCTCCTGTGCATTACATGCTACACCCTGGTCACCCTCCCAGAAAACACTTTATTCTCATTCTGCATTCATATGCAGCGTGTGTGTCTGTGTATTACCCTCAGTCTCCGTTCATATGCTGTGTAATTCCCTTTGGCCTGTTCACGTCTCTGTCTCCACTCTATCAGGCTGTGAGCTGGTTCCCCCGGCAACGTGATGTTGCACCTTCCGACTGTGGGATGGACGAGGCCTGCCGATGCTCCTGGCAACAGCCCGGATGATACGGTTGGTTCAGTGCTGAGAGTAACGTCCATCCCGCTGGCATATGTCACCCACAGAGAGCCGTCATCTCTAACACCGTACACACTAACAGAGTGAGCTGGACAGACAGAAACAGCTTCATAAGATTTAAATGCACTACATTTATTATATGAAATTAGCGGTGGGCAATACTGCCAAAACCAAAAAAAGTCATTTTAATTCACGGTAACAATATATATCACAACATAGTTATTTTTCCTTTAAATTCCTTTTTTATGACGTCTACTATTACACATGTATTTTCCTTCTCATCTGTTTGCTTTCACTTAAGACCCAAATTACTGTGGTATGAGGTTATTTATGAAGACATATACAAGTGCCTGTATTTAACCATTCAAGGCCTATAAAATGACAAAAATAACTCAATACTCCTTGCGCTGTGAGATCACCTCTCTGACATCGTCTGTCAGAGAGTGTGCGAATATAGAGAAATGAAATTGCATTTCAATGGTTTAAAATTATGGTTTAAAATGGTTTTAAAGTTTTTAAACAACAGTGCTTAAAAATGCTGGCAAACAATACATTAAGCGTAGCAGAGCAACGTCATGTGAGCATGTAACGCGATAGAGACGATTATCCAGAACCTCTACCGGAAAAATCTGTTAATCATGTCTAATGGTATATCACCCATCCCTACAATTAAATAATGACAGAAATTCTATTATCTTGTGAACTGTTCCTCTAAATGTGGCTGGAGTGTTTAAATACTTTTGGGACCGCTGTATTTGACATGATGACAAAAACTAATCTGTAGATTCACACACATACACTCTCTCACCTTGTCTGAGTGTATAGATGGTGTTATCCGCAGAGTGGTTTGTAATTATAATAAAGTTTTCTCTGTTCGAGGCAGTGGCTTCCACTCTGACAGCTTTCTCCATGTTTCCATGGAAACTGCTGACCTCTCCAGTCGGCAAGGTCACGTTGATGAGGTGTCCGTCAGAGTTATACCTGCTCATAAACACACTTTCTGTTAGTTTGTGTGTGTGTGTGTCTGAGGGAGAAAGACTGTATTAAAGTTTAAATGAATGAGTGTAAATGCATGTGCATGTAGAGGGAGTTTAAAGGGTCATATCATGCATTTTTATCATTTTATTGTCCCCCGACGACATTTGAAACGCTAGTCAAGGTTTCATGTGTCATAATTTAGTTTTTCATGACAATTTTCCATTCTCTCCCTGACCCTAACAACAGCAGTAAACAGGCTGTTTTTTGCTGCCGTGCCTTTAAGACCTCTGTGTAAACGCCCTCTTCGCATGTGAAATGAGAAACAAGGCTTTGCTTCACTTACATGCGGCCTGGGTTTGCTGTTGGGTCCAATATAGTTTCATGCCGCTGAATTCTTCAATAACGGCCTCTTTGCAAAGACTGAATTACATTGTGACAGGATCATAAAACAATCCACTGAAATGTGCTGAACTGTGAAGGTGGAACTGAAATGATCAGAGACCTTGTTAAAAATAAACTTGAGTCACACTTTCCTCTGGTTACAATCTAAAGGATGTTTTTATTGTTAGTTATACACAAATTGAATCATCAGCATCTGTGTCTGATAAGTGTCTATTCTGCTACTTCCTTCTTGTTACCTTAATGTAAAATAATAATAATAATGTATACATAATGTACTAATGACCAAAGTTATTTAAATAGTAACTCAAAAGTGATGCAACACATTACTTTCCATAGCATAATTAGTTATTTTTAGGAGCAATGCCTATTTATAGAGAGTGTATGTTTTTATTTGTTCTTTATTATTAATATTTATAATATTATATATTAAATGTAAATATAATGCATAAAATGTATCTTTGTGGACTGAGAAGGAATTGTGTATGACTTAAAGTTACATGTATGAAACTGTAACACTTTAGAGTAACACTTTATTTGTTACATGTACTTCCTATTATATGAACATAATACTAAATTAGGCGAAACACTAACCATATAGTAAGTAAGTGAAGCTAATATCACTCCGTACTTAAATGTATAATTACTCTGCAACAAAGACACCTTAAAATAAAGCGTAATTAAAATAAAGCATGTTTATTAGTACTTATAAAGCGCAATTTCTGCATCACCATATTCTACACCCCTAATTATAATGTAAATGTACAGTCGATTACTGTATCTCACTGCTGTGACAATTCTCCAGTCTCCAGCACTAACCCCGAACTCCACCTCCACCCCTATTCATTCATTAGTAACTTCATTATTAAGTAGTCCAAGGGTTCTTAAGAGCTTTATTCGAGTCTCAGGCTGCAGTCCCGTCTTTGACAGCAAGCCAAATCTGTTTACCTTCATTATACGCAGGGATTAGTGAACTCATGAACACTGTGCTAAGCACACAGGACACGGTCCTATCCAGCCGTAGTTTCCTTTGATAGACTTTTTACTTTATCTGCTATTTTAAAGAAAGTAAAGACTAAAATCACCTACAAATACAACAGCTTAAACAGCTTATTAGATACAGTAAATGTCTAAATGACTAATACATAAAGGTTAGGACAGAAATGATCATTAACTCAAAGTCAATGCAAAATGACAAAGACAAATGTGTGGGAAGTGAGATACATTATAAAGGTGAATGTTAAAATCTGCTGATGCCCCAGAGGGGAACGGATGACTTGACTTTTGAATCTGTGTGGACAGCGAGTCATGTGATATAACGAGTGGGTGAAGTACTTCTGACATGTTTCATTTCTCTTTCTCCGTTTCTAGCGTCGTTTTTAGAACTAAACAGCTCCAGCTCATGTTCTCTTTCCCTAATTTATTTATGTCTTATCAATGTCAATGCCAATTTATTTCATATACTTGCGTCTGGCCACCCACACCAATGTATAAGAATAAAAGCTTTTCATTTGATGAAGCTCTTGAGCTTTCAAAGGCCTGCAGTTTAGATCAAGAGCTGCCGTCTTCTCCTCTACTCAAAATGTTGAGTCTGCCTGAAATGCCGGTTTCTTCCCCATCTACTTAAACATCTTGGGCCTTTTCCTTCCTTTTCCTTGCTCACTGGGGGTAGTAAGCCACTATTTTCTTTTCCTTTTATCTTCTTTATTTTTCTATTTTCTGAAAGCTGCTTTGGAACAATGTGTATTGCAAAAAGCGCTATACAAATAAACCTGATTTGAAAAAGGACTAAATGGATTGACTGTGCAGGGATAAGCACCTAATCCACATGGTTTAAGTTACTGGATTCTCATTAAAAACTCTACTGTAATTGTATTTCTGCATTTTTGAAAAAAAAAAGTGCATATATGAGCGGAGCGGTTACTATGCGATTTGCTAAGGTGTTCTGAGTGGTAGGAGCAACAGTGATAGTAATGCTCATCTTAGCAAGCACAACTAATACAGCTATGTGTCAAAACTTAATGAGCTGCCTACCCAGACGCATTTTGGGGCATCATAGGTGCATTTGAACATTTGAATCGATCATTCCAACACCTTTGTCTCGCCTCACTGGTTGCCAGACGCTTTCACCAAGACACTAATGCATGCATACTGAGCAGCTTCTCACTTTTGCAAATCAAATCAACAGGCGCAAAATCACTTTCCGAAATTTCACAATTCCTCAGTGATGGAATGATCTTCTGAACTCCCTCAAGTGTTCACCTGGCACATTCAAAAGTCTCTATATTAGGGGTCTCAAACTCAAAAGGATTTTCAGGTGGAGGGCTAGTTGGTTTACAACCATATATTTTTAGTAGAGACATTCATCTTTTCTTTACACCCAGCACAGATGTGCATGTTTAGTTGACTAAGGGCACTTGAGATTGTTTTCCTGAAATTTTTCTCTTTAAAGATCAGTCTGATACAATACATGGCCTATTAAAAGAAACATCACAAGTTTTTTTTTTAAGCATTTAATTCAATGCCTTTTTGAACTAACTCTAAAAAATAGCTTGGAAAAAACAGCTGTTCACGAGCAAATCAAGAACTCTAAATTGCAGTACTTTTCATGCAGTCATTCATTTTTGTTGTGTTCTCATTTGTAAATCACTCTGGATAGAAGCTAAACGAACACCTGCAAAAAGGCAAAATGCCGTTAAAAATGAAAATTCCCAAAAAACAAAGTTTAGATAGGCAGCTAGGTTTTGAAACACAGCCTATCTGATCAGAGAAATAAAAAAAAAACTTTTTATCTCAAGTCATTACTGCATGCATATCAGATCTAAGAAATTTCCCTGTACCAGGGCGCTTGTTGTGAGTTTGTAACACCTACGTTAGCGCATATTCTGCTTTGAGGTATGTTTCTGAAATATTCAGTACTTATTACTTCTGGATGAGAGAACTGATCAAAGTCAACACACCATTTCCGCTAATTCCTACGGTGTTGTGTGCAGAACAGAATGTTGCAACATAATTTAAATAAGCTTCCCCACTGTCGCAGAATAAGCTACAGGCTTACAGAGTCACATATGAACCAATTTTAAAAATAATAAACAAATAGATAAACAAATTCTAACACTAAATAAAAATAATAAAATAAAAATGCAATAAAAATTCATTGATTAACATTAGTTAATACATTTTGCTAACAGTATCATAAGCTAAAAATATTTGTACTTATTTTATTTTAGGTTAATATTCATTTTAATATAAACAAATACATTTTAACATTTCATTAATGCAATATAATATAAGTATTTATTCCAATTCTGTTTCATTTTACTTAATAAACGCTGTTGTATTATGTATTGTTAGTTCATAACACCTAATGCATTAACTATCATTAACAAATAACAATTTTAAATTATCACCCCAAAAAATTCCTTTGCAACTTTGTTTTAATTCTGTTCATAAAAAAATATATAATTTTGCTAATATAAAAGATGCATGACATACAATTAAATTAAATAGAAACAAAATGTATTTTTACTGCATTTATTGTGCTAGGTTAAAATGACTATTTATTTCTTATTATTTATTAACTAATGTTAAATGTATAAAGTATTACCACTGCAAAAATATTACTTTCTACTTTTCACTTAAAGTTGACTTTCACTGCTATTGCTTTTCACTATTATTAGGCTTTGTATTAAAAGAGCTTTTCCCGCAAGCCTCAAGACCGATCAGCGTAAAACTCAAGTGCGCTCTAGTACGCACCAGCAGGGGGCAGTGTCTCACAACGCACTGAACACAGGGAGCCAGGCATGTGATCCGCCTCGACACCACACCACGAGCTGCATGAGAACGTGTAGATGTGTGTGTGTGTGTATGTGTGTGTGTAAACACAGTGTGTGAAAGGTCACCGAGTTGATCAAACAAAAAGGAGAGAAAGAGAGAGAGGAAAAGAAGCCCCTGACATTTTCACACTAAATTAGAACTTGCAGCTCAGTCTCACAAATCCCTGAAAATGCCCATGCAAACAGTTTACACACACGCACGCGCACACGCACGCACACACACACACACTTGCAGGTACCCGGGCTCTTTCATAGTGAAATCAGAAGAGGATACAGAGTTCTTTTCTTTATTGGATAGATTAAGGCTGAGTGATTTTCATTGCAGCAGAAAAACACGCAGCTTGAGAAATCGAACTGCTGCACTCCTTCAAACGATCTCAGGTAACACTGTCGATCAGACCGTATTAGATTATTTTCCTTCTGATAAATTCTGATAAAGCATGATTAGATTAGACGCAGCTAAAGATTAATCTATGCTGGGAGGGAATTTTGTTTTATATACAGTACAGCAGAAACTTGCTACTCTCCCTGCTAATAAAACAGCTTTAGACCATCAGAGTGTGCGAGTGAGGCTCCGCGGTAGCCGAAATAGACTCTAAAAGGAAGCAACGACAGGATATGACACACCAAAACGAAGACAGATCGCGCTTTCACGCACGCCTATAAATCAAGCAAAGCAGCGCACTCTTCTGATGAGAAAGAAGGAGACAGACAAAGGAGAGTAAAGAAAGGCATCACTTACTCGTAGACAGTAGTCCAGCCGTTTCGTTGCTGATGGTGGCGAGCAGCCCCGTGTTGCCGTAGTAACTGAGCTGCGCGCGAGGTCGTGCGCGTGAGAGCCGAGATGCGCTTCAGCATTCCTGCGTTGCTGATGGTCAGCCAGTAAACCTGGCCGCCGGGCCACGAGCCAAAGGGGCACGCCATTAGCATCCCGCCGCAACTGCGCTTATAGTGCCCTCCTGTTTGCTATGCTGCTCAGGTGGCCTCGGGAGTGTATGTGAAGTTAAGCAGGTAGTCCCCTGTCACCAGACTGCGGGTAAACAGGTGAGTACCGTTTGGACTGAACAGATAGAGCTCCTGGTCCGCGACCGAGGTTAGCTCGTACAGTCCCTCGGGAGAGAGCTGAGGATGGTTAGCCGCGAGCCGGCGTATCCGCACGTTCCCGAGGTCGGCGATGTAGAGGGAGCCATTAGGAGAAACCGCCAGGGACGAGGGAGACTTCAGCTTGGCGTCACGAGCGTAACCTCCGTCACCTGGGGACACATTTGTGGAGAGAATGAGAAAAGGGGCAGAAAGAAATGCAAGTCTAGTTCATTTGGCATTCAACGTTGAGCTTAACGATTAACCCTCAGAGACCCGCTGCAGTAAAATCACAACACTTGTCTACAGTAGTTAAAAAATAACGATTTTTCAATAATTAAACCTGCGCGCAACAGCAGCTCAGAGTCTTACATGTGTCATAGCAACACATTTGGCAGGGAGATATGTACAAATTGAATCTCCCAGCATGCTACAGTCGCACAACAAGCTGCCTACTGACACACTGCTGACTGGCTTGGATCAAAAATGTAATTGGACTAAAAAAAAAGAAAGCACTGGACTTGTAATATATAAAATTATATTTAATATGTTGCATTTTTCATTTCGCAATTGAATAGAATAAAATTAAGAAATATACTAGTAATACACTAGTCGGTAAATGTTTTTTTCTTCAGTGATTTTGACAGAAACCTCTTACGCTCACCAAGGCTAAATTTATCTGAAAAAAAAAGTAAAAACAGTATTGTGAAATATTATCATTATACTGTCATCTTGTAGTTTTCTTCTTAATTATATATTCTCTTCTTGATTTATTTTCTTATATATTTTAAATGTCACTTATTCCTGTGATGGCAAAGCTGAATTTTAAGCTTTCATTGACGGTCTTAAGATCCTCACAAATGATTCTAATTTTAATTTTGGAAATGTGATAGACTGTTCATTAGAGACTTTTTTTATAAATAGAAATCTTTTGTAACACTATAATTATAAATGGCTTTGCCACTTTTTAATAAATCAATGCTTTCCTTAAAAAAAAAAAAAAAAACCCTTAATATTCTGAACAGCAGTGTATGTAGTCTTAAAAGGAAAATATGTCTTGGGCTCATGATGTGGTACACACACACTAAAGAGCATAATTTCTCCTTCTTATAATTATGTAAGTAGGGCAATGAACATTCTAACTATATTAGAGTATAAAAATATATAGAGGGAGAGACAACTGAGAAAATCACAAATAAACTATTGCTAATCATTTTCAACATAGGCAAGTAAACATTAGCAAGCGTAAGAGGGTCGCTTTCAGATGAACATACTCAAGTTTCAGCTATCTAGCTTACTGGAAAGGCTTTACAGAAGTCAATGCAACTGCACTGTAGGCTTGTATGCATTTGGAGGCAATTCTTCCAGGATTATGAAATTTTAGAGAGTGTCAGAGGATTGCTCTGAAATTAACATATCTGAATTTCAGCCTCTTAGCTTGCTGGGAAGGTTGCTCCAGACAGCCAATTTGTATACTTTATTATAAGAGTGTTGAAATTTTGCTACCTTCAACTCCCAGTGTTGCAATTTTTCAAAACTCACCCAAGACAAAATCTGCATTAAAAGTCATAATTTTTATAACCAGCGGCTTATTAAAAAGGTCTGACATAGAAAAATAACGCAAAATTAATATAAATAACTCACTGTGTTTAGCGGTTTTGGGGCTCATTTATCTCACCTGAGAAACACTCGCAGTTGGGGTCAATCTTACAATCACATTCACTGGTCGCTCCCGCGATTATGACCATTTCTCCGTTTGTAGACACCTCTTGTACGCGGCTGTGCTTCCGCCGCCCGTCCGTTTCAGCGATGTACAGAGCTCCTGGTGGCTGACAGCGATAGCTTCGCTCCCTCCAGCACAGAACGCACTGCTGTTTTCCCCAGAAGAACCCGGTTCAATACTGGCCATGGGGCAATGGATGGGCCGTCCAGCAACCACACGCACCTGCTGGGACTCACTCACCTGGAGCACAAGGTTATTATCCAGAACGTGAGAGAGAGTTATCCAGCGGATTTACTGCCAGGTCTGTGGGCCACTCTAAACGCACCTGTGGATACACAAATGTATATTATTAATCAACTATGAATGTGAAAAGTGTGATTTTCATCATGACAGATTTCGCATAACCACTCTCATCTGCTCATGGCCCATTCAGATGTACTCTCTCCAGCTGATGTGAAGGATAGCAGGTTATCTCATTTTCACTATCATTATACCGATTTACATGTAACATCAGTGGGCAGAACTGTTTTACATTATATATACCGGAAGAGATGAAACAGAAAGAATGTGAAAGTACCAAACAAGTGAAGAATTGATGTCATACTGTGTCTTGCATTGTGTGGACATGGTTTAGATTTGCAAAATCTGAGAGCGAGCAGAAAAATATTCTCTGCAAACTGTGTCATACGCTGGTCATCTGGAGGTGGAAACACCAAAGCTACTTTTCACCACTGGAGGTGGAAAAACCTCTTTACCAACAAAAGTGAAGTATGCTAAACTATTACCGCCAAAAGATGCACCCTGCCTCCACCGATCCATTAGTTTTGCTGCTTTGGTTCTTTTGTTTCAAAATCAGTGATGCATAAGCACTTTTGTACTGATGCTAGACATATTTGTTATAAATATACATCAATATATAATGAAAAGTATTCTATATAAATGATTATATATGTAGAAGTATCTTATTCTGAATTACATTAGGCATAATTCATAACATTATGTATAAAATTACATAAACACTCACACACTAACACATACATATTTTCTGTAACAACATTTTACAATTCATAAACGTAAAATATAAGAAGTGAGTGAATATTTAAAACAAGTGTGATTTTATTGCTTTAAACAACGTAAAAATGCAGTCATCAGAGTAAATTAAGATTACAAAGTCAAATATCATACAGACTGCAGTTCACATGACACCTGCTAGGGGTAACACTGCCACCTCAAGTTGGCTCACACCATACAATTATTTTCCAAAATAACTTTAATAAAGATATATAAATATTGTAGTGATAATAGTTTGTCATGTAGTCAGCTGTGCCCATATCTGGCCATGCGTGTGTGCATCGTTGCGCCGCCGACGCCGACAGTACAGTGCGGCGTGTCATATCTTCAGTGGCATGCTGAATATGCAGATAGCGCTAGCTCGCGTTTGCGGCATCCGCTTCCTTCTTCTCCTTCCTTCTTCTCTCTGCCTTCTTTCACGTTCCGATTTGCACCACACAAGGGAACATACGTCGGATGAACCGCGAAGAAAAAAGCGTGCGTGCGTGAAAGCGTGTGAGATGGGCAGCGAGAAAGAGAGCTTATATATAGTCGCCCGCCGATGCCGTCAGCGGGAAGATTGGTGTTCGACTTCGTAGTGAAGGCAGAGCCAGAGATCGACACAGTTAAACCGCAGTGTAGAAACAACTATATAGTAAAATAGATTTAAGAGCACTTAAAAGAAAGACGGGACTGTTGGTTAGTGCAATATTTATTTACAATCAAATAAAAGGCGTAGTGTCCTCAGATATTGCAGAAAGAGAGAGGAGAGAGATAAAAGAAAGTAAGGACGCTGCCGCAAGCCGGGCACGTGTTCTCTCAAAGACCATCTTCGCATCAGCACTTCTTCACCTGGCGCAACAGCAGTGCGTGTGCGCGCGAATCTCGTGAGTTGGGAAGGAAAAAGCGCCGTTACAGCTACAGGCCGACCCACTCGCCAGTGCGCTTAGGTTCTCTGTCTTTCAAAGCTCCTTCAGCTTGCAAACACTTCATTTGAGCCAGCCGCTTACAGCATACGACAAAGAAACATTTTTCCGACGTTCGAATGCTGAAATGAGTTAAAAGTTGCGACCGCCTCGGCCCAGTTGGGCGCGATAAACTGAGAGGAAACACACCCAATAGTAAAGTGCACAGTCGATGCATGCATAAACACAGACCGATAAGTATTGATTTCATCAAACCTGGCTCTGAAGCATTCATGTTGACTACAAATGTTTAACACGCCTTAGTGTCTGTTGTATTGAAGGACATTCCCAAAAATATAGTTTGTAGTTGTATTTCAGCTCAAACAATCAGTTATAGTTCGTTATATTTTTGTTATTAAACATTTTTCCTCTGTATCTGCGCTTGCTCTGCCGCAGCCGTGTTACTTGTTATGGCAAAGAAATCATTTTCCCGATTTCAGATTTCAGCAGTTCGCTTGAATGCTATCGACGTAACGACCGCAAGAAAGTGCCTTCGAAAGCCACCACAAAAACACATGTACAGCAGCAAATAGTGTACCACAAAAGTTCGTAATGTTATATTTGGCGAATGAACACACATAGGTGATCGGCTGTGCATTTCATTTAGTGTAGTAATCACAGTATCATCGGGTCAAAATAGAAGTAATTTATAAATGAAAACACACAAAGCTGGGATTAGTGTAATCACTACAGTGTAAAGATATCAACATATATTGTAGCTCGTGTCGTGTTAAAGTTCTTTGTTCTAACAATGAAAATATAGTGATCCGGGGTCACCAAATATATCATTCGCATTGACACTGTGTTTCGACAGGTAGTTAGTCAATATAAAAAGATCGCTTTAGTATTCTAGCATAAGCGTTTGAAATCATTTGCTTTGTTTACCGCAAAATAACCTGGGGGATCAAAGCCGACAGCACCGCAAATATCTAAAGAAAATGACACAGTCTTCTGGCAAAGGTCAGGTATGCCATTGTTGCGTAAATACTCGGCTTCGATGAGCGCTTCAGCTTTAATGGTTTATTGATTTGGTTTCAGCTTCAACATGCTTTATCAAACCGAATGTGTTTTATCATTCGGTCGATGCCAGATCAAAGACGATTGGCTGGGAGTTCGCTTGGTCGAGATTTGTTAAAGGCGACTTTCGTCATCCCACGATCGCTCGCCAACAAAGTGCAATGCATATCGTGAGGACAAAACAGTTCTTCATGGCTGGCGTAATAATGACGCAGCGCGCAGTACCGGCAGTTAGTTAACGCGCAATGAAGAAAAGTTTAGTTTTGCCGTTGCTGCTATTTCAGTGCTATCACTTGTTCATCATCTTAACAGCATATGCAAAATGACACAGATAGTTCGGCATTATTGTTCATTCAATTTTCATGTTTATTGAATGTTGCAAACATTTCAAAGGTAAGGCAACCGGTTTCACATTTGATCGTAACGATGCACAAACATGAGCTACAGCAGTTTACTCAAAACTGATTTTACGTTAGCAAATACATTTTCCAGGTTACAACATTGTGAGTCATCGCCAGCGTAAAAAACAAAGACTATTAAAGTCATTGTTATTGTTTTTTGAAGACGCTTCAGCCCATAATGCATTTTAGCGTTGGTCATTTGAACGTAATATTGAATATTACCATTTGTTTAAAGTCATGTCATCTACTTCTTAGTTACAGTTAGCCTACACGTTACATGAGTGGCATAAAAATAGTTCTTAGCCAGTTAAAAAGTATTATTTGCATCGCATATAGTTTTTCAATTTAAAGCCTTAAAGGAAATAACAAAACAGATTACTGCTTCAATTCACTGTGTTTAGTTGTGTTGACTGGCTCTCTCCATACCAGTACAGATGTGTCGATATCATTGTACGAAGAAAATCTCAAATAACTTCATTCAACTATCTTGCGTACTTTATATTTGGCAGTCTGATCGTCAATGAGACACACACATGCCGATACTGGTCATTTTGTGTTACACCGGAAGTTGAGCATTAAAATTACGATAGCACTTAACATCACGTGTCCTGAGTCATATTACTTGGTTTTATGAACGCCAAGATTTCACACCATGTTGACAGATACAGCATATTTCGCTGCAGTAGCAAGAGCAGTAAGGTAGTACCAGCACTATTTAAACACTCATTACAAATAGTTAATAGGTTATGAATTTTTTTTTTTTGCAATGCTAATGATATTTTTTAAAACTTCATTAGATTAATTTCTGAAAGGGGAATGGTTATACCATTCTTTCACACACACACATTGAACAGAAAGCTTGTTATGGCAAACAGCACCGTGTGTGTGTACGGTGCCTTTCTCTGCTTCAGCCTTTATCACTTCTCCTCTGGTCGAATCACAGATGCATATTGTTCACGGTCCACTGATTTACTGAGAGATCGAAACAATATCAATAACACACACACACTACTGGTGGTGCAGTGCCAAGATGCTTTAAATGTTTATTTACCACAATTTAGATAATACCATAGAGTCCACATATTGACACAGTAAGTATGAGTGCCTGTTCAGAAGAAAGCGCATTCCCACAGCTCCAGTAAACACACACACATGTCGTGATGGATATGCACAGCAACTTCTTCATGTGATAAACTGCCTGATATTACGACACAGAAAGTACTTCACTAGTGGTACTGTCTCATTACCAAAATTGACATGTGTACTATGAGCTTATTACTCGTTACGACGCAAATGATTTAATGAATAATGAAGCGACTCAACATATTTAAATATAATATAAATATTTGACCATAAGCCAGCATATATAAGAACCACTCCAAAAAATGACTATCAATGCAACAGCCACATTTACAACCGACATCGAGTTTGCTCCAGCAAATTAGCATATAATGCATGTCATCTAGTGGTTTATCAGAGATAGCCTGTTTTAAAGCATCATATTGTGTTGCAGGATAAACAACAGTCCATTTTATTCACGTTTGACAGGGAAGACCTGGCTAGCTGTCAAATTATTTGGACTTTTGCTTACATACAAAAATTTTAACATCTCAATTCAAGCTTAGGTCATAACTACAATCAAAAAGGTAAAACTAAAAATAATTCACAATTATGTGCTATAAAGTTAAAATTATGACAAAAATCAGGTTATAATTATGTACTTATGATTTATTGTATCATTCATTTATATAAGACCACCATTGTAAGCTATCAGATGTGTTCAACATATAGTACTCTTAATTAATGACCACCAGAGTTTTTTCCTCTGGCCAAAATAATAGTTTGATATTTCTGTATAATATCATTCACTATCATTTTAATGAATTATGCCAGTATTATTGTTTCTACTGTTTAAATTTAGTTGGAAAGTCATTAAATAATTTATTTATAAGGCAGCAGACTTACATATGAAAACTAATCTGTATAAACTGAAATATTTACTTGAGTAGCCCCAGCTTCCCCTATTTGTTGTTCAATATACAGCAATTTTTTAAATCTACTATTCAGCCAGATGAGTGGCATATGTTTTTGAAATACAGTGCATCCATTCAGACTCGAAAACACAAAACCATACAGATCATGTTGCGCCAGTAAACAAGACAGAAATACATGACACCATACACACACACACACACACACACACACACACACACAGCCTTGCTGCAGAAATTTATCTGCCTCAATAAGCCTGTTTACAAATGCATCTTGTTATGGAAAGTAATTATGAGGCATATTACTCCACTTAACGAGCATAACGAGCTTAATTATTTATTCTGCCTTCAGAGGGCATACCTCCTCTGCCCTTCAAAGGGTCCTGAAGTCTAAATTTAGTATAAGGAATATATGTGTGACTTATTTAGCATCTCTCTTAATCATTTTCAATCTAACCAGCATTTTGCATTTTTGAAGATGAGTGAGAAAGAGAGTTCTGACCCGGGGGTCTTCATGTCTCAGACCCTTTGAAGGGCAGAGGGAGGCCCTCTGAAGGCAGAATAAATAATTGCTTCGTTATGTTTGTTATGGGCACATGTTCGTAATTAGCACCTATAACATTTACTTGTAAAGAGGTTTATTGAGGCAGATAGAATTTCTGCAAACAAGGGCTGTGTGTGTGTGTGTGTGTGTGTGTGTGTGTGTATGGGTTCTACATGTATTTCTTGTCTGTTATACAGCAACATGATCTGTATGGTTTTTGTGTTTTCCAGTCTGAATGGATGACTGTATTTCAAAGGCTGTATGCCACTCATCATGGTTGAATAGTAGATTTAAAAATTACTGTATATTGAACAACAAAAATAGGGAGGCTGGGGCTACTCAAGTAAATATTTCAGTTTATACAGATTAAGCCATATGTAAGTCTGCCACTGCATACCATATTAGAGGGTATTTAATGACTTCCAACTAAATTTAACAGTAAACAATAACAATGCAGCACATAATTCATTAAATGATAGTGAATGATATTATACAGAAATATCAAACCATATTTTGGCTAGGGGAAAAAACTCTGTAATTGGGTCATTAATAATTAAAATTACTATATGTTAAATACATCTATAGCTATAATAATTGGTCTTATATAAATGTGATAATAAATCATAAGTGCAATTATAACTATGATTTTTGTCATAATTTTAACTTTTATAGCAATATAATTGTGAATTATTTTAGTTTTACCTTTTTGGTTATGATTATGGACTTCCAAGCTTGAATTGAGATGTTAAAATTTTATATGTAAGTAAAAGTCCAAATAATTTGACAGCTAGCCAGGTCTTCCCTATCAAGCAATGAATAAAATGGACTGTTTAACATCACATAAATGCTGTTTTGACAGCTTTCAGAAATGTATATGGATATGATTAACAAAACAGATATCATACTGATCATTTGCTGTAGATTTGATACGATATGTAGATTTGTATATGGAGGACTGACAATCGTATATCTGGTTGTAAATGTACAACTGTTGCATTGATTTGGTCATTTTATGTGAACATACGTGATCCATATATACTGGCTTGAAAATATTAGTCAAATATTTATATTTATATTTAAATATGATTGAGTCAGCCCGACTATCTACTTAAGTCATTTTAGGTCATGGCAGGTAGAAAATAAGCTCCTGGCGGAGCAATTGCAATATATTCAGTTTTTACAGTGTGGGTTAGAAAGTTATGCCATGCCACTAGTGAAGTACTGCTCTGTGTCAGCTATTATAGGCAGTTTATCCATATGGAGAAGTTGCTGTTACCGCTATCCATACTGGACATGTGAGCTTCTGTCATTTACTGAGCTTGTGTTGAGATGCACTCTCTGACAGATTTTCTTGCCATATACATCATCTCCAAAAATATGGGAATCCTGTTAGCATTATCTAAATTAAAAGAATCCAAATAAGCATTTAAAATGACATTCTGGCACTGCACGCATGCGGTGTGTGTGTGTGTGTGTGTGTGACTCCGATCTCTCCCAGAGTAAATCAACGTATAGAAATAGACCAATATAAGTTCGCTTATCTCCGATTCTCATTAGAGGGAGAGAGGAGAATAAAGAGAGCAAATTAGAGGCAGAAAGGAAAGCCGAACACACACACACACACACAGTGCTGTTTGCCAAACAAACTCTGATGTGTGTGTGTGCAGAGATGGTTATATAAGCCTGGCCTCACTTTGTGAGTGAAACTCTGTGGAGGACAAAAATATCAGCAAGCACACAAAAAAAAAAAAAAATTCATAACCTGTGCTTATTTGTGTGGAGGTGTTCCAAATAGTATACAGTACTACTCATCAAGTTTCATTACTGCAGCAGAATGTACTATGTATACTATACCCACATGAAGATATGCAGAATACGTTAGTTCCGCCTAAATTAGAAGTGTACAACCAGAGGACACTGTATTGTACAGAGTACTGTATCCCATGGTACAATGCACTCAACTTGACCTTCAGTTTCCAGTGTAACAAATAAACAGAAATAATATCAGCTGTAATGTGTCTTGTCTCATTATTTGATCAGACTGCCAATGTAAAGGGTTACTCCACCTCAAAATAGTTGAATAAAGATTTAAGTTTCTTTCCACACAAACATATTCTATCAGCTACATACTGTCAAAAATTCCAGACTAGGGAGACATGGAGGAATTAGTCAACACAAACTAAGCTTTGAGGATTGGAAGTAATTAATCACAATTTTTTTATTTGGGTGGAGTAACCCCTTAAGACTAAATTAGGAAAAAAATATATTACGATTGCAACAATACTTTTAATAATACTAAATTTGTACATGCTACAAAGTTGATTGTGAAAACTGTGTAGATTGCTCTTAATAAAAATTAGGGTGGCAGTATACACGGCATACCAAACAAATGAAGTTAATATTCCATTCATAGCACAGTTAGCCTACAAACCGTGCTTTAAAAGATCTGTGGAACAGACGCCTTAAAGAAACAATAACAATGAAGCACAATGAAGTCTTTGACAGCAATGAGGGTGGCATTGTTTCCTGATGTTAGTGGCCTGAGGTGTATTTCTGCGCTACATCTAGCTTTAATTAAACTGTAACAATGTATGTTTGTGCATCGTTCGATATAAATGTAAAACCGAAAGGTCTTGGTACAGCCTGGTTATGATTTGTACATTCAAATAGAACAAGACAAATGAAAGAGAGAAATTGGATGAACAATGATATAGTCACTGATTCTTTTGGTACATCTGATGTCATTTTGGCATAAAATCTGCATAGCAAGGATATTTGCATATATTTAAGATGATGAACAGAATGATAGCACACAGAGGAATATACTGGCTGAGACGGTAAAACTGTCTTTCTTCATTGCAATCATTAAGTTGCAACTGCATTGCTGTAGCAAATGTAACGCCATTTGTTACGCCAATAAAAACATATTAAAACCGAAAGAGATGGAGAAATGACTGTATGTGTATCCTGCTTGTCCTGCAGGTATCGTGAGTGGACAAGCATGGGTTCATTTATTTTTGTTGACGGATCAATCATCCGCAGATTGATGACAAGGAGTCATAACAACCATCATTGGTCAACGATCACTTCTCCAGCCAATCGAAGGCACTCGAATGGACATCAGCCAGGTGAACAAAAACACACATTCATACAGATTTACATATCGGGTGGCTCCAAAAGCATTTAGAATAAACCAAATGTAATGTCATTGCATTAGAAACAAAAATATCAAGCCAAGTGGCTTTTGCAAACAAGTAATACCTGACCTTTTCTCAGAACTAACATCATTTTTCTTAGATATTTTTGCAATTACTTTTAATCAGCTTGTCCCAAGGTTATTTTGCGGTAGAAGTATAAAGCAAATGGCAGATTTCAAACATATGTTAGGGTACAAAAATAACACGTGCATTTTTTTTTTCTCATGTTGACGTACTTTCTTCAGAACTGGATATCAATGCAGATTACCTGGATTCACTTTAACTATATTTTAATTTATTTGGATATATTTTTCATTGTTGATTAAAAGAATCCAATACACATTTTTTGGGCTACAATGTACAGTTGTTATACTACACTGCCAAAAGAATTTTGATTTGGGCTACACTGGTCAAGCTGTGTTTTTCATTTTATAAAAAATTACTTCTGAAATTTTTGTTGATGATGCTGTGATTATACTTTACACTAAATAGAATACTTTTTTGTAGATCACATCTATGTATTGTCTATTCACTTAAATATAACCATTACAGGCTTCAGAATCATGCTACACTGATTATGCTGGTATGTCTGTTTCTTGCCTACAAGGACAACCTAATAGAAAGACACTTTCTGCCGCCATTTACGTAGTGCTTCTGTTGCAGCACATTCAAAACAGACTGCAAAAGTCATGTCTACAAGTCAGAAAGAAATGATTTCTTTGCCAAGTCACCAAAGATTCAACACAGCGTCAAAAAGCAGAGCAAAACAAGATACAGGAAAATATTTATATAAAAATATAACACTGGGCCCAAAATATATATAACAGTTATTTGAACAGAATGCAATACAAATATGTTTTTTAAGGATGTCCTTCAAATACAACAAACACTAAAAAGGTAATGTTGTTGATTTTGAGAATCAATATGGGAATGCTTCAAATTAGGTTTGATAAAAATCAATACTTTTATCCAGTCTCAGTAGATTTTATGCATGCATCATTTGTGCACGATAAGAGGAGTTTAGATATACCTACCCTGTCAGTTTAATAACCGCTTAACTTGTTAGCGCAGTCACACATGCTTTAACTTTCTGCTTCATGCTCAGACACTGTGTAGAAAAAATGATCTGTCAGTATGTCTTCTCAAACGCCCGCTCAAAATGAAGTGAATAACGGCACACAGAAGCTGAAGAGCTGAAAGTATTTAAAGGAAACCCTTCATACACACCCACACAGCGAGAGTCTCGCCCAACCCCCTTTCTCGCTCTCTTTCTTTTCAACCTTTTCCTTCAACTCCACAGATCTACGCACACACACTCTTTTCACTGTTCACCAAGAGGAGAAAGTGTTGATACACTTCTAAGGTCTCTTCTGGTGCTACAGAGTTACATATACAGCTTCAGCAACATCCTTACTTTTCTTTATCTCCTCCTCTCTCTTTCTCTCGCCATCCTTTGAGGTTTTCCGCCTTTTCTGTTCTATCCATTTAACACTAAAATCGTAAAGCCTTTCAAACATAAGGCAATTCCACGCTCTTTCTTTAAAGTGCTCTAAAAATCTATTTTACTCTCTGTTCTGTCTCTCTCCCCTGCAGTTTAACTTAGTGTGTCTCATTGAATTCTGCAGGACCGGCTTCCTCCCTTCAAAGTCAGACACAATTCTTCCCCACTTCTGAATAGCATCACTTTTGGCAGATTGTCCCTTGATTTCTTTCATTCTTTCTCGCTCTCTCAGCTGCCATCTACACACCTCACACAACACTAATACACACTGCACTTTCACAGTTCATCCGGCGGGGTGTTGTGTGAATAAGAATCAGACAGTGAGAAGAGATAGAGAGAGAGAGAGAGGGAGAGAGAGAAGGGGAGCCGAGGAAAGGCAGGCCATCAAAAGAAGCACTGAAATCTGCACACTCCCAGCATGCCTGGATATGACACACTTCACACTCAATACTGTCCGGCTGTCGGGCAGCTGTGGTCACACACACACACCAAACCAAGATGTGGTTTTTGTACCTGGCTGCACATTAGGCTGGGTGCTATGACCAAAATATTATCACTGTAATGGTATATACTCATAATGTAAGCATTTTTACAGGAAAATGGTTACCATCATGGGTGTAGATAGCCAAGGGGGATATTTTTCTCCAGATTCTAACAGCGTTATCGTTTCTGTCTCAGCAAGTATAAAATAGACTGCAGTCTACATGATTATTTTAATGACTGTAGTCCGTATTTACTCTGAGTGACTGCATTTTTTTACGTTGTTTAAAGTAATAAAAAAATCACACTTGTTTTAAATATTCATCACTTATATTTTACGTTTATGAATTGTAAATGTTGTTACAGAAAATATGTATGTGTTAGTGTGTGAGTGTTAGTGTGTAATTTTATACATAATGTTATGAATTATGCCACGTAATCTAGAATAAGATACTACATATATAATCATTTATATAGAATACTTTTCATTATATATTGATGTATATTTATATCAAATATGTCTAGCATCAGTACAAAAGTGTTATGCATCACTGATTGAAACAAAAGAACCAAAGCAGCAAAACTAATGGATCGGGTGGAGTGCAGGTGCATCTTTGGCAGGCTGAGCTAGCATACTTCACTTTTGTTGGTAAAAGAGTGTTTTTCCACCTCCAGTGGTGAAAAGTAGCTTTGGTGTTTCCAATTCTCCAGATGACCAGCGTAAGCACACAGCTTTGCAGAGAATATTTTTCTGTTTGCTTCCTCAGATTTTGCAACTAAACCATGTCCACACAATGCAAGACACAGTATGACATCAATTCTTCACTTGTTTGGTACTTCACATTCCTTTCTGTTTCCATCTCTTCCCGGTATATAATGTAAAACAGTTCTGCCCACTGATGTTACATGTAAATTTATAATGATAGTGAAAATGAGATAACCTGCTATCCTTCACATCAGCTGGAGAGAGCACATCTGAATGGGCCATGAGCAGATGAGAGTGGTTATGTAACGGTCATGAGATGAAATCACACTTTTCACATTCATAGCAGTTAATAATATAGTATTTGTGTATCCACAGGTGCGCGAGGGCCCAGACCTGGCAGTAAATCCGCTGGATAACTCTCTCACGTTCTGGATAATAACTTGTGCTCCAGGTGAGTGAGTCTCAGCAGGTGCGCAGGGTTGCTGGACGGCCCATCCACGTTCATGGCCAGTATTGAACCGTTCTTCTGGGGAAACAGCAGGCGTTTGTGCTGGAGGGAGGAAAGCCATCGCTGTCAGCCACTGGCGAGCTCTGTACATCGCTGAAACGGACGGACCGGAAGCACAGCCGCGCCAGCAGGTGTCTCACAACGGAGAAATGGTCACACTGCGGGAGCTGACCAGTGAATGTGATTGTAAGATTGACCCCACCGCGAGTAAGCCAGGTGAGATAAATGAGCCCCAAACCGCTAAACACAGTGAGTTATTTATATTAATTTTGGCGTTATTTTTCATGTCAGACCTTTTAATAAGCCGCTGGTTATAAAAATTATGACTTTTTAATGCAGATTTGTCTTAAAAGAGCTGAAAATTGCAACACTGGGAGTTGAAGGTAGCAAAATTTCAACACTCTTATAATAAAGTATACAAATTGGCTAAGTCTGGAGCAACCCTCCCTTCCCAGCAAGCTAAGAGGCTGAAATTCAGATATGCAATTTCAGAGCAATCCTCTGACACTCTCTAAAATTTCATAATCCTGAAGAATTAAGCCCCAAATGCATACACAAGCCTACAGTGCAAAGGTACTGACTTCTGTAAAGCCTTCCAGTAAGCTAGATAGCTGAAACTTGAGTATGTTCATCTGAAACACCCTCTTACGCTACAATGCTTACTTGCCCATGTTGAAAATGATTACATAGTTTATTTGTGATTTTCAGTTATTCTTCCTCTATATATTTTTATACTCTAATATAGTTAGAATAAACTACATTATTTCACTTACATAATTATAAGAAGGAGAAATTATGTCTTTAGTGTGTGTGTACCACCTATGAGCCCAAGACATATTTTCCTTCTTTTAAGACTACATACACTGCTGTTCAGAATATTAAGGGTTTTTTCTTTTAAGGAAAGCATTGATTTATTAAAAGTGGCAAAGCCATTTATAATTATAGTGTTACAAAAGATTTCTATTTATAAAAAGTCTCTAATGAACAGTCTATCACATTTCCAAAATTAAAATTAGAATCATTTGTGAGGGATCTTAAGACCGTCAATGAAAGCTTAAAAATTCAGCTTGCCATCACAGAATAAGGACATTTAAAATATATAAGAAAATAAATCAAGAAGAGAATATATACTTAAGAAACTACAAGATGACAGTATAATGATACTATTTCACAATACTGTTTTTACTTTTTTCGATACTTCTACTCAGTGGAATGTAGAGGCTAATAAATACTAGAGTAAAACACAACATTTAGTGAGTATTTAGAGATATTGAATTTTTTATTCTATTCAATTGCGAAATGAAAAATGCAACATATTAAATATAATTTTATATATTACAAGTCCAGTGCTTTTTTAGTCCACCACATTTGATCCAAGCCACACAGTGTGTCAGTAGGCAGCTTGTTAGCACTGTAGCATGCTGGGAGATTCAATTTGTACATATCTCCTGCCAAATGTATGTTATGACACATGTAAGACTTGAGCTGCTGTTGCGCTGCAGGTTTAATTATTGAAAATCGTTATTTTTAACTACTGTAGACAAGTGTTGTGATTTTACTGCAGCCGGTCTCTGGAGGGTTAATCGCAGCTCAACGTTGAATGCCAAATGAACTAGACTTGCATTCTTTTTCTCGCCCCTTTTTCTCATTCTCTCCACAAATGTGTCCCAGGTGACGGAGGTTACGCCGTGACGCCAAGCTGAAGTCTCCTCGTCCCTGGCGAGCCTCCTAATGGCTCCTCTACATCGCCGACCCGGGAACGTGCGGATACGCCCGCTCACAAGCAATCATCCTCAGCCTCCCGAGGGACTGTACGAGCTAACCTCGGTCGCGACCAGAGCTCTATCTGTTCAGTCTCAAACGGTACTCACCTGCTTACCCGCAGTCTGGCAAGACAGGATCACCTGCTTAACTTCACATACACCTTTAGGCCACCTGAGCAGCATAGCAAACAGGGAGGGCACTATATAGCGAAGGCGGCGGATGCTACCGGCGTGTCTTTGCCTGGGCACTCGGGCGCCAGGTTTACTGGCTGACCATCAGCAACGCAGGAATGCTGAAGCGCACCGCCTCACTCCAACCGCGCAGCTCAGTTACTACGGCAACACGGGCCGCTCGCCACCATCAGCAAACGCAGAACGGCTGGACTACTGTCTACGAGTAAGTGGATGTCTTCTTTACTCTCCCTTGTCTGTCTCCTTCTTTCTCATCAGAAGAGTGCGCTGCTTGCTTGATTTATAGCGCGGCGCGGAAAGCGATCTGTCTTCGCTTTGCGTGTCATATCCCGTCGTTGCTTCCCTTTTGTCTATTTCGCTACCACGGAGCCTCTCACTCGCGACACTCTGATGGTCTAAAGCTGTTTTATTACAGGGAGAGTAAAGCAAGTTTGCTGTATCATATGAAACAGTTCCTCCCAGCATAGATTAATCTTGGGCTACGCTCTAATCTAATCATGCTTTATCAGAATTTATCAGAAGGAAAATAATCTAATACGGGTCTGATCGAGTGTTACCTGAGATCGTTTGAAGGAGTGCAGTAAAGTCTGATTAAGCCAAGTGCGGTTTTTCGCTGCAATGAAAATCACTCAGCCTTAATCTATCCAATAAAGAAAAGAACTCTGTATCCTCTTCGATTTCACTATGAAAGAGCCCGGTACCTGCAAGTGTGTGTGTGTGTGTGTGCGTGTACATGCGCGTGTGTAAACCGTTTGTACGGGCATTTTCTAGGATTTGTGGACTGAGCTGCAAGTTCACTTAGTGAAACGTCAGCTTCTTTTTCCTCTTCTCCTTTTTGTTTGATCAACTCGGTGACTCACACACTGTGTTTGGTTATCAATATTACGACACACACACACATCTACTAATGCTCTCATGCAGCTCGTGGTGTGGTGTCGAGGCGGATCACATGCCTGGCTCCCTGTGTTCAGCAGCCAGAGACACTGCCCTGGTGCGTACCAGAGCGCACTTGAGTTTACGCCGATCGGTCTTGAGGCTTGCGGAAAAGTCTTTACTACAAAGCCTAATAATAGTGAAAGCAATAGTAGTGAAAGTCAACTTAAGTGAAAAGTAGAAAGTAATATTTTGCAGTATTACTTATACATTTAACATTAGTTAATAAATAATAAGAAATAAATAGTCATTTTAACTTCAGCACACAAATGCAAAAAATACATTTTTGTTTATTTAATTTAATTGTATGTCATGCATCTTATATTAGCAAAATTATATATTTTTTATGGAACAGAATTAAAAACAAAGTTGCAAAGAATTTTTGGGTGATAATTTAAAATTGTTATTTGTTAATATAGTTAATGCATTAGGTGTTATGAACTAACAATACATAATACAACAAAGTGCTTATTAAGTAAAATGAAACAGAATTGGAATAAATACTTATATTATATTGCATTAATGAAATGTTAAAATGTATTTGTTTATATTAAATGAATATTAACTCTAAAATAAAATAAGTACAAATATTTTTTAGCTATGATACTGTTAGCAAATGTATTAACTAATGTTAATCAATGAATTTTATTGCATTTTTTATTTTATTATTTTTATTTAGTGTTAATTTGCTTATCTATTTGTTTATTATTTTTAAAATTGGTTCATGTGACCTGTAAGCCCGTAGCTTATTCTGCGCACAGTGGGAAGCTTATTTAAATTATGTTGCAACATTCTGTTCTGCACACAACACCAGAGGGAATTAGCGTGAAATGGTGTGTTGACTTTGACTGCCCCCTTCATCCAGAAGTACAAGTACTGAACATTTCAGAAACATACCTCACAGAATATGCGCTAACGTAGGTGGTTAAAACTGCCAACAAGCTGGTACAGGAAATTTCTCAGATCTGATATTCATGCAGCAATGACTTGAGATAAAAAAGTTTTTTTTTATTTCAATGACAGGCTGTGTTTCAAAACCTAGCTGCCTATCTAAACTTTGTTTTTTGGGAATTTTCATTTTTAACGGCATTTTGCCTTTTGGTAAAAAATGCTTAGCTTATCCAGAGTGATTTCTACAAATGAGGAACACAACAAAATGAATGACTGCATGAAAAGTACTAGAGTTCTTGATTTGCTCAGGAACAGTTGTTTTTTCCGCTATTTTTTTTACAGAGTTAGTTCAAAAAGGTATTGAATTAAATGCTTAAAAAAAAACTTGTGATGTTTCTTTTAATAGGCCATGTATTGTATCAGACTGATCTTTAAAGAGAAAATGTGAAAACAATCTCTGGTGTCTTAGTCAACTAAACATGCACATCTGTGTTAAAAGAAAGATGAATGTCTCTACTAAAATATATGGTTGTAAACCAACCAGCCTCCACCTGAAAATCCTTTGAGTTGAGACCCTCAATATAGAGATTCTTTGAATGCCAGGTGAACACTTGAGGAGTTCGTAAAGATCATTCCATCACTGAGGAATTGTGAAATTCTCGGGAAAGTGATTTTGTTTGTTGATTTGATTTGCAAAGCAGAAGTTGCCTATGCATGCATTAGTGTTCCTATGAAAGGCCTGGCAACCAGTGAGGCGACAAAGGTGTTGGGAATGGATCGATTCAACAATTAAATGCACCTATGATGTGCCCTAAAATAGCGCCTGGGTAGGCAGTCTGTCAAGTTTTTGGACACATAGCTGCATTATAGTTGTGCTTGTTAAGATGAGCATTACTATCACTGCTGCTCCTAACACCAGAACACCACCTGAAAATCAAGATAGCAATCAGCCCGTCATATGAATTTTTTCAAAACAAAAATACAATTACAGTAGAGTTTTTAACAGAGAATCTGCAACTTAAACCATGGATTAGTGCTTATCCCTGCACAGTCAATCCATTTAGTCCTTTTTCAAATCAGGTTTATTTGCAGAAGGCAATACACATTGTTCCAAAAGTGCCTAGAAAATAGAAAAGAAAGAAGACAAAAGGAAAAGAAAAAATAGTGCTTACTACCCCAGTGAGCAAGGAAAGGAAGGAAAAGGCCCAAGATGTTTAAGTAGATGGGGAAGAAAACCGCATTTCAGGCAAGACTCAACATTTTGAGTAGAGGAGAAGACGGCAGCTCTGATCTAAACTGCAGGCCTTTGAGCTCAAGAGCTTCATCAAATGAAAGCTTTTATTCTTATACACAGGTGACAGACGCAGTATATGAAAGAATGGCATTGACATTGGATAAGACATAAATAAATTAGTAAGAGAATACAGTTTGGAGCCGTTTAGTTCTAAAACTATCGCTTAGAAAACGGAGAAAGAGAAATAAACATGTCAGAAGACACCCATCACATATCACATGACTCCGCTGTCCACACAGATTCAAAAGTCAAGTCATCCGTTCCCCTGGGGCATCATAGATTTAACATTCACCTTATAATGTATCTCACTTCCTACACATTTGTCTTTGTCATTTGCATTGACTTTGAGCAATGATCATTTCTGTCCTAACTATATTAGTCATTTAGACATTTAATGTATCTAATAAGCTGTTTAAGCTGTTGTATTTGTAGGTGATTTTAGTCTACTTTCTTTAAAATAGCAGATAAAGTAAAAGTCTATCAAAGGAAATCATTATTGATAGGACCGCATCCTGTAAAGTTGCACGCACGCAGTCTACCAATCCCTGCGTATAATGAAGGTAAACAGATCGGCTTGCTGTCAAAGACGGACTGGCAGCCCGAGACTGGAATAAAAGCCTTAAGAACCCTTGGACCATTTAATAAATGCGAAGTTACTAATGAAGAATAGGGGTGGAGGTGGAGTTCGGGGTTAGTGCTGGAGACTGAATTGTCACAGCAGTGAGATACAGCAATCGACTGTACATTTACATTATAATTAGTGTAGAATATGGTGATGCAGAAATTGGCGCTTATAAGTACTAATAAACATGTTTTATTTAATTACGCTTATTTTAAGGTGTCTTTGTTGCAGAGTAATTATACATTTAAGTACGGAGGATATTAGCTTCACCCTACTTACTATATGGTTAGTATTGCCTAATTTATATTATTATGTTCATATATTAGGAAGTACATGTAACAAATAAAGTGTTACTCTAAAGTGTTACAGTTTCATACATGTAACTTTAAGTCATACACAATTCCTTCTCAGTCCACAAAGATACATTTTTATGCATTATATTTACATTTAATATATAATATTATAAAATATTAATAATAAAGAACAAATAAAAACATACACTTCTATAACAGGGGTACAGCTCCCAAAATAACTAATTATGCTATGGAAAGTAAATGTGTTGCATCACTTTGAGTTACTATTTAAATAACTTTTGGTCATGCACATTATGTATACATTATTATTATTATTTTACATTAAGGTAACAAGAAGGAAGTAGCAGAATAGACACTTATCAGACACAGATGCTGATGGATTAATTTGTGTATAACTAACAATAAAAACATCCTTTAGATTGTAAATCGCAGGAAAGTGGACTCAGTTTATTTTTAACAATAGTCTCTGATCATTTCAGTTCCAACCTTCACAGTCTGTGCGCACATTTCAGTGGATTGTTTATGATCCTGTCACAATGTAATCTAGTCTTTGCAAAGAGGCCGTTATTGAAGAATTCAGCATGAACTATATTGGACCCAAATAGCAAACCCAGGCCGCATGTAAGTGAAGTTAAAGCCTGTTTCTCATTTCACATGCGAAGAGGGCGCCTACACAGAGGTCTTAAAGGCACGGCAGCAAAAACAGCCGTTTACTGCTGCTGTTAGGTCAGGGAGAGAAATGGAAAATTGTCATGAAAAACTAAATTATGACATTGATGAAACTCTGACTACAAGCTTTCAAATGTCAGCTGGGACAATAAATGATAAAAATGCATGATATGACCCCTTTAAACTCCCTTTACATGCACATGCATTTACACTCATTCATTTAAACTTAATACAGTCTTTCTCCTCAGGACACACACACAAACTAACAGAAAGTGTGTTTATGAGTATAACTTCGATCGACACTCATCAACGTGACCTTGCCGACTGGAGGTCAGCAGTTTCATGGAAACATGGAGAAAGCTGCTGAGTGGAAGTCACTGCCTGAACAGAGAAAACTTATTATAATTACAAAACCACTTCATGGATAACACCATCTATACACTCAGACAAGGTGAGAGAGGTATGTGTGTGAATCCACAGATTAGTTTTTGTCATCATGTCAAATACAGCTATCCAAAAGTATTTAAACACTCAGCCACATTTAGAGGAAATAACACAAGATAATATGGAATTTCTACACATTATTTAATTGTAGGATGTAAGATATACCATTAGACATGATTAATAGATTTTTCCGCTGCAGGTTCTGGATACTGTCTCATCGCAAGGTTAGATGTCATGACGTTGTTTGCACGCTTAATGTATTGTTTGCCAGCATTTTTAAGCACTGCTGTTTAAAAACTTTAAAACCATTTTAAAACCATAATTTAAACCATTGAAATGCACTTCATTTCTCTATATTCTGCACTCTCTGACAGACGTATGTCAGAGAGGTGATCTCACAGCGCAAGGAGTGCTTGAGTTATTTTTTGTCATTTTATAGGCTCTGGAATGGTTAAATACAGGCACTTGTATATGTTTCACAAATAACCTCATACCACAGTAATTTGGGTCTTATGAAAGCAAACAGATGAGAAGGAAAATACATGTGTACAGGTAGACGTCATAAAAGTGAATTTAAAGAAAATAACTATACAGATATATATTGTTACCGGTGAATTAAACATTCTTTTTTTGGGTTTCTGCAGTATTGCCCATCGCGACTATAATAAATGTAGTGCATTTAAATCTTATGAAGCTGTTTCTGTCTGTCCAGCTCACTCTGTTAGTGTACGGTGTTAGAGACGACGCCTCTGTAAGTGGCAGTGGCGCCAGCTGGATGGACGCGCACCAGCATTGAACCAACCGTATCATCCGGTTGTTGCCAGGAGATCGCAGGCTTCGGCCCATCCTTAGTCGGAAGGTGCAACATCCACGCGTCGTGGGAACCAGCTCACAGCCTTATGTGAGTGGAGACAGAGACGTGAACAGGCCAGCGGGAATTACACAGCATATGAACGAGACTGAGGGTATTACACAGACACACACACAGCATATGAACGCAGGAAAATGAGAATAAAAGTGCCGAGGGTGACCAGGTGCACAATGCACAGGAGGGAAGATCACTTTCCAATCCAAAGATGCTCATGTATCGCATACTGTTTTTGAGGGCTTACAGAACAAGATAAGAAATCCCAGCACTCAAGACTGCTCTTAAATTCAGTCACACAGTAGTTCACCTTGTAACGGAACAGTTGGGGTTTTGTGTTATGTTAACAGTAATAGTTTACGCATGATTAGATTCAAGTGGAGCTGTCACAGCAATGCAGCATACATCAAGTGAGGTCAAGTCAACTAAAATGGAACCAAATGAGACCTGACTCCTGCTATTCATCTACTGCCACAGTATTGTATGTTCTTTTCTTAATTTATTAAAAGATACCACTTATTCCAGCTGGAATTGAACCTGGTCGCCTAGTAAATGAAGAGTACTAATCTTACCTCTGCCTCGCATATTTCTCATAATGGTGTCACACAGAGCTTTAATTAACATCTACCAGTGCTTTAAGCTTTAATTGCGTGATTTTGCTTGATAATCTCATTTTGAAGCAACTTTATTTATTTTAATATTCTTCTTAAAAGGCGAGGCAAGGCTCACAGAAGTCAAACACTTATTTATTTTATTTAATGATTTTGTCTTGGTCTTTCTTCATTCAAGTATACTTCTCTTCCCACCACTTATACCTGCCAGATGTTACAAGATGGCTGCAGAGTTAACTGACTTTCCTTAAAGGGACTTTGATGTGCGCAAAGGGAAGAAATAGTGCATTTCACACTGTTCCAACTTCCCTTCAAATAAGTTCCATAAATCATTCTTCATTTCATTCTCTGTCGCTCACTCCCTCTTTCTCGTTTCAGTTCTTGGTTGCAGACCAGCATCAGTGTGCTTTATAGGCACACCAAATAGGTGTTAACTATGTAAACAGTTAAGTATCCTTTTTTCTGTGTTGATATATTTTTAAACATCATTTAATCCTGAGAAAATCTTTTAGCATCCAATTCAATCCAATCCATTATTCCAATCTTCAGTATGCTGGATGTAGTGTTCAAGAAATGTTTAGTAATACTATCATCATTTAGAAACTGTAATGCATTATTTTCAGGATCTTCTTAATGAGTAAAACCATTAGAAAAGATTCATAAAAATTTTTAATCTTATACTGTAAGATTGTACAGTAAATATTTAATTGTTTTAAATCAGTGAAACCTTTACAGTGGCTGTAATTAGCATGAGGCTAATACCACTGATACACAAATTAACTAAAAAGCAGGTAAAAGCACAACAAAAGTTGATTAATTTGAAAGAAAGAAAAGGAGGCAAATGCAATTTTTCACAGCTTTATATAGTGACAAAGACACAATGTGCTGCCCTGTGCATAGTACTCCTTGAACTCTGACCTGGAGATTACATATTTCTGACACTGTGGACAGTGCTTTATTTCTTTTTCAGTCAGAAATGGATTATGGATTGAAGTAGTTAGAACTTAACTATACTGAATAAAGGCAGCACAAAAAGTCTGCTATAGTGCAGTATTTTTAGGGCCAGACAGTACTGCATTTACTTTTGTTTTATTTTACTTTTACATTTGTTCAGACGCTTTTATCCAAAGTGACTCATGAATGAGGACAATGAAAGCAATCAACAAAACCAGCAAAAGAGCAAAGTACTATAACAATTCTCAGTTAGCTTAAATAAAAGAACAGAAACAAAAGTGAAACTAGAGAAACTAGAAGAGAGAGTATATATATATATATATATATATATATATATATATATATATATATATATATATATATAGAGTACACACACACACACAATACAAATCCATGTTTTTATGTATTTATAATTTATAGTTTATTTTAATTAGTCTGCCAGAATTACTTCCCCAATGCAGGGGCATGTGTATGTTATACAATTAATTGTAAAAGCCCAGAACCAGCTCTGCTGAAGGAGGGTTCTGCTTTCTTTACTCAACTCTTCTCATTGCAGGCTTTTATAATGACAATGATCACTGGAATTAATGTTATTGGCCTAATTCCACCCAGCATGTGTAACTTGCAGTGTTTCCATTTACTTCTAAGATATTTTTACCGAATATTGCATGCCAGGTCTCAGTTGATGTTTTCCCATTTGCCCACTCCTCTAATTTGTTATGGATCGCCACACCACTGCCGCAGAGCAGCCGCCTCATTACAGATTCTAATATATTCAGCCACCCCAACAGGCACTTTCTACGGGACATTATCTTTTTTATGGGAGCAGAATCTTCCTTGAAGGTCCAGACTTGCAGCCTCTTCTAATGGGAGACCACTCAAAGCCAAGCCATCTGCATAGAGCTGAATTTGATCCCGGAATCATTAGGAGTGAATCAGGAGCTTCAAACTGTTCCAGACTCTTTGTCAATTCATTGATGCATCTGCTGAATAATCGCTGGCTCTAACTGCAACCTCTGTCTCCCCTCTGTGCCCTGAGAAAGAAATGTTCTTCTTTATTGCCAGTTTTATTACACACGTTTCGTACTCCGATGATAATACGTATCATAAGTTTTCCTTCTTTCTCATCCCCTTCTCTCGTTTAGGCTCACAACAGGAACGTGCTGTCTATGATTATAGTCAAGAGAGTCGTGGTCGGAAGATATATGATGACCATCGCAAGTTTGCCCCGCGGTTCAGCATCACGACAAGGGCAGGCCTGTGCTCTGGTCTCCCAGTAAATACAATCAGGCAGCGAAAGTAACGCATTTGCGCGAAGGTCTGGTCACCAGCATACAGAGAGCAACTGACTGAGCGCAGAGACTACGATAATGGACGATCATCACACGTGACCTGGGCCAATGGAAAGATCTGCGCCACACTTTTCTGGAGAAGGTGTGAGAACTGGGTAACTTCGCATGTTTGAATTTCAAAAAAACTGTCCAGAGTGTATTTGACACCAAAATCTTGGATGAAAGAAATCTAACTTTTGGTTTGTTTAGTTCATTCATCCGTCATTCATGTATATAATCAAATGTATCTATTTTCCATTTGAAAATGAAGTCTACTTTCTTTTGCATTTTCTTTCCTAGATAACTTGTTTTATTTATATTTGGAATTTTATTCATTCATCATTTATTTATTTGGAAAATTAACTTTATACAGATGCTTACGAGATTTTTGGGCAAGATAAATTTGATTTTGTTTGCCTTTTTCTCTTTTGAATACAAGTATTTTATTTAGAGGTTTAATGTGTTTTCTTACGATTCACCAACCAACTAGTACATGTTTATCTGAATATTTTAGATATTAGATTTTGTTTGTGTGGGGGTTTTTTATTTTGGGGTTTAATGTAATATGTTTTTATGAAATTTACCTGCCAACTGGTATATTTAAATGTAATCTAAATGGTGTCTCTCTGTCTTTTTTCCTGGTTCTGCCTTTCGTCCTCCCCAGTCTGTCCAGCTGTTGTTTACACAGTCAGCTGATATTACTTTTTGAGCATGATCAGACAGACTGTTCGTTGCCTGGTCACCCTCCCCAGCATGGTGAGACACAGCCCGCAGACCTCATCTGTGGGCTATTACAGAACACATACACCCCACCTGATTCACTCCACTTCCAGCTTCACGCAGGACTATGCCCACGATGGGCGCCTGCCCAGAGTCTGTACCTGGGCACAGGCAGGCATGTGATCTACAAATACAGCCGAGTGGCCCGCCATTGAGATCCTCTGGTGACTCAACACTTGTTACCTTCACCTACGACGGCAACAGGTGCTGCTAAACCATCCACCTGATGCATGAGAAGCTGATCTGCTTTGCACCCATCCATGCGACAGACAGGTACAACACTTTTGACAATGTCATCTGACAGACACTTTTGACAGCTGGGTGGCGGTGTGACCAAAATCTTGTATCACAGTGTAAGAAATGTTCATTATGGTACATACGAGAGCTGGAAACTGGTGAACTGCTTCTTATTCTTATTGTCTGACACAGTGGACGATAATGATATAGCATCTTGTTTGTTATTAATCAAAGACATTAACAAAATGTTACCAAACAAATACTATTTAGGTCAATAACAAGTTAATTAATTCAGTGAACATACAGAACAATCAGTGTAGCTTGGTTCATAAACAAATGACCTTAATAAGTTGATTCTAGTTTTAATCAAACTGAGTAGTATGTTTTTAATTTCAAATTATACTATCATATGGTTAATGAATTACAATTGCATATTCAAAATATTTTTCTTAAAAGAATTCGTTAGTTGTAATCATTGAATTCCTCTTTACAGGTTCCCATTCTTAATCATGCTATAACATTTTTTGCTGCAAACGGTATAGTGCAATCTTTACTGGTTGACACACATACTGTCAACCCCAATTGGACAGAAAGCCAGGTAATTCATTTTCTCCACGAATAAGTTTTACAGCAGCCAGTAACTGTATGAAATGGCTAATCATTTAGCAGAGACATGTAGCACCATGGCATCTTTGCACAAATAAACAGGTGAGGTGATAATCCCACAGGACAGAGAGACAGCAAGATGGGTGAGAAAGTTGACAGGTAAACAGGTTATATTCTCCTTGCACCAATAAACATACAGGCTGATCGCTAATCTTCCTTTGTCACTATTTGCACTCGCCTCCGCTTGGCTGATCTAAAAGCGCTTGAATCACAATCAGTCGTTTCGACAGCAGGAGAAGCCCATTCGTCTCACACGCTGTGGCAAAGCTGGCTCGCGTTTTACCTCACCATGGCTCTCTGCTAACTTTTCATTCTCTTTTTTCGATTCAGGTCCTCTGGGTGAGTAGACAAATATATCGTTTCCAGTGAAGAAGGACTGTAAATGCTCGCTGACTACAGCCACAACAACTTCAGAGTCACCAGCATGCAAGCCGCGATCAACGTAAACGCCACTCAACTGACCTCTACCGCCACGCGGACGGTCGGACCACCGAAAGGTTTGGAAAGTTCAGCCATCAATCACGATCTGAACCAGGTCATCACTAATGCATGCAATGAAGCACACAAAAATCTTCAACCCGATAAGCAAGTGATCAAGCTCAGTACGAGATTCTAAAGCTATCGCTTACTGGATGACCCCAGCACGACAGCATGGGACGGGTCACAAATGGCGATATTCGATCGGCGCGGACAACAACATCACACGGTGGCGCGTATGAGTATGACGCTGATGGGCAGTTAGTAAACAGCTCGCCATAAATGACCGCCAGCCGACATAGCTAATGCATCTAAATGGAAACATCAACTTGCTGAGTCGGCGGTAACAGTGCGCGCGAACTCACACGCTACGATCTTCGCGTAATCGGATCACACGCCCGGAGAGATCCAGTACCGGACAGATGAGGATGGGTTCTTTGCGCCCGAGGCAACCTGCTCTTGATTATGGTTCAAATGGACTTCTTTGGGCGCCTATGACCGGGACAGTGGACAGGAGGGTGTGGCACCGCTATGATGGACCTCGAGAAGAGTGGCCAGCCGCACAGTGGGAAGGATCACAGCTTCAGCTCCCACGCTGGATCTGACAGAACCAACACGGTGACGCACTTTATACAACCAGTGGTTCAGAGATCACCTCCTCTATTATGACCTTCAAGGACACCTTATCGCAATGGAGATGAGCAGCGCGAGGAATTCTACATAGCCTGTGACAATGGAGGAACTCCTCTGCAATTTTCAGTAGCCGCGGCCATGTGGTGAAGGGGAAATTGGTACACCCCACGGAGATGTTTATAGAGATTCCAATCCCACCTTTCCTCGTCTTTGGATTCCAGGGTGGCCTTATGACTCTTTACACGCTTGGTATCTTGGCCGACGTGACTATGACGTGGTAGCTGGAAGGTGACTTACACCAATCACGAATTGTGGGCGAAAGCAAGTGAATCCCAGTCACTAACTTGTATGCTTAGGAACAACTATCCTTGGGAGGGCTACAGGATGCAACCAAGTTCACAACTGGTAAGGTTTATTTTGTAAGAGTTCACCCAAAAAGTCTGTCATTACTACTCATTCCAGACTTTCATTCACTTCATGGCACAAATAAGATATTTTTGATGAAATCCAAGAGGTTTTCAAATCATGCATAAACAGCAATGCAAATACCAAGTTCAAGGCCAAGAGTGCAATAAGGTCATTGTTAATCTAGCCCATGTGACATCAGGTTTAACCCTATTTTTTTTATCTACGGATATATTTTTTGTGCACAAAGAAAAACAGAAAAATCTACTATTAAGTCATGTCACCTTTTATTTATATATCACTTTAACAATACAGATTGTGTTAAAGCACTTCAGTATCAAATCAGTGAATAGAGTGTCAGTAATGTGTAATGACAAGAGTGAAACACTCAATTTTCAGTTAAAGGCATTTACGTTGAATTCAGTAGTATCATTGTCCAGCTCAGTTCAGGTTAAAGAAAAATTCGTGCAATAAAATCAATGATATGGCTGACAATACTAAGCAAGCCAGAAGGAACAGCAGGCAAAACCAAAACGCTACCGTGACAGAATGGGAAAAAGCCTTGGGACAACCAGGCACAGTCAGCTGCTCGATTAAACAAATTCCATGTTGTAAGGAGAGTACCTTCCATGTTAGTATGAGAGTACCAGATGCATACATGTGATGAGAGGAGCCAGTCTGACATGGTTTGTTTGTGCTGAGAAATGCACACGACACGTCATAGCATTGGCTTGAATGCACAGAATATTTGACAGAAAGGAGAAGAAATTGCTTAACAAAATAATTGTTTTTGTTTTCTTTGCAAACAAAAATGTTTCATGCGAAATTATGGCGACCTACCAATGTCACATGCACTATTTTAACAATACCACTACGGTTCCTGGGCCTTGAGCATGGTAGTTGGACTGCTGTCTGTGGAGGATCAGAAAGTTCTCAGATATCAAAAATATCTTAATTTGTGTCTCAAAGATAAATGGAAGGTAAGTAATTAATGGCACAATTTTTGGTCAACTATTCTAAAAGTGTCTACTCATTTAATAGGCTCATTATGCTATAAATAAAAATCCTTAGGGAATATTTTAACTGGTTTCACTTAAATTCAATCTGAGTGTCCAACAAATTTACTTGTGGTTTGTGTAGAAATTAGAAGTAGGGGAGTGACAATTCAGGTGAAACAAATGTCATGCTTTTGGTTTGGCTTTTTGAGCTGTGATTGTGCTTTTATTCCAGTGACATTTCCTAAGGTAAAATGAGCAGCAGAGAAATAGCATGTGCAGAGCTGAGATTCATTAGTTCGAGCTGAAGCAACTTTCTGTAGACTAATTACTAGGACAGTCTCTCAAGCTACATGTAACTAGGGTTAAGTGTCTTGCTTCGAGGCTACGTTGGCATTACACCAAGACTTCCATAACCTGGCCAGCTTCATTTTAGATTGGCCCTGCTTTAACTGTTAAATTATTTGTGTACTGTTAAAATGCAAAAATGAGCCACAAAACCAAAAAAATGTGTTCAGTATATCACAAAGTCTTACTGGAATCTAGGGACTTGTGCTGGGTGTTTTTGATCACAGTCACACTGCATTAAATGCAGTTGTCACTATTAAACCTTTCTGTGTTTCCTGTTCTTGTCTTTGTGTAATTCAGTATTTTCAGAGACATTGCATTCCCACAAGAGCAGATTAGTTCTCAGTAGCTGTTTAACACACAGTAAGTTGGAACTTGAAGCCCAAGGCTTTCATGATAACATTTTGGCATGTGTTTCTGTGCAGATATCAGTAGCTGCTGCAGCTCTTGGGTTCCAGCTTCATAATGTGGTTCCAGGCTTCCTAAACCAAAGGTGGAGAAATACAGAGCAAACACAATGAGATGATGGCCACACAGATCCCACACAAACCTGATACGAGCAAGTGAGCTTTTGGAGGTATTTCCCACAGCATGGTATTTATTACAACACAATTATTTATTGCCTTTTGAATTAATACACAGGAAATCAATTTCAGTGGTGCTAGTTCATTAGTTGATAAACTATTTCTTAACTTAGTTAATTTAGTACATAAACAGCAATAATGGTAACTATTTCAACATCTCCTCACTTCAGATTACTGTACTCGGCATCCAATGACCTTCAGAAGCACTTGAAAAACTTCATTTCATTGGGATCGCTCCCCATGACGCCAGCCAATGGAAAATTGGAGGTCGCCAGGGTCGCAGGCCAATTTTTCTTGCCCTTTCTTCACCTTGGCAAAGGTAAAAATTCGCTATCCGTGGATGGAGTGGTGGCAACTGAGATAATCGGCGAAGTGAGGACAGTCGCCGGTAGCGGCTGTACTGAATGGTGCTGTTAGCTCGCGTGGCTCCATTTCACCGCGCGAGGGCGGGACACCACTATTTCACCAAGTCTGGCCCACTGGAGGCAGATCTGGGAGTGGCCGGGGTGGGGCTGGAGGCGGAGTCAGAGGCAGGGAGAACGGTGTAAATGGGGTTCTGTGCGTCCCAGTCATGCTGGTGGTCGAGGGGAAATGCGCGTATTCACTGACATTGTGCTCCAGCAGGGGCGGTTTAACATTCGCGGAGCAACGCCGAAGAAGAGCCACACGCCGCTTCAGAGGCTACGAATACGAGCTGTGCAGGGGCTTGGACAGGAGCAGAAGAGGGTCCTAGAGGAGAGGTAAGCTTGCCATGGACTGAGAAGAAAAGGATGAGCTGCTGTACAGAGGGCCGTGTCTCAGGCACGATGGCTTCTGTGACGCCTCTACCTGTCGAACAACACCCTGAGCTAGCAGACAGCCCCTTCAACACTACCTGATCAGACACGTGAAATTGGTTTGCAACAGCGCACCTCAGCACACTCCTGCTGGCACCCACACGCCTTATGTACACCTGCCACTACATCTCTTCAGCTTTTCTAGAACCCAATCCAAACGTAAGCTGCAAGACTCTATTGCCTAAAATGTGACAAATGATGGTATTGTTTCTGGATTTTGCATTCGTTTGGCGCACCTTAGCAAAGTTCGATTCCTGTTTCAGTTTGCAAGGTAGATTTGTTGAAAGTCTTTCTTGTTTTACAGTGGCTTAACCATTCTACACAATAAACAAGCCTTGCTTTCACAATCGGAGGGCGCAGAGGAACGATTCACCCGTAACTATTCTTGGCATAAATTAAGGAGTCTTCATCCCTACACATGCCGATTCTCTCACTCTGAGCGTGTGCCATAATCATTCATGGGAATGTCAGAGTCAAACTGGTTATGGCATTAAATCTGCAAACCTGGGGGTTCCCTTGTGAGCACTGTGTTGAACGTCTCCATTCCAGGATTTACATAGATGCATGCTCAGAGCCTTCAGAAGTTCGAATGACCTTCCAGAAACCCGCAGCAACATTTCAACAGAGCTCTAAGAACTGTCATCGCAACAGCTTTCTGGAGTCCTTGAGAAGTATCTGACTCAAAACTGTCACAAATCCTAACCCTGGGCTGCAAGATATTCACAGGTTTGGAGTCTGGCAGAGCTCACCACCATCTTGGTGTTGTTTCTGCTAATCAGTGCTGACGAAGGAGAGAATTAATGCCGCTGCTGTGGAAGACAAATTTGTTCTTTTGCTAAAACTGTGTACAGTTAAACCTATTTTTCCAAATGTAGAAATCAAAAATATTATGCATGTGGAAATTGTGCCTCTCTGGTCTGCTGTGGAAACGATCACACGAAACGGCTTAGACATATCGTACATCCTCAACTTCAGTATTCGCCACATGCCTTGAAGTTATATGCAATTATTTATTTTCAGATTATTTTACTTTAGTTGTTATTTATCTATTTATTTATTTTTACAGGAGGGATTTGGCTAGCAGAAGCCAAAATGAATGCTAATATGCCTGTGAGGTTATTTCTTGTAAACAGACCCCAGATACAAATATGTCCCAGTTTACAGTTAATATGCTGCTCTTTTTTGTAATCATACCACTATTTTCTGTTGCTTTCGCTTGCAAAACACACTTACGTGAAACTTTGCACTGTGTTGGTTGGCCTGGTTTCAAAGTCGCCCAACGTTTTGGATTTTTTCCAGTACTTTGACAGGTCCTTTCCCTTTTTCTTGATCCCTCTCGAAACTAGTAGGGAGGCCTGGAGATGAAGATATGTAGGGAAATGAAAGAACTACCTACTGAAGAACGTATTTTGTCTTTTTCAAAACTATTAGCAAGTCTGCAGCACTGTGGGTAGACGTTCTGTGTAGGACTCTTGATATGGACTTGTATAATATTAATGGACTATTGTAGACTGTTTATAGATTCTGACTATTTATACACACACTCAAGAGAATTAGAGTAAAATGTATTTTTCAGAATTTGTGATATGCTGTACCATCAAGCTTGTAATCTATCTGAGGATATATATTTGCACTGAGCATAAGGTGAAGAGATAAATGCATTAGACTGAATTTTTAGAGTGTGCAAATATGAACAGATTTTGTGTGAGAGGTGCCTATGAGGCACAAGCATGCTTCCAACGCTTTGCAGATGTTCATTTTCCTAATCAAGCACGACATGTTGCACCTAAGAAAATGTGGCAGAAGCCATTTTTCTTTTGGTCTTAGTTTGCATCTTTGTCATAATCACAATCATTGCTGAAGTGAAAAAGGAATATGTAACTTTTTCATGATCAAAATCATCTTCTCAAAAGTCATACTAAAAATCTCAGTGTCCTCTGGCCAAACAAGTTCCTGTGGTGTATATTTGATGATAGGTTTTATGTGTACACAGATTACTTTAGTTTGTTAACATGCCCATTTAAAAACAAAGTACTTTGGGCAGGGCCTTTATAAATAAAACCTCAACTGTAACCCTTCTTCTGTGTATGCAGTATTTGGCATGAGCATTCAAACACTAAGTAATCAAATCTGATTTTAACATAAGCAATCAAGTAAGCATTCAAATAGCTGTGACATTAGCTATTATTTTCAGAAAGGAAAATAAATAATTTTTGGTTGGGTTTTATTTGGTAACTTCAAAAGGCCTGAATTTCCTTACACGGAAGACCAATTTGTTTATAACATATTGTGATGGTATTATTGCAGGAAGTTTGTAGTTCAGTGAAGTTTAATGAGAAAAAAACTGTTATTTCCCTGTTTAGTGTACAGAATAGAATTTCTTTCTAAAACACAGAAACACTTGCTAAGCAAACTCTCATTAATAGACGGAAAACAGTATATAATCTAATTCAGAACTCAGGGAGCCTGACATTTGTCTGAAGGCCTTCTTCTCTCAAGTGGTGTATCTGTAAGGTTGATGCTAACATGAGACAATTATTTTGAACAAAAAAATGGCAGAGAAAACTAACATCAAAATTAAAGTATACAATGTATTATAACAGGCTTCACTCATTTAGCATGCTTTAGCAGACATTTATAGTTTTTATATCTCACAGATTATTTACAGCATTTACAACAGTCACCACAGGTTTAAGAGACCCCAGAGAAGTCACTGCATACGTAGAAACTGTTCTGGAGGTATGTTGTGGCTTGTATGTTATTATTTAGCTCTGTTTACAGGATACAAAAGAGGAACAGAGATGCCTTGGTCTGGGATTCAATAGGCAGCAATAAGGTTAAGTAACTTTCTCTAAAGAGTCTTTCATCCCAGGAGCCACTCCAGAGAGAGAGAAAAGAATTTCAGAAACATTCTTCCTGATGATGCTCTTAAGTGTACACTTAACAGTTATGATAATGACGGTGTAAAATGTCCCCATATCCTCCTCCATCTGCTCTCCATCTCATTGTAACTTCTTTGTTCTGCTACACACACACACTTATTTAGCCTTTGTGTATCACTGAACTAATATTTAGTTGAATAACCACTGTTTAAGAGAACTGCTTCACATCTTGTTGCATGGAGTCAACCAACTTCTGGCACCAGGCTCCTGCCCAGGATGACTGCACTACAGACACAATTCTCTGCATTTCTCGGTTTTGCCTGAGAAACACATTTTTGATGTCACCACACAAAGGTCTGAGATTGAGCTAGCCGCTTCATAGTTAATTCAATCTTGTTGGACTGGAACCCAAGATGCTGCCTACTTAATTGCTGTGTTTGGGGTCGCTGCCTTGTTAAACACGTGTTTGGGCGGGGCATTTCTCTGGCATAAGGCAACATGGCTTTAAGTATTTTAATACCAAACTGATTCATGATACCCGGAATCCAATAAATAGTAAAACAGACAAGCACCATAGTATAACATCCCCATTATGAGACGCTTTGCTCCATCCGCCGTCACTGTCTTCACAGCGTACCGTGGCTTGAACTGTGTTTGAGGGTCATCTCCCAACTGGTTCATGGTATCCCTAGACCCAAAAGGAACAATCTTAAGCCCATCAGTCCAAAAAATATTGTGCCAGCTTCTCTTAGGCCAGTCAGTGTTCTTTGGCAAACTGTAAATCAACAATGAGACCAAGGGGGCTTACAATAGCGACTTCGTACATAGCTACAGCACTACAGGCATCTTCAGACTTTCTTTGGTGTCCCTAGAGGTGATCAGTCTTTGCCATTTTTTAAGCTTTTCTTCTGTCCATTTGAATGGTAGTTTTCATTTTTCTCACATTATTCTGGTTTTGGTTGCTATTTTAAAGCATTTAGTATCATTGTATAACTTTCTGCACTTAAATGTTTATCCCTGTCTTATCAATTTTTATACTAAAAGTATGCTGTTCTTCTGAACAATGTTCAGATTTTCAAAGAGAAATGAATAGTACATTTGCTGCCTCCATCATTAAATAAGGGCCACTTGTTTGACAATTGTAGCTTTTTAAATAAGAATCCAATTGAAATGAATGAATCTCTCTATGAACTCCACACTGCTATTATTTTGAACACGCCTTTTCAATTAAATATTCAATTACACTAAATTAGCAGCATGCATTATGACTGGCATCTGTTGGCTTATTATACCAACTAGTAAAATATTCTGCCATGTACAATATAGTTTCTACCAAAAATTGTGACTGGTCTGGTTAGAGTGATGAATGTTGGACTGCTATTATTTTGAATCCTCAATTGTACACACATATATATATATATATATATATATATATATATATATATATATATATGTATATGTGTGTGTGTGTATATACAAAAATGTATGTGGTATTTGCTTGTGTGGCTGGTGGCTGATGCTGATCAGCAGGAAGTACAAGCAGTTATAATAACAATGTAAAGCATATCCATTACTGCTTTAAATTTCAAAAGAATTTCAAAAGACTATCTATGTTAGGAGAACCTTAATCATTAATTTGTAAAGGATGATCAATTTCAAATCGAAACAGTTTTGGGGTTTATAACCAAAATGCAAACAAGCCTTCTGTATTCAGGGGGGTGTGCACAAGATGCATCCTGCCATTTAGTATGCACGAAATGAGACGCTGGGTGATACTAAACCATGTAACATGTACATGGCATCTCTGGCTGTTAATTTGCGCGATGAAGATAACACATGCATACTGACCACAAAGAAAAGTGCTGTGCAATTTTCTATAGTCTAGATCTGCTCTACTTCTGCTCTAAGTGTCAGTTCCATTAACATAGTCAAAAATGTAACCAAAAATCACAATAAATCACATTTATGCATTTATATTAAGACATCTATATCAGGTGAGGAAAAGTACAAAAGGTCAAAATCTATTTGTACCTTCATTGTCCAGAGGCCATCCTTCTGTTTGAAAACTCGGTAGGTGTAAACCCATCCACACACCTGAAGATTTACACAGAGTCATGGTGTTATTCACAGCACAGTATTACACTCTGGAGTTACCTATTTTGTGTAATCCAGCATGGAGTCTCTAGACTCAGTACTGAAAGGCCACTGGTCCTGCAGAGTCTCTAAAAGTTTTACATGTATGACTCTGATTGGATTCTCTGATCTCAGCTGACCATGGCAACACTGTATATCACTCCACTGCAGGTTGTTTCACACTATGTTTCTACAACAACACAAATCTACCAGCTACTCTGTTTCATACAATGCAAATTGCAAGTTGAGGTCTCAGTTATTGTAGTGAAAGATATTTTCTTTTGTAGCAGAGTTTCTTTTTTCTCGGGTCAGATTATAGATAAATTCACTATTAATTTACTTATAATTCTAATATTTGTTTCCATATGTACTGATTTGATGAGTAGCTGGGTGAATATAGTACACAATATCTCAAATAACCGTCTTAATATAAGGAATATAGTGTACATTTTATAATATATTAAACTCTACATATAACATATCAGTAACTTTAATCACAGAATTACAACTATATTTAAAAATGCAATTTATTCATTCATAAAAAGTTATTTGCATATGTACCTACAAAAGGACACACAAGCACAGTATACTGTTCACTTCTGAAACCACTGGAAATGGTTTAAGAAACTAGAACAATTCTAAAAATTTATTTTAATATTTAAAATGTATCCTTGTTGGGGAAATAAGGTATTTACCGTATTTAAGAGTACGGACGATCTGTCTAAGTAGTCGGCACATTGAATTTGATATCAATAACGAAATCTCGTTATTCGTTGTTGTCTGAACGTGTACAATACAGAGCCGGCTGCATCGTACATTTGTTTTGCATTGTTTTCCCCGCTATCCCGCCGATGTACGTTACAGCACAAGTAGTAATGTTTTCCACAGCACACACTTGTATTCCCGCGGCGCTCGCGCTGTCTCTGATCAGATAGCTGCCGTCTCTGCCTGCTTCACTCAGGACTTTTCCGCCGCCTCTTACCATCGCTCCCAGGATACTTCGCCAGATCCTCCATTCTGTCTCACTGTCTGTGACAATTACACGCGCGTACACGGACACCACAATAGCCGTAGAGGAACAATGCAGTCCTGAGTGAATCTGATCTAGGATCAGTTGTTCTATTCAGATAGCAAAAAAATACTAAAGAAAGCAATATTACGTTTGGTCACTGCTCGTCATTTTGCTTAAACGGCAGTTTTCAAACAGATAATTTCGATCTTATAAGGATTTCTCTAATATATAGAGATGAATCGGTTTATCCAGTGAACTACCACCATTAACAGCGTGAGATGCTGCGCGAGACTACTGTGTTCACGCGGGGCGCTGGTAGTCACGTTATATTGATGTTAAATCGAGTCGCGCAGACTCACTTTATAATTAATATGAACATTGACACGCCACCTATTGTTAAGTAGAATTGACATTCATTGTAATGCCATAGAATGAATGGTATTATCTTCTGGTTTAGTTTAAATCGTATAATACAAAATATGCAATCTATTTAGCAACCTTGAACTACACGTGGCTAATTAAATTCAAACATGAACACATTGTGGACCTGGGCCCCGGGATGATGCAGCATAGGCTGTCTCTATTACAAATAAAAATTCATACAAGAAACAGCATTGTTCTGGGTCAGCTGTCTTCACTCCCTCATTGTTAAGCTTTGTCTCAGGCTGCCCAAACTGCTTTGAAACTGGCCCAACTTGTACTGAAAACTGTGAGAGTCTAATGACACCGAGATGAATTCAACACAACACAGCTTCTGCCCCATTTGGCACTCCAATTCTATGACATGAGTTTGTCATTTGTGGGGTAAAACTTCACCATAAATGTGAATTTTGTTACGTTGTGTGACGATGAGTGTCTGCTGGATTTGTTGGTTGTATGGAACAATATTCCTAATCAGTTGGAAAATGAAGAATCAGCACAAAATGATACCTGAAATTTCAATGCTTACTGTATAACTTCAGCTATTAAAGTATTGTTCTCTCCAACAACTGAGCGTGAGATTCGAGTCTGTCCAACTTCACTCAATGCTCTAACTCCTCTTCGGCTTTTTCCAGCTTTTTTATGGTAAACATTAAGCAATGTATCCTGCTCATTGTTCACTTTCATCTCTGGAAAAAAAAAAACATGTTTAAACTGATGTATTGGGTTATTTTTCCCTGTGCGATTGTTGTTCGTTTCTTGATGTAACTCAGAACATTGTGAAAAGTCTAATACCACTCACCAGCTCAGAGCAGATTATCCATGCTATCTGCTTCTCTTCAGTCTATACTTTGTCGGTCAGAGGTAGAAGAAAACAGACTGGAGTTATACAAACTAGAATATTCAAAACATAGTATTAACGGGTTTTGTGATTAACAAATTAACAATTTATTCTATTGGCAACTAATATGTTATAAGTTTTCGAGTCCTCAAACTGAGAACTCACCAACCCCTTGTTATGAGGTTACGTTTAAATATATAAAATGCTCTATATCCTTCACATATCTAGTATAAATATATCAGGACAGAAAGCATAAATAAATTTCAATCAACCCCTTTGAAGGCAGCAAAGTGTCATTTTAAATGAATTAACGTAGTCTTACCTCAAACAGCATTAGCTGAACAGATTGGCCTTGAAATGTTGGAGACTGACTCGCAGGTTTTATCCTCACTAAAAATATGATAAATCAAGCATGAATGTGTAGTTCTGAAAGTTATCCTCTTAGATAAGTGCTATTAAACCCTGCAGCTTAAACTGCATCCGATCTTTGTTCATTTGGACACAGGGCTGATGTATAATATGGACTCCAGAATACTCACCTCCTACTGTGATCTGTTTTGTTGTGTCTCTAGTGATGACCTGACAATAGTAATCTCCAACATCTGACACACTGAACTTATTTAGATGTAAGGACACGTTTCCTCTCTCCAGTACAGGAGTGTCAAGTCTCGCTCTGTCTTTGTAGCTCCTCCCCTCAATCACGTGTCCGTTCTTGTAGATGCAAACGCAGTCTGTCTCCTTAAACCATTTGATCTGCATGGCACTGGCACAGACTTCAGGAGACAAGTGACAGGGAACAGTGATTTCAGACCCCATAGAAATCTGTGCTTCTTGAGCTGTTTGAGGAATAACAAGCTGAAAATGATCTGCAAGGAGAAGAGAGAAAGACGCACTTACGCGCATTAATACTCTCACCTTTACCTACACAAACAGTGGTAGAACAAAAATATTGGAATGAGTAAAACTGATGAAGTGTTAATGATTTATGAAAACTTACCAGAGACGCTTCTGCTGTAATTCTAACTTAATGAAAACAAACACAAGTGAATAGATTTTAGACTTAACCAAGCATTCTTTTTTACAGTGCGTCAGGAGTCAGTATGACAGTGTAACAATATACAGCACAATAACATTTTATGAATACTGGCGAACATTTGATTTATTCATGCTTCATTTATTAAGCAATGAATAATGTACAAACCTAAATAATACAATGTATTAAAAAAAAATGTGTCAGTTCATGGACATATTAATGTGCACACATACCCCATGTTGTTTTTCATCTGAATCACTGTGATGTGAAGCACACCTTGATAATTCTAAAATGTATGAATTATAAAAACACATAATGAAAAAAAGAACACTCACAGAATTGCTTTTGTGTAGTGAGAATCATTCTTCTCAAAGAAAGTCCAAACATTTACAAGGTAGATCATTTAAGACAACTTACTTTTGTTTGGTTCTCTTTGGTTGGCGTTTTTATCCTAATAGAGATAAATTGGTTGGTTTACAACTCTATTTACAGTCGAACATAATGCAACCCAAGTATTGGGTGGCTATTACATTAAGCAAATGCTAATTTATAATTTAGCTAATTTTAATAAGCAAAAAAAGAAGATCTGCAGGAAGGTGTCAATTATTGATAAGCGATATTAATTTTGTGAAAGCGTGGTATTATATGGATAATTTACTATGGATAATGTGAAAGTAAAAGTTATGCTCTCTTACCTCATTTCCATCTGGAAATATTGGTGACTGACTCATAGACTGGACACTAGGATTTATCCTCACTAAGAAAAACATTACTCAAGTGTGAATAGGTTTTTATGAAACTGTGTTCTAAGATAAGTAGCACAAATACAACACTACGTGTTTGTAGCACGCCAAAAGACATGCTATAAATATCCACTAGGTTTTTGTTATGAAAAAGGTTTATGCAATCCTATTTAACCATCAAAAATATTCTAATATTCAAATCTTATCTGAGGATTTTCAAAGAGCATTTGTTAGTGTTTGTCTTGCAAAATTCATACATACTTATACATAGCTTACTATTCATGTAGAATATTCTGAATGACTATTTTATATAGTCCCTATAGGATGAACAATTCATTTTTTATAAAGTATTAAAACTTGAATGTTGAATGTCTAAGGGAAACAGACTGGATAAGGATAGATTGGATAAGACATGTTTACTGATCGCACACTGATATACGGACCTAACATACCCCTAACATTCTGTTTCAGTTCACATTCAGTCTGACATTATTAATGAGTTCTGAGCTCATGTCGATGACCACTCACCTCTTACTGTTATCCTCTCTCTTCGGTCTTTGCCGCTGACCTGACAATGGTAATTTCCTATATCTGATGGCCTGAAGTTTTTCAGTCGTAAGGACACATTTCCTTCCCTAAGCTTGTGAGTGAACAGACTCGCTCTGTCCTTGAACAAAACCCCTTCTATCACCTGCTTGTCCTTATACACACAAACACAGGCTGTATCGGTAGACCAGCTTATCTCAAGGTCAAGCGCACTGATCTCAGGAGACAGGAAACAAGGAACGATCAAATCAGACCCCAAAGAAACCTCTGGTTCTTCTGATGTACTGGGAACAACAAGCTGAAAGTTCTCTGTGAAGAAAAGAGAAAAAAAGATGACTCACATTTATACTTCCATCCTCAAAAAGTAAAGTTCTATGGTGGAACAATCAAGTGTTTGGGTTGTTTTTTTACTTACTGTCTAAGACCTCCATCTATGAGGTGAAAGCAAATGCAAAACTTTTGTTATTTTATGATGTAATATTAAAAGTGTTTATTGAGTGATAAATATTTTATTTATGTACTGTTCATTTATTCATAAAATCACACAACATATGTATGTGTGCACATACCCCGTGCTGGCTCTCGTTTGGTTTATTGTGATATGAAGTTCGGCTCAAAAAATCTATAAAGCACACATCTCACAAGGTTCACACATCACACAGATTATAAGAGATGTGTGTAAAATGTTCTTATTCGTATATATAGAGAACAATATAATAACCCTAACATAGAAATGCACACTAATCTTTTAAAGTAGACATATTATTACCCACATACACACAACCCATATATTTTCTATCTATAAATTTTGGCATCAAACAATGCAAACACCACATCACAAAATTGTTTTAAAAAATAATGCATATTCATATGATAAAGTTTAAAGTGACTTTAAAGAAACTTACCCTTACCCTTGCTTTTGGTTTCCTTGCTATTATCCTAATTGAGATTACAACAAATGTATTGTTATTTATTTTATTAGGTATATATATATATATATATATATATATATATATATATATATATATATATATATATATATATATATGTATATATATATGTGTGTGTGTGTGTGTGTGTGTGTGTGTGTGTGTGTGTGTGTGTGTGTGTGATTATAGGTTATTAAAATGCACACATACCCCAGACTGCTTGTTTGGATGGCTTGGGTCTAATTTGATGTACTGTGATGATAATTCTATAACAAACAGAAAAACAAACAATTTAAAAAATATACTTTTATTACATTATTATTACATTAAACTGTTAATACAAATGAAGATTTAAAATGTTTATTTTTTAGTGTATGATGCAAAAAAGTCAATGATTTCACTTACCGTCATCTGCTTCTCTCTTGTAATCCTAAATGAGATAAAAACAACTAGGATATTTTTTCTTTAGCCTCTGCCTAAATATAACGTTATATCTTGTTTACATTTATTGCAAACAGTTATAGATAATACAGCAGAAACATTCAATAAAAAGAATTTACATATGCTATTTGTAAGTTAAAACATCATCTGAAAATAGTATTTGCCAAAAATAATTAATGAAATAATTAAAATAATAAAATAAAATAGTAAAAATAATAATAATAGTAAATAAAGATAATGTCAAGGATCATATCAATGTGGTCAATGATTTGTCTATCACTATTTAAATGACAGCTCCACTACAACAAACCTTCAGAGATGAATGCAAAATCTTACTGAATAATAATCCACACATCTGATTTGTGATGAAGCCTGAAATTTCTCATCATATTTGATCGCTTAGCCAGAGGAGATCTTTTATAACTGTCCAACGTTGAACAAAGTTACTGAACTGAATTGAATCAACATGAACTAAATCAAGGTGAATAATGAATCTTGAGCTTCTTATTGCTTAAAATGTTTTTATTATTAATTGAACTTATTCTTGTTAAATATTATTTATTCTTATTTAACTAAAGGTAATTAACCCTGTGCTGATGGGAGCTGAATAATAGCACTATTGTATTGTTAGTGCTGCTTTACCCCAGAATTTAAATTTGTCTCATATTCGTCCAAAAGTAGGCATCACTAATTCCATTTAATTCTGTGACTGCTTTGATGTCTCTGTTGTATAAGTGTTATATAAATAAAGATGACTTGATGTTCATGCGTACCTTATGCTGATCATTCCCTGAAGCACTGGATATGAGGAGGCGGATTGATAATTCTTTATTGCAGAAAAAAAGTAACCTTTACAAACAGGATCATGCATAGATTTTATGACTGGTGTATAATGTAGTATAGATTATGACAGAATTAGCATGTTTTATCTGTGCCTAAAAACCTGGCATACTGCAAAACAACAACAGCATAGCTTATTATAGATGTGTTTGCTCTTGAGAAATGAAGCATAAATGTTGGTGTTAAGAGAAATATTTCTCAATAGTAACAACTTACGGTACATTGCCTCTTTAATCTTGTAGTCCTAATTGAGATGGGCAAAAAAAAGTGAGAGGATGTTATGACATAACAGTGACATTGTGTATATTCACATTGTGTGTCTTGGTCAAAGGTAATTACATTATTAGTTAATTTGGTTCATTATATTTGTTCAGCATTGTAAGCTGGCTTTCAAGAAAACTGAACAAAATGCCTCAAATTGATGCAAACAGATTTAGATGAAAAGTGATGGTGAAGTTTATTTGTACTGTAAAATATATTTATAACTACAGTGTGTTAAAAATATTACTGTGCACACAAACCTCAAGCTGACTGCCTGAATCAACGTGACGCTCTGACAACTCTAGAAAGCAGAAATACATTTTTTCTTCTCAAATAAATTCTAAATTAAGCACACAGATAACAATTAACAATCTTTTAATAAATCCAGCGACCACATGAATACATCGACGTAGCTAACCAGACGAAAACCACTGAACAGGAAGGAACTTATAAAGGAGAGAAAATTAGATAATTAACGACACACATCTGAACACAATGATATAATCATGGAGACAGATGAAGTCATAAAAAACAAACAAACACAAAACATTCCAGGGTGGGACATCAATATTATATATTTTTTTCTTTTGTTCGCTGAATATAAAATTTGAAAGAAAAACATTTATTTGGATTATTTAATACAAATCTTTCAGAACATTATAAACTTGTTTACTGTTCATTTTGATCAATTTAATGCATCCTTTCTTAATAAAAGTACAGTACAAAATGTCACTGACACTTCTGTCTCACTTCTGTTTGTGTCTATTTTATGAGAATGACAAAGAGATTTAGGACAACTTACTGTTGCTTGTTTCATCCATTTGGTAATTCTAATTAGGAAAAAGAATTTATTTCAGTTTGTCTGGACAAACATAACACAAGGATTTATTTACAATGATTCCTCATAAATCACAAAACAAAGCCTACTAAATTTCTTGATACATTGACATGTACGTATTTAGCACACAATGATTCTGTTGACAGCCTTATTTTATAAAAAAATTGCTATTTCCTCAACAATGGTTGATGTTTATGGGGTAGATCTTTGATAGTTTTGTGTGCCATAGATGTGTGCCATATAAAATAATTAAGTTTGTTAATATTTTGATAGCACTGTATTTCATAGTCCTGAATATGAAATAATAATACTAAATAATAACTAGCTACTAACTACGTAAACATAACTGAGACATTACCTTATATTACCAGTACCTTTTACCAGTACACAAAATAATGTGCAACCAATATTTTTTTTATTCGAGACTTCTAAAGTACCACAATCCTACAGTACAGTACAGAAATACCTTTTTGGTTATAGGGATTGGTTTTGCCAGTTTAATCTTGGTTCCTCTGTGGTCTTCAACTTCATCATCTCAGTAAGCTTTTTACACCCACAGTTTCTAAGGCCTTGTTTTATAATTACTTTTTTCCTTATTTTGAATAATAATGTTGGTAGTATCTTGTTGTGGCTATTTGCAGCTGTAGTGTATTGTCTTCCAGTATTGGATAATGATTAATGTACACAGGTTTACTGTATGCCTACTTTGACAGTTGTAATTAGTTTGAGGCTTATTTCCTGCTTCAAGACCAGTGCTACTAGTTTCATGTCCTATGAGTTTTTGTTCTTCATAATTTAAGTACATTTTGTATGTACATGCCTATATATTGACTTTGTATTTCATGCACAACATGTTGTATGTAATTCTTAAAAAGACTTATAGGTGCTGTCTTACCACTGTAAACAACTGCTGGTCTTCGAGGATAGCAGATACTGCATATGTCAACCAAGAAAAGTGTTAATTGGATTTAAGGCATGTTATCACTCACCCTAGTCTTTCGACTGAGTGTACATCATGCTTGTGCAACCATCCCATCCTGAGCACATTTATGAAGTGCTTACCTTCTTCTGCGACATTTACTGTTATCTGCCGTGTTTCATTTTTACTGGATACCGGCACATGTAGACCCCCAGATCGGTCTCTCTGAAGTCCGCCAGTCTTAAGGACACATTCCCTTTCTTCAGGTCATACATAAACAGATTCGCTCTGCCCTTGTAGTCAGCTCCCTGTGTCATCTCTCGGTTCTTATAGGCACAAATACAAGACATCTGGCCAAGCCAAGTGATCTCCATATCAACGGCACTGACTGCAGGAGACAAGTGACACGACACGATGAGAGCAGATCCTGAAGTAATCTTAACTCTTTCACCTCTTTCAGGAATAACAAGCTCAAAGTCATCTGTGAGGGAAGAGAGACATGAATCAGATACAACCGGCACTGTGATTTTGCTTCAAAGGCTTACTCCCACAATTCAGTCTTTTAAGTAATTTAATTATTTGCTTTTCCATGGTTCTTCTTGGTTTTTTCCATGGTTCCTCCATCTATAAAGGTAGCAGCCATCTCGAAAGTATAACATTGTTACTGCTGAAGTACCAAACATTTCACAATGTCAAATGAATGCAGTCAGACAACACATAAAGATACACAAGTCGCCTAAAACATTATAAGCTAAAAGCCGGTTAATATAAAATACAAACATATATGAAGATTCAGACACCACCAAAAGGTACTCAACCAACTGAGAGGATACCTAAATGTATACCTATACATGAATGCAGCAGCATTAAAATGTTTACTTTTTTAACCAATCACAATCTATGAGTACTATCTACTAATCTATGACTCCCCCAGCACCCCCAACACACCCCCACCAACAGTTAGTTTAGTTAACAGCTGAAACCAAGTAATCAGAGTAATATTTGAACTTACTGCCACTTTTCGCTGCCATGCTTCTTCTCTAAAACAGGAAGAGAAAACATTCAGTGAGAGATGTAGAATGATTTCCGTCCCACACAAGCCACTGGCTTAAAAACATTGAAAAAAACCACTTCTTTTTATTCAAGCCAACACAGTTGTTGCAAACTTTCTTTCTTTTTAATCCCCAAATCACGCTGTACACAAAAACACATTTTTGAATTTCAGCTCAAGCTCATGTGACCTTAAGAAATAGAGAATTGTAGATAAATTGTAGCTAGCATAATTTAGAATATTAGAAGAAGCAATATTTGGGTATTGTGTGCTGACTGTAAAATGACATTTAAGACAGTATGCTACTCATCTGATGTACAGCTTTTTTTATACTATATAAAGGAAGTAAAATATTTGGACAGTCTCAGAAAGCTGTGTGCTGTAAAATAGTTTTAAACTAATTTGGAACTACATGAACATATTTTAGTAGACTAAGTAAAGAAAGAAAGAAAAATTAAATATAAGCTTTAAAATGTGCTTTTGGCCCGTCTCATCATCATTAATATGTAAGCAAGTGAAAGTGAAACCAAACTGTGCCTTTACTGCATGTTTACCAAATGTTTTGCCAAACTCCGAGCATACTCTGGGAACAGTCAACTGTAATTTATAAGAATTTCTAGTATTATAATTACAAGTAAAATATGATAAAACATTACAAATATAAGATACAAAGTGTACAGTAATGTGAAAGTGAAGATGTATTTGTCACAAATTATATTGCAGCATGATATAAACTATCCAACTTCTTCATGTATATAAACCACATCATCATAGTCCAACAACTTCAATAATTATAATTTTTATTTATTTATTATTTGCTTCAAGAGAAAAGCACTTCTAAATATGAAAATAAATCCAAATTTACGTTTGAGGATTTTTTAAAAGATAATAAGACTGGATTAACCCCCTTAAACCCCTATATACCTGTGCACCACAGTGCACAAGGTTACTATCCACAAGCTCTGATCATTTCTCTACCTGTTTATCTGCCCGCGAGGATCTGTCTGCCTGAACTCCGAACTCTCTGATGACTACGATCCTCTGCTAAGGGAAGTTATATATGGACTTTGTACTTTATAGTAGATTTTCAGTTTCCTTTATTCGGCTGGATGCCGCTGTATGCTTTTTTTGTCATTAAACTGACTTCGTTTGATTGTATTCTGAGTCCGGCCACGTTGATCAGAGCCTGAAAAAATGTATAATTATCCCTCTGCCTTCCTTGGAGCCATTTGTCTTTCTGCAAAGCCTTGTCCTGCCTTGTCCCTGTGTTAGAGTTCCTGTCCTGACCTGTTCCTTTGTGCCACTGGTTGTTTTTTTTTTCCCTCTCTCCTCCTTTTATCAAACCAGTAGAGTAGGTTCTTTCAGGCAGAGAGGATACACTCTTTGACTCTCTTTGATTAAATCTTTTGGTTATTATAGAATTACAAAAAATATTTTAACCCAAGTCAGGAATTTCACAAAATGTTATTTTTCACAAGAAAATATATTATATATCATTGTGGTTACTTGTATAACCCTCGTTCCCTGAAGAAGGGCACGGAGACATATTTGACTGATGTCATGGGGTCCCATCTGGGAACCCAATCACCTCTGATCTTAAAGAGAAAAAGCTAATGAGAATCGGTGAATGAAATTTGCATACTAAGCCACTCTCCAGTACATACTGGTATATAAGATGGTGGCGTGCAACCACTCATTCAGGTTTATGCTGAGGAGCAGAGTCGCAAGCCGGCAATTCAGAGTAGTTCAAGACCGTGGCAGAGAGATGTCTACATTCCCTCCTTTAGGGAATGAGGGTTAAATGAGTAAATGAGACATTCCCTTTCAGTCAGTCATTATGACTTTTAGTCATTGATTGATGTCATGGAGTCATACGACCTGAACTGCATTATGTGATTGAGGTACAAATGATTGCTTAATACGTAACCATCCCATGCCCTGCTGGGCCAGAATAGCAGGCCCATCAGGGTGCCAATGCAATTGTTGGAGGCGGAGCACAATCACACACAATCATGTGGAATATAAAGTAAGAGGAAGGGGAACATGGTTAGACAGAAACCGTGGAACATAGAGACATGAATGCCAGGTCTGAAGAGGGTGAAGGAGTCCTCCTTCAGGCAAAGCTCATACTACTCCAACTAGTCTGAACTAAAAGGCAACGGACCCAGTATTTCCATGGGGAACAACAAGGGAAAAGGCACACAGATCCTTCCAGGAATGGTGAATAGCCTCCCCTCCAACTTTCCTGTAAGAAGCAAAGCACCATGCTGACTAAGCAGCTCTGGGGGTCCTCTCTACGAGAGGAACACTAATCAACAAACCGACCCCACTTTAGAGCATCTAAAACAGAACCTGCACCTGGTCCTCCCTGATCTTGCACAGGGTCTGTGAAAGGAGGCTCGCTGTGAGGGAAGGCATACTTGAGAAGGCCCTGGACCAGCTGTGTCCCATAAAGGGAGTAAGACAGCTGGCAGTTGGAGAAGCAGAAGCAGACAAGTCTACCTGAGCCTTGCCGAATCGACTTCAGATGAACCGGATCATCCTGGATCGTCCATAGCAAACAGCTTACAGGCTTTAGATAGGAAGCACGGACAATTACCTTTGAGGAGACGGCTTTGCATTTTTTCAAAGGGAAGAAATAAAATGCCAATGGAAATCTGCTCCCAAGACCAAGAAAATATCCAAAAAAATAATAATAATAATGAAACTAATATTGTGTGAGTATTTGTGATTCTGTGAGGGTATATTATATTATTATATATTTATTTCAGGGGTATCACACTCTGCTCTTGGAGGGCAACTGTCCTAGCTTAGTTCTATATTTGCTCCAATACCCTTATCGGCAGTTTTCAAGCCAGCCTAAAGGACCAGATGGATCAGCTGCATTTATTTATAATGAAATTAAAAAGCCATATTTCACTTAAAAATAAATATTTGTTTTAATGTACTCAGCCCAGACCATCCACTGTACAATATAATTTATACTGAATCTTTATATACATATTAATATTTCTCACTCAGTTTTCATTAATGTCTGAATGATTAACCAAGATTAACTATAATGATATGTTAAATGGGATGTTGGTTGTTTCCTACATTTGTCTTTTTTTTTTGGATATATATTATTTCTAGAATTTCAGTGGGAGGATTTACAGGAGATGTGTGCCATTCTTTAATAAAGTTTCACGTGAAAACAAAGATGCTATAGTGCCAAACTCCCTCACAAAAGATAAAGCTGCCATGCCAAAACTCCCATTACATTCTGTTTCTTTTTTACAATGTTTTCCATTAGGACGTGTTAGTGTTTTTATTCATTTTGTTTACCATTTCTGGTATTTTCGTTAGGTATTAAATAAATGAATTAATTTAATAAAGCTATTGTACAGCATTTTATTATATTAAATTATGTTATATGTAGGCCTATAGTTACACTAAATGCAAATATTGATGAATTCAGTTTACAAAAAAATAGAGGCATTTTCTTTAGCATTAGGTGTGTACGTAATAGTTAGGTCCCAGATATTTATACTTCACTACTGTAGTACATAAAACAATATGCAATAATATATTGAGTGTAAATTATCATTGAAATTTTATTAGATGAATGCCAATTTATTGGGGTGAAATTTACAACAAAGCACAGCTGTTTTATTAAATGCTGTATTATTAATGAGGCTTTTTAGTTCCCCTTTTCAAATATTTACTCAGTTTTTTAATTTGGTATGTGATGGACAAAGTAGATGCAGATGCTGTGACGCGCTGACTTTACAGATCAGCAACTGGCTATTTTATTCAGAAAGTGTGGCTTCCTTTTTCCCCATTCAAAACTATGCCAAGATAAATTCATTAATAGATATTCATTTTCATTCACTCCTTTAAGTAAACTGAATGAGTGGACTAATGTATATATGTATATATCATTCAGTCAGACCACTGTAGAACATTAATGGTATCGGTTACATTTATCATTGATTTTCATTGACAAAAAGTTGGTTTGCTTGGCCACAGAATGAAGCCCCTTTGAAGCTGGCTCACAAAAAAGCCTGCAAACAGTTGGCAGAAGACAACCTGTCCTAGAGCATGAAATACTGGAACCATTGGGAAATTGTGGTTTGGTGACATTCTAAAGGAGAACATGATGCCCTCCCTTCAAAAACTGGGCCAAATGGCAGGTTTCGAACATTATATTGACCTCAAACACCAAGATTTGATGAAGCTGAAGGTAAGGGTGATGGAGTGGCCAAATATCTCTAGACCTGAACCCTACTGAGCACATGTTCAAGCGGTAGGTGGAGAAGGACCATGTGTCTAACATACAGCAGCTAAATGATGTCATTATGGAGTGGAGAAGGATGCCAACAACTTGTGCATCTCTGGCATGAATTCCATGCCCAGAAGGATTAAGGCTTGGCAACAGACAGTCAATCAGAAATTGAGCATTGATACTTGCGTCATGTCAGTAACAGAAAAAGCGCATCGTTTAAACAGCAGCCTGCTGTGGATTATCTCAGCAAAGGAGAAATTGCTTACTAACACAAATTTTGACAGATTTGCGAACAATATTTGAGAGAAATAGTCCTTTTTGTGTACATAGAAAAAGTCTTAGAGCTTTGAGCTCAGCTCATGAAAAATTGGGCCAAAAACAAAAGTGTTGGTTTATAATTTTTGTTCAGTGTATGAAAATAAAACCTTTAAACAACATTGCAAATTGCTCTTTTTTTGTGTCAAGCCTCTCTCAACTTTTACAACATCACAAATACAGCTCTTATTTGTGCTCGCAATTGAGTGCCTCAAAGTTATTAGTGCTTGGACCCCAATGATTGCTTGTAGCTACGGTATATTTGAAGTTATTTTTATTTTTAAGTGATTTGATTATTTAATGAAATGTTAATATAAAACATTTATTACAAATGAAATCAAAATCAAATGTAAAACATCAAAGTAAAATGACATTAATTTAAATTGCGACTTTGACTCTTCATTTTATACCACATGCTACTGACAAATTGATTTGCAGAGAAGAATAGAAGATGCTCTACCATCTTTAAAGCTCAAGTTTGTCTATGTGTTCTGTTCCAATTTAGGAAGAGAGACATGGCAGAAACACATCACGGTAAGTTTCTATAAATTGCTTAATAATAATAATAATAATAATAATAAATGGTCACACTTTATTTTGATAGTCCACTTTATTAATTAGTTATTAATTAAGTAATTGTGTAACTACATGTCAACTAACTCTCGAGTACACTGTGAGGGTAGTTTTATGGTTAGTAGAATATGTTTACATACTTGCAAAGTTTCTGATAGTCAGTATGTTGTATGTTTTGGACCCATCAGAAGTTATTAAACATACAGTCTACCAGTACTTTAATAAGTGCTGGTTGACATGCAGTTGCTTACTGTTAGTAGAACGTCTAAAGTGGACAACTGAAATAAAGTGCTACCTAATAATTTATTAAGTGTATGTGTCTCTTTCCTTTCTTACATTTTTCCTTATAGAAGATTTTAAGCTTGTTGGTCCTGAAAAACCCAGAAAAGCCGATCCATCAGTAGGGTCTGAATTAACGGTGCCCTGTCACTTGTCTCCTGAAGTCAGTGCTGTTGATATGGAGATCAGATGGTTTAAAGAGACAGACTGTGTTTGTCTCTATAAGAACAGAGAGGTGATTGAGGGGAGAGGTTATGAGGGCAGAGTGAATTTATCCAGTAAAGAAAAGGGAAAAGTTTCCTTACTACTGAGAGAGTTCAGAGGATCAGATGTGGGAGATTACCTGTGCCAGGTCACCAGAGGAGACAGAACAGAGGAGATAACAGTAAGAGTAAGCGGTGAGTATTTCGTAAATCCGCTCATTAGGAGGAAATATGAAAACAAACTGATGTACTAAATGTACAATGAAATGTACATTTGATGATGTACTAAATGTACTAAAAATACAATGAAATGAAATTAAGAACAGAGACTCACATGCTACTTATGGTTTTTATTTGCAGAGCTGTTTGCAGAGAGCCCAAAAGAATTGCCAGGTGCATACATAATTTCATGAATTTGGATAATAATAATCTGATTATAATAATAATCTGGTATGATTGTTTTTTGTGATTGATGTCACATTAGAATTTTAAATATGTCACTCAATCCTAAAATAGTTAAGTTCAGTTAAACATTTAGTATAACAATAATCATATGCATTGTGATTGCATAGGGCTACAATCATCAGTTTATGTATGCTTTAAATTATAATTTTTTTGTAATAATGCATTTTAAGCACACCATAGTAATACTTTAGTTTACAATGAACTAGTGCATGTATGGTTGATTTTTTTGTCCATTAAGCATAGCATTCCTACAAAACTAAAACTTTCAATCATATATATATATATATATATATATATATATATATATATATATATATATATATATATATATATATATATATAACATAATCCTGGGCAGAAAGGAGAGAAGCCAGACTGGAGCATCTACAGAAATCCAGCAAAGTGAGAGTAGACAGGGAGAGGTGGCTGGGAGGAAGGTGACTGTGGTGGAAACTCCTGACTGGTTCTCCTCTGGACTCTCTCTGGAGGAGCTGAGACGGAATGTCGAACTCTGTCTCCCGTCTGTGTGCTCTCAGGACTCCCATGCTTTCCTGGAGAGGAAAGAAAGATGCTGGAGAAAATGGAAGAGATACTGGTGGAAAGGTGCTGGAAGAACACTGTGATCATTTTAACTGTTACTGATGAAGAACAACAGAAGAACATTGAAGAATTTGTCCAGTCAGGGAATCTGGACATCCACAGGCTTGTAGAGAAATGTGAGAACAGGTTTCAGTGCCTCAACATTAACCAGAGAGAAGATGATTTTCAGGTCTCACAGTTACTGGAGAAAATTGACAGGATGATGGCTGACAACAGAGAGAGCTTCTACAGCAGTGATTTTTACCAGCATGAATCTCAGATCCAAGAATTGGAGAGAGAGAGCTCAGAAAGGAGATAGAGAAAAGAGTGGTACGCTTTGAAAGTGATCCCATTATTAGGTAACAAAAAACATAGAAATAGCACTAAATACAAGACAATAGTTGATGAAACTGGTGAATGGATAATAGTATGTCCTGAATGTATAAACAAAATTATATCTGTAAAGTGCTGTATTTCCAAGTGAAGCAGTAATTCGACCAAGAAGCAAAAAGGTTGTTATATACCAGAATGGAGCCAGACTAGAATAAACGTTTGCTACAGTGGAAGCATTTCAAATGTGGAAGATTACTCTATTCCTAAAACACCACAGGCACCCACAAGGTGGAGACAAATCTTTGTTATTTGTATTTTTGTGACTTCGAGTTGAATTGTAAATGATCTAGCGGTAGTTAATACCATACTGTCACTGCTGTATAGAATTTTTTTTTGTTATCTTACATTTTTGCATTTTTATTAATGAAATATCAAAGAGCTGTGATAAGATTTTCATACTTATACAAATGAGTATAACTGGGCTTAACACATGGAGTAAAACTGGCTGTTGACAATTTGCTTTTACTTTTGATGGTAACCATCAGCATTATGAAAAGTTAAAATAATAACATATCTTAGTCTGAAAGTAAAATCAATTTAAAGTATTCAAATTTCAAATGTACAATTTGTTAAAAGAGTTAAGAATTAATCAAAAATATACATTTATAAAGAGTTTTTGCTTTTTTTACATTTTGAAAATAAAAGAAGTGCCTTGGATCCATTTTTTTCTATAATATCTTTTTTTTATTTATTTGTTTTTACCAACAATAGTTTGCTGTTATCATAAGTGCATGCTAATAACTTCCTCTGTCCATACAATGAATAATGAATGAATACCCAGAATTACATGACAATATCCAGATGCAGATGCTTCAGTGATTTGTAAATAGCTCATTAATGCTTGTGTGTAATTGGTCAGGAGGTCCTGAACTGTCATCATTCAAGCTCAATAAACATACTGGAGGGCGCATTGTTTCCCCGTTATTGGTTTAACTTTTCTGTCATGGCTTTTGTGGCGAAACAAACGAGACACTTCAAGCACCAATTTTTAACTTGACATTAACAGAATTTCTGAGGACAGAAGAGTTTTGTCAATGACAAATTTGCTGATAAATACTAAAATATAAAAGAAAAATATCACAGGAAGTTTCTTCAAAATATCATTTTATTTACAACTTCTGTGCGCTTGTACATGGCAAAATACATTTGGCAATTACCACATTCACATCTTAAATATTTAAAGATTGACGCTGAACACTTCCTAAGCCCAAACCAAACCGAAGCAAAAAGAAGCAAATAGATCTGCACAGTCTCAACCGCAGAGCAAATGAGCCTGTGTGGTCGTTAGTTTCCAGTCAGCTTCCCATGGATGTAGATCTGTCTGACACTTGTAAACTATGGGCCTTTGAGCTGCTGGTCTTCAATGGGAAGTTAAATTTATGAATCGCTCCCACACCCAATGTCTAAACAGCAAGCTCTGGACTGATCGTGGCTAAATATATCTTGTTAAGGAGTTATGGAGAATCTGGGTGCAAGGAACAAGAGGATCAACAAACTATTTAAAGATATATACAAATCCTAACAAGACGCCAGTGCTTGAAAAGCGATGATTAAAGCGCATACAACATCACTGAGTATTTGAACACATACTACATGAGAAAATGATAAATTATTACAGTTAATAATTTGATTTTAAATTAACTCATATACTTGTATACCCATATTCTTTTGCACAACATCATACAGTATCATGTACTCATGATAGTGTATGTAGTCATATGTACAGTATTACTATACAATGTCACCTAAATAATAATAAAAACAAATAAGTTAATCAATAAATAAGCTTTATAATTATTCAAAGCAGCAGAACACAATTTGTACTTCAACAATAACAAAGCCAGTAATGCAAAGTATGCATCAGGCATGGGAATAATTCTGGAAGATATTATCAGGTTGCAAAGTCTTGTGAAAGATATCTGTGGGTGGTATGACCTCAGTGAGACAGTTTCCATTCATCCTCATGCCCTGACAGCGATAAGGGTCCAAAAGGAGAAGAAGACTGACAGAAGACTACAGGAGAGAGCGATGGGGAGTAAATGATGTGTCTTCGCTTTAAGGTAGTTTGGGGTCAAAAAGTAGATATGATATACAACCGCCAACTGGCTTCTCATTCCCAGGAATCAGTTGTCTCCAGTCCTCCGTGCAGCTTGGAATTGTCTTTAGTCGTCACAGACATGTTTTTCAGTCCTGACACCTTCTTATCACAGCCATGCTTTGGGTGGGAGCACAGCTCGCACGGCATGTGGAGCAGGAGGGTGTGAGAGCCCACAGTATCCCGCTTGCTGATGCCGCCTGGAACAGGGCGGATGGACTAAGATGTACAACATGCATCCTTTGTCAACTGTCCCAACTCAGTAGTGACAAGGTGAAATGCAGACAGCATTTCAGTAGAAAGAAGTGTTACTGAAGAAAGGATAAAGGCAGCATTAAGTGACTCAAGAAAATGTTGCATATCGTAAACGGCTTAACTGGTTTGAGACATTTCAGAAGTTCATATTGTCCTTTTCAGGTCTTTAATGATCATCGCTTTGTTGCTTAGGTTGTGTACAGAAATAATAGGTCTCATTCATTGATTATTTTGTATTTAAACCCACAGGAGTACTTTTCACAAAACACTTTTGCATAACACATACATTGCACATGAATTTCTTTGTTTTCCTTCATCTAATTTTCATACTTATTTTTGAGCCTGGACCCCAAAACCAGTCACCCGGGTATAGTAGCAATCGCCAAAAAATACAGTTTCTTATGCCAAAATTCATTAGTATAAAGATCATGTTCCATAAAAATATTTTTCTACTGTAAATTTTTCTAACGTGAATGTCAAAACCAAATTTTGAATATTAATATGCATTGCTAAGAACTTTTTGGAAAAAGTTAAATGCACATTTTTCAATATTATGAGTTTTTGCACACTCAGATTCCAGATTTTTTAATAGTCGTATTCTGCCAAATATGGTCCTATATCCTATCCTAACCTTCAGATGAAGTGTAAATCTCAATTTTGAAAAACTGACCTTATGACTGGTTTTGTGGTCCAGGTCACCTTTGCATAAAACATGGTTAAACCATTAACTGCTTTCTCCGCACAACCTTTCCATTTCAGCCTTTCTTCACACACTCGTATGGCTTTTGCCTCCTCAAAACCAGTTCAAATACACCTTTACACAGACCTAGATTACAAACCTATCATTAGAAACCTGTACATAAGTACAGTTGTGCTTTTTTTTCATTAAAAAAAAATAAAACACAAGCTATAATGTACTTTTCTTACTTTTTACTCTGTATGACGTAACATATTCATAAAGTCAGATTTTTGAAAAAATTCATAAAGTCAGATGAATTTGAGTGGTTAATGAATGAGACCCCATTGTGGACTTAGGATATCCAGAGTAGGTGTTCTCATACACATTTCTGAAAGACAAGACTGGTCCATTCTGGTCTGTTTTATCCTCGTTTACAAGACTTTTCTGATAAGTGTTTCACTTCAACTTGGACAGTTCATATCAAACACATTCTGTTAGGCAGGAAGCTGTATATTGACTTGGTGGTGTCGTGACAGATACGATACTGAGCTTTGTGGAAACTGGAAACAGGCAGTATCACAGGACTCTTGTTTCTGGTAATGTCACTGGACTGACCCAGTGGTGCTTGAGTTCGCTGCCATCTTTACAAAAACACCCACTTAGCAAGAACTCTGCTGACGCAAATGATATGGCCAAGTATGTAACTAGTTGGAGTTGATATAATCTCTCACTTAAACTTCAGTCTTTACTGATAAGAACAGCTCATTTATCCCGGCTGATCTTGAGGCGTGTCAGTGGTTCAATTATTGTCTTATGTTCCACCCAATCCTTGTTCAGCAGGGATGAAATGGACACCGTTCCACTAAATGTTGCATTGTGGCCCCTCGTCACATGGCTCCAACTGACTTCATGACTCCTGCTAACGCTGTTAAGGTTGGGAGTAAGAGCTTTATCCACTGCCATTTGGAAGAAACTTGGAATGTTAGTCATAGACAATGACTGTCTTTTAATCTCTTCCAATCCAAACTGGATTGATTCAGCCCACTTCTCCATGTCCATTAAATACTATCTGCATCCACACTTCACTACCACCATACCTTCATATTTATACTGATACGTCACCACACCTGCATCATCTAGGTAGAGCAGGGAGATGGGGTCTAGCTCAGTGGGAACACAACAAGCCCTGGACACTCTTTGTGGACTTTTCAGACTGACCAAAGTTTGCACAATGGCATGTTTTGTAGGTGTAACGTGTTTGGTCAAAGGGTACATGCAAGTCCCCGTACACTCAAAGGCTTCATATCCAGAGGGTGCTAGGATCCAACTGTCCCAGCCGATGTCTTTGAAGTCCACATAGAGGGATGTTTTTTTACATTGGTTGCCTTTGGCATTGCGACGGATTCTAGACGCTGTGTCATAGATAAGGTTGGAACGCATCTGTAGGAGAGCCTCCTCGCTCTGCTCCTCTTCCTCATTCCCATCTTTCTGTCCCATTACTTCCAGGTCGTCCCAGAGACCGGTCAGTTCTAGGTCAAGGTTGTCTTGAACACCAGGCCCAGTTGTCTCATGCTGGATCAGTTCGTTGAGCTCCCGTTTGTCTCCGCGGTGATCTCCGCTCTGGTCATCAGAGAAGACGATCATTAAGGGTTTGTGTTTGTCCTCTGGGCTGGTGTCAATGTCCATGTCCTCCTTTTGGCATTACCTTCCTCCTTTACCTTCGGTTGACATCAAACTCTGAGAGTTCAAACTGGCTATGTGGACCTCCAGCCTGTGGGTGGTACCATAATCTGATTTCCGCCAAAGATGCACCGCAGTGGTCATGTCAAAAGACTCCCACCCATTATCTGTACTGTAAACCTGTCGCGACGCCAAACTCCACTAGCTCTGTTTTCTCCTCTTGCTTGGTTTGATTTCCTGCATCAATATTGTCACCTCTTATCTGCTGAGTGCTGTTTATTTCAAGCTGTTTGACCTCATATATTGTCACTTTTCTGTCAACACCAGCGTATTTGTTGCGGTCAGTCTGGACCAAAGTGTACAGTCGGAGCTCAGCTGCAGTGACTCTCTCGTGATGTGGAATAGACACGTTGAAGATAAGTGGGTGTCGTCTCACCTCGCCAGGTCCCACACTATATGGGGAGGAGTCTGAAAAAAATTGGAATTTTAAATTCTCTTGTTATCATTAATCTACCATAAATATCAAAGATATGTCTAAAAACATAAGAATTATATATATATATATATATATATATATATATATATATATATATATATATATATATATATATATACTAGTCAACATTTGTAGTGGATCAAAACCTTTCATCAAAATTTTCCCTAAAATCTTCTTGTCTTATGCCAATTTTGATGAACGTTTTTGATCCACTTCAAATGTTGACTACTGTATGTGTGTGTGTGTGTGTGTGTGTGTGTGTGTGCGCACAAGACGTCTATATTTAAAACAAAACTTATTGGGTAAAAATAAGCTTAAATTGTATCTTTTGCATGCATTTCTAAACCATATGATGCTTTTTAACTTTCACAACAAAACAAAAATGCATTTAAACATCTATTTTAATTGTTCCATAGTTCTGCAGAGATATTAAGTTTGCATCAAAATGCTGTTATGTACAACGGAACACAGCTAAAAAAAGACATCTGTTATTAACTGTTATTTGAGATCACATTTTGAGACTCACTTATCGCTATACATATGTATTGCTCTTTTATTGGTTTTAATTGCTTTTATTGTTATTTGTCACTTTGGATAAAAAACGTCTGCTAAATGACTAAATGTAAATGTAATATAAAAGTATTATATTATCTTGATTAATTGTGCATAGCTTTGCAAGCACAGGTATTATATTTAATCAAAAACAAATAGCCTAGGGCACAACCATAAAATGCATTTTTTCTATTATTCTTACTTGATTATTCACATTATTGTTTCTTTGAACTACATCCACAGTAGAAAAATTTTTTTATTGCCATTAGCAGATTTTGTAAAAAAAAAAAAAACATACAACAACAAAAGTTCTCAGAATACAAACACAGTTGAAAAGACCTCACTGTTAAAGTAAATATGCAGTTACCTTCATTTTTAAAACTGCGTCACGATGTTTGCAGAAGGCATTGCTGTTCGGTCATTGGCGGCGGTTTATAGAGCTCCAGCATGTACTCAGGGGCTCTACTCTACTCGAGTGGCCCCTGCCTGCACAGGGGGCCAGGACGAGTCAGGTTAAAAGTGCGCAAAAACTGTCCTTTCAGGGTCTCCAGCAAACTCTGCATGTCTACCTCACTGTCCTGCTCCAGAAGTGGGGATCCAGAACCCCCTCCATGTCCGTCATCCAGCCCTGAAGCAGTGCGGAGCCTCTCCGGGAGCCGATAGGGCTGCTCTGTGCACAGAAGGGCCCTACAAGAGCAGGAAAAGGCCAATAAAATAGATGTGCTGGATGAACATGTAATCCAAAAGTAATTCCTGCTGACACCCATGATGTGAAGCAAATGAGGTGCGTATCAGCTATAGGTGCAGAGAGTTCACGGAGCAAAATCTAGATCTATAGTTCCAGTGACAAATGCGTTTAATTTGAAGTACTCAACCTTTTCTTCTGGATAGAATGTCAGTGGTCACTCCAGTGCAGAATGTAGGAAAGTAAAGTCCTATGATGTTTTGGTTCTTTTATGTAGCCGCAGACTGCATTAAAGTGCCTCTATTCCTGACCTCTGAGCATTTATTCTTCTTCTCACCTTTTGATGTCTGAAAAGTTTGGGCTTGAGGGTGGTTTCACTACGTGAAAGAGATGTCCCTCTGTGGCATCTCTTTTCAAATGTTTTTTCCTCTCTCTCTCACTCTTGCTCTCCTACTTTCTCTCTCTGTCCCTTATCTACAAACTAGGAAGCTCTGCGTTTTAACGTTCGTGGTGTCCCTGCATGTGTGTGTGTGTGCACCGTTATCTGCTTTCTTTTCCTTAATGAGGATTTTGTAAACATCGCTCTGATACGTGCAGAAGCCCCTTCCTTTGTTTGGGTGGGTGAGCCAGGGCAGATTTTGGGCCTAGTGTTTATTTGTTTTTCCTATGATTTCCTATGAGTGTTGGGACTTAAGTTCATTGACCATTTCTTTTTGACAAACGTTTGAAGAGTGCCTCCGTATCTTTGAAAAAGAGAGAGGATAAATATCTGCGGTGACGGAAACTGAAATGAAATGAGGTGTGAGAGGTTGCAGGATAGACTGAAAGCAGCCATTTTTTGCCATTACAAAACTGTTATCTGTGAATCTCAGAGAAGTTTCTAAGCATCAAATGCAATGAAATGGGTACTTGAAAGTTAACGTTCCCTCATGGGAAACAAATAAGAAGTTGCTCGAACTGGGGACAGATGACTGTGACTTTTTTCCTAACACAAACAAAACCTGCTGAATTCCGTGCATGAGTATTTTGTTTGTATTTCCACTGACTTCTGGAGCATCTTATCATCTGTAGGGTGTGCAGCAGGGTGCCTGTTGAAGAGCTTCTGTGCTTATGACCAAAAACAAACTGCTCCTTTGGAAGTGGGGAAACCCTTATCACCCGTTTTGAGGGTCTGACACAGCTCTGCGGCCAATGGAAAACATCTCCAGAGGCTCAAGATATGAAGTACCCAATAGACGGACTTCATACACTTGTACATCCCTGCTTTGCAAAGTTGCGTTGAAGTAATTACTTAAGAGGAATGCTTTCAGTCAAGAAGAGTTTCTGCTTCCAATACTCACCCAAGATCAGTTTCAACTATCTGATCTGATCCAAATCTGTCTAAACTGGCAGAGGATCTGAAGCGGTGGTTCTCAAACAGCTTGACTACAAGGCTATTCAATAGCAATGGTATATATATATAAATGGTATATAAAAATTCATTTTAAAGTTGTTTTAATTTACATGACTTTTGCAGGTCTAGAAATCACACTTTTGAAATTAGGTTTAAGAAGCACTGACCAATAAATATAATAGCCAAATGGTTGAAAACATGCTCAATTCAGGTTTTTTGGTTAAAAATGATCCAAAATCAATATTTGAGCAAGTACATAACCAGCCAGTGTTCAATACAATCACCTTATTATTTAGCCTGATTCACATCAGTTAGATTTTAATAATGTTCTTTCATGTGAGTGGTATGGTAGGTTTTTGCAGGAAGTCTGAGGCCCATAAAAACATAAAAAGCAACTATCCTGCAGGAAGCGGATCATTTTATGGTATTTCCTCAGAACAGCTAATTACATGTCAAAAATCATTTTGATGCGGATTATAATCAAGGCAGGATTATATGAAACACATGTGAATGAAATGAAATTATATTCCAGTTTTAAATGGGGTTCAGATTACAGATCAGCCTGGGATTACACAAGATTTGTATTTTAAAGACAACCGGTTCGAAGGGAGCATAGTTTGCTTTTTGGGTTTAAAGAATTTCTTAATCCGAAATTTGAATAGTATGCCGATTTGAAATTAGACTGTACTAGAATTTAACTCTACACGCTAATGCACACACAGGGGAGACTGTAGATTTGTAACACTTCTTGTTTCAGCATCTCTAACTCGTACAATTTTTGAGCTGGATTGCTGAAACCTTAATACAAAACACCCACATTTGTTCACTACACAATTTCAAACCTCTGTAACAATATTACAGCCCTTATAAGTTGATGTAAAATACATGGAGTGTGTTTGTTACATTCTACCCCACTAATGGGTAGCTTGTAACACGTTCTGGGGTGAGTCAGACATAACAAGCAAAAACAGCAGCCACCTCATAAAGTTTGCTTCAAAAGGTTTTTTTTTTTTAAATATTCTAAAATAAAAATACAAAACATTGCCACACTTTCTGTGAATGATCACAAAAAAGCTCCATATAGACAACAAGAAAGTTTTCGGTTCTATAAAAGGAATGCTAAATTGTATTACAACTTCCCGTCAGCCAATGTTTAGTTAGATATATTAACATAACGGTTTGAAATTAGCAGTTAAAAAGCGCGTCACAGTTTGCCCGAGAATCGACAATTTATTATAATGTAAGTTATGTGATTTATAGTTTAAGTATAGTTCAAGCTTAAGCAAGAAACACTTTGGGTAAAAAAAGAAATTTGGATTCATACACAAAATTTTTTTTTTTTTCTTTATAATTCAGCATATGTCTTGATGATCATTTATATAAGATCGGGAAGTGGGTAAGTAATGAAATTATCACAGGATTCCTATCTTATTATGGATCATATATTCCAAGACGTAGGCTAGAATCTGTGATCACTAAATACAGTTTTCACACGGATGCAGTGACTGAAGCCAGCGTTATATTAATCCGTCCTGGAGCCGCCTACGACCCCAAGGCAAGGAACTGCAATTACAGGTTTTCAAACATAGATGGCAACAAAGAGGCATTACTTATGGACTGCAGCTTTTGAAAAAAATTAATTATTGAATTCAAATTATTGAATTAATATTGTTTACTCATCCACATATTGCCCCCAAACTCCCTGAAATGTGCACATTAGGGGACTTTTCAGTATAAACCTAAAATGGTGGTTGCAAATCACTGCATGATTGAATCATTAAGTCATTCGTTCAACCAATTCGGATTGATTCAGCAACGAAACCGCCATCTTGTGCTAAACAGTCGCACAACCAACCGCAAAACCGTAGAACATGTCACTTAATATAAAATGATTGTTTATTGAACTACTCTTCAAGTCAATATCCCATTTGCAATATGCTATTTAAAAAAAAACGTCACCTTCTACTGTAGTTCTCAATGCAATTCTTAATTTCATGTATTTAGAGCAGTGTGCTGTTGCGACGAGAAGCTCACGTTATTGCTGATAAACATTTGTCTACAGATGGCACGAAAATCACAGCAATTTTGAAAATCTACATAACACTACATTAAGAGCAGCATTCTTCAAATTGTATTTTGTGCTCCACGTGTATTATTTAAGTGAAGGTTGTTATTACTATAGATTATTGTAATAATAGATGGGCATGTAGTTGAAATGTTGACCCAGTGACCAGTGGTGTCACATGCCGTGCTCACGCTCACTCTCTTCCTCAAGATAATCTCTCCTACGTAAGAGAAACAGTGTTGTTTATCTTAGAAACTGTAGTGCTGCCATAAGCTCCATTCACCAGAGAAACATCTGGAAACGTCCACTGAAGAACATCACAGAACAAACTGCAATCCGCTAAATGAATGACTCACCTGACCATATATTCACTTTATCAGCTTTGTGTTGATTTTAAGGAGCACAGTGTCTGTATATCCAGCCTCATCGGAAATAGGAAATTCCTCCCCTATCATTTAATCAGCATTATGACAGCTGACAGACACAATGCTATCTGGCCTTCTTTTTTCTTACGTAATTCCCAGTGTTTTTACCCCTTCCCGTGGTCTCTTGTGTGAATTCTGATCTGAAAGCATTCTTCCCATTTCTCTCTCACACTCTGTCACATTTTATCTCTTCTGACACGCTATCTCATTCTGACTGCAACCAGACAACAGAAGTGAAGGTGCAGGAAAGGAAAGCCAGATAAAAACGGTTTATTTACTGACAGTAATCCACATTTTGTGCTTTTTGCCCTTTTCATCAAATTGTTCACAAACTCTAATGGAGACTAACACAGTCCGGTGAGAACATAAACAATAACTATGTTAAACCTTTGCCACAACAGATTTTGTTTTAATTTATAATTAATAATTAACGGAGGAAAAGACTTCTCCTTGTCGATAAAAAGGCTCTTTAAAAACAAATCTGACCATTTTAGTTTTTGTTGGGGAGTTATTTCTTTGAGATTCATTATAAAATACGATAACGTTTCAATAAAAAGGTCATTAAATACTCTCAACTGTTTAGTAAAATACTGCATTGCTTCAAAATTCACATCTTGTCTTACGTCTAAGTAAATCAAATCTGTCATTTCTTTACATAAGGTGTCATATACTGTATCGAAGTCCTGGGAGATGGACATTATCAATAGTCTTACTCTGAAGGCATTCTGCTGAACAGTTCATGGTGTAAAACCAGATGGAGTTGTCCAGCTTGTGGTGTACTCCTGAGGGGCTACACAGGACTTCATTTGAAATATGTTCGCGTGATGGCGTGACTATGACGGTCCAGCAGTCGGTCTGTTGAGGAACTCTTGAATCTCTCGGTTCAGCTGCTCATTGCGCACAAGTGCTTCATCCCTGCTGCGCTCTGCATTGCGTAGTAGGATCTCTAATGCAGCTTTGCAGCGTTTCTCTGCCTCTAGTGCTGCCTGCAGCTCCGTCACTGTAGCGCTCAGCTCTTTGTTCTTCTGCTGGAGACTAAACGCACAAACACATGCGGTCAGGAAGACTGAGCAAAACTAAAGGCATTTATAACGTTACAAATGATTTGTCGTAATATGTTATTTTCAACAAGAAAATTCAGCATCACAGAAATTAATTACACCTTAAAATATATTACAATAGCAAACAATTTTCAATTTTAACCATATTTCTCAAAATTACTGTTTTACTGCATTTTTCATTTAAAAAGTGCAGCCTTGGTGAGCATACATTTCAATTTATTAGAAAAGGCTAGAGAGTTTTCTAGAGTTCTCTAATTGTTGGTTACCTAAAAATCTACTCTTATGGTTTTTTTTTTTTAAAAAAGACCTTTCATGCAGTGTTCAACACCGTTTAAGTGAATGAAAACATCCTGAAACGTTTTAAATCTGAAAGTGCACCATGTATCAAGTTATTTAAAGACAGAGTCGACTCTGCATTATTAAAACAAGTTTTTCAAAACAAATCCCAAGCTGTTTATTGGTAGCGTCAACATGAAACATTAGCATATTGTCCATCCACTTGAAATGAAAAGGCAAATTCATTCTTTGCCACTATAGGTGCTGCTTTTGGAGCAGTAAAATACTGCACTCATAAATGCAGCTTTTATTAAACGAAACTAAATTGTCCAATCACCACAGATTAGTATCATGCAAAGGAAGGGTTTGAAGAAAAGATTTACTGAACTAATCTTTTGGGAGTCGCTGAGAAAAAAAAAAAAACTAAAAATAAAGGCATATTATTGCAATGAAAGCATTTCGTGACCATGCATGTATGTCAACCTGTTGTTGGGGACTCCCAAAATCAAAATATGAACCTTTTACAACCCACAATTGGGGCACTTTAATGGGCCTTAATGAAGAGCTCACCACTAAGACACATTCTGGTCCCTAAATGTGGCCTGAATCCCTCCTTCAGTGTAAATACGAGCCTATTTTATTGTCTGACATGCAAATTCTATGTCTGAAAGATGTTTGTTCAAACCCTTTTAGCAAACTCCACTATGGCAAATAATGAACACGTGTACACTTGTATTTGTCCGTACCTGTTGATGATGTTTGTTGAGTCTGTGTTTTCTAGTGGTGCTGCATTGCTTTTCTTTAGAGCAGGTTCTGTTGAAGGTTCCGCTGGCTTCTCTTGGCTCACAGCTGGTGCAGTCACATCGTTCCTTACCCGAGGTTTGGGAACGGGGTTGTGCTCTGTGCCTGTGTTTTTACAGCATCTATCTGTTTGTCCACGACATCACTACCTGTCTTATTCAAGTCTGTGTCCTTCTGTCCTTCAACATTTTCCTTTTCACTTTTCTGCCCTCCAGAAAATAGTGTCACTTTCTGCAGGTCGAGTAATTTAAAGATGTCCTCTGAGAATGTTTTTTCTTCATTCTCGTTAAAGCTCTCCTGGAACCTGCTCCAGCGTTCCCAAGAAGGCTCACGGCCTTTTCCCGCTGGCAGACAGCCTAAGCTGGGTAGAGTTTGTGTTCTTTTTCTGGGGCTGTCGGGCCATGTGTCGGTTGCGGATGAAAATGGCGAGGAAGGAGAAAGAGGCGTGCCTTCTGATCCTGTGTCAGATGAACACAGGTCCTTCCTCTCTTCCTCAGGTGTGTCCATTTCCTCTTCCTCCGGAGACTCAGAAAGGGAGGACACTTCACACTTGGGGAGAAGAGTGATGTGATCAGTTAAGAAATAAAGATGTGAAAGTAAAGTAGTGACAGCTTCAAAAAACCTTGACAAACGGCAGGTGCGTTCATCAGATATGACTATTCTTAATTTGAAGCCTACAAATAAAACCCTTTTGAAAATAAATTAGAAGTAATATGCTATATAAATGCTTAAATTCTAAGTAGAAAATGTAAAATGCTAAATATTTTAAAACCTAATTCAGTGTCATTGCCAAAAATAAGGCCAAATTTAGATTTACATTTTTGGTAGACTACCACTTAGAACTTTGGTATGAGAGCATTTTGTAAGACTTAATAATGCTTTTATTCAGCATTTTAAATATACTTCTGAAAAAAGGTAGTTTCTCCAAAAATACGACTTCTTGAACTCAACATATGAAATCAACATATTAAAATGATTTCCAAAGCACCATGTGACAAAAATCTGTTTGGCAATTAAGGAAATCAATTAATTTTAAATAACCAATTATTTAACACAAGTTATACTATTAAAATATAAGTTAATATTATTTTACAATATCACAGCTTTACTGCATTTCCTTAAGCACATAAATGCAGCCTTGGTGATGAAAATGATATTTATAAGTTCTCCATGAATTGGCTTCTGAAACAGCTGTAATTTTATGTGATCAATACCTCTGCAGACTCCCAGCCCACAAAACTGCGAGGATTACTGCTCTTCTTGCTTTTGCTTTTCTTGCTCGGTAGAGGAGATGGCTGCGCGCGTCTTTAGAGGGTGGGAAAAGCAGCTCATGGTGTCTGATCATCACAGTCATTACCTTCTGTATCATGGGTGTTCCTGTATGTATGAGGTGAGAACAAAGATGAACACTGCAAGGTGTTAACCATGAACACCACACTTGAAATCTCATTCTTACTCATTGCAGTTCAGGTTAAATATCCCAGAAACAACCAATGATTTGTTTTTCTGTTTGAAGTTCTGTTTGCTGCTAAAACGGGAGGTTGTGAGTATGACAGGTCAAATTATTTTTAACCTATAGTTTAGACATATTATACAACTTTATGACTACTAAAAAATGGAATAACATACTAGCATTCCATGATATGCTTCTTGCTATTGCAGGTGGTTTTAGAGGAAGAGTTTTGGAGGAAGAAAATATGGCATTAATATTTTGGGTTCATTTTTCCAGAAAAAAAGGCTGTAAATTTTTACATTTTCTGCTAAAAAGGTTTTATTTTACAGTAATAATATATATCACACTATAGTTGTTTTGCTTTAAATAATCTCTTTATGATATAAATATTTTTGATACCATAGGAATGTCATAATTCTTGTCAACATTGTCAACAATAAATACTAGCTTAAATAGAAAATCAGTAAGCAGTCGGCAATTAAATAAGAAAAATAAATCAATTAGAAGCAGTAGGACAATCAACTACAGTTGAAAAAAGAAATATGAAATGCTGCATAAATCGTATAATCAAATATAATTATTATACATAAATCGTATAATCAAGTAATCAAATGTATAAAAACATGTATTTTTCACTGTGTTTTCTTAATAAAGACACAAAAGTGATTTATAGTCGAGCAGTGAGAGATTTTCTCTTTTGTTTTTTCGTTTATATATTTTACTGCTGTTGCTTTAAGAGCTGCCCGGATCCAACTTGTGTTTTCTTTCTCAGCTATTTGCTTTCAATTGAGAGCTGCTGTGTTTACAGGGATGCTTGCAAAGACAGGCATTTTGACACAAAAACTGTGTATTTTTATTTAAGGCCTATAAATCTAAAGGCAAAAATACCACATTTTTTGCACATGTCCCTCTGACAGCGCTCATGGCATTTCGCTGCTGACTGCATTTCAGCATCTTAAAACGACTTCTTTTTAAACCTCAATGTTAAAAAAAAAACATGCAAACGTCAGGTTTTCGTGACCACGCAGAACAACAACATCATGTGATAGAGACAACAGTCTGTACCGGTTGACAAATTTCTGCTGCTTAATCGTGTAAATCATACCGCTCCCACCCCTAACAACGGACTTAAAGACACACCAACCTTTTGATTCCATGGGATATTTCAAAAACAATATAAATTACATAGAGCACAATGTTTTATTCTCCTTAGGATGATTACTGACCCTTCATCATACTGATGGCGTCCTCCACTTGTGGCTTGAACAGGTTCACTCCCATCACCGTGGCCAGATTCTCAACGCTCATTTTATTCACCTTTGAGTTTTGTTGGACCTCAAAAAGGAACCTGAAATAACAAATATAGATATACAAACTTATATACAATCCTATCAGTGTCTGATCCATTGTCACTCTTGTAGGGACTCGTACCTGCAGATGTAACTCAGGAGGTTGTAGTTCACTTTCGGCAGATGGCTGATTTGTACCTCCAGCTTTTCTTTGCCCTGGGATTGATCGTATTGCAGTTAGTTATAGGATCAGTGCTCATCTGATATACTGTTTTTGCGAATGTGCTTCTCACCGCTGCAGTGGCGGCATCCAGCGTCAGAGTGCTGTCAAGGAAGGCCTGATACTGCGTCCAAGGCACAACAGGTTCAGGAAGCTCTCTGAGGTACAGCTTAAGTAAGGACCCCACCGTGTGGACATCGGTGTCACTGCAGGCATAAGACATGAACAAAACAAGTTTAAATGCGGCATGGGGTCATTAACGTCTACTACAGTCTTTACAGTCAAAAACGATGAAGATGAAATGCAAAAACCATTGCTTGTCAAATGGATAATGTGCGTGTGTTCAATGGCAAGATCTCTGTTAGTCAGGACAGGATGTGGCTCAGCCGCAGATCATCAGCGTGTGCCAGGTTGCTCTGAAATAGTTGATTTTATATCTCTCTTTCTCTATCTCTCACGCTTTTGCACGTTCTCTCTCTCTCTCTCTCTTTCACATACAGTTCTCTCTCAGATCTAGTTCATACATTCTGGGTCAAACTCTTATTCTACTTCCTCAAAATAGCAGTGAAGACTGTAGTGTCACCATAAATGGTCATGTAGAGTGTGGTTATCCACATAAAAGCCCCATTTGCATGCAAACTTTAAAGCACACTGAAGTCTGCAAACCAGTGGTCACAAGTCCAAAAAATCTTGGATTATGGTTTATATATATATATATATATATATATATATATATATATATATATATATATATATATATATATATATATATATATATATAATACATAACATTTTGGAAATAAAAAAATAGTTTTCATTTATAATAATATTTCACAATATTTTTACTATATTTTGCACTGTACTGAAATATCATGGTACTCTTTGAAGTACCTTATATGTGCCGTGGTACATAAATGTATTATCTATTCAGTTCCATGGTACACTAATGTATTATGTATACAGTTGCATGCCATTACTGGACTTAACAATAAACAATATGCTTTTATTGAGATCAGTTCTCTACAGCAATAGTGACAGATTTAGACATGTGAAACTTTACCTGGGGAATGACGGCCTCTCTCCGGCATCAAAGGCCTCTCTGAACTGTTTGACCTGGTTGTCCTGTCCTGGCAGGCGAAAGATGCCCTCCTCACTCAGACCGTGCTCTCTGATGAATTCAGCACACTTCTCCACCAGGATGGGCACCAGACGTGGTCCAAATTTCTTCTCATACACCATCATATCCGAAAGGCTCTTTCCAAATACTTTGAGGAAAGAGACATTGGCATTTAATTAAATTCATACCATTAATAATAACCCTTCAGACATTAAGGTAATAGGGTTTCACTCAAATTGCCAACTGTCTACACTAGCATGCCAAGAAAGGTCTGACACAACAACAAAGTAGCATATTGATTTTCCACAGGTGTTTCAGAAACCTGTTTTAGTCATTTTAAACTATGCATTACATTGTGCTGTGTTTTAGGGTTAAAGAAATTACCAAGTTTCCGTTTTTTTCTTACTGTATGCGAGCGAATGGTCCTAAGAACCCCCTGAACCTACAAACCAAACTTTATAATATACATTTATAATAAGATGTTGAAGATGTAATACCTCCATTGGACCGTGATCCGATGGCTTTGCGAATGGAGCGCACCCACTCTTCCATCTCGCTCTGACTGGTTGCCATGAGAACATAGGCTTCCCGCTCCCGGTCTGTACTGCTACCTGCTGCATCATGGACACAACAACTGTATGACTGTATGCCCCCCAACATACAAAGTAGTAGCCGATGATATTTTACACACTGTAAACAACCTGCATAGCAGTCCTGTATCACACTGCATTACAAGTGTCAATGTTGCCAGATTGGAAATATCCAAGTATCGCACCAGAAGCTCAAAATGATCGTATTTGAAAGAAAAATATCGCACACAAGATAAACATACAGAATATAACTGTTTATCCAGACCAACAACTTTTTACCACCACCTGAAAATTAACACAATAGATTAAAAATTGGCGTATCTAAGTGGTCCAAACTCCACCTCAGTTATCAGAATTAGATGCCGCCACGGACAGTAAAAGCAGGAGCACTATGTAACTTAAAGATTAGTAAATTGGAGCCTATATAATGAGTGAGTACATCACGAATTCACCTTCCAAACTCACTTTTTGTGCTATCCCAAATCACTACAGTACACGTATATTAAGTGCATGTATTCGAACAAGTGTAGCCTTATCGGGTCATCGCCGCTGTGGAATAATACAAACCCTGAGTGAATCGCCATAAACATAAACTTTAAGGAAGTAGCTCCGGTTAGAATGTTCTTCCGCGGATGCGTGCTACTCTGTTTATTAACCGATAGATCGTTTCATAACCCATAATACAGGTACTTTGAAGGTGCACTATGTAAAATTGACATCTAGGGGTTGAAATGGGTACTGCAAAAAGGCTATAGCATTATATTTCAGAGAAACAGCTATGCAAACATAACGTGTTTCCTAAATATACATTAGAAGAGTCAAAAACGTACATACAGCACATTTAATAAAAATACTCACCTGGGATAATCTCAAACAGAAATTTATCATCCGCATTAGATGGCAGCTCGTTAACTTGGCATGAGAATAAAGGGATGGTTCCTGAGATAAGAATGAGACAAGAGAGTATAGTCACAGTCTAAATGATGCTAAATAATTTAGTAAATAGTAAAGTTAAAATTACTTATTTAGTAAATAAAATGTAATAAATAAATAATAAATATCAGAAGTAAAAGGCAAATAAAAATGTATTTCACTTTCATTATTTTACCAGTGTGAAACATTTACATGATATACAGATTCAAACGTCAGATTCAAAAATCTGAGACAACACTGAAAATTAAGATGTACAGTAATCCTGGAAATAAACAAAAGGAAAAGAAAAAAAAAAAGAAATATTATGATTATTACACGATTATCGCATGACCACAAACTAAAAACAAATACTAAATAAAAAAGAAGAAGAAGAAAAAAATTGTAAACTCTTAGTTTAATTGTAATTATTTAACTCTCAGGACTGGACATTGAAAAACAGATAATTAAAAACAGGAAAGAAGACAAAACAAAAAGTTGATGCCTTAAAAAAATGTTTAAATGTTGATGTTTGTATTACCCGTGCTTGCTTCTCTCCTACCTGGACAGCATTTTCTCTGTCATCTTTGTGGTATGTTAAGACGTTGCCTCTCAGCACAAAAGAAGCGCAGCTGCCAGTTCTTTACGATGGATCTCTGCTTCTTCAGCCAGCCTGTTTTCAGAGGTTTCTCCATGGATCTCTTAAAACCGGTGTGAGTGGATCCAGGGCTCCTTCCCTGGCATAACACTCTTGGAGCGAGCTGAGGTGAAAACCGATAAAAAAATAAAAAAGGCAAAGAATAAGACACAAACATGCAGATGAGTCCGAAGCGTAAAGTCATCTGTCACTGAACTAATTCTAGTTTTATATCATCAGACCATCATGCACATGTGTGGTGATGACAGTGGCTAACTGTCTGAACCTGACAGCTTCCTGCTTGATAGACATTTGTCCTTATGCTGACGAAAGTGCTGGCCAGTTCTGCCAGAAACAATACCACTCACAAAAGCAAAAAATAGCTTTCGATGTTACAATGGATTGTTTGCTATAGGTCAAAAGGGTATTATTGGATCTTCACTCTTTGCCAAGAGTTTGAGAACTGAAACATCAAAGAGGAACATTTTATTGTTCAGAGATTGCCCTTTTATACCTTGAGAGATCTAATGAAGCTCCCAGTTATGTTTCATTCAAGACCTTGTTTTAGATGACTATGCATAGAAACAAAAAGTACATCATTTAGTAGCACATACAATAAGCGCACAAAGCTTTAAGATTTATGTGGATAGACCTTGAACAATTCAAAATATAATTTAAACCTGAAATCAACAACAAAATGTGACATTCTGGATAACATGATCATTAGGTTTCATACATAAATAAATATTAGTACACATGAATTATCCTTAATAGTTACTAAATGAAGTTGCAGTTAGTCTATAAAACTTTTTATGGAAAATACAATATATATAGGTTTACATTCCATAAGTAAGTCATTTTAAATACATTAAATATTTTTGTGGATATTTAGCTTAGACCAACCTAAGGTGGTTTGCTGGTCATATATATATATATATATATATATATATATATATATATATATATATATATATATATATATATATATATATATATATATATATATATATATATATAAATAATATTAAAATGTTTGCCTTTGCAAGTGTCTTTGTAAATTTGAGAACAGCATTAAAAAAATAAAATTTTCTTCACTTTTCTCTCAGAAAGTCTCAATTTATCTCATAAATTTGTGCTCCATTTGAGCCCACTGGTGTCTGGGAGAGAGAACTAAGATACTAAAAAGATCTCATTTGCGATTTAGCTTTCTGGCGGGATAGCCCATAGCAAAGGGAGGGTGGGGTAGAGACCCCTGTGATTGAGAGATAAGAAAAACTGAGATGTTGAGTGGCAGAAAATAAGAAAATGACATAAGCACTCCAGTCAGCATTCATTACAGTGAAAGGTTACGTAGTGAAGCCACAAAACACTTGACTTCGTGGCATTTCTTTGATAAGAAAGCATCTACAATAAATAAATCTCTAGACAGCAACAAATCAGCCATTATCTAATTGGCAAGAGATGGTGTCACAGCGATTTGAGCAGTTGGCGCTTTTGTAGTCAAATTCGCTATAACGCATTATCAGAGGAAAGGGCAGAAGAGAGAAACTAAGATAAACAGGAAGTTACAAGCTCATCAGCCACAGGAAGTAGCGTTTTTGAAAGATCCCCACCTAATGTCAGCCTCTTTGGTCTATTTTGAGAAAAACTTCCCTGATGGAGAGCACGGACTACTGTTCTCTCTCCTGGACCACAGGCCCACACACATTGCCCGGCTTCAGGCCTCACCCATTTCTATGACACACGCTGGGATCAGGGGAAGGGAAGAGAGTCGCTTCAAACTCCCCGTGAATTACCAAGGAGATCACAGCAGAGATGCAAGAAGCTGTTTGCGTCAGGCCGAGCTGTTCTGCGTCAGGCTAAACTCTGGGACATGACGATCATTCACGTTCGGCACAACTGCTGAGGCTAAAATATCCAGCATTTAATGTTTAATGCTACGTGACAACGTCTAAAGGTGACGCTGAATAAAAACACAGGTTTCTTAATTATGTTTCATCAGTGCATGCCAAAGGAAAAACGTGTCTTTAATTAAAGCAATTACAGCACTGAAACTGAAGCTTTTCTTTTCATTATCAGCCTATTTTTTTTTTCCACAATTCTAACAATTCCTGCTGGGAAACACTTTTGAACACCTTTCACTCAGAACAGATAGGTGTGCATAATATTAAACGTTTAGCTGATAGGAAAGGTTAATAATGCTATGGCTGGTAACTGACAGTGACGTATATAACATTTCTAAATAGGTGTTAAATATCTAAATCGCCTTAAACAATACATTTACAATAAACAATAATTTCTTTTCTTAAAAAAACATACTTGAATCAATCATTTTAAATGCTACAAGTGAGATTGATTTTTGAGACTACCAATAATATATTTGTAATAACAAATTATTCTAGAATTATTAATATTTTTTAATTCAAAGTGAATATTAGATGATTAGATTAGATTAGTATTAGATGAAAATGTAACTTAAAATAAATAAGCATGGAAATAAGCATGCACTATTAAATAAGCATTAATAACTGATATACATCAACAAAAAAATCAGAAAAAATCTCTAATACCAATATTTTCTGCACCTGTAGTTATGAACATTGTTTTTTCAACTTTTAAAAATATGAGGCTGTACTGCAAGATACTTTTAATAAAATAGAATGTGTAGAAATAAATAGAAATAAAATTAAGTGAGCATTAAATTATGGCAAAAGTAATCAAGGTGTAAAAACGGGGAATTAGCATTCATAATTATATATCCAACACAATTTATTGGTACGAGGAGAAAAAAAACATTCAACTGATATGGTATGAATATTGTGCATTCTTAATTATAACCACTGTTTTGGCTGAAAAATTAGGCTGTACAATACTTCAAATAAATAGCGTCAGAAAAATATTGACTAACAATACACTTCATATAATTAGAGCAATCGAAAACTGAGAACACTTGCTCTCTTAACCTAGGATACTGCTGAGAAAACCTTCACCAAAGACCTTGTTATAGGTCGCACAGCAGATAACTATCTAGCATTTAACAGTACGCTGACATTTTGAGCAGAGAACGATGTTTCTCAGCGTCTTCCTGCCTGCAGCATGTGAAGATTACACACAGAGGAAATCACTAATGCTTTGCATCTCCAACAGACAGTGCAGAGCGAGAACAGAAACGCCACGAGTCACCACATGCCACCACAAACCTGCTCTCTTTATACCCGATTGCTTGAAAATCAGCTGGAAGTCATACTTTAAGTCATATTTTTTACATAACAGCCTCGAGATTAATGAGAACATTTAGTCAAATTATAAAGGAAGAAGTACAAATAATGTTACAATGACTATAAAACAGCAAAAGGTGTGTCAGGGATTTAACAGAATTACAAGGAAAGAGCATAGCAGAGCGCTCAAGTGAATTATATAGCCTTGGGCTGAATCCTCCACCATCACTTTGCCATCACTTTTGTCTGTCATATCGAGGGGGTGATCAAGGGCGTAGGTTTTATATATATATATATATATATATATATATATATATATATATATATATATATATATATATATATATATATAAATCAAATGAAACTCTTAATGAGCCCTTTCTACTTGCAAAAGTACCATCATGAGTGTAAAAATTTGCATTATAAAAATTGCAATCAGTACACAAAGTCAGAGCAAACTATGGAAAAGAAGTTGGTGAAAGTTGGTTCTCACCCCTCGATATATAGATTCTGTAAAATACCTCCTCTAAGTTAGACTAAACACATATGTACCACCACTGCTCAGGCAGTTAGATTTCCCATAACATAAAAGTCAAACATTACATGCATCACCTTTAGCGACAGGAGGCCTGCTGTGTCAAAGAATCCCACATAAGTCTACCCAGCTTGCCAAGTGAAATTCCTAAAACACGGAAAAGACTTTGACCTTTGACCACACGCAGTGACACTCACCTATCTTAGCTGTTTCAGCTCTGAAAGTGCTGAAGTCCCAGTTATGAGGTAGTCTCAGAGACATTTCTTCAAAATCGGACCAAAAGGTTACACACACACACACACACACACACACACACACTCACACACCACACATTCTCTCTCTCGCTCACACGCACACACAAAAACAATCACAAAACACACAGTCAACTCTAAGTGTACATTCTTTCCAGTCAGCCCCTCTTCTTCTCTTTACTTCCTCCTTCCTCTGCTGATCTGATTCTTCTTCTTTTTTTTTACACTTCCAAACACGTTCGATCTTGCCCTTCGGCTCGCCTGCAGTGTTTGTGTGAGCAAACCAAAAGTTACTATGAAGTTTCTACATCCAGCATGTTTGTCATAGGCAGCAGAGCAGCACCGTGACTCCTCGTACCCGCAATCTTCATGAGCTGAGGAAGTGAGTGGCAAAGTCAAGACACAGAAAAAAATAACAGAGGTGATGAATTTCTACACAGGCAAAAATGCAGTCTACAATGGTGCAGGATGCACATTAACCAATAGGGACAACTCCTTCTCAGAAATGGTCATTTTCTTGAAGACACGCGCCATGGTTTCTTCGTATTTGTGAATGTAAAACTAACCATGGTGTGTTTTTCCATCTAAATGGGCACAAAACTGTTTCCGTCATCATAAAAAAACCTGCATATGACATAAAAAGGAAGTTCAAACAGCAGGAGGAAGAGATCAAATTTGCATGTACTTATATATGTATTGAGCTTTCCTCTTTATTAACCATTTACAAATGAGCAAATCACTGTACACAAAGCTGCAGGGAAAGCACATTTATCTGCCTTATCAAAAAATACAAAACAAAATACAACAGAAATACAGACCATAGTACTTGAAGACAAATAACAACAGCAGCATATTGAGCTGTTGTTGTTCATTTGTTCAACAGAGAGGAGGGTTTTTCTTCTCAGTGGCAAACCAAAAGAGCCTAACACGTTTGAGTGGGTTTAACGTCCGTTTTCACTGGCCGTGAATAAATCGCCAGAAATATGGAAAGCATAACCGCACTGCAGTCAGTTTCTCTCTGACGCTTCAGGAGAGCAACGTTAACATGTGTGCACTTTCTAATAAGTATAACGTGTCCACGAATAACAGAAGTAAAGCGTCACATTAAAACCACCAAAACATTGCAATGAACAACGTTAGTCCGGTTGCACTAGAACTTGTTAACCACACACAAACCCATGGGTTGGCGCCCTCTAGCGGCTAAAAGCCTCAAGCTGTAACATATATAATTTTTTGCGTGCATTTAAGACTTTGATAAATGTCTCTTTATAAATATTTATTGGTCACCGCACTCAAACGCACGTCTCCTGAAAATCATTGGTTGGCCAGCAACGTGACGGGTTTGTAACTCTCTCTCTGTTGATTATAAAACGTTGTATTTGCTCCGTTCACGTCTGGAGTTTGTACAGTACGCTAATGTTTCAGCACTGGGGCCTATAACACACGGAACGTTCAGATACAGCAAAGAAGAAGAATAGAATAATCTCTACGTCAAACATATACAGTTTATACTCTTATATTCTAATATAACGTGTGTAATTCTCTATAAATTAAGTCATAAAATATCTTAGAAACAAATTTGCACCACTTAACACAGATGGAGATGATGGTTTGTTTACTGAACCGGGAGAGAAAAAAAATACAATTAAAAACACTCGTTGATGGTGGTGATGAAAATACGGAGGGGCAAATATTACACGTGGATTCATGGTCATAATTCTTCGTGTGACGCTGTTTATTATTGTTATGTCACTGCTCGGCACTCCATGGCTTTATCCGTCCATCAAAATCATGTGATTAAACAAAAGCATGTTGAAGGACTACAACTCAGGTAATAAGCTGCCTGTTTATCTTTCGAGACCTGTGGGCATTTAAGAAAACATCCTAAATAAAAGGGTTAAAAACAAATTGTACATTTTTACATAAGAAAGACTAACATATTTTGACTTGCCCACCATCGATACAGTTTATCAGTTTTGTCGATACACACAGGTCTGAAAGCATGTGCTCATGGATCTTTATTGTTGAATGGCAACGGACTCTACGTACAGACTGTAAACCTGAGCCTCTTAACATCTTCATACAGCTTACTGTATAACATTTCTCCTTTAAAGCTGCTCGATGACACCCTTTAAGGTTTCATTGTGTTAAAATAAATATTGTTTATGGCACAGGTGATTATGACACGCATTTTAGGTGAAGAAAGGAGCTTAAGGAAAACACTACAGTTCTGACCATGTTTTGGTGGAGTTTACACAGCGGATGATGGTAGTAACAAAACAGATGAAACAGAATCAAAAAACAACACGGTGGTCTCATGCAGTGAACATGGTACAAAACCGGATTAATTCAAAACCAAAACAGTCAATGAGATTTTATGGCCCAGGCTGATCCTTACATGTGACACACATACACTTACACACAAAGCTCGAATAAGATTAGCTTGTAACTGCTCAGTGACAATAGAATACTAAAATCCAACTAGAAATGATAAAATTATGATTTTTAGGCCACATACAGTAATTTTTAAACATTCAGTGCAAAATGTTTGTCAGCATCTCCAAATGGTGTTTTTCAGTGCTGAGTAACAACTAATTATGATTAACTATAGACAACATTAGTTACTTCCTATTTGGCTTACAGGGACCTTTTCTTTGTAATAAACACGAAAACCACGTAATTCTAGCCTGATGTGGCCTAAACGTCCTCTCAGTAACCGAGTACTGACTCAGGTAGTACAGTATCGCAGCTGAACTGTAACAGTCACCACTGACTGGCACGTTTGATATCAATGAACACAATTCTCTTAAATGTAATGTTACAAAACCCATCACCACGGAAAAATGAATTACGGCACTCTGCAGTGAAAATACAATCTTTTTTGAAACTATGATGGCGTATGGAAACACCCGTTATCAAAAAAACAAACAAAAAGACTAGCCTGAGGTTGAAATGACAGTGTGATGAGCAGTGCATTAAAACAAAATAAAACAAACACTATAAAATATTCAGACGATCTATAGGTACAGAACATTTGTACACAAGTGGAATTGTACAGCTCGATTCACAAAGAACTGTAACAACAATGTCATCTTAATATATATATATATATATATATATATATAATATTCTTTTGTGGTGTAAGAGATAAACATAAAACATTCACAAAAATAAAAAAAGGCAAAAAACACTGATTTGTACACACACACACACACACACACTAATACACACACTCACTCTCTTTCTCGCAAACACACTGAAAATGGAATGACCCAAGATTGTAGTTCAGTTTTCTGTTGTTTCCCTTCTTATGTTCATCATCTCATCTCCCGCTTCCATACATGCCTGGATCTGCTTCTGTTGCACTCTCTGTCCTCCCTCCATTCACAGCCTGCTCCGGTGGGGTGGGCCGAAAAGCTAGGCTGCTTCTTCCAGGGCAGGGAGCAGACCTTTCTCTGTCAGATGAGCCTTGAGCGAGTTAAAGATGTGGAGCTGTTGGTCTGGTCTCAGAGCAAGAAGCTGCTGGATGACTTTAGAGGGGTTCGGCCCTCTAAATGACGAGAAAAAACAAAACACAATATTTCTATGCTCAAGACTCACACGATACGTATAAATTTGATTATAATTGTACAGGGATTTTACACATTGACATTATAAAGACATTGACAATAACAAAAAATAATTGAACAGTAACACAATAATAAAATATAAATGTACAGTCACTCAGTCATCCTCACAAAAACTCAATATAAATAAATATTACATAAAATAAACTAATAAAAATGGACACCTGTGGAATGCTGATATAATAGGCTGACATAATGATAACTATAGGCTAGGTTGCCTTTGACATCAATGAATTATATAACATTATATACAAAAAAAAACAATAGGTTGTTTCAACTTTATGCAGTGGGGTAACAAGTTATTTCAAGGTGAAACAAATATTGTTTTCTACAGTGTAGGCTATATAAATAAGTCCTGAATGTTAGTTCAGTCCTTAACGCAACCAAAAATAAATAAATAAATAAAATAAATACTATTCTTTCAAACTTCCTATTCATCAAGGTGAAATGTATCACAAATTCCACAAGACATATGTTGCGTTTTCAACATTTCTTGAGCACGATTTCTGAAGGCTCCTGAAAATTCAGCTTTGACATCACATGAATAAAATACATTAAAATACTAAACCTTAATGTTGATCAAGAACCGTTGAATGGTAATGTATGTTATATTATATTAATGGTAATGTATGTTATGATTAGAAGTTGTATACAAACCCATACATAACTGTACCGAAAATTCACTAACAGTCTTACCTGATAAAGCTGGCAATGTAAACATTTACAAATGTGGCCATAAGGTACTGACAGTCGAAGCGATCCATGATTCCTCCATGCCCTGGAATGGTGTTTGCAAAGTCCTGCAGTGATGGGGATCAGAAAGACAGAGTGAGCAGAGTTTAAAACACAGGAAACTCTTCAGCTGCACTGAAGCTCGAAATATGTCTTTCACTGTTACTGCATAGACAGACAACTTAAGCTTCCTTTTGGTAAAGATTGCTGTAGGTAATAGTGAAACCAAGACTGAAGCACTTTTCTTTTGAGATCTGATGATCCCACCTTGATTTTAAAGGCCCTTTGAAGCCGCTGGCGAAAAAGCCTCCAAAAGGTCCCATGATGGAGGCAAATGCTGACAGAGCAATGCTGTGGATCTGGAATGGGTACAGCTTTACTGTGGTCTAAGAGGAAAATGGAAAAACTGCCTTTATTTGTGTGCAATTTCAAAATACATAAAATGAATTTTCAAAAAATATCATCATCAACAAAACACAGAGTCAAGCAGGGCTGTGACAGATTCACAGAGAGTGGGAAGACAGCAGATGGCTGCTACTGGTAAACAGACACAAAGATCAGAAAAATAACAATAAGAGAGATGGAGTGGACAGACCAAGTGAGAGACATGGGGAGAAAGTGTCTAACAGACGGTGTACGTGTGTGTGTGTGTGTGTTTTACCCAGCCCGTGAGGGACTGCAATACAGGCGGCAGACCATAGTCGTGAAGCTGGAAGAGCTCAGATGGCTCACAGTCTACTGTGAAACTGTTGGAGTCATTGTTAAACTCCACAGGACACACAAAGTAGCGGTAACCTGCCATCACGTAGGACAGCTAGAGAAGAGACGAAACAAGATTTGTTATTGTTCAGACACATCGAATTAACTTAAATTAACTTATCAGCGACTTCCAAGGTGTCAATCGAGGCAATAATGATTCTTACGTCACCAAGGTTGCCAAATCTACATGAAAACATTCAGCGAAGACCAGACAAAGAACAGGAAGTGGGTTATTATTACTCACTAAGATTCCAAAAACAATAGTGGCGAAGAAACCCCCGATAAACCCCTCCCACGTCTTCTTAGGAGACAACTGCAGAGAAACAATTCTGGTATTAAGAGAACTGTGCTAAAAATAAACAACATTACACAGAGGACACTGAGAGCAGTTATTTTAGCCACACTCAAAAATGTACGAATGTTACTGCATTACACAAAAACATTAAAAAGCAACTGCTTCTTATTTTAAAGAGAGATTAATATCAAGCTTGGAGACAAATCAAAAAGAATTCTATCAGGATCTTACATCCTAAAACAGCAGTTATACAGTTTAAACATAATAACATTTGCAGATTATTTAATATAGTTTATGTGATAAAATACACATTTTAGGACATTTAACAGAACATTCAATAAAATGATTAAAGACAATACTGATCAAACGTGAAAAAACTATGAAACTTATTAGTTAACATTATAGTTAAACATTATATAACATTAAGAATGAGCATGACTTCTGCAGCATTTATTAAGCTAAGTTAATGCTAATTTCAACATTAAATAAATCATTATTAACATGAGTTAATGCATTGTGATCTAACATGAACAAATTATTGTATTTGTATGAATGAACATTAGCTAAGATGAATACTGTAATAAAAGCATTGTTCATTGTTTGTTCATGTTAGTTAATACTAACAATTACTAATACTAATACTAACAATTATTAATGTAACAAACAACACCTTATTGTAAATAACACCTTATAGCATATATAGCAAGGTTTCACAGTTTCCATAAAAACAAAATATGTGCAATTTTATAGCACAATTTTATTTTATATAAAATTCATAAATGCTTCTTGAGTGCCAAATTAGCAAACCCTGGAGTAATGATTGAAAATATAGCTTTGACAAGGAACATACAACCAAAAATAGTTTTTTTAAAATCATAATAATATTACTGTTTTACTGTAATAGAGCCTTGGTGAGTATAAAGCACTTTCAAAAACATTAAAGCATCCTTCTGAATAGTATGCCGCTAAATATTATACCACAATTTTATTATATTTCACATTTGATAAAATATTATTCAACTGGGGTGTTCAAAACACAAACCTTGATGAGAGGGGGTGCGACGAAAAAGAAGCCAAACATGTAAGCCATGATGTCATTACAGATAACACAGGAGATGGGCACAATAAACCTGTGCACACAGAAACAGATATTCTTTAACAAACTGATCAGCTACACCAGAAAAAGCAACTGTGCTGTATCTAATATTGTGGAATGACACTGGATTTAGCAGTTTAAATGTGTAAATACAGGTTTTGATTGTGGTACACAGGAGACGTCATCTTACCAGATCATCCCCTCAAACAGGTTATGAATGATTAAGTGGGACTGAGTCACCACAATAAGCAAGGTCACATGGGTCCAGCCGAACTGGGGAGAGAGAAAGACGGGATGAATAGCTCTATTCACTTCAAATCTGGAACAAAAGACACTGCTATGATATGGAAAAGATAGGAAATGTGTAAGGTCTGTGTCCAAACGCCAGAAAAAGTGACTAACGCATGGGTGTTTGTAGAACGTCTGAGAGAGTATGTCAGAGCGTGTGCACAAAAACACTCTCGAACTTATTCTATAGCCTAAACGAACATTAACACACTCACTCACTCACCATGTAGAACTGTAGGCGGTAGTGCTTTTTCACCAGGCTCAGAACAAACATGCAGAACCCTGGAAAACACACACACACACACATCTGATAAAACAGACAGTTCTAGTTCCACCAAATGCCATCCCCACATGTCTACAGGACTATTTTAGACCAGTCACACTGTCACTAATTATGTCCTGTTTGTCAGAACCAGCCAGTGGCCAAGAAAACCTGTTTAAGCCAAACCAAGACCATGTAACACTGAACAATCTGCAAGGTTTATACATGTTTTACCGTCTGCTGACAGCACATGATAAACTGAGGATCTTGTTTAACTTTACACCAATAAACAATGTTGTTACTCTTTATAAAAACATGTATACAGCAAGCTGTGCTACACAGAAAATGAAACAATTATTCTGGCACATTTCATTCAAAGACAAATAATCAATAGGGTACTCATATGCAACTTTGGTTTTCTTATTTTTATTCTTATCATACATGAATGACAAAATATGATGTCTATGAAGACCAAACAGAATTATATAACATGTAATTGTAAATCATGAATGTATAGAAGTAAATCAATGTAGTTAATATATAAATGAATATATAAATGTAAATTGTAAATGTGTAGTTATAATTCTTAATATATAAATGATTTTTTCATGCTTATTATTGACTGAATAAATTATTCATAATATAAACTACTACATAATATAATTCATGATTAATATTTATATATTACGTTTTTTTATTTATATTTAGACTTACAAGTGTATATTCAGATTCTGATTTACAAATATATATTCCCAATTTACATTTATATATTCAAAGTTTACATAATTATTTCCTGTTTTTGGTGCTTCATACATATAAACTTTTATTTAATATCAATTAATAAATATTATTTTAATTGTGCTCTTCTTATCCTGTTTATATACCCTATTTTGATCACACTGCCTATTTTGTTTGGCGTGTATTTTGTTTTCCTTTTCTTTTTTCTTGCTTCGATAAGAACCGTTTAACTATCTGTTTGTATTGTAGCTGTGATAAAATGTTAATGTGTTTTTTCAAAAATAATAAGAAAAAACATCATGACTTCTCATTTAGCTTCTGACAAAATCTGCTGTTTAGCATCCTTTTTGAAAGAGAAAAAAGAGCGAGGGGTGCACAGACAGGCATAGAGCCTAACCACATCCTGGATTACATTAACTTAACGCTCATGAAAAACCAACACCCGAAAAAATCTAAAATCATTACGTCCACATTTCAACTGGTAGCAGCAATCACATGTTGAAGACTGCATCTGATTTTGCTTTCAGCATTCTGTGTGAAACAGTAGTAGTTGTTGGACCGAGCAGTAACAGTAAGAACTATTAGTTCCCAAAGACCTTAAAGCCAGAAACATCAATGGCATATAAAAGTGGCGTGCATGAAGGAAAGATGAGGCTCTAACCTGTGAGGTACAGGGCAAAGGAAATGAAGCGGTGGTATTTGCTGAGGATGCGTAGAGGCTCCTCCCTCTGCACCAGTGTGAAGAAATAGTCTGTTACCGTTTCACCATAGAAGAAGTAGTTCACGCACAACAGGAAGTACCTGTCAAAAACCGTTAAAACTGGCAGTCAGACATTATTTTGACAAAGTCCTTTCACATCCATTCATTAATCAAAGTGCTTCAAATGGTTGTCAAAGTAATTATAATGGGCCGATTTGTTAGGAAATGCAGGAAATGGTTAGACTGTAGCTGAGCAGCAGCTCAAATAGGATCATGACCTTGGGCTACACGGAAGGACTAACAAAGAGAAATGGTTCTACTTATACCCGATTTGCCAAATATCTTATTTACAAAAGCCTAAAAATTAGTTCAAAGAAAAGTTCACCAGTTGAACCGTGGTAAATCAAGAAATGTCATACTCTGCACACAAGACAACTAATGACAATATTTCGCATTAAGCAACTAAAACCTACGTTTAGACTTATGTAACTAAATATGAGGGATGCCCAGTTCTGTTACTGGAGATCCACCCACATGCAAACTTAAAACAGTTTTATCTTTTTGATTTTGGACATGAAAATATGACATTTCTTCATAAGAGGTATTTGAAAACCTTCCCAAAGGCCTTAGGATCTCAGATTACTACTTCAGAGTTTCTACATATTGACGTTTGGCATATAGAAACCTGAAGATTTTCCAAACGTTTAAAGGATTAGTTCACCCAAAAATGAAAACTGTGTCATTAATTATTCACCCTCGTGTTGTTTCAAACCCGTAAGAACAAAAATTACGATATTTTTGAGGAAATCCGGAGCTAGTCATCAATGCAACTACCACATTCAAGACCAAAAAAAGATAGTAAGGACATTGGAAAAGGAATACTTTTTGTCTTATATTTCTTAAAAAAAAATATCTTCATTTGTGTTCTAAAAATGAACGATGGTCGAAACATGAGGGTGAGTAATTAATGATTTAAATGAATACATTTTGGGGGTTCTGGGTGAACTGTCGTGGTTAACTCAACACTAAATTCTAAAACTTTACAAATAATTCAGTGGGATTTTCACATTACTTAAACAACCTGGTGAACCTTCTCTTTCGCATCTAAAATGAACTACGCTACAGTTTGACTGTGGTCTAAACCAGAGTGAATTTCCATACCTCTATACAGCTGGTGATAGCATGTATAGCTGGACGAATAAACAAGTGCAGCACTTACTGATTTTTAAACAGAAAATGAAAGACCTGGTAAGACATTAAGACAGCCATTTTACGATAAGATGAAAGATGATGATGCTCTCTAATTACAGGCAGCGCACGGTGGGAGAGAGAGACAGAGAGAGATCTGGGGTGACAGATAATGAGAAAAGGGAGAGAGGGAGAGGCAATGAAGCGTGGAAATGAAGGTGGCAGGTGCATGTCGCGGGTCTCACCAGCTTAGTGTTCTGAACCAGGGCAGGTGGTAAGAGTGATACACGCTGTAACCAATTGTGATGATCTCATGGAAGCACTTGATCTGAACACACAACACCTGTGGAAGACGCACAAAGGACAACAATGAAAAACCAACAGGCGGCCAACTAGTTCCACCCTGAAGTGCTATTTATAGCTGCTTTTTAAAGCAAGATTCCATCCTGTGTTTTTGCTGCTCTTAACTGGCAGTCAATAACTTAAACAATCTTTTATCAGACGATATCATAAAAATACCTGCAGACCTGCATGAACATTCAGCAAAATGCTGCTGCTTAGCTGAGTAATTTAATATGCATGAATAAAAGCAACAAAGAGACAATATATTGTAGTTTTTAAGTCGTCAGTGAAAAGATCTGTTGGTGTTTACAACAGTAAGAAGAGAAAACACTCACAATCATCATCAGCACCATCGGGCCCAGGTAAATAATGATAAAGAAGAAGGAGATCATAGCCAGCGTGAGGATGCCCCTCACCCACCAGTTCTTCCATCTGCAGGAGAGGCAAACACATTAACACAAAGCATATTGGGTGGAAATATAATCTTCTTAATGCGAGCACTAAAAGCTCCAGTGGCCTTTTTATTGAATGAATACTCTGGTGTTCACAGCGACATGCCAGTAATCTGCTGTGGAAAGGGACGCTTTATACACACTTTTTTGTCTGTCATTTTAGTATGAAATTTAGGGATGCTTACCGTGAGGAAAGTCCAGAGAGGGCTTTGTTGAGAACCTCTGGTGTGTCATCGGCAGAAACGGGAACCTCAGGAACCCCAGAGTCTGATTTGGTCTCATTGTCTGAGGCTCCATCTCTCTCCTTGCCCTCTGTTTCAGAGCCCTGGAGACACAAAACACAAGAAACACAAGAAATAAACACAAGATTTAAATGTAATAAGTTGGCTCACTTGCAAAGAATTCTGAATACTAAAGCTACAGTTTGGGCTCATTAAAATCCAAAGATCAATTTCAATTCCAGAATCAAATGCAGGAATTGGATACCGTCAAATATTGTTATTTATTTATTTATTTATTTATTTTTAGGTGGTGAACCTGGCTGTTAAAAATGCATTTGACTTTTATATAGGAATCATTCATATTGGAGATTCATTCAAAACAGTGATTCATCCAGTAACTGAATGATTGATTCATAATTGTTTAGTTGCATAATATTTTTTCTTCAAAACAGTGGCTTTGGTTCAAAACCTCTATTCATTTTATCCATAACTGTGCAAACAGCTCTTAATCAAGTCCACTTTTTATGCATCTTTCTTATTTTTGTTCATGGTATTCAGCAGCAGCAGCAATTAAAAGCTTTGCGAAAAAAGACACATAATGTGCTTGATATGTAAAAGGTTTTCTTAAATCAAAATTGGAAATCAATAAGAACTGGAACTGATATAATTCGAACAACACCCAAAAAAAAGAAATAAATTGTTATTTTCAGCAAGAATGCAAAAACAAAACATTATTTACCATTGATAATGATAAGAAACATATCTGAGCAACAAACAAGCATATTAGAATGATTTCTGAAAGATCACGTGACACCAAAGACTGTAACTTCAGCTTTGGATTCACAGAAATTTTAAAGCGTTAAAATAGAAAGTGCTTAATTTAAATTGCACTCGCAACACTATTATTTTTACTGTATTTCTGAGCAAGTAAATGCAGCCATCTGTTTCTAGCAGGCCTGTGTGTCTAAGTAGCCTGTTGCACAGTTACAAACGACCTGCCTTCATCCCCATAGCAACAGGCCGTCATCATCAGATGGTCCTGCACCAGTTGGTCGAGCTGTTATTATGATTGTTCCAGAAACCTCTTTCTATCCATCTGACATAGATCATTTGGATCTGATTACAAAGAGCACCCTCAAGCTAAAGTACATTTACGGCTGACACTCATCTGACAGCAAGAGCTGGAGAGATCCAGGGTTTCCATGGAGACGGACTACATCCTGATATTCAAGACACCAGAGTTAAAAATATCCCCCCTCAAACCTCCCACCTCCTCCCCCATCTCTCAAATGCTCCGCTGACCGCAAATAGCTCACGAGGAACTGAGGACATCCCACTCTTCCTAAGAGAGACATTTTCAGTCTTCCTGCCAGGTTTGACCCACACCAGTCTCAGAGTATGAGCAACACTTCCGACGAAAATTGGCGGACGGCTGCATTAGCCATCTGGAAACGTGGAACTCCACGACAAATATAACATCAATGACAGTCTACAAAAGAGATGAGTGAAGTCAGCGTGTGTTAAATTAGTCACATTCATTAAAAGCAATGTCTGACTGTATTTGGTGTTCAGGCAGAGAAAACATATCAAACTTGCGCCAAACTTCCATTTTTGGAAAGTCATTTTTGGCTTATAGTGGTAGTTGCAGTGTATATTTAAAATGGTCACGTAAATGAATGACGAATACATGAATATATACACACTTTTGGGGAGTAACTAATTACAAAATAGGCCTAACCGTAATCTTACAGTTAATTTTTATTCAGAATATTTCGTTGATTTCTTTCCCAAATTGCATTGATGTCTAAAGTATGAGATAAGCAATGTTTCAGGAGTTTAAGGCACAGAATAGGACACATGCTTATCTCATAACTGTTCTTATTCAGGTTTATATATATGATTTAAGTTATGTTTTAATAATTGGTGTCACAGCTTTTAAATAATACCTTGTTATGTTTTTAAATCTCTATATTTAACAATCTCAAAGTAAAAAGAGGTACTGAAGTCTGATTTTGTGGTGGCTGTGCCCCCAAAATTACTATTATATAATTTAATTTAATTGCTGAAGGATTTTGAAAGTATGACAGTAATAAGCGTAGATTACTACTGATGGAAGCATTTAGAAAATCAAGAATTAATCAGTTAGAATACTTATTACAATTATTAATAAATTTATTGAAATAGCTAAACTACTTAATACATTTAAAATAGGGTACATCTGCAAAGCACCCTCCCAACACTGTATATATCCACACAGAGCAACTGAAGGCCTAAACATCCGAAAGAAAACCATAACATATTTTTTGTCAGTAAAAAGGCCGTTTAATTTCCATACACATAACACCTGTATATCCTCCTCCTAATTTCAGCTACATTCTAGTCTAACAGGTGTGTGAAATCAGACAAACAGCTACACAACCTCCTTAGACAAACATTTACAGTAGATTGGCTTTAATAAGGAGCTCACCTTAAATGTGCCAGTATCATATGCCACCAGTAAAATTTTTTGGTCAGCTGATATTTACATAACCTTATCCGGTACAAGAATTTACCTAACCCGGTGGGGTTCAACCCTGCGCCTAGAGATCAGCCGGAGATTGTCTTATTATTGGGAGACATGAGGGTCTGTATTACGTACCATTTAAAAACTTCGATCATGTCTGCCTTGATAACCAATCGCGACGAGAGTCGATGATTGTTTAGAGGTACTGTAGAAATTAAAAAAGTGCCATAAACTAAATTGCATTTTTTTTTTTGCTACGCTCTAAAAAACATGTAAATCCAAAACTATTGTTTAATGACAGGACAAGCTGATAGGCGTCAATTCATTAAATGATAAGCTGCTACCTGACGAAGACGTCCTTGCACTGAAACGGTCTTGTTTGCATGTGTCAATGTTTACGAATAGATTAAATGAAATGCACAATTACTCTTGACAAACTCATTCTAAAGGTGTAAGCCTCAAGCATCCGCGATCGCTGTTTTTCAGTGGAAAGATTATAAGCAATGTATTAGCTAAAATTTGTACGAACGCATCAAAACATGCTTAAAAATGATGCAACATAGAGTTGCGAGAGGTAGGATTTAGTTTACGGCCCTTCTCATTCATTTCTATAGTATCTTCAAACATCAACTGGCTGTTGCACAACTCTGACGTCAAGACTGGAATGTTAGCATTAGCATTTGCAATTATTCTTTTTTGGCTAAAGTTTGCAGGCTTGCCTTCCGGTGGCTTTGGTTTAGCTCCAACTTCAGCTAAACACACCTGGACCAGCTAATCAAGGTCTTGCTAGAAACTACCAGGCAGGTGTGTTGAGGCATGTCGAAGCTAAACTCTGCAGGAAAGTGGCACTCTGGAAACCATGTTCAGACACCCCTGACGTAAACCTAATCGTATCTAGGCAGATGACACAATGCTCCAAACTCATCTTCTCCATGAGCACTTAACCCTTTCCTGCTATATCAGCTTATACAATTCTGGGCAATGTTCACAACGTTGTATTGTCTTACTACTGAAAGCCTTTGAGATGGACTGAAACAACAACTGACAAGAGGGAAGCTGTAATGGCAGTAAATTTACTATTAATGCCCATGGTTTTGAAAGCAAGCCCATATGGGTGAGGTGTCCACATACTTTCGGCCATGCAGTGTACTCCATCCTAAACTCAACAGGGACATTGTGTCTTTCTCTGTTTTATTACAATGGCACAGTTCAGTCTAATGTAATAAACTCAGCAGGCCTCTCTCGCCTAACGAATGAATTCTTACAATTCTTGAACGCTCACAGCAACATATATAGAAATCTGTGTAATATCTTGGGAAATAGCGTTAAAAGTCCACTGTTTGGCGAACATTTGTTTGGAAGAACATGAGGTGAGTAAATGACGGAATTTTCATTTTGGAGAAATTATCCATTTAAAAATTAATCAAATATAATTGTATTTCATTAAAGAAAGAAAAATCTGACATGACGTGAGACTATTGTTGCTGTTGTTTTCAGAAGAAAACTCAGAGAAAGAGGAAATAAAGTAAATCTGAAATGTAATGTCTTCAATCAATGTGCAATGCACAAAAACAACAAAACGTATACTCAAATCTATATTTTGCTCTGATATATGTCTAAAGCTAAATATACAGACGCAAGGCTGGAAAAAAAAAAGTCATGACCACAAGAACATGACCGCATTCAGATCATTTGCCTGACCACTGATATTTGAATGATAGTTTAGCACATAGTTTCATTTGCATGATTAAGTAGGCCTATTAGGTCTCTGGGTTTCAAATGAAAAATATATATATATTTTTAGCATAATGTGGACACTATCATTACACTAGCAAGCATAGCTACACTTATACACGCTTGGGTTATTTTTTCATCACTTCAGCATGATGGCAGCACTGAAGATAGAAGAGGCTGTAGTCCTTATTTCGTCTTTTGAAATAAATTTATAATACAACATAACACGCAGAAGGAAGTCATACGTTGAACCTCCAAAATCGATTGACCAAAGAAAATTCTCAGAAACTATTGACCGTGTATGTTCAGAGATAAAGGCTGCGTGCAAGTCAATTTACACAATGACTCTTCACTGTACTTTTTTCAATAGCATTATCGCATTTTACTGATAAAAATTGCCTCTCTGTATCCAAAAAAAAGTGTATAAAATAAAAAAAGAGCCCAAATTTGTAAAGTATAGCATATTTCGCTATTAACTTAGAATAAGTCGTTCTAATAAGTCTTGTTTATATACTGTGGTCATGTCTAAAGGGTCATGACACTTGACACATGAATGTTGACTTACCCATCCACCCACGTCTCTCTCAGTCTTCATGTTTTTTATCTTTGTATCTACTTAGTATGAAGATCAGTCCATGCACTACGGAAATCCTCAAACTCTGCTGAAAGCACAGCTCGTCCTTAAGAGTTTAACCTCCTAAACTGAACAGAGCAGGGATTGTTCATGCCACTTAACTTTATTTCAGCAACATGGCAACTGCGAGACATACAATACGTCCTTATAGTGTTTTGTTTTGTTGGGACACACTGAGGAAACCTTCAGTACATGAGAAGAAGGACAGGAAGAACATCAGAGCCCAGATGATGCTCAGACTCCTCTAGCTCTAATCTGCTATATTACACACTCATGGACGCTAGAAAATACAATCATTTATCAAGCTAAAGCATTAAAAGCTGCTTTCTTGCTGCGACAGGACACTTTCTGGCGAGATCCAGAAACCTAACGACCTATAATCGATTTTTTTCTCTCTTCATGTATGACAGCATGTAGCTCAAATGATAGCCGTAACAACATGCATCTCTTCACATCTCTTCCTTCATTCGTTACCTTATCCTCCGAGTTCTGATGCTGCAGTTCTTTATCCGTCGCTCCTCGGTGGCGTAATTCTGTCATGGTCGACTCGATTTGTTGAAAATAAAGGCCCGATGAAGTAACAATCTTCGGGGGTTGCTGTTCGTTTTCAATGATTGTTATTGGGACGGGAAAGTGAGCTAATGCGCATGCGTGCACCTAGAGAGTGTTGATAGCGCCATCTAGTGGCCAGTGCTGGGAAGACACGAGGACAGATTAATAGGTGATCGGGGGGACATTTATTAATTTTACTAGCCTATATGTGACCATGGACTGCCAAAACCAGTCATGAGAAGCATGTGTGCATTTGTAGCAATATTCAAAAATAAATTGCATGGGTCAATCCTTTTCTTGTACGCCAATAACCACCGTTAGCATACTTTGTAATTTTCCTATAACTTATTTTTGGTTAGTAATAGGCATTGCTAAGAACTTAATTTGGACAACTTTAAAGGCTATTTTCTTTTTCTTTTTTTTTCTTTTTTTGCACCCTAAGATTTTCAAATAGTTGCATCTCGACCAGTCCTATCCTAACATTATTTTAGCTTTGAGATTATTGATTGCAAGGTTAGAGAGGGAAGGAATTTCATCTGTGCTGTATGTTGTACATAGAGCATATTTGACAATAAAGTTGACTTGACTTGACTATGTAATCTTAATCTTAATAAAATAAAATTAAAAATTAACTTTACGACTAATTTAGTGGTCCATGGTCACAAAAAAAAGCTGATTTATGTAGATTGTTAACAGCAAAAATGTAATTATTTATATATTTAAGGCAAATCATAGTAAAATATAATTAATCAGAATCATTATTCATTAAACCATTCAGGACAAACAAGCAGACTATCCTACACAGCTATTATGACAATTACCAACACACATTAATCTGCTTCCGAATTTTACATTAATGATGCCTAAAAATAGATTTTATTGAAAATAATGTATTTTATTTATAGTAGCCTACCTTGTAGTACTCAGATTATATTTTACCCTTGTACGTTAGTCTGTGTCTCAATAACTCCTTGTCATTATGTTCAATATTTTCATTTGTTTTCATTTACGTTTAAATAATGTGTATATAATAAATACTATAGACAGTTTCAACAACATAAACAAATGTTACTGCGCATGCGTGCTTTTTTGGGGGAAAAAAACCTTCCGGTAGACATCGCAGTAGAATCAATAACAACGGCTTAGTCCTTCTAAAGTAGATTATTTTTTGATAACAAGCAAAATATATTTGCTGCATAAATCAGACTGATTCATTAAAAATGCAAATTCATTCTCTGCCAGCAGGAGGTGCTTCAAGTACAAGAAATTGGGGTTTCCCTTAAAGACAAAGCAGCTCTGAGCTTACAAACTTACAAGTATACACAGACCGTTTGACAAATCAAAACGCACGTTTTCTAATGAGAATGTAGCGTTGTTTTTTAGATTAACAAGTATGTTAACTTGCCATGTTTCTTAAATATCTGCAAAGTATTTTTTTACGTTTCGGTAGTGCTAAAATCCTACACAGAGCACCTTTAAACGCACCTTTTCACGAATGCATGCTTCCGTTGGCTGCTCGTGTGATCTCAAAATAATGGCCACGATGAGGGACGACCTATCTTTAGGCGTGTAACAGTTTTAAACCTTTAAATGTTTATACATTTTTTATTGTTTTGATAAAAAAAATCATTTAGTGTACTTCTAATTTTCATTAACGTTGCGTCACCACCAAAGCGCGAAAACTTTCTACTATTTGTTGTGCCTTTGAACGTCTGTGTAGTAACAGACGCCTAGTAAGGTTCTGTGTAGTGTTTCTCTCAGACTGAGAATCTCCCCGAGTGTGCCACAGACTTTCAAACAAAGACTTAGTTGTTTGTTTTTTTTCCAAACTGCTTTTCAGCCCCTTTCAAGGAAGCAAACCAGTAACTTACCTGAGTGGTTTTGATGGATGACGTTTACAATGGCGGCAAAGAGATTACTGTCAGTGATGAATCGCAAATTGTTATTAATATGCAAATAAACATCTCTGATAGCTTTATGAGCACATTTCAATATAATAACGGCGCATATTGGCATCAGCGTTTACTGACAGAGGAACTGTTCACTTCTTAGTCATGTTGAGTTGCCTTCAGATCAAAAAAACTTTACGTGTTCTTGTTTACTTTTTTAAAAAATAGTGTTTTGCTCCGTTTAATAATTCTGAATACATATCCATGTATTTGTAACTTCAAGGCCACTGGGATAGTGGTCTGGTAGCGTCCACGTGTGGTCCTGCTTGGTACTGCAGCTAGACTTGTATTTAATTATTTACAGTATATATAGAAAACGATCTAAACATATTTAAAAAGAAAGAAAGAAATGGAAAGTTCTTGCAGATTTTGCTCTTGCATTGCATACATTAAAGTAGTTTTTTTTTTATTCATGAAAAGATAGTTTTGTGAGAATCATCCTCAGCCTTGAATTTAAAATGTTTGACATTTTAATACTTTTTCTTTTGTTATACTGGGATTTTATCAGGATGTATGCAAAAATGTTTGGATGTGGTGCCCCACCTACAATATTTGCCACAAGCCACCACTGTTAAAAAATCAAATGGATGTGGACTGTGGATATAGGTAGATATATTAGTAGCCTAACAACAGCAGCCAGAAAAACGTATTGTCAAAAGGCCTCCTGAAATATTAGAAACATTTAAAGAAGACAACATAAAGTAATACAGACGGTAGCGAAAATAGGCACAGAAATTACAATTTTTGTTATTAATCGATGTGTTGAAAATGTCAAATAATGTCAGCATATTAGACAGATAGATGTGAGATGTCTTATGTACATATATTTATTAAATAGAAAACAGAAGTTTTATAGTGCATTAACTTAAGACATTATGAAATATCTTATTAATTTAAAGAACCAATTAATTTAAAAAATAGACATTTCTATTCAAAAACGAAAATAAAATATTCAAGTACAAATTAGTATATTAAACATGAATTAAATGATTAGACTACAATAATTACAGCTGGCAAAGCAATATTTTTGTTAAATGCTTCAAGTACCACGGGAAGTAACATTTTATTTTTTATTTTTCTTATTATATGCAATTGTTGGAGTTTTCACGTTTTCAGTACTTGGACGTTTCCAATCTTTTCAATGTCATTTCCTCCGAATCAGCAGTCTGTTTGAAATGAGCCTTTTAGAGTTAGAAGTGTTTCTTTTCTGTTTTTTTTTTTAAAGCATATGAAGTCCTGCAGATCTATTCTATTTTCCACAGAAGACAAACTGTAGGTGTATCAGTGTTCAGAACTATTTTTGGTGCTAGTCTCTTTGCTTAGCCCTCCTGCAAACTGGTTGCTGCCATATTCCTTTGTCAATATTAGAACATTTTCACAAAATGGGTTCCCGGCAGTAGTTTAAATCCCATTCTCAGTCTCTATAAGAGCTGTCAATCATTTTCCTGTCTGTCTTTAGCACCATTCAAACCTCTGTCCCACCATTCTGAAAAAGATTTGATTGGGAACTCGCAGGTAGCGGCAAAGCTTCTGGAAAGCTTCGTTGCTAAGCGGTGCATGGGGTCTTCCTTTAGATTCATCCAGGCACTTGTCGTGTCCTGCAGAAAGCATACAATAAAAGCCCTTAGTGACGTTAAAGTAGAAGTTGTCTGGCTTTATCCGAGGTGGAAGTTCCAAAAACGTCTCCGCCTTCTGCAGCTCAGGGAATGGGTTCCTAATAAGTGCTTCTCCATCCACAATGTGCATCTGCTCTCTGGGAAAAAGCTCCAACCATCTGGCAAGGTGCTGGTAGTAAAAGCTTCTCTGGAGGGCCTTGTATTTGGGGTTGATGTGTCCTTGAGACAGCAGCAGCTCTTCGAGTGGTTGGTATGGCTTGTTTTGCTGGATGCGGTTATGGAGGACTTGTGTGTAGTCTGATACGAGTCTCTCTGCAGGGTCACGGATGATCAGCAGCAGTTTCACAGCTGGATTGGTGGCCCATATCCTCTTTGGGGCCAGTGGCGCTGTGAAGTAGCCAGGGGTCTTTTCCACCGTCAGCTGCCCGGGGAGAGTGACGGGCATCTGGGCGCGATACCAGTCCAGACCCTTCCGAAAGTTTTCATCCAGGTTGAAGTAGTGGATCTCGTTCTTGGCTACTTCCACATCTGGATGGAGGTTGAGCATCTCTAGGAGGGCCCTGGTGCCTCCTTTGCGCACCCCGATGATTATGGCTCCTGGCAGGCGTTGCAAAGCCGAAGCATTGGAAGTAACAGATGGGGTCGCCGAAGTCACTGAGGTCAGAGAGGCTCGGAGCTCGTGTAGACAAACAAGCAGCTGTGCCTGGAGCAACAGCAGTAGGATCAAAGCCAGGAGGAGCGTCCAAAACATGGCGTCAGTCCAGTCAGGTCAAGGGCGGCACACAAACAAACACACGTACAGCTGGAACTGATTTCGTGTCAATTTCTAAAATAAAACAAGAAAAGCAAGAACAAGGACATTAGTTATTATTGAGAGAAAATAAACAGTAACATCCACAGGAAAATTTTACTTATTCATAGCATTAGTCGTGCACTGAAATCAAAAGTTCATTGTCAGGCAACTAAGATGACAAAAAGATGTAAAACAACATGGCAGCAGGGCAAGAGTGTACTTCCTCCGTGTGATTTAATTAACAGAATTATTAAAACACAGAGAAAAAACACATTAAACATTCATGAACAGTAGTGCCTCAGAAATCTCCCTGGGTAAATTTACACATCCCAGTCCCACTGCTGTCTCGCTGCTGTCCTCTAGTGCTCACTGTTAGAGTAATCCTCAGTAATGAGTCGCAAGTCACGTAACAAGAATAAGATGTACTGGTAACGCTAAAATAAGGTGCCGTTCGTTAACATTGACAGTTAATAAGTGAAAAATTTAATTGTTAGCTCAAATACATGAAATAATATTAATAGATACAACTTTTGATTTTAATAAATGTTGAAATGAACATTAAGATTAATAAATGCTTTAGAAGTATATTGTAGCTTTAGTTTGTTTGTGATAAATCAGGTGTTATTGATTTATCGAGGACCTTGCTTGTGAACAACTAAAATGTATTTGAAATCAATTCATGTTATTTATTATAATTTTTATGTAAGTAAATGTCAGTAATATTTCAGTAAATATGTTAATAGATTTGAACTAAACATAGTACGAATGAATGTATTTACAATATTTTACTTTTTTTACTTCACAAGTGGGTGAAAAATACTGATTATGACTATGGATCTCATAAGAAATGGTTTTGAGTTCTGAAATTGATTTTTTAAGTATTTAGCAGAACTTCCTGTATATCATTGATTGCAACTCTCACATTACATGTAACACAAAGACAGCATTTTTACATGTATTCTTCAGATTAAAAACAAACATGCAGTTGTTTGTCATCACATCTGCAATTATGCAATGATTACATGTCTTGCTTTAAAATTTAAATATAATAGTTATAATCTTTGGTGACACTTTATTTTAGTGTATCTATGATACAGATTATACATTTATCAGTAATTAGTAATATCCCTTGTACTTACATAAAAAACAATGTACTTATCATGTAACTAAGTTAAGGAATAGTTTGTACTTTCAGTTTGGAGATGTAATAGGTTGTTACTGTTACACATTTATAACAGGCCAAGTCTGTTAGACAGCTACTTACGTAACCAAAAGATTGTCACATATGTGTTGCAGACCTTATACAATGTAATTATAAATTACACAGACATAAGCTACTTAAAATAAAGTGTATCAAGAATGTACTTAAGTGTACTTCATGTTTATCTGTACTGTAAACCTTATCTAGCTGCACATTAGTTTGATTTAGCCCATTAGTACACAGCTTAAATACATGTAGTACCTTTCAAATTACATTAAAATTAGAGAATATTACACAAGCATAAGCTGCTTAAAATAAAGTGCATCAAGATTATACTTAAGTTTAAGTAGCTATGTAACAGATTTGGTCTGTTATATGTTCAACAGTAGCTGCCTGTTACATTTACATAATTACAAACTGTAATAAAGGCTGTTTTATAACTTAGTTATATGATAAGTACATTTTATTTCATGTAAATACGATGGCTACTACTATGTAGCTAATTAGGTAATTACTCTGTATTATGACACCTTAAAATAAAGTGTTACATACTCTTCAAATAGAAAATAACTCACAATTGCGTCTAGGCATCGTTTAAAAAGTGGTTGTTTATATCAGAACATCCAGACTGCTCTTTTCCATGCAATGAAAGCGAATATTGACCACAGCTGTCATGCATGATTTCTCAACCTATATTTCACTGTCTTCCCCACAGAAACCTGTCAGATAGCTTCAAAATAGCTGAAGTGAAGTGTGCAAATTATATAGACTTTTTTATGATCCTTTTATGTTGTTTGTTTGTCCTCTTAGAGTTCGACAACCTCTTGTCCACATTCATTGTATGGAAGTTATGAACTTCAGGCAAGCTCCTTTCTTTCTTGGAAAAAAGAAAACCATGCATGTTTGCATTAACACAGAATTTTCATCCTTGAAAGAAAGTGATAATAAGTAAAAGACATTATAATGGATTCAAGTGACTAATCAAGACCGTCGGCCACATTATTTCTGACCTCTATCTCCTTTAAAATGATTCAGCTATGTTTAGTCACCTCGCAGTTGTGATGTTATTGTACCCCGCTGCTGCCGGAGTCACGGGTTATTAATTTGCTCCTCATCTAGTTTTGAGCAGTCAGCCTTTGTAAACGAGCTGTGGTGTTGCTCTGTACGTTGTATAATTACACAGTTGGGAGTAAGTGTCGAGCCCTGTGGTCTTGCCACTCCTGCTTCAGCGTCAGCGTCATCATTACTGCTAAGCATCATCAACTCTGCCATTACGGGCTTGAGTGTCTGTCTAATGTCTCCCACTTTATTCCCTCATCTCACAGCTTTAATCCTCAGAATGTGCTGCTCCAGTTCCTCGGGTTACGTTGTCTGTCGGTGGTGACAAATGCAGTCACATAACATAAGTAAAGAATACATTACCAGGAGATTTTCAGTATTGCTGTCTTTATAGCGCTATTTTCTGGATTGTGCTTTATGCATGAACAGTGAGCCATGGGGTATTGCTGTTTTTCGAAAACAGAGCAGAAAGCTGTGTCTGTTTTGAGTCTAGTGAATTTTTTTCTTCTTCTAGGTGACCGGCAAAAAAAATCACATTGTTTTTCAAAGAAACCTCTTATATGGCACATTAATACTGTGAACTATTAACATAAATTAAAATGTATTTTAATATATATTAAAATGACATTTAGACATATTTTTTGCAGTCGTAACTTCAGTCTTCAGTCTCACATGATCCTTCAGAAATCATTTTAATATGGTAATCTGATGCTCACACATTTTTAGTATTATTCTCAGTATAGAAACAGTGCTGATTAATATTTTTTTTGTATAACGCACCGATAGATTTTTTCAAGATTATTGATAAATAAAAAAAGGTCAAAAGTATTTGAAATAGAAATGTTATAAGATTGTAACAAAATAACTTTACTGTCACTTTATTATCAATTTAGTGCATCCTTGCTAAATAATAATAAAAATGAGACCCTATGATAGTACACACTTTAAAGTACATTGAAAGAGAAATTTGATTTAATACTTTTATTACAATAAAAACATAATTACATAATAAACTGCAAATTGTTTCACTAGTTTGACCCACTGAGGTTGAAATGTTGGCAATTTCTTATCAATTCGTACAATCTGACCTGTACAAAAATGTATGATTTGTATGTAACTTAATAGTGAATGTCCATCCCTAAACTAAGCAGTACAAAACTGTACAAATGAGATTATCCAAATTCATACGAATTTCCAACTAGCTCATCAAATTGTAAAAAACTTGCAAATTGTCGTGAGACTGTGTTGGCAAACCACTCCTGATAGACACACAAATCTTCTTATAGGGATCTATAGTGTGTGTTTCATCTTTATCAGAGGCTCACAGACCTACTGATTGAGACAGACTTTCAGTTCGTTTACTCTCAAGCAAACAAAGCTAGTCCCCTTCTTTCTCTCTCCCTCACACACACACACACACACACACACACACACACATAAATTCTGTAGCTCAGAACAAAAAAACACATCTCTAATATACACACCCTCCGCTGTCACCTCACACTGTGCAGTATAATCCTCTTTCCTGAATGCCATTGCACACCAAAAGAAAGCCCAGTGACGCACACACAGACACAAACCTCTGTTGATTTTCTTACACATTTTTGCATTTAGGATCCTCAGCTTAGTGCAAAGTTAGTCTCGCTTCTGTTTCCAGCGTGCAATAATCCTGTACACGGCCGTGCAGACTCATGAACGCAATCGCAAGACAAGCACGCACACTCACACAGATGAGTATATAAATACTACAAGAGTGCTGGCCTCTAGTAAAAGACAAAAAGAAGACCTGCGGGGAATGAGATCAAAGGGCTCTCTGTCACGTATTAGCATTTTATCTCAGTTCCCGATCTGACTGGATTGTTCAGAGCTCAGTTGCATCAAGCATGTTCAATGGATTTAGTCACCTTTCTTTGATGTATCTTGGAAAATAATTAATTTTGTTGTTGTTGTTGTTGTAAGCAGGAAAACTAAAAGTGCGTTGTGTTCATAAGTGATCATTTCTATGCCCTCCAAAGGCCCTTTTCCCTAAAGTGGTATTGAAGCGTGTAGGGCTGAAAATAACCTTTTGACCACACTTTTATTCCTTAGCTTACCATACTCCTATAGCTCTACAGGCCTAGAGTTAATAATAAACTCTATATTAGTTAATAATATTAGTTAATAATAACACTGAAATCGATCTGATTGCCAGTTTGACGGTCTAAATAATTGTACAGTGTGTGTTCCCTTAATAAATGAAACATTTTGCTTCACCTCCTTCCTGTAACAAATGTATACTTTATAACTTTCATTATTGTGCTTTTAGATTTTAACCTTGAAAATATTTGCTGATGATGATAATAAAGGTGGTACAATAGTAGTTGTACAGTATTTACAGTATTTAACCTTTGAAATAGATTAAAAAAGGTAATCACAGTTGCCATAAAACAAGAATGCATTTTGGTTTTAGGACAATTTTGTTGAAAGTTTTGATCCGCTTTAAATGTGGACTACTGTAGATAGTCATGCACATAAACACTATCAAGGTAACACATAGAATAGAATAGAATAGAATAGAATAGAATATCTATTTTTAGAGATATAATATAAATGTTTATAGATCTAAAATTTATATTTTTATAGATCTATAAATATCTATAGATATAATGTGATATAAAATGTACATGATATTGGAATATCTTTTTACTGTTATTCACCATCAATTATACGGTAATTGACAGTTTTTGCTTAAAGGAATAGTTCACCCAAAAATGAAAATTTTGTCATCATTTACTCAACCTTGAGTAGTTCAAAATCTGTATGAGTTTCTTTGTTCTGTCAAGGAATATGTTTTGAAGGAAGTGTATATAAGGTAGGTTCACGGTTAGTACGTAGTTATTACCACATAATTGCAATTACCACAATACATACATATTACGAACAAGACTGTAAAATAAAGTGCTACCAAAAAAGTTCCTAAATTAGATGTCTGAGTTTTAGCGGTATTGTTTTTTTAGCCACTTGGAAAAAACGCAAATGTTTCAGAAGACGTTGTATTGCAAACATGAGAAAATTTGTGCGTCTCAGGTGATACAGCAGCTTATTTGTCTCCCACACCCATAGACGCGCAAATATTCAGCAGTCCTACAGGGAAAAGCCAAACGACTTTCAAGATTTTGCCAAGATTTCCTCCTCTTCCTCTTAAGTGAATGCAAATAGAAAATGAATGAGAGGATTAAACAGCGTCTGAGAGGATGCGATTGTCTCTGTCTCTGGACTGAAAGACACAGGGAAAAAACGTGCAGAAAGTGTCCCTTTGGATGCTTCTGAAAGATCTCATTCAATCTGTCCAATAGACACTGACCTTCAGTAAATCTGCTCAGTTTTTAGCACACGGACGCCCCGCTAAGCCTCAAATTAGTCTCTTCATGAACCTCCCCACACCCCACCAGTCTCTCACTCTTCCTCACTTCCATCTCTCCCCATCCCTCCCTCCTCTCCCTCGTTCTCGCTCTCATTTGCACTTGAAGATCTGGGTCAATCGAATCACACACTCTACAGCCCCCTCTGGTCTGCATGTTCCTCGCATTGATAATGAGGAGTGTGTGTGTGTGTGGGAGGGGGCATCATAGTGTTTGGGCAGAATTTGGGTTGGAGTTGGGGGACGGTCTGGTACCAGCAGAGGGGAGGGGGAAGTATGAAGGGGGCTTCACTCTAATTAAAGAGGTTGTTGGCATGGAGAGCATGGCAACATTATTGGCATGGAAATGTGTCTGCGTCTTGTCAGGTTTAGCAGCTACTTCGTGACTAGCACTCTTCTCGTACAGTATGTGACATGAAAATTCAGCATGTAGAGGAAAGTAAAGAGAGCAAAAGTTATAAACAGGATGGTGGAGAAATGATACAGTCTGGTTTGATGTGTGTTCATTTGCAGTCATGCCCGGGATCGGTTTTTGTCAAGAAATCGTATAGATTGTGTTCAGCGTTGTTCAGGTTGTATTGTCATAAAACTTTTAAGGGCTCTCTCAGGAATTTCTTAAATGTTTCAGAATAAAGGTTTTGAATAAAGGAGAATAAAGGAGTCGTGTGCACAATTTTCGCTGCACTTTACTAAACAATATTACTGTTTTACTGTATTTCTGATCAGACCGGTGAGCGCGAGATGCTTTGCATGAATATAAATCATGCCAGCCCTAAACTTTTACACAGCGGTATACTTGACAAATCGGTGTAGTCCTAACGTTAGCAATTTGCATTTTAAAAGCACACAAAAATTCTCTTCTGAATATCCTATTTCTATCAGTATTATCACATGAAAAGCCATGAAGAGACCTAGCAGTTTTCTAGTCATTTCTGTGGCAAACCTTATTGAAGAGACAAAATTTCCTGAGCATTTGTGTTCTTTTAAATCTTTCTAAACATATCACAAAAAGCACTAGGATTGTGCTAGATTGCGCTTGATGGATCTTAACTTTAGAAGCAACTTGTTAGCAATTTTCATTCTAAAACCACAAAATAATGCTCTCTGGGTTAGAGATATAATCGCATATTATCGCGAATTCATGTAGCAATGTTCGGTCTTTCTCTCTCCTTGTGATTTTGATAGCTCACGGGCTGTTGACTGAATTATGTATTATCATTATACATTTCAAATATATTAAGCCGAATCATTGCTGTGAGCCAACAGCCTTTGAGCTATCAAACTGTAATTCTCCAATTCGGTATGACAAGCCAATCATTCAGTGATTAGCAATCTGGACTGTGCCACAGGGGGCAAGAGATTGGGTTAGTAGTTCATGTCAAGTGACTTGTGTTTGCCTTTCACTACAGGGGAAAGAGTCAATCTATTTCCTGTCTTTGTGTGTGTGGGCAATATCAATATCGCAGATTTGGAGGGAAGGGGTAAACATGGAGAGTCAGTGGTCACGTCAGCGGTAATCTGTCTCTCTGTAGGGGTGGGTGGACAGATGGAGGTTAGACGGTTCTGCTCAATACAACTAACCAATTGAGCATGTGGACCTGACAGCTACTGCAGGGGCACGGCAGGCATGAAGGCTGAAATGACACATTTAGTATGATTTCATGTTGTATAGTGAAAGAAAATCAATAAAAGAAAAGGGATAGAGGAAATGAGATGAAATCTCTGTGCTGTAGGCTGCGCACTAATGCTGATCAAAAGTTGGAGGGTTTTAAAGTTTTTAAAAGGAGTCTCTTATGCTGCGCTTATTTGAAAATACAGTTAAACAGTAATAGGCATTGTGAAATATTATTACAGTTTAAATAGCTTTTCTTTTTTAGTATATTAAGTCATAAAATATAAGTCATTATTTCAGTGTCACACAGACGTTCCAGAAAGCTTTTTGGCTTACTATCTATGTTGACTCATTTGTGGAAATTGTGGCACTTTTCTATCTATTTATTTATTTATTTGTTCATATCAAATAACATTTGAAATATAAATCATCTGTAACAATGTGAAAGTTTTTAATCTCACTTTTAACGAAATGAACGCATCCTTGCTGAAGAGAAATTAATTTTTAAAATATGCAATAACGCACCATTTTTTTGTCCTTTCATTTCAGTTTGAAACTGTACCTTTTTACTTCAAGTTTTATTAGAAAGTGTTCATAGTAAAAGGGATTGACCTAGAAAGTATAAACTAGAGTTGAACGAGAGAGAGATGTGGAACTTCTCCTGACTGCAGATAATGCAATATGCTTATTCTTAAGTGGGGGAAAAATGACTTACAGTATGACTAGTTCACTCAGAAATTACAATTCTGTCATGATTTATTCAGCCCATTGTGATTGCAAAAGTGAACTAACTTTAATGACTTTCTTCTGCAGAACACAAAAAGTTCAAAGAATTTTTGATTGGTGATGAAAAAACATTTCTAAAAAGCTCTTCCTTATTGTGTCTACAAAAGAAAGAATTCAAACAGGTTTGGAATGACATAAGGGTGAATAATGACAGAATGTAAAAGTTTGGGTGGATTATACCTTTAAATATATAGCACACAAGTCATATAGATTTTATATTTGTTGCTCTTAATGCATGGTTTGCCCTTCTGGAGCATCAGTGAGCATTTGAATCTTCTGTAAAAGTTGAGTTCCTCAGTGTGAAAAAAAAAACTGTTTTATAAACTATACAAATACACAAATGCACACATGAACCACAGAATTTGTGAGACTTGAAGGAGCTTTTTGAGGAACAGCAGGCAGTTTAGCTGGTCAGGACAAACAAAGGACTCATGAACAGCTATCACTAAACAAAAAAACCAAGCTGTGGATTATTCAGCTAACAACACAGTATTAAGAATCATAGGGGTGTATGATTTTTGGACGAGGGGCGTCTTTATAAATTCAGCTATTATTTTTCTCTCGTGGACAATATCTAAACCTCTTTTATGTGAAATATCTTATACAGGCCAGTACTAAATAAACATTTTGTATTTGGTAAAAAAAAATAAATAAATTTTAGCAGATTCTGAAAGGGGGGTGTAAACTTTTGACCTCAAATGTAAGTAAATGACAGAATCTTTGGTGGAACGAATAACTTTTGTCCTCAAATGTAAGTAAAAGACAGAATCTTAATAACAGCGAATTCTTTCATTTTACAGTAGATATGAAATGCATTAACTAGCAACATCATATCAGCAAAGGCATAACTGCAGTCCAAAGCTAGGGGTGATTGTCACACCATCGTTAGCTTTATTCCACCGTAATGGACAGATAAATAGGGAGTGTTTCTACAAAACAAACAGCGAGAGGGTGAGAATGAGCTTTCGCCAAAAAAGAGTTTTTCCAGATTTGTCTTTGCAATTGGCAATTAATCCCTGGAAAGGGAAAAGTTGTTTAGAGGCCAGATGAATGGAGCTGTCAGTCTCAGAGCAGGTGGTTGTGCGTCTGCATGCGAGCATGCCGTCTTTCAGCCGCACTGAGATCTCAGAAGTAACGTCTTTGGTTCTGCTCTTTGTCTAGCCTTGTGCTCGCGTTTCCACGCCAGGTTGTTGCTTTTGGTTCGTCCTCAAATCCCCTCACATTCACAGAACAGTGAAAAACATGTTCTTTGTAATTCTTTTAATGCTCGCATGCTGAAAAGGCCTTGAGCTCACAGCTATATCCTTCGCTTATGGATATGCATGCAGTGAATGGATGTGTTGTGCACGGAGGGATTTTTCTGCATCACTGCCTGTGTTTTTGTTCTTCTATATTGTGAGGGAACAGTGCTATGTTGTGTATGTGCGCGTGTGTGTGTGTTTGTGTAGACAAAAAAGGGGTCCCATCAGGCCCTGCTGTGTAATGCCAGGCAGTTCTGTACTTTTTAGGACATTTGGGATGCAGAAGAAGATGTTATTTTTCTTGTTTTGCAGTGTGTTGGTTTTTCATACATATGTAGGGGAGTAGAGACCTCCACTATACTGTGGTGAGTAGGGATCATCTAATGCATAATTCTGTATCAGGATACACCAAGGTGCGCTTGAAGTTGCAGTTGAATTTGCTGTTCTTTTCCAGATATATTTTACAATGCCTTTGTCTCGTAGGAAAGAAATGAGATCTAGGCCTATTTGATGTCTTAGTTATTTCTTCTAGACAGTGATGAGATTAAATGGAACGCGAATGAAGACTTTGCTTAAGTCTGCTGCTTAGATTTTACCCCAGAAAAAAGGCTCATAACATCACATGTGTCTCCTTTTAGAGTTTTAAAAGAGATTTCAACAATTACGATTTCAATACGAAAGAGATTCCAGCATGAACTGAAATATTTATAATCATCAAAGTTTTCCACGACCATAGTATACAAACTATACCATATTATTCTATTTGTGGAGGGACTATTTGAATCAATTTTGTTACATTAACTAAAAACGAGCAGGGGATTTATACTTCCAAGCATGTTTTATATGGGATTGGATCAGGAGAGTAAATTAGGGCTGGGAATTGCCACAGACCTTCTGATTCAATATTAAACAGCGTTTTCTTGTTTCAATATACACCACATTGATTTGCGATTCATAGTATGTTTTGAGGTTTATGTAATAATTGCACTTTGATGTTCCTATGAAAAACAGTATTTTCTAAATTGTGAACCAATGTCCACAATTAAATCAAGTCTTAACCCAAAGTTGCACACCTTTCTAAAACAGCTGTTTTTGATTAGTCAACAAATCGTTTCTTGAAGACTGTTGTCCACAGCAAAGCTGTATTTTAACACTAACTGCTCATCTGGGAAATATCATTCTCTGCTGTGGTTGTGTTCTGTCTCTATAAGTAAATGATTGTCTCATTTATTTGCATCACAGTTGAACACATTTCAAAGTGCCAAAGCTGATACTCAAATGAAGCATAACTGAGAGAACTCGTGACTAAAGGCAGCATAACTTTACGTCTCCTGAGCTATGAAAGAGATACCTCTGAGCAATAACATTTTCCTCTGGGATGTTCTCGGGCCTGTGTAATGCGTTGTTACGTGTTTTTTGCTGTGTTGTGTAGTTTTCCTTTCTCCCGTTTTGTGAGGAGAACGTTGCGTGAAGAAGAGCAGTAGCCTGTCGTCTTTATGGACTAAAACTGTCAACACTAATGACCCAAAAAACAAACTGAAAAGACTCCCTCATACACAAGCGCACACACAGACAGACGCGCACAAATATCTTTCTGCTTCAAGGATACACCAATCTAATATTATCAACACATGTTATCAACACAGTGGTTTTGTCTGGAGTAAAATCCTTGTGACGTACATAATGACCTCTTTGTCACAGTGTAACCTTCACACTCGTCCGCTCTTTTTAATGTAGGATGAGTGAAGAAGGGACATTAAATGCACATCAGCAGGTCACAACTGCAAATGAATGCTTAAAGTTGGATAAAAAAATATGAAAGACAAAAGGCAGACCTGCAACAGGTCCCCACAGTCAAGTGATACGATATAGACATGTCACTTTCTGGTCACTTTCAAGTTCCGTGCTAAATAATCTAGCGTTCGAGGGGACTGATATAAACATGTACACGGTGCCCATCTTTCTGTTTGAATAGGGAACCCCACAGCAGATTTGACCATCTGTCAATCACTGGGGTTTCCAAGCTGTCCAGTTTGGACTTGGCCCTTTCAGTTAGATATTGTAGTCCTAGTCGTAGCGTGTGGGTGTGTGTTTGTTTTGGTGTACTTCATGATTTCTGTGTGAGTTACGATAGCTTAATGTCTGGGTAAATGAGTCATTGACAGATAAATGAACCACCACCGTCATTTAGTTATCCATGAACAAAGTCGGATAAACACTGTGTCAGCTTGCTGTATAGAGTTTCTACAGAGAAGTTATTACAATTACAAAGAACTGTATATATAAATATATGTGTATGTATATATATATATATATATATATATATATATATATATATATATATATATATATATGCACATGCAAAGTATATTAAAACTATACTAAAGTGCAAAACTATTGCTTAAATTAGCATTAGACACAACACAGGACATTAAAACTGTGAAAAACAAAGTTATTCAGTGGCCTGTATTTTTATGTGTCACGGGGTAGTTATGAAGCAAAAAATGGTGTTAACTGGGTCCATTTCGGGGAATGGGGAGGGGGTGGTTTGTTTTTTTTATTTCTTTTCTGCAACTAACAGATGTTCAGATTATGTTGTCCTCTATTGCCCGTGCAGTGTGCTTATAATTTATTAATCTCTATTTTGAATGCGTTTGAATTTGAAATGGTATAAGCATTTTGAATACGTACCGACTAGTTATTAACACTAATCTCATTCAGCCATATTTAATATATTTTTTGTCTAACAATACTGTGTTAAATTTCTGTTCCATATTCTAGATGTGCTTGTTAGGATGAAAGCAGACCACCCACGTCAGAGTCTTTTGTTTCAGGTAATCGTCCTGATGTAATGCTTTGGAGTGAACCTGTTTGATCTTGTTCTTAACTAAACTTTTAAACAGACATGCAGCATACAAGTTTTTTTTTTTTTTCGTCTCGTTCCTCTCTGCTTTTTTTTATGTATGGTTCATTGCACTTAGTAGAGCTGTTCTGCGCTCATAAAATATGATATGTATTATTCATGTCTTCCTCTATCACTAATGCTCCAACATTTTATGCCCCCATGAAGTCATGCCAGCTCAGAGGTGACAAAGACTCATCTAATCCAGATCCATCAGTTTTTTTTTCTTTCCATTGTCAACATCTTGCACTGAGCATCTTAATCAAATATGTTTATGTAAAGGTAAGCAGCTTACTGTGATTTGGCCAAGTAGGACATGTTTTTGGATCAACATCCTTGGTCTGGGCACAACATTGTTTTCAACCAATCAGATTTTACAGTTTGGGGTAGACCTAAGGCTTAAACAACATTCATATCAACATCTGATTTTAGTGGTAGGCTGTGGTTAGCGATGGTTTAGGGAAGTAACCCTTTCACCATACTCGAGAGTTTTATCATGACATTAAATTTTTGCCAGATTTTCCCTTTCCATTATACATCAGATCTGAATTTGGTGGAGTAGGACGTCACATGCATTTCTGATTTGATACATAAATTTTGCATCATGTGTGAAGTACATAACATATGAGCCCTATTAGCTCACTCATCCATTTATAACTCCCATGGCTCCACAACCTTCTAGAAACTACTGACTCATGTACTGTACACAAACGTACACATGACAGAGAATGTCAACATTGGACTTGGTTTTTTCATAAAACAGAACTTGAAATATAATCCAAATATTTATTACTTAAATTAAACTGTCGTTACGTAGAATGGATTGATTAATCTTCTGTCTTTTAAGGAAAGAAACAGCTATGTATTCATATCTACAGTAGTAACTGCTCACTCTCAAAAATAAAGGTTGTTTATTGGAATCTATGGTTTACTGAAGAATCTTTCACATCAATAGAAACTTTATTTGCCCAAAAAAAGATTCTTCATAGTGGGGGGAAGTAATTCGATTATTACAATGTTCTTGACACTAGAAAAACTGGAAAAACTTTCTTTTCACAGAAAGTTTCTTTGGAGAACCTACATGTTGTGTATATAACATTTAATTTCACTTTACCAGGTGATTTGCAATAATAGACATTTGTTAAAATAATTTCACGCGTATTTACTTGCTACAGTGGTGAGAGACAATATAAAAACACTTGTGGTATATACAGTATGTAACAATAAACAATTAAAAGACCTGCATAAATCATCTAGAACATGAATACAATTATACTATGATATGAATAATAATATCATTTATTTAAAAAAACGATAGACCCAAGTCAGATCTTAATGCTACATTTTTTACAGGAGATCTTACATCGGTCTGTAAAGTTACAGTACCTCTTCTAAGAACAATAGCAAACAAATCTTTATCATGTCAGGTTTGAAAGAAGACCGTTTCTATTCCTCTGTGAATGTTCTTTATTGGCATTATGTTAATCATTATGTTTAATATCCCCGGAACCTTTCCATTCCAAGGTTTTTTGATGTCAAAAAAGGTTCTTTTTGATTTTTTTAATGTAAAAAAACTATTATATTAATAACTGTTCACTGAAAGGTTTTTTAAAAACCACAACAGTTATTTTAATGCATTGCTGCTAAATCCTCCCTCCTGTGCCTTTATAGTGCGCAGTCTTACGATTGACTAAAGAAGTGGATTCACTTTTTAAAGTACGTTTTAAATCTGACAGGCTGTAGGCAACCGTACTCACGAGACATGTTAAGCACAGTTCAAATTTTCTGGTTAAAATTCACGAGTTTCTCTGACCAAATACTCCGGTCAACCAGGGGAGATGAAAATAGTGATAGAACAGCTCATGAGCTTACCTGAGCTTTGTCTCCTTCAGTCAGTTCCTCTCATAAAGTGGTTCGTTCTGAGGTTTTTGTGACTTTCATGCTTCTTTATTCCATCCTTCTGAGCACTTCAATGAATTTGTTTTATTCTGTTCTTGCTGTCTCTTCTCTCTCCTGTTTTCTGTGACGGCGGTTTTAAAGTTAAGGTGGCGTAGCTGCTTCTCAAGACTCTCTAGGCAGGAGAGGAGTGAAAATACGACTCAAGGTTGTAAAAAGAAACTGTGAGTGTGTGAGCGAGGGAGGTGAATGAATTAGAAAGTGCCTACATGCTGTGTGTGTCTGTCAAATACGTGTGGATGGATTGGAGTGTGTGTATGAGTGAATGAACAACAGAGATAGACAGAGAGAGACAGAGAGAGAGAGAGAGAGAGAGAGAGAGCACAAACACGTTGCCCCTGAGGGAAATTCCCCCCTCCCTCGCTCTCTTCATTTCTCTCTCTCTCTCTCTCTCTCTCTCTCTCTCTCTCTCTCTCTCTCTCTCTCTCTCTCTCTCTCTCTGTATCTAGCCCCCCTCCTATCATCCATACTATCGCTCTGCTGCTTCCCCCAACCTCTCTCTCTCTCTCTCTCTCTCTCTCTCTTTTTCTTTTCTCCATATTGTTTGATTTGCGTTTCACAGCCTTTTCTAATCCAGATACATGAACCCATTCTTCACTTTGTCTCCAAATGTCATTTTTTTCCCTCCTCATATCCCACGTTCAGAACAGCCTGTTTCTTTTCCAGCTCTCTGTTTTTCTGTTCAAGGGCTTCGGAATGTATTTGCCCCAGAAAATCCCCAAAATCATGAATAACTTACAGGGTGCTGGCTCGCAAACACACAGGGCACAAATAGATGGGCAGCACGTATAGCTCAAGTGTCTGTTAATCTCCAAATGCGCAACACATTCACTGTATGACGGTACATTACCCACGCTGGAATAATAATTGTTTGTGATGCACAAAGTACTTTTGTATTTTTTTTTCTTTTGTGGGGGTGCTTTTTCTCTGCATGTGTTGTGAATAAAACATAAAAGGATTTTTGACGGTTCTCCTAGCTTGTGCAGCAGAAAATATTTTGGTAGTACATGAATAGTTTCACCATGGTTTTTTACCATGAATTTCAACAAGCTTTGTATTGACATAACAAGTTTATTTAGGAATGTATAAATAAACTATTCATATTAAATTATGAATTTACTAAGACCATAAGGCTGGTCATCGTGTCTTGTATTCTTTATATATATTTGACCTGATTACTTTAAAGTTTTAATGGCTTTAAAAGTTTATGTACACATACTCACGTTTTTTTCATAGCGTGCACATGTCACTTCATGCAAGAAATAAAATAAAGATATAATAATACTAATACTAATATATAAAATCAATTATTAATATTTTATAAATATTACTTACCAAAATGTACAGTACATTTATGACATTTGAAGAGAATATGAATATTACACATTTCAGTCTAATAATTTATAGCTTTTCTAGATTCTCTAGCAGGAAACCTGTTGGTTTTGGTCTTTATACATTTTTTTATTTTTATTTTTTTTACCGGGGGGAGCTGTTATATTACATTTATCATGTATTTTCCTTTGCATATTACATAATGTTCTAACCTTGTTGAGATTTTTTCACTAAAGGTCAAAATGAAATCTGTTATTTTGCATATCCTTTTTTACTGAAAGAACGTCCTACTTAATTAGTAACATTAATGATTAATTGAGTTCGCAAAGAACATGAATATGACTGTAAATGAAAATTCTTTCACTGAAATGACTGCAGTCCCTCTGTACCCGGGTCTGACTACACCTTCCTCCACTTTCGCTGAGGTCTCAGTCGGATTATGGATTACTACGGAGCCTTATTATCTCTCTCACCCATATGAGCAGTAATGTAGTGTGAAGGGAAGGGGTTGAGAGTTTAAATGAAGACCTCCTGCTGGTTAAGATCTCAGAACGCACACCCCCTCCTCCCACAATCCCCACATTTGGGTTCCTGCATCTCTGCTTCCAGACCTGGAGGGGGGGAGGTAGTTAGGGGGGAAAAACACAGTACCATGTGATGTCTCACCATGAGGGGGGCGAGTTTGTCTCCCGTTTTCCTCTTCCTCCTTTGAGACATCCATAGCTCCTCAAACCCCCAGCCTTGTTAGTGAGCATGTCTGATTTGGCCCTTTCACTGTGTGTCTCGCACTTTTTTTTCTTGCACTTTCTGTCTCGCTCTAAAGAACCTAGCGTCAGCTGTGATCACAGTCGTCTTTCATATTTTTTTTCACGATTCCTGCAACTTTTTTTATCTGTCTTTCTCGCTGTACAGAGCACACTCTGTTGAATTCCGTCTGCCTCTCTGGCATCATGATCTTCATACTCGCCGTTTCTCCCTTTCAGCGAGATGCTTATCTTCCATTCTGAATTCCACTTCCTTCATTAAAGTTTCTTTTTGTTTCTCCCTCCGTAGGCTGGATTTAGAGGAATCTGAGGGGGGTTAGACCACAGACTCGCAGAGGGTGGCCATTCTTCAGGTTCAGCCTTCAAACAGAGCGATTGTTTGTGGAGATCCACAATGTTCCTCTTATGAATCTTTTGTACGTTCATCTTGGCCTGGCTGGCTGAAGATTAAAAGGCAGGCCTTGAGTTCTGAAAATAGCATTACATGGCTGTCAGCTCAGTTTTCACTCTATTTAGTCTGTTTTATTCTTTTCATTCAGTTCTCTTGATTCATACAATATATTATAATTTTTCAAATCAGAGTGTCTTTCGGCCAATACAAAGATATTAGTTTTTGATGCTATTGAGGTCACTTTCCTCTAGAAAACTCTCAGGAATAAAAACTAAGGGATCTTATTTTGTAAATATAAGCTCTTGCTTGGGACCGTTCACCTAAAAATACAAACTCTGAAATTCATTTACTCCCCCTCATTATGCTTCAAGACTGTATGATTATTTTGCACATTCACTGTAAGTGAATGGTGACCAAAGACTGTCAAGCTATATCACTATATTTCAAGTCTTTGTGTAAGGAATAGACTGAAGACTGTTGTGGCAAAGTAGTACCACATGAGAATCTTTTTTTTTTGTATAAAAATGACGTCAAATCTGGTATGACACCTGAGGTTTCTCATTTAAATAGGCGTGAATGTAATTTCAGGGTCCCAGACGGTGTAGGATTGTCAACATCAGGTTGACTGTGAAAATAAGAAATTAATAATGCAACTCAGGATACAACCTCCAGACAACATGTCTTCTTCATCGCCCACATAACCAAGAAAGGTACTACAAGTTCACCATTCAGGCACAGACAAAACCTCACAAATCCTCAGGTTCCCATTAAATGCTTTAATACATAGACTATCAAATACTTAGATGCTGAAAAACATAATGCTGATTTTCAGACTGGTAGAGGTCTACTGATTTTTGCATAAAAAAGACTAATAACCTTTCTTTAAATACATAATGCAAAATGCAAAAATAGCTTTGAAGCTTTAAGAGCGGATATATAAGCATGCATGTAAGGAGTAATTATATAGGTGCTTTTTGTTTTTCTTAAAGGCATTGGGGGTGTTTATAGTATAAATTAATATCTAGATATTAAGGTGGCATGCAAGAAAAAAGTTCTAAAAGAAAATCGCATTTTACACATGAAGCATTTTTTGTTGAAATGAAATTCAACCGTTTTGAAGTTTTCAGTGTTATTCTTATCGTATGATTAATGGTTAATGTGTTGTTGAGCAGCTCTTTGAGATATATGGTTCCTTTCAGTGTCAACATCAATTTATGGCATATGAAAATAAAAGCAGGAGAACTGCAAAAGGGAACAGTAAAAAGGTATTTCTTCGCTCTTGCATTGTAATGATTACCATACATACATTATACATAGCAAATCATTTTGAGATTTCTCGTATCTGCTTGATTTAAAAAGGATGTGCAGTCTTTTACAGCCTGCTGTATGTGCATTAGCAGGACAGTCGTAAAATCTCTGCTTACATTGCACTGCCGACCAAATGTGCAGGGCAACAAAAAAAAAAAAAAAAAAAAATTCAGTGCAGTACAGTTTACTTTCCTCTGAGACAGTTGGCCTCATAAATAATATGACTGAACAAACTTGCAAACGTGCTTAAATTTCTTTTTCAAAGGAAGTATCAGAAATGGGACAATAATTTCTGGATCGCTGACTCAGTAAGGATCATTTCTGCTCACGCTAGTGCACTGATTGTTCTGAAGGGACCAGAGGATGCCGGTAATGTAATATTAGCATAACATAGGCACACACTAACACAAAAATGTGGTATTATAAGATTTGGTAAAAAATGTTGTATCATGTAAAAGCTAGATAATGCTGCATTTTACCTTAAATAATCCCCCAGCATTCGACTAATTCATTCAGGAGGTTTAAACGTCAAACATTAATGCATGTAATTATTTGTTGTTGTTATATGCTAAATAAAATACTGTTATTTTGACATAAGCCGGATTCAGCACTTTAAATGTAGCTGAATTAAGTTATGCAGTTCATGATTGGTTCCGTTAAAGGAATAGTTTAACCAAAAATAAAAATTACATTTTGCTGTAAAATATTTTCCAAAATAATTTTGATAGCTATGATTGCCAGAATAATTTTGTTGAAAAATACAAAAAAAATATATATTTTTTATAAAATTGCAATTTACAAACTGGAACATTTAAACCAGCAAATTCAACAATGCACACTTCTACTAAAATCTGTTTTGTACCTTTTACATATACTGACAACATTATACAGAAGGTGCGTACAGTCATTCATGCAGAAACACAAAACACCATCATAGTAACACACTTAATTAATACAATAAAAATCCCATTAAACAACAAAAGATGTAAGATTAACTGATTTGAAAAAGAAAATAGAAACATACTTATTTAAGCAAAATAGCTACTTTCAAATGTGATCTAGTTTTAAATTGCAGTGAATTATAGGAATATGCTTTAGACTAAATTATTTGTTTGTTTTTAACTGTTCAATTAAAAGCATTTTACTGTGAAATTACATGAAATGTTTAGTTAGGTCTTTTACAGTTTTCCATGTCCATATGGGAACTTATTAGTAGCTTTTTTCATTTTTACAATATTTTACAGTTAAATTGTGGTAATTTCTATAGTAAGCCATTTAAGATGTAGGTGAGTTTGATTCTTTATCAGAACAGATTTCAGCTTGTTTACTAGTGGATCCTCTGCAGTCAATGGGTGCCGTCCAAATGAGAGTCCAAACATGTGAAATAAAAAGCTGTGTGTTTGTAAACAATCTTCAATTTTATATATATATATATTACTGTTTATCTGACGCAATTAACAGTCCACTAACACTGGCTATGGAAAGCAGGCGGTAAACCTAATTTAATTTCAAAGAGGTGTCTGTGTATGCTTTCTATTGATCGTAGCAGCAGTAATTCATCACAAGATGAAGAGTTTCCTAACCAGGCACACAGTGTAGACAAGCAGACGTTTGGTGTATCAAAGAGCTGATTCAGGTGTCCGGGCTGCAGAGGTGCAGTGATGCTGTACAGGACAGATCAGGACAGTCTGCTGCTGTCTCGAACAAACAAGCACTTATAAACGACATGCGTGACAGGGAACGGACAACAAATTGTCACAGACTTTTCAACTGGCGTAATGTGTTCTTTCTTGAACAGTGTATTTTTGTGCAATTTCCCCCGAGGGACTGATAAATTCAATCTGTATAGCTACGGTGACATTTTAATATTCATTCCATTCCAGTTTACATGTCTTAGCGTCCAGGTGTAATTGTTTCATGCCAGGTGAGTGAGTTTTCATTAACCATATATATGGTGAGGAAGTCTGTGGAAGTGTTTGCAAACCTAAAATGATCTCTTCTCTGGAGAACGACATGCTGAGCTTGTTATTGCATCAAGTTGCAGGCAAGTGCCCAGGGCTGGTCCTCAGATGAACAAGCCCCAGGGCAATCAATGGACAATAAGCTAATAGGAAGCTAATAGCGCTAGGCTAATAGTTTCTGCCAGAAGACATCAGATAACAAGGGTTTTGTTTACAGTTAAAGAACTATTATATAAAAGTGTATAGCTTTTCCCCTCTGTACCAGATATGAGCTGCTATCAAGCGGTGGACTTTTATGTTAAGAAATGAACAGGTTGTGTTAAGGGAAGGGGGTAGACCTACACACCTGTGTGCAGATGTGACTAATTACCTTGTATGGGCAAGAGTCTGTGCTTTCTTTCTCAGGAGGAAAAAAGCCATTTGGACGATGAGAAGCGCGTGTTCAGCTGCTCTGTCACTGGGGCCGGTTCGAGGGGCACTGCAGGGGCGCTGGACAATTACCACAAGTCACACGGCATCACCTCAATCAGAAGTGGCCTGGAGCGGCGCGCTTTCCTGTGCCTCTATTTCTGGGATGGTGCAATAAAAGGTGATACATGCAACGTCCTATCAGTGACGTATTTTCTGCCTGATACATACACATGTGCACAAGCTAAAGCATAGAAGTGCTTTAAATGTACTATTGTTTGACAGTGGTACAATGTCAAAGTTGTTTGGAGGTGTATCATTCTAGATTTTCTTTAAAATAGCACATAAATGCAATTGAACTTGACACTGGGAATGCTTTTTTACAAATATTATATCCAAGTGAACTGAATAGTTTGTAACATTTGTTATTATAGTTGTCATTTTTTATGCTTCATACATTCATTTGGGATATCTGTTTGTAAATATAATATAATAGTTGCATTAATGTGAACTTTCATAAAATCTTAATTTTAATAAATAAACAAATTAAAGCACTAATTCAGTTTTCAAAGTATTTTAGAATTATTATTATATTTTTGTCCTTTCCTTTTTAGCATTTTCAGTACTTTTGTTATTTTTATTGATATCACGTCTTTGGACTTTGTTATTGTTTTGTCATGTGCCATGTGTTCAGTGTAACCTACTTTTAGTTAATTGTCTATCATCTTCAGCTGTGAGTGATTAATTTAGTGATTTACCCGGTGTATTTAAGTCCTGTGTTTTCAGTTCCGTTTGTCTGATCTCGGCCGTATTTGCGTGTGATATTGTCCTGTCTATCTGCCTGTCTGTCTGTATATTGTTTATTTCATCCCTGAGTGGATTAAAGCCGTTTATCTTCATTTATACTAGTCGTGTGCTCTCCTGCTTACCATGCCCGTGACAATTGATTAATTGTTGTTTTTTTATTAGATTGATCAGACATTGATTTAGTTAGTAGTTTTACCTCCAGCTTCACAGAAAAGGCTTAAGCCTAGTGCCAGGTTAAAATAAGTCTGAGCTGTTTCAGCTGAAAGGAACTTGCACAGACTGATCTTAAAATATATCAGTGCCTTTGTTTTGTCTCAAGATGCACAGTAAAAACGTAATGTTAAAAAAAAAAAAAAAAAAACTACTTAAATGTCCTAATTGAATGATTACATTATACTATGATATAATCCTGGCTTAGTCTTAGCTCTCCCTTTTAATTTAGGCCTTAGAGTTTTAGTACTTACAGTATTATCACCTTGCAACATTTGTTTAAATCTTTCAAATGTAAAGTTTCATCATTTTATTTTATTTCAGATTCGTTTCAATTAAAAAAAATGTTTTCATTTTAGCTAACAGTAATAATACTCATGACAACAAAGTATAATGTCACAATGCCTTTGTAAGAAAGAAAGAGAAAGAAAGTGGGAGTCGTTGTGCATGTGTAGGAAGGAAAAAGCATGTGAGAGGAATAATGAAAGAGAGAGAATTGTCAAGAGTATCACAGTATAATGCTAATGGGCACCATTCCCCTTACAGCTGATATCTAATGAGTTTTCATCAATCATCTCACTTATTGCTTCATTTAGGAGATCTGATAAGGAGACCGTGATTGTTTGTGTTAAAATCTGTCATCTCGGTTCTCCCTTGTTTCACTGGTTTCTTCACACTGAAGCCCCTAGACCTCTCATGGACGTCATTTTGGAGCCCCTACAAGGACACGGCCCCACACTGGTAGAGGTCTACTGGGGAAATGTGTGAGAGTGTGTGTGTGTGTGTAATGGAAAAGGCGGGATTAAATCCATCGTACAATCCGGTTAGAAGGTTCAGGTTTTCAGTGTGTGTGTGTGTATATTTGTGAATGTGTATTTATAAGACGTTTCAATATAGCACACTGAATGTCCATTTTACATGTAGCATTGGTTCATTTTCTTTATTTTGAGAAGAAGCTACACAACTGCTCAAAACAACTGTTGTTGTAGCAAAAAATGCTAATGCAATCCCCAAGTCACCGAATCATAAATTCTCTCTCCCAACCATCAAAGGTTTTCAGAAATCCCTGGCAACCACATAAACAACCCACAGCTTGTGTGAATGCGTGCGGTTATGCATGTGTATAATAAAGACAGACAGACAGACAGACGAAGAGAAAGTGAGAGAGTCTGGTCGATAAGGGAACATAAGCATGTGTCACATACACCACCCTTCCCTTGAAGATTAGCTCGGGGAGGGGGTGGGGGGTTGTAAGCCATGCGATCATTTTTTCAACATGAGACTTTACAGGGATGGAAAGAGAGAGAGAGACCCAGGTTCGGAATGAGACAGACACTACGACTGACCTACGAATCCCTTCATTAATGACACTTACAGTACTTTCTTAATGATGCGCTGTAGCTTTTTGTGTTTTGAGGGTAAATGGGATCTAAACCAGACAAGGTCATTTTAGTGATGCTAGCTAGTTCAAGCTATAACCAGAAGTACTAAACTTTGGCATTTAAAGTTAGCATTGTGCTGTGGACAGGAATAACAGCTCAAATTGTATGGTTTGAGGAGAGATGCACTACCATTAAGCATTCAAAGCTTCACTAACTAACTGTATCCCTAACTATTTATAAGCAATCAGACTTTTTCACCGAAAAGAACTCTTAGCATTAACTAAAACTCAAACTGCTAGAATGATTTTTCTTTTAAAAAAATGAATGAAAATTTGAAATTTTGCCTTGTAAACTAATAGATATTTATTCGTAATGAAATCTGAAAACAGAAAAATAAATGTTAATTTAAAATTATTCAAGTAAACTATTTCCTGTGACAGTGCTAGACTTTCTTTAGAGATACTTTAGTCGCTCGGGAAAATAAATAAAAGATCAACAAAGTACAGCAGTACAAATCAGTATTTATAACTATGATAAGAAATTATCAGCAATTTTGCAGTTCAGCATGATGGCCATCCGCACTCACGTAAAAAATGATGGTTAATAATAGTGAAAGGTACCTTTGCCATGTAGAGACCAGAACATTATAAAGACTATAAAGACACATAGCAATGCCCAAGCAAGCATCTAAAACATGCTAACAAATGCACTGCTATGTGCTTGCAATATCAGAATTTCAGCAACCATATCAGTCTTCAGGAAAACACTCTAGGATTGAGTTCAGTTCTTGACCTTGAGTGGTTCATAGGGACTTCTGCATGAACTAACCATACAGGTGCTTGTGTTCTCTGGAGGAGAGAAAGAGGGAGAACAAATGTACTGTTGAAGTGCTCACTTTTAGAACAATAGATTTGTCCTTGGCCCAGATGTGCCATTACTCAAATCTCCCCACAGGTGAAACCATACATCCATTTAATGTAAAACTCTCGCATGTCACAGTCTAGTGATTTAGGGCAGTCAAGCTAAGTCAAAGTGTTTATTTGTCCCTTTCAAGGAAAGTCAGTTCACTTGGTGGCCAGATTTTCAACACCTCCAAGCAGCGATTCCTGCTTGAATGAGGAAATTTCAAAAACTGCTTTGCCAAAACTCACATTTAAGCTAAATATTTCAAATCAGCATTTCAATGTGCATGTCCAGTCACAAGCATGCATCTCGCAAAAAAAATCATTTTCTGTGGAACTGGCAGCTGCAAAATGACTTTTAGCTAATTAGCAGGTGATTCTTTACTGGAAAAGTTGGACTTAATACCTCATAGTTTTCACATTGCTTTTTCCCCTGTTCATGATTAACTGACCGAAACATGTATTCTTTGTGCTGGGTTTCAACACTGTGAAAGTGCTGTGTACCGACACTCAAAAATAACCTTGTCGCACCCTAGTGTAATTAAAAAAAATATGTTTTATTTGTTTTATATTTGTGGTGCATTTTTCAACCCAGAAAATAAAAAAAAAATGACAGCCACTCAGATTTCACCCCTGTGACGCAGAAAGTGGATATTATTATAATATTGGCTACTAAAAAACAGCATTATTCTGCTTCCACTCTGAATAGGCATTTTCAAAATTATATTATAGCTTATCTGTGGGGTATTTTAAGTTGAAATTTCATAGAGACATTCTGGGGACACCTGAGACTTATATTACATCTTGTAAAAGTGCCATAATATGTGTCCTTTAATATTCAGTCATGATAGGGGTTTACCTCCCTGCAGTAACTTATTGTTTAGGGGGCTCCTAAAAGGAACCGCTAATATTTGTCATCTATTTTGTGAAATATTTACTAATTAAATTCATTCATTTTTACTATGATTGGGAACCTGCCATTGTATTTAGCTAGTGAGGGAGCACATTACTTAAATGCTGCCAATATTGCTCGGGTATTGCTGAATATAGCAGCCAGCGCAGAGGGCAGGTGACTCTCCTAAAGCTTCTTTTTAGGGCTTATTTAGGGTAGAGCTGAACTATTAGACCAGTGGGCTCCTCTGCTCTGTTAGAGTAAAGAGCGAGTTCAGAGAGCAGCAGGTTACATGCAGACTGAAGTCTTCTGGGATCGAGCTCGGAGCCGTTGTCAGGCACCCCAGTCAGCAGGGAGTCTGTCTCTGTCATCACATGTACATGTGCGGAGCAGGAGCCTTTTGACACTGTGTTAGCATGTTTGCATGTTTGCGTATGATTATGCTCGTGTGCACTTTTTGCATTTGCATATTCTGTTTGTATTTTTAGTGCATTTATATGTAATTGTAACTGAAAGTGCATGTCACAGCGTGTGTGTCGTCTTGCTTTAAGTGTGTGTTTGCTTCTGTTTTCCGGTTCATCTAATTGTCAGGTCCTGGATGGTGGCCTGGTCCCTCGTGGTAAAAGCTGTTGTTTGCTTGGTGCATCTGTCATGCTGTATGTCTCTCCAGACAACTCTCGCAACACGATATCTCTCTGTTACCTTCACTTCTGCTTCAAACAAACAGAGCAGCTTCAGAGTGACAAAAACACCTCTATATGGTCAAAGACCTGTATTTTATCTGTCGTAATGCGGTCCTTTTGCTATGGCTGATTTTGTCGCATTAGTCAAACGCATCCAAAAAGAAATTTTTGTTTACATAATATGTGTATGTGTATGTGTGCTGTGTATATCTATTATGTATATATAAACACACACATAGAGTACATATAATTTGCTAATATTTACATGTACACATGTAAATTCACAAAAGTTATTTTATGTACATAGAAAGCGCATTAAGTTTAATTTTTAAGGTTTTAAATTTACATTTTTGGAGAATAAAAAGTAAAGATTTTGATGAAATAATGTTACATTGTCATTCAGTGTAACACAATATTTATGTAAAAACAACAAATTAAAGCAATATTACACATATTGTTTATAGTTAAACCCTTTTTCTTTTTTGATCCTTATAAATTTATAGTGTTATAATATATATAAATATATTTAATATGTAAACATAACATATTTATATACATGCATGTGTTTATATATATATATATATATATATATATATATATATATATAATAAATATACAAAGTATACACATATGTTATATAAACAAAAATATTTATTTTGGACGTGATTAATCCCACTAATATAAACTTATATAGAAGTAGCATCTCTATAAAAATACCAACTGTGCATAAAATATTATTTATATTATTGTTGACATTTCACTTTTGACTTTTAAGCATTTCTCTTCACAACGTACAATATAAACATCAATTCAAAAGCTTGGTGTAATTTTTTATTAATACGTCTGTTTAGCAATTATGCATAACATTGCTCCAGAGTCAGAGTGGAGAGAAAATATCACAGAAGATTTCTGTTTGAAATAAGTGCTGTTCTGTTGAATTTCTATTCATTAAAGAATCCTAAAAAAATGTATTGTGGTTTCCACTAAAATATTAGGCAGAAAGAAGTAATGGCTGCTGGAAATTCAGATTTGCCATCACAGGAATTTATGCGAGATGTATTCAAATAGAGCACATTTATTTAAAATTGTATTAATATTTCACAATCTTGGTGATTGTGAGTCTTGGTGAGAGTAAGAGGCTTTAAAAAAATAAATAAATAAATACATAAATCGACTAAGACCGCAAATGTTTGAATGCTAGTGTAGTTGAACATCTAATGACAAGCTGCACCTGCACCTCCCTCAAAACTGTCCCCTTCAGCTTTAAAAAAAAACTTGACACCCTTGACACTAATTGCGAAGTGGGTTCTTAGTCACATAGTGTGCACTCCAAGCCTAGTTTTCTAGACTAGAGCACTTTAATCATTTTATAAAAGCCTAATCACTTCAATTCACAGTTAATGCTGCAAAAATGCTGTGAGAACACTATCATCCCAAAAGCAGCATTATCGCCTGGTGTTACTGCAAGAAAATCTGTGGTGGCCTTTGTTTAGAAGTCCCTTTGTACCTAAACGCACACTAATGAATTATTCAGTTACATTTGAGAGATTTACCATAATGGTTTGATGTGAAGTTGTTTTTCATTGTTCTCCATCCATTTTTTGCTTTTCATTTTTGTAAGAATACCAGACATTGTATGAATAGCTTTGCATATTTTCTGTATGCTATAATTACGACGGAGGATTATACACGCTATAATAACGCTGTCTATAAAGATACCTTGTTTTAGTCAAAGTTGCATTGGGATAAATGAGTGGCGTTTTTAGACTTTTCATTTTCCGTTTCTATTTTCCTTTTTTATAACTTTAGTTAGTTTTTTTTTTCCTTAAAGTAACAGTTCACCCAAAAATGAAAATTCTGTCATCGTTTACTCCCCCTCAAGTACTTCTAAATCTGTATAAATTACTTTTTTGGGTCACTATTGACTTACACATAGGAAAAAAAATACTATGGAAGGCTAAATGTGATACTGCAGCATCGGTGAACAAGTATATCCAAGATACAAGAGTCAAAAGAGAAATCCCAATTATGAGTATTTCAATTTAATCAAAAATATCAACAGTGAAATCGAATGGAAAAACTAGTAGATCCTTTACAATAAGGAGAGTAGTAAAGAAAGCATAGAAAGAGGCTAAAGCCTCTGGATTTTGTAGAGGTGAACATAAGACTGACCATGTCACAACGCTGAAAACGATTTTAGTGCTATAATATAAAAATGGTAAGATGATGAAGAGAGGAAGAGAGTTACGAGCACACAAGTCAATTGCTCTTGTTCCTTTTGAGGAAATGGCCTAGTATACTACAAAGATTTACCGTTGTTGAAAGATTCAGGAGTAATGGCCAAGGTATTACTGTACACCATTTATTTTTATAAAGGCAGTAAATCATGTGGCATTTATGTCTGAGTCCTCCTCTTCTCTCTCAAGAGTGTGTGTGAGGAGGACAGCATGAAGTCAATAGCTCCACTCTGAGACATGCGTCCTCTAATAGCAGGTGGGAGGTTAAGTGCTGTAATAAAACTACAAGGACCATGGCGGTCACTCTTCTTGGGGGCCTTTTTGTTGCGTGCTGCAGGCATCAGTGTTTGCCACTGGGCATATAATTACACATAAGACAACTCAAGACTCTTATTAGCCAAATGTTTAAAGCGCTGGTCCAGCCCACTGTAAAAAAAAAGTGTATATTTATGCTTAATGGTGTGATTTCATATGTGTGTGTTTGGATAGGTGAATGTGCTAAGCAGGTGAATTCCAGAGTGTAGTCATCAGCCCTCTTGACCTCATGAATATTACATCAGTGGACTGAGGGCATGCAGAAGAGTAGATGAAATATTTACTACCACCTCCACCTCCATTCCTGTTTTAGGCAAGTGTTTGTTTTAGCTGTGATGAACCGCTGTGTAAACAGCAGGCCTTTATGTGCACATTAACACATAAAGCATGCATGCTTCGCAAATTATTCATGCATGCATTAAGTTTACAAATTGCCCATATGCAAAAGTGTCAGGCTTTGTGAAGTCAACAAAGTAATATTGAATATATTTTGCCATTTTATTTGTTGGGTATCACATCTTGCAAGAAATTAGACAGCAGGATTCATTATTTCTGTACTGCACTAATATTTGAAAACGCAACCACTGAATTTCCTATGTTGTAGCGAGCTGTTTTCTATAAATGTGCGAGACTTTTGATTCATTAAAAATGTCCCACAAAAGGCAACAGTTATTCTGGGCCATGTTCACATATGGCTTCCTTTTTGCATGATAGACCTTTAGTTGGCATCTGCAGAAAGCACTTGTGTTTACTGACAGTGAAAGTGGAAGTGTTCCTGGACCCATTTAGTTATGTCAATAACAGAATCATGAGTGATGCAAGGCCGAAGACCACATGCATCCAAAGGTCTTGGACCTTGTCAGTTTCTCTGAATCTTTTAATGTTATGCACTGTAGATGGTAAGCTTTGCGAAGCCTATGTGACGTTGAATATTGTTGTTTTTTAAGTATTATGCAATCTTTTTAATTACTCTTGGAGAGCCTCTGCCCGTTTAAACTTCTGAGAGACTCTGCCTCACTAACACACATCCCTTTTAGAGCTAATCATGTTAAAGACATGATGTCAATTAACTTAATCGGTTGCTAGATGTTCTCCCACCTGATCTAAAATTCAATTTCATGCTTTTTCAGCCCTTTTCCCCCCCTTGCTAACTTTTCTTAAGACCTGTAAATCGAAATGAGCTCATTTAGTGGATAAAAGTGTATAATTGATTGGTTAAGCATTTGTTGTGTTCTCTGTGTTCTATTGTGAATAAAATATCGGCTCATGTGTTTTGAAAGTCTGTATATATATATAAAGTTTGTATATATATATATATATATATATATATATATATATATATATATATATATATATATATATATATATACGTGTATATAAAAGCAGCATAACAGATAAAAATAACTGGAAATGACACCACATTAAATTTACAAATGGCTGCAGCCATTCTTGCACAAAACAATTAAGTGTCTGCATAGAAAAATTATGTATGTAGGAAATTGCACATTTTTTACTTATTTTGCACCAGTCATTGGTTCATTTGCACTGCACGCTACAATGACACAATGTTATTTTATTTTCAGAATTTCTTCTTAGGCAGTTCATAATAGAAAATGTGGAAAAAGGTTAACTAAAGGGCTGTGGCATTTCTACATAAATATGCTGTATTAGGAAATGTATTTATCCCAAATAAACAAGGTATCTTTAAAAGCACAGTGATTGTGTAGTGTAGGATTTAGAGGATTTAAATAAATCCGGAAGAAATTACCAATTTATGTTTAAAAAAAAAAAAAGCCTGTTTGAGCACTGGAGGTTTCTAAATAAATAAACAATAAAATCGTAAAACGGCGATCTTGTACTGTATAACATTTTACATTTATAGATTCAGTGGCAAATTAGATTGATGTTGCTCATATCAATTTTTGCAAATATTCTGAAACATAAACAATACATTTTACGTATCTTTCACGGCTATTCATATGTATTTCGAGCACTTATTTGTCACTAGCCCGTGTATGGCGGAAGTATGTTTGGTGACGCAGTTCTGCCACCTTGAGGTCATAGTAATGGTATAGCAACTGCAATTTGGGAGAGACGTATTCAATGCGCGCACAGGACTTTAAAAACGGTGTGCTTTTAGTACGGAAGACAGGGCCTTTGAAAATATCGAGATGTCGTGTTTATGATGTTTCGATGCGGTTTGAGGTTTCTACTTTCTGATCAGTGACGGAGCGGAAGACTGACATATTACAAATGTGAGCTGACGGTAACCAGGCGACCGCTTTCTGCATCAATACCCGTATTTCCGTACTAATACCAGCTATCTCTCTCAATTTCAGAGCGACTGAATTCTCCTAACATGAAGCGTCGAATGGTAAAAATGATTTTTTTTTTCAGTTCGTGGAATTAAATACATTTAAACGGATCAAACGGAGCGCATTTATACCGGTGTGACGTGATGGACGATCATCTGATCACTGTTTGACAGTATGACTGACATACAGACAGACATTTTTATCTGTATAAAGATGCTTTTTTTATACACAAATTTGAATTACATCACGCCAGAAAGGCTACAGTTAGCATACTGCTGTTTTTGGTCTTAATCTGGGATTATCATTCCGCTTTGTGAGATGTGACCACATAACCATGTTTTTTGTTGTTGTTGTTGTTTTTAAATTGAGATTTAACATTGACATTTTCTGAAAGCTGAATAAATTAGTCATACATTGTTGTATGGTGTTAGGATAGTTCATTTGGCCATAATACAATTTTACAATATCCTATTTTTTTTTTTTTAAGAGATGTGATATTACTAATCAAAAGTTTTGATATTTTCACAGTAGTAAATTTACAAAACATCTTCATGAAACATTATTTTTACATAACAGCCTAATGATTTTTGCCATTTTGACCCATACAATGTATTGTTTGGCTATTGCTACAAATATACATGTGCTACTTATGACTGCTTTTCTGCTCCAGGGTCATAAATGAAAAGGAATGATTTTCCTCTGTAATGTTGTCTTTAATAGATTGAATTGGTCACAGAATGGAGGTTCCTGCAGTAAACCAGAGTTATACACATCCACCACCGCAGCCATGGGCCGGACAGAATCCCTGGAGCCCAACCGTGCTTCCACCCAGCTGTCCGCCTCCTTCATATCACTATCCAAACCTGAGCCCAGATCAGCAGAGTGTGACCCCGATGAGCCACACGACAGGAACCGCAGCAGGCCATCGGCCTCAGTCACTGTACTGGGACCCTTTACAGCAAAACTACCAGGGGAAGTATTATAAATCATCACAATATATGGACAATTTCTCTGTCTGATGAAAGTAAATGCAAATATTTTCTATCCTGTCTTGTCACAGGGGTCTTAAAGCCTGTTCCTGAGATCACAAATATGACGACTCAAGGAATGCCACAGAGAAGCTGCTCATTACCAGTGAGGGCATGACAATGTAGGGGAGATTGGGGGATATCGTATCTTATTTTTCCCTTTTTTTACAGTATATATTCCAGGATACATTTTTGTTTTTCTAAAACTATTTAAAATAGTATTATTAATAGTATTAAAATAGTAAAATTAATATATGTTATCTTATAACATTTAAGATATATTATACATTTTTAAATATTACTTATTTCTTCTTACCAAGTTAAATACAAAATAAACAATAATCTAAATAGATCATTCCTGTATAACATTCCCCCAAAAAGCTGTCAGCAAAATTTAACAAGAAAACATATAAAGTTAGATGATATGTAAGCATTCTGTCCCATAATGACAAAATGGGAAAGGAAGTCTCAGTGTAAATATATATGAGCCTATATTTTATATATTATATATTACATATTATTCTTCAATATTTTTCTTCTTTATTTGGTATTAAACCCTTTAGATGTCTCAGATTAATATGCCTTGAAATCTAAATTATCTGTGTAATTCTATATTGTAACAAAACAAAGGATTAAATCTTTAGGTAAAATATAATAAAATATATTTTAAAATACACATAAAAAAATATTGCATTGCTTCTACCAGTGACAGGGTAAGCAGCTGCTTTCTGTTTAACTTTGAGCACTAACCTAGTGGTTTAAAAAAACGTCTTTAAATAAAACAATTAAATACAAGATTCCTTTTCACAGACAGAGACAGCGTGAACTGTAGTGAGCTTTTTAAGTGTCATCAGAATGCTTGAATGAGATTGATGAAAAGCTCGGGTGTTGTGGAAAGTTACATGACATTCAGATTGTTACATTTGCAGTGTGTTTTAATTGTCTCGGCCTCGTGTATTATGCAGGCATGCGTCCCACATGATCCGTATTGAATTTACTGAAGGATCACTTTCTTTCCTCTTTGTTGTCAGACGAGTCCAGTGTCAAATTCTAAGACAGAGTCTCGGTACGGTCTGGATCCTCAGCTTCTACCCAGCGTGGTAAATGAATTAGCACTTTTATTCTGTAATGTTTCCATCGACACAGCTCAGGTTTGATTGGACTATTGTGTTTGGCTGTCCTGCTTTGTCTCGGTTTCTGAATGCCTCTTAATGTTCAGGTCCAAGTGATAAAAGAGGACAGGATCCAGTGGGAAGGGAAAGTATTTGTTTCAGAATCCAAATCTTCAGTTCCCCCTCTCTCCTCAACGCAGTGCACGCTGGAGGACAAAGGTACTGTCACTGCTGCCCGGCGTTATCTTTTGACTTCATTCTCAAATGAATTCTCACATTCACATGAAAAATAAATGTGACTGCACCTGGTTTTCTTATCCAAACAGCTTCTGTCATACTGCTATTGAAATTATTTTGACTTTACCTGACTTTTAGACAATAATGGTGCCAGACACACAAATATAATGAAATATTGACAGGTGTTGTTCTAATAATGAGACATCATGATAATCTCAAACACAGCTGCTGTTTTTCAGTCTCATAAATACAGCAGCACATTAACGGTGGAGTCCTGCTGACACTAGGACAAACAAACAGTATGCTGTGTATTTCCATTACAGCTTCAGTGTTCATTTAATTGGGCTGTTTTTAAAATAATAAGGTGATGATTTTTTTGTATTATTATTATTATTATTAGTGTTGTTTAGCTGCTGTTGTTAGTAATAATAATAATAATAATAATAATAATATAAATGTTATTATTACTATAACTAAAAATAATTAATTTAAAACATTTAGTGTTTGGCCAAATGCAACATATGGCACCAAAAACATCAAGCTCTATTGATAGGCATTAAATATTAATTGTGTATTTTTTATTAATTTTTTATAATTTTAAGGAATTAAATTTTATTAGACATTTTGTGTGCCAGTTTTTAATTTTGAATATTATTAATAATATTTAATGAGTAAATTTTAAAGTGTGAACAATGTTTACAAACATCCTTGTTCATTTATCAGCAAAATACATAAAATGTAAAGCATAAAATGTACAGATCTTACTTTTGGCAAACACCACACTTTATGTTTTCCATTTTTTTCTAGTCAAAGCATTTTAAAACAGAAAATAGAAACACAAATTGTGATTTCATCTGATATTAGTAAATTTTAATAAATGATGATTAATAAATGCTGTAGAAATGTTTGTTTGTAGTTCATGTCAACTAATTAAACTTACTGTAAAGTGTTACCTTAAATGTAAAACATTTAGGCCCAGTTTCACAGACAGGACTTAGACTTAGGACCAAGCTGAAGTCTTGTTTGTGAAACGGGAGTTTGGCCCTTATGAACTTCTCAAGTAAGAAAAGTCGCTTTTTAAACCAGTCAAAGAACAGTGTTGCTTCCTGCCCTGAGATGTAGTAGTTAGCTGCAGAATCTAGCTACACCTTTGGTTGTTTTAATTGAAAAAAGATTATAATATTGTGTGACCTAATCACTGTGTGCTTCACAGGTACTGGCACACCTCGTTTCGTCCGCTGCACGTCCTACAGCTTCCCTGTGGAAGCTCAGTCAGCTCAGAAGAGTCATCTCCCACTGGGTGCTATCGTGTGTCCGCTGGCCAGGCCAGAAAATGGAGAAGTATGTGTGTGTATATATATATATATATATATATATATATATATATATATATATATATATATATATATATATATATATATATATATATATATATATATATATATATATATATATATCAGAAAACATTTATTTGATGGTTTTCATTATGAATACGATAAGTTTTATTTGTCTTATTTGAGAAATCTCAGTCACCTTCAGTGTTACCGTGGCTTGCTCTTATAAACATGCTATGTTATATAATGCTTTCCTCAGCGTGATGTTCCAGTTTGTGAGGCGGGAGATTGTGTTAAGGGCTGTGTGCACTGCGGGGCCTTCATGAGCCCTGCTATGAGCTGGCAGGACTGCGGGCAAAGATTCTACTGCCCTTTCTGCGACAAACTCAATGAAGGTGAGTCTTGCTTGGCTTACAGTCTTTCACAATTTTCGGTTAAAGCTGTGCACGTGTGTCCTTTTGTCTCTTGCTCAAGCAAAGCTTTTTCTCATAGTGCCATGGCAGTCCTATCAGCCCACTAATCATGGTCATCGCGTGGACTGCGGAAAAAAACCTGAGCTCAGTCTCGGCTCGTATGAGATCCTGGAAAAACAAACGGTCAGGAGTTGCATGGATTTGTTTTGATATTTATTTTTCTTTTGTTCTATACTATATGTAACTATGTTAGGATGCTTTCACACATGTAGTTTGGTTCAATCAACCCCGTTTGCTCTGGTGCGGACCAAAATGCAGTCATGTGACAACATCCGTTTCACTTGTTGGCCAGAACACATTCACTAAACTGCTCTTCGATTGGTCAGAGGCGTGTGCAAGAAATGCCAAAGTTTCTTTGCCTTAACCCTTTCCCTGAGCTGTTTGCTAAACAATCTGAATACTGCGCAGTTCTTGTGACTTTTTTAAAAAGTTGCGACTTCATCAGACTACATTTCTATGAGGCTCCATGTTTGTCCACGATCTGCCATGCTAAACTGCAAACTATCAACAAATGCTTGTTTGGTCCGCTTTTGGTGCGGACCTGACGGCAATTCTCACCTGCCCCCCAAAAAATGCGATACCAAAGCACTAAAGAACACTGCTTGACACATCAGTTTTTAATTTTTTTTTTTTTAAATTTAGGGTTAATAGAAAGAGCTAGTTTAAAGCATGATTGCTTTTTTAATACATGCAAGTAATACTGCAAAATAATTCTATTTCACATAAATACTGTTGCTTTGAACTTTCTATTCATTAATCCGGAAAAGAAAGTCTCAATGTTTTCACAAAAATATTAAGCCTCACAATCTCTTTCAAAGCATAAACATTAGCATATTAGAATGATTTCTGTAGGATCGTTTGACACTGAAGATAGGAGTAATGATGCTGAATATTCAACTTGCATCACAGGAATAATTTCGTTTTAATATATATTTTAAATTCTAATAACATTTAACAATATTACTTAATAATTCTTGATGAAAAAAGTAATGACTAATTTTGAAATATTTAAAACATATTTTACAGACTCCAGATCAGCTTTTACATTGTTTTATTTAAATTGTCGAATAGCTTACTATGATATTTGCACTATGATCTACTCGACAGGGTAAAGCTGCTGTGTTGCTGTTAGCGATAGATGTGTCTGCCAGTGCGATGAGAACGAGGCAGTTAGACCGCATTTGCAAGCAGATTTGTTCTCAGTTGCAAGCTTTAAATGGGTAAGGGATGTTAACGTTTAAAATGATTTTCACAGTCATATCCAATCCTAATGTTCGAAACCTATTTTGGAATTGAGATGGCTTGTGAATGTTCTTTCATTGTTTTAGGCCTGAAGAAACTATTAGATCAGATCTTCGAGTGGGTTTGATGACCTATGACAGCCGGATCCATCTGTATAACCTGAGTCCAGCTCTGTCCCGCCCTCACATGATGGTCATCACTGACTGTGAGGAGCTGGAACTTCCTGTGGTGGAGGGCCTTCTGGTGCCACTGAAAGACTGCAGACACATTCTTGAGAGGTTTTGGAACGGCATTTGTTCTAATTTGTGACCCTGGAGGACAAAACCACAATTTTTATTGATACTTGGTTTATTAGGATACGACAATATTTTGTCGAGATAGATTTTCAAATAGTTCTAGAATCTACGGGTGCAAAAAAATCGAAATATTGAGAAAATTGCCTTTAAAGTTGTCCGACTGCAGTTCTTAGCGATGCTAAGACTGGTTTCATGCTTCAGAGTCACATATAATTATAATTAATACAAAAAGGAAAATTAATTAACAATATAGATAACTGTTCCTTTCTTCTTGGGCAGGGTTCTACAGGAGATTTCGCTTTTCAACCCTGAATCGGATAGATCTGGCTCACATGAGCTTTCTGTTTCTGCAGGGCTGAAGATTCTTCAGGCAAGAGCCTTAATATGAGTCTTAAACATTCACATGCCCTTGCTGAAAAATTCAGTGCTCATGCTCCAAGTGTTGATTCATAAATCTCTTGCGTCTCATTTCAAAAGGATGCAGCGTCTCCAGGCAAATTATTGATCTTTCATTCCTCACCTGTTTCTGAAGGCTCAAATCAGAAAAGCTCCTCTGGTCTCTTTAGCTCTAGCAAAGCGAAGGTGAATTAAAGAACACCCAGTTTCTCCACAATATTGTCCTTAACCTTAATTATCTAAAAGTGTTTTATTTATCTGCTTTCTCTTTGTCTCATATTAGTCCATCTTCCAAGGACCAGATTCTACGATCTCACTGGCTAAACAATGTGTCAATCACGGCTGCAGCGTGCACATTTTTGTGTTCTCCCATCAAGAAGTAGGCGGAGCTTGGCCAGGCCACATCCCCTATCTCACAGGGGGCGGTCTCATCTGCTATAATAGTCTGCAGGTAATAAATGCCATCTGCACTAAGTCAACATCAGTTACACCCTCATGTCCTATTATGTCAGACAAAGAAAACCTTAGAGTCCAATTACTTTTTAAGACTGCTGCACAAATTCGAATATTCAAAACAACCCTATGGCTGCCTCGAGAATTAGCCTGAAATGTCATAATGGTTGGTACTTGTTAAAAATCTCTGCTGCTAATGCAAGGCTTTTGTAGACATCCTATTAACTGGAAATGTTACAAAGTTTGCTTCCCCATCATAGTCCCCCTGAGCAAGCCACTTGCTTGCTCCGAAAGGACCATCCCTGCAATTAGAGCCATGTAGTAATGAATGATAAATGGTCTATTAGATGATAGCGTTACCATGATAACCGGTATGAATGGTAAGCAGATAACAAAGATTCAGATTTACTGGAAATGTGTAGAATCAAGCTCAAATAGGACGTTGACATTCTTTTATTTTATTATTTTTGTCTCCATTGCATATAGTGTGTAGTATATATATTGTGTTTATATAACACAATATTTTGGGAAAATAAATAAATAAAATGTTAAAGAAGTTAATTATTCAGGGATTTTGATGATTAAAATTGAATGTAAATGTAATCCAGAAAATTAATGGAAAACAGAATCTGGTAAAAAATAAACTGAATTTGAGCAAGAATAAAAAAAACTTTTTTTTTTTAAACAATTAACGAATTACTGTTAAATTATGTGTTTCATGATTTCTCTTAATTACACATGCTTTTGGTTCCGATTTTTTTTAACCATTCAAACAGGAGTCTAGAAAAATTCAATCGGTAAAAAAACATTCATTACAGTTCCTGTTTGGCTACTGTCAGATTTGTTTTGTGTTCTTTTATTTCTATGTTTGTTTTTCTTTTTTCTTATAAGCTAAACCGGACATGATTTTTATGTTTTTCTGTGACTTTTTTTTGGAACAAACTGTCCATATCTTTAAAAAAGTTACCGCATTTGCAACAAGTCATTTAGTTTAGTTCTGTACACTATGTGAGTTAACTTTTTAGGAGTGACTTTTTCCCAAATGTGGTTGTCACTTCTATAAATAAATAAACTAGGACACAGATACACACTTTATTCTGTTTTCTTCCTGTAGTCTGAAGAGAACCGGATTAAGCGCTCAAAAGAAGAGTGACAACGATATTTAATGTAGTGTGAACAAACTGTGTCATATCGTGCTAAATCTTTCCGTGTACTTTTCTTTTGCAGTCGGAGATGGAACAGGAACGCTTCCGAGCTGATCTGAGCAGATGTGTAAATATGCAGATGGCCTTCAAAGTTCAGCTCAGAGTTTTTGTCAGTAAAGGTAATCAAATGGGCGTCAAAAAGAATCCAGAAACCCAGATTCTAAGTCAGAGAGGAACTAAGAAAGTTATTACCAACTAAAGACTAGTTTAGCTTTTCCTTTTTACTAATTAGACCCAGAGCATACATGTATAGGTCACAGTCTTTATAAAACAATCTGCCAAGTATCAAATTATTTGGATAGTAATGGATAGTCACTTGTTTGTAACGTGAACTCAATGCATGAATGCCAGATGTTATTTGTAAATAGCTGGTGGGTATATTAACAGCACAGTCGCTTTTTCTTTAGAGATGCGCATATCTGGTTGCTATGGCTCCTTCATCGCCGGTCCTGACTCCTGCTGTGTTGCCATGGCAGCGCTTGATTGGCGCACAGCTCTGGCATTTGAGTTCACTCACAACAAATCTTTGGATGAAACGAGGGGCGTAGCCATACAGGTAGTACTGATGTGATGTCATTGGTTTGATATAAAATCCTAAATGATCATATTAGTCAGTCTCGTACTTTGATAAATGAGTAATGGGAATGATATATAATACGATGTGATATGTGTGTGTGTGTGTGTGTGTGTTTGTTTCTCATCTGCTTGTGTAGTTTGCGCTGTCATACAGTAGCTCCTCCGGAGAGAACAGGACGAGGATACACACTGTTATTCTGTCTGCTTCCCGTCAACCACTAGACGCTTTTAGAAGCAGCCAGGCAGAGACCCTCCTCACATTCTACTGCAAGAAAAGTAATAAAAAATATGAATATGAAATCAAATGTGACATTATTTACATTTTTGATAAACTATATAGGGCTAGTTTTACTAAACAGGGCATATTAGCGCAATTCAAAATCTATTTACGATCTCGTTTACATATCAACCAACGCAATATACCAGACCCTGTCACAGATTCAAGCAGATTAAAGAACTAAAGAAGCCATAGTACGGTGAAGTGAAATTTAAAAAAAAAAATTTGACCAAAAATGCTAGAAGTTGCAAGAAGTTTTGGTAGGCTTGGTATTGCATGACTCCTAGTTTGAGGGTTCCAAGTGGCCTTTTATTTTGAGAGTTAAATAATGCTGCAAATCTAGTTGCATTATTCATTTAAATCCTCTCACAAATTTTGTTTCTGAAGGGGAAACACCTACAAATGCATATTTCATAAAATGAAACATTAATATTAGTAGTGAATATATTACTGTTTTGTGAACAAAAATTTTAGGGTATTTTTTTTTTTTTTTTTAGAAATATTACTTTTATTAAAAGGATTTAAAAAGTCACAGTAAAGACATTTATAATGTTTTAAATTAAATCTATTCTATTATAAATGCTGTTACTTTCTATTCATCAAAAAAAATTGTTTCTTTAAAAATATTAGGCAGCGCAACTATATTCTATAACTGTATAAATATTGAGCACCAAGTGAGCATGTCATATATATTAATATGCAAAGCACTTTTCAAAATTGTGATTATATTTCACAATATTACTGTTTTTATGGAATTTTTTTATGAAAATTAATATAGCCTTGGTGAACAGAGCTATTTTGAAAAAATCTTTCCGACCCCAAACTTTTTAATGGTGGTGCGTATATAAAATGTAATACAAATCCAATAATATTTACTTGTATAATCACTTACATTATTAGCAGTGCACAATCAGTTGTTTTATTGCACTGAGCCGTCTTCCTTGTTGCACTTCAATTTGGTTATTTTGACTTTGTAATGTTTCTAATGTTTGTCCGTGTGTGTGAGTCAGTGTACACGTTGGCCCTGGAGAGTTCGCTGCAGTCCCTGCGTGAGGAGTTACAGACGGAGGTTACTGAGATGTTGGCTTGCTTCAGGAAACAAAGCTGCACTACCTCTGTGTCCCCAGGACAGGTGTGTTCTCTCTCTTTAATGAGGATCTGTCTTAAGTTTCATAGGGCACTAGACCAGCGCACGCTTTTGAATATTCAGACCCTCTAGAGATTTTTCATACAGTTTCCGATAAAGCATAAATTTAGACAAAAATGAAACCAATTAAATATAAAGTCCCTCTGTTAATTGTTTAAATAGTCACCTTTTGTCACATTGCCTTTTTAATGCAAATAACCATAGACAGTTACAAGCGAGTTGCGTAATTAAAGCTTATTCAGATATTTTAGGGCCATGAAGTGATGGAGTAAAGTTTTTTTAGGAGATGTCTAATATACTGTTACTCCGATCTCAATCAATTTTATGATTCGTTAGCCTATTAATGATGCAGGCGCAGATAATAACACAAAGAAGCTGTTCTAAATGATGTCTCTTTGATCTGGATAATAGAGCATTGAATGTCATTCTCCTCTGTGTGTTTGTTTTTCTTTCTGTAAGCTGGTGCTGCCTCAGTTTCTGAAAGCCGTACCTGTCTACGTTAACAGTCTGCGCAAAAGCGAGGTGCTGCTGCCTGGGCTGCGGAGCTCTGTACATCAGCGTCTGCAGCTGCGTAGCCTCATTGTCTCCATGGACACGCTGAGCACAGCTTCTCAGTTCTACCCACTTATTCTGCCACTGGTGAGAGACAGACATCTAGAACATTCTGTTCATCCAAATTAGTCACTGAAATGAGACGGCTTCCTTGTCTGTAAGAATTCATAATTCTCAGTTGGATTGTTATGCACATGGCAGAATTTAGAGTTGCCACATTCTTCACTACTCTAGCAATAAATGGATCTAGTGTACTCTCGCTTGCTATTTATAGCATTTTTCATTTTACTTACTATGTGAAGATTTATGGCACCAAAGACAGTCATAATTAGGAATGCACAAGATTTTTGCACATTGAATGTTGGCTGATATTATGTATCGGTATGTGACTCTGGAGTGTATTTGTGCCAATAGCCAAAAATATATTGTATGAGTCAAAATTCTAGATTTTACTTTCATTAGGATATTAAGTAAAAAGCATGTTCTATGAAGATACTGTTTTAATTTCACACCATAAATATATCAAATGTTTAAAAAATTGATAAGTGATATGCATTTCTGAGAACTTAATTTGGTCAATTATAAAGGCAGTTTTCTCAGTATTTAGATTTTTTTTGCTCTCTAAGATTCAAGATTTTCAAATAGTAGTATGTATCCTAACAAACCATTTATTAAAGGAAATTCTATTTATTCAACTTCAGCTATATCAATCAAAAGATTATCCTTAAAATTACACTTATGACTGGTTTATGACAGGGTCACATATATGATATTGGATATCAGACAATGCTAAATATTTAACTGTCTATTTTTTTTTTTTTTACATTTACATTCCCCTTTTGTTGTCATATAATGCTTACCTAAAGTAAATTAATTTGTTTAGATGTTAAAAGATGATAAAAGTCATCTTTCATCTGACATTTCTTAGTTATTGACCATAGCGTGAAAATTATTAGATTAGATAAAAAATGTACTTTAAAGGTACAGTAAAGCACTTTTAAAGTTAACTTTTTGTGTCTTTTTGGATTGCAATGAAAGTTTTTCTGCATAGTACACCAAATGTAAAAAGCAAGAAAAATTTGTGTCACATTTTAGTTCAACGCAAACTTCATGAAATATTGAGCCTTTTTCTCCTGACTGGATGACGCCACTGTCTCTGTGTTTACCCTTCTCACCCCTGCAGTCTGTCTCTCCTGATAATGCCAACACGCCATCATTAGGGGAAGCCGTGCGCTGTACTGTCTCTAGTCTGGATCCAGGGGGTCTGTATCTGATCTCCTGCCCACTGGCACTGCTCCTTTGGGTGGGCAGCTGTGTGCCTCCTCACACTCTTCTCCAGCTTCTCAACACCAACTCCTTCTCCTACCTCACATCTGGAGAGGTGAGACAGGGACACACTGAGTTGTATTTCATTAGCATTTAGCAGACATTATCCGAAGTGACAGACAAATGAGAACAGCTCATAGAAGCAGTTCATCTAAGAGAGGATCTGAGAGTTGAAACTTACACTTGAAAGAGAGAGAGAGAGAGAGAGAGAACAATGTCAAAAGTCGTGTCAATGGACCCATTCAAGGCGTTTTCTTCATATTGTGTTTTGCACTTGGCATCATTAGCCTGGTATGTAGCATGTTTTTTGTATGTTCTTTGCAGATCAAACTTCCCGAGCTTGAGAACCCACTCTCCATCAGCACCAGAGCTCTCATACGCTCTCTGCAGTCCTCGGCAGCTGTTACTCTTCAGGTGAATGACTCACAACCTTCATTTGCACAATGTTTAATTCAGGAACCCACAGGATACAGACGCAGAATGAACTTTTTTTGCATGACAAAAAAAATTAGCACAGCTCAAACCGCGGTATTGGACAGTTTTCCTTTCCGAACTCCGATGTGGCAGTAATACATGTTTGGTATTTTTCAAAAAAGTAATTTCAACGTGCGTTTCTTTTTTGTTCAGCTAAAACTGGTGCGGGAGGGTGACAGCTGTGAGGAGTCTCTACAGCGCCTCCTGGTGGAGGACAAGAGTCCTAACGGTGGAGCTTCCTACGCTGACTTCCTCTTTCACCTTCATGTCAATGCGTTGCGTCTTATTGTGTGACAGTGTCTTCTCGTAGACAAGGCTGTGGAATATTTGTCCTTCGTGATAGTCCAGTACCGATGCAGATGACCTTTTTTCTTCGATAGCCATTGCTTTCTGGATTTGCCATACATTTACCTCTGAAATATTTACATTTTACAACTTTAGTAAATGCAAATTCGATGTGACCAGCTTGTTTTAGGAGAAATGTTGAATACTAAGATTAGTCCTTTAATTTTCAAGGGCTCAGAATGACTGAATACTGTTTGAACTCCCATCAAAGACTCAGTGATTAATGATTCTCTATTTGAAGTGTGTGTGTGTGTGTGTGTGTGTGTGTGTGTGCGCATTTGGTCCTAGACACGGTTTTGATTTTAACATTTGCTCTTGTGTCATGAATATTGCACTCTGAATTGAATTCATGAATTTGGCCAGATGGCAGTGGAGTGCACGTTAATATTTTTCAAGCAATAATATATGCATTGAATTTTTGGTCTCATTGCATCTCAGTATTTAATGTCTTGTTTTTTCAAAGGGCCATCATCAGCATGTGGACCTAACACTTTACAGTTTTAATCATTTAATCATTTTGTATGAAGAAAATACTTTTCTCTCCAATAATGAATAAACAACTGTAAATGTGTGACTGGCTCCGAATCGTTCTCGGGCCGAATCTGTTTAGGATCGATCTTCTTTCCAATATATGTTCTTGTGAATTTCTGCCCCTCCTCCACAGAGAACCCGAAAGGGAGCGAGAAACACTTCTAATGAGTCATACCAAGTCTAATTAGTGTAATTGGGGTTAATGGTGTTGACATTGAGCTGAATATGAAATATCCGAGTGGGTGTTCATGCTCGTTGTCTAATGGTTGAAAACACACACTACACACTAATCCAAAAGTACATGGAACTAGTATTAAAAAATAGTATTGGTACTAAACAAATGATTGCATCTGACCATTTTCTCAAACTATATTTCACAGGATGACACTGTGTATTGCATTTCAATGGGAAAGGTCAGTGGAAGCCAACAAAAACATGTCAGTCATCAGTCACCTCCGTGGAAAAAAAAACATGATCCTGTCATGCATATAAAATGAGCGATAACACACTTTATTTGTATGGAGACTTCCATGTAATGAAGCACAAAGTGCATAAGGGAGCATGCAAAAGAATAAAAAAACAAATGCCACACCTAAAATGCATTAAACTTCATATAATTAAATCTTAGAAACCGTGCATATTGTATGGTTTTCGAAATGCTAAACACGCGATGTTCGTTAGCATGCGTTAAATGTTTTATTTCCGTATGCCTTATTTATATTTCTTTTGGTTTTACACGAAGCTATCACGATTACGTAAGAGCTCGTCGAAATACAAATAGCCCCCCTCGTGGTTTGTCCCTATTTGGAGTTACAATAACAGTAACCCAGCAGCGCGCCCACGCACGCTAGCTCCGCCTCTAGCCGATAGGTGGCGCCCTCGCAATCTATTTTGAAGGCAGGCGATTGGAGCACAGCGCGGGGGTGAGGACGCCCGCCGTCAGCATACACGCTGCCCTACTCAACCATTAACCTGTCATTTCAAGACATATCAGGCTTTTTTTGAGCGCAAAATCGAGGTGAATATCCAGGACGCCGTAGCTCGCCGATTTGAGGACGATTTTTAATTCTTGAAGAAGCGTGTCCGAGTCCGAGACGGGAAGACATGGCCACGACTACATGTACGCGCTTCACGGACGAATATCAGCTGTACGAGGAGCTGGGCAAGTGAGTTTCGCGAGGTTGTCGGTTGTGCATGTGTGGAAATGTCCTATATGGAGATTGCACGATGGTCGCATGATGATATTTGGGCAGGGGAAGTGAACTGACAGCAGACGCGAGGTGTGGTGGTGCCCCGATAAGCTTGCTGTCACTGAGGGAGGAGATAGACACGCTCAAGTCCTGCCAAGATCCGCTGACCAGCGCTCAGTCCCGCTAACATGATTTTAAAACAACCCACTTACCGCAGATGCAACAAATATCGACTAGTGCAACGCCCCTTAAGCCGTTCTTCGTGCTCGGATGTAAAAGTAAACATGCAAGTGCAGAATGTAGTGTGCACTGGGGTTGCGTTTGACATTTCCACATATTCAACGACACCGTGCTTTATCTGCACTAACGTTACATGTACGGCATATAGACTATATTTGACCCTGGTCCACAAAACCAATCACATGAGTCAGTTTTTGGAAGTTGAGATGCTTGCATTTACCTGAAAGCTGAATAAATAAGCTTTCCGTTGAGCTGTGGTTCGTTAGGACAATACAATAATTTGAAAGTCTACTATCTGAGGGGGGCAAAACATTCAGATATTCAGAAAATCGCCTTTGCGTTTGCCTAAAGTGAAGTTTTTAAGTTTGGATATATTGACTGTTAGGAAATTTCCAAAATATATTCATGGAAAACGATCTTTAGTTAATATCCTAATCATTTTTTTTGGCATAAATGAAAAATCTTTAATTACCCATGCAATGTATTTTTATCTCTTTCTACAAATATACCCGTTCTGCTTAGGACTGGCTTTGTGGTCCAGGGTCACGCGTGATACAGCGAAGTCCGAAACGCGAACTAATCGTCGATTCGGATTCTTTGAAGGACTCGGTTGATTCGGTTCACTCAACCCTTCTGAATTATTTGTTCACGAATCTGTCTGAATCGGTCCGAGAGCCTCTCAGATTAAACCGATAGAATATTTGACGTTTGTGGAGAACTTTGTTTCAGTATAAGATGTAATGCTTGCATCTTGGCTGTATTACAGGTTTACAGATTCGAAAATTCCTTTTGATTAAAAAGTGTATAAACGTTTTCAGCCAAGAGGTGTAAATAAAATAGATTTTTTTAGGATCGCAAATTCATGGAAGTAACTTTCAAGAGGTGAGACATTTTGATTTTAGGAAGTGCTGAGATATGACTATGAGTTAAACGTTTTTAAGCTCCTAATATGTCAAGCTGTCATGGCCTAAGGGAATCATCGAATTGTCATTTTGAATCGGTTCATTGAAACGAACTGTTTGGGGGAAAAAAGCGACTTGCGTAAAGGAGTCTTTCACGAAAAGGACATTCTTAATTATCATGCATACAATTTATTTTTTAAATTAAAAAAAAAAATTATTTCCCAAAATGAGTTCTTTGTAAGAACCATCAAATAATACCTATGAGACGCATCATTTATGTGCAGATATATTCATCTGAGTATGGATAGTCAGTTCTTTATATGCATGTAAGTGCATAGCTGTCTGGATTTGACCATCTCTTTAGTTTGTTTTTTTTAGAACTGGAATTGAATGTGGAGGTTATGCAAATTCTAGAAAAGGAATTGAACAGTAAGGATTTGTGTGAGAAAAACACAGCGATGCTTTCACGGATCTGAAGGGGCAGCAGGGCAGGAGTCTCATCACCCCTCAGGCCTGAGTTTTAGCAGAAAACATACAGTTTGCACATTGCTGCTCAAACAAGCAGAAATATGCAGATATTATTGCGTATGACCTCTGACAGCACATTGTAGTCGAGAACTGCATGTGACCTGTGTGTCTCTTTTACCCAGTAGCTCTAGTCGTCTCAGTAATGCAGGGAGAGGCGGTTGTTGAGGAGGAGCTGGAGTCTTCATGTCACACACACAGTTATTATAAATCACTTTAATAGACACTAAGGCCTTTAACTGGCCTGACAAAAACAGGCCCTATTGAAGAGCACTTACGGGTGACTGTGTTTAGTTAAATACTGCCTAGAGATGACCCCTGACGTGATTGGCAGTGGTTTTTTGTTGGTATTTTTTTGGTGCCACAAATGAATTGTCAACACTTCGGAGCAGGGATGTTTTAAGAAAGTCCAGCACTGTGGCAGCACTGTGTTCATTTACACTCTCAGCCCATGATCCAGTGTTTTCAGTGTCTCAGAGTGGCTTGGTTCACAACATATTCTGCTCCATCTCAGCAGCTCTGCAAGCTTTAATGGCTCCCTGGAGTTTTATGGTGAAAATTAAAGCTTGAGGCAAATCAAAACATTAAATATTAGTACTGTAAATAAATGTATTTTTCTTAAATACTAGATTTTACCTATACTGTTATATATATAATATTAATATTTCTCATTTAATTAAATTTTTTTTTACTACTAGTCTACTACTAACTTTTTTGCTAAGTTAAAATAGTAAGTAATATTTGTGGAAATATTACTGTTGTAATGTTGTAGTATTATTAACATTTGAATCTATTTTGTATTCTTATTAAAATTAGAATCATTTTATCATAAAATGCGATTTGACTTATTCCTTATAAATCCTTTATTAATTTATTATTGTTATTAATATTGAAATCACAGTTATTTTCATAAAAAATGCAATTAGATTTATTCCTTACCAATTCTAGAGGTTCAGCTTATTTGTGCACTACTGCCTATTTTAACACAACCCATGTATGTCAATGTAACATGAGTGTAAAAACAATCAAACCTCATCTACACGTTTACATTATTTGGTAAATGCAGATTATGCAAAGATGTTGACGTCTTTCTTGCCACATGGTTTTTTGACTCATAAGTTGTGAAAGCCTATTAAACCTATTAAAAACTCTACTGTTTTATTCATATAACACAAACCCAGTTGAGTATAATTTATTAATACAGGCCTCCAAAATTAGCTCTCTTTTTAGTGGCATCAGCCTTCACAGTCAAACCACCGCTGCTGTAAAAGAGTGTGATGTAGGGACCTTTGGATTAAATAAATAATCTGCTGTGTTTAACATTAGAGGGCCATTATCTTACTCTCTTTGCTTATGTTGATTCTCTCTTGAAATGTAAAAAACAAACACCAAACACGCTGCTAGGGTTTGAGGCAGTCTGTTTGGTGTTTTGAATATTCATTTTAATTTTAAAACAGATACTTCAATGTCAATGTGGAACTATTGTGGCTATGTTGCTATTGTACTGTCATGAAGTCAATTATTTTGTGGGGTTTTTTTTCTCAGGGGAGCGTTTTCAGTGGTGCGACGATGTGTGAAGTTGAGCACGGGCCAAGAATATGCCGCCAAAATCATCAACACCAAAAAACTCTCCGCGAGAGGTTAGTTATATCCTGGAAATGCTCTGAAACAGTTTTTTTTTGAAACAGTATAATTAAGGGGTTTTAATTATAGGAACAATTTTACACCTAACACACAACGTGCACATGTGGAACACGGTCATTTAAAGTTGCAGAAGTAATGGAAGATAATTTGTTAACTTGAAAAAAAAAATTATGTGCACAAGTCTAAAAACGTTTATTAAAGGTGATTTATGTAAATATTTAACACGTCTAAAGTCCAAAAATAACATAATATTATTGTAGATATTTAAAAAAAAATAATTCTAGAGGCAGTAATTCTACTCTGAAATGAGCGTTCCGGGGTGGAATGCCTTAATTTTTGCAGTACTCATTTCACCCACTAGTTGAAACCAGTCTTACATACTGTACATTCTAAGTTCACTATGGGCATAGATGGTAGACGGTAATAGCATGATACTAGTGTTGACAAGCTCAATACAGGACGACCGTGACTGTATCAACATATAGTATTGCTGACGATAAAAGACAAAGCTATAATTAATTTTAAAAATAAAAACTTTACCATAATCAGTCATTAATTTAGTGTAAAAAAAAGGAGACAAAATATAACTGGACTTCTGTACACATCTCTACTATGTGAACGTTTGTGTGTGTGGTTGCCAAATATCAAGATTTCAAATCATCAAACCAGAGCTTCTCTTTTAAAAGGATACATTTTGCTTAAATCTTGCATTCTGTCAACTGAGCACACACTCCCCCACAAAGCCCTGAAAACATACAAGTAAGCTGGAGTTTAGCGATCTCCATGTTCAAGACGAGTTTCGTTCAGTCAGCATGTGTCCTGTCATTAGATCTTGACAATATTATGATTGTGCTTGCATTTAATTTAGAATTATTGGAATTATTTACCATTATTATTATTTTTATTTATTTATTTTGCCAGTTTTCAAAATGTATAAAGATAGTACATAAGCCTTTAATATGAATTTATATAGACATTCTGTTGAATTGCGCTAAATTGGTGAAATTACAATAACTGAAATGCAACCATACATTTCTCAAATGCAAACATATTTTTTTATCAATAGTTATTTTTAACCATTATGCAGCATGATGAAAAGATTTTATTGACTAAAACCTGACTAAAATGACTCGACATGATAATATCTCAAGAATAATTTAATAAGACTATAATAAAAAAGGCTGACAAAATCAACAACACATGGTAAGTTTATATGTAGTATGGTACTGAAGAATCACATTTTTCATATACTGTAGTATTTACTGTAAATCAAAGGATACCATGAAACCATTTCCAGGTCCCTTGTAAATGCTCAGAAATTCAATAACAGAACATTCAAAGTTTCACAACACGCTGATAACTATATTTAAATCTGCTTCCATGGTTACTGTCAGCGCCAATGGCAGATAAGACACCATCTTATTGCAGCATGGCAATAAGACAGAAACTGCACCAATGAAATGGCAGAAAGAGATTTTCAGGTTTTACGGCATCCCGCTGTTGAGGGGTGTAAATCTTTTTATGCCCTTCTGTCCTCCCTCTTGAAACTTGAAGCCAGCAGTTGCTTTGCCAAAGTGTCATCCTCATCACGTCCCTTCGGCTGTGGTCATTGTGGTGAGAATGTGTAATGCGGAGAACAAGCATTTGACATGTACTTGATTCCACAGGCACTGAAAACCATTTTAAAATAGGCCCGACAGCCCTCTAAATACAGCCGTGCGGAGAGACACGTTGCTTTCTGATTGCATGGTCAGAGGAAATCAAATTAAGGTTGGGAATGTAGAATATAATAAGATTAGACTTTTAGTTGTTAACCACCTTGATGCAGACAAGACCGGCCATTATAAAACCTGTCAAGATTATATTCAAGTCTTATTTTCTCGTGTTATCTGCTTTTTTTGTACACTTTGACATGAATTCATATACACTATTATCCGAAAAAGTTAATTTGCTCATTTTCAATGCTTTTGAATTCTTTTGTGCTCACCAAAATCTAAATTTCAGTAGCCATTACTCCAGTCTTCAGTGTCGCATGATCCTTCAAAGATCATTCTCTCGTGCTGTATTGGTGATTTAAAAAAAAAAAAATTATTTCAGTTGACACAATCTTGGGTTTCACGAGCTTTACCCTAGCCTTTTTCTGTTATTGTAGCCTGGTGTTGTTGTGCCATTTTGTCACTGAAAGCGAGTATAGGATAATGCATGTTTACAGTGTTCAAATTGAATTTTATTTAACAAAATTTAGCTTTGCGGTGGGTAGTGTAGATTAGGAGCGACTGTCTTTAGGCTGAGAGTTACTCTGAGGAGAGAGAAACAATATGATCTGTCAAGGGGTTAGAAGGAGGGTGGGCATGAGAGAGGGAATGTGACCTAGATATACAGAAAGGGAAAGAGAGAGAGAGAGAGAGAGAGAGAGAGAGAGCGCGAGCGAGCGAAGGAATCATCATGAATGACTGTTTAAGAGAAAGACACATAAAGAGAGGGCTGACAGTGAAGGCACCTTTGGCACTTGGCAGCTGTGTGTGTGTGTGTGTGTGTGTGTGTGTGTGTGTGTGTGTGTGTGTGTGTATGTGTGTGTAAAAGAGAGGCAGAGAACAAGCATAGTTACATGCCTGGAGCACGGGACTCTCATCTGACCCAGAGAGATGGTCATGACCCTGGCAAAATGCACAAATAAGTTCATGAGACATGATTTATAGTAACCCATTAGCTATGCGTCATAGATTTCATAGGGCCCTACTTGACCAACACTGTTTATTTTCCCCCATATTTTTTTTGCCCCCAATTTAAATGTTCTAGATTCATTTTGTTTCAACTTCTCTGGATTCTTTTTTCTTTCAGAGTATTAATCAAAAAGAAAGTTTCATTAGTTCCACCCATGAAACCTATACAGTTTAACAAAAATATTAACTTATAAAATATTTATTAAAAAATAAATATCTTAGGGGCCCTATCTTAGGTTTTACTGTTACCAGTTTTAGCATGTGTTTTGACATATAATTTAAATGCAGTATACTGTGATTATAACAAAAATATAATATAATTAAAAATAAACAGTAATACATTTGTAACAATACAGGTTGTCTCAAAGCATTTAACAGTATCAAATTGGAGAATAGAGTGTAAGCAATGTTTAATGACAAGTTTAAACACTTTAAATTTTCTGTGAAAATAATTCATTATTGAATTTGATGATATATATTATAGTGTTATATTGCATGATACGACACTAGTTTTACTCGAATGAAATGGTAAATTGCTCTCAAAGCAGTTTTGGAAATGTTGTTAATGTGTGTTATTTGATTTATTCAAGTCATCATTAAGTGAGACGGCAGACCTCACGCACACTTCATTATGCGTCTGCCCTATTCATCTCACAGCCATACAGGATTCATATTTAAATAGTTTTTTGAGGCTTAATATTGACAGTCACTAGTTCACGTCACAATTAGACTTAAGTGTAATTAAACACAATTAGATTTAAGTGTAATGTTTTTAAGACAAAATCTACTAAATATATTTTTAAGGAATTCCACGATTCCTCTGTGTTTCTGCATCACTGAAATCATAGTCATCCGACCATTGATTAGTAGATCTGGATTTTTGCACTAATAACGTTCTGCTTTTATGCTTTTTGCATGTTACGTGCGCATTCATTTTAGAAATAGTTGAGTCTTTACAATTTTTCCCTTTCAAACATCATTAGTATATCCTGTAATTATGAATTCGGATAGATGCTGTGATTTTAGTTTTTTTTGTTTTGTTTTGTTTTGTTTTGAGGATATTCCTCCTGTTATTTAAAAAGTACATCTGTTGTGCCCTGTTCAATTTTTTTTTCATGTAAAAAAAGTGTCTTACAAACGTGTATTAAAAATTGCAATGCAAGTAATGACAGATATTGAAGCAGGCTCAATGACTCAATACTGTGCGTTTAGAAAACAGGGTGAATTTCTATTTCATGACCAATACATTTTGTTCATTGTGAAAATGTCTAGTTTTATTACAGCCATAAACCACCAAAACCTTTAACTAACAATGCATGGTTTTCGGCTTGAAACCGATATTGTGTCTTGAAAATGAAGTGTTATTTAAATGTGGTATATGGCGACAGCTTCTGCAGGGAACTCATTAGCTAGAGCGGAGCTTCATAGCTGGGTTGACAGCGTTGGCGCTCTAATGTTGCGACAGCTTCAGTAGTATGTGTATAACTCAGAGAATGCCCAGCAGCTGAGCTTAAGGTCAACGCACCTCAGCGTCAGCGACAGACAAAGGGGCGGGATTCCAGACCCTGCCAACAGCCAATCAAGGAGCCTGTCTCTGTGTTAGGGGTTAGTAGGAGTAAGACGAGGCAGTGCCAAGCCATTAAATCTTAAAATATGGCAAGGCTGAGAATAGGGACAATAAAATATTGAACAACAGGTAAAGGTGGGACGTAATGAAATGGAAAAAGAACAACTTTTGAAAAATTCTCTCTTTACATGGGACACCACTATATGTTTTAGTGACCTTGAGTGTCAGCTGATATAAACATTGCTTAACAGGTCAAATGGCAGTTTATGGGTTTGCTTTCATTAATGGAGATTAGTTGCTTCCAAATACGAATTGCATCATTACATAATGTTTATTTATTATTTATATATTAAAACCCACACATGCAGTATATATTTTGAAAGTATTTACATGTAAATACATTTATATATTTATTTTCTCATATTTGATATTATATATAAATGTATTTAATATATAAATATGTTACGCAAACCTAACTGTTCAGTGTTGCAGCTTTCCAGCATTTATTATTATTATTATTATTTTTTATTTTTTTGCAGCTACATTAGGTGAATGTAGTAAAACTACTCGCATCTGCTGAACTTCCAGTTGTGCTGATTTAATTTTGTTCCGTCTTCTTAAATCGATGTCACCTTCAGCTGTATCTGTCGTTGATGTCATTAGATGCCCTTCTAGAGCATGAATCATAAGCTTAAGACACGTTTCATATTGCCCTAACACACACACACACACACACACACACACACACACACACACACACACACACACACACACACACACACATATATATATATATAGGGCGATATGAAACGTATACATAAAGGGCTGTGATGACTATTCAGAAGAAAATTAGATAAAAAAAATTAATATGGTTTTTACTATCTGAACCTTAGTTCTAATCTGGAGTAAAAGTAAACATCTAAACAATGTCAATTCTGAGCCGCACTGTATCTTTTATTTGGACAGAATGAGATCGAGGACGTTGATTTAGTGCAACTGTCACAAGCTCACGGTTTGTGATTGCTACCTCCCCTGTTTTTGTGCCAAATGATCAGCTCTTGAAAAAACGAAAATACAAATAATGATAGCGGATATAATTAAAAGCCATAATGGTGAATCTGGTTTGATTTGGCAAAGGAAATAAGGCCTGTAATTCTATACTGGAGCTACGACCAACGTAATGGCTTCCTAAATTGAGATGGAATATATAATTTGCAATTACTGATTTAATGTTTTATTATTTTACTCTGTTTGTATAAAAGAAGACTTATCAATATTGGACAGCATATCCATCTTTAATGTTGAGCTGTTTTTTCTTTGTTTTGTTTTTTTGTAGCTTATATCACGCCATTCAGCGTTTTATCATTTGTACTCTTAACACTTTCTGTGTTTGACCCTCAGACCATCAGAAGCTGGAACGAGAAGCTCGAATCTGTCGTCTGCTGAAACACCCCAATATCGGTGAGCTATTTACCTCCACCCATTATAATCTGAAATAATATATCAGTAGGAATAATCTATTTTAAGCATTAAAACTCTGAGTTAATTGTTGACAGTCGTTTATTCTCATACTTTTAGCTCAGGTGTGTGTGGTGTGATTTTTCTCCCTACTTCATAGTAAAATCTAATCTCAATTCTCTGTTTTTGTTTTAGTTCGTCTGCATGACAGTATATCAGAGGAGGGCTTCCACTACCTACTGTTTGATTTGTAAGTGTCAGTGTACTTCATGTCAGAATGTTCCTCTGTTTCTTGTCATCAATTTAGCTTTGGCGTGAGGAACAGTATAGCTTACAATGATTCATTCTTCACATGCTTCAGTATGTGCCTCTGAAGCCTTTTATCTGCGTTGTGATTTTCTGCACTTTTAAACAGATAAAAATAAACACTGTATAAATGCAAAGGGATTAATGTTGCATTCAGGTTGTATTTGCTAATTGTTAATTTTATAATATAGTTTTGTGCGAAGGTGATGAAGACAAGAGATCAGATTTGCCCGTTTGTGCAGTGACAGGCATGCATAGCAAAACTAAATTTGACCGCACAAGCAAGATAAAATATGCTCATACAGTGTCAATTCTACACCTAAAACCTGTTTCCTTTCTTCTTCATTTTATTGAACTTGATATAATAAAGCTCATACTTTTATGCAATAAAATTGACCGACACATACATTTTATTCCGGCCAAAATTGCTTGAACAAGCATCACATTATAATTATGATTTTTGAATCTTTATACTGTATATATGAAATAATCAAGATGACAGATGCAGATAGCTGTTTTCTGATTAAAGTGAACATTTTTTATGCTGTTGTACTATTTACTATTATTTTAAATGAGCTTTTTTTATTCTCAGTTTTCTATTTAATTTTAGTTTTAGTATTTTTTTTACTTATTTAAATTTTTATAGACATCTTTATAACATTTAATTTCAAGTTAATTTCAGATTTATTTAAATTGATACTGTATTTTTAATGATTTTTAATTTTATTTTCTGCTGTGCTGAGTCTTCAAAAGCCATGTAATGTTTTTTTTTTTTTTTTTTATATTTCACAAACCATCCCTTTAAGAACTTTAATTATTGAAAACTAATACGTGTTGATTATATTTCGTATGCATTGCTATCAGATGGGCGATAACCAAAAACATTCAGTGCCTCCCCAAAAACATGCCATCTTCAAAACCTTCCCCTCCGTTTTCACAGCTCTTGCTTTCCAGAGAATAATTTTTTTTTTTTTACATTAGATTCTCGTCTCCATGGAAACTGAGCTTTTCGGAAAGGGACTTGCACTAGAACAGGAATTCGGTTTGAATTAGCAAATAGCCAGGCTGAACTTCCTGTGTTTTAGGGTGACTGGAGGTGAACTGTTTGAAGACATTGTAGCCAGAGAGTACTACAGCGAAGCAGATGCCAGGTAAGAATGCTGTTCCTACTGTTTAACGTTTCTCTGTGCCTTTCTTCTGCCCTTTCTTCTCCTCTCTCATTGGCCCTAGCTTGTTGCACCCGTCACTATCACATACGCGTTCACTGTGAGTTTGTTTCGCGTTTGGAGATGCTATTCGAAATAGCATCTCCTACAGTGCGACTCGCAAATCTCACACTTCCCCCGTCACACACTCTAGAGTGAAACGTGGCTTGAAAAGGTTCCGCGACAGAACCGGACACTAAGATTGTTTGAGGAAATGAACCGTATGCAAGTTTAGGGGCTTTGTGTAACGATGTACAATTGTGTCTTTGGTCTCTATGTATACGTCTTTGTTTTTTCCACTGATCTATCTGTCCTTTTATCATGCATTATGTCTCTTTCCCTCTCATACACACACACACACACACACACACACACACACAGAGACACAGACAGGTAATTATTTTGGCCGTCCTGAACAGAGCCCTTTCCACTTTGTGCGAGTGTGTGCTTGTTACCAGGGTTTACAGTATGCAAGTCCTGAACGTTATCACCTCTGCGGCTCAGCTCGTATATGCAGCTCGACATAATAAAACACAGACTTCCTGTGGGTGTGTGAGCCGTGTTCGCTTTGACCGTCTCTTGTGGGTTTTTTGACCCGGTGCTTGTTCCGTGGTATTTTTCGTGTGAAGGGGTGTGGTTTAGTCAAAGGTCTGGTCTGCTAACTGAATGTTAGAGATGAGACGGTCCACAAACTGCCACGATTTTGCCCTTGACATTTAACCTATTTTTTTTCTTTTAGGTAAGCTTATGTGTGTCATTTGACTGAAGTAATAAGCAGTTTATATATTGTCAGTACATATCTAACAGTAGTAAACAATAATTTATAAAAGGTAAATGTTTGTGTGTTTGTGTGTCTCTCCAAGGCTGCATTCGCTTAATGTAAAAATTACAATAACATTACAGGAATAATAATATAATATAGAATTCAATACAGTAAAAAAAGTTCATTTTTAGTTGCTTTTAAAAGTGCAATTTATTTCTATGATACCAAAGCTGCATTTTCAGCTTCATTACTCCAGCCTTCAGAGTCACGTGATCTTTCAGAAATGATTCTTATTAATGTCAGTGTTGAAAACAGTTTTGCTGCTTAGTATTTTGGTGAAAGCAATACACTTGTTACAAGATTCTTTGAAAACAAGTAGTAATTTAAAGCAACCTTTGCGCTAGTGTGAGATCTTGTCATTTTTAATGTTTTTTTTCTGTTTAAGCATCCCTGCTAATAAAAGTATTAATTTCCTAAATTAACCAAACCCAAAATTGTGAGCAGTAGCGTCAACATAAACACACAATTTTAAATTGCCGTTCATTTATTGAGGTTTTGTACTCACCGTCTTGGTTCCTCAACATGATTAAAGTTGAGCAATGTGCTCTTGTTCTCTTGACCCAGCTGTTAGTTACGACATTACACTTTAGCTGAGCGTCTGCTTAAAGCTCCTGTCGTACTCTTGCACTATGCTTTTACACTGTAATTACTGCAATTACATGCAGTGTATTGCAAAGGGGCTCTTATTACAGGTATACGTGAAGCAGTCGTTGGCCTCTTGAGATGGCATTATAAACCAATAACTATGTTTGTAACAAGCGCTGGTATTCATTTCCTAGATAAATAGAGTGCAGGTCATCGCAGCACATATGTGAGTGTGACATTTCGGCAACACTCGGCTTAACGCCTTAGTGTGCAATGCATTATAAAAGCGGTTCATACAACTTAAATGCAACTTGCATTTTACACACAACAGTATTAAATATTAATATGAATTTTTTAATTGTTAGTCGTTCTAATAATATTGTTTTTTAACTCTATCAGCTAGAAGTGTATATTAACAATATTAGTTAAAAGTGAATCCTCAAAATTGCTTTCTAGACGTCTTAATAAAGTTTAAGCGTGACTTGTGGCGTGCTTTTGTAGGAATAGATGCAAGGAAACTCGGCTTCTTCTCTTGTGCTCGTCTCCTGCTGACCTGCTTCTAGCCACCTGCTGTCTGTCACTCGTTCTCTCTCTCTTCCCCTCCTCTCCATCTCTGTTGTTCTCTCTTTCACTCTAAATGTCCCTCTTCTTGTGAAGCCCTGCAGCCGTGCGCTGCCCCCTGCCTCCTCAGAGAGAGGGAGAAACTAGGGCTCCAATTAACACACGTAATTAGGGCTTCATCTTTCTCCCCTCCTCCATTCTCCACCTGTCTCTCTCTCTCTCTCTCTCTCTCTCTCTCTCTCTCTCTCTCTCTCTCTCTCTCTCTTTCTGTCTGCCTTCTCTCTTTTATTCAGATATTTTAGCTCTCTCGTTCTGCGTGTGATGGTGTCAGTGATACCTACTCCGCTGTGTTGTGGCTCTTGTTGGACGCGTGACAGAAGCAGGGTATGACGCTGTTGTGAACGGAAACGGGCCCAAGCTTTAGCAATTTAAATCAGCGAAAAGCTATTCACTAATCATCTATCATTTAATGTTTGTCGATCTCGTATTTTTTTGTGTGTTAAGAATTTTGGAACAGGTGCACGGCTTTGAGGTTTGGAAAAGTATTTGATGTCTAAAATAAAATGTTAAAGGAATAATTGATGAAATCTCTGACTATGAAGATATGTGATTGACAGGTGACGTGTGGAAGGTCATTCTGTTGATTAATTTCTATTTCTGTAGCTTCGTGCTGGTTAACCCTGCCCACTGTGAAATCTCACTGCTCTAAAATCCTATCATAACCATCCATTAATATCATATCATGTAGCAGATTTGTATTCAGTGTGGACACAATGCAGTATGCACTGAAAATGTGGCATATTGGGTCAGGTTAGGAAATAGTTCTGTCTCAGTTTTGCCTCAAAATGGTGAAATCTACTAGAGTACGTGTTAGATGTTTAGTATGCATTTTGTCACTCACGTCATTTTTAAGATTTAGTGTTATTTATTTTTTTATTAATACTTTTATTAAGCGGTTGACAGTAAAGGCATTTTTAATATTGCAAAAGGTTTCTATTTCAAATAAATGGCATTCATTTTTATTCATCAAAGAATCAACGTTTCCAAAAATATTAGCATTTCCAAAAAACGGTTTCTTGAGAAATATCAGGATATTTTTGATTTCTGAAGGATCATGTTACACTCAAGACTAGAGTAACAATGCTGAAAATAAATTATTTTTAAATATATTTATGAAAAGAATATACTTGTTTTCAATTCTAAGAATATTACTATAAAATACTTTTTAAATGCAGTCTTGGTGAGCATTTAACACTTACTTCAAAAACATCTTTTGAACCATAAAGCACAACGTTGTTATAAATAATTGTGTGTGTGCGTGTGACAGATTACACCGTTCAAAGATACAGTGCATGTATATAGTAAATCTCCCCACATCACAGCAGCATTTATTTTCAGATTTACACACACACACACACACACTACACCTGTGTCTCCTCACCTACTCTCTCTTTCCTTCTCTCTCTGATGTTGTTCTTGTTGACAGTGCTGTGTTTTATGTCTAAATGGTTCTGTCTCTTCACTTCCACCATTCACTTCCCTCTCTCCTTTTAATCCTTCTCTCTCCTCCCTCACTGTCTTTATCACTCCTCCCATCTCTGTATCAATCCAACCCGTCACTTTGTTTCCTCTATCATCTTTGCTCCTTTCATCCACTGCACTGCCATCACTCCGTCAATCGTTTGATTTCACTGGATCCATCCTCACATCTCCCCCCATCCTCACTCCCTCCCTCTCTCCCTCCCCCTCTTCTTTTTCTTTTCTTCCGTTTTGTCTTCACAGTCACTGTATCCATCAGATTCTAGACAGTGTCCATCATATTCACCAACATGACATAGTGCACAGGGACCTGAAGGTCAGTATGTAGCTCACACACTGCCTGTCTGTGGCCTGTCTGTTTGCTCCTGCTTGCTCCTGTCTGTGTGTCTGTAGCCTGTCTGTCTATCTGTCTGTGTGTGTGTGTGTGTGTGTGTGTATGGCATCATGGGCTTCCCCTAATCCATTGACTGCCGTCCTAAAATTCAGAATCCTTACTACCTGTGCTTGATTTTTAGCTTGACGCCGTTGTTCAGATGATCAGAACTCTCAAGGTGTTATGGGTCTTTTTGCTTGTGAGGTGTCTAGTTATTAGTTTTTACTTTATATTACAATTGTTTAAAGGAACACTCCACTTTTTTTTGGAAATAGGCTCATTCTCTTACTCCCCCAAAGTTAAAAAGTTGAGTTTTATCGTTTTTGAAATCCATTCAGCCAAACTCTGTGTCTGCCGATAACACTTAGCATAGCTTAGCATAGATTATTGGATCGGATTAGACCAGAAGTAACTTGTTTATCATGGCCGCAGCAGGTGCTGTAAAATCACACAGCGGCCAAAAACAGCCACACCAGACCAACAGTTAATAAGTTGGTAAAACTCAACTTATTAACTCTGGTGGAGTTGGAGAATGAGCCTATTTTCAAAAAGGTGGAGTGTTCCTTTAAAGTCACAGTTCAATTCTTTTAGTCATCCTCATGTTGTTACAACTGTTTGTTGTTGGCCAAACAGGTTTGCTATGACATGAGAGCGTTTAAAGTAATAAAAAGGTTTATTAACTGTGTTTATTATATAATTTAATGAATATGTATGGTTAGATTGCAACAGTTATTTGTATAAACATTCCTGTATGTTAGAGTGCTCATTATGCAGCATGTTTTCTGTATCAGAAATGCGATAAATTTGTGTGATATTGCACAATATTCCATAAAAATTACGTTTAACAAACATCTTTTTTACTTACAATACCTACAATAGTAATATATTTCATAATGTCACAATTTTTAAAAGTCGAGACAAGCTTTTATTTTGACAGGTTATAATGTAGACCTCTGACTTCCTGTGTGTATCTGTATATTTTTTTATCAAATGAATTAATGTAATACTCAGGGAATGAGCTCACAGAGCAGCTCTGGGGATGAAGTTCATGTGGACCATCCTCATAAATTAGTAACAAATTATTATTAACAAAAGCACATGCAGAATTAATTTCAATAGCAGTCTGTTGCAGTTTAATATTCACAGACACTAGCACATATTATGTGCTGCTCTACTTTTGATTTATTTATTACAGTTTTCCGCATTTTACTGTACATTCCATGTTTCTGGAATCGGGATCTCATAGTCAACATGCTTGTCAAAGGAGATTTCCTCTTGTTTTGTTAGTTTAAGTAATATTTTCAACAGTGTTATGAACTGTCATTCACTTACTTTGAAGTATAGGATGTTACATGTACTTACTATTATAAAAACAATAAATTATGCATAATTACATGCAAGCAACCCTTAGCCAAACTCTTAATCCTAACCAAAAGCAAACATACTTAATTAAATTACTCAGTAAATGAATAAATGTATAATTACGTTGGAATTACATTCTTGAAAAAGTTAAAGTTGCTCTCTATCTCATGAAGGGTTTGAGAAGAGAGTCAAATAATGTAATATTTAGTGACGGTAGTACAGGGAGCGAGGCTAATATTAAAGAAAGCAGCACTGTGAGTTTCAGTACATTTTTAGACATTTTATGGCATGTCCACAGCAGTTCTTTTGAAGTGGAGATTTTGTACCGAAACACAGTGACACTTCCTGTCTCATCCCTACACATCCACACAAAATCACACAGTCATACACGCATCTTCTCCTGCAGTCCAGCCATGATCAGCAGCTGACACTGGGGGAGGTGTGAAGAAACACACGCACACGCTATGATGAATCCACAAAACCGCACATGCTTTTAATATCTAATTATTCCTCTATGCATTCATACATTTAAAGGCAGAGTAAACAGACAGATTCACTCAGAGAAATGGGTTCATTCAGAGACGGTCTGTCTTACATTTGCCGTGACCATATGCCACGCTCCATGCTCTTTTAATGGGAGGCATTTAGAAAGCAAATGCAGCACTTTAATTTACAGCCCTGAACTTTACTGCCATGCCAGAACTTTACACACATGCCAATAAACTCATGCAGTGCGCACTGTACATAGATAATAATAATCACAGCTATAACGTTATGCAGCACCTTCCCTATCAGTAATGTTAATGCTCGGAGTGCTGTATTAAAACTGGCTCGATTGCATTAAATAGATGTCTGGTTTTATAGAAATATAATCATTTATACCGTTTTGCCTCTGTATAGTGACAGTCATCCTCTAGTATGTGTGGAAAAAGATTTTTTTTCCCGATTCAAATGGAACTAATTGAAAGTAAAGGCAGTATTCTTAACTTTAATTGTAATTCAAGTGCAATTCGTGTGGGATATGATTCTGCAAAATAACAAATGAATACTAATTGGAATTACTACAAGGTTAACTGTGTCATAATCTAAGCCTAAATTGATCTTGTGTGTATTATTCTTAAAACATTTTTTCTTTAAATGGCACAGACTGCAAAATCATACTCTAGCACTTCTTCCTAAAAGTAGCACCTTCTTACAAGAATTTTAGCATTATTTAGATTAAAAAGCTTTTGATCTGTTCAGCATAAAATTTACATAATTATTAATTCTAACGAAATGACTGCCTCTTTATGTATTGATGCTTGATGATATACTACAGTTTAAAAATGTGGGTCTGTGGCTGGATTCACGAAACAATATTAAGTATATATTTGATACCTTAAGAATTTAAGAATTGTAGCTAAAAACATTCCTACTGCGGATTTTACTGCGGAAGATATTTCTTAACCAGATTTTTTAAAATAGTTTTTGAACTAAGCCTCGTTATGAAAACACCAATTATGTGAATTCTGTTACAATTTACAATTTATTAGTGTGATGGCAAAGCTGTATATTCAGCAGCCATTAATAGTCATCTGTGTCACGCGATCATTTTTGAAAAAATAAGAAACGCTTGTGCTGCTTATTGTGTTCTTGATGAATCAAAGTATTAGCTTTTTACTGAAGTATAATCTCTTTGTCCTTTTAAACAGTAGCGCAAATCAGATTGTAACTTTAAAGATTTCAATACAGTTAATGTCATTCACAGTTGCACCGTATCACATGACCTTCACACACACACACACTGCTTTCTCACTTCAATATGCAAACCTCTTACTGTTCACCCTCCATGTGCTGTGTGATTATAGAACAGCTATAGCAGCCCCCGAATGATTTGACTCATGGGATATGCTGTAAATTGGAATAGCTTTGACCTAGAGAGCCATTTACAGCATTAATTGATTTACCCAATTGCTGTCGCCTTTCCTCCAAGTGTTATCACTTGCGTGTCAGATCTGGGTTTGGGCTGTTAAATACCGAAAGCGTCTTTCATTCTTGGTGTAGGCTGTACCCGTGCATCGCAAAACGCAGGGGTCTCTTGGCAACCAGCTCACATGCGTTTGTGCACGTGTTGCTGCTGTCCTACGCTACTCAACACACATTCAAAGCGAAATCACATTACACACTCATGACACTATTTATGAAAGACCGCATAGATACACAGCTGTGTTACTTTGTATGAATTACTTTAAGGTTGAATTTCCAAAACCTTTTTTTTTTTTTTTTTTTTTTTTTTTTTACTGCCCTAGGGAGGAGGAGGAGAGGAGTAGAGCTGCAATTAGCAGAATCCAGAGTGTATAGGAATCTGCCGTAATGATGTAGATTAAATGGACTTAGTGGCGTGCCTTTGTAAATGAAATATTACAGTGTTGCAGTGCAGTTTTAAACGGCTTTAAATGTATGATATTATACTGATTATGCTTATTTATGTATGTCTTAAGCCATGAAAATAAAAATTTAGGAAAAGAAAGGGAAACACTTAAAACAGTTGTTCGAATGTTTGGGGTAAGTACGATTAAAAAAAAAAATAGTACCTACATATGTTACCGTTAGGAAATAAAATAAACTCTCAAAAGACTCAAAGCATTGCCTCCATAAAATGATCTTACTATTCCACCCATTTTTAGGTATGTCGCAATTGATTCGAATTATATGAAATAACTATTAGTGCTAAAATGTTCCAGTTATTATTATATGCTAATATTTAGCTACGTGGAGGCAAAGCTTGAGTCTAGAGATAGATACCCTGCCCCCTCCCTTTTACATTTTTACCTGCCCCAAATACCCCTCACCCCTGGCCTGTGCACGGGACTGTAGCGCTGCTCAGACTAACATGCGCCCCCTGCTGTTTGCATGCAGTCACTGCATCCAGCAGATCCTGGAGGCGGTGCTTCACTGCCATCAAATGGGCGTGGTGCACCGAGACCTGAAGGTAAGTGACGGTTGTGATGTCATCGCTGCGAGTGTGTGAACTTAAAAGTTAGTATGCAGAAATCAGTGCCTACCACTTTGTCGTTTTGACTGACTCAATTGCACTTTGAATGCATGGGAGGTCAGTCTGAGTTCACACAGTGGTAGTGCATGGCGTACGTGTTTGTGTGATGCTGTGTTTGGTCGCTGCTGGTGATAAATTCACTTTCATGACAGTTCAGGTAGGAAGACGCTAATAGGACTGAATGGAAGAGCGCCATTGATTTTAGCAATCAAGATAAATGTCTCCTTTTGGACTTCAAAAGTGTTCCTGTAATAAAAATAGACCGCATTTAATTAACTATGAATTTATGTAATGCTTATCTAGATTTTATTGAACATAGAGTCAGTGTAGACGTTAGTTTGAGCGCACCGCAGTGGCATTTGACTGCTCCCTTTTGACCTTTGATCTTCTCTAAAACGCAGTGTGCTTCTGGGAAATGTTGTTTCTAGACCGCAATTCGCTACCTGCCATACTTATATCAGATTATTGTGTGAACCGACCAGAAATTAGCGTAGAATGTTAACGTAAGTGCCAAAAATCTCAAATAGTTAACGCTCTGCTGTTTGTTGACGAAGACAAGCTGCTTCTTAAAGCATGCTGCATGTTTATCTGTTGATAGTTATCTTGTAAATTGTTTTTAATGTGGTTTGCTCGCTTGTCTTGTTTGTTTGTCTCGTATGCATGCATAAGTGGTTTGTTTGTGTCTTGTATATCTGTAATGTGTAATATAAGTATACATTTATCTGCAGGTTTTCGTTGAGTCGTGCAAAGTTACATCCAGATGTATAACAATAAACCTGGTGCTTCAACCTGATTTAATTACCATAGAAATATAAAACCAAAATTTGCTGTCATGTAGCTGAAAACAGGTGTATGTAAACAGATTATAAGCTCAAAATTGATAAATTATCTGAAACCAAAAAGGTATTATTAGTAGTAGTAGTAGTATTTTTTTTGGTAACTTTATTTTATGGTTACACCTATTAGTTGCTTATAAGCATGCATAATACTACAATATTAGCAATTTATTAGTGCTAATCAAGCACATATTAATGCCTTATTCTACGTGACCTTATTATACATCCCTGGAACCCAATACCTAAACTTAACAACTACCTTACTAACCATTAATGAGCAGAAAATTAAGAATTTTTTAAGGGAAACTAGCGTTACCTATTTTAAAGTGTTACTGTTTTTTGTTGGGTTTTTTTTCAAATATTTAGTAAAATATTTGATCATCAAATGATGCTTGAAATACCTCCCTAGTACGACTGCAACCATAGTTATTTTCATGTATCAATATCTAGATCTAATATAGACTCCAGCAGATGATCTTCAAAGAATTTAGCTTAAATTAATGTCTCAGTGTTTTACTTTTACATAATACTTTTGCGCCGATTTCTACGTTTTGTGGATAAAACATGGTAACATGTGTCATTCTTTACAGCGGTAACTCAATGATTTCGGCTTTCCAAAACTGTAAATTCATTCTTTTTAGATTTTTCAAGTATTTCCAGTTGCTGACATTTTGGTGCATCGCTACATTTAATCCATTTAGATTCGAGGTTGAGTTTAACTGCAGCAATATCCAGAAAAAGAAACCAGGTAAATGCTAAAAACAGCATTGCTGCGGTCAGCTCCTTACTCTACTCTGACAGTACCAGCGCTTTGGTTTCACGCTATCAGTGTCTGCCCACACTGGAGTGCCCTTTTGAGTGGACGCCCGGGGCACGCGCTCTTCCACAGCGGGAATCTGAGTGGGCATGACAGGAATGCCACTGCAGAAAAGAGCAGCGATCTCGCACATGCACACACAGAAACAATAGCACACGACACGTCTATCAACGACCATGCTTTTTTGGATTTTACTGACCTAAGCGAGTATACCGAACCAACTCGAGCCAATTTAAGCAGTGCATCCAGCTGTGTTTGTCAGTGTGTGCATATATATGTGCTTTGATTTATAGCTGCGCTTATGCTGATGAGATTTTTGCTAGGAAGTCAAGTCGTGGATTTCACTGCAGAGGTTATATGCTCGCGAAAGAGCGTTGGAGAGAGATTTTGGCAGATCTTCTTTCCTAGATTTGTTCTCAGAGGGTGCTGTTCATCAAAATTCCTCCCACCACTAAGCTTTAAGGCTGGGATTAGCTGCTGGTTTTCCAGCCCTCAGCAGAGAGCATGTTTTTTTTTTTTGTTTTTTTTTTTGGGAAGCACTCTGCATTAGTTATGCTATATGAGTGCTGCTGAGAATGGAGACCAAATCTAGGAGATTTTAATGATGAGGTGGTGAGGTGATAATGAGCATTATGCAACCGGGATGACAATATAGAAAAGTAGTAAATATCCCTTGGCGAAATGAAACATTTGCAAATTTGCTCTATAGGTATGTGTATGTAAACACCTCATTAGCGACTGTTTAGTTAGGTCGCTGTATGGAAGATGTCCACCAAATTGGAGCATCAGAGCTGGCCTGTGTCAACCGTACTTGCATGTATTAATATCTAGATGGTTTTCATAGGACCTCTACGGTCAATTTGCTCTTTGTTTCTAATGAAAGCAGCAAACTAATTATACATGAACAAATGTACATATAATGTAGAGCTGCATGATTAATCGTTAAAACATTGCAATCTCGATACAAACACCCATGCCGTCTTCATTCATAGGGCTGGGTCAATAAATCGATGCAGAATCGATTCATGGATCAATTCTGAATTCTGAATGCATTGCGAATCTAAGATTAGATTTTAACAGCAAATGGCGCTCTACTATAGTTTTTATTCGCACACTCAAATGCTCACGAAGAAAAGTGCTAAAGAGCGCCTGAGCGTTCAGCCAAGTCATGTTATTTCAGCTCAGCTCAGAATGCTTTTATGACACAAGATTAATGTAAACATTGCTCACGGTGAACACCTTTGTAATTTGCTTCAACCATTTTGAATTTTTAATGTTTTTTAATGTTTATTTTGGGCTCAAGTGTGTGTAAGATTCAAAACTAAACTCGATTCCAGATGAATGGCGATGCTTTCAGAAAATCTCTCAGAATCGAGCCATGAATGACGTATTAAATCTTGGACCAATAATGTTTGTTTTTGTAAAAAAAAAAAATAAATAAAAATCATTGAAGATTTTTTCAACACTGCTGATTTATTCAGTATTGGAACAAGTATAATAGCCTATTTATGTGAATCATTGAATTATTACATATATTTTTTTTTAAATAATTAAATTTAATTGAACATTTTAATAGAATGAGACCATTAACAATTTGTCTCCTCCTCTTGTAAGTGACGTTATTTTGCTTAGTTTAGAATCGTAGGGCAATCATGATCGCTATTTAAAACCAAAAAATGATGATTCTCAACTTATCCAGAATAGTGCAGCTCTAATATAAACCTTTATTATAAGTATTTATTATAATAAAAAATAGTTTTAGAACTTTATAATGTGTAACAAAAACTAATGTCTCCATTGTCACTTTTCATCAACCTAATCCATAGTAGGAGCATTAAAATGTTTTTATTATGATGATTTTTAAACTAAAACGGTAGTGTATATGTTTTTGTCAGTTGTAAATGTTTTAGCTGCAGTCTCCAATATGAATACGGAAGGGAGGGAATTAAATGTTAGATCCACCAGACCCTGCATTGCAGGAAAAGCTGTTTGAGATTGCAGTGCTTGTGCAGGTGTGTGTGACTCTGTATTTGGTTTGTTAGGCTGCTTTTATAGATCAGTGTTGCTAGCACTGTGATTTATAATATTGTGTCGTGTGTGTGCTAGCGGAAGCATTGGGAGGCACTAGAGGGGATATCACATTATTAGCATCCATCAGTGACAGAGAATAATGAGGCTAGATAATCTGGGTCAGTTGGGAGGAAAACACACACACGCACGCACACACTTACCAGTTTAGCCAAATATATTTCCCCCCCCCCCTGCATTCTTCATTTAGAAACAATCTGCACTCAGAAAGTTCTTCAGCTAATATCTCAAGAATCAGCTGGTTTTATGCTAAGACCATATGATGGCTATCTGACTATATTTTTGTTGTGAAGTGTGCGCCAGCATGAACAATGTGTTTGTTACTGTGAGAGTGTGTGTTTGAGGCTGTAAAGTTGTGCGTTAAGGCAGGAGAAATGTTGTCTTCGTTCTCCCCTCAGCCAGAAAATCTGCTCTTGGCCAGCAAGTGTAAGAACGCCGCTGTGAAACTGGCCGACTTTGGACTGGCCATTGAGGTGCAGGGAGACCAGCAGGCATGGTTTGGTATGTAAACATCGCACGCCTGTAGATTAATATAGAAAGTTGCCCATATGACTTGTCACAAACACTTTAGAACTTGATTGCGATTATTGCTGATGCTTTCATTGTCACATTTTACCGTGCATTTCACAGGTTTTGCAGGGACACCAGGTTACCTGTCCCCCGAGGTGTTGAGGAAGGAAGCATATGGCAAACCGGTGGACATCTGGGCTTGCGGTAAATAAACTCAAATGCAGTGACAAGCACATGCTCGTTCTGTAGAAATAGTTTTTTTGCGCTGTCAATCAAAACTAAGCTGCCTTGTTCACAGTGCCAGAAAAAAAGCATTGTAAACCTGGTCTCCTAAAACTGGACTCCTACCTTGGTCAAACCGGTCTGGTTGTCTGTTTTTCCAATCAATCAGTCACTTTTATTTATATTGCCCTTTTAGCAACACAGATTGTATCAAAGCACTGAACAGTAAAAAATACAAGGGAAAGGGATGTATAATGATGAGATTGAACAATTTGTTATTAATTGCAGAGACGGTCTCTGTAATCAATTCGGCGATAATCACTAGAAATTAATTGCCCCCGACAAAGTAAGCCAGAGGCGACAGCGGCAAGGAACCAAAACCCCCTCCATGCAGAATGGAGAAAAAATAACCTTGGGAGAAACCAGGCTTAGTTGAGGCCAGTTCTCTGGCCGGATGCCCAGCACTTAATTTCCTGTTCAATTGCTTGTTTTTAGAGGGTTTACATATGTATTTAATAGAAAATACCAATTGTACATTTGGTATGCTGATCTGGTATACTCTATACTGCGGGTACACACTAAATACCTTGCGTTTGAAGACTGATATTATACAGAGATCATACAGTCTTTATTAAGATTCTTAAGTGGCATGTCATTAAATGTTAATACATTTGAAGCATGGTAGCTTAGTATAAGTGTATTGTAAATAAATGATGGCATAGAGTGGCTATACTGTATTCAACAGCCTAAAAATGTTATTAACAACACATTTTTGTTTTCATTCTTTTTATTAAGGTGTGATTCTGTACATTCTGCTGGTTGGATATCCACCTTTCTGGGACGAGGATCAGCACAAACTTTACCAGCAGATCAAAGCAGGAGCTTATGATGTGCGTTTAACATCTTTCATTTTTTATTTTTTTTTTCCAAAATACTTGAGATAGATTTTTAAGCCTACTTCGAGATGGTACAATGCACTTTTATCGGTTAAAATATTGATAATGGAGTTCTAGAAATTGAACAGATTTGTTTAAAAAATAATCTTTCAAAAAGTGCTTATTTCTGAAAATGAATGGTTTATTTGATAAATGCAGAATGAGTGTTTTTTTGGAAGTAATTTCACAATTTATCATGGTTAAAAAATGTGTTTAGGAATTATTATTATTTCTCATTGTTGCCTGATATGGGACATTTTGATTGCCTGAATCAATCAGAATTGTCTCTTATACCTGCATTTCACGAAAATGAGGAATTAGAACTTCACATCATAAGTTACAGAAACTGCAAAATCCAACAGGTGTTTTATTTGATGCATTGCAGTGCTTGTTGACTGACCAAAGTGGTAGTTGTGCAATAATAGTTTTTTTTATTATTGTTTTTTTTTTAAGTTTCCATCTCCAGAATGGGACACAGTTACTCCTGAAGCCAAAAATCTCATCAATCAAATGCTAACCATAAACCCTGCCAAGAGAATCACTGCACAGGAAGCTCTCAAACACCCATGGGTCTGCGTACGTATTCACCGCCCCCCACCCCACGTGCAGACATATAAACACTTATACAAAAACAGCAAAAAAAGAGTCTAGATATACAGTAAAAATCTTTTCCCTATTTGTTTCCATAGCAACGCTCTACCGTGGCTTCCATGATGCACAGACAAGAGACTGTGGAATGCCTGAAGAAGTTCAACGCCAGGAGGAAACTCAAGGTGTGCTTCATAGTCTCACAAACGCACACACACACACACACACACACAAACACACATGCTCACTCCATTCTAATTTTACACACGCAGAGGTTATATTTCCTCTCTCTGCTCACAGGGGGCCATCCTCACCACCATGCTTGTGTCACGAAACTTCTCTGGTAAGTTACTCTGGTATGATGCAGATGGAAATCAACTTTTGAACGGTCTTGACTGGCGAATGAGTTGACAGATGTGTGTTTTTTTCTGATTGGTCAGTTCTGTGTATGTTCCTACGGTTCTTCAGGGAATCGTCTGTGTTTTTCTTGTTTTTGTTTTTTTATATCCCCACTCCATCTTGATGTGCTTTGTTGTCTGTCATGTCTACTTATGTGTTCGAATAAATATCACACGTGGGCAAGATTGTCCATGCTATACAGGGTTTATATATTTATACATAGATTTTGCAGACATAGTAAGTATTTAGAGACTTAAGTTGTACTTAAAGTTTTATGATGATGGTTGCATTAGACATCAAAACAAATGGCACCCAAAAAGAAATAATGATTGACAGTTCCTTCAGTTTACGGAATCAGTCTAGCATTTTTGTGATGCTGCATAATAAGCTAATATAAGCTAAATACAGCAGAATAATCACAAAAGTTATAAACAAATATGCATAAATGGAAAATTACATATGATTAGACAATTTCTGTAGTATTTTGTACCTGGAAAAACTGTTACTAAGGCTCATTTGTATCTTTGTCCTGTTGTTTAAAATTTGGTTCTTTGCTCTTATTTAAAAAAAAAAAGTTACATTTCCTAAAAGTATGGCATCAGAATTGAATAAAAAAAATGTTCCCATCACATACATAGTAGATATAGTTTCATGCATAAAAAAAAACATTGTAAGATATTACTGGCCAAAAAACATTTTAAATGCAAAAATCACAAATTATAAATGTGAAAAAAATAAATGTGATGTCCTTGTGGGGCTAGATTTTGGTATTCAAACATTTTATTTTGAACAGTTTAAATATCTTTCAAATTATTACCACTTTTAAACGCCACCTGTATCAATATGTATTGTGACGTTCATGCATTTTTAAGTGTGTTTGAAGTGTCCACATACTTTCCGGTACCACTCTATATACTCTCAGCCTACCACTTATCTACAACTTTTTCCTCTCCATCTCCCAGTTGCAGTTTTTATGCTCTGACCTCACAGATATCATGCATAAAACAAAATAACATGCATTCTCACTGCACATGTAATTTCACTCTCTCTCTCTGTCAATTTTCCTTTATTTAACTGCATCCTTTCTGGGAATTCAAATGGTTAAAGTGGCACTTTCTGTCTTCTAATCTCATCTGTGATGTCAGGGCTCTGCTTGTAACCACTAGATGATGGTCCAGCAGAGAACGTTGTGAGGGTTTTAAATGTGAGGAGGACTGATTCCCTTTGGATCTAAAGTCTTGTCTTTGTTGTAATGAAAATGTGCCTTGTTTGAGTGGGGATTGTTTTGTTACAAGCCACCTGTCTCAAAGAAATAAAGAAAATTGGTTTGACGTGTTCTTATAACTGACAATTTCTTCTCCCATAGACTAATGAATGGTTCTCTTTCACTCTGCCCCCTTTCCTCTTCCCTCTCTCTCTTTTTGTTCCTCCCTCTCATTTTGTTTGTGATTGTGTGATTGTGTGATTGTGTGTGTGTGTGTGTGTGTGTGTGTCAGTGGGTAGCAGGCAGACCACGGCTCCGACCTCGGTCACTGCGGCTGCGGCTGCAGTAGCCGCGGCTGCAGGCACCACAGCAGGGCTGGTGGAACAAGGTAGCGCCGCCCTAAAGGCCCAATTCCTCTGCCCCTCTCTGTCTGTACACTCCTCTCTGCATATTCCTGTCATTCCTTCTTAATTTCCCATTTTCCAATTATCATTTACCCTTTCCTTTCTTTTAACCATAATCCCCTTTTGTTCTTTTTTCTTTTCTTTTCCTTTCTTTTTATTAATTTCCCCTCCCTTCCCCTACCTTTTACTTGCCCATTAATTTCCTTTTATTTCACTTTTACTACCCTATTCTTTATCTTTTCTCTCTCCTTTCTTTCTTTTTCTTTCTTTCTTTTTTTTTTTCCCTTTCAAATGTCCCTTTCACATACCTATTCACTTCCCTTTTCTTTCCCTTTCCCCTGATTTCACATTTTCCTTACCTCTTTCCTTTTTTCTTATCCATTTTCCTTTGCCATTTTCCTGTTTACTTCTCTGTTCATTTGCCTTGTTATTTCCTGTTTGGTTTCCTTTTCTTTCTTGTTTGTCTAATTTCATTTTTCACCGTTAGTCGAGTTTCTTTCGTCTCTTCTATGAAAGAAACATGTTTGTCTTTTGTCTTCTCCCATCATCCTCTCTGTCTCTCACTGGTCCATGATTGTCTCTGCATGGGGCTAAAGCATGCACGCTGACTCACCCTGTACCTGTCTTACCTGCTGTTTCTACCTTTTCTTTCTTGTTCTCCACACTTTTGTGTCGTTTTTCATCTCATTTCTCTTGCAGTTCATGTCTGGTATCATGTATTCGCTTATTGGTTCCCTCAGCTGTCTGTCGTCATCACTGTCATCACCATTTCATTCATCTTTTATTTATTTCACAGAGGATCTACACCAAGATCCCTACATGATGAATGTAATGTCCCTACCCACTCTCTTTTTTTTGAGTCCTGTTCTCTCCATCATTTCTTCCTTTCATACAGTATGTGCCATAAATCACTGCCTCTTCCTTTTTTTCTGGTTTATTCTTATCCTCCTCCTCATCACTTTTCTTTGCCATTTTTATCTGACACCCATAAGCCATCCTCACTTTCATCCTCTGTATTCCTCTTTCCTTTACTCTGTCTTTTAATATGGTCTGTGAAGTTGAAGTTCACCCCTCTTTCAGGGGGTGGAACAGTCTGCCTGCTGTTGTGCTGAATGCTGCATGGGAGGTTGGACTAATGCATGTTCACTAACTTGGGGGTGAGATGGGCTGAACGGATCTGGTGCACTTGTGCATGGTCAAAGCTTCTTGACAACTGTACTTTTTTTTAATGTCTTTTTTTCCTATTTAATGGACATGAACAGGATGTAGAATTTCAGTTAACATTATTGAGAAATACTGGATCCACAGTATGGGGGGGAAATGCAGTATATGCAGCCTTTTTTATATTAGATTAATTTGCTTTATTTTACAGGGTTTAGCCTAGAGCACTTCACAAATATGAAAGTTAATCTTGGGCCTGTAGTTTCGGTTTGATCGAGAACATTGTATTTGGAATCTTTTTCTCGCCCTTTACTTCACTGAAACTCCTACTTCATTGCATCTCCTCCAGAGCTGATGGGTATATACAACATTCGATACAATATTGTCTTAATCACTGTTATTCCCACAAATAAAGTTTGTGTTGTTTCATAGTTTTAAAATTCAGTTTATTGTTAATAATAATCGTTCTCCATTGTTGTGGACACTAATATAGTAGTCTTTATTGTTATCATCCTTGTGTAAACAGGCCTTTATTGAAATGTGACCGATTGTACTGTAGATATTTTTCATCTAAATATTTATTTATTTGTTCTAAAGTTCCTGGAATTATGCTTTTTCTGTCAGTGAAAGCAAAATTTTGACCAATCAATAAGCTTATAGGTAAAACTTGATTATTTAAAAATTTCTTGAGGTATCTTCTAAACAGCTGCTCTGGAGGAAAAGCTAGTGGCACTGCTTTGCCGGTTTCCTTTTTGAGAGGGCTAAAATTGATTCGGGTTTAAATGGTTTTTCAGCTTTTCCTTTTCCTTTTTTACATAGAGTGCATCGTGATAGAAGGGTAGAAGGTTTGAGCTGGTACATTGAGCGTGTGCTGTGGCTCAATGTGAAGGCTGTGCTTCATATTTGATGCTCCCTCCACATGCCTGCAATCAAATATTTATGTAGTGCTGCCTCTCTCTGTTGTCCTTCTACTACCCCCAGCCTGAGCAACCAGACTACTGCATTATAGGCAGTTACACTACATATGGGACTGACATCTGGATCGTTCCAAATCCTCATGTTTGACTTTGACATAGTGCATATAAGACAAAATATTTCTAAAATATTACATGTTATAAAGAAGTATGTGGACATCCCTAAGTTAGAGTGGAAGATGTCATAACAGCAAAAGGGGATTCAACTCCCTATTTATTCCCATAGTTTTGAAATGTGTTCAAAAGGAGTAAAAATAGGTAAGGAGTTCACATACTTTTTGTTATGTAGTGAAAAGCTGCATTATCATTAGACAATAATGCTCCGTTTTGCTTGTGCAACTACTAGATGTTGCACAAGATGCATTCAAATTGTCGAGATAATGGTAGTGTTTTTGTTTTGTATAAATATATTTTAATTATTACATTTACTTACTTAATGTTTCATATGTAATGTTTCAGAGCATTAGAGAACAATTGATGACGAGGCTTTAGAGTAGTGAAACTGCTTATACAAAACAGCCTGGCACAAACGTATTTGCCTGCTATTTTTTTGCTAAACCTTGTTTGTGCTGACTCTCTGCAAAGTAGATCAACTCTGAGAAAAATGATGACTGTACTGAAAACAAGTAGACATCTTTTTGCTGTTGTTCTTGAGCCCCATATACAGCTCCATAGATAGTCGTTTAGCTTCAGCGTTCATAGACACAGGATTATTAGGTATTTTGACCTCTTCTCCATTGCTCTCTCTTTTTCTCTCCATTCTCTCTTGCTCTCTTTCTCTTGCTCTCTGTGTTAATGGCAAGGTAAGGAGCTCCACTCACTCTAGAGTATTAGTTGTTACTTCACTACTCCTCTTTCTACAGGGACGCATGCTCATTTCTTCTCACTGATCTCTTTGGGCCACCAGATGGATGGATTGGTGGCCCAGATACAGTTCTAGGAGGATCTGTATCAAATACCAACCTTGAGTGACCCTGTTTCTCAGTTTATGACCAGAAGTACAGCACATGTATTAGGCATTACGTTTTAATGCATAATGCCAACTATTGCTGCCTTATTGGTGACAGAGCTGTATCTGCGGGATTCATTAAACAAAATGTTCTAAATGACAGGGTTTTTGCTGCAACTGATTGCATTAAACGAACAGTACCTAGATCAGTAGAAAGGTGTACAAGTGGGATGGGCACAGGCACCTGGATTTGAAGACCGTTCACTGCTATGGAAAAAAAAAAGATTTGTTTTGGGATTGCTTGCAGTGTGGTATTTGCAGTATGGACACTTAAATATAGAAAACGATTAAAAACGCCTGTCCCCGTGTATAACCTGAGGGATAAAGCTGAAAATCTGTTCTGTGCTTTATTAATAGACTAACTAACTCTGGCTGTAAAAGCAAACAGACCTGCCGAATGAGTTTGATGTGAATGTGATGGTGTTACTGTGATTTAATGCTAAAAAAAGAAGTATCCAAATGAACCGCTTCAAAGGCGCTTGAGAGGGTGCGTGTGCATTTGTTTTCATTTGCATTCTGAATTTAAAACGGGACAAGAACCTACAATGAGTGACACTGATTGTGTCAGATGCTTCCTTTTAAATTATTATTGTTATTGTTCATCACAATGCTGTAAAAATGCTTTTTATTTATTATAAAATTATCATAATATTTCTCTGGATTGAAAAGTTCCTCCATCAGCTATACTGTTTGGAAACCATTTTGCTAAAACTTAAAACAGGTTCATAAAATAATTTAGAGTAATGAGATATCTGTGGCCCCATTGTTTCTGTGATAAGGAAGGAGATAAATATGTATAACTTAGTGGATTTTTCTTCCACCATTTTCTTATTATTAATGGGGAACTGTTCAATCTTAGAGGCCATGAGTAACACTTTATAATAAATCTTAATGTTTAAAAATCATTGTTACTTTTATATAATACTTAATAGATCATTAGTTCTTAGTCCATCAAATAATTATCACAAAACATTGAAATATTTAATTTCATGCACACCTACTAGGTTGGTTAAATTTTTTCATGTTTTTTTTTAAAGAAGGCTTACCGATGGTACATTTATTTGATTGAAAAAATTTCCTTTTACAGTAAAGGAAATGTTAAAGAATTATGTAATATCGAGCTGCATTTTTATCATCTATTACTTCAGTTTTTAGTGTCGATTGATGTTACAGAAATTAGTATTAGTAAACAGTTGTGCTGTTTAATATTTTTGGGTAAGTTATACATACAAGTGATAATTTGTTCAGGATTCTTTAATAAATAGAAAGTTCAAAATAAAAACACTTCCAACATTCCAACATTTCGAATAGTAGTGTATAGTCATAGTCATATCTACATTGACTGCTGATCTAATAAGAATTATATAATGTATTGTTATTGACTCATTAATGAAGTTTATTGTAAAGTGTCATTGGTAGTAATCTGGCTGTATCTTGTGTATAAGTAGGCCAACACAGAATCTGTCTCATTCTGGATATCATTGCATAATTTGAATTGAATCTCCTGCCTCTTTTGTGCTTACATGATAATTAAATAATTTACCATTAAGAGCCTGGAGCTCTCAACTGTCGTCAAAAAATGTTTCTACATTTAAATCCATTCCATACAATTCTCCCCCAAAATGAGTGCAGAATCCTGTTTGGGCCTAGTTATGTTTTACAACTTTATAGGTACGATTAATATCTGCAGTGCTATTTGTTCATTTTACCTTTTCCCCGGGTAATTGACATTTTGTGTTACGGTTTTGCTGATTTAATGTCTCTCTCTTATTTCCTCCCATTGTAGCAGCCAAGAGCTTGTTGAACAAAAAAGCAGACGTTAAGGTAAGAAGATCTGTTGAACTCCTGACCTCTGTGACCCAGACATGACCATACGGCTTCTTAGTACCTTCTCTCTTTTCACTATTCTGTCTCTCTGCCCTGGCTAATCTGTCAGTGCTTGCTGTGCGTGTTTAGAGTCTCTTCTTTATTGCATGATTGGTTTTTTTATTGTTTTTTTTTTTAAACATATTTACATAAGTGTAGTTAGTTCATATTAGGTTTGATGTGTGGTTATGAGTGTGTGTATGTGTGATTTAGGACATGAAAGTACACTGACAGTAAAGTCAGCTTTACTTATATAGCACTTTATACAATAGTGTCAAAGCTGCTTTACAGTGTTAAACAGATAAGTAGTTTGTCAGTATTGAAAGAGGATGATAGTAAACACTCAATTTTCCATTTAGTCAGTTTATAATTGATTAAGTCATTGTCATTATTATGCTCAGTTCTGTTTAAATAGTGTCTATGCAATCAAGTATTTCATAGTTCATGATTATACATTAATTTCTTATTGTTATAGTTATATTAGACACTACATGTGACCCTGGACCACAAAACCATACAGTCATACAGTGTAGTTTTGGTTATTGCTACAAATATACCCCTTTTTGTGGACCAGTGTCACAAATGAGCTGAATTGAGCTCAGAACTAAATATTTAAACTTCTATTTTTCTTACAAGGAAAGCAGATGGTGAACAATAACTGTCAAGCATATGCTTGTATATTGTATTGCTGTTCTTCCAAAATCAAATATCTGTCAAAGGATGGGTGTGCCTTCAGAAGCCAACTGGGCAGTGACAGCTAATGATCACCATGTACGTTCGTTGTAAGCACAAAAAATTGGACATCACCTTTTGTGGTTCCAAGAAAAGAAAAACAAATTTAGACTGAGGTGGTGAGAAAATCTGCGAAATATCCCTGATTTTTCATTTGAAGCAGAATGTGATATCTTCTGCTGAATCGCTTACTGATCTACCAATAAGACCATATTTACATCAGTCCCTCAGGATTAAACGCATTAGTGTGAAAATGTAAATGAGAAATGAGCATTTCAGTGAATTTTCCGGACAGGCAAATAGGGTTATTTAGCTACCAATAAAACCTTTTTCTCCGTATTTAAATCCATCACAAATTAGCTCAAAGTAAAAATAGAGCGTGGATTACGCAGTGAACCTCACGGTGAGTATTTCAGTGAATTTGCCGGGCTCTTTAGCAGACGTAAGAGCCTGGAAATATAAGGTGTTACCAAACACCGTAACGAGCTCTATCCGGTCACAGAGCCAGCGATAGCACTGAAAGATGAGACCAAATGAAGGTTTTATTTCCGTCAGCGCCTGTGGGCATGTGGGAGACGTTTAAGAGAATGATATAACGACGATTGAGGAATCTATGGAATCTTCAACAAGGGCTAGAGTAATTTGATTCGCAAAGTTGGATTTTCAGAGATGAAGTGCGTTTGGCGCTTATGGGAGTGTTCGCAGACACGCGCACGGACACATTCCTACCTGTTTGTGCTCTGTCGTCACCCCACAACCCACCTCCGTGACTCACACCTGCTCTCTTCATGTGTGTGTATGTTTGTGTGTGAGCGTGTTCGAGCGGAGAAATAGTTCAGCGGGGAATGTGACTCTGGTTCCAAGAATAGCCGTGAGTCTGAAACCCTGGAAACTCTGAGACGAAAATAGCAGCTCAGCGCTCCTCTTATCTCCTAGCAACAGGCTCCCCCGCGTCCTCTCCAGCCATTTTAAAACATTTCTTCTGTCCTTTTCACAATTACTTTGTGCTCTCCCTCCTTCCTTCACCTTTACGCTCCGTCTTCAAAGTTCCTGCTCTTAATTTAGTCGCTGTCACTATTTCTCAAAGTAACCCGAAACCGACTTCCTTACTAAGTCTTTGCACGACCGCTGATTATGTAATTCTGCTTTAGAATTGGAGGCGTTTTTATTTATTTATTTTTGAATCCGGCTGTTGATTGGAAGTAGCGCTGCTGCGTTTTGAACCGAAGAGCTTCTGAGAACATTCTGTGCTTAATATAACTCGTTCTTGGCTGCCCTTTTTTTTTAGGACAAAAAATATCACTGAACCGCACAGACTGTGCTTGTTTCCTCTCTCAGCATCCCTGCCTGCCCTTGCACATCATTCCTACTTTGTGTAGCTCCTGCGTTGTTTTCCCCTGCTCCAGGTTCAGGGCCAGATTGTCTCTGAACGGTAACTGTCATGTCACGATCAGGTAACTTTGCTTACACTGATCATTCCTCAGGTGCACTTTAACTAGTCTTCTGCTAGTAGCATGTTTTGCTTTCTTTTTTCCACTATTGCTCCTTCACCCGACCCAATACCCTTGTATCTCTTCCTCCGAATTTCCTCTTGTGCAGAAGAACCTTCAAGTTGTCTTGCTCTGAACCCAAACCTTCACAAGCACCCTAAAAGTATTCTTCCAGTCATTTTCTTTGGCTGATAGCTATTCTGCATTTGAGATCTCCTCCCAGCTCTTTCTCTTCGCTCCAACTGAACATGGTTATCAAAAAAACCAACAGCTACTTTTTTATATATATATATAATCGTCTCACAGGTTCCTCCATTTTTCTCACTTGTCTCCTTTTCACTCTCTCTGTAGAAGCGGAAGTCGAGTTCTACCATTCAGTACATGGTGAGAATCTTGTTTCATTTACACCCTTCTGTTTTTCTGTAGCAGTGAATGTGCAACACTTACCTCTAAAGTTGTGCTTTCTGCTTTTCTGTGGGACCTAATAAAATGATGGCCATTAATAAACATACTCAGACTGGTTTTGTTTAAATAAGTGAAATTGTGTGGGTTTTTTTACTGGTCAACTAGTCTCGGATCTTAGTCTCAGCCTCATAGGCCACCCACACTCTATTCTCTGAGCACCTGATTGATATTAACTGATAGGCTAACTTTAGCCTAGTTTTTCCACAATAGAGGCTTTTTTTTACTTCAATAATTATAATAGTACCTGTTATTTTCCATACTTAAGGAAGATGCCACTTATAGATTTACAAGTACTAAAACTATATATAATATTTCACCCCAAAAATTTCTTCTTATAGAGGAATATAATCTCAGTTGTATAAAAAAAATGTCCTGTCTTTTCCATTTGACACAGGACTATTTCTTTCTTTCTTTCTTAGTAATCAAAATATAGACAATGTACAAAAACACTACACAATAAATAAAAATGTAGCTCGTCATACATTTTTCAAAAGACTAAAGCTTCACACCAACGATAAAGATAACAATATTGACTGTAAGTGTACACTTGTCTGCCGCTTTAAATTCCATCTTAATCATAATTTTTATAGTTATTGTGCTTGGTGTGAATGGACCTTTAAGATTAAATAGAAAAATACAAAATTACTTACAAAATTAACACTATTGGAGTGAACAGGTCTGAAGGGCACAGGTCTAGTCTTGTATTACATAAACAATCTTAGACTGTCTAAGCAGGCAGTTCTTGGACAGAACACACCGTGGGATACACTTTTTGAAGCTTAATCAATGATCTGGCTTTGGGAGACCACTTAGACCCAATAAATATGTCCCACTTTCCTTTGTATTTTCTGACAAACACTGGATTCCTCTTACTTGCTCTTCTTGACCTTGTTTGAATAAATTTGACCAGCTTCTGTTGACACCACAGACCTCCAGGGTCTCATTCTGCGCGTTGGTAATCGGGTGTATTTTGGTTGATACCAACCAGTCCAGAAGCTTTCTAAAGCAGGTTTAGGAGAGTCCTTTCTGCTCATACACAGGTAGGCAATGGAAAAGACATACAGAATAAGACCCTGTGTTTTCCCAGTTCCACCCTCTGTTTTTCTCAATATCTGAAGATCCTATTTACTCATGTCCCAGGATTCTGACTGCACCAAATCTGCTTGCTTCCTTTGCAGGATTGACGCTTATATTCTCGGTGCTCAGGATTTTTTTCTTATGGTTACCATACGAGGATAGCATTGCCTGGTTGTCCTTCCTGGTGATATCCCCGTTTACTTGGATAAAGTTGGACTTCGATACAGATCCATGACCATCTGCGATACGTTTTTGGGAATCGTGGTCTGGTTAGGAACAATATGCATTGGAATGTGTGCCCATAGAGCTAAAGTAATTTCATGATGAGTTTGTGCTCGTGTATGTGGGTTTATTTCATGTTTGTGAGGGGCTAGCAGTCGTGAGCCACTGTTCATTCATCTCCCTCGATAGTGCCTCCCGCACACTTCTCAAGTAGGTACATGAGCCATAAAAGGACTGTTAGCTACCTTGATATCACTGCAAGCTCATAGATGTGAGGCCTGAGGGACCCCCCGAGTACAAATAAACACCCATAGCTAATCTGCCTCTGCATGTAATGTGGCTAATTGGTATAATGGATTAGTTTAGGAAGCCTAATTGGCGAAAAGCATTTTGTGCACTTAATGACCCTCCAGTACCTCTCGCTGATAGAAAACATTGTCTCTCAATGAGTAAGGCTGTTTTCATGTAAATAGGTAGTTGGCACTACATCAGTCAGTTATCTTAAAAAAGATAATGATTACTGCATGTGTTTGAGTGAGTTTGATTGTGTGCATGTGCATGCCGATCTCTCCCTCCTTCTTTCTTAACCTGACCCTTTCTTAATCGAATGTATGTTGTGTTTCCCTGCACAGCCCCAGACAAACAGCACCAAAAACAGCATAGTCACCAGTCCCAAGGGAAACCTCCCCTCTCCTGCACTGGTATTTACCTCTCTAATCCTTTTCTTTTCTTCCGCTCCATCCTTTTTTTCCCCTTCTGTCTACAATTGTACTTGCAATCTGTTTTCGTGTGAGCCAACTTTTTTATTGGATATGAGTGCAAACCTTGAAGAAAAAAAAACTGCAATTGAACTGAAATAACACGTATGTGTATTATAATGCAAACGTAAAATGTGAATATCTGGTGTGTATAGATACACTGGCCTTTAATTATATTTGTGTACTGTAGCTGCCCTAAAATTTATGACATTCAATGAGTTAGTTATCAAACCAATTGCGTTTGATATTAAGGACTAACTTTCATGCAGCCATTTTCACTATTACTGTAGTTTTAACCAACTGGTCTCAGAATGATTTAGGTGCATGTAAGAAATTCTTTAGAAACACAAGGCACTTGGTTTGATGATTAGTTATCTAATGCAGTGACATTCTTGCATTTTTAAGTGTGTCCAAGTGACCAGATACTTTTGGAGCTGTTATATTTGAGTATGTTCAGTGAGCAGTGTTCAGGGTGTCTGCAGCATCATCATTAAGATCTGGATTGGTTCGGGGATAGAAACTCCTCCTGGAGCTCTTAGAATCAGCCTTTAAACTGTTTTTACAGCATCCTGGCTGCAGTGCTGAGAAAAGGTGGTTTGGTTCACTGAGATCCTTAATAGTGTTCCTCTCTTAAATCCACTGGGACTAGTATACTGTAGTTATCAATTGAGTTGAATGTTTACAGCCCTGAGCAGTGCAGGTGTGTTATTAATGTGCGCATTTCAGAAAGTTGAAAGAACTTTTAACATTTATTTGTAATATTTATTTTTTGTAACATTCTAAATTACTTTCATTAATGTCATTTTGTTTAATGCTAGCAATTTATTTGTCAAAATCCTCTTCACAAATATTGTACTATTTATGCGCGCTTACTATTTATTTTATACTCAAGATATCCGTGAATTCCCTAGGAGTTGTGCCTGCTGTTTTCATGCATTATAAATACACTGTTTATTTTATTAGCAGGCATCTTTTATATATAACTGTATGCAATGCTAATTGTACCAAGTGAAAGGAGATGCGTTTGTGCTGAAAAGAGAAATGTATACATTTGTAGACACGGCATCATTCCAAAGCAGGTAGTTTTAAACAAGGTTTTGTAAATGACCCAGTCTTAAAGTGGCACAACTGTTTTTTGCACTAAGCCTTATGCTTTACATCTCCTTCCATGGACCCAGTTTAGCTGTTTATTCAGCTGTTTATTCACTTGCTCTCTGACATTCTGATATATTACTATACACTCTAGTCACACATTTATGGAGTTGTTTATTTGATTGCATAATGCCAGTTTGCCTTTCAGTGTCTGCTTTGATCTGGTGGATGATGAAGGTTGTTTATTGCTTGGAGTTGGCAGGGAATTTAATAAATGTCATTATGCCAGGGTGGTGGATACATGGGTGATGCGATTGTTTAATGTTTAATGACGTGTTTGAGGGATATGGATGGATAGTCTATGTTCTGAGGGGAGTTATGTAGATTTCTGTGGTCGGTAAAAGCTCCATGAAGAGGTTTTAGAGTGAAGGAAGGAAGCTCCTAATGGAAGTATGACATGTGTTTCAACACATACAGTAACATGTGGCCCAATACATCAGAATATTTTAGGATCTCTCATAGTTACTCTTTAATGCTGCCACTGTGGAGTGTGTGTGTGTGTGTGTAGATGGTGTGTTTTATGGTGCAGATATAGTTACTCAACCTTGAAGTGAAGTGAGGAGGTGTTTATGGTCAGTAAAGTCTCTAGCCTTAGTGCTTTGTTTCATGGCTTCCCTTCCAGCTTTACAATTAGCTGTACAGTTATGTGATATTTCTACCCATTTGATATCAACTCAATATTTATGTAAATGTATTTTAAAAATTGCTTGCCTTCTCTTTTTTTTATTCCCATTATTTTAACCAAACAGCCAAGTATATTTAAAACATGTAGAAATAGTAAAAAATCTTTATTTATTATTACCTGGCACATAGATTAAAAAAAAACAACAAAAAAAATCTTCTTACTACTTTATATGTCAAGTGCCAGTTTTGACAGTGCATGCTAGTTATACAACAGTATTTGTCCACTTGCATTGTCTATGTTTGGAATATGTTACTAAAATATTACAGAAATGATTAAAATATTACTGTAACTATATTACAGTAAATAATATTTCAAATAATGTAATATTATATAATAAATATTACAAATAATATTTCTAAAAATTGATCATTAAACGGTGACATATGAAGAAATATTAGCATCAGTGGTTTTAAGTTGAGAATTTGAGACAGCATTAAATTATCTGTCATAATGCATGATAAACCGTAAGACAAATTTTTATTATTTTTTTTCTCATGTTGAACACAATAAGATATATTCTGTTGATGGTAGCCATTGACTTACATCATATTTTTTTTTGAAAGTCGATGGCTACCGTCAGCCGTTCCGATAAACATTCGTCCAAAATATCGACAGAAAAGAAAAAAAGAAATACAGGTTTAGAACAGCTTGAGCGCGCATAAATATAATAAACAGAATTTTTGGCTGAACTATCCTTTTAAAAATCTAAATTTTAATAAATAAAAAAAATGTCAGCATTTTCAGCTTATAGATTGAGTAACCTTAGTGTGTGACTGCCGCCTGTTGCACGGGGCAACGGTTGTCATGGCGATGAATACCCCATAATGATGGGGGCTGCTGATTGGGCAGTGAGGGAATGTTACTTCCTGCAGCAAAGAAAGTGGGCATTACAGATTTATTCGCTCTGATGTGCGTCTAGCTAGCAGCTTTCCGGGCTTGACACGTACGCAAAGGAGACTGCATAAAATAAACATGTTGGTTTAGCAACAGCGTTAGAATCTGCCGGAATCACGCTATTTCACTTTCAGCGATGCGTTGCTGTGCGGTGGCTTTTAATGTGGTTTTGAAATGTTAGAGTCATTTGTTTTATGAAGCTCTCCGCTGTTGAACCCCTGGTGGTTTTTGTGCATGTTTTGTTTGTTCATTTTTACTGGGTTGGCAATCACAAACACCCATCCACCCACACTCTCTCTCTCTCTCTCTCTCTCTTGTTCTTTTTTTCTCCTCATGTTTTTCCACCCCCTCCTCCCCTGTCGCTCTGTAGGAGGCACAGACCACTGTCATCCATAATGCAGTGGATGGGATTAAGGTACCCCACCACCACCACCACTCTTTTTCTTTCCTTCTCACCATGCATCCTCTGTTTGATCAGCATCCCCACAATGCATTTCAGCTAATGTGACTACAGACTATGACATCATGCCTGTTGGCTGCATGCCTGACTCTCTTGACTCTTTGAAACCGGTTCAGTAACTCATTAATATTAACACACAGAAAATGAAACGCATGTCGTGTCTTTTCTAATTGCATCGAGATGAATTGTAATAATAATGACGTTTATGGATGATTATGATGATGGGAAATGGCTCTTGACACATCAGATGTTTGCAGTATGAGGCTGAGGAGCAACAGTTGGAAATGTGTGTCATGATAAGAATATTAAACCTGCCGTCTCGGGTCTCTCTGCTTCTGACTGTGTGACAGAGAGACCTCTTGTGGTGGCCATTGAAAGTGACATTTGCAAAACGAGCTGCGTTGACATTTAAAAATGAATCCTGAAGTCATTTTGTAAAAAAAAATGAAAAAAATCTGCAGTTCAAATTTTTTAAATAAAACAGAATAGACATTAAATGTAGATATAGATCGTACAAATGCTTATGTCCATAGAAAGCACATTAAACGTAAATACGGTTTCAAATACGTTTTTTTAAGAATAAAAGGTCAACATTTGGTTAAATAAATGTTCTGTTGTGATTCAGTGTAACACTTATATTTATGTAAAAATTCAAACAAACTTCTGACTTGTACATATTAAAAAATTATCAAAACTTTTATTGTTTTAAATGTGCAACAAATCGTATTGGCAAATGGGCAAAATCTAGGATATTGTGCATTTTTTTCTTTATGTAAAATTAAAAGACTTCCACCCCAAATACTAATTAGTTGTAATATGTCGTTAATTGATTTTTGATGTAATTATGCCTGACAAGATTGCTATACTGGAATTACATTTTAGTGGGGGTTTTCTGTGAATCAGCGAACGGATAGATAGATAGATAGATAGATAGATAGATAGATATTTACATATTATTTAAATTATATTTTTGAACTTCTGATTACAGTGCATAATTTTATATGCAAGCGACTCATTTGTGCTGAGAAAAGTAACAATGACTTCGTTGAAATACTTGGCTTTAAAGGCACAGAACCATGATTTAACTATCTGCCAGTACAATGAAAATGTGAACGTTAAAGATTCATGCATGGGTTTCGAAAGCAAAGAAAATGTTTTGCTGCTGTGTGTTGAACGTGTCCCATTACTAAAGAAAGATTTAGCAGAAGCAAACAGATCCTTAGAGTCACGCATCACACATGGATTCTCCCGGGCGGCAGTAATGAAGTGTAGATCTGGGCCGAGTTGTTCTGCCAGTGGTTGCTGTTCTGTGTGAATTCTGAATTAGGCTTAATCTCCCCCTTGAAAGTGAGCTGTTAGACCCTTGCGTGGGAAGCTGTCCATTTCGCCACATTTGACACTTTCTTTGAACAGGTGTAACAAGGTCTGTAGCGCAGCATAGATGATGGAATGAGAGAACAAAAGCCTTTTCAGGAGCACCTAATAATATCGCCCCACATACTGATGGCCTATTTACAGCAGGAGCTGGTGTCCTTGGTGATCGCTACGGTTACACTGTGACAGGTGCACGGCCCCGTTTCTCAGGTGACCATGCCCTCCTCTTCCTCATTTCCTATTGAGACATCATTCTGTCAGTTAATTTAATTGAGCAATAAGGTACAAGAGGAAGTACTGCGGTGCGTAAATACAGCTACAAGGTGGCACTGCAGACACTTCAGCTTTGACTGTTTTGATGGCATGAATAATTAAAGTGCAAAAAATTTTATTTTAGTAAGTTTTTTTTTTTTTAATTATTAAAATGAGGGTTGTTATAGTGAACTAAAAATGAATATATTAAATACCGTTTACTTTTTAAGCCCTTAAACTTTCAATTAGTGTAAGTTCATCTACTGAAATAAATGTATTTAAAATATATCTTAAAGAATAGTTTTATTTTTATATAGCTATATATAGATTAAGTTCATTTTTATTTTTGTGTTTAGTACAATAAAGTTAGCTGCTTTGACAAAGTTTTAGATTTTTGTATGTTTTTATTATTATTTTTTTTTGTGTGGTTTATTCAGTTACCAAAAATTATTTGAAGTAAAATTTAATTAGCTTAATTTTAAAAATCTTTTTACTTTCACTGCAGGTTAGTGAGTAATGCTTGCTTACTTTTACTTTGTATTTAATATGTGACTCTGGACCACAAAACCAGTCTGAAGCTGCTTGGGAATATATTTAGCAATAGCCAAAAACACACAAAATTACCAGAAATAGTCAAAATTATAGATTTTTCTTTTATGCCAAAAATCATTAGGATACATGTTCCATGAAGATATTTTGTAAATTATAATATATTTTACGTATCCAAATGGTTGTATCTTGACCAGATGTTATCCTGAGAAACCCCACATCGGTGGAAAGCTTGTTTTAGTCAGCTTTCAAATAATGCATACATTTGTGGTCCAGGATCACATATTTTACATACTTTTATATAAGTTTTTTTTTAAGATTAGGAATATCTTCAGTAGTTTAATTGGACATAACCTCAATTTCCAAATCCACACTTTTATTTTTCTTTTCAGTCAGATGTTCAGAGTCTGCTTAGTAAGAAACATCAAATCACATCTAAGAAACTGAACATGAATTCACACGATGCAAAATAAATGCGCATCAAGTATGCACCAAAGAAGACTGCTGCGTGCCAAGAGTGTGTCGCTTTTTACGTTGTGCTGACCCTGGAAGCGTCTGCGGTATTCTTGAACTCATTTCTCAGATTTCAGCACAGGATATTGTGAAATTAGGAAAGAGTATTGAGTTTATAACGTTCATTCCTGGTGGAGGTGTGTCCTGTGTTTGATATCATTATGTATATGTGAGTGGGATTTATAACAAGCCTCTTCTAACAGTGGTGCTGACATGGCCATGCATCATTGTACGGTGTGTTTGATTCCCCAGAGTTCGGATGTTTACATGCTCGTTTATGGTGTGTGCGTGTGACTATGAGAGCGGACTTTGGCGCCAGCTGGTTATTTCTTTCAGAAAATGCTTCATATATTGTCTAATTGTCTAAAATAAATAATAACTAATTGTCGCTGTGTATCTGAATATCGCAGGAGTCATCGGACAGCAGTAATGCCACAGTGGAGGATGAAGAAATGAAAGGTAAGGCTCATTTGTATTGAACAACACACCCGCAAGGTTTTGTTCAGACAGGCTGCAACAATCTCTGGTAATCTAAATAGAAAAATGTAGATTGAAATCGAATTAAAATCAGATTTTTGTTCAGTACGTTCAGGGTGTCATCTTTCTACAACGTCTTCTCACACTGGGCTAATTCGAAAGGGGTTATCGTCAGAACCTAAAGTTCATGTTTAGAAAACAAATCAGATTTACACTACCATTTAAAAGTTCGGGATCCTTTTTTGGGGAAAGACATTTTTATTCAGCGATGTTGAATTAAATTGGTTAAAAGTGACAGCAATAACATTTGCAGTATTGCAAAAGCCTTCTGTTTCAGATGAATGCTTTTGAACTTTATTCAAAAAATATTAATAAAACCGTTTTCATTGTTGATGAAAAAATACTAATAATTCAGCATAAATTATTATAATGATTTCTGAAGGATCGTGCCAAACTCAAGGCAATGGCTGCTAAAAATTTTGCTTTTTCATTACATGAATGAATTACATTACATAATATTTTAAAATAGAAATAGTTTTTCAATTGTAATTACATTTTACAATATAACTGGTTTACCTATATTTTTGATTAAATAAATGCAGCCTTGGAGAGCATTAGAGAATTCTTAAAAACAAACTAACAAAAAAAAACTTACCAACTCCAAACTTTTTAAATGGTAGTGTATGCAGAGTATAAACAAAAGTCTATAAATGTTTTATTCGTGTCATGTTCCATTAAAACTATACTGAGGAGTTTAGTGAGAAGTTTTTATCCTGAGCTCATTCTGGGCTCAAAACTCTGTTCTGGGTTGGTATCGCTCCTACTTTCGGCGTCTGTGTCAGCTCTCTCTGCCCCAGAACAAGGCAAGGGCACCTTGTGCTATAATTAAGCTCAGTGGGAAACAGAGACCCTGGCTATTTCAGAGCATGTGTGCGAGAGTGCGTATGAGCAGAAAACTTGCCGCCAAATTTCTGGGCAGACAGCGTGCATGACAGGAGCGTGATGTCTTGTTTTCGCGATCACACAAAAGAGACGGTGAGAAGGGAGTGTGTGTGTGTGTGTTACTTCTAGGTGGTGTTGGGAAATATCTGGCTGCAGTAGTTGAGTGATGAATTATGGCGCAGCTGTGAGAAGTTAGCTTTATATCTTCTGTGCTAGCTTGACTGTGAAGCACTGAAATAGAGGCAGTTTATATAATAAGTATTTTTAAGCTTTAAATGTATGTGTTTCTGAATCAATCACTGATTTTGATTTCTGCAACCTGCTAGCACGATTTTTATGGTGCTGTTAAGTTTGAATAGTCCAGTATTGATTTTGGATTTTGTCGTGCTTTATTGTATTGTTTGATTATATTTACCGTACGGTTTTAAGTTTAAGTTGTCATCTTTCGCTCAGTTTTGATTTGCTTTCTTCCTGTTGATAGTAATACACACAGCTTTCATGCGCTGCACAAAATAGCTGAAAGAACTGTTGAAAGACAAAATACTTATATTCTAGGTAAAGAAAAACTTCAATTGTCTTGTAGCCAAATTTCATGCAGTCAGATCTTCTCCACTGGCATAGAAATTTCGGTCTTGGTTGGCATGTTCCGTTAATTTTTGGTCATGTATTCTGGAGTAACACTACACATGAAGGCATCTAGCTCCTCCGGCCTTTTCTAGGCTTGAGGATGGCTGCAAAAACCCTGTTGACATCCGTATACTTTCTGTGTCCCATCTCTCTCTGTGCGATGTTGGGGGGGCGTGTCACAGGAAAGCTTGTAGATAACAGTTCAGTTCAGTCAAACCCCAGCAGCCAGCCTGACTCCGCCCACTCGCCTCCAGGCCCCTCCCCCGCTCTCTTCAGTAAGTGCCCTCTGACTGCCGTGACCTCATCCTCCTTCCCATAATCCCCTTTTGCATGTGTGTGTGTGATGCAGATTACCACAAAAATTAGTAAAGTTGTGCCATTTTAAATGAGAGATATTAATGATTAATGTGGTCGTAATTTGTGTTCTCTTTAGTAAACGGATAACTTCACATTTTTAATCAAATCTTGTTTTGCCGTTTACTGTGTCTCAAATATTTAACCATATTCAGGTGTTTTTTCTGATTTTATTTAGATGGGTAATTCATCAAAAAAACTCATCACTTACTTTCATGTTCTCCCAAGCATGTATGAGCTTCTTTTTCTCTAAGGGGGTGTTTGCACAAAATGGATTTTAAACTTAAAGTAATATTTTGAAATAAAATTTAATACAATTTAAAATAAGCCCAAATAACTTTATATTTGAATATATCCGAATGTAATTTATTCCTGTGATGGAAATGTACTGTATTTTCAGTATTACTTTTTTGTTACATGATCCTTTAGAGATTATTCTGATTCTGGATTCTTTGATGACTAGAAAATAGAAAACCAAATTTTATTTGGTTTGTTCCAAATTACCGTTAAAGGTTCACCCAAAAGTGTATGTCATTCATGTCAACTCTTAAGACCTTTGTTCAGCTTTAGACCGCAAATTAATTCAAATCCGAGAGTCCAAAATCCTTTCTGACCCTGCATAGACAGCAATGCAACTGTCACATTCAAAACGTTAGTAAGAACATCGTTAAAATTGTCCATGTGACATCAGAGGTTAAACCGTAATTTTTATTACAAAGCCTTTTTTTTTCAAATGAATGCTGTTCTTTTGAATTTTATATAAATTGAAAAAAAAAAGAATAAAGTTTCCTCAAAAATTCCAACCCATTTATTTTCAATGTTGATAATAAGATTGAAAAAACATGTTTGCGACGGTACAAAAATCCTTTTTTTGTGTCTATAGAAAATAAAAATGACAATTCAACAAATTTTTTGTACAGTGACATTACTATATAATGATAAAAGACTATAAAAAAATTTCAAAAATATTTAAATTTGTGTTACGAAAGTGAAAGAAGGTCTTAAGGGGTGGAATGACATTAAGTAGAGTAACTAATGACGGAGCTTCCTTCAGATACCCAAAAATCATTGAATTATATACAATGATAAAATTCCCATTTTTGAGTTAACCGTTCCTTTAATACCACTGCTATTCCTGTTCGGCTCCTTTTCTAAGCTCAACTCCATTCTGTTATTTCTGTCCTGCCCTGTCTGGGCCCACAGCTGCAACTAAGTTCACTGATCTATTGGGTGTGGTACGTCGGGGCTCGGTGCCCACATCTGATGGTGAGGGGGGAAGCACTATCACTCCAGCTGTTGTTTCTGCCCCCTGCACTCCCCAGACCCCCAGCATTCCCACACAGAGTAAGTCCCTGATGGACCCGTATGCAGAGAGCTCATTCAGGAGAAGTTGCTCTGTCCATGTTTATTACGAACTCTATTACGAAATCCCTGCGTATTTGATTCGCCATGTTTTACCCTAGTCTCTTCTTTTCTGTCATCTGCCTTTCGTCAATTATGCATCCAGTGTCACGTTTGACTGATCTAGTGAGCAGTGTGCGCAGACCTACGGCCCCTCATACAGACAGCGAGCCATCGGCAGCCAGCAGACCCCTTACTGCCCCAATATCTGCCCCAACACACCCCTCCCCTTCCCCTGCCCAACCGTCCTCCAGCCCCCTGCCGTCAGCACATTGTGAGTATGTGGTGTCAGTGTCTGAGCTGGCATTACTGACACAGCAGCTTGAGTTTTTGATTTCCTGGGAGTGTAAAAAGGCAGCGGTGATGCTACTGGGCTAACATGCGTACAGTGTGGATTTCTCGGGTGATTTAATCACATTGCCGCGTGCACCTGGGAGTAGCATGTGCTGTGTCTCGAATGCGTCATCTTACGACCGCTTTTGTATTATGAGCAGGAGAGTGTCTCACAAGTGTTGTTGTAGACTTGTACAGCACATACACACACAAAACAAATTATGTTCCCAGAGATATAAAAATTTCAAATATGAAGATTCAGTTGACTTCATTGCATTGTGTTGCCTGTAGAGAATGGAGTTGTTAGTTGAGTCCTGTGACTAACAGAGCTGGAAAGGAAATGCTGTGTGTGAGAGCATGGGCGGTAAAGTAGGTGGCTAAAATCTGTCAGGGTGGATGTTCAGACAACCTGTCTTGTTTAACACATTAGAAACAAGTCTGCCGAATAAAATAGACAGAAGCTGTTGAATATGTTTTGCTGTGTTTTAACAGAGGTGACTTTGCTAACCCACAATGCTCAACCTGCGCATACTAGTACAAGTTAAGCTGGCTCCTGTTAACCCTTGACTTCTCTTTCAACAGCACGCAAACAGGAGATCATCAAAATCACCGAGCAGCTTATTGAGGCTATCAACAATGGCGACTTTGAAGCCTACGCGTAAGTCACTTGCGTATTTTTCACTTCATTCACCCACACTTGACCGTGAACGAGATGGTTTTAATTCTTTCCAGTAAAATCTGTGACCCTGGACTCACCTGCTTTGAACCCGAGGCCTTGGGAAACCTGGTGGAGGGGATGGACTTCCACAGATTTTACTTTGAGAACTGTAAGTTGAGTCAGGTCACTTCTATCCTGCCGGTCACGACGTCTTTCGTTAAAGTGTCCGTTTCTCACACTGTCACAGTGCTGTCTAAGAACAGTAAGCCCATCCACACCACCATCCTCAACCCTCACGTGCACCTGATTGGAGAGGAGGCCGCCTGCATCGCCTACATCCGCCTCACGCAATATGTGGACGGGCAGGGCCGGCCGCGCAGCAGCCAATCGGAGGAGACGAGGGTGTGGCACCGTCGAGACTCCAAGTGGCAGAATGTCCATTTCCACTGTTCGGGAGCTCCAGCAGCCCCTCTGCAGTGAAGGTACGTCCTCGTCTAGACGGATATAATGTTATTTAATGCTTTAAGTCTAACAAATGCTCCTTTTTAAAGCGTGCGGTCACATGTTCTTTTGAACTGAAAGAAATTAAAGAATCCTGAACAAAATTAACACGGTTTTCACAAAGCAGCACAACTGTAATTAATAATTAGAAATGTTCCTTAAGCACCAAATAAGCATATTAGAATGATTTCTGGAAGATGATGTGACGCCGAAGACTTAAGTAATTCCGCTTTGCCCATCACTGGAGTTAAGTAAAATTAAAATAGAAAACAGCTATGTAAAAGTGTAATATTATTTCACAACATTGCTGTTTTTACTGTATTTTTGATCAAGTTAATAAAAAAATCATAGCAGCCCCAAATTATTGAATGGTAGTGTATATAGAGAGACTGGGGCTAGTTGTCTCACTTTTTAGGGCAGCTTCATTTATTGAAGCCATTTTTTTGTGTCTTAAATCTTGGCTACAGTTAAAAAAAATCATTCTGTATTCTCCTTGAAATGTGACAAAATCAAGGATATAATTCACCATGGTAAATTTTGGTCTATTAGCCCTTGTGAGAAATACATTATAAAATGACTAAATAAAATGTTGTTGGAACATGTCTTTTCCACTTAATTCAATATTTCTCTATAATTTCTTTGAAATTGAGTAGCAATTTTTATTTGAAAATTGTTTCTTTTTTTTCCTTTTTTTCAGTGTAGTCTGCTCATTGCACATTCTCGAACAGTTGTTGTTGTACAAAGCGATAAAACACAGCTAACGATCTGTTCTTTCCTCAGGTTGAGCTCATTGTAATCACATCTAACAAGAGTGCCCAGCCAGACATGGAGAGTGCAAGAGTGAAAGAGAGAGAGTGAGGGAGGGGGGAAGTTGGAGAGAGAGAGAGGGAGGAAGGAAAGCGAAGCCCAGTGATGGGTGGCTGTGAGTCTGCAGCGCCTGACCCTCCCACACTGGGCCCCGCCCCCTCGCCTGTCAATCACCTCACCCGCCAATCACTTCTGTGCATCATCGTCTTTTGTCTTACCTTCAACTTTACCCCATCCCTCGCTCCCAGACACCGTCCCTGTATCTTTACACCCGTGCAGAGACTCCCTTTGTTGTGCACATGTGCTGTGTGGAGTTGGACAGTCTTTGATTAGTACGGATAATAAGGCCTCAATGAGTCGTCTGTGAAATGCCATGCTTTTCCGTCGCACCTTCCCAGTGTGAATATTGTTACACTGATTCGCCGTCCTTACTTACAGTGTGTAGATTTTCAATATCGTTGTTATTATTATTATTATTATTATTATGATTGCTATTGTTCTTACTGTTGTTATTAGTATTAAATACAAAGGCAATTGTACGTGTCACTTACACAATTCACGTTCTGGATGCCAATGATTTTTAATTTATGCCTTTTCTTTTCACAACGTTTTTTGGTTTATTTTTATTTTTTGGAGAGCATGATTTTTTTTTTTTCCGTGTATCTGAAGCGGCCCGGGTTATGTGGAGAAATAAGGGCCGCCATTTATGTACAGGCTTCTCAATGTGATTCACATCCAACCGACGCGTCCGTCCATGTGTTTAAACGTTAGTGGACATGTTGGTGTGACTGTTTTGGGGCAGATTCTACCAGAGCCTGATCAAGAACGATGTGACATTTGGGGTCTTCCAGCTTTATTTCTTGCATCATTAGCGCAGATTTATAATAAGAATAAATCCGCAGATTTCCTATGAGTTGGTGAAATTTATATTGGATTAACAACTCGTTGTTCTGGAAAGCCACAATCGTGCTTTATATGTAACCCGTGACACCAGTTGCAACGTTAGTATTAGATATTAGTGTTGCGTTTTTTTTTTTTTTTTTGTTACTTCTTCAGCTGAGCCAGCGGTGTTAGAATAGCGCCCTTACAGTTGGACTGACCGAATCAATCTAAAAGCCATACATCAGCCGATCTTTCAGTAGGCATACGAGACGACCACCTCATTTATGCGTTTTCTCAGAACAGGGGAAGATGTGGACATCCAATGACGACTATTGTATCTCTACACTAGTCACAGTGGAGGTTCAAAACCATCGGAGGCCGTTAGGGAGCAGCTGATCGGAGGAACTTGAGAAATTTGTTTAAAAATGAACATTTCTGTGATTTTTAAAAGTTAAAGTATTTGCTCTTACGCGTTTATTGCTCTTATATTTTCGCAACACATGCTATTTGACTTGCTATTACTTGTTCTATTTTTGAGAGTTTATATATATTTTGTTTGTCATCTGTGTGTGAGACTTTTAAAGAGAGTGACGAATTTGTGACCCTGGATCCTTTTTAAAGTGCGTCCAGACTTTGGATGGGCAAAGTGCAAGGTGTGTGAAAACTTTCGAAGGATGAAGAGGTTTAAATTTAAAATCGGCAGCAATAGTTTTATATTTCAGAAGATGGTGAGATGTAGTTTACGAAGTATACTTCGCAACTTTATGCTGGTTTCAGTCTACTTTTTGAAGGGATGGTAATTGCGGTGAACTGACGCGTCAGTGTGACATCATCACCCGGTCATGTGACTCGTTTTATTGACCTTATATATTGATTGTGTCCTCAGGTTGTATTTATTTATTTGACTACATTATCGCAAATTCTTACGTGCTTCTTAAGTGATGATGTTTGAACACAATAGCTTTGAGCCGCGTCATATCGATGATGACTACTGATCTTTTGATGTTATTGTTTGAAAGCAATCGTTCGAAGCGCCTCTCAGACAGATGGAAAGAGGTGATCTCTTACAATCCAATCAAAATACTTCTCTCAAACGAAGCGACCCCGCGAGGCACGTGTCTGTGTGTTTGTGCTCCGGTGTTCTGCTTCTGTTACGGTTGCGTCTCGTTCTTGGATGCTTTTTCATTCAATACTTCACCTATGTTTATACGAGTCATCAAAGTTCTACGTCTGTCCGCTCCCTAATTTAAAAAAAAATAAATAAATCACAAAAAACTAAACAGCATGTAAAAAGTGTACTGTTCTCTGTGTGTTTAGCAATGAAATAAACATGTTAACGAGTAAAAAGTGCACATCACTATTAAAACAGGACACACAGTATTGAAACTGCAGATTACTTGCATTTCAGCTGGAATTTCTTTGCATGACAGTCACTTGAACACTAGGTTTGGTGTTATCTTTTTGATTACATTTTTTTCTATTGAATGCTGGTTTACCTAAACCTTTCTCTTATCTGTTTTACCAGCTTTAAGTGCATATATATATATATATATATATTAGTATATATATATATATATATATATATATATATATATATATATATATATATATATATATATATATATATATATAAAATATTTTTGTCCCAAAATGATGCTGACAAAAGCAGTGTAAATGACGAAGACTATAGCTACGAAATGTCGAAGATATTAAGATTATGGAAATGGTGATATTTCTACGGCATGCTTTTGTATTAAGCTCATTGTTGTCAAAGCAGGGTGACTGATATTTATATTAACGACTATAAGATTACTCATTAGTATGGGACTGCTTGACTTCAGAGAAGCACTTGCAATATTAGCTAAATATGCATGGGTTTTTGGAAATCACTTTTAGCTAAATTTGTATCGGCAGTGACACAGTTCTGCTGTTTGTGCTTTGCGAATATTCACCGAACCCGAATGGCCAATAAAACCGTGGATTGTTTCTAACTTCTATCGGTATTTCGTTACTAATTTAATAATTAAAGCTCAGTAGATCCAGAGTTTTTCTACCTGCACCGACAGCGCCGTCCGTCTTTTAGCACAGGGCTGTTTCCACTCCATTCGTCATATCGTTTCTGTGATTGGAAACAGTACCTACCGGATAGTTTCTCTGAAGTTGAGTTTTCTCACAGTAGCCCTCTGTTAGTTTTGTTTTTTCTGTATAAGATAATATTCTCTTTGATTTCTGATGATTCTTACTTGTGTTATTGCTATGTTCTCCAACATGCTCTGTGTATTCCCTGACTTAAGCAAATGTGTTCAAAACATAAATAAATGAGATGATTTAAATACTGAAGAACTGTGTGCATGTTCATTCAGAATTGACTAACGATTTTATATATATATATATATATATATATATATATATATATATATATATATATATATATATATATATATATCTATATCTCTGTTGCAGCTGGGCAGACCTGATTGTGTCAAGCTTTTTTTTTTGCTGAAGAGTTAGAACAACTGCTGTTAAACAACTGTTTTAATTATTATTTTTTTTAATAATGCAGGCTAATGGATTATACCATATACCAATAAAAAACCTTGTAGCTCTCAATAGGTTTATTTTAACATTAAAAATAATTTCACCTTAGGAGAAAATTAATTCCCATTTTTACTTCCTTAACCTGACTGGAAGGTTAAAGCTGTCAGATTTTAAAAAATTAAATGCTAGAATTTTTATTGTACTTTTGTCTGCGTATGTTGCTATCCGTTGAGGGTTTTGGAGGAGATATTTGTACACGACTAAGTGAACTGTAATGGAATTTATTCCTTAATTGCTTTTTATCTAATAGCTTTTAAATGCATTTTAATGAAAAATTCTACCTTGAGGGAAAATTAATATGGTTTTTCCTTTGTATTTATTTTTTTGTGTGAAAAATTTCAACTTTGACATGGAGCGCTCAAATGAATGCAAAATTAAATGTAAATTGCTTTGGATAAAAGCATAAGACAAATGCATTAATAGAACCTTTGTAATTCTGCTAGATTTGTTTGCTTTCAGGCTTTGATTAGTTTGCATTTATAAATAGCTACCCTCCATCTTAAATGGAATTTGCGGTGACCAATTTACATTCTTTACTAATTAAAAACATTTGATGAAAACAAGGGTAATTCGATACTGCATGTTAAAAACCATGCCAATCATTATATAAATAACAGCACATACAACTCACACAAAATGTGTCATAAATATCGCATTCTTACAAACCAAAACATGGCTTTCTATAAATAACATGAGAATCTGTTTTATCAAACATGCAAACAAAAAGCACTGTTAACTGTTGTCAGGCCAATTTAACTAGTCTCTCGCTGGCCTCCCAAAGTTTTTTTGCTACTCCAGAATCTCTAGCAAAAGCTCTAAGGTGAGCCGGCTGACAATCAGTGAAATATCCTCCGTTGTGCTCGAGCACGTCGTCTGACACGGCGCAGTAGACCACCGTCTGTGCCCCAGCCTCGCACGAAACAAAAAACATGAACATCACCACCTGCACCAGGATCCGGAACAAGACGGAGTAGTGGCAGGTCCAGTTACTCTGAACGTAACCTGAAAGAGACAAAAGCTTTAAGATGAACTTCCCAATAATCAGTTACAATTTCTTTCTAAGGTAAAAGATCAGTACTATTAAATATGATCTCACTTTTTTTCTGAATGTTTGACCAATTCTTTTTTTTCTTTACAATTTTAACTAGGCAACTTAAAAATGTAACTACAACATGATTCAAATTATTTTTTAAATATTATCTTTGTTAATCCTTTTATTTTATGCGCATGGCAATACAGAGCAAGGGGAGTATATGCGTTTATAAAGCTTTATAAAAAATGTATTTGCGACTGAAGAAAGAAATACATAAACATTTTGGATGAGAAGGGGGTGAGTACATTAACGGGACATTTTAATTTGTAAGGGAACTAATCCTTTAAAGAAAACATTTTTCCAAGTTTACCACACATTAGGAGAGTTGAAATTCTGGTCATAATTTTTTTTCCAAGAACATTTGACCAATCCCAAACCACATCAATCTTAACAACTACTATATGATTTTGTATTTAATCATATATAATTGTCCGGGTAGGCTGGAGTAAAAAAAAAAAAAAACTCTCTTGAAGGAACAGCATCACATCCTCTTGAACCACTGTTTGAAATTTATCTTCCAGAATGGAGCAGTAAGTTTCGGGAGCTCATTTTTAGTTTATCTCCTATCCTGAAACGCCTGCCTTGCAGAGATTGACTTAAACGAGCTCCTAAAACTTACTTTCAAATTCTAGAAGATAAATTGGTTCAAGAGGATGTAATGCTGTTCAAGAGTCACTCACAACTTATCTGTTTATAAAACCTATGAAAAATCTTAATGGATTTGACAGCACTTTAGAATGTTATTCTTATTAAGTGAGGGTCATTTTTTTGGATTTTGTACCTAAGCAAAGTCTCTGGGAACCTGAATCATTGCACTTCTACAGACTCCGGGAAGGGTGCAGTTCTAGAAAATGATGGTTCTGGAGACTAAATGGTTCCTGATGGTTTCTGATCTAATTCTTGCCCAGCCCTAGCAGCCCCAGAACCCACAAAAATTTTAAAGTCAGCCTTTTTTTTTTTAATCTCACCAGGGTGAACGGCATACGCTGTCACTCCTTTCCCCTCCAGCATGCGAGCGAGCTCCTGTGTGAAGTAAATGTTGGCCAGCTTGCTGCGGCAGTAGGTGAAGAACGGAAACAGGTTGTAGTTGAGATCTTGGAAGTCCAGCTTCTGGTACTTGTAGCTGGAGCAGGTGAGATTTATTACTCTGCTCGGTGAACTCTCTTTTAGCCGTGGGAGAAGAAGGTTGGTCAGTAAGAAGTGGCCAAGGTGGTTAACACCAAAGCACATGGAGAAATCATCATCTGTCCAGTCGAGGACGCTGGGCATGCCTGAGGATGGGGGAAAAAACAGTTGATGAAAATACAGTAAAACAGCAATACTGTAAAATATTATCACAAGTTTGTGAATGTGAGTAACTTGTAAAACATTTCTTCTTAATGTTTTTGCTGCTTAAATCATGATTCACCAGCATTTAAGGAGTCAGGATAAGTAAGATTTTTCAAAAAAAAATAATTACTTTATTTCAACAAGGCACCTTAAACTGATAAAAATTATAGCAAAGACATTTACAATATTGCAATGTCTTATAATATAGTTTATAATGTGTGTTGTACTTGTATAGTGTTGTCCCCAGACCTCAATTTGAAAACCCTACGTCTAGATCACCAGTTGCCGCCCGGATATCAATCCTCACCCGCATTATTGATCAGAATATCCAGCCGCTTCTCCTTTTGTAAGAAGGCTTTGCTGAACTCTCGTATAGACCTCATGTTGGCCAGGTCGACCTCCATATACAGCACATTCATATTGTGGCTCCTTGCTTTGATCTCTCGAACGGCTTTCCTGGCTTTCTCCTCATCCCTGCAGGCGACGATCACGCGAGCTCCTCGCAAAGCCAGCAACACAGCCGTCTCCTTCCCGATCCCAGCGTTCCCACCTGAAACACACATGCGCAAGAATAAAAGAGGGTCTTAGAAGCAGAGGAGCTTTACATTCTTTTAAACACACAATTGCAATGACATTCCTAAATGTTAGTCCAGAAGAACACGCAGTAAGTGATTCTCATCATTCAAATAAAGGGATTTCACTTTAGATGATGGTTTGGTCTTTTAATATGCAACGGAATCTGTAATATGAAAACACAACCAATCAAAAAAAGTCTAAATCTTTTGCATGACCTGTAGACATACAAGGAAATATGTATTAATACAAATAAAAACACACACAATCAATCTGAGTCATTTGTATGACCTGTGGTAGCATTCAAATGAGCAGCTGTCAATCATTTTACTCTAAAGAGATGCTACTCTTACAGTAGATATGAAGCCAAAAGCACTCACTTACCAGTTATAAGAACCGTTTTTCCATCTAACCTCTTCACGTCCATGCAATACTTTCTCCGTTTCAGCCATTTTAATATCAAAAAGCACAAAAGTGCGGAAAATATAATGTATAACAGGTACATTTTCTGCTAGCCTGTAAACCAGCACAAGACAAACTGACCTCTAGCAAGCTAACGCCGCTTTTTAGCTCACACCTTTAGCCCATTCAAAGGAAAATATAGCATGCAATTGTTCATTTGGTTTCAAGGACCGTTCATTTTAAAAACGTGATGCAGAAGACTATGTTTGCAGACTGATCCTGTAGCCTTTAGCCACGTACAGGTTAGATTACCGTACAGTCGCGCCGCTAGAGGCGCTGGAGTGCGCTAATCACGCGCGCCGCAGTGTAGCTCTCCGTAGAATGACACTGAGTTGACGCATGGAGCTGTGGACGCCGGTTTGAGCTGAGGAAAACTGTCAACTATGACCATTTTACAATTTTCCTCGGGTCAAGCTGAGGCTCTTCTGAAAGCTGTCGTTTCAGAAGATCAAGTATCGTCTGATGTCAAAGACGCGCTAAAGATTTTCTTGCAGAAGCTGATAGAAAATGCCAGGTTAGGAAGCTGCTGTGTAGAGAAATAATACATTTAATATGTTACTGTTAATAATAAGTATACTGCTAAATGCTGTTTTGTTATTCTTTTCATAAAATACACTTTTGCTTGGGGTGAGTGGTCCTTTAAACTTGTTTTGAATTTAGTACATGTATTTGTATTATTTATATACATTGTTACTCTTTATTTACTTGTTGTATATTTAGTTTTTTTTTGTTATTACTTGATTTGTGTATAATGCTTTGTGTGTGTGTAAACACAAACATGTTAATAATGTATTTGGAATTGAAAACTGGCAGTATAATTACAATAAATGTAATCTATGAAATTAGATTAAGCAAGACATATATGTGAACGCAGTGCATTATTTGTAAATGGTTGTGGTGTTTCAGAACAAAAGAGAGGGTTCTCCGGTGTTGCCTGCATAAAATCTAGAAAGAGCATAAAACTGTTTTAAGAGGTTATTTGCAGTCCATGGGAGTAAAAAAAAAATCATCCCTGTATTGTTTGTGAATGAGAGATGTTTTACTAACAGGAGTGCAGGCAAACGCAGCAGGGAGCGCTCGCTGGAGGAGGCTTCACAGATCCTGCAGAAGATCCCAAAAGAAGCGCTTGCTTCCTTACAAGCTGCTGCTCTTCATCAATTCGTTCAGCTTGTTTTGACTTTGCAGTTAGAGGCAGTGACCTCTTCAACCGTTTGCCGCAAATTAGACCAAGTAATTTTCACCTTAACATGCACATTGCCATAATTTCTTTGTTCCTGTTTGTTGGTTTCCCTTAAAATAACGCCATTTTAACTCTGTTTAACAGATGCTCCAGGTCTTGGCTGAAATAAACTACTCCGTAGTCTTTGAGGAAGTTAAACAATATCTGCTGAACCTTTTGCACCAAAAACAGGTTAAAATCTCTATTTATTATATAATAGCAGTAATATTATGAAACATTTTTATTAGTGCTGTCAAACGATTAATCACATCCAAAATCTTTACATAATATATATGTGTGTGATGTGTGTATTTATTTTGTATATATAAATATAAACACATTCATGTATACATTCAAGAGAAATTTTATGTTTATATATTTATATATGATTTAAAATATAAGTATAGAAAATATATATATATACATGTAAATGTTTTCAAGATATATATACTGTTTGTGTTTGTATATATAAATATATATTATATAAACAAAACTATAAACAAGACAATCATAATTGAATAACAAATTTATATATATATATATATATATATATATATATATATATATATATATATATATATATATATATATATATATATATATATGTATGTATATGTATATATGTATGTATATGTATTTCTTAATTAAACAAAATATTTTTTTGTTGTTGTTTTTTCACAGGTGTTTTCATTAAAAGACCTTCAATTAGGTGAGTGTACATCAGTTGGCTATTACTAAAGACGTTTATAGTCATGTCTGTTGGGTTGTAATGGTTGTGGTATGTGTCCCATGGCAGCCTGTATGTTTTTGGAGCACAGCACTATGGGGCGAGAGGTTCTCATATCAGAATGTAGCACTCTGCTTAGTAAAGTCGCCGAGCTGATTCCTGTTGTTATGTCAGATGAAGCAAACAGAAATGGGCCGCTGTGCTATCAGACCGTCAAGGTGAAAGTCTTATTATCCTACCATCCGCTTATTTTAATGTTTTAAACCCCCACCGATGTGGATCTTCATCCTCACAGCTCTTGTGTTGTTCTCAGGTTTGTTTGCAGGTGTTTCAACTGCTGCCAGGTCAGGTGTCCCTGATGGTCTACAGCAAGGAAAGTGCAAATATGAGTCTGAGAGATATTTTGGAGTTCCTGATGAGCGTTATCTTAGGAGAGGTTGGCGCTTGTGGTTCCAACTTAATTTTCTGGAAAAAGCTAAAATGATTGTGTCTAATTTTGTGTCATATAAATGTGTTTCTTAGGTTTCCAGCAGAGATACTCGTTTGTTGGCTGGCACTGCAGTTGCAATGCTGCTCATGACAGTGACAGACAGTCAATGTGCAGAATCAGCTGCCTGGAGTCTGCTGCAAATCACTAACACAGGTCAGCATGCTACGGTATTTAACTGCACTTAAATAATTCCCTAACTAAATTATTTAATTCTTGCACGCAAAAGGACCTGTATGGTGTCTGTGGGGCTATGTAAAATATTTTTTGCACCTTACTAAGTTTTATCATTTGTCATTTTTCCCCGATAATATTGATAATTGTCTGTTACCTGAATGTTCATTTATTTTGTATTTTAAAATGTTATTCATTCCTGTAAAGGCAACATTAAAATTTAGATCGGTGGATCAGGACTCGATCTCGCGAAACCCGAAGCGCAACAGCGCTGAATGTCAACACGCATCTATAATGTACAATTAACTCATTCACTTCGATATTTGCTTGTCTTTTGTCATTTATGAATTGCGTGTGTCTCGACAGTAGGACCGTGGAGACTGACAGTAGGTGAGCTACAGGTGAACTGTCATCCCAGACGCCAGGACGGAGTGGACAGACTGGCTGTATGCAGGGGGTTGTTAACTTGCTGCAGAAATGACATTCTTATCAGTCACCATGGCAACCAAGGGGTACGCAAGCGGCACATAGACTGCTTTTTCTAAGAATGATCCAAAGCAGAACGTATAATTACTTTTTCTTTTGTTTTATCAGAGTTGTCTTCTCCTGAATGGGTTGTTCCCCTTCATCTTAGCTCTTTGTGAAGAAAAGCTTGACTGTCATTACTATGTTTTTCAAGGTACTAGCTCTCTATCATCATGCTGCATTCTGTAGATTGCTGGGTCTGTGCATGACAAAGTTACATGCATATGTATGTGTTTTGTAGTGTTTACTATTTGGCTGAAGAGGCTGAAAGAATGCCTCAGTGAGGTTTGGGAAGTCACTGGTGCTCCTTTAGGTTCAGACCTCCAGGAGCACCTTACACAAATCATCTGGAGCAATTCAGAGAGCCCGGTAAGCCTTTTGCGCACTGTGAAACTGATTTGTGAATAAACCCCTGACACCAAGTATGGAGTAGGGCTCTTTTTACTAGGGCCGCGTCTTAAAACCACTCATATTTTCTTAAGAAAATGTATATAATAAAATCAGATTTAACACAAGTTAATTACAGAAACATAGCCACTCAGCTGATTGTTTTCATTGCTTTTATTGTAGTTGGACGGTGTTGCAGAGGTGGCACGCAGTGCTTTCTGTCTGTTTATGGAGATCTATGAGAAGGATTGTCTGCACTTTGAGAACACAGATAAAAGACTTCATGTGGAGTTATTGAACCGAATATCAGAACTGCCTTGGGAATCTAAAGCAAAGTATTTACCGCTTACTGCAATTCTGCCATATGCAGGGACAGACAAGGTAAGAAGACACCAGACACCCTTGTACATTCTACCTCTTTTTTTCTCATTTTTATATGAATATTATGACTAATAATTGCATTTGTTTTATGGCTACTTTTTAAAAGAATGTAGACATTTATTCTGATATAGTATAGTAACATAATTTTCCAATAGTGTAAATGTAATATAAAATGTAGTTTCTTCTTCTAAAAGGTTTTGGAAATCTATCCAGCTCTTCCTTCTCACATCCTAAAATGCCTCTCCACCAATCACCTTTCTCCCTGTGCCTCAGAAGTCTACAAATACCTCCTTCAGGAACAGAAACGCGAGCTTATTATAAATGCATCCCAAGAAGCCCCACCCACTGAACAAGACTCAGCCAATCAGTGGGCTCTGCGGTGGCAACCAGTCGTTTTGGAGGCTTTGACTTCAGAATTAACTCTTCTTCAAAATAACGCCTCTAGCTATCTTTTGCCCTTAACACTACGTGCATTTCCAGGTGCTTTTAACACTATGTTGTCAGCTCTGGACCCCACAGTTCCCGGTCATCTTCACGCGTGGGCCTGTGTCATGAGCGCTCAGCGGACCACAAGTGGACATTCCCTCTGGAGTGCAGACAGCACCCATGCTCTTAAGACTCTCCATCTTGCCCTCTCATCTCTGGATGACAGCATTCGGCTCGCAGCTCTGAACCTCCTCTGCTGCAGTCCAAAGACCAAAGAAGCCCCATCACAAGTGGAGTATTCCACTCTGAGAGACTTCCTCCCACTCAATCTCAACAGCGAATCATCACCTTTCCGCCAGCACCTTCAGGCAGCGCTGAGGAAGTTCTTGGTGAGAATAAGAGACAGTTGCATGGCAAGCATCAAAGGCCTTAATAGTAAAAAAGGGCTCACTGAGGAAGACGAGGTGGAGCTTCAACAAGGAGTCGGTGAGGAGTTTAGAAATTACAATTTTATGAAAATACTTGTATGTTATATTACTTCACTACACACAAAGTGAAATATTTCAAGCCTTTAGTTGTTTCAGTTTTGATGATTATGGATTAAAGATAAAAAGTTTTCTTTTTGAAACAAATGTTTGAAATAAATAGACTTTCCCTCTATATTCTAATTGTTTGGCACATACCTATATATTGCTGAAAAGATATGTTAAAATAAGTTATGTTATATTTATATAATCAATATATTTCAAGAGAACATAATAAAATGGCTTTACTGGTAAAATCATGTGGCTTTTTTTCATGATATTTTCCCTCAGAATTTGTTGACTGGCTCTTCCAGCTGTCATTGGTCTATCTGACTCCTGACAGTAGCTTTCAGAGGAAGAAGACTGTTCTACTCCTGCTGTCTGCAGTGCTGGAAACATGTACAGACACCTGGAATCCAGACAGAAAGAAGGGACAGCCACCCGGTAACAAAACACTTACAGAAGCATAACATAGTTGTAAATCATGTTTTTGTTGAACACATATTGTGCAGTTTTATTTTTTTATTCTTATTGTTCTCATTGGTAAATATAATTAAATGATATCAGAGATTTATTTGGTTATTTGTTTTTTAGCCAATATGTCTATGCTTATAAACTGGGCTAAAGAGAGGGGAAAGTGGGATTTCTTCTCAAAGTCAAAGATGCTTGTACTGATTGGCTGTTTGGAGGATTCAACCAATGAGGTAAAGAGACAATTCTGTTTAAAATCAGTCAAATTTGCTTAGCTTAAAAGTATTAATGCATTAAAAGGTGACAGTAAGGACACTAATTAAGATAATTTTATAAATAAGAAAGTTTTCTTGAGGGTCAGAACAGCATTTATAAAATGATTTCTGAAGGATCGTGTGACACTGAAAACTGGAGTAATGGCTGTTGAAAATTCAGCTTTGTCATTACAGGAATATATTAGAAAAAAAAAATCACAACATTACTGCCTTTCTGATCAACATTGCATTAAATAATTACTAAAAAGTAACATTAAGATATTACCAAGCCCAGACTTGAACTAAGTGTATGCACCTTTGAAACTCTTGCCCCAGTTGTCCATAAGGTGATGTATTTGCCTGGCATGTGTGCTGTAGGTCCGTGAATTGTCTGCAGAGCTGCTTCTCAGGTTTTTCCCCTCATCTCTCCCGGATGATCTCACAGCTGTGCTGTTGAGGAGGGCAGAACGGCTGCTCCATAGCCCACGGGTGCAGGAGGCCCAGATGGGAGCACTGATGGTCAAATTTCTACTGCACAAGTGAGCAAACATCACTCTATGTCTTTGCACATACACTGCTATTCAAAAATTTGATGTTTGACAAAAAACAGTAGTATTATGACATATAATTACATATAATTAAATAACTGTTTTTCATTTTGTTATATATTTAAAATTGTAATATATTCCTATGATGACAAAGCTGCATTTCCATGCAAAAGTGGGATTTTTTTGATAAATAGAAATTTCAAAAACACACCATTTATTTAAAACAGTCTTTACTTTCACTTTTGATCAGCCTAAACCTTGTTTTATTAATTTTTTTTCCAGTCCTACTTTATATTAGGTGGCCTTAACCAGTTAGATTTAGCATTTATTGTGTACATGCATGTTTTGCCATTGTATTTATTTATTTTTTAAACCATATGTAATTGCATCTGTAATTAATTTCACTGTTGACCCATTCCTTACACCTTAACCCACCCTTAAACCCATACCACCAAACCTGTCCCTAACCTTACCCTTAAGTAAGTACAGAGTAGTTAAAGCCACCTAATATAAAGTGTGACCAAGTTTTCATCTCTTTCATTAGCAAAAATTGTTTTTAATAAATATAATACTGACTCAAACTTTTAAACAGATGTGTATAAGCAAAGTTTGTGACTGGTGGTAATTTATTTATTGTGTGTGTGTTTCTGTGTCATAGGGTGGATGGGACATTTGAACAAGACAAGAAACAGTCAGTTAAATTGATCAAGTTCCTTCTCACCAAACTGGAGCACCATTATCTCGCTGCCAGGAATGACATGCTGCTTGCAGCGCGTACAATGCCTATTCATGGTATAACTGACCTGAGTTTATGGACCTTGCTTGTTTACCGCTACGTGTAGATTTACTGCTAATATATATGAAAATATGCTGAAATAATCCACAAATGGAGTGTATTTTATTACTGCAGGCATTGTAAGCGCTCTGCAGAGGGGCTTGCTGGAGGTGCCCGGGGTCCTAGTGGAATCAGTAACCCACAGTGTTGCAGGAGACATTGTTTCTTTAGTAGAAAAGCTCTCTCTACTGCTGTTAGGTGTGCTGTATGGAGACCAAGACGCACAGGAGAAAGGTACGCTTCTTGAAAATGTAAAAAGCATGTCTGAAAAGATTCTCTTATTAGAATATACTTTTTATGTCACAGACGTGCCCCCATCATTCTGCGACATGGGAAATGCAATCAGTTCTCTGATTGGTCAGGATGGGGTTGAGGGGGCGGGACTTGATGGGGATGGGGAGGAGAATGTGCTTCTCTCTGAGGAACATAGTCTAGTGCTGACCTGCTGCTGGGTTTCCTTAAAGGTAACTAGAAGCTAGAAGAATGACAGAACACCAGCCTACATTTTAAGATGTGGTTTAAAACAAAGTATTATGTGTGATCTTATATACTTTCCTGGTAGGAAATTGGTATTTTTCTGGGCTCCCTGGTGGAGAGAATCCTGTCACTGCATTGTAAAGAACTGACGTTAAATATAGAAGAACTCAGGAAGGCTTCCAAAGTATTTAAAGACATCATTCTGAAATGTAGACACTGGGTAAGACAAATTTGCTCTTTTCACACTGATGTCTAAACACTTTTTCCCTCCACTTTGTTTCATAGTGATATCTCATGTGTTTGTGATCCTCTTCTCTTTTTCTCTCATCTTCCATCAGGGGGCAGTAGAGGGCTGCTGTATTGGCTTTACTAAGTTCTGCAGGGCTCTGCTGAGCAGCTCTGACCCGGAGATCAGAGAGATCCCATCCCTCATATTAAAACAGGTAGAACAGACTAGTGCTTATTTAAAGCGAAATTTCACACACAAATAACATTTTGTTATTACAAGTATATACATTTGTGTTCTATATATATATATATATATATATATATATAGAATAATAAATAAAAGTATATACAAACTATATATATATATATATATATATATATATATATATATATATATATAGTTTGTATATACTTTTATTTGGATGCAATTAATTGTAATTATTTGTTATTTATTATTTTATGATCAATTATTTATTTTGGTTTATTCTAAAATGATCTAATTATCTCTTTCCCTCCCTCTAGGGTCTTTCTGTTCTCCATTCTCCCCGTAGTACCTCAGTAACGAGGCGTGCTGCTGGTCTGCCCATGCTGATTTTGGGTGTCTTAGCTGCTGAGGACTCTAGCAAGACTCGCCCTCTTTTGGCCCAAACCGTTAACAACCTACTAGACACAGCCAAAACACCTCTTCCCCAGGACTGGGACCAAACTCTCGATTTACCACAGGTAGAGTCAGTGATCTACCTATTAAATAAATCTACAGTTTTGCTGGATCAATCATATGTGCAAGTAGCTTCGTTGGTAAAAGGTATCTTTCCCCTGATCTCTCGCAGGTTTGTGCCGTTCACACCCTTCAAGCTCTGGTGAAGGGCTCCAGTCTGGGTGTAGCTGTTCTGCAGTATACCCCTGCGGTGGCCATTCTGTCACTTACACTCCTCAGCTCACCATGCTGGGCTATGAGGAACGCAGCCCTGCAGCTCTACAGTAAAAACCGGTCACGCTCACAATTATTCTAATTTCAGCCTTTGTGAGTTAGTCACATGTTGACCTTTGACCTCTTGTAGGTTCTCTCTGCACGAGAATGTTGGGTCAGCAACCCACCGGTGAAGAGGGCTCTGCTCATTCTGGCATGTCTTCTCCTTCGTTCTTTAACCTCTACCCAGCCCTACAGCCCTTCCTCCAGGGGGCGCTGGAAAGAGCAGCTCTAGACCTTCATCATGCCACCCTTCTCCTGCACCCTTCCCTCTACCCTGTCCTCACCCTGCTCTCCAAACTACAGCCTGGTGCTGAGGAACAGACACGGTATGATGGTGCATGCATCCAAATTCATAAACGTAAATATATTCTATTACATTAAATAGTTTTTTTTGTGTATTTTTAGTATTAAATTGTGTATAACGCTATATTATATAATATTAATATTCTGTATTTTATTATATTATATAGTATTATATTAAAAATAATAATATATGATTTTAAACTATAATTTGGTTATTATGTTGTATTGTATTTTCCGATTTAAATATAATTTTTGTTTAATTTGTAAAGTTCTATGTATATTTAGATTATATTATTATTTTTAAATCATATAATATAATGCTATGCTATCACAATATATATAAAACTGTATATATATTTAAATCTGGATATTATATTGTATTGTATTTTGTCAAGTTTTTAGATTTTTATACAGTAAAATTATTATATGATTTTAAACTACAGTTTTGTTATTGTGTTGTTTTTTTCAAATTTTAATATAATTAGAAGTTCAATACCATATAATATATAATTTAATGTGTATTTAGATTTTTTTTTTAAATCACATGATAGTATTCTATACAATCATGTGATATATAAAACTGTGAATATATTAAAATCTGGAGATTTGATTAGATTAGAATAGAAAATTTAGCATTTTATTATGTTTAAATTTTTAAACATGAAGTTGTATGATTTTAAATGACAATTTTGTTATTGTGTTTTATTATTCTTTGGATATGAATATAACTTGCGGTTTAAATATATTACATTATATAATATTATGCCAAATTTGAGAATCCAAATTGTTAAAGACAATATGATTTTGATATCATAAGTAGATTTTCATTATTTTGGATATTCAAATCTGTCAAATGCTTTTTCCCCTCAGTTTTGTTTGATGTCTTTGTGTTTTCGTCAGGGCTCTGTCAGAATTCCTGCCTCCGCTCTTCCTCCTCGCTGCCAGCCCAGTCTATGGTGTACGAGTGATGTCATCAAGAGCCCTAGTTGCTATGATACCACCAAGTGAATATCTGGCAACTGTCCTGCAGTTGGTGGAGAAGCTGCCGGAATCACCGGATGTCGTGTGCTGTCACAACAGACTGCATGGCCAACTCCTACAGATAGGAGCCATACTGGCCGGGGCACTGAAATCTAACATGTAAGAGAGAGTGTATCCCATTAAGGAAATGCCACTTTTCGTCATTATCGTCATACTCCATGATCAAATTGCAATCTGTTCGTTTAGCAGTCGGTCATCTCTCAGTGAGGTTGTGAGTGAGTTGGAGTCCAGACTGTGGATGGTATCTGTGATGCAGCGCTGTCCATTGGTGCGGCTGGCGTATGTGGATATAGTGAGGCTGATAAGAGGCCAGTGCTCTGGGGCCTTCCTCACTCAGCTCTCTTCTCAACTGCTGCAGGAGATTTCCAGGACTCCAGACATACTAGAGGTGCTTATTCCCGTCCTTTGGAGTGTGCTGTCTTTTTAAAGGGTTAGTTGACCCCAAAGGAAAAGTCTGTCATTAATTACACACCTTCATGTTGTTCCAAACCCGTAAGACCTTCCTTTGGAACACAAATTAAGATATTTTTGATGAAATCTGAAAGCTATCTGACCGTCCCGTAGACAACGCAACTGAAGTGTTTCTAAAAACCCTTTAACATACACAGTAAGAGAAAAGTTGATTATCAATGTTTTGTGTGCTTTAGGTTGGCTCTTCTTCATACCACCAAAGTGCAGTGGATTTCCTGTGCGGGGATCCTGAGTGGGCTTGTCAGGCGTGGCAGCATCTTGCCAATGGCAACGCAGTAGTACGTCTCTCATTGGTCAAGTCTGCAACAGAGGGGCGTGGCTGGAGAGGAACTGCCCTACAGCAGGTTATGGAGAGAGAGCTGCAGGTGAGCATTACTGTAGCACTTCATTTTTACCTCTGTATATGGTCAGTTGATTTTGTTGCTGTTTTTGTATTAAGGACACTTTAATGCAGGGGTATCAAACTCCAGAGCCCTGCAGAGTTTAGATGCAACTCTAATTAAACACACATGACCCAGCTAATCAAGTTCTTCAGGCTCATTTGAAAGCTTGGTATGTGTGTTTGAGCAGGGTTTGCCCTCCAGGAACTCCGTTTGACACCCCTGCTTTAATACAATAATTATACTGAAATAAACAAAACAGCTACTTATGTTGGAATAAACTGCATTTAGTGTACTGTTTACAAGTTTGAGGTCTATAAGATTTTTATTTTTTTAATAGATAACTGTTTATGTAACGCTGATGTTGACTCTGGGCTTTTTCACTCAGGGCATGTTTTTGTGCTCTGTTTCAGCAAGACACAGTGCAGTGGCCAAAAACATCTTTCTAGCTTATTTGTGCATAAAATGAGATAGATTGACATCTTTGGCCGCTGCATCATGCCTTGCTGCCAAAAGTCGGTTCACCGTTCAAAAAGTATCAGATTAAAATTTTTCAAAAATGCATTTTGAGACGTTTATTCTGTACTCCATCTGGTTGTTTATGAATGCTTCTGTTAATGTCACTTTACTCATTTTGTGCTGCTCAGGCATTAAAACATTAATTTCTATTACGTATTATTATTTTTATAATTGTCTTTAATGTTTTAAAATGAAAGTGTTTGTTTATAGACCTACTGCTAAAGCCTTAGTTTTCACAAATTTTGAGCCAATTCTCAAATGTTAACAAAATACAACTAAAGGAAATTAAAACAATCAGGATCCATTTAATGCGCTGCCCTGAAATCAGCCTGCAGATCTTATTACACTCTTCATGTTGTTGTGTGAGGGGGGGTGTTAGTCATTGTATTCAGTAATCTTTAAAAACACGCTGGCTTTGTAGTCAGCCAGGATTTCCGCCCAGCCAGTGAAACACCGAACTGCTCTACATGCCATGAGAAATTAAATATACCACAATCTTATAATGCTTTTAAATCCCTTCTCATGAGAACCAAAAGATCATGATTGCAAGAATAATAGATGGGCGAGTGCGTGTGTGTTTTTTTTGTGCCTTTTTCTTGTAATGTCTGGAAAGGGTCTATTCGAATAACAGTGTCTGTCTTCTCCTGCAGGCAAACCTAAAGAAGGCGCTGTTGGACCAAAACATGGAGTACAGAGGAGCATTCTTGACCGCGTTAGTTGAGGTTATGACCCCTGAGGAAAGCAGTCTTGCTCTGCCCTTTCCCTGTCCTTCAGGGTTTGAGGAGACATGGCTTGAGGAGTGCGTGGAGGTTCTGTTTACTGATCTGGAGTCAGATACAGGGGGACCCGTGCTGATCTCCACTGCTCTGAGTGCTGTGAGCCTGCTCCTTTGTCACAGGTAAAATTATGGGGTCAAAATTCTCGACCAAAGATCAGTAGGTCCATGAAGATATTTAGTCAATTTCCTGACATAAATATATCAAAACCTACTTTTTAATTGGTAATATGCATTGCTAAGAACTTAATTTGAACAACTTATTTCCTCAAAATGTAGATTTTTTTTTTTGGCACTCTCAGATTCCACCTTTTCAAAAATGTGTATTTTGAAAAAAGTGCCCCTTTTTTATTTTAAAATACATTACAAAAGCATACAAAAAACACACTTAAATATTTAGCAGTGAACAAATACATCACATTCTATTTATTCCCCAAAATAAATAAATATAATTACGAATACAATTACATAAAAATAAAGGTAATGTTAAAAAAGAAGGAAAAGTCTGTGCTGTTTATTATCAACTTATGCTTCTAAAAAATGTAAAAGTCTTGAGCGATGGCTCATGGGTTTACCGGTGCTCAGACTCTGACTGTTCTCTCTGTCATTCTCTCAGCGTGGACTTGTCTTTGCTCCAGCGCTGGTGTAAGTTATTAGAGAAGCACAGGCGTCCTGAAGCTCCTGAGGTCCTCAGAGCAGCCTGTGCACGGGCTCTGTGTCTGTGCGGGGTCCATGTAGTGACCAGGAGCCTGACGAGATGCCCAACGCTCAAAGAGCTCAGTACCAGGTGAAATAAGGAGCTGTGCTTTGATCACTCAATTAGTCTGGGCAGTGAGTGACCAATTGCAAATTCATACATGTGGTCCAGGCTTTGGATTGCTGTTTATTATTTGATGATAATTATGCAGGAAGTATTTGATGTAGAACTAAATTTCTATCCCTCTGTTTTTTCTGAAGCTTGATCAGCACAGGTATCTACCTGCTTCAGGACGAGAGTCCACAGGTGAGAGTGAAGGCGGCTGTCTTTGCCTCTCTGCTCTCCTGTTCTGTCCGACGGCCCGAAGACCCACAGAAATGCTTCTACATGCAAGTGAACCGGGCTCTGCACTCACTGCTCGACCTGCTCTTAGAGAAATTCTGGGACGCTAGTTGTGCTTTGGAGGCCTTAGTGTGCCACTTACCTGACTGTGATCTGAATGCTGTACTGAAGGAGGCCAAAGAGACAGAGTACGTCAATCCACATACAGAAATAACAATTTAAGCCAATCATTATTTACTGTTTGTGCATATTATTTCAGAAATGCTACTCATGTTTAAAAAAAAAACGAACACCGTTTTATTTTTAGACAACATTCAGTTTCAAAAGTTTGGGGTTGACATAGGCAAGTCAAGTTTTTTTATATAGCACATTTTAAACACCGTGTAATTCTAAGTCCTTTACATAAAAGAAAAGAAACAAATTCTGTTAAAGTTTATATTCATTCCACCAAAAGATTGTATGTTTACTGTTTACTCAGCAAGTATACAATTAATGTAATCAAAACAATAAGTGACTGTAAAGTAACTAAATTATTTTATGTTTTAATTATACTATTATTATTTTACATGCATGTTGTATTATCAGAATGATTTCTAAAGGATCGTGTGACACTTCAGTTTCACTTGAGACTGGAGTAATGCCTACTGAAAATTCAGTATGTTACCATTACAGGAATAAATTACATTTTAAATCATTTCCATTTAGATTTAACTATACATTAATAATATTTTACAATATTGTTATTTTACTGCTTTTTCTAATGAAATAATAAAATCTTACTGCCCCTAAACTTTTTAAATTTGAATGGTAGTGCAAATTTTAAAAATGTTACAAATGTTGACACATGCAATCATCCTGTTTTTCCTCTGTCTCTTAAATTCTCAAGTTTTTGTTTTCTTATGTCGGTCAGATGTCGCAGTCTGTATGAGCGGGATGAAGCAAACGTGTTTGCAGAGCCATCTGTGATCTCTGAGTGCCTGTTGCCACACCTACTGAATCTGTTTAAACATTACCCAAAATCCTCCACTCTCGCCAAGAACCTCGAGTGCTGGGCCCGGGACAGCGCAGCCATTGTCAAAGAGAATCTCACAATTTGTACTCAACTACAATTAGGTATATAAGATCTCCATAATGATCTCCATTTTCACATTAATTATATCTAATTAACTTCCTGATGTTCCTTTGTAATTAAATCAAAAACCTTTATAATTATAATATCAACTGTAATATTTTTTTTTATAGTTTGCATGTAGTTGTTGTGTTTACGTGCCAATTATGTCATAATATCTCTCATTTGTTGTCTAGGTGATGTCCTGAATCCTGATTGGCTGAGTTTGCTAATAGAACCTCATTTCCATGGTGCTCTTTCAGGCCTGTTCACTAGAGCCATTATCCTACTCCAGCTGCTCAAGGAGTGTGATTCTATACGACCCCTACTTGACCCTTTGAGTTTATCTACAACCCTTCAGGAAATTCACAGACGGTTTGTCTTAAATGGACTCTTCCTTCCTCAGGTCTTCATCGATGCACTAAGGACAGATTAAACCAGGGCTGATCGTGATTGCGTTATTTTCCGTATTGAGTAGAAATTATTTAAAAGAAAGAACAACAGCGCTTTGTTGCGCAACACAAAAAAACGTATCCACATCAACAGCCAATATGGAACAGCAGTTCCTAGTGTAGCACATCTGAATCGGCTGAAAGATGCCATTGTTTCTGGATGGGTGGTGATTTCTGAAATGGAGTGCACTGCAGGACAAACAGACTGAGGCGTCACAAAGACTCAGCAAGCGCCTGAGAACGGTGCATATATTTTTAGCCAGATCTCTCTGTGGAACCAAATGGGTTTCATGCTTGTATATTGATGCATTTTATTAAATAAAGGTTAAATAATTTGTAGAAACCTTTTGGCTGAGCCTGATCTATTATACCAGTAACAGTATTCTTTTCCCTTTTATAAAATGTTTTTTTTTTAGCTGATTGATGTTTTGGTAGCCAGTCTCTGCGACCTCATTGGTTTTATGTGGAGTGGTGGCTCATGGTTCGCTGTGATAACGCTTCATAAAAGCCCAAACCGGTTTGAGCTGCCTCACACCAACCTCCCAGCATCTTCTGATGCCACAATTATCTCACTCTTTTCCTGTGATTCATCCTTTCTTATATTCCCAATACAGCACATTTTTAATCATTTTATCCCACTGCTTTTTTAATATATATTTTTTATTTCTTAATCAAACCCCCTTTCAGATCCTCATTGTGTGTTTGTGTAAGCCACTTGTACTCAGGTTTCCACTGCAGGGGTAAATGCATCCAGCAGTGATGTAATGGCTTCTGCGGCAACAGTAGAGTTGTCCTGTGATAACAGCAGGGGAATAGTGTCTGCTTTATGCCACATTAGAGGCTGTTCTCCCAGTTTAAGTGTCCATTTTCTGCCCTCTGCACAGAGCTAGTTCATGATTCATAGTTGGAATATGTACTCAGTTGCTGTGCAACGCTCATGCGCGTCACAGGACAGTGTTAGGACGCAGCTGGGTATCCCAGTAGCCATCAGTGGAGCAGATGGTCTGAGTTTACAGCAGACGCTGAAATGATTCACACTCCTCTATAAATGCTGCAACTGTGTTATAAATGACATATTGATTATTTTAGAGTTTAGATGACATTCAGGTGGATTTCTTGGGTGGGTAAAATTTCTAAATGTATAAAATCTAATCAAATCAAATAATAACTACTTTGATGAATCATGGCACTCAGGAGTGATCAAAAATAACATTTTACATGAATTTTAGAAATATGTAAAACAATGTTTTAGATTTTATTATGAGAGAAGCATTTGGAGAAATTTTAGTTTTTTAGCAAACTTCCAATAACTTCCAAATGGGCTATCTCTGTTTCTTTATTAGTTCAAAGTATTTTACATTTGCATTTAGACATTAAGCTTTTATTCAAAGCGACTTACAAATGAGGACAATGTGTATATATAATAAAGCGAAAACAGAATAGAAAATGAATAAAGTTTCTATTGTGTTTTTGTTGATTGTGTAATAAATAAAAAGAAAAGTAGTACAGAAATAGTACAGGAAAAAAATAGATGGTACTGAAAAAGCTAATGTAAATTGTTTAATTTAATGTTTAAAATAAATGGCAAAATAATGCAAGTCTTAAACGGGCATGTTTGAGATCGCAAAAGTTAGAGGGTCGAATAAAGAAGAGATGTGTTTTTAGCCAATTCTTGAGGATGGCTAAGGATTCACCTGCTCGGATTGAGTTCATTTCAAATTGTTTTTAAGAGTTAAATAATTGTAAGAGTTGTTTAATGTGAGACATCTGCTTGTGCAAATTAAATATATGGAAGTCTTTTTACAGGACTCAACAGAGCAATCTGTTTTCTCTGTACTAACCCACTTCCTGTTTACCTCACATGGTGAAACAGTGGTAACTGAAGAAAAAACAATCTGCCACTGTATTGGTTATTTTATCTTCACTGTAGCTATGTTTGATATTAAGGAATCTTCGGACAGCATACTATTTGTTGTAATGGTAGGCTATAGTACTGTTTGTCCTTAGTTTTATCTTGAAGTTAATAAGATGTTTTTATCATGTTTATTCATTAAATCGTTTAGACTATGCATATGTGTTCTGAAAGCTTTCAAGTATGTGTTCACTTCACAAATAACAGATTTTAAACCAGTCAAACAGCATTTCATAACCTGCAGAATTCGTGGAGCAAACAGGAGTAATAGCTGGGTGTCAAAAGCAGCAACAGCATAATCAACAAACTTTAAAACAAAGAAACGCTGTAGTCTTTGAATGCCTGAGCTCTCTCACACTCATTTGCCCGGGTGCACAACTCATGAAAACTCTGCCAACTCGACTGGGGTTGGAAACTTTGTGTAATTTCTTGGAAAATTAAACTGGGTCAGTTAACCTGGCAGGAGTATAATAGGAAGGAAGCAGGCAATCTGGTCTCATTAAAGCTGATTGCTTGTTTCCATGCTCCAACATGCCATGAAAACCATATATGTCATAAAATTCATGCCTATTGGATACATCACGATTAAAACGTGAACTGTCATTTTATGCAGGCGTTTCAAAGCGCTGCTCTTCTTGTGCTTGACTGTGCAAAACAGTTACGTGTACCGTATTTAACAAAGGGGGATGTTAGAATGGAGTTGTCCAGAATGCACCAGCGAGAAACAGACAAAAACCGTGAACAAACCAGAATGGACAGCTGTTTCAGAGCTAAATAGCTTCACCGATTGTGTCACGTCGCTAATCAACCCTGCATTTTCTTCCTTCTAATAATGTCTCCTCAGGGGACCCTCTGATTCCTCGCTCGTCGTTCCTTGATCTCCTAATGAAGTTCTGCTCTGTCAGATTTGCTTAACGATAAATAGATGAAGGGAGAGAACTAATAGTGCTGTGATGATGAATCTGTGTTCAGGCTTTGGCCAGTTCCATTGCTTCCAAGCCCATGTTGCGTGGAAGCTTTCATCAGAGGCGATGCTAATAATATGAACTGGCTTTAAAATTGTAATTCCCTCTCCAAAGAAATGTGTCTCATAAAGAGGTTGTGTCATCTGAAAAAACTAAATCGCACCAGATAATAATATTTATGGATGGCATAATGAAAAATATATAATTAGCAATAATAATCATGATTATTATATAATATTATACAGCTCAATACATTCTGGTATATGAAATGTATAACAGCTTTTTAAACATATAACAGTTATATAATAACAATCAGTTTCTTTTAATTAACATAGCTTTTTATTGATTAGTTTTCATTAAATCTGTAATATTATTGATAAGGTTACTTTTAATAGATTACAAATTACAAGTTACCCTATAAAATGTAATAAGTAGTAACTATTTTATTTACTTTCTAAAAGTAATGCAACGGATTACATTTGATTACTTTTTGACTACTTTTCCAAAGTTTTCTGAATTACTTTTCTACTTTCTGTCAATCATTTTGAAACATTTACAGCAGACAGGGTTAACCTTAAAGCATTAGCCTACTCAGCACTGATTAAGGTCAATTAAAAAAAAACTGTTAACAGTCTAGTCCTTTATGTCAAATCCACCATATGCTAGTTATGGCTGCTGGTTTGAGCTTGTTTAAGCTGGTCGTGTGCTGGTCCTGAGCAGGAGCTGGTTGCTTAGGACCAGCAAAGGACCAGCTTAAACCAGCTCAAACCAGCAGACATGCTTCAAAACATAGCTAACCAACCAGCACATGCTGGATTTTTAAATAGGGATGTAAAATATTTACGTTTAGCAAAATATTTTTATATTAATAGTAACCATTATTATTTAGTATTAAGGGTATCATTTAAATAAAAACAGTCGTTGGTCTCCTGGAACATTCCGGCCATTTCGTCCATTTAAAAAAGCATGTTCCACACATCATCTCGAGAGAAACCGTTGAGTTTAGGACCCGGAGGACGCGGCGCCGCCGACTGCAGGGAGGCTCTGACGGGCTGTTTACCAGCTCTCCGCTCAAAACAACAGCACGACGGCGGTGTGTGTGGAGAGCAGTGTGGCTCGTTTTACCACAGGCTCTTCCAATTAAACCCATCGTTTTCTTTTCTATTCGTCATATAAGTAATAATTAAAAAAAGACTACTTCTTGTTGTTAACAGCATCGACGAATGAAGATGTTTCAACTGCTGTACTTTGGGTTTGTGCTGAGCTCTGGTTTGGTGGACTGTTGGTCTGTTGTTGAAGGTAAGACCACTTGCAACTTTCTAAAAATAAATAAATAAATGTATGGTTTAGTTCAAGTGATTGAGTTTATGCGTTAGTGTTTTTTTTTCTCACTGTTTTGCATTTAACATCACACGATCTTTTCATATCTGTTTATAACAAACGCGTTTTTTCCCCCTGGAAATGTATTGACTATTGTTTTAGTGTAGTAAATGGTGTAAGTTTATCATGAAAATTTAACCACCTTATTCTAAACGAATAGAACGGAAACCCATCTTTCAAATCACATGAAGTTGATTTATTTCTCTCAGAGTGTATTACGTCTAATGGAGAAGACTATAGGGGAATTCAACAGAAGACATCCACAGGGAATATCTGCCTCAATTGGAAGAGTCTAAACTCGCAGACAGGTAACTTATGCTTCTACTTTTCATTATGTTTTTTGTGCATTTCATTATCAAATTTTAAATGCAAAAAAATAATAGAATCATATTTGAGAAAAATTAAGCTATATTTACAGACAGTATGAATTCATTTGAGAGTGCAGTATGCAAACTGTCAATGTTGCCGATTATAGATTTTGTAAATTATGGTTCTTTATGAAATGGGCATGCTGCCCAGATGATATTATGAGCCCAACTCAAAAAGCTGAGCAATCACTCTTCTGTAATCCAGAAGAGGACATTTCTGGGATGTGCATGTGGGACACGCTCGGTACAACTCAAAAACACATGCTCCCGCAAAACAAAACAAAAAAATTAAGTATCAGTTAAATCTGCTTTTAAAGGTTCATTGTTTTGTTTTTATTCTTGCCAGATGTTGGAGATCACAATTTCTGTCGCAACCCAGATGGTTCAGAGAAGCCCTGGTGCTATGTGTCCGCATCCGATGGAGCGTCCAGAAAAGAAGCGTGTGATATTAGGACATGCCAAGGTAGCCATGTTCACTCTTGCATAAACAAAATATTGAAAATTTGCAGCAGCGTATGCATTCATATAAATGTTGATTTTCGAAATTCTTGACATTTTTTTTTTTTTTAATAAACATCACAAAGCACTTGTGAGGGGAAAAAAGAGATGATTACACTTCATCTTGATAGTCCACTACATGTCAAATGATTCTCATTAATTTGCGACTACATGTCTACTAACTCAGAGCAACTTTAGTAGAATAAGTTGACATGTAGTTTCTCATAGTCCGTATGTTGTATGTTGTGGTCCCATCAAAATAAATGATATCAAGCAGATAGTGTACTAATACTCTGATGACTGCTAGTTGACATGTAGTTGCAAAGTTACTTACTGTCTACTTACAGTAGAGTGCCTAATGTTGACTATCGAAATTAAGCGTTAGCAAAGAGATAAACACTCCAGCGTGAAATTTTGATTCATGCAAGTGATTTATTTATCTCATGTCTTGTTCAGGCATTTCACAACTAGGTCTTACTAACGTGTTACTCTATTTCCACGATCTCATACTTTTGGCTGCACGCTGCTTCTTCCAAGACCCCGGAGAAAGCTCATTTAAAAATATTTGCATAAAGCAGAAATGTGCAATCTTACTTTTTGTGGGAAAAACCAAATGGCTTTAAGAAAACATCCTCTAGAGAGTAAACAAGGATCGGCACCAAATATTTCACTTTCCCCCGGAGCCTACTCTAAAACTGGAACTGAACCAAACTTTGCTATTAATGGTGCACTTTATTTTACAGTATGTGTATTTACATGTTCTTATAGCATAGTATGTACCTAGGTATTCTAATTACTAAATTAAAAACATAATATATACGTGAGTAACTGCAAGAAATGAAGTGCTACCGTAATTTTTCCGGCAGTCTTTTATTACTAACAACAGCAACAACCACAGAAACAGCCGAAGGTTTCCTTTTAGAAAATAAAAAAAGAAAGGAAAATACTAGGCCAGTTGGTCAGTTTTCATGCAAACTTATTTCCTCAGAATTATCTTTTGACTAAAAATACTGCAAGGGCAGATAAAGTTGAACAACAACACAAGTCTAGACTCATCAGCCTTGAGGTTTCCTCAGTTGGGACAGATAAAGGAACAAACAAGGAAACTTGTTCTGCAGCTGTTCAAGAGAAGGTGTAGGCCTCACCCTCTGGGATACTGATTGGCTGTGAGGAAGATGCACACCACGGCGACAGCTTCTGATTGGCTAGCTGAGCTGTGAACACATGTTCTTTAACTTTGCTGGAGCGTGTAAACAGCTTTTTCAGAGTAGAGGGTGGTGGAAGAATTCTAGAGGGCTGGACCACAGCAAGAGAAGTAAATGTTAATGTTCTTAGTTGTAAATTTTCCTGTGGGGCCTATGAAACATATCAGATCCACCTAATGTCCTATTTAAATAAAAATAACCTAAATTTATCTCATTATACATAAACAAAATGTCCTAGTGTCCTAGTATTCACCTAGTGTGTCTAGTAAAACCTAAAGCTTTGTTTGGAAAAGCTCAACAGCACACTATTATTATGGGTTTTACAAATTTGGCCCGACTCATTTTAGTGTGTAATGAGAAATTATAATGTCTGTTTGTGTTGACACACTTGGGTGGAGCATGTTTTTCGTACCAAAATCTTTTTCCTTTTAGCCTTTTCAAGTCAACATGAGTTGAAATTCACCCTATGAATTGTCCCTGTGCATGTTAGTTTTATTATTCAACCATACAGATGTTTCATTTCGTTTTAAAGTGGTCCTATTATTGATTTTTGAAAATGACAAAGCTGTAAGAGAATGAAAAGATCCTGCCAAGCTTTAAATATGAAAGTAAGTTGTGTATAAAGTTATTGTCTCTCAAAAGAAAGTCAACTCTGAATCATTGAGACAAGTTGTTTTTAAAACTAATCCAAATCCATTTAACGTTGAAGTTAACATGAAACATTTGCATATTACCCACCCACATGTTGGACTTTTCACAATAAAAGTGTTTTGTGACCTTGCATGTATGCAAACCTGTTACTGGGACTCAAAATATGATCTTTTCATAACCCATAATGCAAACCTGTTACTGGGACTCAAAATATGATCTTTTCATAACCCATAATCAAATATGTAAACTTACGATATACTTCTCTCTGGTGATGTTTGCCATACTTTTACATTCCATCAACTTACATAACACCCCTTTCTTACAATAAACTACAAACTCATATTCTGATTGTCTTACATCCAATCAGCAACCACTAGAAAATAATTTTCCGTTGAGAGCACTCACTCCCAGACCACAGCAAAACTGCTTAGTTGTATAAATGTTTTGTTAATTGATGGGAGTGCGAAGCTGATTTACATTAGCAGCACAGATTGAGAAAAAAAAAACAACAAACTAATATCCTGGTCATCCTGTCACCCCACAGACCAAAACTCCACAGAAGCCACGGCTCCAGAAGAGTCGGCCCCCACTCAGGGACTCACCCCAAGGATGGTGGAGACCTTCGAAAACGCAGACTCCTTCCCCTCGCAGGTGGAGGGTGCGGCGGTGCAGCCCGTGAAGGGAGTCCGACAGCAGGTCAGGAGTGGACCCAAGAGGAAGAAAGACCTCGGGACTCTCGGTATGTGTTGAGTTGACTCAAGCATCAAACTGCATCCAAGAACCGAGAAGTTCATCGGGTATATTGGTTGTCTTTGCTACCTTGGCAGGTTATGTTCTGGCCGTCTTCATGATGGCCATTATCATCCTACTTGGGGGCGGCATCACGATGGGATACTTCTACAAACGGTCAGTACACAATTTCCCATTACAGTGCGCACTTATGGAGAATAGAAGGCTGACATAGCTTAGTGGCAAAACACACCAAAATCCAGGCAAAACCGGCACTTCAGTTCTTCAGAACAGAGACATGAGGTCTGTGGCCAGTGCTTGTACAGTTCACAGTGAGATGTTGGTTTTGATCTACTCAGAGTAGCTCAGAGGTGCGACTGCAACAGAGATAAAGGACGTCATTGGGTTCACTACATGCTTTCAAGGGAATAAAGTGTTACAGATCACAAGACCGGGCATTAGCTGGCAGCACATAGCAAGTTCATGTAACACTGTCGTTTTAATGTCATTAGACACATGAGAGAGGGATGGTGAGAGGGTGCAGATATCGGAGGCATCTTGACTGCCTATATTTAGGAGGTTGTTTGGACGTTCAGAAGTGGGTGTTGGGTTTGGGGAGGATCAGGAGGACTCAGAAAGCTGGTATCAATGGAGATATCAACTGTTTTAACATCATTTAACATCTCAATCTTACATTTCACCCCAAAATCAACAGATGTTTTTTTTCCTCTGATATTTACTTTTTTGTCATTTCCGTGATCATCATTTTTTTTTTTTTTTTTTTAAAGAAATAAATACAGTAATAAATTATTTAATAAAATATATTAAAGGCACTGTAACAAATACTACAATGAATAAAAGATAAAAGCTGTTTAATTGTTATTCACATTTCACAATATAAAAAATCTTGTTGGTCCAAAAATAGGTTTTTGTAATTGCATATATGTTGTGCTAATGACAATATATCACAGTTACGTGCTTATAGTTTACAGTAAAAATCAGTAAAAGTATCTAGTATCTTGTAAAACGTTTGGCAGGGGACTTAGCAGCCTTGGGCAGCATGTACTCGTGCGTCAGCTGATAAGGTGTGTATGTCATCGTTTATCTAACGATTAATTGGCTCAGTATTAATAAGCAGGGGCAGGATGTTGGACTGAGCAGAGGGTTAACCTATAATATTAGGACAGTGTCACCCACAGGAAACATGTTATGATGTAACGGCACATGGATCTCAAACTCTTCACTCTTTGCGGGAGCGGTAGTGTTTGGTTCAGTTGTGATAAAGCAGAGCTTACTGCAGACACACAGGCAGGAAAGTGCTGGGTAAGTGTAGGAGGATTATATAACACGCCGCAAGTCTGCCATGCTCAGTCTGAATGACTAGAGATGGATAAACAGACGGGGGTCTGTTAAGTAATATGAGATTTCTCCAGCGTTCAGCTCTCATGAAACGGTAAAGGATAGTGATCGAGATCAGCTTCTTCCTTGGCAGCGAGTGACGAATTAGAGCTGGTCCTCTCCACCAGAGAGCATTTATATCTCAGCCCTAAAAATAGGCAATGCTGGAGACAAATACAAATCGCTCCTTCCGTCTGTAGTGCGTCACTGTGAAATATTACAGTCTAGCTTGAATGCATATATAAGAAATGGTGGAAACACTGTTGAATAAGTCATTCTTTTTGATTTTATATATATATATATATATATATATATATATATATATATATATATATATATAAAAAAATTTAAATCAATAAATATTATATTGTATATATATATATATATATATATATATATATATATATATATATATATATATATATATACACTTTTTTCTTAAATATGTGCATGCATGTTTGTGAATTTATATATATATGTAATAAATATACACAGCACACACACATATTATGTAAATAAAAACTTATTTTGGATGTGATTTAATCATATAAATAATAATTACACTTTTTATCAAGTTTCTAATAATGAAATTTTATTGGTCAAGTCTAGTACCAAGTTGCTTTAATCTTCATCCGAATCAAAATATTAACAGCTACTAAAGTCATGTGATACAGCATAAATTTTGAAAATATGCATATATTCATTAGTGAAAATCAGTATATTCAGACAAACAATACATTCAACAATATTTTTAAAAAATATATATATAGCATAAAAAAAAAGCTAAATAATATATATTTTTAAAAATATACCCCTTTCTATCATTTTTTTTAGATGATGAGTGACATATCCATGACTAAATGGTGAAGGTTGTAAAATGGGTTTGTTTTTTGTCCCGTAGGGGTCGTGACCTCAAGAAACAGCACGAGCAGCGGGTTTACGAGCGTGAGATGCATCGCATCACTCTTCCTCTCTCAGCCTTTGCCAACCCCACCTGCGAGCTGGTGGACGAGAACACCATCGTCATCATGGCTGAACCAAACAACCAGACCCCCACCCAGGAGCCCGTCGAGGGGGCTGACCCCCTCATGGGAACAGCAGGGACCCCCGGAGCCTGATGGAGGAGCAGGATGAGCTTCTGGAAAAGCGTCTTGTTAAGACATGTCTATGCAGCATTGCAGAATCTCAGAGGACCAAACCCCACATCCACCTTCCCTCTGCCTGTCGTCTCTTTTCTCTTTACCTTGCCTTTACAGCACGGCCTCACAGTAAAGGTAGGGCATATGCCTCGAGAGAGCGGTGGAAAGCTTTTTTTTTTCTTTGTCCCAGACAGCGTCCTTATTTTCTCAACAAAGTTGTTGGGGAAAGTGGGACATGTGGGGGGATACACTGGAAAAGGTGAAATGGTGGTTTTGTATAAATATGCATGTCAGGGATTCGTGTGGAGAGAAGTGGCAAGTATGTTTTGTGAACATCATCACAAGGGCATGAACTTTCCCCGCTTGTTAAACTCCCAACGAGACGGCAAACGGTCCAGTAAACTGCTTCGTGTCCTCTTATGAATCGTCGATGGATCAGATCATCTGAAGTTCTGGGGTCCCGAAAGAGAAGACAATCCATTCTTATCTTCTTTCCTGCCTTTTCTGTTGTTTTTGTTCCTAATGCAGTTGTGGTGGAGAGTTGAGACTGAAATTGTACATGTGTATCTGAATACGTTGCTCTACAGCTGGGCTGTTTATTCTGTGAGGAGCTTTGGTTAGCAACTAGAGCTAATTGAATTAATTGCCTTTGATGGCTCTTTCCCAGAAATCCATATTCATTAGGCAGATTCTGTGGCCTGGGATGCTAGAGCTAAGCTAGGTGAAGGTTTTCAATAAATGAAGACGAAAGCTTTCCAGAGTAAAATGCTTTTGAATGTATTGTTTCTTCTATGGCCACAATCTGATAAAGAGCGAGGACATGGAGAGTGACAGAGAGTGTCTGATTAGCGGTCTCTGGTTACGTTTTCTGTATGTGTTCATTTGCTCCTGGCCATATAGATGGTCTGAAACAGGACGATGTAGTTTGAAGCATGAACACGAAACGGAGATCGTTCGAGATGATGTATTAAAAATCATGTACTATGGTTTCATTTTACAGAGATGGGATATTGATGTATGCATTTGTTTTCCCACGGTTGATTGTACAGCTGATTAAGGTTCTGGCGGATCTTGTATTTTTATTTTTAGCGGTTTTTACTGCTGTGAAATAAAATGAGTTTGAAGGAAGTTATATCGTCTTTTTTCGACGTGTTCTTGCAGTATTTTACACGGTGAGTTCATGACGTCCTGCATATATCACTTAGCTGTGTTTACTTACCTGCACGTTATGGGAGTAAAGGAGCACTAAAGTTCAGATGGAAGAATTATAATCATTTGTAAGAAACTTTGGATAAAAGCGTCTGCTGAATTACTAAATGCATAAAATGGAAGACTTGCATACAATCAGTAAACGCTGACCACTGCCTCTTGCTCTGTTTTTAGTAGCATGTAAGAAAAAAAAACGTAGTTACTATGATTTGTTTTGAAAGAATACCAATGCAACATTAACTTGGTCAAAAGTCAGTTTAAAACAATGAATTACAGTTTTAAATAACAGCCGCTGTCAGAATCTACTTTTTGCACAACAGCGCCTCCCTGTGGCTGAATAAACACTTACAAAAAATATAAAAATCGTGAGAGGAAATGAAGATAGGAGCCAATACGTACTCATCTTTATTCATGAAACATTAGCGTAAGAAATCCTGTGGCGTACAAGTAGTGGTTATAATTTTTGTACATGTCAGTACCTTGGACAGATAAGACTAGAAACAAAATGCTTTTTTTTTTTTTTTTTTTTACAGCTTTTCACATTCTACAAACACACGAAGACTACAAATCCACATAATCCCAACATACGACATCAAATCTATACAAACATTAACAATATATCCAGTTAATTTAAACATTAGTGATCAAAGTAAGGATGACATTCATTTTCAAATCACTCGTTAAATTCTGCGTTGCAGACATTTTTGATCACAGCCCGTTTCGGCAGGAGCTAAAAAAAACTCCTGGAAACGGCCGGTCAAGATCCAGCATTATGATCTCACTTATCATTTCACTTGGAGAATACAACTCCAGAGCTGTTTAGATACAGAGAACAATTATTCTTTTCCTGTCATGGTATATGTACAAGGTAAGCCCACGACGGTGGAATAAACTACTCCAGTTTTCAAAAGAGCTGATGTACCAGGAATGGACTACAATGTAAGACGCCATTTGCAAGAAACCACACGTAGGAGATCAAATCTGAACTCAGAAACTTATTTAGCTTTTGCAAATGTTTTCTCTCTCTTGTCTTTAGATTGTAGAGTTACAGGGATCAGGACTCAAGCGCTAGTGCCACAAAAACAGCCCAGGGATTGAGTGCACTTAAACACAACGGCCTGCAGGGGGCAGCGTGGTTCAACAATGTTTGAAAAAAAACTTCCATTTCTAGAGTTGATCAGGTAGTTTCAATTTAGTGAATTAACAGAACCTTTGTGTATTTGTACAGTTTGAAATAAAGCGGTTAATCGCCCGAAAACTTTAAAAGCAATCCTAATGGCCTCAAATGTTGAAATATGACCCAGACATGTTCTTGAAAGGTTTAATGACGAACACTTTTATAATTGTTTTGATTTATCAATTTTAATGGATGCTACACTACGAAAACTGAAATCTGAAACTTCATTAGAGAGCTCTATAACTCAGCTAGTGGTAAGCACTCTTAAAAGGTTTGCGCTACACGGTTAAATCGTAACTAAACCATCCAAATTAGACAGAATGAGAAAATGCCAGAAGGAAGCTCTTGGTCACTGAAATGTACCTGTTCCTTTAACAGAACTCTGCCAAGAACCCTCTTCAGTACTAGAATGCCCTCAAAGTTCTGAGAGCGTCATGACAGACCTCTCCAAAGAACACCAGCATCAGCATGTTCCCAGTATGCAAACCCAAGGTAAATGATCTGATTCAGTTCTGTAAACTCTTAAAAAAAAAAAGAAAAAAAAGAAAATCCAGCCTGCATCTCAGCCTTCGCTGCTGCTGGATTACTCTATGTTGTTTTCCTGGTTTTCAGAGGCAATTTCACTGGGTCCATAAGTCCTTAAAAACCTCTGCTGAAGATCGTCCAGTTCAGCAGGCAGAGGAATATTCAACTCCTGATTCAGAGCTAGCGCCTCAAAACAGTCCTCCAACTTCTGAAAAGCAGGCCTGAAGAAGACAGGAAAAGGAAAGAGGTAAGAGCAGGAAGTATTTCCGTCCATTATGAGGTTATGTCTCAATTACTAGTCTTTTATGCTCCATTTAATTGATTAAAAAATGAAAAGCTTTTATGAAAAGCTATTATGAATACTGTTACAATTCAAAACAACTGTTCATTTAAAAATGTTATTTATTCAGGTGTTGGAAAAGGTGAATATTGAGCAGCCCTTAATGCATTCTGCAGTGTCACATGATCCTTCAGAAATGTCTTAATATCAGTTGAAAACAGTTATGCTTGCTTACTATTTTTTGCAGAAACCATGTTACTTTATTTTCAGGATTCCTTGCTAAATCGAAAGTTCAAAAGAACAGCATTTCCTTGAACAACACATGCACAAAATATTCTGTCACTTTTAAATCAATTTAAGCCACCTAGCTGAATAAAAGCATTCTTCATTAAACCTGAAAATCCCAGTCGAGGGTTTAAACTTCCAACTTTTTCGAGCACAGATCATTAATCATAACACCACACCACTCCAAGGAAATGATCATTTCACATCTGTTTTGCTGGAAGGACCTATTGTTTCTATTTTAAACTCGCATTTCTGCTCGTACTTCTGAAACATCTGAGACAAAACAGTTGCACTTACCGGTTGTCCGGGGTGAGATCACAGCAAGCCACAGCCAACGCGAAGAAAGCCGGAGGACAGTGCTCAGGAAGAAACTTCTCAATGAACTTTCTCACATTGAGCCCAAAATCCAGCGTTCTCGGGAGACACTCGGGATCTGCATAAACCTGACCGATAATCTACACCAAAAGAGGAGTTCGAATAGAATGAGGACGATTTAAAGTGAAATGAACGTGAAGTATCTTCTTGCATAACTGCAAATGAATTGTAGCAGTTTTGACACAAACCAGTCAAGCACTGCGTTTTGTTTCGGCGTTCAACATTCGTAAGCATAAATGACAGTTCCAGGAGCGCATGCTGTACTCATAAAGTCAGAGATGTTGACCACAACAAAAGACTCTTACCTCACAAAGCACAATGCCAAAGGAGAAAATATCCACCTTCTCATCGTAGCGTTTACCTGTTTACACACAGATGAAAGAGATCCATCAAGAAAAACAAGCCTACGGATCAACTCAAAAACACTGTTTATAGCAGACTGTGCCAATTACCTGGAGGAACATACAAAAAAACCCCTTGAGCACAATATTCTCAGAAATCAGTAAATGTGATTTAATTATATACAATTAAACTTAAATAAACTCAGAGGAAGCAAACCTTTGCACAGCATTCTAGTTAAGGCATTTGCATCCGCCGTTTGACATTTAAATGTTATTTCTGCGGTTACCAGATTGGGAAAAAAGCAAGCATTGTTTAAGTTATTAGCTTTTAACCAACGACATTTTATTACTGCATTGGTATTACTTTATCTTTGGAACCACATTTCAGGGTTAAAAGAGACACTACTAACCAAATTGTAAAACTAAGCGTTTATGCAGCCCAGTGTTAAACCTGAGCTCGAAAAAAAAAAAGTAGCTGTTGGACTCAAGTCTAGTGATTTTTTTTCCCTAAAATGCTCTTTAACAGACCACCCCTGTCAACATTCACACAATTCATTATGTGAGGCACTCAAGTCTCACCATTAAGCATTTCTGGGGCCATCCAGTATGGGTTCCCCACCACCGTGTAGCGTTTCTTGCGGTCAATCCGTCGAAACAGTCTTTTCTTATTGGTTGGTTTGTCGGGGGGTGGCTGCTTGACCTTATCCTCCATGATTAGACGAGATAGACCGAAATCTGCCACCACAACAGTGTTGTCCTGCAGGTGTCAGACAAGTAGGGATAAAAAGGACAAATGTGCAGAAACGTTGAGCATGAAAGTGCTAGTAGTAGATTATGAGTACAAAGGAGAACGAACAAACAAATAGAAAGAAATAGAAAAAGAAAGATCTTAAGATCAGAAGTCAATCCTAGCTTTAAACTATTTGCCCTTGTCTAAATGTTTAACTAAGCCCCAAAGGTATTTTCTTAAAAAAGGTTCTTTAAATAGCTTGTCATAAGTGATTCGCTCAGGATACTGAGGTCAGTCGGGGTCAGACAGCATTTCCTGTCTTATCTTCTTTGCACTAACTAAACAAGTGAGCAACCATTAACTAAACAATCCTTGAGTGTGAACAGATCTTCACCCTTCACTTAGGTTTCTCTCTCCTGCTCAAGTGTTCTTACATAACTTCGGGGGCTTGTCTGCTTTAGCCGTTTTGTTTGTGCCGACAAAAGTCCGTCAGCTATTCTCAGTTCTCAATTATGAAAACCTGTTTGTAGCCCCTGGGCTCCCCAAGCAAGGCCAAATAAGTGTAGACTTTGATCTGAGTTAATATGTGGAATGGGTGAAACGCCTCCCTACCAGTTTGACCAGGCAGTTGTGAGAGTTGAGATCTCGATGTATGATGCTCATTGAATGCAGATATGCCTGAAAGAATAAGAGAATAAATCAATCAGAAAAGTGCGAGAAAAGAGAGAACTGCATGAGAAATCTACAACCTCTTCATCAACAAGTTGCTTGTCTGCCTTCTAAACAGCTCAGACAGTTTTTAATAGAGATGTACATGCTGTTGGAGACTTAAGTAAAACTGTGTCCCAACCAGGTGTAATGTTTTTAGTAGGCAAGTAAAACAATTTATGACAGATGATTGATGACTTTAAAGTAAGCATAACCTATTCAAATATTCATCACTGGCTGCTATATATCCAGTAACGGCTGATGGCGATTAATATAAAAGACAGAACCTATATTGTGCATTTCAAATTAGAACACTTTTAATATGGAAAAGTCATGAACCCATTGTTTTTTTGTTTTGTTTTTTTACAGTGGGTGACAATGTCCAGTGAGGCAACAGAAACAGAAATAAAAATACATACAAGTAATCACCACAAGACTTCATATTGCTTGTCGATTTATGGTTAGGAGACCTCCCTCCCATTTCTGAAATGTTACTCCATGGAGACATTACAGATTTATGTTTTAACTAGGTTAATGAATTCGGCTACAAAGTGTTGATATTAGTATTTTTGGTTCTCTCATGACCCCAATGAAAAATTATGACCATTTTTTTTTCCCCCAAAATACTCCCTGTTTGCTATTGCCTGAAAAAGAGATAGTCCCATCCCAAACCCATGCCAGTGGTTGAGCCAATGTTTCTGCATCACTGGTTGAGACAATTAAACAACAACATGTTGAATGGCACCAAAGCCGATGTTTACACTTCATAGGCAAATCAACCTACTAAAGCCTTACTTTTGATCTCTGAATATTAAACTGGAATGGAATATTAACTGAAATATTACATTTTAATATCTAAAAACACTGCTTAACCTTTACAATGATCCTGTTATATCTCACCATTTCCTTCAACTTATTCATGATTTACCGGCATTTCAGTAACAGTGGCTGTATTCAGGGCAGGAGGAAACATTTCAATTTACCATTTCCTTCAAAGTGGATGTATATCTTGGTCAACTGTAATCCAAAAGTGCCTCGAATGTTGTACAACAATAGCTTATGTTGTTTTACAAAGCAGATAGCGTGTAGACCCAAAAGCCCACTCACCATTCCAGATGCGATGCTTTTTGCGAAGCTAACTCTCTGTTCCCATGGGAATGAGTCCTGTAGGGACAGAGAGAGAGAGAGAGAGATGAATTGCTGGCCTAGTTTATAACCACACTATAATACAGCCCAGTGTGACAGCACGCTATGCTGCCCGTGAATTAGAGAGGAAATCGTTACATAACAGCAGCCGCTCATTAGACAAATTATACACAAAGACACACTTTTATAAAAAACATTATAGCGCATTAGAAAGACACAATGACAGACTGAACAAGAGATGTATATCATCTGTTATCCTTATGTTTGGTTTGAAGCAAACCCAGTGGGTGATCTGGAAAAAATTTTCACTCGAATCCCTCACCTGGAAACACTTCATACCTCCTTTATCTCTCATCCACTGCAACCACACAACTGCATTTTCTTCCTCTCATTTTACAGACTGTTTATATTTTCCAGTTGCTATTCTTTGTCCCTCTCCCTTCTTCCTTACAAAGTTCATCTCAGGTGAACGGAGACAGTGACAAAGACTAAAACACTAACAGATGATATACGGGCCTTCCTAGAAGTAAGAGAAAAGGAAAAAAGGGATTTGAAAATCAGGACGCACCGTGTCTCTGATAAAATCCTTTAGAGTGCCTCCCTCAATGAACTCTGTTATCAGATTAAGCCGCTTGTCCTTGTACAAAACCCCAATGAACTTCAAAACGTGTGTGTGATCAAGACTTCTCATCACTTTTACCTGAGAGAGAGAGAGAGAGAGAGAGAGAGAGAGAGAGAGAGAGAGAGAGAGAGAGAGAGAGAGAGAGAGAGAGAGGGAAAATACTAATTGCTAAGATTCTTCAAATGAATCATAGTAAATACAGTCTGAAAATCTAAGAATCTTTTCATCTGAAGAAAATCACAAATGCAACAGCAACACGGCGCCACATGGATCTGCTTTATCTGTGGTTTAAATCAAACCCTCAGCAGACAACAAAGGGATGGAAGGAATAAAACTGGATATGGAAACGAAGGAAAAAAATTATGTTGTAATCAGATGAACGAATTGAGAGGTACATCTGGGGAAAGACATAGATCTTCATACCTCCTGTAGGAATGTTTTCTGCGTCTCTTCATCACAGCGGATCAGCTCCTTCATAACCATCACCTCACCTGTGGCTTTATGAGTCACCTACAAAATAAATAAATAAATAAGGGTCGAAACGTATTATTTCCAGTTCTTCAAATATATTGAAAGCAAATAGTTTTGATAAACTTAACTATGACACTACTGAACTTCCAAGTAAAAAAAATGCTTTATACTGTGTCCTAACTACACGCGACAAGATTCCAGTGATAAGCAGTTTGAGTGTCCACACCAGACATGGCGTGACAGAATCAAACATCGTAGCCAATCAGATGCGTGCGTGCGTGGGCGGGCTTTTTCTGGAAGCAATCTGCACACGCAACAAAATGGATATATTTATAGGCCTAATCCAATTCATAAATATTAAAGCTCTTTAACATTAATATACACACTAAGTGACTGATAATTCCGTTATGGAATACATTCGGTTAGCAGTGAGTTCGCAGATGGAAGGTAAACTGTCTATTGTTGCTTTCAGTATGGCTATAAAGGTCACGCAATATGAAATTTAAACCTTGAAGCACATAATCACCTGAGATTATCTACTGCCATATAGTATGAATGGCCAGCTGCGACGTTGCAGAAATAGAAACCATTTCTCAATTTTGAAATTTTGCATGTTGCGGCTAGTTAGGACAACAACTTTGATTAACATGGAAAAGATACCTTATATCACATGTCACGCCATCGCATAGCGTGTAGTTAGGACAGGATGTTAGCCAAGTTGTTTGATAACTGAATCATTAGTGAACCAAAATTCTTAACTCTGGAATCAGAATTCTTTACGATTCCATTTAGAAGGAAATACAGTCCTGTCTTCCAACTATGAACTAAGCTTCAATGCCGTAATACCAACTCTTCTAGACACGGCAATACACACAAACTGAGGAAAGGTTGTTAAACATTATGCACACCTTGATGGCCTGTCCAAAGAAGCCTTTTCCGAGGATTTCTCCATGAATGAGGTCACAGGGACGGAAAATACGGTGGGAGCAGCTTGAAGGAGAACGAAGAGATTCAGAGCGCCCAATATCTCGAGTTAGAATCGGAGGGTCCTTAGGAGATGAAGAGACTGGAGACTTGCAGATGCTGTTGCTACGTCTACAACACACAAGATACAATTATTAATTGCAATTGAAAAGGGATAAACAAAAGTATACAAGATGACATACGTACCTGAGAGACCTCCTTTTCAATGTCCCATTGTCTACGGAGTCACTTCGTTCGATCTCAGCATCCGCTGTGGAGGACATACGCATGCGGGAGGCCGCAGGGACACCCAGTTGATTGCGAGAAGAACCCAAACGGAGTCGGTCAAGACGCTGTCTGACTGGATCATATTCCATCAACAGCTGCAGAGTCTGACTGGTCCGATGGATCAGGTCCTCCACCTGGAATGACCAATCCAAATTCAGAAGGTCATACAAACTCTGTTTTTTTTGATAAGGGTCACAGCAACAATTAAAAGCTAGAGCACAGCGTTAAGTCATAAAAGTTCAGTATTGTGCATTAGTGCTGTTCACATAGATAACATTGATTTTCCTCCCAGTCAAAGCTGGTGCCACACAAAAGGTCCTTCTAAAGGTGCAAAAGATAAGCCCCCAAAACCAACAGTGAATTTAAGATTATGCAATACACAGGAACAGTGGAATATATTGTAAATTCTATGTTTTTTGGACGGCAAATCTGGACGTGCTGAAATGAAGACGTTCTGTATTAGTGATTATGTTCATTTCAGGACTGTTCCAGTAAGTTTCCATTTTTAGGATTACAGAACTTCAGGTTCCTCATTACACTGAGCACAGGGCTGCCAAACAAAGTTGTTATAAAAAAAAAAAAAAAAGACCTCCTTGTTCAGAATTAAATAAGGGCAAAAATTCATGACAACTGAAGTGAAGCGGTGGAATTCAGACATTAAGGAGAAATGGTGAGAAAATGAAAATCACATTTACAAATGCACGATAAGAATGCAAAGCATTAACATAGAAGTTGACAAGTCACTTTAGTACAAGAAGGTCTACATACACAGACCTCCCAACAAAGGTATGCATTACAAGTAAAAATTCATGCATGACTACTTACATTTTATTCTTAAGAAAACTAAATAATGCTTCTACAACATCAACAAACTTCCAGCGCTTTGACAAAACAGATGCATGTCAATTTAGAACGAAGCTCCAAGTGTCATATGGATTATGATTTAAAAAACACACAAAAGCCATATAACAAACAGCCTGTTTCTAGAAATAGTGTAAATTCAATGCACGACCAGGTTAAAGTAATTACCGTGGTATGAAAGGAGTGTCACTCTATGTGCTGGAACAAGCTATAGTACAAGTTTGTGTTCCAAATGCTTACGCATCACAAATAGTCACATTGCTTCAACAAGTTAACATTGGCACAATTTCACCTCACCTGCAAGCTAATAGCAAGCATGAAAATGGGGGGGAAAAAAGGAAAGTACCTCCTCTTCCATCAGAGTTGACACCGGGAGTCCATTGATCTCTAGGATTCGGTCCCCAACATGGATGGCGTTCCGAACCTCTGGACTAATATGCATCCCTCTGACCCTGTAAGGATACAATTTTGGTGGATTTCCATTATGACAAAAAAGGTTAAGAATGATAAGAGAAATTTCATAGCTTTATGTTATGGCATTACACCTAAATAATACAAAAAGAAAGTGGCAGTTTGTGCCACCGCAGTCCAACATAGGCAGTCATATCACCACAGTTATGCAACACATTCCATGTGTCTCTGGCATTGGGTGTGGTGGCATTGTGGTGAATCTTCGAGGTGATAAATAACTTGAGGGAGACTTATTATTCCAAAAGTTTCTCAGCATATTCAGCTTCATCGAACCAGGACTCAAACGAAGATCTCAAGCATTTAATGTATTACATGTTAATTCCACGCCTCTACTTACTCTTTGACCTGGACGCTGGCAGTGGCACTTGTGCAGTCTCTAATCACGGTGACAGAGAAACCTCGTTTACCATTGGTGGCAGCGGGCATGGACACAAGAGTCACTGTGTGAGGGAGCAGGTCCGATGGAGAGTCGACTAAACAACGCTTCTCCAACATTGGCGTCAGGACCACCTGCTTGTAGCATTTACCACTGCGTAAGAGAGAGAGAAGTTGAAGAGCCTCACATAAGTTTGAAAACTTCAGGACCTGATCTTTCAGGACAAGACCTGACAAGAGCGAGCTAACTCTAGACATGTTATGAAACCCTTGGATCTGTGCCTCAACCTGCCTGTGCTTTATTGAAAACAACAAATGAAGATAAACAACAGATGAAATAGCAAATTGAATCATATGAATGAAAGTTTAGAATATATTGAATTAAATATAGCGGTTTACCTGTATTTACTGTAATAAAAATTTAAGTTCCCAACATTTCAGCTTAACATTTAAAGGCTACTCATAGTTTACAATGCAAGAGTTTCCTCAGTAAAACTAATAGGCCTTACTCATTAAACAAGAATATAATAAATATATGTACAAATAATTTTTGGTAACACTATTTTATGGTTACACCCATTAGTTGCATATTAGCATGCATATTACTAGAATATTAGCCATGTATTAGATACATATAGACATAATATTATTCTACATGACCTTATTATATATACCTAATCCTACACTTAATAACTAAATGTAACAACTACCTTACTAACTATAAGCAGCAATTTAAGAATGTAAAAAAGTCAGAGATTATAGGTTACAAGTTTTTTGCATAAATTGGTACTTTAAAATAAATGTGTTAATTCATTAAACAATAAATTAAGTGAAAAAAAAAAATAAACAAGATGTGTATATGATTTACATGTCCTTGCAAAAAATGCATTAATTAATTAATTGTGTTGCACAAGATATTAATAGATTTTGTTCAGTTTAGTTCAATTCTGCAGTGGAACCTCATTGAACAACACAAATGGTACTAGAGATCATAGCTAAAAGTCTAAAACTGAAACTAGGACATATTTACATTTTTTAGTAAGTTGTCAGGACGCGCCTCATAAAACTGGGACATCTAGTCACCCTAACTAAAATGCGCAAAGTCAACACAGAGGAATCATCACTACAGTTTTGAGCTAATGCATGTAAAGTTTCCGGACCAGTACAGTCTGCAATAGTGTAGAAGCAAAAGGTGCAGAGTTACTCACCAGTAGAGTTTAGTTCGTTCCACTAAGGCATAGGTATCCCGATCCTCAATCACCACCCTGCAGCTTAAACACACGAAGCATTCGGGGTGGTATTTATAGTCTCCTGCCACCTGAAACACACCAATGCCCAGTGCACATCAGAAAACTGCCATAATGCCACACGATTTCATTCCTAAATCCACAATAGACGTCCCAAAAGATAATCCTCAGTGTCAGCCCTGACAGTGGTCCAGAAATAGTCTTTCTGGGATACTCGTGTGCGCTGCTGCGTGTATGCAGATTGTTCTCTGCCAAGCCCAGGCGTGGTGGATCATGCCTTCATTGTGCTTCATCTGCTTTATGTCGACGTACGGTCTTCACTCAGTCTGCGTTCTTTGACGATGACGCTGTCTTTTTCAGTAACACCTGCAAGTGTCTGGGACGGTCTGTTATCAGAAGTGACATAAGACTGCCAGCCCCTTCCCTATAGCCCTGATCCCATGACCTTAAACAACACATCATGTGTGTCAATCTCGCAATTCGCTTTGAGTTCCCTCCCATAAATCTTACAGGAAAATTTTGAGGTTTTATTGTTTGCCTCTTTTTCCTTTCTTCTCTGACGTTTCACCACGAAAAATGTATAAACCCAGAAGGGCTATCAAATAGGCAACCACACACACGTTAATCAGAATTTACTGGAAATACTTTAACCATAAATATCCATTCACTACTCATTAGCAAACAGCAGTTCCACAGAAATTCATTTCATAAATCAAACACTCACAAGACCCAAGACCCCTTTCTGATAGGCCTGAGGCTTTCATCCTCACTCCTTACAAATATATTACACACAGTTTGTCCACTCTCGCTTACTTGTATAAATTAAATAAAAAATAACTGCCAATCAACCAGGGTTAAGGAATAGAAATAAACTTTTGAATGGAAAATTATTTAACTAACAGCCCTCTGGCTCTTCCTTTCATTCTGGCTGAATGGAGAAAGTATGAGGTCATGCTGAGGTTTCATTTAATGTGAACCACAAAAGACAGATTAGCAGTTATGTTTACTGAGCTGTGAATCAATGGTCCCGGGTTTGACTAACCAAATTCTTGGGTAATTTCTCGGCTGGGGAAGCCACGCCTCCTCATGCAGACCAAACCATTCAACAATCAGAGTTCAGAACATGTAGACAGGCAATTAGAGGAGTTCATGCCTACTTGGTTTGGGGTCTTGGTCATTCTTGCATAAAATAATGCAAATTAATAGAGCTGAGCTGACAGGTTATGGGAATGATGTAATATTTCAGGCCTACGTTTACAGTGCACTAAGTCTACATTTACAGTACTTTGCTCAAGGGCACTTAGCTGAATATTTTGACTCTTGGTTCAACCTATGAGTAAGCATGATGTTTCAAATATTTTTTGAGCAAACACAACCTATAAGCGTCATAACCATCTGTGTATTGCAGCATAGTGTGAATGTGCATGTGAGAAAGGTTGTTTCCCAGCAGTAAAAGAGCCACCCCTCCCTTAGGACTCATGTAGTCGTATCACCACGGCTAGCTGAACACAGAACGGATTAAAAAAAAAAAAAAATGGTGTTAAAAAAACGGCAGCAGAAGCATAACCTTACAAATGTAACTCCAAGATGAAGAGAAATATTGTAGAAACTCAACTGAACTGATTGGCGAATAACTTTATTACAATCAAAGAAAAGAGTTTATTACCATGGATGGTTTTTGAACAAAAGCACAAACACATTCGAACAAGCCCTTCAGCTGTGAGGATGTGATTTCTCCGTGCCTGTCTTTCAGAGGTTTTGACACCCTGCTGCTTGCGCTTCTGAGCCCACAACTGGCAACGCACCCTGACCAGAAATACTTGGCATCCGCCAATCCGAGCCCAAACAGAAAAGCCCCATTATGAGTTTTGCTCTCTGGCATATTCTCTGTTTTCTCCCGCTTTCCTCTCTTAACCCATTTAAAAACTACCTGTTTTTCAGCAGTGATGAGTTTACATTAGAGATATATTTGTACGTCTCACACATCAATACGGCTTCCATTAGCGCCGTAATTACAAAGCTCCTCATTGAAGCCCATGCACAGGCATTCCAGAAGCATGATGAAACGGCACACAACACTGAGGCCATTCCAGCCTTCAGATCAGTCACCCTCCTCACAGGAATGAGATCATTTAGAAAAGTCAGCAATAACAGCTAGTCTCAAAAATCAAGACACAGATATGATTCAAGTGATATGATTTATAGACAGCTAAGTTTTACTTGACAGACAAGAAAACTAACATAACAGGTTACATATCCCAGAAGGAAAAGTAAGAAACAGAGACTATTTTGAATAATAAAACTGTCTATATTAGGGAGTCATGGGTCCCAATGTTTTTAAGCTCTCATAAAAGCTAGAAAAAAATCCATACAAATTATTAGAGATATTCATGACACAATTATGTTTTACGAGAAACAGATCCAAATTTAAACTTTTATTCACTCTCGAATCAGCATAAACAATAACTAAATCAAACATGGTGACGCAAACAAGAACCAACAATGTCAATGAAGATTTTTGTTGCTATATTTGTTTGTATGGACGTAAAGAGCTTGAAAGTATTAGGTTCTATTGATTTTCATATGGATGACATCTTTTGTGTTTTCAAAACAACATGAGGTAACTAGTGAAAGGATTTTCATGTTGGTGTGAATCATCCAATCAAGTCTGCAAAACAAATCAATCACATATCACTTCAGCATGAGCTCAGCTGAATCCGATGACAGTCTGGATAATCATACCTTAACACCTTTGATACTACACCGTGGCAGTGATGATGGAACAAATATAGCAGGGCTTTGGTCATTTGTGAGACAGCTGGAGGGAGATTTCATAATGCTGATGTAGGGACTTCACAAGAGATTTAAGCTTTGTGTCTTTCTTATGTTTTCCTCCCACAAACACCATTGTGAAACAAACACCACAAAATGTGATTCATTTGCTCACATCAGGAGTGGAAAAGAAAGTTAAAACCACACTTTACCTTATCAGTGACCTCTTCAGTACCATGAAAAACATCTGCACATATTGACTTTTGCCTAGCTTCATTAGACCTCTCGTTTTAGCCATGTAAATATTTACTGAATGAGACAATGGCATGTTATCTGAGCGGTTCTTGTGCAGGTTAACATTTGTCTTGTGAAATCATCTTAAGACCTTTCTACCGATAGTTTCTTTAATCTCTCAGTAGATTTTTTTTCATTCACATGGATTTCCTTACCATAGCAGGTCCAGTCATAAGCAGCGAACAGCCATGGCACAGCTCCCCAAACTTCTCGCAGTAGTGTTTGTGACAGTACAACTTCCCCTCTTTCTCAAAGTACCAGTTTGTCAGGAGATCAAAGCACACAGAACACCTGGAGGAACAAGAGTGGAAAAGTCTGTAAGTGAAACATTCTGTTTGTAGACATTCCGTTCAGCAACTTATCTGAAACCAGCTCTCCATGAAAGAGGAGGAACCTGAGTGACTGAGATGTTTAGCAAGTGAGGATTATGGCTTTGTTGGGCCATAAACAGTCCCAAAGCATGTGACGGCTTTAGGTATTTGAGATGTTCACCGTATAACCAAACAATCATTTACTCTCCTGTCATCTGTGGAAAAACAAAGTATGAAATGTTGAAGAAAATCTTCCACTATTCTGTTCCCGTTAGAGCAAAAACAACAACAGCAAATGGTTTCTCGAGGTTTAGAAAACAGTGCACAGATCATACATTGTACATTCCTCATTAGGTCTAATAAGTTATTAAATGTTTGCAACAGTGGCTGAAGTGTTTCAGTCACGCATCTGAAAATAATGCAAAGTACACTAAGAACAACCTACTTTAAGATTTATCTTTGTGAAACCTCAGGGTAATGTTATACAGCGCCGGTCAACGATGCCAAAGATGACACATACAGTACATGCAAAAATATCCATTCACTTGTGACCGAGATGAAGTCCAACTGGGCAACACACAAATACTATAGTTCAGGAATTTGGGACACGAGCCAAAACTAGTCATGAAACTCTCTCATACATACTCTCTCTTGTCAGCCTCCCTACCTACAATTGGAACCTGATGCTGGGATACAAGCTATGCCACTTTAAACTATTATCCATTTCCCATGAGGAAAAAAAATGAGCCTAATTAAAGACTTCGAACTGTAAAGCACTTGCACCTTGAGGCTTTTTTGAAACAATAAAGGGTCGTTTGTCCAGGGGAGACACGGAAGGATGCATGAAAAGCGAAAAGTTCCTCTTAACATGCCACAGCTTGTTTTGCCAGACTAGTTAAGGGTGAAGAGGGGGGCAACTGGGACCTACATCAAATGTGAAACACCTAATGGGTGCACAAGTTTAGCAGAAAAAGTACAGCCTTAGAGGCAATGATGAATGCCTAAAGTATTTTCTATAAATATACACCCGACATGTTCATAGTCGCAGTATGTGTGCTTTTGCACTAACGATCCTAAAACAACTCTGCATTAATATAATGACATAAATAACCACATATAATATCCTTTCTAACTAGTTGCACTGTTTATAAATCATTTGCTAATATATACTGTATCATTACACCTGTGTACTCTGTTGTTATTATTTAAGATATATTTCTAGGAAGCATGCTGTTCCTGGATTGTTATTCACGACAGTATATGCTTAGGTCTATTCTGAGCAGCCACTCGTACAAGCCAGAAAACCTCCAAGCTAAGAAAAGAACAACAATTTTCTAAGGAGCAAACCTGGTCAAAATTTCTACTGTGAGTGAAGCAACGATTTTGCACAGAATTTAAGATCGTAAGTGCACCAAAAGTAACAATTAAATGGAACACTTGGAGGTAAGAAAGGAAAACCTTTTCTTTCTTTCTTTTATTTTGCTGCAGGGTGAAAACAGCGAGATTAAACTCTCAGACAATTGTAAAATCAGTCATGTTAGCTTTTGTTTTTTTGAGACTCAAGTCAGGAAAGGAGGTAGACAGTCACTAACTCTGAACCAAAGCAAGTCCAAGCATCCAAGCAGGAAATCGTCTTCAGGCCATATTCCAGAAGTACAATGATCTCTATTTCCACAATGAGGAAAACACGAATACTCTCCAATGCTGAAGGGATTAACAATTAATCTTTTTAAAGACCCTATTAAAATTGATTTGGCACACAGCATGAATGGCTCGGTGTGCGGTATGAACAGAAATTTCTAAGGGTTTACCGACTTAAATAAATAAGCAAGTTGTAGTAGTTTTTAATTCCACAATTTTAAAACTCTGCCGTTCACATTTAGAGCAGAGCTTTTAGCAAACCGAAGGCCAACCATCACTTGAAACCAACTCACTAACAAACCCAACAAGACAAATTGCCAAAGGGAAGCATCTGGCATGCAATGTTCTGCTAAAGGCCACGCTCTCTGGTACACCATGTACCAGAAAAAGGGAAATAGAGGGAAAGAAATGGGGAAAACTGAAAACAATCCACTCAATGGAATGAACGTGGGGAGGATGTGGAAAAGCAACATAGTGCTGAGACGTTCTGATAATGATCACATTAGTGTGAGAAGGCCACCAAACCCTCAAGCCTATAGACAGAATGGCTAGATTTTGGCCATGTGCCCAGCTGTTGCCTTTGTTTGGAGGAATGTTGACAAGCTCTGTTTCTGGAGAGCGACACAATAACCCAGTCACCCACGTAGAATGGGCGAAACCTCGTCATCCAATCTAGGGACACTATTCATGTTCCCGTGGGGCACAACCTGCTCCCGAGTTGGGCAACCCGTGTTCCGACAGTGACATCATAGCAGATGAAAAGGTTTGTGAATCATTCTCTGGCTAACATCTGTGAGGACATTTCAAAGGCTGAGCAGGTGTGCACACATGACATAAACTTTCACCTGTGCACCAGATGCGACTGGTACATTTTGGTAATCACTAATTTCAAAACAAGTCTGACATGTTCTGAATGGAGAATCCCTCTACAAGTTACACTTTTGTATGTTTGTGTGAAGTATGTTGTCTTAATCATGGTTAATTGCATCCAAAATACGTTTGTGTACATATTATGTGTAGTACTTTGTATTTGTACATATTACTTTGTACATATTATGTGCGAGTATGTTGTATAGCCTAATCCGGACTTAAACTAAGCCCTGTCTCTGAAACTGGACCCTAAACATTCAAATGGAAGTATGTGTGTGTGTGTGTGTGTACACAATACTAATTAAACAACTGATACCTATGGAAGCCCTTTTCTGCCACTGAATAAATAAAAAAGGGTAATTATGGCTTTTTTTCTTGGAATTACACATTTAAAATAAGTACAGAAAGAAATTTAAATTCTGAGAAATTTTGGAAGAATTAAAAAAAAAAACCTCGCAATTCTGTGAGAATATTCCTTTTATCCCCATCAGAATTGGGTGTTATAACTGCAAATTGCTAATTTATATCATAGGATTACTGAAGGAAAAAAACCCTGTAATTTTGTATTATGCAATTGCGAGAATTATTTATTTATTTATTTTTAAATCAGTGGCAAAAATAAGCCTCCTTGATTACCAATTTTAAAAAATAAATATTGTCCAATAACCAATATGCTGTGAATCCCTTCATTATTTTCAACAGTTGCTGTTGAGAATGAAGCCTCGAAAAAACACAACAGATGATAACAACTGCTGTCTATTGGGACACTGAAATAATTATTACAAAGACTTCGAGTTCTGCCATTGTAAATAACTCTCACGCTGAACCTCTGTAACGCCTATGACCAGGTATCTCAAGAACTCTGTCTTTCAATTCTGTTCGGAGGAGTCAACACCTATTCTCTTTCCTTTTCCAGCTTACACCCAGAGGAAAAACAACAGGTTTCAGGTGAAATAAAAGAAATGATTTAAACCTTGACATGCACTCCAAGACAAACAGAACAGATAGAGAACAAATACTCACTTCACTTCCTTCATTCCATTAGCATTCATTTTAACAAAGAGACATTCTGGTGCTCACGACTGGTATTGAGATCTCCTAAACCCTGTGCGTGGCCCATCATATCACAGAACTAAATGATAAAGATCAAAAAGAGATAAAAGCGAGCGTGCATGTAGCGTCATGCTTGGACGAGCTCAATCGATACTACAATAAATACATTTTAAAATCTGAAGGTATTTTCATATGAAGACAATTAAATTAAGGAAGCTGATAAATAACAACAACAAAAGTGGTATCCTAAAAATGACATTTTAAACTTTGTCTATAAAACTAATTTCCATTTTAATAAATGCAAGTTGAAAATCCTGATCCAAGATACATTAAGAAGACATTCTAGCACTTTCTATAGTTATAGTTAGAACAGTCATTACAGCATACAGCTGTCCTTCCAATCACAAAAGCAGCATTAGCTGGACCTTTGACAAAAACAGCTCTACAGAAAAAGGGGGAAAAAAATATAGTTTTGTATTTGTCTGGAGGAGCTATGAGCCGATGTCTGGGAATGTGACAGCTAACCAGAGAGGAGATTGTACCTTTACTGCAACACTTATAGGAAAACAGGGAATGTCTGCCATAACAAAAGAGGGAATCCTCAGAGGAACAAAGAGAAAATCGGTTAAACTAATAATAAAAGGTAGAAAGAAATTAATTGCTAATTGTATTGCTCATGAGTAATCCAGCACCAGGCTATAACCTTGTGATGGTTTCAAACCCTAGACAACAAGCTTATATACAATTTAATTGGTAAGCTCAAACTTACAGATCATATACAACCAAACAATATATATAAAAATCAACAGAGGTGAAAAAAGCTGCGCAAAAAACGCTGCACACATGTTCCAGATTGCATAAAATGTTGTGGGCTTCTGCTCTCATTAAGGAACACAGCATGAGGACCAAAAACATGACTGATTTGAGCAGAATGACCAAACTGTTCCACAAACTTGGGCTATGGACTTTTGGGTTTTCGTCCATGAACGTCCTAAAAAAATAATAACTGCACATCAGTTCCTAGAAGTTCAAAGGTCTGACAGGGTAAAAGTCAATCCTCCAAAAGCTTCTACTTCAATTCGCTGAAACGCTTAATAAGAAACAGCGTTTAAAAGCTAAGAACAGTCTTTATACAAAAGCTTTCTGGGGTCAGTTATGTTCTCTGATGTCCTTTATTGGACAATGGTCACCAGGGGGAAAAACAAGAAGAATGATTTGTTGCTGCATTTAGAAATATTGACAATAATGACTCAGGCAGGCAGGCAGTTTTTTTAACTAGGGATGCAAATTTTGATGATACATTAATCCAGCCGAGAATTGCCAACATAGACTAATTTTGAAATAATCAGCTTTTTTTTTTTTAAAAAAAGGACCTTTACACAGGCACATGTCATATTTAATTGTTAACCACTGATAAGCAGCCCTAAGACAGCAGGAAAAAAGGCCAATTCATCATTCACAGTATGTTACTCTTACACAAGCAAACTTTTCTCTCATGTATTTACATAAACAAAAAACCCAAGCCCCTAGATAAAGGGTTCTAGGAGTTCCAAGCATCCCATAATACCTACATGTTGGTGTGAGAGAGAAAAACGCTGTCATTTGAATGCAACAGCCTGCATTTGTTTTCTCTCAAAAAGAAAGAAAAAGCATTCCTCTTTGTCTGGGTTGCTTGTCAACTTCGCCAGCCTTATTTCCTCTGTAATTCTGTATAGTTGTGTACGGAATTTGATAAACAGAACAGTTCTCTGGCTAAGCATCTAAAGTTTAAAGCTTAGCTGGTTCATGCTGATCTACAGCTTGGTGCTCAGGTATACATCCATCCTCGAAATCCCTCTAAGCAAACAACGGACGAGGCTGGGAAGACCGGTTAAGATCAGCGTGAACCATCTTAGACAGGTTCAATGTGCATTTTTCGGCAGGGCGAATATTTAAAAAAAAACGTGGGCAAATCCAAGAAAAGCAATCGAAACACGTTTTTGTTTACTTCGACGCATTCCCGGCAAGTCTGGCTCAGCTTAAAGAGAAATCAAGGTAAGACCCACTGAAAGCATGAGTTGTGCCAGGCGTCTTGAAGAACCTTCACGTGAAAGGCGTCCTGAATCCTCCCGCCACAGCCCGTGCACGCGCGCTCCGTCACATCTGTCAATCAAAAAAAATCAGAGGAACGTTCAGAACTGGCCACTCGCACACAGATCGTGTTTGTTTACATGAGAAAAGCTCGGCCGTTTAACTTTCAATTCGACGTGAAACGTTTTGTTTTTAAACTTGCGAGGACGAGCTGAAGTTTCACATTATGTAATCTCGCGCCTCCGCATGTACACAGTTCGCGAACATTTAAACCTCGTCTAAACGCAATGGATTTGATGAACTAACTTTGCTTCAAAAGTAAATCTCCAGAACTTTCTGTAATGAAAAACACGTTGCAGCTGCTGTGCATTTTGGCTGTTTATTTACTTGTTGTGGATCTTATATAAAACACTTTCAGCGATTATTAACGAAAACATTCGGATATTTCGAAATCTGTTTAACTTCAGATATAACGTTACAACGTTGTTGTTTATCGGTAAACGTCAAAAAAACTAGCGATCGGGCGATTCTGTTCGTTTCTCTTGCATCTGATCTGAGTAACTACGTTAACTTGTTTCAGTGAACCGTGACAGACTTTACATAAAGACCTCGTTAGTTTTAAAGGAGCTCAAGTAAACATTTACCGGACCAGTAAAAAAATCGCTCGCGCAAACCTCACCTTCTCGTTCGTCCATGTCCTCCCCGATCTGATTGAATTATATTTGTTCCAAGCTCACATGCTGGTCCAGAGAAGTCTGAAGTTCACGCAGGGCACATCAACGATGCTCCTTTTCTGATCCATGTGTAAGACCCACGGAGTAAATCCAGCTTAAAATTGAGGGGGGGACAGCGTTTCATCCAGTTTCTTAGCAAGTTCAAAGTTTCTCTGTCTCCAGTCCGACCAGATGACGTCATAACACAGAAATGTACGGCGACCGGAAGGGATCAAAAACAGCATCACCTGAAAACAGGAGCGTTTGCGGCAAACTGCGCGACAAATCCGGACCGCGTCCAGCGATACCGCAGCGACATCTGTCGCTGATGAAGCGAAGCGTATTCTGTGATTTTCTTTGTTTGAATTCTCAATCTGTTTTTTTTAGTAGTCTACATTATTCAGTGTTGATTGACGAAACCCCTAAACACTCTATAAAAAGTGTTACTGCGTCGACAATTGAAAGTAAATATAATGTAAAATATACACCGTGGCAAAAAATATTATCTGGACACCCCCTTCTAATTATCTATTTCATTAATATATGGTACAAATTATGATTATGATCAGTTTTTCACTTTATGGCGCCATTTTAAGAAGGGTCCTTCAGTTTAGATCTGTACAGGTTTGTTACAATAACTGATACAGTGCAAATGGATTTTATAATCAAAATTATTTTGTCACTTTTATGATTCTTTAATACTGATGCAGCTAGTATGACATATTTAAAAGATAGTGGATGTGTTACATGTATGATTGTTTTTTTTTTGTTAAAGCTTTTCAGTTTGATTTCATTGTATCATTAGTTCGTAAACTCATTTTTATGACTTATGACTGTATACTCCCCAATTGTTAACTGACTATGCCCAGTTGAAAGTCCCTAAAGGTAGACCTATAGTCCACCCAAAACATTCAAATAAAAATCCCTCACCCTTGTGTCTTTTCAAACCTGTGTGACCTTCTTCTGTGGAAGACAAAATAAAATATTTTTAGTCTGTAACAACACCACTTCTGTTTCTATTGATTTTCACTGTAAAGACAAAAAAGTTAATGGTCAAAGTTAAAGTAAAAGCCAAAGTTGCTTGCTCATCAACATTAGCATTAAGATTTATTTTCACAGGATTTACTGTAATACCCAAACCTGCTAGTTAGAAAGGGGTGTTTTACATTTGCTATATTGTGTTTTAAAATTCCTAAATCACCAGGTTATTTTTTTTTTCTCAGGTTGAAACAATCAGGGAAACTTTTTCAATATCTTAGTCCAAAAGAAAACTAGTTTTGAGGTTGGATTTTGAGCCACTTAAATACATACTGTGCTCCATAAATACACAACAGAACATAAAAGGGTTTGGCCAGACTGAGAATTGTCCAATTATGCTTTTTCATTGTTGAGTATTCATATTTACATTTGTTTATCCTTTATCACTTTGTAGCAATCCTGACAGAATCAAAAAAAATGACATAAATGTAAAATCTAATAATATTATGTGCAATATCTGAAACAAATCTCATATAACTCTTTTAAGATTAAGAGAGCTCATGTATTGATCCAGAACTGGATAGCGTCACTTTTTCTCTTCTCTTATTACCCTTAAAATGGATTTAACTATTTTGAATAGTGACAGAAACCTTATATAAAAGGGCACTTCTAATGTTTATTGCCATCTTATGTTATACCACCTCAATTGCAATTTGCTTTGGAGAAACATGCCAAATGAATAACTGTAAATGGATGGTGGTGGAATTATGATGAACATATTTCAGTTTTCTCAAGCCATTGGGTGGGTCGTACTCCTGACAATGTCCTCTACTGTACCTGTCTACATTGCTAAAGTATGAATCTTTGCAACATTTCACTCAACTCATGGAGTACACTGAACCCCTCCCAGCGTATTTGACTAAATGTAAAAACAGCTAATTTAAACAATGTGTCTGAAAGGTCAAAAGGCTTTCCTGGTTTGCCACAATTTGCTCTCAAATTGAATGTCAGAATGAGATTGCTGAAATATGATGACGGTGATGACCTTTTTTTTATAGATCAAAGAGTGTGGAAACAGGTCAGAGGATGCTTTCCCAGAGGGTCAGGACGGGACCGTTTGCTTTTGTTTAAGACCATCACAAAGGAACTGACTAATGTATTGTTCATGTCACAAGACAAACTCCCAAATCCTTCAGATATAATGTTGAGTCCTGTTACACACGTGTGTTTTCACATGTATACACCACCTATGACTGTATGTGTAGACAGAGCGGGGCTGCATAGCAGAAGCACACCAGAAACACATGGTTCAAGAAGTGATTCAGAACTGACTCTATTCTTTGCCATGATCTCAGCGCTTAACGGCCTCAACAAATATTCATGTCAAAACATGGTCATACGAATTTGAAGCTTGGAAACATAACAATCATTAAATCAAAAAAAAGTTGGAACCAAAGAAAAGTTCTACAGGTTTAAGTTTATGAAAATCTTTTATGATCAATATTTTACATAAACCTGAAAAAACTGCACCACCTATATATAATAATTAAAATTTTAAACCTTGCCAACAGAATGAAAGCCTGTAAAAAAAAAATGCATAATTTTACAGTTAAATGGCACAGTGACTAAAAATAGCAGTTTTTAATAGGGACATTTTTGTCTGAAAGCTCTGAGAAGAGCTATTTTCTGTACCTATGCAAAACATATTTATTAAAGAAGGCTGCTGTATTGCGTTTATGCTTTTGTTGTGCCTAAACACTGCTGTGAATAGCCTGAATCCATCTATTTAAAAGGCCTATATTCAAAACCGAGATTAAAAAGGAATTAAGTACTGTTAAAAACAGCTTTAGTTTAAGCTTTATTTTAGAAGCAGCGTTAAAATCGCTTGTAAGCGCTGACTTAATTATACACTACTACATTTTACTGTCTTACTCTTTTTATTTATGAACTAGAAATGTTGATGTTACGCCTCAGAAAAATGCAGTGTTTTGTTGAGTGTTTAAAGGCAGCAGCACTGTTTGCAGTGGATAGGGGGCGCCATTCCGCCAAAATCATTATATGAAAATATTTTTATGTATTTTTTGTTTCGCATTAAAATGTATTTTATTTTAAAGTGAGTATATTTTCGTCGTTTCTGTCACAGATTACCAAACAGTACAACAGAAACAGTACTCTTTTTTTAGCGAGCTTCTTTTTTTTTCACCCCTGATGAGACTGCATCCCTTTAAGCCAAAAACAATGTGTGGAGACTGCCCTGTAACGTTATACTACTACTTTCCTAAATTACACTGGTATCTGTCACAGCCAGCAGTCTTTGTGGTTGGGTTTTGTTTGAACGGACAAGATGAGGAAAAACCGAGCGCGAGAAAACGCCCCCTTAGGGTAAAACGCCCTGATACAGTTATATTGTTTAATTTTGTCTGTATTTAATGAAGCAACTTGCTTTTTAAGCCCCTTGTTACACATGTATTTTTTGTTTAATAACCTAACTCTGAACATTTTTCATACTTGGTTTATAATTTATGTATCGTCACTGTGATAACTATTCAGGATAGGTATTTTTCACAGAACAAAACCGCGGGACTTCTTTAATAAAAGAGTGAATGGACAGATGCAGTTGTGGGTGGGTACTTTCTTTTAAATCCCGCCTTTCCCTGTACCATTTGCCTAAAGGCACTGACCCCTGTTCCTCTCATTTCTGCAAACTCATGATGACTCGGCTATACAATACTGTAAGTGCATTTACTCGATACACGAAAGAAGATGGCGTTACGTGTAACTTAAACCTCTGACTAGCTGAAATGGTTTTAAATTACGTAGCCTAGACTACTGGTCTACAATATAGTAAATATAAATCTTAAGGTCCAGCAGTCCCGTTTAATATCACGATTCACCATCGTCATCGGTATATAATGTTTCGAGTCGGTAATACAGGTGACATTAATTCTATATGGAGCCACTAACCTCTCTACACGTGCATGCACGATATTTGACTCGATTTTAAATTCGCACGTGAGCATTGCATTGCCTACAGACAGCGGCGCGCGTTCACAGCCCACTGACGTCGCTGAAGGGGCGGGGCCGGTGTCGTGACAACCCAGAGCCATAACGTTGGAAAGTGTAGTTTAGGGGGCAGGTCTTAAAAATTATAAAACTGAGCTATATAAGCTTCTACAGTTTGTTCCTGTTATGTGTTTGGAACAGTTAAAGACAACGCCGTCTCTCGTTTTTGTATGAGGCTTAGGTTTGATAATATATTCGGCATATTCATCTCTTTTAATACAGCCGTACACCGTAGTGCTAGGGACGTTTGGTAATGCATACCGGTAAACTGCAGCAGTCTCAAGCGGATTCGTTTAAATTAAAAGCCCTTATTAAAACTACATTACATATAGTTGTATTGCATTTTTGTATTTATAAAATTGTAAATTAATGTATGTATTTTATTCGATTATAGCGCTCTTTTACTGCTGAGACATTCGCTTTATTCGGCTGTAAACGTTTGTAATTATGGGAGTAGGAGCTGAAACCGAAAACGCGTCCAGTAAGTTTTCATTGCAGCAGCTTGACGAAAAAGAGGAGGTAGAGCTCGACAATGATGGAGCCGTGAGGATGGTAAAGGACGATCTCCAGTCAACTGAGCCGAGAGAAACGTGGGGTCGGCGCCTCGAGTTCGTGCTCGCTTCCGTCGGTTACGCTGTGGGTCTGGGAAACGTGTGGCGCTTTCCGTACTTGTGCTACAGGAGCGGAGGAGGTAAGCGACCAGGCTCCTGCTGCACCTCTCTCCTGGTCCCCGCAGAGCCGCTCTGGTGCCATGCTTATACTCCTATTATATTTCTTATTAATAGGAATATTAAATATGCTTTACAGTAGGTATACTTACCAAGCTACGTGCATTTTGAGTCTGAAGATTATACTAAATCTAAAAAATAATATATATATATATATATATATATATATATATATATATATATATATATATATATATATATATATACTTTTAAAAAGTAAAAATAATAAATAACAAATGAGCGTGGCCAGCATCAACATGCAGGAAACCATTTTGTTGTCATGTGACATAAATACGGCCTATTACCCTCATTCACTATTCCCTACTTTAGTCCACTCATTCAGAGTGCGCCGAAAGTTTTGCCTCTTTGGCATAGATTGCTTGCTGCTTCATAATAATTTATAACAGGTAGTTCCAGTAACGAGGTTAAATGATTTATATTGACTTCTGTCACGGAAATTATGCATAAACCATTTAAACAATTTGATAATCATTGTCCAATGAATTTGTACCTGTGTTGTTTTACGCCACGGAAGAGTGTTTAGTAAAATGAACGAGTAGATGATTCAGGTGCGTGCGTGCGAAGTAGATGATTCAGGTGCGTACGCGGGAATTCGTTAGGCGCGCGACACTCACGCTGGATTACAAATAGTGCCCTATGTGAGGGTATAGGGGGTGATTTCGGATACAGCCAAAGTACCGCGAGAGCATTTGACAGCTGATGGTTCCATGTGCTCGTTATAATCGCTCTCGCTGTACTTTGATGCCTTTAATATTTGACTGTATGTCAAGGTTATTATTATTATAAGTAGTAGTAATATAAAAAATATATATCACACACTACTGGTCGTTTTATGAAAAATCACTTTTTTGATAGGCATGAGCCACATGATATTCGAATTTCAACATAATGGTTGTGTACATGTATGTTGAATGGAAGCCCATTTGCTCCACTGAATAAAAAATAAAACAAAAGGTTATTGGGACTTTTTATTTCACAGTTCTGACTTTTTTGAAACAAACTCGCAATTCTGACAAATTTTCTCACAATTGTGAGATATAAAATCACAAATGAGTTATAAAGAGGCAATTCTGACTTTTTTTTCTTTCAGAATTGCAAGTTATACAGTCAGAATTCTGAGAATATATTCTTTTTTTCCTTTTCAAAATTGGACTTTATAACTTATTAAAAAAATTCTGTTGCGACTTTGTATCGTGCAATTCTGACTTTATAACTCAAAATTGTGAGTTTGTATCATGCAATTCTGAGGAAAAAAGGTCAGGACTGGGAAATTAAAAGTCGCAATAACCTTTTTTTATTTTTATTTTTTATTTAGTGTCAGAAACTGGCTTCCATAGGTGTTGTAATAATATTTGTGCATAATTGTACAAATTGTTTTCATGACTCATTTTCAAAAACATTTATTTTGTGTTTATTTTTATTATATTTATATATAATTTAATTCAAGCTAAGGTTGAAGCAGTTGTGTTAACTATAACATGTAAAAATAGTAACTCTAGGTGTCTGTGCCATTGGACATGTCTCTTGTTTTCTCATACCAACTAGACTTTGATTAATTAATAATTGACCTAAACCATATGCGGTAGAAGGTTTGGCGAAATGCCATATACAGTGTTTTCAATGGTTAAAACAATTTTGAAAGATGTCAAAATCATTTTAGGTTTAAAATGTTTTAAAAAAGGTGTGATACATACCGTTCCATGAGCAATAACCAGATAAACAGTGAAACTCTTAAGCAGTGTTCTGTAATATTTAGGTTAAACATGTTTTATAAGAAAGTTGTCATAAAGTTCACAGTTGTTAACCTGCCTCCGTCCTTGCTTCATCTTTGTATTGCTCCAGATAGTTTTAGTTTGTTTGGTGCAATTATATGTTTATTATATGCACATGTGAATAAATCATCTTTTTTTTTTTTTTTTTTTTGTCTGAACGACCTCTTTTCTTGGTAAATTTGCTTCAATACGAGTTGCAACAAAATAGTTTTAACCTCACAGAACCTCTGCAGAAAAGACTAATTGCAGGGTAGAAAATGGAATTACAAGACTATTTGACTATTGTTAATATTTTGTTGATGTATCCCTGTCAAATTATTGAAGACAAAGCACATTTGTGGCCTCTGAAGCAAGCAATATTCTTTTTAAAAACAATGGCAGTTTTAATAATTTAATTAATTATTGATATCTTGTCTTGTGTTTAATTTTCCAATCTTTCACGTGTTCCAGGTGCTTTCTTGATTCCCTACTTGATCATGTTGTTTCTCTGTGGTATCCCACTGCTGTTCATGGAGTTCACCGTTGGGCAGTACACCCGTCTGGGGCCAGTCCATTCTCTGGCTAAAATATGTCCCCTTTTCAAAGGTGAGTGGTCCTTTTGCCCTAATCCCTCCCATCTCCTGCATTAAATTCTTCCATCCAAACATAGTCCAAGAAAATGGCCGGCCTTTTTGATTTATATGCAGTTTGGGACATTGCAGTAATTCAATTACACAAATAGCTTCCTCTTCCCTCATCTCTTACCACTGTTCAATGACATCAAATGATTTCAAGGAATAAATTATTTTAAAGCTATGTTTTTATTTTTCCAGTAACATCTATGGATGGCTTTGCCTGCTGTGCACCTTGTCTTTTGCTTATCAGTGATTATTTATCTCCTTCTTTTTTCCTGCTGGTTGCTGTGTCAACAAAGTTATATGCTCATCGTATATCTCTGAAGTTTGCCTCTTTGCATACAGTTATTGAACAGTGTTACAGTATTGCACATATTTTATGAAATTGCTAAAAGGTACTCATTTTTAAAGCTGCAGTCCGTAACCTTGTGTTTGGATTGTCCTGAATCACTACACCTATAAGAAGTGTTTATATTCGGACTACCTGATTGTGTATTTTTACAGCGAGTAAAACTAATCATTTTGTTATCATGATGATCACTCGTTATCATTTTGCTGGACTATGTTTAGTGAATTACCTCATTGAGTTCAAGCATGGATACTCACTTTCTTTATGTTGGATTTTTCCTATAAAATGTGTGGACCTGCAATTATGACGCTTGATCTCTGATGATCTGGTGATGGCTGATCTCTGTCTTTTATCTTGTTACAACTCAGTTTTCTGTACCTAAATCAACCTCTTCATATCCTATGTATATGAAATCATGCATTGTTAACGTGCAAACAACAATCAACAATTTCTAGAATCCTTATCACCTTTAAGTTAAAAGTAGTTAATATTATTTAAGAAATGTACTGTATAGTTCAGTCATGAAACTCTATATGGTGCAGACTGATCGGTTGTTACTGTAACTAATGATATTCATAGAGTTAAATGACTTGGCACAAGCTGATTGTTTAATGCTACATATGCTACATAATGCTACGATGACCTTACCGCCTTGCATTTTATATGGCTGGCTAGCATTTACCAGTTTCTCTAAAACCCTCCACCTTCCCCAGCTCCACCTGCATAGATCTGCTACAGGTTATTTTATATGCTATTTGTGCAGCAGCAGTATATCTTAAATACTCACTGCACCATATCGCCATATGCATTGGCGGGAGCAAGTTCCTGTCTTCGCTTGCAGCAGCAGCAAAAATCTACAACTACAGCAGCAATAACCTGCAGAAGCAGCAATTCAGCAGATCAGTTTGGACAAGGCTATACATTAACAATCATATCCATCACCATGCTAAAATCTTTACAGAGTTGTCATGATTAAACTATTTTCAAATCAAACCTGAGCCAAGAGACAATTTCTTTTGTAAATTAATATTGTTGTTTGTCAGGTTATGTCAAATTGTGATGTCATGAAATGTTAAAAAATATTATTATCTATATAATTATGTTACCAAAAAAAAAGTTAAATAAAGAACTTTAAAATAATATAATTTCATGCAAATTAAGGGAAACCTGTTTGTGACACATTTAAGATGTTCAGCCATCACTGTTCGTCATTTGGGTTTCTTTCCTTTTTTTTTAAATTTGACATACTTTCTACCTGCTAACGAAGGACTTCTTTCCTCAAAGACAGAGATAGTCTACCCGGTCAAATCTTTCGGGTCCGTCCCTTGATATAGCGCTCATTTCAGCCGATTATGGCTCCTTGCTAGCAGAGGGACTGAAGCAGGTAGTTCTTTCTGTATATTTTTTTTGACTGAAATATACCCTTCTGTCACATTCTTTGTGATGTTCTGACAATCCACCAAAAAAGTGAGTAATGGGCTGTTCAGTGGCTATAAAGCTCTTTGTAATAAAGATCCTCCTTTTACGTCTGCATTATCTATCTTGGTATGCTCAGGAAAGTAACTTCGCACCCAAGTAACCTTTCTGTGTCTGAGGTAATCATTTCCTAATGGGTTAGTCTTTCACCAGATGTTTACATCAGGGTTGCATGACTTTAAAAATGTCCCATGGTCAAAATGGCACCATTCAGTATAATAGAATAGAATAAGACATTAGAATGACTTATTCGTGCACTTAACAGGAATGAGAGAGAGAGTGTGTGCATGCATTTATGTTTGATCATACAACACTAATGTGATTCTCAGAATGTGTAAAAGATGGAATGAGGTACGCTAGAGAAGATGTGGGTTCTTTTCTGCACAAGCAAACAGATAAAAAATACATACAGTGGACAGAGAGTTCCCAAAAAAGTTCTAACATGTACTAATTTGTGTGGCAGATGGCCAAAATGCATTTCTCTCTGTCTAATACCTTCTGGTCGTAGTATTTGTCACATAAACAAAATTCTTACATTTCAGCATGCTTGTAATTATAAGCCAATTGTTTGGTGCCCAGCTGTTCTCCATTAGAAAATAATTATAATACAAATTTTGTTTATTAAATTCATGAATATTTCCAAGCAAGTAGTGTTTCACGTGATGCAGTTTTAGGTGCAAACTTGTTTAACTCATACAAACATTTCAATAACTTTAACAGATGTTTATGAAATAAAATTCAGAGCAAGACAAGGTTTACAATAATGTTCCGTGCAGTGGATAGTAGCCATGGTCGTGCAAAACCAAAACAATTTAGATTGACTGTTGATTCTGGATTTCCAGTTGAGCACCCAATGATCCCATAATGCCTCTGGTCTATCGTTTTGCTGAAGCAGTGGACTCATTTAGGCTTAAGTTCAGGAGACCAAAAGGCAATGGGGGAATCTGGGTGACCTTACAGGGCAGCACAGAACGTGCCAATAACAACATTCCTGTTTTTAGAGCTTTCTACTATTCAGGCCTGAAACAACTAGTGAACATTCCATTTAGACGGTGGGAAAGGCATACAAAATAATGCCAAGATCCACAGAGAGTGACGATAGCTAATCCATGGATTTAAAGTGGGCATCAAAACATGAAGAAAATCTATTTAGACATTGCATTGTCATCCTCCTACAATGTTGCTTTACAAGATTACACACAAATTACACTGAATATCTGAACTGGTCTCTCTGAATATTTTTATTGGATTCAGAACTCTTAAAACATAAATACAAAAAAATAGCAATTTTATTTCTCCAAATATTATTTTAAGAACCCTGGCAATGATCGGATGGATCTTTGGGAAATGTTTTTGTTTCCTAGTTTAAGTTTAACCCTGACTGTTAAATCCCTTAATATTTGAAATCACTGAGAAACAGAACTACCACTGTGTGAGCAAGCTTTTGTTGTTAAAGGCATTGCATGCAAATAAACTCATTGTTATTTTGTTATATCAAGATATCAACATTTTGTGTGACATCCTCTTGTGCAAGTATGAACGGGCCTTTCTATCTTGTCTTGTGCAAATCTATGTGAAATCTAAGGTTTAGCATAACATTGAACTGCCTTAATGGATTTATTCGTGCAATCCTATATAAAAACCAGCAGTATTAGCCCCGGCTGTTTTGGCCAGGCACCAAAAATATTCAATAAAAAAGGATAACAGAAGAATCATGAGCAACTGATGAAAAGTTTTTCTTTCTTAGCATATGTTTAGTAATGGTTTCAGATAGAGCCTTCTTAATATAACTTGACATAAAACATCTGTCTTGAAGATTTGCGTTGTTCTTTTGGAACCTGTATATTAAACTAAAATGTACTTCTTAAAGTCATTCAAGGTTTATTCTTTTTGTTCTAAAACAAAATCTCGACATTTCAGAGCCTCTGAAGAGCCCTAGGCGCTGTTCCAATGTGAGTCCGTTCAGCAGTGAAAGGCTTAGACAGGGTGACAGGAAACACCTCCTGGTGCCTGACTCTTTCTTTGTCCATTCTCAGGTGTGGGGCTTGCCACAGTGGTGATTTCATATGTGCTCTGCACCTACTACAATGTGCTCATGACCTGGGCTCTCTACTACCTGCTTCACTCGTTCAGCCCCTCGTTGCCTTGGCAGTCCTGCAACAACACATGGAATGCAGTTGGCAACTGTTCCACTGGATTTCCTGGCAATGCCACACATCTGCAATCAGCCAGTCAACAGTTCTTTGAGTGAGTAATTGATTTGTTTAATGTTGTTTAATTAACTTTAATGTTTATGCCATATTTGGTGAGAATGCTTGACTTTTTAGTCGGACATGGATTATAACTGTGTATCACACTGTGTTGTTGAATTTCCTGTAATCAATGTAAATATAACATCTGGGAAAGTTCTTGGAGTGCTGTCTCTACTCTGTGTAGTAGACCTATTACTGAATGCTCCATGAAATTAATGGTAACATTTTACAGGTTTACTGTAAGGTTCATTAGTTAACATTAGTTTTTAGAAGTTTTTATTAGTTAACTACAGCATTTATTAATCTTAGTTAACTTAAAGTGCCCCTATGGGTTATGAAAGGTTCATATTTTGGTTTTGTGAGCTTTTAACACACATTTCACATTTAAAACTTTGCGGTATGTTTTCATTCATTTAGAGCTGTGTCAAACACTGCATGAAAGCTCATTTTCAAAAGTTTTAATGTCCCATTAACAGTGAATGAACGCTGAGACTGATATTTGCTGTGTATTTTGATTGTGCTTTGTAAAATTATTATGTTGTTTCTCTGTTTCCCCCCAGCCATAAGGTTTTAGAAATGACCACTGGGATTGAGCATGCTGGAGGCATTCGTTGGGAACTCTTTGGCCTTCTAGTCCTGGCCTGGGCCATTGTTTATTTCTGTATCTTTAAAGGAGTCAAATCCACTGGAAAGGTCTGAGTTCAAATTCCACCTCATCTGTAAATTTGTTGAGTTTGAATTGTCTAAATTTAGTCTTCGGTATGGGATACAATGGCATATTTAAACTACAAATGCATAGTAATATAATATGTTTGTATACAATAAGTGTGCCAACTGTAAAAGTATATTTGACATATGGTTTAGGTGAATAAAAGGAAATGATGTGAATAAAATGATACATAAAAATAATATAATCACGTAAAATAATGTATATATGTTTGTGTGTGTGTAATATGTGTATGCTTTATTACAAATATAAATCTCTCTGTCCATAGGTTGTGTACTTTACTGCCACGTTCCCTTATTTCATACTGTTTGCATTGCTGATCAATAATGTCCAGTTGCCTGGAGCAAAAGATGGTATTCTCTTTTTCCTCATGCCAAATTGGAGTAAACTCTTGGAAGTCCAGGTGAGATCATCCGTGAAAAAACATACATGAAGTTACATAGCGATAAAGGAGTCATATGATGTGATAGATGAGATCCTTAGTTGCAAAGACTAAAGTCTTAAAAACAAAGAGATATCCTTTATAAAAGTTATTACTTGTCCACACTCCCTAAAACAGCTCGTTTAAACATCACCAACTTTTATACATCACAGAGTGGGTTTATGTTCATAACATCGCCCAAATGTTTACACAAAGAAAGAAGGCGGAGCTATTATTCTCTCTGTATTGCTGCTGGTGCCATGTTCTGGATACGCTGTGTGTTGCTGTGAAAGTGAAACTACTTTGTTTGTGCTTCCAAAAGAGGACACAAGTAGAAATCAGTGGTTAGGTTATAACACTGTTCAACCAAAATAAGTTACATTTTCTTTTTAAAAGAACCTGCTACTTGTTATACTTGTTGTTTGTCGTTTCTCTGATCGCAAATGTTTCAGAGGCACGATGTAACACAGTGCTTAAAAAGACAGTACTTAATAATGTACAGTATGTGGAAAATAATGTGTTTCGTAACTTAAACCGCACAAACACTATGCATTACACCAAATGCACAAAGAAATGTTATTTTAAGCAACATTATATGACCCCTTTAAAACCAAACTAGAAGCTGTTTACGTGCTACCACATCATTACTGTAGTACCTCTCATAAACAGCAGCTTTGCTGTGGGAATTGTTGTGGTTAACATATAATTGTAATTAGCACTTGGTGAAGTTAAACAACAGGTCTTGAGTCTGTTTGAAATAATAACACTAGAAAATCTTCTAAAACACCCATGCTTCATGTAAACACTGGGGCGCAGAATGACACACATTGCCCCTGTTTCTGTTTGTGTTGCTTGTATAAATGCTTATACAAATCGCCAAACTCAGGAATTGCCCATTACTCTGTATTTTTTTCATAAAAGCATTAACTACACAAAGGTTGTGATTGAATTGGTATTAAATGTTTAGATATTTTGTCTTGCGAATTCCATATAATAAAACAAAAATGAAATATGATTCCTGTTGATGTTATATTAAAACATTAAACTTTCGTAAATATATGAAAACCTTTTTGTAATAATTAGTTATATGCATTGCTAAGACCTTCATTTGTGCCACTTTAAAGTTGATTTTCTCAGTATTTATTTATTTAATTTTTTTGCACCCTCAAATTTCTAGATATTCATCTTATTTTTTAGGTGTGGGTCAATGCTGCTGCCCAGATTTTTAACTCCATTGGTATCTCCTTCGGTTCTATGATATCTATGGCCAGTTACAACAAGTTCAACAACAACATCCTCAGGTAAGTGACGAAAGCTTTTTAAATTAAAATAAATGTATTTAAGTAAATATAAAATCAGTTTGAAATTGAAACTGAAGTGCTTTCAAACCTTGCTTTTGAGTTTATTACAATGATCAGAGCTAACAGGATCTGTTCTCTTCCAGGAAAACATGAATTGTTCTCTTCACTCTTTACCTTTCATTTTCCAGGGACACATTTATCGTCTCTCTGGCTAATTCAGCCACAAGTATCGTGGCCGGGTTTGTTATTTTTTCTGCCATCGGGTACATGGCCCACATTCACAACCTACCAGTAGATGACATTGCCACAGATGGTAAGTTTGTTTTCCTTTTCTTCATCATATCAGTCTCTGCAGCTGTGAATCCAGTCCTCCCTTGTCCTTGTGCGTTTCAAGGTTTTGTCCATAAGCAGGAAATACACTGAACCACTTTGTCTGGTTGAACCACTTTTACTCTCTGGTTTTATTGCTGTTACTCAGTACAGCCAATAATCACAATTTAGTTTTAAGGACCAGAGGATTGCAAAGGATTTCTGTTAATTTTTTTTTATGTGCTCTTTGCTGATCATTGGGAAATCTAATGCACTGAGTAGGGCGCATTTACTTCCAAATCCTAATGAATCTGCAACATAGAACAGAGCAGGCATTTTAAATACTGCTGTGACCCTTGAATATGGACGTTGCTATAAATTTGCGCTACATGCACAGAACAGGCCCAAGGAAGTCAATGTCAGCACCGTGCAAGAGGAACATTCCAGCTGCAGAAGTTGAAACGAAGCAAGATAAAAAATGAGATGTTTTTGTTCCGTACCGCCAGAGAGGGGATAAGTGTGAGAAGAGGTAAAGGGGATTAGGCCAGAGAAAAAAATAAAAGGGACTATTCATGAGAGAAACAGAATAGGGATAAATGTACCAAGTAGGGCTGTAGAACAGTTTGAAAACAAAAAACAATGAGCGTGCCCTTGAGTTGAGCTGCCTTCAAGACAACTTCACAGCAGTTCATAATATCATAATATTGGTAATGTTAATAATGTTTATATTGTAGGCAGCACTGTTTAGTAAAACATGTTATAGTCCAATTTCCACCAGTTCAGCCCATTAAGACATCAATGAGAACACAGAGATGTTGTTGCCCTCTGAAACCTGGGCTTGAAGAATGCTTTTTTTATATTTTGTATTATTTATGCATTTTATTTATTTCCTACAGGGCCTGGTCTGGTGTTTGTGGTGTATCCTGAAGTCTTCTCCACTATGCCAGTCTCTCAGCTCTGGGCTCCTCTGTTTTTCATCATGTTACTCTGCCTCGGATTGGACAGTCAGGTACAATAGACCTTAAAACACAATTTCAATCTTTGTTAGCTCAGTTCTTTTCTGTCTGATATGTACAGAAAGCAAGGAGCTATACCCTCTAAGAAGCCATTCACACAGGACACATTTTTGTTTTCCTTGTAAGTATTTGAAAAAAGTGATGTTTTTAACCTTTGCTTTATCAGCATCTTAGATTTGCCTTTAAGTTGCTGGGATATATTTACAGCCATTTAGCCAAAAATACATTGTTCTTTTATACCAAAATCATTAGGACATTAAGTAAAGATCATATTCCATGAAAACATTTTGTAAATTTCTTACCGGAAATATATCAAAACGTTATTTTTGATTAGTAACATGCATTGCTAAGAACTTCATTTGGACAACTGTAACTGCAATATTCTCTGTATTTTAATTTTTTTTTCACCCTCAGGTTCCAGATATACCTTTATGAATCTAATTGGACAACAATTTTTTACATTCTAACCACTTTATTAGATTAGTTATGTCTGCAAATGTCTTCTGTGCAATGTATAAACACAATGCTGCCTTGGTCTAATTTGGTAGGCCACAGATGGCAGATTTGTCTGTTTTATTTTTTTATCTGCATCGTTCACTTCTGCAGCTGTAGACCCAGTTCTTCTATATTCTCGTGTGTTCTCTAGGTTTGTTGACAAGCAGAAATTCAGGAAATCTAGCAGGAATTTAAAAAAAAAGCATTACATTAATGATTGTATCACAGCTTTTATTGCTAGGTTTCTGTACTGCCAACAAACATAATACGGTTTTATATTCACCAAGTTTTTCAACAGAGCTACAAGCGTGCGTTTGTGTATTTTGACCTATTATGTTTGCATATACACTGCAGTTTGCCATGGTGGAAGTGGCTGTAACTTTCATCATGGATGGATTTGGCAAGAAAGTTCTGAAAGTTTTTAAGAGGAAGGAGCTGATTGTTCTGGCAGTGTGCAGCTTTGGTTTTCTGCTGGGGATTCCTCACATTACTAGGGTAAATATGATCTAGTTTCACTTCATAAACAAGTACTGTGTTCTTATAGTCCAGATTCTGTTGTGCTTGGATCGGTTAGATTTTATACAACAACACTTGACACTTATTATAGTTTGAGAAAACAAGTGAAGTGTATTATTTCTAGTGTTTTTTATTTCGGTATATTTTAGTGATTAAAAATAAATCAAACTGTTATTAATACATTTATTCAACATGTAAAAATCGATTCAGTAGAGGCTAATTTTAATGTGTGGAAAAAAACCTTACACTGAGTAAATGATGCAGCAAATGAATCAAAGAATCATAGTTGAATCACTGAAATGGACAGTTTGAATTGAAATAAATCAAACATGCCGTCAATGCTTTGCACAGAAATTTAGACACAATTTTTCCATAGATGAAAACGATAAAAATAAGGCACCATTGCACATATATCTGCTGTATAGTCATTGTTTTGATTATGTCACAAAACCTAATCCTCATTTTGATGATATTGAAATAATATGTGTGTGTGTGTGTGTGCAGGGTGGGATATATGTGTTTCAGCTGATGGATCACTACACAGCCGTGGTTTCTCTCATGTTTCTGGCCTTCTTCGAGGTGCTCGCCGTCACAGTCATATTTGGTGAATTTCACTTCCTTCAGTCTGCACTTCATGATCACAGTAATCAGATGCAGCCATTGGAGCAAGGCTCCTTTTGAGATACGGAGGTTTTATCTGACTGCTTTCTTGCTCACACACTCACACACACATGCAGGAGTGAGACGGCTCAGTGTAATGGTGGAGAATATGCTGGGGAAGAAACCGAACCTCTTCTTCCGTGTCTGCTGGCAGTTCCTGTCACCCATGCTTGTGCTGGTGAGGAAAAGAAAATTACATTTAGCATAGTGTGTAACAGCTAAAGTGAATGAAAACATCATTTTAAGATGAAGCTTTAAATCCGAAGGAGACCGCGTATAAAGTTATTGCCTCTCAAAAGAAAGAGTTGAATCATTGAAATTAGTAGTTTTTAAAGTGAATTCCAAGCCTTGTCATAGTGACATCAACATGAAACAAGCATATTGACTGCCCTCTTCTAAAGAAAAAGCAAAGTTATTCTTTACCACTAGGTGTCGCAGTGCAGCATTAAAATAGCTGTTTCCCTTGGACCTGAACTTGGAATTGTAAATCGACCAATTGGAACAATCAGTGTACTGATTAATGTCACGCAAAGAAGGGGTTTGGAAAAATGTATTGTTCGTTGAGTAAATAAAGTAACAATAAATGCATGTGATAAGACAATGAAAGCATTTTTATGATCGTGCATTCTGGCCAATCTGTTCTTGGGGGCTTTCAAAACCAAAATATGAGTCTTTCATAGCCCATAGGGGCACTTAAAATAGTTATGCATTGAACTGAAATCAAACTGGTAACAGAACTCATACATATAATATAATAATCTAATATAAATGGGATCGTTGCATTTTAAAATTAATTTATTGACAGTAATAGATGTTTCTAAAGTAGAGTCTGGTGTGTGTCTGCTCAAGTGTTTTGTTCTGTTTACCGTCTCTCTCTCCGCAGGGTATTCTGATCTCTAGTATTGTTCAGTACACTCCGGCTCGATACGGTAAGTCCTACACATACCCGCTGTGGGCCGAGGTGGTGGGCTGGTTCATCTCTCTCGTCTCCATCATCTGGATTCCGCTGGGGGCTCTGCATGAGCTTTGGACCACGGAAGGGTCTCCGCTGCAGGTATGTACAGTGCACAAAAACTCTATTAATTCAATATTTGTTTTGTTTCTCCATGTCAAAACGTATCAGGACCTCTCTTTATCTCTGTCGCAGAGGTTGAAGAAGTCCGTATCTCCAACCATAGATCTGGAGAAACCATCCGGCGAATCCATTGCGCTGTTTACTGCTGCTTAGACACCTGTATGTGAGATCTTGGTATGTTTACTCATTAGAAGTACAAAGTAGCTTTGCTTAAACTGTAAAAAATTATCATTCTATGTTTTTATATTTTGTTGGTTTATTTGAGTAATGCTGAAAAGTACAAACATCAAGGAGGACCCAGAATAACAATATGGCATTAATATTGAAGATTTTTGTTTTTTAGTTTACTCATTGAAGTGTTTTATTACATGTATTTGTTTGATTATTTAACAGTTTTGTAATGATTTTATTCATATTTTCTTTGTGGAGAGAGAAATTGCAAGATTTTGGTTGGTTTTCTCTGTTATTTAAAATTTTAATAATTAAGCATTGATCTTGAACTTTATATTTTCATACTCTGATCTGAAGCACTGATGAAACCTTAAAATGTATTAGAATTTCAGAGACAACATACTTCATTTCAGAATTCAAACATTAATGCTGCTGCACTCACAAATGCCTGTACAAAATGTCAATGCAACTCTTCCACAAAGCTTTTAAACGTCAGCATCAATTTGTTATGGCTACAACAACATTCACTCACATAGACTAGTGCATTCAGATTCTATACACAACAGAAAAAGAAAAAAATACAAAGAGCTGGTTTTAGATTCCTTCATGTTCACAGAGGAGCAAGGTTACGTGAGTGGAAATCCACAAATCCACCTGCTTATGACTCATGCGAGTTTTCCCATCTATTTTGTAAATGTTAACTGTCGCTGAAGTTTACGGGGGCGAAATGAGGACCAGGATAAAGGTAAAAAGTAAAAAAAAAATGTGTGTCCTTATTTGTAAGCACTTTCTGAAATCACCTTTAAGGCCTATGCTTTGATAGAGATTGTACTAAAATTCATGATTACCATTTTTAATATTTTATTACTCTGTTTAGTATAAAAAGATGATTTTAAAAAAAGCTTTTATATCAAAATGCATATTTATAAAAAATAGTTTTAAATGCACAATATTGCAAACAATTACTGATAAATCATAAATAGTAGTATCCACTGAAGCAGTGATAATTATATTGTATAAATATTTATATTTGTACCGTTATTTTTTAACATGCATATCATTGTCATACTTTGTCTTTTTATTGTGTCAGAATGAATACTTGTTTTTTATTTTAATGACACTACAGAAGGATAATTGTGCAAACAGTTGTTCTCATTTGTCATTATAGTGTATGGAGATCAAATGTTTTATATATTCAAATTGTCTTTATGTCATGACTGACCGTTTTAAATGCAAGTGGCTTACCAAAATAAAAGGCTTTGTGTTTGTCACTTTCAGTTTAGTTTTGCTTGTGTATTCGTCGTAACATCACCGTGTAGTTCTGCCCTTTCACCACTAGATGTCATCGCATAACGATTAATTGCGTTGTCGTCCATTTGTCACACACTATACAAATTCTACTAATCTTGCAATAAATTCTTTAAACTAATTAAATATTGCAATTGATTTATCTTTAGAAATACAATTATACCCCTTTGCATTTATATGTTAAGTCTTTTGTAAGTTAAATTAAAATAGACACATCAAATTGTAATGTATCAGAAACATTTTCGGTAGCAGCCTTAGAAATAAAAATAAATGCATTTATGCTGTCACATTGCAAAGCCTGATAGTGGTTATATACATTAATAAATATGACTTCTGGTCATTTCTCGCTGTAGATCAATTGCATTTCCTGCCTCTGTGCACTGTGTGACTGAAGAGCGGATGCACTAATAGAAGTCAGTTGAGACTGCGGTTTGGATGTCAGATCAATACCTTCACTCAGTGCAAAAGCAGGCTGGATGCCACCACAGCGGCTCATTTATAGCCAGCAGCAGATCAATACACGGCAGCCTGTGACAGAGCAGTGCTTCGGTGGGAGAGATGTGCTACATTGCTGTTAGCGCCACTGAAATAGCACAGTGTCTGCAAGCAGAGGACAGGCATGTGCGTGCGTGTATGTGTGTGAGTCTACAACAGAGAGGATGTGCGTGTTAGCATTTTAGGGGCTGGAAAGTAGCTTTGTTGCTTTAGATTTGTGTGGCATTGGGAATTGATATCTTTGTGACCTGACAGGGCCGAATGCAATGAGAGAGGAGCTGTGGGAGAAGCGCAGGTCTTTGGAGAGATGCCCAAGGGCTTGGCCGACCTTTTGGCCACCTCTGGCCGACCCCAAGCTGACCTGTGGGATACCTTTGCAAATGAAGCCCAGCCAAATCAGCCTTCTCTTTCTCTTGCCTGGCGTGGGAGAGCGCAGGTGCGCTAGATCACACTCACTGTCGCTGCAGGGGAGGGCTCACATCCAGTCAAAGAGGAAATCGGGCGTAAAGGGAAATGAAGACACATGTCCCTATTTTTTCCCTCCACACACACACATACATGCTGTTCAGATGAGGAGAAAAAAAGCTTTTGAGCCTTTGCATTGACTTTGCAGAAATCTAATTATTTGCTTCCAGCGAAATAGCAACTGTAACCACTTTCACAGTTGTCCGATTTTAGCTCAATACTGTTGTAATGTCTCAGTATTTTCTCTTTTGCGGTCACATTAGAAGAAGTTCAGTTGGTCAGTGCATTGAATTCATGTGACCAACTGAACCTGGTGTGAAATCAGCATATTTTTCACTGCGGAAGTGAATGTGCAAGAGTTCCAGTTCACTCCATGATGTGGGGATATAACGCGAAGAATAACAGTGCTGTAAACGGTATCGTTTCTATAAATATGAGAATATGGTAAAGACACAACATTTTGCAATATCAAGCAGCAACGCTAGATGATTTGTGCAGCCAGAAACAGCAGAAACGTTCATTTTGCAAATGTCTGCGGCTACACTTCCAAAAAGTGGATTGAAATGACTTGATTTCTCCAAGGCCATAAAAATTGCTGAATAACGGCAAATGGTCGGCTGTGCCTTTAGACAGCAGCTGTCTGGGCAGTTGTCCGGATAGTGCTGCCACAAATTCACAGATTCATGAGGTGTTTAATCAGCAGAAAACATACAGAAAAGCTCTCTTGATTTATATGTGCCAAAACAGTGAAACCTTTAATCAAAAGTTGGATATTTCAAGAGATATTTCACACTTCTCTTTAAATGCCTCCTACACAGTAAAAGTAACTTACAGTTGACTATAGTGAGAGAGAGTGCAATAGTATTCATACCCCTTCATTTATTTCACGTTTAATGTTGTAGCCTTATGTTGAACTGCTTTAGATGACTTTTTGCCCACATCAATCTACACTCCCATACACCATTTGGACAACGCAAAAACAGAACTGTCACAACTATTCAAAAAAATCCTTCGCTGAAGTACTTTAACAGCCTCAGGTATTTTTGAGTATGATGCGTCAGGATTTACACAGCAGCATTTGTCAATTATCTGCCAGTCTTCTCCCCTCTCTTCACCTCTTAAGATCTGTCAGGTTGAATGGGGGCAGATGCACATTTTCTGGTTTGTCCAGAAATATTTGATTGGGTTCAATTCTTGCTGTGTGCTTAGGGTCATTGTCCTGTTGAAAGGTGAACCTTCTGTCCAGTCTGAGGTTCTGAATGCTCTTGACTTGGTTTTTATTAAGGCTATCTTTATACTTTGGTGCACTGAGCTTTTCTTCTACTCTGACGAGTCCCCCAGTCCCTGCCATTGAAAAACAGCCCCACAGCAAGAGACTGCTAGCAGTATGCTTTACTTTTGGGATGGTACTCTGCAGATGATGAGAAATGCCTGGATTCCTTCAGACGTTATGCTTGAAATTGAAGCATCAAACCAGAGAAACTTGTTTCTCACAGTCTGAGAGTTCTTTAGCTTTACCTTTCTTTACGTTTTGTAAATTCCCAGTTGGTTTTCATGTGTCTTCACTAAAGAGAGGATTAAACAGAAATCCAAGATCGGTAGAGTTTTGCAGTGATGTTTGTCCTTATAGATTTTTCCTGTGTCCAGATGACAATGGAGTTCAACTAGAGTGACCATCAGGTTCTTGGTCACCACTCTATCCAAGGACCTTGTCCATCAGTTGCTCAGTTTTTCCAGCAGTTTTTACTAAGAAGACTCTTGGTTTCTTCTTCTATTATGGATAATTGAGGATACATGATTCTGTGAACCTTCAATGAAGCAGAATCTTTTTCTTAACTCTTCCCTAGATGTGTGCCATGATGTAATGCTGTTACTGAACTTTACAGGCATGCAGTTCCTTTGACCTCAGTGCTTGGCTTTTGCTTTGATATGCCTTTTAAACTAATAGACCTTTTATTAAGATGTGTGCCTTTCCAAAACATGCCCATTCAGCTTAATTTGCCACTGGTTAACTTCATTTGAAGTGTAGCAACATCTACAAGCAATAGGTCCCATATAAGGGTCTGAATACATATGCAATGTAAGTGTTTTTTTTTTGGCTATTTTTAATAAATTTGCAAAGTTTGCATTGCTATTGGTGTATGGAGTGTAGAATAATGGGGGGGAAGATATTAAAAGAACATAAGGCAGCACAATGAGAAAATGTGAAGGGGTGTGAATACTTTTGCAAAGTACTGTATATATAGATGGTTAGATACAGTTATATACAGATACAGTTTATATCATTAATACGATAGCTCATTTTACGATTCTCTTGTGTGATGTGTATTTTATTTTTATTTATTTATTTGGAAATGAGAGGATTTGGAAGTTGATACTCAAATGAAATATAACTGGGAATTAGGCCTCTTGAGTTATGAAACAACAGCCTCTGAGCAATAAATATTTCCTCTGTGATGTTAATCAAGAGAGACAGCAATAGCCAAGACCAGTTACATAAACTACAAGCAAATGATAGAATGAATGAATGAGTGTTTAGACAAACGAGACTCAAGCTACTGTGTATTCCCATCAGGAAGCGAAGGGGCAGCTGTGTTAGCGTTAACAGCTGAGTGTATACACACTGCCAATCTGTGTGTTTGTGTCTGTCTCAGACTTCGCTGAAGGGGAGTTCTGTATGTTTGTGTAGCCAAGCCATGTCTGAAAATGATGAGAAGGACGAATCGGAGCAGCTCAAAGGACGCAGACAGAAAAATAAAGCATGGCTGAAAATACACAGTGGCTCAGTCACCTTTAGTCTTACCTTACCATCTGGTGCCAGAGCGTTTGTGTGTCTGTGTCCTTCTCAGATCCATCACTGGAGGAGATCTTCTCTTCTCTTTCTTCAATCTCTCTGACAGACTGTCGACGCCATTGGTGTGAGGCGATTTAAACTCAACAACAACACACAGCAAGCTTTTCTCACTAGTTTCATTTAAGGATCTATTAACAATGTGCAACAATCTGTATAAACGTAAAAATTAAGTTTTAAACATCTTTGGAATAAAATAGTCTTGGTAGAGCGGCTATACAAAATAGACATAGTTATCATTTAATAATATCAGTATAACTTGAAATATACCCTCTTTTTCTTTTATCTCTATAAAAAACACTTTTGTCACTTAACATGAGTCAAGATAAAAAAAACAACAACTAGATTATATAAGTTTAAATTTATTATGAATTTATATATTTTTTTAATATAACTAAGACTAAATTCATAAAAAGCTGGTTTGTTACTTAAAATAAACTTAAACTGAAACAGTTTATAGTTATATATTTAAAAGAAGTTTAGTTTTTTGTACACAGATTATTTTTTTTTCTTCTTTTCAGTTTTACTATAATTTTTGATTATTTAAGATAATTTAATTGTGTATACTCTTTCGTACAGTATAGTGTTTTGTAGTACACGTTTTGTAGTCCAGTGTTTTCCAATTTAGCATCGTGTGTGTGTGTGTGTGTGTGTGTGTGTGTGTGTGTGTGTACTGTATATATATATATATATATATATATAGCTTTGAATTAAATACTATAATAAAAAAGAAAGCAGTCTCTTCATGATATGGTTGTGTCTGTGTTGACTATGTGACCGGAGCTGGATTACAGGTCAAGGGCTTAATTTGGTACTACAAGCATCTCTGTATGGATGGACTAAATAGGATCTCAGAACCATCATCCCTAGTGACTTTTGTGTATTTTTTTCCCCACATCTGCTGCACTGCACAACCCAGTGCACAAGTGCATTTGGGGGGAAAAGATTTACATTCGTTGGCAGTTGAGATGTTGGTGAGTTTGGTGAGCAGTAAGCATGCAGATGTGACCTTTGGATGAAAGAGTGCTATGATGTCTCTGCTTACTGTGCTGATGAATCTCCTCAGAACATTTGTGCTGGGTTTTGTGTGTGTGTATACAGACTATAAACCAGCCTCCGGTCTCCTAAAATAGAGCTTGCCTAAAGTGTGCATATTTGTGTGACTCTACTGTTCACGGGATTTTCGCTGAGTGCAGATCTTTGATTTTTAGCCTCTAGTCAGCTAATTGTATCCGAGTAATTTTTTGGATAGGTTTCTTCCTTCCCACTCTGCATAGCAATGTGAGTTTATTGTTTGCCACAGTCTTATGAGAGAGCAATTGTGTGTTATTTGTCTCTGTGCAGGAAACAACAATAGATCCTTTCTGACCTCAGGTCTGACCTTTTCTTGTTAAAGAAAAACGGCAAATGAATGCAATCTCTTATTCCTCAGTGCCTGCAAGTCTGCGAGTTTAGAGCAAAGCACTTTACATTTACTTTGCGTTTTATTAATAGCATGTTGCTAATCAGCTTTCAAAGAGATAGTACCGTTAAAAATACTCTTGTAAACAACACTTCTGTTTTGTGCCATGAGCTGTGCTTGCATAGAAAGCATGGCTGTATGCTTTTACCAAAAATAAATTATTATTTCTTATATATGAATGGCCAACGTATTAAAGAATTTTCAGTATATGAGTAATTATATAGAATAATACATTGCAGTAATATATTACAATATACTGAATAATTCATAAGGAATTGCCGCTTTCCATAAATTTGGGAATATACGTCAATATATAATGCTCATATAGTCACATTTATATGGGAATATGTATTAGTAATACATGTACACTATTCAAGGTGAAAACGTATATTTGTAAATATATACATATTGGCTATACAATTTAACATATATGCAGTATAATGTCAGATACATATGTCTGTGTGCGTTTTTGTGTGTGAGAAGATGCACTTAAAATATATGTATACAAATATGAACAAATCTTTGATATAAATTATGTTTTTGATACATGTATGAATTGCATGTGTTCAAACAGTGCAACATGAGTTCGCGGCTCATATCGCTAAGAAAAACTGCAATGAAACTGTTACTTATCAGTTACTTATATAACTAATGTGATTTTTTTTACAAGCCATGAGGCAATGTGATACGTGCAACTTCCCAAATAAAGAGAACTGTTTGTAAATCTGCTGCTGTCAACAAAAAAGAAGCATCGAGGACTTCCTGTGGGTTTCCGTCAAAATAAAAGCTCCATCAACAGTCATAAATGTTAGGCTTGTAATATTAGGCTACTGTTATTCTGTTAAATAAACGTTAAAAATAAGACGATAATAATGATAATAATTATATATCAGTATCGCAAGTATTCTTGAAATGTTGTGATTTTATTTATATAATTTTTAGGTTATTTCACCCACCCCATATTAATCTTTATACCATTTTATATGTAATCAAACTTGACAAAAATATTTAGTAATATACAGTATATCCATATATGTCTTTTACATATAAATAATAAAAAAAGATGTGCTTTGAACTCTCTTTCTGAATTAAATGATTCTGTGCTTGGTGCTTTTGAGATAATTCACATTGTTATCTATTTTATGAACGTCCTGAAGCTGTGTTTCAGGAAAACTGCGATAATGTTATTGTTGCAAAATAATGTTAGTTAATACAGTATGTATGACTTGCTTGAATCAAAATTTGTATAAAAAATAAATAAGATACATTTAATATGAATATTTGTATTAGGAAAGAAGATACACTTATTTTTTTCTGATTTATTAATCTACATTAATTTAATTATAATTTTTTTTATTAGTTCAAAATATAAGTTCATGTATAAATTTTAAAGGTTTGTTTGGCTGTCTTAACACAGCCCGTAGCAGCTATTTTTCTCCTGCTAAACGTTTTGGCATTAAGATGGTGTGAAAGTCAGCTATTTGTATTTTCCTGATAATTGTAAACACTCTGGCTCTGCGCGGCTTTACAAGCACCGCTCTCTTTTCTCAAGTCCTCTTATTTGAATGATTATGACTCTTCTAAGGTCTCCTGTGCATTTTGCTTTTTATGCAATCATAAAACATGGTCCTCCTTTCTAGTGCTTTTGATGCAAACCTTTTTGGTGTAAACCCTTTTCACTGATTATCTTCTACACAGCGAAGCCGTCTTGAAAAAGTATGCGCCAATAATGCACATCTAATATAAACATAATCTTTTTTCTCATCTATGTCAGAAGACTTGTTACAATAAAAACGCAGGGGCCTGCTGAAGGACGAAATAACTACGGAAGTGCTCTGTGCTTTGCATTTATTCAATAGCCCAAACAGTTTATTCTCATTTCCTATGAGGGTATTTTTCCTCTTGGCTGCTGCTTCTCTCCATAGGCGTCCCATATAGCTCGCTGAATGAGATTTAAGCCCTTATTTCCTGTCTGCAGCGCAGATAGTGGACTGACCTCATCATCTCTATGAACCATGAGCCTATCACACATCCCGGCATAGGCACCGTGAGCTGCTTCTTCTGCGCTCTGTAAAACTGTAAAAGCTTGTTGTATTATTAAAATGTTAAAATGTGAGCTTGTGTACGGCCCTCAGCCACTGATGGTAACGGTTGTGTTTGTTTTCTGTTTGGAGGCATTAAGTTAACATTCTTCTATGAACTATGAATTTTAAAAGACTACAGAATTAGATTTGTCATTTGATTAAATGTATAGTTCACCCCAAAATTAAAATTACGGCATATTTTACTCACCCCCCAGTATGGCTTTCTTCTTTTAGATAAACAGTCAGAGTTTTAAATATTATCCTGGCTCTTGGTAACGCTGGTAGATAGTGGCAACTATTTTGAAGCTCCATAAATTGTATGTATATATATATATATATGTATATATGTTGTAAAACTAACCTATACGCCTCTGAGGGGTTAACACAGAGGTCAGCCAAGAAACCAGAACTCAACGCTCTCGAGGACGCTCATACAGACTTTGTCAGAAGTCAGCGATTTGAGTTAGAATTTTAGGAGTAGAAATATTTTTGTTAACAAAAACCTATGGATCTGCTTCAGAAGACAGGTGCTAACCCCCGTAGGCGTATGGGTTAGTTTTATGATGGATAAATATACGATTTATGGAGCTTCAAATGATAGCCACTATCCACCAGCATTTCCAAGCTCGGAAGAGCCAGGATAAATTTTTAAAAAGCTCTGACTGTGTCGGTCTGAAAAAAGAAAGTCACATACACCTAGGATCGCTTGGGGGTGAGTAAATTACGAGGACATTTTTGCGTTAACTATTTCTTTAAGTGCTTAAAAACACATTCATTGAATTAATGATTTTTTAAGGTAAGTGATTGCAATCAATTTATTTTAGCTACGTTTAAATAAACAAATTGAGTCCACTTTCAACACGTTTTTTTTTAATGTAGCTAAAACAAATTGGTAGCAACCGCTTACCTAAAATGTAATATAATTTTTTTCAGTGTGGATTTGAATTTCTTTCAAGAAAATGTGAGTTTAATTGTGTGAAACCCATTACGCAAGGTTGTTGTGGGTGAAATTTAGAGTGACTGTTTATTATGCTTTTTTAATGAAATTAACTGAGAGTAATATATTTAAAGAAGCATTTCTTCATCTGGGTTCCCTGCTGACTGCAGAGGTGTGTATTAAAACCATGACCGTGCTAAATGTATGATTTGGAAGCTGCTTTGGAAAGAAGCATCTTGACAAGAAATGAATGCAAAGGTAAGTCATGATGTGTACACGGTTCATTTCTCCCTTTTCCGAAACACACACACACACACACACACACACACACATGCGTCTTTATGTCTGCCAAAAAAGGTCCCTAGAAAGGATTATGTCAACATAGATTAGGCCGCTAAAATACGAGAGTGAATAAATTAAGGGAATAAATTGGTTAACCATAGTCATGCATGAATGATGCAACTGTATTTTGCTGTATATGCCATCTGCAAGTTTGAATGTAAACATAAATTATTTCTGTCGCTGGAGTTGATTCACGAACGCATGTTATGAAGTACTGCTGTATTTACCTTCAGCTTTAATATTCGGTCTATTATGGATGAGCTTGAGGCTTCATTTTATGTGTGCGACGTCTCTCAAACTCATATATAAAGCTCTTCTCCTTAATGGACTGGTCTCTATCTGATCTATCGCAGGGTCCAGGGATGTACTTTTAATACATGTAATTTAAGAAGCCATATATCTAGATGTGCTGGCAGGAAATGACACCACTCAAATTACATGTATTACGTTTCAAGCCCCTTTAAACGTGGCACATGATTGACCGTCTGCTGAGGAGAAGGATTTTAAAAAGTAAGAGGACACGAACTCCACAAGTGTTTGTGAAACCTGATGATCACATTCTCCAGCATGATTTGAGAATGCAGGACCATCTGACTGTCTGTACAAAGAAGTTTAACATAGGAAATGTCAAGTGTCGCATAGTATTATCGACCTAGAAATCATACTTTTAAATGAATACAACTGTGCTCACGGACTTTTGATCCTACTGTTTGTATAGATTACATCACACGTAACATGTTACATGAAACTGAAACAGACTTTCATTTGGAGTTTCAAATTCAAAGCTATACTTGGTTTATCGCAGTTCATCAGCTGAATGTCAGATGACGCTTTGGAGAGAAAAGTTTGAGTCTTCACAGGGAATTTCTTATGCGATGCTCATGAAAGTTTTACTCAGAATAGAGTTAAACTGCAAATGAGACGTTGGTGAGTCAAAGGCTGAGCTAACATGAAAATGTCAGACCCATTTCACACATGACTGCATGTCTACAAATCAGTGCATCGATTAGCATTTGTCAGCCTTGATTTAAATGTGAGATGTTGTACTGTTGGGTCAATTCATCATGTTTTTATATTCCTGAGAATGAGCTGTGATATTGAGCGTATGCGCAGTGAATATATGAGCTGTCACTGGGCCTCATCAACGTTCCCATGATGCCCTGCAGTAAATTCAGAAAGGCCTCTGCAGTCTCGCTGTAACTGAGCCTTAACAACATTCACCTGAAAGTGTAAGATAATAGAAAATCTGGAGGGACCAGACACAAAAACGTGAATTATTCTGACTTGTACCATCATGTCATTCAAAACATATATATTGTTGGTTTTCCAATAAAAAAACGAGAATTTCTATAATTTTTTTAATATTTTGAAATTTAATTCTAATTGTTCTATTTTTAATTTGTGTTCAAATGCCATTTATTCCTGTGGTGGCAAACCTGCAGAAATTATTCTAATAAGTTGATAGGCTCAAGTGACATTTCTTATTATTATCAAAATTGTGCTGCTTAATATTTTTGTGAAAATCATAATATTTTTTTTCGGTGCGGAATTCTTTATTAACAGACTATCAAAAGACCAGCATTCATCTGAAATGAAAATATTCTTCAACATTATAACAGTCTTTACTGACACTCAATCAATATATATAAATATATATACACACCATATAACTTTTTAAATCAAATATCTGTGGCAACTTGACTGAAGACATTACACATATGCTCTCTCTCTCTCTCTCTCTCTCATTATAAATACTATTGATAATTCACAAATAAAGGGACTAAGCTAATATTGCTTATTAAAATAAGCTAATATAAACTAATATTGGTTTAGTGGTGTATGTAGGATGTTTTTTTATTAAAATAATCCTATTTGGGTCCTTGAGCCAATCTAATGGCCTTTGTTCTTCTATAATAGCCTTCATTTTAAATGCCTGGTGCCCTTGAGGGTCATGGCCTGAAATTACTGCAGCTATTAAGTTATCCCTAATACCACATAGTCCGTCAATAATAATTGCAGACCGTTTTTTTTTTTTTTATAAATGATGTGCACAGTGGGAACTGAACTTGAAGCATGACACTCATAAGTGCTGAAATAAAGAGGCATAGAAAAGTGTGGCAGACTGTCAATGGATCTTATTCATGAAACACAAGCGGAACAAATTTTGAGGCAAGACGTTTTGCGAACCAAATATTATGTAAATTGATGCACTAAATTTAATGTAGAACATTGTTAGAATGATTTTGAGAGGAATTTACACAGAAATGTTTTTTGTTCATGTGCATGAACAAGGCTCAGTGTGTTTAAGGGACCCTGTTTTTTCAAGCACCTGTCAAATGGGAGATTTTTTCACACTAGCGGAAAGAAAATGTTCAAAAGACACTGTTAAGTGTTTGATAGCACTTTCTCCATTTGTTTAAATAGATTTCAATTACAATACATATTTTTAAAAGCTTTCAAAGGCTAAAGGGTTTTTTCAAAATTATTTTTTTTCTTCTATACAGCTATATTTTTCCAATTCAGTAGTAATTGCACACACCAAATTTAACATTTTTATTCGTGTCTATTTTCCTGAAGGTGTTTACAGAGGGAATTGTTCATATATAATTTGCTTGCTAATATACACCTTTTTTTTACAATTAGGAAGTGACAAAATAAGAGTGTCAGTGTTTTTATTGTAGAAATGTGCATATTTCATTAAATAATGCCTCGTCTGCATATTTAAACTTAATATTTTAGAAAACTTTTGATTATAATGCCCTCACTTTTCTAAACCATTTAGGTCACTGCCATATTCACTGAGGTCTTTAATCTCATTGGAGTTTAGTGGCATCTGAAGAAAGGAAAAGGAAAGTGCTGACTGGAATCTTGAAACTCTGGGTTTCAATCCTCCATAGAATAAATCCATGGCCATCACTGAACGACTTGCCTAATAAAAGTTGATCTCATTCTATGGGCCAAACAATGAGGGTTTGCTGAATTTTGATAATGAGATCTACATTCCAGAACTCTAAGTCATCCGTGCTCCTGCCTGATAGAAATCACCTACTGGATATTTCTATTTCTGTTGAGGGCTTTGTGGATTAAAGGTAATCCACAAAGCCCTCAACAGATATATCTTGTTATTTATTCATCTGACTGCTAATTAATTCTGCATGTGCCTTCAATAATTCACCGACTATTTTTTCCGCCGTTTTTTGTGAGTGCCAAGATAAATAATTTATCCCAACAGACTTTTCTAACTGTAATCAATGTTGATTGCTACCGCCACAATGTCCAAAATGGCCTTGTTTTCCCTTTAATTTAATACTATCTGTGGACCTCCTGAAGTCTACGATACTGAAACATAATTTTTAATCAGCATAATAGGGCTTTTATTCTATCTGTTCATATGATGCCTGCATGACTTCCATGCTTGATTTAAACAGGGCCTGCACCTTTGGTTTTTCAGTGTTTTTATAATAGCTACATAAAAAGTGTTGGTTCACCCAAAACTGAACATTAGGCTTTGAAGCCTTCTAGGTGTGTGTGACTTTCTTCTTTCAGACGAATCCAATCAGAGTTATATAAAAAATTGTTCTGGAACTTCTAAGCTCTTTCTTTTCTTGCTTGGACGGGTGCTTCCCTTTAACAGTCCAAAACATGTTAAATAATAATCATCTATATTATTAAGACCTTATTTATACATTGATAAGAAATGTGTTTAATTCAGAACACGTTTGATCAGTGAGCCAGTGACTCTGCATGGTTTGAGGGAGCGAAATGTCTCTGTCTGTCCTGCACGAATGTTTTGAATAAAAAAGAGAGAGGCCCCATCTCTTGCTTCCAGGTCTGGTTCACTTTTTTTTAAAACCAGTTAAAGTGGCGGAGACTGATCAGACCTGACAGTAACTTGGGGCCCAACAGCCACAAGAAACCAACCTTTAACCCTTCCTCCCTCCCAAACCGTGACTTCACGTAGAATGTGCTTTGCTTTATAAGTGAAATAATTTATGCCCCAAAATAGCCTTGTATCCTATACTGCACTTTAGTGGCCTGGAGCTGTAGAGGGTCAGCTGGCAGTAAGATGCTTTTAGCTAAAATGCCTGATCAGCATGAGTCATCACATTAGAATAAGAAATAGCTGTTCAGCAGTCATCGGGTGGTACATCATAAAACAGAACTGGTACAGAAGGAAAATGTTGTTATTTGTCCAGTTCTTTGCTTTTCAGAAAGTTTTGCATGCGATATAATGTCAAAAATGACAGTCGTGCTTGTTGTCTCATGAAATCAGTTACTGTCAGAACTGGTTTGCAGAAGACCGAACAAGACATCCGCGCAAATGGATCAACCAGACAGAAGCTTTATTCAGCGCTGGGCATGAATAGAGCTTAGATGAAGTGTTGCATGAACTCTCTGTATTCCCTCTTGAGTCGGTGGTCTGTGGGCGAGAAATGTCTTCAGAAGAATGAGATCAGCCTTGGATCAGAAGGGATAAAGTTTCATTCATTCCAATGAGCTGGAACAGGGAACAATTATCATAGAGCTGAAGCGTCCGCAATCAGGCTCTGATATATACTGGACTGAATAGATGGGTAAGAAGAATGCACATGGCTGGGGAATAAGCAAAATAAATATTTTTCATTGTCTGACAAATGTTTTGAAGAATATGAAAATCAAATAAATACACCAGCGTGTTTTTTTTGTAAAATGTCTGCTGTTCTGCAGTTCTTTGAAATATATATTATTTCTGGAGAGCTAATAATTAATAATTAATTAATTAATAATTTCATATAATTACACAATGTTAGATTAAATATATGAATAAGTGTTTATGGAATTAAACAAACAAATAAACAGTTCCTTATATATAATACATATTTCATTTATTTGACATGTAAAAGGTACATTTTGTTATGCTTAAAAATTTCTGGACAGGATTTTGAAACTTATTTTCTTAAAAATATTTATATGCAGGATGTAAAACCACAACCCTTGTCTCTATTTTTATCTTACTTCTACATAGTGCATTTGATAGGTCATGTCAACTTGACCTAGTCCTGAAATACATTCACTCTAAGAAGGGGAAATATTTGACAGCATGTATACTAATATAATGGATAAAATTGACATTTGTCAGACATAAAAACATTCCATGGTGCTGTAGGAGGATACAAGTCCTCATATATATATATATATATATATATATATATATATATATATATATATATATATATATATATATATATAGGACACGATTTTCTGTATCAGGACACAATAAAAATGATCTGGTCCTTGTCAGGTCTTAAAATTTGGAAAATAAAACCTGATTAACAGATGAACAACATCACACCATGTCATTATTTATTTAACAAAAACAATGTAAATAAAGAGAAGCTGACAAAGTTATTCAACCTATGTTTCCTATAAAGTTCAGTTGCCTGTATATATACTTTTAACAGCAATGACTTTCAAGTTATCTGTTTCTTACGTTGTTCTGGAGTAATTTTCTCCCAGTCTTCTTTGTAACATTGCTCCAGTTTATTGAGGTTTGTGGGCACTTGTTTATGCACAGCTTTCATCACAGCAACTTTGATTGGGGTAGCGAAACGCACTGATTCTTTTCTTTTCAGCCGTTCTGTTGTAGAATTTCTGTTGTTCTCAAGATCATTGTTCTGTTGCATAACCCAATCTTGGTCGAGCTTTAACTGTGTGATGGATGGCCTCATATTTGGCTCTAGAATATTCTAGTGTACAGAGGTGTTTAGGGTCAACTCAATGACTATATGGTGCCCAGGTCCTGTGACTACAAAACAGGCCCAAAATCATCAGCCATCCACCAGTATTTGTGATTTTTGGTATGAGGTGTTTGTGCTGATATGGTCTTTAGATGTTCACCAAATATGGCACTGTGAATTAAGGACTAACATCTCCAATTAACCAGATACCTTATCTTTAATACTTTTACAGAAAGTCTGCTTGGATCTCTTCTCAGTGCACCAGCTATTAACACAGATCACTTCGAGCTGATGTGCCTTATTCTTATTTTAGTAGATTAAGATAGATTATTAATCTGCTAAAACAATAAATGCAAATGAGAAGCAGTTTAGTATGCAGGCTCTGTTTGATTCATTAAAAAGCGAACGATTTGTTTACGAATCTGACATCACGTGAGTAGACAAAGAAAGGCCAGGTTCAGACATCGATTTGTGGCGAACGATTTACTCACAAACTGGCAGTAAGTGTTGGCGGCAGGATGTCGGCGTTGAGATTTTATTTTTGTTTTTGTTTTTTTGAGAAAAATGCAACTTTTATGTAAAAGTGTCTCAGCTTGATGCGCGCCGACAGCCGTAAAGTCACCGCTGCTCAAGTCCAGCTTTCGCGATCCTGTTCGGCCGAGGCGAGTTCATCATCAAAGTAAGCGATTTTCCGATTTATAGAATAAATCTCGTAATGTCTGTCTCACAATATTAAAAACGTCTTTGCCCGAAGAGCACCCCATAGACCACATTAAACCCCACATAAAGGTAACGCAACACGTGATTAAATCGTCCACGTGATTAAATGAATTGCCCAAAATTATTGTATGGCTTTCGCAATATAGCACCTAGAAAAAAACCCACACAATTAAGTAACCTGAAAGCACACTAAAACGCTGCATAACGTCTAAAATTCTTCTTACTATCCTAAATAAATTAATGTGATGTATTTTTATATCAGACCAAAAATAGATCTCATCCTAGGCTGCTGCCACGTGAAAAAAAAAGATATTTATATATAGGCCTATACATTTTTTCTTGCCACAGCGTTCTTACAAAAGAGCAGAATGTACTATTCGAGCAGCCTCGGTTATTCATATCATCTCGGTTTATTTATTTAATAATCTGTGTCGTGCTGTGTCTGTGCAGAACTCTAGGCAGTGCTGTTGGGCTTTGCGGAGCGCGAGCTGACGCGCGGTTGCTGCTGTTGCTGTGAACCGCAGGGATGTGAGACACGCGCCGGATACGCGAGGAGAGAAGAGGCAGACAGGTCTCTTGACAACATTATAAAAAAAAAACCAAGACGCCTCCTCTCTGACCTGATTCACCGCCTGTGAAGAACAGGAGGCGAGTAGCAGGTACTATGTGGCCGCGCCGTGCGTGCGCGCTTGCGGCTCTGAGCGCGCGACGATGTAAAAGACAGCGCGTGCGGATTCTGCGGCAGCTGTGATCGGGAATAACTGGGATAGAAAAACTCAGCGAGGCACGGAAACGCACGCTGATCACTGAGCAAATAATCAACCAGACAATCATTTGCAGACGTGTTCATTCGCGCGCCTCCGGGCGCTCCGTTCTTCATCGATTACCACAGAAGAGACACACAGAGCATTTGAATGCGAACGGGCGCGTACGGTGCAAGTGATCCCGTAGTTTCTGCCCTGCTCCGTTCAACGCTGCTGAGAAGACCTCACAACTAGGTAAGTCGTAAATATTCAAGAGTTTATCGTGCCGCCAGTCATTTTAAGAGCAAAGTGAATTGGAGTCAGCCTCTGCGGAGTTCACGAGGCTGCTATGTTGCGCCGTTAACTTATGCGTCTGGTTTTTGATTTGTAGACAAAATTGCAGTTCACATTAAACCAAAAAAAGATGACATCCATGTTACACTTGTATTACATTTTTTTACAAAGCAGTTGGAATGAAAGTAATCCCATACCATACATTTTTAGATACAATAAATACATTACATACAAATAATCGATTATTATCAAGCCATTAAAACAAGTGTTTTGTAATACTTTACAATAAGATCTACTTTAATGTACTGTATTAAGAGACATTAACCAGCAATGAGCATTACATTTGTTACAGTATTTATTTAATCTTCCTTAATGCAAGTTAATAAAAATACAACTGTTCGTTGTTTGTTTCTCTCAGCTTGGGTCCAGATACTATTAACAAATGTTTGGTTTTAATGTGCTAGTAAATGTAGAAATTAACACTAACTACAAATACAGTTCATGTTAACTATACTGTAGTTAACTAATGTAAACATATGGAAGCTTATTGTAAAGTATAGATACCATTTTTGTAGCTATGCATCCGAAGAACTGGAATATAATGGGACTTTTTAAAACATTTGCATATAATAACTTAACAGCCCCAGAATTGCATGTATCTCAGTTTTTGCATAATATTTGTCATCATTGTATAAGGGCATAATAGTGTCAGATAAACTCTAGGCGTATCAGCTGATTCACTTTTCAAAGTATTTTGAAGGTGTTGTTTTCCAGAAATGTTGTTTCAAACAGGGTTCCCAATCAATATTTAGCAAATCAGATTATAATTGTAAAATACGGCATAGGGTGGGTTAATTATGACCATGTTCACCAACTATCAGCATATATCAGAGCTCAGAGATTCTTCATTGTTGTCTGTACATGCGAACTTATGTTTCAAAGGAAAACTACATGTCCTTTACTTTGTGTTCTTTGAACGGTCTGCAACTCTACGCTTAACTCAGATGCACTGTTGTGGTTATATAAATGCGTTGATTCATAATGACATAATAAAAGTCTTTGTTGCTGTAACGGGATCAGTATTTTGACAGCGGTTCAGCTTTGCATGATCTCCTGTGCTCATGCTGAAGAAATTCCTTTATCGTCAGGGACTCTAAAGAAAGAGTCGGACTCTTTGTGTCTCATGACCCTAATATTCCTGTTAAATATTCTCAAGAGCCAGTTTTGCACATCAAACAGAACTTCCAAGCGCAGAGAGCTCTCAACTACAAAAGCAAGAGGGTCCTTTCACATTCACGAGCGTCTGAATGTCTTGCGTGTGTCTGTAACTAATTTGAGAGCGGTTATGTAGAGCTTGACTTGTAACAGGTTTAATAACTCGCTACTGTCTCTGCAAATTGGCAGCGCAGTGAGTGTTTTATGATTCTCTTCATTCTGTCGCTGAGATGCAGTTGCTATAGTGAGTGGCCCTCTTCATAGCCTCCAACCAGATTCTGTGAGAACATTCATTTATCTTTCTTTTTTTTGTCTGAAAGGTAAGACGGTTCAGCTTCTCTGGCTACTTCTCCCTCCACTTCTTCCTAGTGCCCTTTAAGTGCTAAAACGCATCTGCAATTTAATAAAACCCTTTCTGGTAATGTGTCATTTCTGGAGTGCGTTTTCTACTCGGACTATTGTTTAAAGAGATCTTTTTCACGCTTTAAAGGAGTGCCGAACCAAACCAGCGAAGATAAAACGCAGAGAAGTAATGAAGCCGACATGAACCTTCAAACAGCTGGGGGGCGATTTTAGTTTGCATAAGAGGACAAACATGTCGGTGAGCCTTACATGAGCTCGTTCTCTGTGAACTTCAATACTAATGCTGTTCTGGAATATTAGAATTTCCATAATAGATTAGTAGATTACAATTTAGTGTTTTATTTTTTTACATAACTGACCAGCTGCAAGGCTCTGTCGTGTTAATCTGTTGTGTTCGTCATAGATTCAGCGCTCCGGGTTGTTATTTTTTATTTGATCAGTGGGGTGTGAGATTAATTAGTTTGTGTGTCTGGGAGGTATGAAACTCCTCTGATCAGAGGCTGTGTTCCACGTGACTTGTTATCGGACACAAAGCGCCAGATTTACAGAGTCTTTAGGACATGTTTGATGTTTGCACATGTCGTTTCTACGACTGGATCAGTGATGTACTCTAAGACTTTCTGTCGTGGTGCTCTATTTTCAAACTAGAACGCTTCATTTTTATCTAAGATTGCTTACATGTCGAACCTTCGCATTTAAAATATCCATACTATTACAGTACTTGCCTCCCCCCTCCCCCTCCCTTCAGGATTTCAGGATTTCAAATTTCAATTATTCGGAATTTTGTACTTTGCTTTTTAGATAGACATGCAATTTCCAAGTCATGTTTAAATACTTGTCAGGTTTTGTCTCAGCCTCAGGTAGACTCAATTAATCAAGGACACTTAATTAATTTAAAGCAATCAGTGAAAATCTAATATGTATTTAGAATTCAGACTTCACTAATCAACCCTCTGGGCCGCTTCATTTGTGGATCACACACACACACATATATATATATATATATATATATATATATATATATATATAGATAGATAGATAGAGAGAGAGAGAGAGAGAGAGAGTATTGTTCACTAATATTATTTGTGTATTATTACAATTTTGGGAGGATTTTATGATACTAGGTAATATCTATACAGTATTTTTGGCCATGAAAGCACCAAGTGCTACTTTTTATTTTTCAACCATTTAACATATTCGTATCAAATCCTTGTTTTAGTTGTTTATTTATTGTGCTTTAACATAGCTACGATAAAAGTCACCAAGGGTAATCTTATTCCAATTAAGCAAAAACTTTTTCAATTATGACCAAAGAGGCGGAGAAGGTAAATTTGACACTTTACTTAAATTTGTGATCATCTTCTGCTCTTTTTGGAGATTTCTGCCTGTTCAGCACTGAACCGCTATTCAGAAAATGAATTATTCAGTTCTGCTCTACTACTCAGAAATCAACTGGTAAATCTGTCCTGAAAGTGTCAAATCTCTGCTGTTGCACAGTTAAGTAAGGTACTAAACCAGAGTTCGACAATCTGGTAGAGGAAATCAATCTACATTTTCCTGGGGGTTGTAATTGCTGAGTGCACACTGGATGTCATATTGAACTTTATCCATGTTTGTCTGCAGCCAAATGTGGAACAGACAGAGCTACAACATTGTGTGTCTCAACAAGATCTGGGACAAACAGAACTCAAGGCCCATTTTTCTCTTTTATTGTTTTTAAATTAGGTTGTTATTTACTATAATTTTGCATTGTTTACAGTACTAGTTAAAGAGATTATAAATAATGGTTTTCTGTGTCACATCAGAGATGCTGGCATTTCATGTTCCCATCCATTAAAAAGAAAGAAAGAAAGAAAGGAAAGTAATACATGTATAGGACTGACTAAGAGTTTTGGAGTCTGTTTACACCTATATTTAACGTTGAACACTGATGTTAATAGAACTGTTGGTACAGTATAGTATAAACAGGTCTACACTTAAATTAGTTTGAAGAAAAAAATTAAATTTGATAGATAATACACTGCAAAAATTATTTTTTCTTATTTCCAGTCAAAATATCTAGAAAAAATTTTTTAAAGCAAGAAGGGTTTTATAGACAATAAAAATAATTGTCTTGTTTTAAGAAAAAACTAGTCAAAACTAAGCGAGTTTTTCCTTAATAATAATCCAAGTGGAGTAAGTAAAATAATCCTATTTCACGCCGAAAACAATATTATTTTGCTTACCGCATTTTGCTTGTTTTAAGCAAACACACGCTTAATTTTAACTAATAATAATTTATTATTTATAACTAATAATTACTTAATTATTTTTACTTGTCTAGAAAATCCTTCATGATTTAAGAATTTCTAGATATTTATTTTGGCTGAAAACAAGAAGAAATAAGAAAGTAGTTTTTGCCGTGTGAATATATCATGTTTTTTTAACACTTGGTCCCCAGAGCTCTGTGATACTTTACATGTTTCTCCTTGATTTATCCTTTATGGGTTTTATTGCACTGTGTTCATCATTTTACTCTTAATTTCCTGTTATCAGTGTGCTGAGTGTACTGTATGAGTGGAAGACTTACTGTCTGTCGCTGAACTCTCTTCTTGACCTTGGCAGAATTGAAGTTGATTGCATTGCTTCAGATTTGTGTCTTGGCCTGCATACAAACGTGCATGTCCTGAAGATGTTTCATGAGATTTTCTTGCTTGTGAAGCACATGGTCTATTTCAGAATTTACCTCACAGCCTTTTTGCCATTGAATTATATAGTAATTCAGATGAATTTTAAAACTGTCTTTATCCATGAAAGACACTGCTTTGGGATTTGGCCAAAAATGAAGTCTCTTAGGCATCATAAATAAGTTGTGCGTGTGATGTTTTTGGAATCGAGCTTGAAATGTTGGCTGCATATTTAAATACATGGAAATTAACTTCAAATATTGTATTTCATGTATCTTCAAAGATAAAGGGAAGGGCAGTGCTAGCTTTTAAATCTTTTTTTGGTCAGTTGTATGAAAGCTTTCTGAATAATATCTTTTTTTGATCAGCCTCTGCTTGACCAGTCGCTGACTCTCAGCATCACTGTGAGATGAAGTCATTCTGATGAAGATCACAGTAAGCTCTTCGAGTTGCATTAAGTAATGCTTGCATTTAAGATGCCTGGGCTGCCGGAGGATGTTCAGCCATGCCTGCATAAGCATAAATTGGTTGCTAATGCTTGCCTCAAAAAAATGGGTTTTAACTAAAAAATTCAGCAGCTTGATTCTTCACTCAATTAAAGGCTGTAACATTTGAGCAATGATTGATTTACCTGGGTATTCAGAAACTCATTTTTTTCTAGCGTAAAATACTATTTCCTACTCCATCTTAACTTTGCCTGTTTTGTTTGTTTGAACATCCCTACCAGCCCAGCATAGCAACATCGGCTCAACCAATGGTGTGAGTTTGGGGGCGGAGCTATTGGTTTGCTTCCCCTATGGTTGGATGGGGATGTGATTGGGGATACCTGTTTGAAAAACACTTTTTTCCGCAATTAATGCTAGTAATGTAAAAATTACACTCTTCACCATGGAACATGCTGTAATCAGTCATCCTAAAGCTTTATATATCAACAAACATAAGACTTTATGATCATATTTCCTCTATATCTCTCTTCATCCATGGAGATAGGATAATCTATTGAGCTTTTTTTTGATCTGTTACAAGGAAAGCCTGAAGAATGGGTTGACTGCAGAGCAGCCGTATACATCTCAGCCAGATTTTCAGCTTAGTCCTGGATTAACAGCAACACTGGGCTTTTTCAGTAAATAATACTCAAGTAATCGCTGTTTGGACAGGTGGTGGGATATGAGAGTGCAGAGCAATATTTCTTTCCTTTTCTTTCTTTTCATGTTTTGGCATGCTCAAAAATTTTGATTTTGGTTTCCTAAACGTGTACAGATTTTTAAAACATTAGAACTTCATTAAATCATTATATAATATCCTACTTCTTGCATTCACATTGGCCTCTTGTCGCATATTAAAATAATGGTATCTCAAATGTACATCCTTGCCTGATCAAAATTCTTTTGTAGTAATGATGAGCCAACTGTGTTTATGTTATTTACCTCATGCATAACTGAATCAATTACTTGGCAATCTTTCCAGTTATTCTAATGATTTGCATCTTATTTAGCTTCTGTTTCAAAGCACAACATTTGAAAAAGCCTGGCCAGATGTTTTCAAATCCCCAGTGATTGATACATAAAAAGTTCTACGTGCCCATTGGGATTAGCTGCATGCTGCTTTGTGTGTGTGTTCTTGTGAAGGTGTGAACAAGGAGTGTTTGAAAGCTGGCCTCCAGATGCTTCTGAGTCTAAATTCTGTGAACCTTCCACAGCTCTAAGCCATAACTAATTTTATTTTACAGAATGGATGATGAACTGCAGGTCAGTTGATTAATGACCATGTTAAAGTACTCTTTGGAAGGATTGAGAATCTGGCCTTTTAAGATCATAATGGAGGATGGATTGTCACAGCAGAGGTGAAGAGGAACTAAGTAAAAGGCCACACAAAGATCTAGGGCTGGCCACTATATATATATTTATTGATTTATATATATTTAGTTATTTTCTATTAAATGAATGGTGCATAAGTGCTAATACAGAATGGCTGTTCACCCACAAAAAACAAAAACAAAACTTGAGATATTCTTTATTCACTATACTATTAGAGGAACAAATCCGGCAAACTATTCAGTGCATATTTGTGTTTGCACTCTGGAGAGTGTCAAAAGGTTTCTATTTACATAGTGTGTTTTGCAGCATTAAGCAATGTACCCAATCTCATTTACACATTTTCTTTTTGTGTTAACATCATTATTAATGTCTGTTGAATGTCTGAATACTGGACTACTGACTACTAGAATTCTTCATATAGTCCAAAATGAGACCCTGTGAATGTCTAAGAGAAAGATTATTTTCAGTAATTTCATTTAAAGGCAGTGGTGTGTATATATAGTTAATATAGTCAATTACAGAAGACAAAACATTCCATGTTTTGTGGTTCATGAAGTTTAAAGTGGAATTAATGGGACCTTGGCCAGGCTAATTATAGACTTTTTTGACTTTATCGCACATAACCAAGATAAAGAGGCTGGCTGCTGACAGTTAGAGATTTATAATGGTGTGCTAATGGTGTCGTGGCCATTTTTCAAGGTCAGGCTTTTGGTCTTCTTTTCATGATGGAAACCTGACTAGTGTAGACAGCTTCCAGTCTTCTTGTGTCTCAAGGGGCTTTGAACACTTGGTAATGATCTGCAGTGGTCCATGTGGTTTAGCAAATGGAGGAGAAAGTGTCAATTTTCCAGCAAGGGTTTGGAGGACCGTCGAGGAAAGCAGAAGAGCTCTTGTCCAAGAAGACATCCAGTATGAAACAACATAAAAAACTGTAGAATTTCTGTTTGGTGTGAGACACTAGTGACTGAATTTCTTTCAATTTTAACTTCATTTTCTGCATGCATGACTCCGGAGTCTGTCTTTATCTACCGCAAGAGCAAGACAGTGTCTCTGTGAAATTATGAATATGATTAAATAAAATCTGTTGATTCATTCACTTATTCAGTTAGTTATAACCTCATTTCATCAGATATCATCACAGCAGCCGTCACAGCAGCCGTCTCACACACTATTTCAGTCTCTTTATTGAAGGTAGACCATTTACTGAATCTGACCCGGGATAATGAAGAACTGATTGTGTGCGAGAGACACAGAGGACCCTGAGAAAGATGCCCCTGAAAGGGAGAGAGAAAGCGAATAATAGCGACTTAAAAGTGGTCTTGAGATAACATTCACTACATGTCTGTAGGCTTGCAGCAAGCAATAATTACCCACTGGGAATGGCAGACCTGTGCTTGTTCGACGGTGAACTCTTCCGTCTGCCTTAAAGGACGGCCTTTGTGGGTGTGCGTGAACCTGAGAGGGTGGCCGAACACAGGGCCACCAGACCTTGGGGTCCTGCCAATGTTCACTCCCACCTTCAATCCAATCAGGATGTTGGATGCAGTTACCAACCACAATGGCAGCAATGAGATATCAGCTTTCGTCGATGGAATGGAATAGAACAGAATGAAAATGAATGGAAGTAAACGGCTAGGAATGGCACTCTGCATAATGGAATGAAATGGAATACATTACGTGTAACAATAGTATGCTATGGAGGGAATAGAAGGAAATAAACGAGACGGGAAGGATGGTAAGAGCCGCTTGTGCTGTGATGCACACACGGCTCTCACGATCAGTGGAATTAAGCCGCATTATGCTTAATTCCTTAAAATTAATTCCTATTCTGGAGTAATTAATGCACTCCGAGGGAGATGATCGGTGGGACTGAGCAGGAAAGATAAACAGACTGCTGCTGTTTTTCGCTCTATCTTTTTCCGTATGCTGTGTCTGTTTTATTAATGCACTCACCTGGTAATCACCTGCTAATGGAGCAGAATCAAATCCAAACCATAACAACCAGGAACACTGAAAATAATCAACACTGTTAACTGAATGTAAATTACACTGAGGGTAAGAGAGCTGTTAATGTGGACAGCACAAAACACTTTATGAGGGAGTTGGGAAAACATACACTGGTTTTGCATTTTTGCAATTTGTAAATATTACAGTAATTTGAATACGTAAGCAAGAACGCTTTGAATTGTTTTGCTGACCTAACATGAATTCTGCTCCTGAACACTACAGATTCGCTTTTGTTGTTATATACCGTCAACAAGAGCTTGCCTTTTATCTTAGCTTTCCTGAAGATCTGTGATTTATGTGATTTTTTTTAGTGTTTGCTGAAGGTGGTGGCTGTAGTAAGATAGCTCAGACTATTTTGCTGTGAATCCTCACCTTACAAGTCATCGATAAACTTTAACAAGTCTTTAAGTTTCCTTTTTTGTCATTTAGCCTGCGGTGGAGACACAGCTGTCCCAAAAAATGCAAACAACAGGTTTGTTTGCCGTTTAGAATTGAGAAAATTTCAATTCATTCCAATATTCTTGAATTTGAATTGAGTTGGTAAACACTTTACAGATTTGCCATTTCAATTTAAGGAAGCATAATTTAAAGAAATTGATTGTAAATTTTGTTTGTAATTGATATTCAACCTCAAGCTATATTTGCATTTTTATTATTTGGTAAATTATTTAATATTTGAGTCAGAAACAGCAGACTGTTCTTGCAGAGTTAGCATTGCCCCACTTTATAGTTTCTGTGCACAGCCACAGTCATAACCTTTATGAAGAATATCAATTTGGTTTTGAGACTTTTGTCTTTGCAAATTCAGGGATCTTATCTTGTATGGAGTTAGTAAAATGTTTTATGTGTTAAGTCTATTGCCCTCACCAAGGCTGAATTTATTGATCAAAAACATAGTCCAAAATTTCATAATGTTGAATATTGTTACAATTTAAAAGTGTTTTTATTAAAATATATTGAAAAATGTATTCCTGCAATGGCAAAGCTGAAGTGAATTCAAAACAGATGCTCCTTCATATTTTGTGGATTACTTTAAATTAAATTAGTATTTTATTAAATTATTTAAACTCACTGACATTTGACCAGCTCATGTTCAGGTGCCATCAACAGTCCTTCATACATCTACATTACGTTAAGATTGAAAGTAAATAATAGTTATCGTGCAGTCAGGAATTGTTTCATCCTAAGTCTCCATATACAAATACCAGTCAGTAGCTTTCCCTTTAACAGCTTTAACACAGTGTAGTATAAACAGGATTCTAGATTTATTCCACTGAGATTACAAAAATGTAAACCTCTGTGATGGCAGTGTGTCTGTGGTCTAATGAGTCAGTCTTAGCTTACACTTGTATGAGGTATTTCTCATATCGCTCTAGAATGCATTTACTTTGGACAAATCATCAAGCGCTTTGCTCCTGCCAAAGAGAAGAGCTTAAACAATGCTGTCAGGCACATTAGGAATGTCATCAGCTATTCCTGCATGTCAGGCGGGGAGTCTTGCTTTTAGTAGCATAATGAGTATAAACAATTTTAATGTACAATTATTCTGTCAACAAAGGAATCTTAGCATTTCACCCCTGTTGAGTAAACCTGCTACATAAACACAGCTCAGGATAGAGACCTTGTAATCGTTCAAAATGGCTTCCTTTTGCGTCATGCAGATCTGATCTTAGAATGTTTTATTTGTTCTGTAATTTTTTTTTTGTCCCGTTGCTTGTAATTAGTTTCTTAATTTCTTTTCTTAATTAGTTCTTTTTTCATAACTATAAAAACTATAAAGATATTAGCATCCACACCAGCGAACAATATAGCCTGTATTTACTGGTCTTTAGTGACCTTGAGGTTTTTTATCATTATTATGATTTTGATACTGCTTGCAAATTTTTGTTTTTAATTTCTATGTTATTAAACATTTTGATATCACAGGGGCCTTGTTTAAAGCGAATAAACCTATAATGCGATATTTCTTTACAGTGAAATATTGCTATCTATATTGCTTATAATACTGCCAGTTCGCACACCCCCCGACAATTAGATATAGGTATGTATAAAGATAATTACTATCGTTATTTATGATGACCAGTATTATAATCAAGAAAACACCTAGTATTCTGCTCTAGCTTTGTATTATTTTGAAATCTGTATTTTGTTTTTAAAGTCACCTTGGATAAAATTAGCCGCTAAAAGATTCAATGCGTATGTGAATATTTAAAAATTTTTTAAAAACAAAATTGATTATTAAATGTTTTATGCTTTGAACCCATATCCAAGTAAACAGCTAGAGCTGCAGTGGGTCTTTTGAACCATCATGGGAGAAGCATGCTAATAATATTGAAGGAGGGGATGTGTGAACTTCATTAGACATCTGAGGTTTGCCTCACCCACGGCTAATGTATTAATACATTTCCACAGCAGAATTCTTTGTGTGTATGTAGCATCTTAGCAACAAGAAGTCTTTCTGCCACATTTCTCAAAGGAACCCGCAGTCATTTCTTTCTCATGCAGGCACCTTTCTCCATGCTCAGCCCCTCCCGTCCAGCGCATGTTCTCCCGTTCTTTTCGTAGTTCACTCTACTTCTGCAATTTATCTTCCGCCCACTCTCTCAAGACTCACCAGCTCTTTGTCTTGTTCTCGCCCTCTTTCGCAGTCTCTTTTTCTCTTGCGCTCTCGCCTCATTTTTTATTCATATTCAGAATGGTTTCTGAAAGGAAGAGCGGAAACTTCAGTGCTGCATGCAGGCGTTCGGCAGCAAGGACCTTTATACCACATACCTCACTGACGCTGACAGACGGCTTTTTGTGTGCACGTACGCAAACCCACAAGCCACATGTAGCCTTCAAGCACTGCTGGGCTTTTCCCCCTTTGCTTCTTTTTTTAAGATGCATTAATGAGATTAGATGATTTTCTATAAAAATCAACAATTCTATCATCGTTTACTCACCCTCATGTCATTTTAAACCTGTGTTATGGCCTTTGGTGCAATCCAGAACAAAAGTCTTTGCTAGTCACTCTTTTCATGTGGCTGAATTGAATCTTCAGCTCTTCCGCTTCAAAACAAGGTTTCGAAAGCACTGTAAAAGTGCCATAAGTGTTTCATACAAATGCTGCTGTAGTCGGTATATACAGTGGTGTAAAAAGTTTGATTTTTAATTTTTTTTACGTGTTTCAGATCATCAAACTATTTTAATATTAATCAAAGATAACACAAGTAAACACATGCAGTTTTTAAATTAAGGTTTTTATTATGAAGGGAAAATCAAATTCCAACCCACATGGCCCTGTGTGGAAAAAGTGCTTGCCCCCTAAATCTAATAACTAGTTGGGCCACATTTAGCAGCAACGGCTGCAATCAAGCGTTTGCGATAACTTAGAGGGTTTGAGAACATGAACCACCTTTTTAAAGTCATGCCATAGCATCTCAATAGGATTCAGGTCAGGACTTTGACTGGGCCACTCCAAAGTGTTCTTCTTTTTTTTTCTTCAGCTATTCAGAGGTGGACTTTTTGGTGTGTTTTGGGTCATTGTTCTGCTGCAGAACCCAAGATCACTTCAGCTTGAGGTTACGAACAGATGGCCGGACATTGTCCTTGACTATTTTTTGGTAGACAGCAGAATTGATGGTACTGGAGGTCCTGAAGCAGCTAAACAGCCCCAGACCATTACACTACCACCACCATCTTTTTCTGAAATGCTGTGTTTCTTTTACTACAAATGTAATGGGACACACATCTTGCACTGGTACTACTGTACAAAGAAACAGAACTTGCAGATGACTTCTGTTGTTTATAAGCGATGAAGCAGCTATTTATTGCAAATGCAGCTTGTGAAATACTCTCTACTGCGTGAAAAGATATTATTCAGCCGTATATTCACAACAGTATAAATATATTATCAAAATATGATGCTTGTTTTGATGAGAGTCCTGTGCCTCAGTGCTGATGAGAGGCTCATTTCTGAACCAAATCAATTGGTTCGCTGAAAAAAATCACATCAAAAAGAATAATCTTTTCACGAATTGTAGAGTGCTACTTCTCAACAGACAATGAGAGGTAAAGCAGTGTCAGCTGATTTTCAGCAAACGGTGATGCACAAAGCTCAATCATCACATAGCTTTCATATGGACCACTTTAGTGATACTTTCATGGTGCTTTTGTGTCCTTTTGAAGCTTGATAGCTTTAATTTCTCTTCATTGTAACTGCTTTTCAGAATGTCTACTTTTTTTATTGTGTTAAAGAGAAAGTCATGCAGTTTTTGAACCTCACGAAGATCAGTAAATGGTGACAGAGGTGTGCTTTCGCTTTAATGTTGAAGGACTTCTTTATTTGTTTCTCGGTTCTGTCTCTCGCTCCTCGTCTCTCAGCTCAGGAAGGATTTGAGAGGCACAGTGCTCTCCTGACACACATCAAGAGCCAAATTTTGTTCTTCCTGCTGTCTCAGTTCTCTAATGAGACTAACCCAGCTCTAACTAGAGCTTGAGCTGCCATAAAGGCTATTACACTTAAATACTCATTCAGCAAAAAGAACAAGATGCTATTCACGCAGGACTTCTCTTCAGAAAATATTATAGAATAACCAACACCGCAAGATTTAGCATGAAACATTTATTTGCGTACCTAAAATAATCACTTCATGGGTTTGTAGAATTGGGTAATGAATGTAAAAACTATAATAAAATGCTTAGCGATCTTCATAATTTGTGCGTAAGGAGGTGATTTATCTGTTTATCAGGGTTGAGTTTGGTTTTCTCAACCTGTTGAGAGGAGTCAGTCTAGACTAAGAAGCTTTAGGAGCAAAAAACAGACAGACAGGATTATAGGATCTTATGCTTATTTAGCATACAATACCTGTCAGACTTAAGGTCATTGCACTCCGAGTCTGAAAGTTATTTCATATTCGTTATCTTAAAAATCTTTCACGGACAGAAACCCTTGCATACTAAGTTTGATATTAAGCCGTTGCGAAAAAAAAATCCCCAAACTCTACAGAATGGAATCTTCAAGCAGTGAGAATGATGTTGTTGTCTTCTCAGTTCCATCCAGTCCTGAGATAAAATTTAAAGTTTACCTCAGGATGTGGCAGTTTGATGCTTTGCTTGCAATGCTAGAGCTACTTATTAAAAAGAAGACCACTAATTTCTGACCACTCATTGTGCATCTTTACAGTGCTTTGCGCTGAGAGACTCTAGATTTTAGCATTCACTACAGATGCAATAAACGCTCTGAATTTTTTTATTGGAGCAGGTGTGTAAATGTGATTGACATTAGTGTAAGGTCGTGTTTATTTTTACAACAACTGAAGTTTTCTAACTCGGGTGTGCAATGACCTTTAAATTTATCTGATTAGTTTGTTACTAATATACATGCATTTTTTAAGATGCATTATTTTTATTAGAGACTTTGAATGCTTCTCTTTCATCAGAATATTTGTTATTTGTAATAATAGCTATATTTTAACTTTTAACAATTAATATGCACTTTTTAAAATCTTTTACTTTGACAGCTTTTATGATACCTGCAATAATCATTTATTATTTTTTTCATTCATTTGCAAAAACCGATAAATGCCATTTAAAAAAAAGGGGTGTGCAGTATTTTTTACGTACAGTGTGATGTGAACACTAAACACTTTTTGTCAAAAAAGCCAGTATTATCCACATCATGAGTTCACTTTTTACTGCAGTAGTGCAGAAACGACTGTTGGAGTTATCTGCTTTTGCTATGAAACAAACATTTAATATGAAAAAAAAACATACTTTTAATTTTAATAACCTGTATTTGTTTAAGTTATTATTACTTATTAAAAACAACCCAGTTGCAGTTTGATTGATTTTACTTGGAATGTGCAATTAAAAAAATGTGAATTCTGACAAACAAAAAACCTCCCCCTCTGCCCTGTGGACTGGTGTGGGATAATTTAGTACTTAAAATTATACTGAATTAAACCTGAGATCTGTGCATTGATTTGTTTTTGTTGAACCGGAGACGTGCAGGATTACCCCCGCGTTACCCTTTGGATTGATATGTTTAAAGGCAGAAAGCTCTTGGCTGTGATATGGGGGTCTGTGTGGGTGGGTGTATGACTGACATGAGTCAGATAACAAAAATCCTTCCTCTGGCCGGGCTCAAAAATAAAAATAATCACTGGCCTGTTGCCCCTCTCCCTCTCTGACTCAGACATGCAGGTCAGCGTGTGGCAGATTGAAGTAGATGGGCATGCTTGTGTGTTTGTGTGTTTGTGTGTAGTGCATTAATTTTCGAGTACCGCTGTGTACCAAGGGTTTTGGTTTCAGATTTTGTAATTGCACCCGAGTGAGCTGTTAACAATGAAAAACCGAACGTGCAAATTTGTGTGAGTTATAAAAAAAGAGAAGTCACCAGGGTTAGGAAACAGCATCCAGGAAGGGACGGATCAGTGAAACGTTTTTCCGGTTTGGCTGTAGTGTGGAAAAACAGACTGTAAGTTAATTAATGACGCGGTTGACCAAAGGTGACGCAGGAAACCATGCCATAGCGAACTCTATTTTGAGGGTGCGCGCGAACGTTACTGCTTGAGCTTATCTCTAGATGTATTTAGTACATAGATTCAGCTCGTATGAATCTCCGTAATCCAAAAACAATATTTGTTTAAGGAGCTAAATGCATTTTTATGACTGATATGAATAGCAGTAACAAGCCCTAAGGGCAGTTGTTCTAAAATCTTTAAGGCCAATCCATGCTTTACGTAAGGCATCATTGGAAATAGTGTATGTGGTTTAATGAGAACATCAGTGTGACGTCTGAGTTTAGGCTACATGTGCGCTTGTGGGGTGTCCTTTCAGGTGCCCTTCGACACTCGTTTGAACGTTTTTTATGTTATAATTTGTGATTTTAAAATAAATGTTTTATTAGGTATTGATGCGTTTGTTGCAGACTAAGAGCAGGCTGTAGCAAACAGCAAAACATCTAATCAGTTCAATGGCTCAAACCACTGCGCTGCTCATTATCCTGATTGGAGTAGCATGAGAGTTTCAGGTCAGTTATTTTTGACATCCAGCTATTGCTTGGGTGCATAGCAATCATGCTATGGGTCAGATATTTCTAGATTTATTCGCTAACTTTTCTGTCTGCAGTTGTCTGATATAAGTCTAATAAGTGTTATAAGATGCCCTTTTCCTAGCTCATCTCACAAGACTAAAAAAAAGACACAAGACACAAGTTTGTGGTAATGCATATCACTTGTTTGGGGTAAATATGATTTTTGTAAATGTTTTATTATTATTATTATTATTATTATTATTATTATTATTTGATCTTTCATACTCACCAAGGCTGCAGTTAATTGATTAAAAATACATCAAAGTGTAAGTGATTAAACATTAAATAATAACTATGTTATATTTTTAATTTTCATAGTCACTTTTGTTGTTTATTTTTCAGTAGGTCAATTTTGTCTTGTTTAGAGACATTGCAAAACTCTTTTTGGTATAGAGTTTAAGTTATAAATAGGCATGGAAATTCATGAGAAGAGCCAATTTAAAAAAAAATAAATAAATCCATGTAGACGCTGAACACTTCTGTGAACCTTAGCACTTTTTAATGCAAGATGCAGAATTTTATCACTGAGGGCTGGTGAAGGGGAATCGTGGACAAGCAAATGCACAGCTACTATGTAAATACAGTATATCATGCAGAAAATCAGGGCTATTGTACAACATATATATATAAGGGGATTACCGTACTTTTAACCCATTTTTTTGTTAGCTCCCTCTGTCCCTGTCCCTACCTCCTGTTTCCCCAGATGAATAAAAGCATGAGGATTGAGGGTAATGGACTATGTAACATTATAAAGATTACAATGAGGCACTTCTCTCCAATCCCTCGGCTTAAGCTCCACTATAAAAACCCAATGCTCTTATTGTGCTGTCCATAGAAGCAGCACAGTCACTATTAGCTGATGTTAGACACTGATTGATTGAAATTGCTGCTCAGTGTCAGCAGCACAATGGAGAAAAGTAACAATTAGACATACAGTTCAGCTGATATTTCCCTATCTTTGCTGTTTATTACATTTAAAATATACATTTCTCACCTTCTTTGTGCTAATTGGTCTCATTTTCTACTAGGTAGCTATTTTATGTAAAATTAGCTAGCGCCGGGCATTTAAACGCCATGTTTTCATGATGTGTATTTTTTTCTTTTGTCTTGAGCTTTATTTGTGTTTTCAAAATGCAGCGCAGTGCAACAAAATGAACAGCATAGAAAATTAAAATCTTAACGTGTTTTCTCAGATGTGGAACTGAAACTAGATTTTATATATAGCCTGCATTTCACTGTTATGAAACCATTTTTGTGAACTCAGGTAGACACCAACAGTCTGTATACTTTAATGGGAAGATATGAAATGTTTATTTAGTTATTTGCGAGATTTGAAAGAGTTTGTCCTGAGTGCTCTGATAACCCACTTCCCCTCTCACCTGCTACGCGCGGGAAAATGACCTTAAGTGACGTGTAAACCCCAGTAGCAGGATCAAACGGAAGAGAGGAAATCCCTGCAGATTCTCACTGAGAAATTGTTATCTGGCTGCCAGATCGTTTGAGCAGACACACCAGTAATTAATTGCAGTTGGGCAAAGAGCCAGTAAACAGGCACATGCTAAGAGATCAGACATCCCTCTAATTAAAATGGCTGGCATGAAAACGACGGGGTAAGGCAGGCTTTGTGTGTCTTAAATGGGCTATAGCCATAGAGAAGACATCCAGTCAAGAGATATGATGGCAAGTGCAGTGCATGGGTGTAAACTGGGATATGGGTGGAAAGATATGTTCCTAACGGACACGTTAATGGTCCTTTCCAGTACATTTCTGTGACATGTTTTGCAGATGCTGTTTGCAGGAGGCAGTGAAAGTGGTAAGACTTATTTTCTGTGCACTTTTCTGAAACCGAAGGCCACAGTGTGGGGAAATTAACAGCTGAAAACTTTACATTTGCCCGGATGATCTTGACAAGTGCGTCGGACTACAAATAACTAATCCATCTTTCCTCAATACAGACCGCTGGCGGGTAACTGAGGTCAGAAAACTAGTTTCATAACCAAGCACATGCTCTAAAACTATTTTATACTATTTTAGTAGTCCATATCTGAAAAAAGCTATTCTACTAATTATAAGCTGATCAGTGTAAACTATTAACTGTTGTAGCTGTCCCTATATGCCTGAAATAACACGCTTATATATTAGGTAAACAAAATCTTTTATTTTATTCATAATTAATCGTTTGACAGCATCATTATTTATCGACCTGTATTTACTGTAGGTTTGTGATTTGGGTTTAAGCAGTTCAAGAACCTTTTTTTTTTAAATGATATTTTGTTGTATTGTTGTTTATATTCTGCTCACAAAATGCATTCAACAACTGCACAATGATCTTCCCGACACCTGTGTAGGCAAAGACATGGTGCATCTGTGGTACATTAGTGTATATTAGTCAGTTGACATTGTAAGTGAACTATGGTCTGATGTAACAAGTAAGCAAAGTTTAAATACACACAAGGTGATGCTAAGTAGATCACTTGGGTATTCATGGCAAATGTAAGTGGTAGTCAGAGTTTGACACATGCTGGTGTATGGCGAGATGCCTGCGGGCCTGTAGATTCTAATGTAAACATCATTATAGTGTCTGTGGAATTCAGCCTTTAATCCTGAAGCAAAAGCCATAACTGCTGAACAGAGTGTAGAAACAAAGAAAACACGAGGAGCGAGAGCGAGAGCAAGGCAGAGAGAAGGGCCCCTGTGGTTCCGGGGTCACGACACTTTAATGGGGAAATGCTGATGCTGTCATTTTTAACACACTATACATGAGGTCCCATCTGAACTCTTGGCAGGCATTAAGGAATGTCTGCTTTTTACACAGTTTTAAGTCAATTTCTTGTGTTTCGAATAATTTGAACCTTCTGCAACAAAAGCCTAATAACTGAATTACCATTTTTGTCAGGAAGTAAGACTGGGGCGATATGGCCAAGAGAATTAAATTACGATAAATATTTTACATTTCTTTCAAGTTTAAAGATTGTTGATATAGTGTGAAGGCTGTAGAAACCAGACCATTAATTTTGGTTTTAAACGACTCGTTTTTAAATTTTCCGGTCATTTTTCCTTATAAGTAAAGTTCATATCTGCATGCTTCAATGAGTCATATTTTTTCAAATCATAAAACAGCTCTGTGCTGCTTGACTTTGAGGAAACACATCTTCACCACAGTTTGCAGTGCATTCTGCACTAATAATGATACAACAATGTAATATCTCTGCACATTTTACAGTAGCTTGAGACAGTAAAATATAAAAATTAGGTTCTTTCAATTTTATAATATGAAATCTAAGTTTGAGTTTTATTAAAATATCCAATGGTCTTCCATAGTAGCTTATATTTAGATCACGATAGGCCCAGTTAGACACACACACAAATACCTCTATACCACTGTAAAATGTCTAGGTATTTGTATGAAAAACAGTAGGCTAATTACACTTGTATAAATACACAAACATAATTATACTCCATTACTCCTTTAATAATGGTCTGCATTAATAATATAAAACATAATCTATATGAATGAATTCAAGCAGAGCTCAATTTAAGACAATGCATGGATCCAACATAATAATACACATCAGATTTCTTTCTCAACTCTTCGTTCATAAGTAGATGTAAAAGAGGGGCTGACATGCATCTGAGACACGGCTCTCTATAATGGATTGTACCGTCTTTTCTTCATATGGCTGAATGTTTTGAAATAGGCAAAGCTTAAAAACACATGCAAAAGCTCAACTTGTCACAAATCAGCGGTGGGGCCAGTGACAAATCCATCAGCTGTCCCAAGTGTCTTTCAATCTGGCCTCAAGCCGTCGAGCAGTTCTTGTTGTCGAGAGCACATGTGTCCATTAATGTCAATGTAATAGCCTATTATAAATAGCTAATTGAAGGAAAATAAGATTAAAACCAAGATGTGTACATTTATTAGCTCTGCCGCTTTACTGTAGCTAGTACAGACCCACATCTCTTGGCATCTTGTTGAAAACCGTCAGGAATGCTTTGCAGAATCAAAATTGTGGCCAAACCTCAATCACACATGGAGAAAATCACTTACATCATTTCTGATGGGAAACATTTGTTTTCCTGAAACGGACATATTGTTGTTGCTTTATTATCAAAATTTTGTTTCACTCAAGAAAATGTTTCTTTAATTTACTGTGAATGTTTGTCTTTGGATTTTTGGGGTCATTGATAGACAAATGGACTTAGATTTACTTCAACTGTGAAAACAAACCTCAAAACACAAGTCCTTATCGTGTGAACCGTATGGGTGGAGAGTATGAAGTTGTTTGTGGACTTTCCCTATCTGACCTCAGAGCCTTTACTATTTCTATTGCTCAATCAGCCAGATGGGAAACAAGGAAATTCTAATGCTAAACTAAAATCAGTGTTTATTTTGACACAATTTTTTTCAGTAGCTTTTAGATTTCCAAAAGCTAGCAATATGTTCTTTCTAAAATCTCCAGTTGTCACTTATACCTTTACCTATTATATGTTATTCTAAATTCTGATAAATTTTCATAAATTAGTTTCAAACTTCATCTGGATTCCTCACTAAATAACTCATACAAACTCAAAAAAATTAAGGCATACTCTTAACAAAGCTGTATTTATTTGATAAGTGTTAATCCTGTTATTTATTATAACAATTTTTAATACAACAATAATAACTTTTAACAATTTGAATATATTTAAATCAGATTTATTTCTGTGATGCCAACTTTGAATTAGAAACCAGAATTCCAGTCTTCAGTGTCACATGATCCCTAGAAATCGTTCAAAAATGCTGATTTGCCGCTCTAGAAACATTTTTATGTTAAAAAAAAGTTGTGCTACTTATTTTTTAGTGTAAGATGTAATGCATTTTTAAGGAAAATTTATTACAAATATTTATTTTTTTTTGCAATCTTTATTGTAACTTTCACAACTGAATGGATCCCTGATGATTAATTGTTTTAAGACTCCGAACAGCAATAACAGCAGTATGTATACATCTCTTTGTAAGGTACAGTGACATAAATGATGGAGATCTCTCCTAACACCATCCACCATTGCTGGCTTGGTGACGTATAGAGTGTATTATAGGTAGAGGTAAAGGTGTACGGTCTGTATGCGACAGCGACAGCATGGGTGGTCCCACAGGAGCGGTGCTATTTTTTATTTACAATGGGGCATGTGCAGGAAGGATCTGTAATGCACTGTGGCTCTGAGTATGCTGATGCGCAGTGGCTTGGCTTGCCTCCTCTAGCAGTAATGGAGTGTGTATTTATGGAAAAGCCTGTGGACTGCAACCTAAGGTCATGGCCCTTAACTCAAGCAACCAAGATTAATTCTGACATGGTTTGCCCAACACTCTCTCAGAGCAAACATTTGTAGTCTTATTTGGTGTGAATGTGAAAAAATATCCATTGGTCCTGTCTGATTAATGTAGAGGTCAAGCCACTTATTTCCATTCTAACATCCTGCCTCACTGAGAACGTCCTCCAAATTATTTAAAAAGGGTGCTGAGATCAGTGTTAATATAACAGATTAAATATGAACTTGTTCAATTAATGTTTGACACAAAATCTTTTTACAAAATTTGTGCATTATAATGACTTTTTGGAGCCACGGTGCTTTATATCACAGTAATGCTTTTGAATTTAGGTCTAGTATTTTTTTTTTTTACTGGTGTCTGTATTGAAAATGATCTGCAATCTTGAATCTATGAGTTTTACCACGAAAAAGCACATTTGCACACACGTACACGTTTACAAGCCCTTTTAAAGGCCTGGGTCTACAGGGTTAAAAAAACATGCGCCTAAGGCAAATAAAAAAAAAAAAAGTATAAAGAGCCTACACTAAGTGAAATCCTTGACACCGTGGTGCGCAACATGAATTTAAATTAATTTTCCCTCTCTTTCCCTTCTCTTCTCCCCTCTCTATAGGAACTGAGCTATATCGGCTCTGAATGAAGTCTGTGTGCTGCTGGTTTAGAATGTTGTCACGATAACATCAGCCTGACTCCGCTCTGACTGTGGCAGGTGGGAGCCCAGGGGTCAGGTAACGGTGACACTGGGTCGTTGTAAACCCAAACACACACACACACACACACACACACACTCACACACACTCACACACACTCTCACATGCATGCTCACGGTAAGCCTGTAGCGGGCTGTTTGCTACGGAAAATTCCGTTACCCTCAGAAGGAGGCTGATTATGACTGCTTGTTTAAACACCATGAATGTTTTTGCTCACTGTGGACACTGGGCTCTTTGAGAGAACGGGAATGGACTCCTCCCATCCTGAAATCCTTCACTGCAAAAATGTGATGAGGATTTTTGGCGAGTAAAAATATCTTTAAAGTGCCTCTGTTATGGGTTATGAAAGGTTCATATTTTGGTTTCGGGAGTCCCCAACAACAGGTTGACATGCATGCAAGTTCACGAAACGCTTTCCTTGTCTTATAATATGCTTTTATTTTTACCTTATTTGCTCAACGACTCAACAACTCACTCAATGTTGAATTTTTTCCAAATGTCTTTTTTTGGGTGATGCTAATCTGCTAAATTGGTCTGATTGGTCGATGCAATTTCTATTTCATAATAAAAGCTGCATTTTGTGAGTGCAGTTCTGCTTTGTGTACAGTCGTTACCAGGGTAACAGCTAATGTACCACTCCAAAAGAGGCACCTAGTGGCAAAGAATGAATTTGCATTTTTATTTCAAGTGGACAGGCAATATGCTAATGTTTCATGTTGACCTCATTTTGAAACAGCTTGGGATTTGTTTTAAAAATGATTCGTTTCAGTGAATCAGAATTGACTCTTTTGATAGACAATAACTTTATATACGGTGCACTTTCAGATTTAGAAGATTTTTTTCATTCACACACCGCATAAAAAGGTAGTTTTCAAAAATCCATAATAGGGGCACTTTAACGTATCTAAAACTAAATCATTACACAGGACTGAATACTATTACTATTATTAAGCACAACTGACTGTTTTGATCAAAATAAAATTATGCAAAAAGATTTTCAACTGGTTTTGGAAGAAAGTCCAATTAATATATTTTCTATGAATACATGTCGTAAAATTATTTTTTTACTTTAATTTTTTTGTAAAAGTGAATTTAATTAATTAATATATTTATTATAATTAATTAATTAATTTATTAACGTATTTACAAAATTCACAAACGTGCACATTAGGTCTTAAATTCTTGTTTTAGGATGGACTACAATACACTTTTTAGATTCTTCTTTGACCTAGTTATTTTCCTTCTTAAATAAATGCATATTGTTTTAAGGATGTTGGGATGTTTTTAATTGGGTTTTTAAAAAGCAGACTTCCATTTTTATTCTTTGAAAATAAGTGTTAATATCTTTTGAAGATTTCTGAATTTTTTAACGAAAACTGAGATAAAAATACTAATTAAGAAAATGATTTTCTTGTCTGATTGTCGAATTAGTTCTGTTTTTAAGAAGTAGCATCCTGACACAATGTCATTATGACACAGACTCGTTTCCATTTCCTTTCCTGCGTGAACCTTTTTTTGACCATTTTTTTCTTTGAAGCAAATTAATGAGTTTCTGGCACTGTGTATCTCTTAAGTGATGTCATTTTTATTACGAAAGATCAACAGAAGAACAAATGACAATTTTAATATCTTACAGATGTTCATTGAGTACATTTTAATTATAAATAGAAGCCTTGTCTTTTAGAGATACCTGTAAAATAACAAATGTCCTCAAGCTAAATGATTTTCAGTCATAAATAAGATGTGACCAGCATCTGTCTTCTTCATTTCTTTATTTCTGCTTTCTGCGCTAGCAGTTAATCAGAGTATCTTTCTCATGTGTTTAATGGTTTAGGTGTTCATAAATAATGCCTCTGCAGTCTGTTATTGAATTTTAACTCTATACCCTTAATCGCTTTCTGATAAAGTGTTTTCTTTTCACAGAGACATCACTAGTATTTACCTCTTGTTTTATTTTGTGTTTTTCAGTCTGCGAGTGAGGGCTGAGTCAGGAGTGAATCAGCGCTGCTTTTGATTGACGGACAGCTCGGTGGGAAACAAGGCCTCGGGAGAGCTGGAGTCCGATAACAGGAGTGAAAGCGTCGCAACGGCAATATCATCTTTCAGTCTTTATCGCAACTCGTCTTTCACAACATGGCCTCTGCAGTGGCACCATTCTCCTCTGTCGCTGCCTCTTTGGGGACGTAGAAAGACGTGGGACACACAGAGGAAAGCTGGGGAAGTGTCTTCACTTTAAGGACCTTAACAGATAACAAACTGCGCTAAACGTCAGTACCGTCACGACACGAGTTAGTTTAGTGTTTCAAAGTGAATCGCAGTATCATGAGCGTTTTAGGAAGGTGCTTTCTCTGATTTTATATGTTCCTGTGTAACATCGGAGGCCAATGTGTGTGGCTCGAGAGCCCATCATGGCCAGACCGCTGCTGAAGATCCACCGCTATTTCCGGCGTAAACCGGTACGCTTTTTCTCTTTCATCCTCCTCTACCTCACCGCTGGCAGTCTTGTTTTCCTCCACTCCGGCTTCTCCAGCGATACTTCCACCACCGGAGTTTCTGGAAGCGGCCGTGACCCACTTATATCCGAAGGCGGGGGCGGCACAGGTGCTGGGAGCTCTACCTCTGATGGTCTCGGGCTCCTAGGAAGAGTGTTTAAAGAAACACGGAGAGCCCCCCGGAGATTTGGACCACCGTGGATGAAGGAAAATGGGGCACAGGATGCACCGGAGTGGGCCGGAAGAGGACTTGATCATACCAGCAGCTGGAGCCGTGGAGCCAAAGGAAGAACCACCAAAGAGATGGATGATGGGAGAGGTAGGTGCAGTTCCAGGTCCACATCTGTTGTCATAATCATCTTCTTGGCTAGTTATAGTCATAGAAGATGCTTTCATGTTAACCAAAATTGAAAAAAGCACGGCAAGATTAGTGATCAAACCATTCGCATTGAATGAATTTCTATTCTAGGACAATCTAATTAATAATACCCTGCAAAAACAACTTTTTCTTGATGATTATTTTGCTCTGTTTACAGTAGAAATATCAAGATATCTTCAACATACGTGTACGTAACACGTAATTACAAGAAAAATTTAATTTCTAGGCTTTACAAATGTACAAAATGTAAAAGTTTGTGCTGAAAGCAGTAAAACAAATTGACATTTTTGCTGGTAAAGCTAGTTGACAAGAAAAGTCTCTTTAATTAACCTGATTTACCTCAGAGGTCTTACTGGCTGAGCTGTCAGTGCTTGACTTTTCATCCTGATACACACAGAGGATTTTCTTTATTTAATAGAAAACCTTGTTCTCACACAGGCACGGCACATGCAATTATGTCTGTTAAAAAAAGGAATGATTAATATTGCACTTTTGTCATAAAACCACAAAGCATAGTTCTCTTCTGATGAAAGCAGCTTCAGACACAGTGTAGAAAGAGTCATGATTTAGTGTCTTAAAGCAAGAACACTGTGAGTGCATTCCAATCGGCAAATAGTGCCCTGACTTTACAGTCTTCCTAGGTGATACTCCATACTCCATAATTTGAAGGACACTACGAACAGCAGATCTATATACGGTATCAATATATCACTTACCAGGAAGTATAGTGTAACATTTACCCAAAAGTCATTGCATATATAAAGTGTACATGAGTCAAAGACGAAAAAGGGTTTAAGCATAAATACAATAAGTGTAATACTGCTTTAAATTGTTGCTGTTGTTTTTCAGAAAAATAAAATGTTTTCTAATTATCTACAGTTTTGTTTTTGTTTTCCTGAGCAAGAAATAAATATGATACATTTTCCACTGATTTGCAGAAGATACCCACTAAAATGTTAACACAATAAAATTGAATATGCCAGAATTAAGTCAGAATAAGCATGTTGTTTGAATTGATTGATGTTAAACATTATTTCAACCCAACATCAACATTTTATTCTCCAAAAACCTTAAAAGTAGACACTTTCTTACATTTATTGTGCTTTTTACGGACATAATATCACTTTTTCATTTCCTTCGATGCGGACATCTTGACGTCTTTGTCCCACATATGTAGCATCAATAATTGTGCGTATTTAGAATTCTGTATATTTACTTGATAGTTATATTCAAAGATTATCTGTGTGACTCAAGTGCTGCAGGCAAATAAGCCCTTTTTTTGTCAGATGAAGTGCTCAGGGTGTTGAGTAGTGAACACTGTGTGTCCTGTGAAGCACAATGCGGCTGTTGATCAGAATGAGCTGATTGAGCCTTTAGGATCAGAAGAGAGTGATTCAGCATGACAGTGGTCAGTTGTCGCAGATAGTCGTCCTGTTATGAAGGTTGTGGTCGAAGCTCTGTGGAGTGTGGCGAAGCGTCTGCCTTTAAAGCTTTAAGCTGGAGGAATGAAGTGCCCTTTTGCTGACTGTTGAAGTAAATAATGAATGTGTGTGTGTTTCTAATGGTTGTAGAGTAGCACATTTGCTGTTGTTAGTTCATAGCCTTCGGTTGATGTTTCATGAGTGTCTTACATAGTGTGTCTAAATATTACAATTTTAAAATCAGGTAATGTATAATATTTTGTCATGTATATTTTTTAATTAACAGAATAAGCAGTATAGAACAAATACCCTTGATAAAACCTCATTTGAATGAACAAAGTGAGAGCGTTTATGGGTTAATTATGGGTAAGTCTTGTGGAGTTGGTAAAATATTACTTCAAATATCCAATATTCCTGTGCATAAATGTAAAGTCAGTTCATTAATCTTTGAAATAAAAGCTTCTTCTTCGAGGTGATACCATTAAATATAGATGATGTGACCTGCATCATATTTGGTCCTCTATGGAAGTGTGTTTGAGGGTGTTTGGTGAAGGTCTTGGACGTAAAAAAAAAGGCTGGGAAATACAGTTTTGTCATCAATGCTATATATTTTTGTGATTGGTCGTCAAACAGTTATAAATTCTAAATCATATTTGAATGCAAAATCGTTATTATCATCCCTAAAGGTCTGCGCACACCATTATTACCAGTAATTAACAAAAACCATAACCATAACCAATGTTTTTGAAATACGTCTGATCAAAAATACAGAAGAAAAACTTTGTATATATTTATATTATATATATATTTTGGTAGCTATAATGTATTATATTACAGTATTCTTTAATTTTATAATATCTTTAGTGACTTTACATTCTGTATTGTGCCCTTACTGAATATAAATATTAATTTTAAAGTATTTTATATTTAAACAGTCCTGTATATTAGTGTTCGATTTATTTTTTAATGTGAGTTATGTTGTTGAGGTGTGTTCTGTGAGCAGTATCTCTGTGAAACAAAATAAGCTTGATAGAATTGCGCATGTGGTCCCCTACAACATGATTTTTTTTTCTCTGTGAAAGATGGGCCGCATCTGGAAAAGTCTCACCACATTGCTCTGTGCTAACTCACTATAGTTCACACAGTAACCCACAAATACGCAAAAGAAAGCCAATTAGTGGATTGTTGAAGTCTCGGGTCATTACCTCTATACATAGTGAGGTTTAAAAGGTTTCAACAGATGGTTCTCAAGCGTAACACTCAGGGCCTCTAGTGAAAAACCAGTTATATGTGGTTTAAGTTTAGCAATCAAGCTCTGGTAAAGAGGAAGCAGCGGTGTAATAATTGTGGAGATTGTATCTTAATGATGGTAAAGACACATTTAATTTTCAAAGAGGAACGTGATCTCAGACCTCCAACATCCTTCTATATATCTACAGTATCTGCCATATCAACAGCATCTGGCTGATGGCTCACGGTACAGAGGTGGAAACGCACGACTGTCGCTCTCTTTGTGGTCTTGACAAAGTCTGAGATCCGCATCAAAAACTCATTATCCTTTTACACAAAACCCCATCATTTAGAAGTGCATAGAAGTACACGGGAGACACTTTTCCACAGCACAAGGAAAACAAAGGGAAAGCGTTTACAAAGTAGTGTCTTTGAATCATGTAAGATGTGTAAGAAGTAGAATCCTTTTACATTTCGTAATCTGATGTATTTTGGGGTGAAACAGGATACTGAATCAGTGGAAATAATGCAGAACTTAAATTTAACGGAACAGGATTATGTAATAATTGCAGACAAATTTGTTTAATATTTCTGCACATTTATTTGTTATTAGATTACGTTTTAATTTTTTAAAACAACACTGTTGAATCATGAAGACCTTGGACATGTTTTAAAGTAGTGGAGGTCAGATTTGAGGTCATGTTGGCATAAAATGTTCCTTTATTATCTTCCATGTGCCGTTCCTGTCTCCATTCTGCCTCCTTCAGGACACTTTTATAACTTTTACCATCTTTTTTTCCATGTCTGTCATAGTAGTAATAAGTTATTGTTTTTTTCGGGCTAGAGCTCACCACCATTTTATTCCAGAAAATATTTTATGACAACTAGCCCTGGTGTTATCTAAAATATTTTTATGTATTATCATTATTACTATTATTATTATTATTATGTATTTTTTAATGTATAGAACACTTGATAACACTTTATGTACAGATATAATGCATTTTAAAAGAGATTTTACTGCATTAGTTACGCCTTGTAATGTACTTTATAATGCATTGTACAATCTCATGAATAACTGTACTTATCAATTCATTGTTACACTACACGTTTTAATTCAGTTACAATTATTTATGACAAGATATAATTTATTACAATGCATATTATGAATAATTCTAATGTCATTATACTCTTTAATAACCCTCTATAAAATGCACTGCACATAAGGTGTTACCAAAACACTAATAATAGAGACTTTTATTAATAATAATAATAATTATTATTATTATTATAATGGACAAATATCAGACACAAAAGTTTTCTCTCAGATTATAAGAAACAATTGATAAAAATTCAATATATACATCTTTTAAATCACTGTATTGTACAGGCCTATAATTACATGCATTAAAATGTGTACCAAGCAGCTTTAGGTTTACCTTATATCAAATAAGAGGTTGCTTTAACTTATTTCTGCTAATCTACACCTTTATATATATATATATATATATATATATATATATATATATATATATATATATATATATATATATATAAATTGCATTTTATTTTTTTAATAAAATGCAAGACAAAAATGAGATTTAAATAAAAAACAAATAGGTAATTGTTAAAATGGACATATTCTTGCCCCTTGAGCAACACATTTCTGGTTGGTAACATCACAGGAGTCTTATCACTGGGGTGCCAAGTAACTTTCTTTTTACAGACATCCAAAATGAGAAACAATTACCATCCAAATAGGATTATAGAAAATAATTATAAGATGACTGTTTTTCCTTAAAAAATAATTTCATAATTGTGTGACATTGAGATTAATTAAAATTTTATGTGAAGCTGTTGTAATTCCTCCCTGTTCCCCTCTTCATTATATTTCATATGTCCAGAGCAAACAGTTGCTGCAGAGACCTCATCATGTGAGTACAGTGGAGCATCATTATCTCTGTAGTCGTGCTGCTAGTGAGAGTTTCATCCATGCACTTAGCTGCTTCACAGAATGGCAATCCAGTGATGAGTGAATAGAGCTTGTCTTGTAGATAAAGCAGATTACCGAGCTTGCCCTCTGTGCGTGGAATACGATTAACTCACGGCTTGTGATCCTGCTCGCTGCTTTTTAGACAATTGCAATTACTGTAATGTTGTACTGGTTAGTGTGTGGTTTTTTTGTGACGGAACCAGCCCATCTTAGCTATTAGAAAATACATGAAATCCTAATGGGGTGCGATGAGATTACAGAGGAAGAATGGATGTTATGTATTTTTGTATATTATGTATATTTTGTGTTATGTATGTCACAAACGTTGAAATTGAAGAAGCAAAATGTGCACCAGACTGTGAATGTTTTTGAGAACGGAATGCCCAGAACAATGTGACCATATCCAAACTGTGGAAGTTTTATAATGTCTTATGTCACAGGCTGTTTACATATGAAATGGCGCTCTTTGCATCAATCACAGTATGTGATGCCAGACTGTTAGCATTGGTTATAATATATGTTGGATTTAGGATAAGTTCAGACTTAAATATTATAATTGTTAAATATTGTATGAATAAGTACTTAAGACTGTAAATTAAGGCACTGATATAGTAATAAGGTGTAAGTGTCTGTGTGTGTGTGTGTGTGTGTGTGTGTGTATATATATATATGTGTGTGTGTGTGTGTGTGTGTGTGTGTGTGTGTGTGTGTCTTAAATACTTGAATTTAACAAAAAAATAAAAATCCCCTTATCCAGAACAAAGTCCTATAGATCTGGCTGTGATTTTACAGTTTGGCCACTAGATGGTGCTGTGTTTTAACATTTAAAACTGCTTAACAACCTTGAATTTTACACACCAGCATATAATTGTTACCAGATGTAACAATACATTCAATATACTTGGACTTTTTAATGTTGTTGCTGGAATAAGCAGTGGTGTTTTTAACATTTTTCTTTTCATTGCCTTTTTTTTTTTAGCAAAGTACATCGGCTGTTACGTTGATGACACACAGAAAAGGGCTCTTAGAGGGGTTTCTTTTTTGGACTACAAAAAAATGACTGTCTTCCGTTGCCAGGACAACTGCGCTGAAAGGTACGTTAGTTGAAACTTTTGATCTATGTACAAGAACACACACGTTTGTATGATGATAAGGACTTTCGTTTCACTTCTATTGTCTGATGCTCTAATTATATTTTCTGTGCCTAACCACAAACCAACCATAAGTTTAATAAAACTTTCTTTTTTTCCAAATCAGAAGTTTTACCACCCATATAAGATGACATTTCATCTCCACAATGTTGGTAAAAAGCTGTCTTACACAAACTATCTATGTTATCATAAACATACATACAAATTCAGTTATCACAAACATGTTTGCTCTCACCATGGAGTTGACCCTTAACTGACAAACATGAGTAATTTAACACAATCTACTTCCCTTTACTCTTAACTCTCCCCTCTAAGTTAAATGTTAATTATCAGATGTGCTGTTTGGTCTAATAGTTATCTGATGTTTCCTGTCACAACGATTTGTGCTTTAACATGAACTCTCATTTTCAGAAAGTGTACCCACGAATGTAAAAAAAACAAACAAAAAAAACAAAAATGTAAATTTTTTAAACAAAAAGTGGACCTAACGTCTCGATCAGGAAACAAGGGTTACATTCATAACCGAGACCTTCCCTATCTGTCAGTCACTATGAGTTGATGACAGAATGGGTTCCATGAAAAACACCACAACCTGAACCTCGTTACAACCTAGTGGCATTGCAAATGTTGACAAGCAAGCATGTTAGAAAACTGCCATGCAAAGGCCGTAACCTTCCCATCACCCCAGAGCAAATTCACTGACTTTGGTACCCGCAGAGACCATAGGTGAGTACATCACCACTTGAGGAGCCAAACCGCTGTTCCTGAGAATTTTTTTTCTTTAGAGAAGGAATTTCAACCTTCAAGCAGAAAGGGCTGAATCTCATGAAATTTGTTGTTACAGCTTGGCAGAACGATGAGGAAGCGAGCCTTTCAAAAAAAGGTCACTGCAGAGACCACAACTTACTGCAGAGAGATGACATGTGGAGATCCAAACATTTACTGATCCAGGCTGGGGCAGTGCAACATGCAAATTAAGATTCTGTGACAGATTCTATCAAAGGAACGAGAGGAGCGAACTGATAGCAGAGACAGACAATGTAGACCGTCAAAGGGAAGACATGGATAACTGAGGGTGAACCCTTACCATGGAAAAACACATGGATTACTGCTTCGCCAATTCTGACTGCCGGGGGTGCTGGAGGGGGGCAGATGGCAGGAGGGTGAATAATGTGTGTGAAGGATGTGTGGGGTCATGTGCTACATTGTGGGATTTGCGGATGCAGCATGTGGCGTAAATGTCCATAATCCCTGAGAAGGAGGTCCTTCCTCTGAGGTGTTCGCCAGGGAGGGGATGTCACATAGAGCATGAGTTCATGGAACAATGTGGTCTGTGGTGGACGAGCTGACCTCGACTAAGTCTCAGTGCAGGGCGGAGTAGGTCTTGAAGTCGCAGGAGGGCGCCTTTGGTGATGAGCAGGCTGAGGCGAAACTCGTGGTTGAGCTGTGGCAGATGGAGGATCACACCGGGGGAGGATGTGCTGGATCTCCTTGGTTTGCTTCTGTACTGCTGATAACTGCTGAGCGGAGTCCTCAACATTGCCACTGAATACCTCAGCCTGGGACATTGGGGGCATCAAGGAAGTGCGAAGTCGTCGCCGTGCACAGCTCCTGCAGTCGTTGCCACCCTCGTTCAGCTCTTTCAGTGCCTTGGCTGGGTTGACCTGCAGGATAGCCACGAAATGCAGAGCAGAGGCAGCTTGGCCAGTGGCACTATAGGCTTTGGAAGCGAGAGCTGCCGTAGTGCTACAGGCTCTGGAGGAAAGGCGAGTATGTTTCTGCCAGGTGGCGCTGTTTTGTCTGCCTCTCTCCACCTGGGAAATGTCCACATACCCCCGAGCTGCCCCGCCATCAAGGGTGGTGAAGACAGAGGAGGGAGACGAGCAGGTTCTGGCTGTGTAAGGAGCCATCCACAACTTGTGCCGAAGGAATCCGCCTTCGGCACAGCAAATGAAAATACTAGGACCGCCGTGAGACGGCCAGGCAAATCATCCGGCAGCTGAACGGTTCAGCTGCTGCAAGAGGGCCATGGTGATGAAACCGTCTGAGAAGCTCTCACTATGACCCTCAAATCACCCAAAGTGATGGGCTGGTTCGCGGCAGAGAAACAAGGATGGATGGCAGCAGAAAGTGCCTCTCTACCACAAAGGATAGAGAGGCAAGATTTCATTGCCGTTTTCCCCTAATCAGAGCTCATCAGGGCCCCAAGCAAGACCCAAGTCTGTCGTCACAACATAACTCGTAGTGACTGATAGATAGGGAACCGAAGACAATTATTGTTCTCTTCTGTGGAATAACGGTGAATCAGAGCGGAAGATTTTAAATGTGAAAAAGGTGCATTAGAGTTTAAACTACATCAATCTGTAAATCTGGTTAGTACTACTAAATGGAATTTGAAGGCATTATAAAAATATGCATTATAAAAAAAATCTAAACAATTAATGCAGTAAATACATTTGTTAATATTAAAATTGATTGGTAATAATTTGTTTGAATTAATGCAATAATTTATATTTTTGATTCCGGTTTCTTAAAAATGCTTCAAATGTAAAATGAATCATTTTATAAAACTTCTTGTTCCCTTTAAAATAACAAGCAACCACAGTTTTTTCCACAGAGTCAGAAGATTTAGGACAATGTTATAGGGTGGGAAAATGGTTTAGTTTTTATGTTTTTTGAACTATTTATGTTGCTTTCAGTCCTGTTAGCATTCTTGTTTACTACTTCTATTTTCATCCCTGCATGCTTCCTGTTGATTCTTAACATCAATGTCTATTTTGGAGAAATCACTGGAAGGAGCAAAATAATTTTGGGATTCTGCCATCGGGAATGCTTTAAAGCGAGTAGTGTGAGTTAAATATAAAGCAAGTTGAGAGAGAAAGTCAGAATAGATAGCTTCTGTTTTGTTCTCAGCATTTTGCTCCCACTCTAAATGTTCAAGAATCCTGCCTCCCCTATTGAGAAGATTAGGACCAGATGCAGCCTGCATAAGACTGAGCCAAAAACTGACATCATGCATCATATTTTAAAGGATTGTAAGCGGTAGGATCCAAAGGCATTAAAACCATGATATCAGCTTGGCAGTTCTCACTTTAACATCAAAATCTCAGACAAAGGCATGCTCCATTTCACATTTGCACATAACAAACTGCACTGATATATTTTACACTGTTGCGTAAAGGCGTGATATGTTGAAAAGGCCTGACAAAACCTTTCTTCCAAGATATTTGAAACTAAATCTTTCACCTAGTGTTGGTCAGAACAATAAACACATGCTTCCACATACTCACTCATGTTCACCACATAAGACATCAGTATAAAAAAATTCCCCTTGAACAGCCTGTTATTAAGTGACACGATGCAACACAAATGCAACACTTCATCCCTTGTTGAACCTACAACTTTTCAGTTGCCACTACTAGTTTACATCATGGACCAGTGAACATTTATGCAGAAATGCATTTGTGTGTTTGAATAATTATTTTTGTAAATACAATACCTATGAGGATGCAGATGATGAGCAGTGCCTGCTTTCCTTCAAACATGATGCTTGAAATTGAGCTTCATCAAACCAGAGAATCATGTTTCTCAGGGTTCTTTAGGTGATTTTTTCACTGCAGAGAGGATTAAGTCTTGCCACATTGTCCTAAAGACCAGGATGCACCTAAGCTTAATTTTGATTGTCATGGCAAAGGTTGTGAATACGTAACTTTTTTTTTTTTTTTTACTTTGCAAAGATTTCAAACAAACATCAACTGGTCATTTTTGATCATTTTTAAAGGGTAATGCTAATGGTCCAATCAATTTTATTTGCTCAGATCTATGCTCGTTTCTACATGTCTGTTAGATTGTCAAATAATTTTTGTAAAATTACCGCCGTGCAAAGCAATCTGAGTTTATGCACCTCAGCTTTGAGTGAATATTGCAAGAATTATTCACCCGTTCTGGGCTGGCTTGTATATGCCCAGAAATGTTACTCTTTCTCTTTGGATTTTTTGTGCATACTCTTCTAGAGAAAAGTCAGCTTTGGGTGCAGGATAACGAGCAGAGCTTCATATTACAGTTCTTCACAGCTCAACATGTGAGAATATTGCAATAAATTGAATGAATAATGTTTTCTCTCTGCCCTGTGTTGTTAGGGGTTATCTCTATGCGGGTCTGGAGTTTGGAGCTGAGTGCTACTGTGGCCATAAGATCCAGGCGCCCAACGTGTCAGAGAGTGAATGTAATATGGAGTGTAAAGGGGAGAAGAGTAACCTCTGTGGAGGACCTAATCGACTGTCCATATATAGATTGGAGCTGAGCCAGGAGTCGGCCCGCAGATGTAAGCACTCTTACACACATATACTTACACACATCTGCAAGATCACATCTGCATGTATCTGGACAGGCAAGCAGATGTGACATTGCTGACATTAATCTCAAAATCAGAAAGGAACGTGTGACTTTCATGAACTAATTTCTAACAGGAAATTGTGTAAGATTCTACTTAAGATTTCATTTACTAATATTACGTACTTTAGCAGATGAGCAGATTTTACAGTATTTATTCATCTTAATGTTATTTTCAACACGCATCTATTTTAAAATTTAAAAGGTAAATTTGGTTAATGCACGGTGAACTAACACGAACCAAAAAATTATTAGTTGTGTTTCGAATAAATTTTCCTAATGTTGGAGACCTTAATAGTTATCGTGAACAGAAATCGGCCGTCTTGTGTATGTTTAAGCTGTTTTGATAATCAGAGCGAAATTGCAAGAGCGTAGCACAGGGCAAATAGCTTGCCACCATCGAGAATGGAGGAATGATTTGGAGAATGATTATCATTTCTACTCTTTTGTTTTTCTAGTGAAAAAAATTAAAAGTCCTGGAAAATCTTTTTGTTCACCACTGGCCCGAAACAATGTTAGTAAAAAGTTAATCGTAACTAGACCATTCTTTCTACAAACATGTGATCATCAGTTGCCACCGTAAACATGGCATAATTCGTATTATATTTATTGAAAATAGCAGCATTGTTTAAGTGCAAGTAGCATTTTCTGCTATTTATACTACTTATTGCAATTGGCAGTTATCTGCACCTCAGTAATGAAGTGCATTATACAGCAGAATACAACTTATTGAGTGTACATATTAATTTTATTTCTAATTATTAAATAGATGCCATGGTTGCCAACCCCATTGGAACAATAAAGCCATCCCTACACCTACCATAACCCTACCCAACACTTTATTCTCAACATTTTCATTATCTCCTTCATTATTATAGAAAATAAATGGTTTTAGGATGTGACTTAAAATGTAAAAAGGGAGAAAAAATTCGCCAGAAGGCACAGTCGCCATACATTTTGCTATCTGCACCACTGGAACAGATGTCAGGCAATTATCTTTTGTAATGATGATCTAAATCACACGTTGGTGGGCGGAGTTAGTGTAAATAGCTTGTGCCAATAATGCGGGCTGTTTGCACTTAGTGTAAGTAGACACTTCGTCTTATGTTTGCTCTGTTCTCTGTTCTCTGTTACAGAGTTAAAAAACTGTATTACATTTTCCAAAATTGTATTTGTGTGCAAAATTACAGTCTGCAAATGGGCTGTTAACAAAGGCAAGAGATGCTGAAGATTAGTCATTTATAATTATTAATTTAATTTAATGAGCACTTCATTTATAATTAAGAGCTGATTTTAAAGAACTGATTGTATATTTAGTCAGGGCCATAAACTGTATGTTTTCTAAAGACTTCTTAAGAGAGGAATATATTACATCAAGGCATCATCCTCGCCTTTTATTCCCACCATAACTACATTAACAATGTCCTGCAAAAGTCCTTGAAATCTTGGAAACTGATCTCTGGAAAAGAATGAGAGCCCTACTGTCACGTTCTCTGGACTTTGTTATTGTTTTTGTCGTGTACCATGTGTTCCGTGTGACCTCCTGTAGTTAATTGTCTTAGCGTTTTCACCTGTGTATCATTTATTAAGTAATTCCGTTGAATATTTAAGTCCTGTGATTTCAGTTCTGTTTGTCCGATCTCGTCTTTATGTGCGTATGATTTTGTCCTGTCTACCTGCCTGGCTGTATTTATATTGTTTATTTCATCTCTGAGTAGATTAAAATGTTTTTGTTCCCTTTATGCTCTCCTGCTAACCACACGCGTGACACCTACATTGTTTTTCCTATCTCATTAATTTGTGTTTATTTATTTTAGCTTTGAAAACGTATGCCAGTATTGTTCTTGTGGAAGATCCTTTTTTTTTAAAGAATAGTCTATTAATATAATAGTCATATCCATTTCCAGATCTTTATGGCACCCTTTTCCTTATGCCTCATGGTTCCTTTTTTGATCAAAATAGCGCAGGGAGAAACTTGTGACATTTCACCCTGTCTGTTCTGATTAAGCATTATTCGCATGTGACAGGATGTGTGTTTCCTTATGAGAGGTTTATGTGGTAAACACTTCAAGGGAATACAATAGTTGTGCGGGAACAACTTAGCCTTTGATGATAATGAATTTCCACGTGTATAAATAGAAAGCGGTATATTTGCAATTGTTTTGCTTTTTACAAATTCACAATTATTTTCCTTTTTTTAGATGGAAGTGCCATTTTCAAGGGCTGTTTCAAGAGGCCAGACAATGTGACCATGGCGCTTCCTGCTAGTGCGGTTATAAAAAACATGTCAGTGGACAAGTGTGTTGACATGTGCACTGAGAAAGTGAGTATGTCGGGTCTCTGTCTTACTCTCTCTTACACTAATGTTTTTTTATAGTCTGTCCTTTGTAATCAATTTCTTTATCTGCAATAGGAATTCTCTCTGGCAGCCTTGGCTGGTGAAAAATGCCACTGTGGGTTTCCTACTCCACTTTTCACCCTCCACGAGCGAGAGGGCGAGGAACTTTGTCTTCAGCGCTGTGCAGGAGAAGACTTTGAGAGCTGTGGAAACAATGACTTCTTTGTAGTGTACCAGACCCAAGTGCAAGGTAGAATTTGGAGGCAAAACATTTGCTCAGCCCACAAGCACAATATTTCTCTGGTTTTCAGCACATTCAGCCTTCATGGTGTTTCAAATGTGTGATGAGCTCTAACTGAGCTTTTGCGGCTGCGTATCACTTATCGAGGTCCACCCTTATTTTTGCTAAGTTGACACTTCCTCTACTCTTTCTCCGATGTTGCCGTCAAATTAAACAAACAGTGTTTTTCTTTGCTTTGGTTTTAGCAGCGGTCATAGGCAGCAGCCTCTCCTGTAAATTTGGCACTAAAACAATGGCATCATTTCAGATATCTGCAAATGATTTCAGCTAATGCATGCTTGTGACACTTGTGCAACTTGTCTTGCAGTGCAAGCAAAAGCTTTTTCGAAACACGCAGGAGCATGCGCTCGGCCACAAAACCACAGTCATTTTGTTGAATGCGAGGGTAGGGGAATTGCCTGCTTTTAAGTACTGATTAGTTCTCACCACATTTTCTAAATATGCTGCGCCTGTGTGTGTACTGCGCTGTGGAGTGAAAGGAAGGGAATGAGATATCAAAGAGCTAAAAGCAACCCTCATATCTACGCAAGCAATTACATAAAACTATTTAAAAATGAAGAATCTTTCTTGTTTATTTAATTGGCGAAAATGCAAAGAAAATGTTTTTTTAACTTGCTTGTATATCTATATCTATATATATATATATATATATATATATATATATATAGATAGATATATATATATATATATATATATATATATATATATATATATATATATATATATATATATATATATATATATATATATATATAGATATATAGATATAGATAGATATATAGATATAGATGGCTTTGAATTTAGCACTGTTATTAGTAGTTTTGAACCTGTATGCATTTCTTTGTTCTGCAAAGAACAAAGAAAGAAAGATATTTTGAAAAAAATTTGTAACCAGGCTGTTTTATCAGTATGTGTCTCTCTACAGCTCTGCACAAGGGGCTTTTGCACTGTATATTTCCTGTTTCTAGAAAAACCCCTTGGGTCATTTACTTTACATTAGGACTGCACAATTAATATATTTTGAAATTGCGATTACAGTTACAGATGACACAATTACGTAATCTTTCAAAGCAGCAATTAATTGTTCAAAGTCCACTTATGTTATTCTGCATGCTTAAAATGTGTTTTTATTTCTACAGGTTATCTTAAGGGTGTTTCCATTGCTTTAGTTTAAGTACAACATTATAATGCCATTCATAGTTTTGCTTTTGTATTTAAATAATAAACCAAACCAATGTATAATTGACATTTGAGGCTTAATACTATATGAAAGCAGCGTTTTCAGCTTGTTTATGTTTATGTAAAAATATGGCATGCAGTTGTGATTATGATCATTATTAATCACAATTACAATTTTGAGGGAATAATCGACAATTATGATTTTTGTCATAATCGTGCCGTCCTATTTTACATCACTGGTATTTCCTATAGAACTGTTTTAGACCCTGCTCTGAAGTAGGAGCAGAGTCGACCCTCCCTATGCACAAAAAACACAAGCTGCAAACGACCCCCAAAACACCAGTGAGCCCCCTTGCTCTTAAAGATGATTTTAATTTTAGTTTAGTTTTTTGAACTTGGCCAGTGACATGAATATTTAATTCTTTTAATGTGTTGTGCTTTTACCCTTTCTACATGAAAATCAAGCAAATAATGTTATGTGAATGTCATACGTTCTCTTGCTTGAGACAAAAAAAGTGTACCGTGTATAACACAAAATGCAGTTATACATAAATATGAGTAAAGCAAATTTTCAATGTGTAAACGCTCACATGCACACACACACACACACACACACACACACACTCATTCTTCAACATCAGATAAATGTCCTACTGCAAAATTAGCTGTTGTTTCCAAACAAAACTGAAACGTGCTACTTGTTAAGTTTATTATTTATTAGTTGTTTAGTACCATTATACATTTTTGAGCTATTTTGTATATTTTTATATATATATTGCTATATTTTACTTATAGCATGGTCAGATTTTTCTGTAAGCATATTTTGCAATCTTTAAATTAAATACATTTATAGTTTTTATTTTATCGAAGATAGTGATATGCCATTTATTAAAAAAAAAATTGGTATCACACACTTGAAGGATCGATTAACGGCTGCAGTACAAAAGATTCCTGAAGGTTAAAACGTGTCACACGTCACGTTTTCTCTTCAGTTCGATAGTTACCCCACTCTGTGGTGCAAATTCTGAGTGGTCATCATGTACAGTTTCAAACCAAATTTGCAAGCAAGCTAACATTTTAAAAGGCTGAATCAGATTGTTCTCAAGAGAGAGTTTCCAAGATTAGCTTGTATAACGTCATCAAAACAGCAACGTATTTGCACGGTGTTTCTCACTGCTCAAACTTGATTTTTTTGCAGTTTTTAGACCGCCCATGTTACCTTTGAGGTCCTAAATATATGTGCTAATATACTTGCTTGACATTTTTTCACTTCAGTATCTTACATTTGCCCTAAAATGTGTTATTTCTCCAGATAATCGTTGTATGGACCGTCGCTTTTTACCCACTCGTTCCAAACACCTAATGGCACTAGCTAGTTTCCCAGGAGCGGGGAATACATGGGCCCGTCACCTAATCGAGCTGGCCACGGGTTACTACACCGGGAGCTACTACTTTGATGGCTCACTGTACAATAAAGGTTAACTTAACTTGTTGTTCTTTTTCTGAGAAGGCCATCATTTCGACTCTTTCTTGCTAATGGTCTTTTTCTCACTTTAATCTCTCTGCATGCGCAGGTTTCAAAGGGGAGAGAGATCACTGGCGCAGTGGTAGAACCATATGTATCAAGACCCATGAGAGCGGCAAGAAGGAGATTGAAGCCTTTGATGCCAGCATTCTTATGATCCGGAACCCTTATAAAGCGCTCATGGCAGAATTCAATCGCAAGTATGGCGGCCATATTGGATTTGCCTCTCAAGCTCATTGGAGGGGGAAAGGTGAGAGATGAAAGCTCATTCTAAAGCCTAGTGATCGCATTAGCCATAAAAGAACTGTGCATGTTAAAAACAAAAACTACCCAAAAATGTAAGTTTGCTAAAAATGTACTGAGGTGGTTTCTTCATTAAAACAGATGTGGAGATATGTAGCATTATATCACTTGATCACCAGTGGATCCTAAGCAGTGAATGGGTCAATAAACATCTTGTGAACTGAAAAGCTGTGTGTTTTGAAATGTATGTAACACATCTGTCATTAAGGTTTATTAGATTTAAATCCTTGCTTCCTGTCAATATACCCTTGAATCCAGTATAATGCATAATAATAATCATTGCTGGATAGCAACCGATTACATGTAATCTGGATTTGTATTTTTATATCTATAATGTACAAGATTATCATACATTTAAATTAGGGCTATCGATCGAAAATATTTGATCAGGATTAATCAAATGAAACTCGCGATTAATCGCCATTTAATTCAACATATTTATCTGTTCTAAATGCACCTTAAATTAACACTTTTCATGTTTTTATGCCTATAATATTAGCCTCAATTGCTTCTTTTGAACACGTTTAAAAATTTGGTCTGGTTCTGTCAATAGTTTGTTCACATCTGGTGCAAACACGCTATGACAGACCAATGTTTATAACCAGTCTAAACACACAACAGAGTAGATATACAGAGTAGAATTACTGGCTCTAGCATTATTTTTCGGAGAAACACCTATGTAAACATAACGTTTCCTAAATATCTACAAACATCTTTAGAAGATGACCATTAAACCAAAACATATTTTAATTGCAACATAGTATAGTGAAATTGCATTAATTACATTTTCAAATAAAAGTGTGTGAACTCTGGTAGTAGTCAGTTTATTGTGCAAAGTTGTCCTTACCCTAATGAAGTCCATCACTAAGCAATATTTCCCTCTTGTTCTCCTTCTTAACAATACTTTTTTTTCACAAAGAGAAGCAGATACTTGTGACATTTTGGTGTCTTGATTATTCAGATAAGCATGTTTCTGTTTTTGTTTCATTTTTAAGTTTTATGAATTAGCCTGTGTGTGGGTTTTAACACATTTTAACTTTTTGAGCTTTTAATGTCCCTCTGTTATTGCTTGTGTTTTTGTTGCCGCGCCAACAAGCTTATTAATTCTTTCTGATGCGTCACAGTGACCAAAATGCAGAAGTGTCTGAAATAAAATCAGCATTTTTTAACGGCTTGGGATATCAATGATTCAGAGTTCACTCTTTATTTTGAGAGACAGTAACTTTATACATGGTGCACTTTCAGATTTAAAACTTTGCAGGATGTTTTCATTCACTTAGAGCTGTGTTACACACCACGCTGCATAAAATGCTATTTTCAAAAATCCATAATTGGGGCGATTTAATTAGTTTTTTTTATCTACACGTCTAACAAAGCTTTTTTTAATACATCAAAATCTTAGGCGCCATGCTACTGCTGGATGTCATTGTTCAAGTAGTTCAACTCTCTTATTCTCTCTCAATCAGAGTGGCCAGAGTTTGTGAAGAACTACGCTCCGTGGTGGGCATCCCACACACTGGACTGGCTGAAATATGGGAAGAAAGTTCAAGTAGTACATTTTGAGGACTTAAAACGGGACCTTTTCTCGGAATTAAAAGGCATGGTCATCTTTCTGGGTCTAGAAGTCTCAGAGGATCGCCTACTGTGTGTGGAAGGACAGAAGGATGGGAACTTCAAACGCTCTGGGCTGAGGAAGCTGGAATACGACCCTTATACGCCAGAGATGCGTGCCACCATTGATGGGCTTATTAAGACCGTGGACACAGCTCTCAGAAAGAGAAAGTTTCCTGGTGTACCCGAGGAGTACCGGTCCAGATGATACTCATCTCTTCAATTGTGTTTTTTTTTTTGTTCACAAAACAGCTATACATATTTTCCCCTAGAATATGAAATTTTTCATTATTCTTCTTGATCGCTTTCAGTTTTAAAAAAATGGTACAGTATGCATTGCACAAATGAACTGCTGAAAAATGGTTTGCCCTTTCATTGATAATCTACACTACATAGTAAGTCATGGGCTAGTGCAACAATTTGCTTTGAGTGTATTCTTCCCTAGGCCAATGTGTGTACTCACTATAAATTCAGTTGAGTCATTATGGGAAATGACTGTTCACGCTTCTCATAAAAGTGTCTGTTGCCATCAAGACATCCGTGACAGCTATTCAGATAACCCCATGATATAATGTCTTTCATTAAATGGGCTTTTCCTTCAAATCCTTAAGTACACTATGACCCCCTAAACACTTCAGGACAGCGATTCCATTTTTAACATTAAACCCCAGCTTCCGGTTTCCACAAATATCTGGATATTGTCTTCAGATGTTATGATGCTTCTTAAAACTGATATGGACACCAAAAATCCTCCAGTTCTACCACGTGTGTTAGATAAATGCATGGGCGATCCGAAAACATGTTGTCTGGTACTTGCCTTCGGTGATTTGCAGGCAAATTGCAGCCCTTACAGAGCTATCGATTTAGACGAAAGCATCCAGGTTTTTCTGTTTTGTGTTAAGAGCAATTCTACATTGAAATTGTTCTAATTGATTTCCATTTTTTTTCTCACTGAGGTTTTAAGATTAATTTGCAGTGGGTGATCAAAAAACAAACAAAAAAACATTTCTGCTTGTGTTCACAAAGTCTAAGAAATGGGGGCTTATTGTAAATTGTTTAAAATGACATTGACTGACCCTTTTTCACCTTTATTATTTTAATCTTTCAAAGGAGAGTTTGCCCAGTTCATTCAGTTCTCATTTTGACAGACATAGTCACAATAAACACAGCTCTTACATGAGAAAAGCTGTATACATATATATATATATATATATATATATATATATATATATATATATATATTTGGATTTACATAAAGATGTATAAATGATGACAGAATTTTCATTTTTGGATGAACTATCCCTTTACGCAAAAAAAACTTTCGGCACCAATTTCTATCATTAGACTTGGATTTGGCTTTGGATGCAATTATAAAGTTGTTCCCTGTAGAAATGTTCAGAATTGTTATTTTTGTTTTTGCTTTTTTTTTTGTCAGTGTTTTAATTGCAGGAGATTTAATCAAAACAGCAAATCTGCTTTATCTAATAATCTTGTAGGGGTGAAAGCAAGTATGAAGCAATGTTCTACAAAAAGCACCTCGCGGGTAATTTCTGCTCCCAGCTAAAGACCTAAACAAATAACATTAAGTATATGTAAATACACATATATATTTTTGTAATGCTCACAAGGAGAATGACTTTAAAAGACAAAGCACCAGCTATATTTTTAAAAAGGCTTTTAAATTTGAGCATTACATGCTTTTCATTTCAAAAAGGAACTGAAGTGTCTTTCTGAATGTATTTTGTATGGAGTGAATGTAAGGAATTTTAACCAACAGTTCTGGAAATCAGAGAGCAATTGCCAGCCATGCAAAGGGAATTAAATGATTGCAACAGGAGTTTTATTATAATTGTAAGCTGAGAGAACTGTGTGAATATATGGAAAGGTTTTGCATTTGCTTGGATGGTGCATCAGATGTCCTGATCAATAAATTGTAACGCCCCAAATTCTCAGAGGCCCAACATTCAATTATGTATGTAGTTGCTGGTTTATTTATTTAAATATGACTGTTAATTTTTTTGTTTTTAAATTTTTATTTGTTTGTTTATTTGTGTGTGCATCTGGTGAAAATACTAAAGAAGCTAAAAAAAAAAGCAGTTTCATTTTCCTTACAGCTGTATTGACATTGCATTTTAAATGATTGTTGTGTTGCAACTTCTTAATTTTTTTTTTGCAGCTGTTTCAAGGAAATGGCACAAACAAGTTCCCAGGCTGAAACAGTTTTCTGAAGCGAAACACTTTTTGAAATGCTCAATTAAATCGTAAATCTTCTAAAGTGTTAGGTCAGCCCATGAACTTCCAAATCTCTCATCTATTTGTCTGTGGTTTGTGCTTCACAGGAGACGTGTGAACGGGCAAAGCTCAGAGCTGAATGAAGTGTCTTTTTTCATAAGTTTACTGCGGTCATGAATACCTAAAACTAAGGCTTTTCACCATATATTTAATATGTGGTGGGATTTATTTCCAAACACTGGTCAGTCTGGTTATAGACCACTGCTGGTGTTCACTAAATGGTCAGAGGTCGAGAGTTGCAAACGGTAACTAAACGGATTAAACTGCTTACTCAAAACAGAATCCAAACGACCTCCTTGTCTGGTCATTTGTCAAAATAATACAGGAACAAATGGATGCCAAGGCGTCTTGGTTTTAAACTAAAGTCTTAATTGTTTCATTGTGACAAATGGAGTTGCAGTCTTTAGCCATGCATCTAGTTACTCATTGTTTGTTTGTTCGTTTTTTTCTTAAAACTGCAAATCAGGGCAAAAATCGTACGAAATAAAGCATAAACTACCAAATACATTTTTGTAATGCTTATAAGCAGAAATTCATGAAATGTGTTATCATTTCAAAACGGAACAATGCTGAAGTGTCTTTCTGAATGTATTGTGAATGTATAGGCATATTAATTAATGAATTAATTAATAATAAAAAACCTTTTTTTTTAATGTTAGCATAACAGAGACACAGAGAGATGTGGAGCATGGCAACATACATTAGTCAATCTTGCACAAATAATGTTTAATACATACTAGCAAAAAAACCAAACTCCAAAGGTTAACCAATAGCTTAAATGATAAAAACACTAAATATTAATAGTTGTCATAGAATTCTACAAAATTATTAAACAGAAAACGTAAGCTTATACTGACCCTCTATTTGACGTCGACCTGTCAATTTTTAAACTCAAACATGCGACAGACAAAACAATTGCACTACTTGCCAAGTTGTTTCTATGGGCAAGGATTCTCTTTTTAGTCCATGACTCCTGTTAAAATTTCAGATAGCAGTGGAATTTCTGTGATCCACAGAATTGGTAATTGAAGTTGCTCTGAAAGCAGTTCGGGTCTCTTCATCGATGGCGCTCTCAATCTTGGAAAGAAAGGAATAGCATTTCTTCTTTAAGTCTTTGGCCATGAATGCATAGAGGAACGGGTTCAAACAGCTGTTTGCACTGGCGAGAGCGGCAGATACTTGTTGGGCAGTTTTAAAGGCATCGCTGTGCTCAGATCGGCCCAACTCTAAAACCGAAAGTATTTGATATGGCAACCAACAGATGAAAAAACTTGCGATCAGTATGGACATGATCTTGTAGGGCTTGGTGGATTTGGAAATTTGGTTTGTTCTAAGTTTACTGATCAGGACGGAGTAACAGGTGAAGATGGTCATGAATGGAATACAAAACCCAAAAGTAAAGCGCAAGAGCACTATGGTTTTCTGGTGATTTTCATAGTTGTTATAGCATATGACTCTTGTAGTTATATCTAAAATCTCTCTGAATTTGGCAGGTGGAATGCTAAGCAAAGAAGACATGATCCAAACTAGCACAACAACTACATAAGCTTTCTGTACGGTTCGCTGATTCTGAGCCCAGACGGGAAACTTGACGGTGATGCAGCGATCCATACTAATGATGGCCAGGATGAAAATGCTGCTGTACATATTGAGGGTCATAGCAAAAGAGCTGAATTTGCACATGAAGAGCCCAAAGGTCCAGCTGTTCTTCACCATGTAGTCAACAGTTAAAAAGAGAGTAGCGCAGAAAATGAAGTCAGACAGAGCCAGACTCAGGTACCAGGTGGTGTTCACCGACTTGTTCATTTTAAAACCAGTAATCCAGATCACTGCGCCGTTTCCAAAGATGCCAAGAACGAATAAGATCACATTAAAGAGCACTGTGATCACACATGCTGCATCCTTGCAGTGTTCTGGACTTTCTGCTTGGTTACTGTGTATAGACTTGTTTGTGGAATCGTTACCGTAATCATAGTTATAATCAGGAGTTGTAGCCATTTGCTCTGCCATTATAACTGAACTGAAGTCTGTAACACAAAAATATATTTAAATAAGTAATTTTGCATATTTCAAAAAATGAATAAAGTGGCTAAGCAAAAACATGCGGGTACCACACAAACACTGTAAAAAGTCTCCTACTTAATAACTAGCTATTAACTAAAACTGCCTTGTCTATCATTTCCATTAGATCACTTTGGGAATATTAGGAAAACTGAGATAAAATTAGTTTGAATTTCTCTGTATTTATTTAATTTGGAAGGATCCATTTACAGAGTTAAATATAAACATTTCCATTTGATGCTATGTATGAGAGTTGACCAGTAGTTAATGTTTCACTCATTAAAAAATTCCTTTTAGTAATAAAATAACAGAACAAATTCTGCATAATGTGTACAATATCATTTCCGTTGTTTAAACAACGCAGAACAGAACACAAGTGGCATGCTATTCACGCTTGAATTTTAGTTGCAGTAAGTATTTTTTGGATTAGAAGGGTGTTTTTATCTACCACCTTGAAAAATGGTTGCAGTCAATTGGAAAATATTCTATTGCAACAAGGAATTCTTAATTTTGCTGCTCTTTTAAAAATGTACCCGAAAACGAGTGTTTACGGTACGATCATATACTCATATTACCTTAGATGCATTGGTTCTAATACCATCTGAAGATAACTTACCTCGCAAAGTAAGCTTCACAGTGCTGTTTACAGTGCTTCAGAAATCAACTAATGCTGCTGGTTGTTTGCTGATAAGTGCAGACTGAGCTACTGGCCAAACATTTTAACACCTAGTTCCTCTGTAAGATGCGAGCAAATTTCTGAGAACTGAGACTGTCGACAGCCACACTAAACAAGCACCGTTTACAAGCGCTGTTTATCTGATAGTTAGTGATGGGTTGGTTTGAGGTTACAAACCAAGAATGTAGCGCCATACAGTGAGCAGGCCAACATGCACCAGACACGTCTGCATTGTGGGAGGATGCTGGAGTGGCTTATTCTGTGAAGATTATATTGAATTGCAGACAAAACAGACATGTGTATTTTGTCAGATGTTTTATTTATTAATACATTCTTTGTAAATGGCTTTGAAACAATTTTCTGCCTGAAGTTGCTAGTAAATTTGACAAATAATTGCAAAGAAAACATTTTGAAATAAGACTTCTCATTTTAAAATTTACAGTCAGGAGGCACACTTAGGGGTGTTGGTTTAGTTGAGTTTTAAATTAATAAAAAAACTAAATGAATGCTTTAAATTGACATTGATACTAAAAAAATAATTGTAAAAAAATGACATCCAGTTTAGATATGAGTGGATGCCCTGGTATCCACTGAGCTGGAGCGAGAAAGATAGCGGCTGATCGTTCGGCCTTCTTCTCCGATGGCATTCTCGATCTTTGATAAGATGGAGCTCCTGAACTTCTTCCTGAAGTCGTTGCCCATGAAAACGTACAAAACGGGGTTCAGGAAGCTGTTTGCGGCGGCGACAGTGGTGCCAATTTTTAGTCCGAGAATGATGACCTCTTTGTGGAAGGTCTGGTTTAGTTCAATTAGCACAAACATATGGTACGGCAGCCAGCACAGAAAGAAGGTCAGAATGAGAGCCGTCATGATCTTGAACGGCTTGTTGGACTTGGCCATCTGGGTGGCTCTCAGTCTGAGTATAATGACGGTATAACAAACGATGATGAGGATGAAAGGAATCACAAATCCAAAAACAAAGCGGCTCATGGCAATGAACTCGTGGCTGTACTGGCTGGATGTGTAGTTGTTAATGCAATGGTTTATACCGAGGTGATTCTGGACATCGCGGTATACGATAGACGGGACACTTAAAGCTGTAGAGGCAATCCACGCGAGCAAGATCAACACAGATGCTTTTCCAACAGTGCGGTGATTCTGTGCCCAAACAGGAAACACGACGGCGACGCAGCGATCCACGCTGATGATGACGAGGAGGAAGATGCTGCTGAACATGTTGAGGAACATGACGAAGGAAGTGAACTTGCACATGAAGAGCCCGAAGATCCAGTCCGACATGACGCTGTAGGCGATGTTAAATGGCAAACAGGCGCAGAATATGAAGTCAGACACAGCCAAACTGAGGTACCAGGTAGTGTTGACTGACCTCTTCATGCCAAACCCTGCAATCCAGATAACCACACCGTTTCCTCCCAGGCCCAGCAGACAGATGATCACGTTGATCACCAGAAACAACAGGCAAAGAACCTCAGTGAAGCATTTGGTGTTGTGGTGGAAGTGGAAATGAACTTCTTCAGGAGTTACATTACCAGAGGAGGTGATGTTGTCATAATCAATGTAATTGTCGTAGTCATATACAAAATCTGCTGAATCCATCGTAAAAATCTGTCGAGTCCCTGCAAGCAGGCAACAAAATGTTTTGTTAATGGTAAATATCAGTGTAACTTTCAGTAATACTACAATCACTGCTCATAGATCATTATCGCTAAGCAATATGTCATTTTTAAGCTAAGCGTTTGAGGAAATTTTATGAAGATTCAGTTTTGAAAAAAAATCTGTTTTAAAATGCCTGTGAGATTAGTTTTCTCTTAGTTTCTCTTGTTTCTGTTAATCAAAAAAAAGTAAGTAAAAAAGCTCGCAATGCGTAAATATGAAGTATTTAATATATCTAAAAGTCAATGTGAACATCTCTACAGACAAAAAAAGGCAAGCACTTCCATTTTCATATGTTTTATAAATAAGTCTCTCACCTCAGCCTAACAGCAGTATCTCCAGCATTACTGCACCAGCACACATTTGTCATCTGACAATTGTGTCACTTTTGCATTTATAATGACCCTTCGTTCTATCCTTCTCTTGAGCAATAGTGTGCATGACTGCACATGCTGCACTTCCACAAAATACTTCCACAACTGTTTTTGTTTTCCTCATCAACAAGATCCCCTACTTTCACTTCTTGTTTTTGCTCTTTTTGTTTTGGAAGAATAGATCCCGGAAACAAACTCTTAAGCTTTGGCCTTCTAAGTGATCCGCTTAGGTGCTTTTAACAGGTGAACATTAGGGTTTCGAGTACTCAGCATCATTTCTTCCATAAAAGAAACTACAAATTAAAGCTTTTACAAAATTGACCTTTTTTATTATTGATCAAGAACAGAAAAAGCGACGAGATTACTAAATCACAATACAAAAAGACTGCTACAGAGGAAGTATGAAGAAGTGCACAGGCGATCGAATACGTTAAGATGTGCAAGCAATCAAAATCAAGAAGTCTCAGCTTAACGCAAGGTAAAAACTTTATTTTTATTTAGTTATATAAGTTATCGGCTGTAATAAATAAAGAAAACTGATTAATATAAAAAGAATAGAAGAAGCTAGTGTTACATAAAGAAGCATGCATCTCTTTGTGGATAACTCAATATAAAGAGTATGCTTTAACTTTCATTTTCATTCTAACTTTCAAATGTTACTGAATTCAGTGTGACACAAACACACACACACACACACGTTGTCTTTCCATGTTTTATGGGGACATGTATTTATACTCTACAGACTGTATGTGTTATTGTCCTACAACGACCATGCACCTAAATCTACCCCTTACAGGAAACTATTGGCAATTTTAGATTTTAAAAAATCTAAAATTTAAATTTTGACTACAAGGTCAAAATTTACTGGTATTCCTATCCTTGTGGGGACATTTGGTCCCCATAACGTGATAAATACCAGGTGCACACACACACATACACACAATGCAGTCTCTGAAGACAAAGAAACCTAAAGATGTGTATGTCTTGCGTCTATTTATAACCTTCAGGTGCACATAATCAAATGACATCAGCTGCCGAGGTTATTTAAGCCAATTATTGGCGTGTTTGACACACATGCTGCACAACCAGTCAAAAAAAAAAATTTCTCAGCACTTTTCAGCACAGCATCGAGATTAGCTTTTGAAAGCGAACACGCAGTTGCTAAACGCATAGAGGGTAAGTCTTTTTTTTTACTAAAAAAATTTGAATAGAAAGTGTTATTTCTAGCAAAAATGTCAGCTGTTCCACTTCCTCTGTTATTCAGACATCGCTCTACAGGAAGTAACAGAATTTTGGTGAGAAGGCAATAGCAAATATATGTAGAAACAGGGTTTGCTTAAATGTAATTTTCAGACAGCTTCCTTGTTTTTTTAGCTCATCCATCACAGAATGGATTGCATATGATTGTGGGATGTCAAAGGCAGTGAAGGATACGGTACATCTGTGCTCCCTTCAAAAAGCAGATGACGTCGCAAGAAATAAAGCTAACTTGATTGGGACATGCCTTGATGCTTTACTACCTTGAAATACGTCCTCCCAAGGCAGCATTTTTCAGTTTTCGGGCGCAACCATTAAATATTGTTAGTGAGTGCTGGAAAATTACATTCTATATGATTCACGTTATTAAATGTCATCTTTCATATCAAATTCTTACATTTTATTAATAATTTTGTTTATTAAGACACTATAGGGCTATTCCAAATCAACTGAAATCAGTTTCAGCAACATTGATCTTTCATGAAATTTAAAGGAGTCTTTCGAGAAACAGAAGCAGCCAAAAATTAATGGTATTTTTCATGCATTCACGCATTAATACACAAATATGAAGTTTTAGGAAGAAATGCAAAGATATGCTACTTTTAGATTTTAAAGTACACCGCTGCTTCGAGATGCACAACACTGCTGTGATCTTTGTTTGGAGCCATTAACATCGAGCAGAAACGGTCAGAGTTCACAACACAGTCAACGCGCCAATGTGGCTAAAAGGAGTGATGCGTTAAAAGCCACTGCAGAATTTGGCTTGGTGGATGTTAATGTTAAGCCCTGTCTGTAAGTAGAATTCAGATATCAAGAGAGAAGACATTTACATGTAAGCTAACTTTTATTTGGCTAACTTTAGCTCTTTAGGGTACTTCCATCCTATTACACAGATCATCTTGTTTGGCATTCTATTAATTTTCATTCCATAGTGTAATTAATTTATGACAAGTTTAAGTATCTGAGCCTGCAAAGGTACACACCTTTGAATATATAACAACTTGTACTTTTCTTGTTACCAGATACAACAAAATAAAAAATACAAATTGCTTCCTGACTTACCTTATTAGCCTTGAAGCACCGTTCAGTGCAACTCACACAGGAGGTGTGTCATCATCACTACTTAACCCAGTTACAGGAAATGTTTTGCTTTACCAAAGAACATTACATCACCTCGACATTTTAGTTACAACAAAAGCAGGGGCCTTTACCTTTAAATCTTTCAAAGACACATGGACAGTCAAATACTACTTTATTGAACTTAACATGTTCTTATGGTGTACTTGAGCCTGAATAATCTGATTCTGTGAATTAAATTAACAGCTCAACTTAACTATTTGATCTTCTGAATGATTCATTACTAGACCTAAAACACCTTATTGTAATACTTTACAATAAGGTTCATTAGTTAACAACATTAGTTAACACGAACTAATGAACAATACTACAGCATTTATTTATTTTAAAGCTAACTTCAGTTTTTACTAATGCATTACTAGAATCACAAGTTGTGTTTGTTAACATTAGTCAATGCAGTGTGAGGTAACATAAACTAACAATGAATGATTTATTTTTTATGAATTAACATGATCAAAGATGAATAAATACTGTAATAAATGTATTATTCATTGTTTTTTTTCAAGTGTAAAATGTTTCCTTGATATTTTTCTGTTACAATTTCTGCTCCCACACACAATTTTATGTCTATAATGTGTTTGCGTGTATGTGTCATGAATGAGGGGTCTGAGGCGTGCGGATCCATTTGCAGGCTTTTATTTGATGAAGGCATGGTCAAAGGAGGCAGGCGTCCAATCACAGCAAACAGGAGTATAAGAGGCAAGGCAACAACAGAATCCAAAAAACAGGCAGAGGTCGGGTCAGGCAGCAAACAATCAAAGAATCAAAGACAGGCAGGGTCAAAATCAAAGAATCTAGAACAAGGGAAACACAAGGCTAGGCTAACTACAAACAAACAATCAATCAAACAATGCAACCTCCAGGTGAAGGGTCTGCTTCAGTATTTATAGTCAGTCTTACAACAGGAAGTAGCAGCAGAGGGAGTGATCACAGATCATCCAGAGGTAAGGGCTTCCTCTGTTGGCTTGGTGACAGTATATGTGTGTGTGTGTGTGTGTGTGCGATGGTGTTTTGAAATTATTCTCCTTCTTCCTCTTCTTTTTCTTCTTCTTCTTTTCTTTTCTTTTCTTTTCTTTTCTTTATCTTTTTGTCAAATGTAAATGCATGTCCCAGTCACATTTGCTGGGTTAAATAATCGTTTAGGCTAAAAGATTCTGTTTTATATTTTCAAGGGCAGTTATCAACACAAATAAGAAACCAAATAAGAAAGTGGAAATTACGGAAAACATGGAAATGCTCTACATGCAAGAGATAGCCACTGCCATGTAAAAAAAAAGGCAAATGCCACAAAACTAAACAACGGACCAGATTATTCTAAAACCACAACCAGCCTTCATACTTTCTAGGCTCAGTTTACAATGTAAATGGGCTAGAAGAGCAACTAGAAGAGAAGAGAAAGAGAACATTTTGAATAAGCTCAAATTTACTCTGGATCTTTTTTCGTTTTTATATGCATGAACAACTGGGAGAGCTTTAACCCATGTGAGTCCTGTTTTCTCACAACACTTAGCCAATTTGTTCTTGTTGCCTCATTTACAAAATGTGTCCCATTATGTGAACTGATGTTCTCTGGTGTTCCCCAGAGTTGCACACACGCTGCTAAAATATTTTTTCAAAATTCAGTTGTGGGACACTTCATTTCTAGTGATTATTGTCAATTTGATTACAGAGACCGTCTCTGCATTTAACAACAAATTGCTCAATCTCATCATTATACATCCCTATCCTTGTATTCTCATATTTTAACTGTTCTGTGCTTTGATACAATCTGTGTTGTTAAAAGCGCTTTATAAATAAAAGTGATTGATTGTGTTTTTAGCCATTTTACAAATAATTCTTGCCCATTCATCATTTTTAAATTGCCATTCATATACCCATTGAGGCTTAACTTGCAGACAGCGTATTTGCTTCTCTTTTGCAACTCTAAAACCCCAGCAATCTGCAGCCAACGTCAAATTTAGATTATGCACGAAATATCTTTCCATGAGAGCACATAAATGAATGCAAGTTTCAGCACTCGTCTCCCTTTTGTTTCACAATTTAGAGATACCGTATATCCCTAAATATACACTGTAAAAAATGTCCGTTAAAATAACAGTGAAATGCTGTAAAATCACAACATTAAAATACTGTAAATTGAATTACAGTGAAACATTGTATACTTTACAGTGTAATTTAGTGACATGTTAAACTAAATGTAACTGTAAATTCAACATCAAAATGATGTTTTTTAAACATACTTTCTCTGTGTAAAAGACATATTGATGTTATTTTGACAAACAAACACTGTTTTTGCAATACAATGCAATACAGTATAAATGGCAATGAAATTGTGTTAAAATTACAATTAAATTCTGTAGACTTAAATAAAAACATGCATGCTTTCCAAAATGCTGTAAGAAAGACTGTCATTTCAAAGTTGCCTATTTATTTAGCCTGTTATTATTTTATGAAAGGTGAGCAGTATTTGGATTGTTTTAGCAATGATTTTAGGGGGAATTTTCAAACAAAGCACCCTGGGTAAATGAACACTGAAGAACATTGGAGGACCAGTGCAAAGTGTCTCTGGTAAGTAGCCTAAAATCGTTGAAAATCTCTATTTTTTTATGCTTCTGCTTCAGTTCAGACATCTTCATTGTATTCTTTGGTGAGACTCGTTGCCAATGTGAGATAACACGTTCTAGTCCGCGGAGAAGCCTATCACTGCAGCCTGTAGGATTTGGATATCCATATCCAAGTCGGCCATATTCATTACGTCACGTTCGATGAGATATCTAAGTAAAACAAACTGCAAAACGACAGAAGACAACTACAAAAGACGAATTTTATGCTGGTAAGTGATCACACATAGTGTCTTATGTTCATAACGACTTTGCTTTGTTGACATTGGGGAACAATAATGCACATAATACGGTGATATTTGCCTCTTGGATAATGTATCGTTGTCGTGTCAATTTAACGTTAACGTTAGCTGGAGCAAGCTTGTTCATGCAATATTATCCCGCTGTGCGAATATACACATTTTCAGTTTGCTAAATTATGCAAGATTAGTAAGACCTAAACTGCTGTTATAGCTAAATATGAGTTCGGCATGAAAAACACTAACGTTAACGTTAGTTTCCAGTGTTGGCCAAAATAACTAAATTAAGTTAAGCTTTTATAGTATTGTATCTGCATTTAGTAAGCTTCAGTTTTTTTGTACTTTGTACTTAAGTCCGCGAGCAGCCATATTTGCTGCGCCTCACTCAGCAAATCTCTCTCTTCTCGTCGTGGTGTTTACAACGTTTTATACAATTTTGATAGGAAATTAATTGCTTATATAGCGTGGTAAGTCTGCACTGCCTTTTAGATACAACGTTTTTCAAATATGTGTTTGTCAGTTGGGTGAGGTAATGTTAGCTATTCTTTCGGGTGTTATGTGAGAGTTTAGCACTAGCTAAAATGGTTGTCTGCCGTTTTTGCAACCAACATTTTGCAAGTTTGAAAGATTATGTACTGCACTGTAGAATCCACAGAAATGAACCCCGTTGTGTTTTTAAATGTGAATCCGCCGGTTGCAAGCAGACATTTTGTACATATTCAGCGTTTAAGGGTCATTTCTATCGCAAACACAATGCGCCCACGCTCTCTGTTCTTTCTGATTGTCGTACATCAGCCATTATTGCGAATTTTGCTTGTGCTGTTCCACTGTGTGCGCGCCAATTTCAGGCCGTTAAAGAACTTCTATCCCACTTAAAAGAACATCTTGTGGAGGGGAGACCTGTGGCATGTCCGGTAACGGGCTGCAAAAGTTCGTTTACTTTAAAGTCATCCTTTACTGCTCACATGTCCAGGAAACATAGGGACTGTTCAGCTAGTACCATCAGTGAAATATATAAGGAGGTTACACCACAGTCCTCTGATGCTGCATTTCATGATGCCTCCCAGAATCTAGCCCCAAATGATGCGCCAAATAATGACTTGCCTCAGAATTTGAACGAGACTTTTCTTAGAAATATGTGCCTGTTCTATCTTAAGTTGCAAGGGCAGCTCCTCCTTCCAGCTTCAACCATACAAATAATAGTTGAAGAAATGCAAAATTTGCATAATATGGGACAGGAATACACATTAAGTAAACTGCATACACTTTTGAGAGAGGAACTGAGTCTGACAGATGATGCCATTGACAAAATTGAAGCCTGTTTGAGGGATTCAGATCTCTTCTCCAACTCTCACCAGGGCCCACTGAGGTCAATATATTCAAGAGCACAGACATTCAAAAGCATGTTCCGGTACATAGAACCTACAAAGGTTGCATTAGGAAGTGATGAAAGTTTGACACAGAGGTTTGCTTATTATATTCCAGTGAAGCAGACATTGGCCAACTTATTAGAATCTGAGTTATGGAAAAATGCAATATCACAGTCTTGTGACTCAGATACAGATGTGCTTTGTGATATAAAAGATGGAAAAATCTGCAAGTCAAACAAGTTCTTCAAAGAAAATCCAGGGTGTCTTAAGCTGATTCTGTACCAGGATGCATTTGAAATCGTAAATCCTCTTGGCTCAGCAAAGAAAAAACACAAACTTGTTGCAGTCTACTTTTCTGTTGCTAACTTACCTGTTCATGTGAGGTCCAACACTGATCACATGTCCCTTGTCTTACTATGTGGTGAGAATGATTTAAAACACTTTGGACCTGGTAAGATCTTTTCAGAGTTGTTACAGGATTTAAAAGATTTAGAAGGAAATGGGATCACTGTTGGTGGTGAAACAGTCAAAGGGGCTTTGTATTGTGTTGCTGGTGACAATTTGGGATCACACAGTATTGGAGGGTTTACAGAAAACTTCAGTCGATCTCAGTACTTTTGCAGATACTGTGAAATTACTCGACGTGAGTTTCATGATGACCCACATGTTTGTGGTCCACAGCGCAACCCAGACAATTACGAGGCAGCTCTTGGACGCCTACAAGCAGAAGGCATCAGAGACGTCAAAGGAATTCAGGTAAATTCCGTTTTCAATAACTTGGAATCCTTTCATGTATGTCAGCCGGGTCTTCCACCTTGCTTGGGCCATGACTTATTTGAGGGTATCGTATCGTATGATGTTGCCCTCTTCTTGAAGTATTTCATAAAAACAAAGAAATGGTTTACATACTCAATTTTGAATCGGCGAATCAAACAATTCAAATATAAAGGATCTGATGCCCTCACTAAGCCATGCAGTGTCAGCCCCGTTGCATGCAAACTCTCTGGTCAGGCTGTGCAAAATTGGAATTTTTTGAGGTTGTTGCCTGTGCTGATTGGTGATAAGGTGCAAGATCCAGATGATGATGTGTGGCAGTTAACGCTACAGCTTAAAGATGTTGTGGATTTGGTCTGTGCTCAGAAGATTTCCGTGCCACAGGTAGCTTATCTTGAAATCACAATCCAAGACTATTTGGATTCAAGAAAGGGCTTGTTTCCTGAGAATCACCTAAAGCCAAAACATCATTACTTGCGGCATTATCCCGCACTAATTCTAAAATTTGGCCCACTTATCAGACTATGGACAATGCGGTTTGAAAGCAAGCAAGGAAGACGTGATGTTCACATACGTGGAAGACACATGCCTGGCGGAGGAAGTGCAGATGGACCAAGTTCCCTTGACACCAACCATTGTTGTCTGTGGTAAGTTGACCATGTGCTCTCTCACACAGGCATACACATGCCAAACTGTGTCTCAGAAACACACCCACATCCATTGTCCTCTCACCTTTTTGTTGTTAATTGTATTTGTTTTTGTAGGACAATCGTGCTTCTCGGCAAAGAGATGGATGCTGAGTGTGGACCGAATGATTGTACAGCCCAGTATCACATCATTCATACCGGCCCTGTGTCTGATGTTTGGCAGCTTCTATGTCTTTAATATCCACTATCCAGTAGTCCTTGCATCCACGCTGGAGTTCTTACAGAGGTTTTTTTTTTTTTTTTTTCATTACATTATTAAAAAATAACTTCAATATTTGGCATAAACCTTAGTAACTATACTGACTTTATAGTTTGTATAATTTGTCATTGGATGTTGAGGAAATGTTTAATGAGCAGGTTTTTTTTTTTTTTTTTTTTTATGATGAAGCCTTTGTGCTTTTTACATAATCTGGTTTTCTTTCTCTCGTTTTCTTAACTGTTCTCTTTTCCATCAATCCGAGAGAGGGGACCAAGGTGGAGAACACCAGCAAATCCCGCCTCCATGTGAACCCGAGAGTTCTTACACTTATACAAGACCTGTCTGACCATGAATGGTGCTCACAGTAGGACTGTTCGATGATCCACCCTCTCTCACTCATCCGCCCACAAACATACATACATACAGACACAAACATGCACAAAAACATGCATTGCACACACACACATACATATACACACACACATGTACACGCATGCATACACATACACACTCTCTGTGTGTGTGTGTGTGTGTGTGTGTGTGTGTGTGAGAGAGAGAGAGAGAGAGAGAGAGTACATATGTCTGTGTAAGAGTGAGTGTGTGTATGTGTGTCTGTGACGGTCCCGATAATCCGCAGATTGAATGCACCTGCTGCTGCTGCGCCACAAGTGTTTCCGTAAAAAAAGCGTTACCTGAAGCATTTGGCAGATTTGGGTTCTGGACTTTGGATTTTCGGATTTTGGTTGGAGTTTGGTTACTTTTAGCATCTTTTACACTGCACCAACAGTACATCACAATGTTGCACTCAGGCATCCTGCGCTACACAAAATCTGAAAACCCAAAGTCCAGAACCCAAATCTGCCAAATGCTTCAGCTAACACTCTTTTAAGGAAAGAGTTGTGCGCAGCAGCAGGTGCATTCAATCTGCGGATTATCGGGACCGTCACAGTCACACATACACACACTCACTCTTACACAGACATATGTACTCTCTCTCTCACATATACACACAAACAAACACATTAATGACCTATGGTTCATCTTTGATGATCCTCTCAAAAACATACTCCCCTACATGCAGTCATATACACACACACACACAGGGGGAGAGAGAGACTCACTCTTACACAGGCATATATGTACTCTCACACACACGATTCTGATGCTCTTGTGAACCAATGTTCTTAAGATAATGTTACGTTTGATGGTTCTGTGGCAGTCTTGTGATTACCGAAAGTTGGGCTTTGATTCTTCATTGTTTATGACAATGTCACACACATGAGACGTGTTTATACACACACACTTAGACAAAATCACTTTCTCTCTCTCTCAAACACACAGAGAGAGAGAGAGAGAGAGACTCACTCTAACACAGACATATACTCTCACACACGAAACACATGGTGTTATTCTGATGGTGTGTGAACATGTTTCATTCTGATGCTGTGTGAACATATTTTATTCTGAGTGAACCAATGTTCTTGAGATAAATGTTTGACGGTTCTGCCTTGTGGTTAACAAAAGTTGGACTTTTACAATAAAGTCTGTGTGGTTAACAGAATATCTGTGACATGCCTTTATTTCTGTTCCAATATAGTAGTCCTATAATAATGGTGATTTCGTAGTAAAATATTGTGTATGTTTTAGTGAAATCAAATGGGTTTTGATGTACAATGAAAAAAAAAAAAAAGTCCCGTAGTTTTTTACGGAAAAAACTGGTAGCTTAGTTACCAGAACAATTCCGTAAAATATACAACAAAACAGTAATTGCTTTTACAGAATAACATGTACATTTTACAGTTTAAATCAGCATATAACACACTGGACTTCTGTTATATTTACTGGTTTAAACTGTAAAATTGACATGTTGTTCAGAATATCACAGATACATTTTACAGTTTAAACCAGTAAATATAACAGAAGTCCAGTGTGTTATATGCTGGTTTAAACTGTAAAATGTACATATTATTCGGTAAAAGCAATTACTGTTTTGTTGTATATTTTACGGAATTATTCTGGTAACCCCAGCTGCCAGTTTTTTTCCGTAAAAACTACAGGATTTTTTTTACAGTGTACTTTTTTGGTTTTTCAATTAATGGTGGTTGACATGGCATGTCACATCGTCGTAAGGATATATCTTGATGTCCCAGCAAAGCTCAAAACTATAATCAACTAAAACTCCTTCCATTAACATGGAATATTTGAGCATGTTTAAATTCTTGGCCTTCATAGATCATTAAACTGTTATCCAAATCTCTTTACCTTCAGAAACACACAAAGACATGCAAGTTTTTCTTCATTGCAAAGATCACTATGTACATCAGCGTATGAATAAAATGGATGTGAACCTAAAGTGGCTCACATGTAAAATAGCAAATATGGGCCAAATATATTCAATTACATGCAGGCCTTTTTAGGCAAAGATGCCGTGCTCACTGCAATATGTCATCTGAATATGAACCCATGGCCCATCTGGCAAATGTCTCAAATGTCAAACAACAAATATGTCAAATGCGGCCCAGCAGACAGACAAAGGACACTTTTTGTTTGGATGATGCACTTGACACTGGCTAAATGAAATTTCAAATTGTACGCATATGGCTTAACAGAATTTGGGTACTTTTAGTAGGATGCAACACAACTGACTGAGGCAGAATGATCTGAATGCGAGTCTTAATAAGGCTCTGTTTGCTGAATTTCTCATGAATACGATGATAACGGTCTTATACAGACTCCTCTCTGCCTTGACAACAACTGCCTCTCTTTAACAAGTAACTATGCAGGGAGTAATAGGTGGTACTACACTTACACTTAACTTAATACTGTTAACTAACAGAGAAGCAAGATTAACTAACCAGTAAGTAGTAGCAAATTTAGGACAAAGGTAGTTCCTTATCAGGTATTTGATAATTATTAAATAATATAAAAATATCCTCATTGAGAATTGCTTGTGAACTATGACCAATAAATAAAAAAGGACCAATTAATGTAAGGAACTAATAGTGTGTGTGTGTGTCTCCATACACCACGCTATGTACTTTCTAAAGGTCAGGTATGCATCTTTTACTCTAGATTTATCTTTGAGAATTTGATGTTTTGTATTGACATAAATGCACCTCTGAACTGGCTTCTAAATGTTTGTGTAATTGATACAACTTTACCTGACTAATATTAATAAGCTGTTATATTTGACTTCTTCCGAACTCTCTGAAATTATTCTTTCGAGTAGATGATTGTGTAGTATAGTGTGTCTATTGTGTAGAGATATTGTGGCAGGACAGAGCATAATTAAAGCATGGTATAGCAAGGGCTGTCCATTTTGAATCTTTTGGATGCTCCGTCGCCATCAATAACACGGTGAAGTTGTTTGGTATTTTATGGTCATTTAGTTAAATGTTCTCTTTGTTCAGAACGTGCCAGTGGGTAGTTCACTTAAGGCATGGCATACTTAGGTTTTCAGATGACAGTATCCGGTAAAAAATACTTATTATCTGGTTCATATATTTCAAAAAATAGTATAGAATCTGTGATTACTAAGCACAGGATTGCCGCAGCTGAAAGCTACACTTTCACCTTAAAAAAAATGGATTAATCCGCGCTGGAGCTCCAGGAAAAAACAGGCATAGAATATAATTCCTCAAGAAACTGCAATACCAGGTTTTCAAACATAGATGGCAACAAAGAGACTTTGAGGGCAACGTAAGAAAACTTACAGACTGCAGCTTTAAGAGTTCCTCTTCAGGAACTCGAGCTGCGTCACAAACGCTTTGGGAACGCCTTCAGCGTGCGCCGTTCTGAACCACGTGTAAAGTCTGCCCAATGGAGGGGAGCGACGTCATGGACGAGATGACGTCGCCGACCAGGAAGTATAAAGTGACGCTCTGCGATGCCGGCACCAGCTTTCTGCGTTCAGTAAGCGCTACATGTTATTGTCTGTCTATTTATTGTCTGTATTGTCTAGCTTAAAAGAGAATATATGGCTGATGATCAGAAATTAAAGAGAAAATCTAAGGCGAAACACGCTGGTGTGCCGTCGCGTTTCAAGCGGTGTGCTGATCCCTGCCCTCGTTATATCACGGGTGGGGACACACACAGCTTGTGCGTGGCGTGCCTGGGAGCGAGCACGGCGTCAGCCCTCGAGGGGACTGATTGTCCGCATTGTTTGCAGCTACCGCTGCGAACACTCCGCTCCCGGAGGTCTCTCTTCACGAGGAGACTTCACCAGCGTCCCCAGGGTGCGGGACCGCTCGCCGAGGCGGAGCGACGAGCGACGCCTGGGGATCGCAACTCGATCTGGCGGAGGAGATGGAGACGGGCTCGCCCCTTTCTCCATCGGAGTCCGCCAGGTCGGCGCTCAATCCGTGGGTCGAAGCCCGCACTCCGGCTTCTTCGGCCACGGGGAGACGCCCACTCGCGCTCACTCTTCCTCCGAGGAGGTTGATGTTGACGTGGTGGACGATGCGCCGTTGCACACGCCGCAATATGAGGAGCTCTTAGAGGTGGTAACTCGTGCGGTTGCCAAATTAAACATCGATTGGCCCGCCGAGCGAATTGCTGAGCCTCAGGAATCTAAATTGGATGAAAGGTTTCTGAGAGCGAAGCAGCCACCTCTGAGACGGAGCCTTCCATTCTTCCCAGACCTCCACAGTGAGCTGTCGAGGTCTCTGGGAAGGCCGTACTCGCTCGTGTTTTCTCCCCACCGCTGCTAGTCATTACGGTAATGTGGCGGAGTCGCGAGTGCGGCTATAAGGCGATGCCCCGGTAGAGCAGTCTCTGGCTACCTATCTGTCCCCGGTGCGGCATCGTCTTTGAAGGCTCGACCTTACCATCAAGGCCGCTGAGAACAACGCCGGCTTTGATGGCTAAGGGACTGTGGCAGCAGGATTGGCTGGGGCTTGCATGCACACTATGGCGGTGTTGCAGGCATACCAAGCCGACCTGCTGAAAGAGATTGATGAGGAGAGGGGTCAGGTCCGATGACATCGCAGAACTGCGCCGGACGGCTGACCTCTGCCTCCGCGTCACTAAGGAGACCGCCCGTGCTGTAGGGCGGTCTATGTCATCCCTTGTGGCCGCGGAGAGGCATCTCTGGCTGACCCTGTCCGACATGAAAGAGCGGGACAGGGTCTGCCTATTGACGCCCCTGCAGCCTTCTGGCCTATTCGGCGACTCCGTTAATGAGGTCGTCGATAGGTACCAGGAGGCCCGTAAACAGGCGGCGGCGTTCAAGAGTTTCCTCCCGTCGATCTCAGGGGCATCGGGACGAGAGATGCCCCACCGCGTGCCGCTCCTCATATAGGCATGTGCAAAAACAGAGCGTCGCTCTCGTTGCCCCTAAAAACAGCAGGGGGCGAAGCGGCGCTCTGGGCCGGGGGCTTCCGGTCCTAAAGACCTGAGGGCCTTTTTGGACAGGAAGTCCACGGCCAAGAAGCCCTGATATGAGTGGCTCAGGGCTTCTGAGGGCTGCCCCTCCTGGGGAGGATCAGTTAATGCCGGGTCAGACGGCACCCGTTCCTCCTCAGGGCCCTCAGGGAGTAACTCCGCTGTCTCTGCCCTCGTGCCAGAGTGCGGAGGCTTCCAGCACGCTTCCCCAGCCGGATTCACCCGAGGTGCGCCACGGCCGAACGCGCTTCCCCTGCGGGGGTCCCGTTTACAGCTAGCCCGTTGTCTGCCTGCCGGTCAACCGTTTCAGGCCACCGGGTTACCTGTATCTCACACACCAGAGGTCAGCCTCGAGAGGCTGATTCCCTTAGTAGATTATTTAGCAGCGTGGAAACTTCTGCCAAATGTATCTCAATGGGTCATACTAACGATAGAGAAAGGCTATCGAATTCAGTTCGGTTTTCCACCACCGACATTCAGGGGAGTCACACCGACAGTAGTCGGCCCCAGCAGGCTCTGGTGATGGAACAGGAAGTAGGATCCTGCTCAGGAAGGAGGCCATCGAGGTGGTCCCTCCTCATGCTGTGGAATCTGGGTTTTACAGCCGCTACTTCATTGTTCCAAAGAAGGACGGGGTTGCGCCCTATCCTAGATCTGAGGGTCTTGAACCGCTCAGTCAGCAGACTGAAGTTCAAAATGCTTACCATCAAGCATGTGGTGACTCAAATCAGATCCGAGGACTGGTTTGTCAACATAGATCTGAAAGACGCATACTTCCATATATCCATCCTTCCTCAACACAGGAAGTTTCTGAGGTTCGCTTGGGGGCGTAGCATACCAATATCGAGTACTTCCGCTCGCCTAGCACTCTCACCCCGCACATTTACTTAAGTGTATGGATGCAGCTCTGGCTCCACTGAGACTCCAGGGCATCCGCATACTCAATTATATCGACGATTGGTTGATATTAGCTCAATCAGAGCAGATGGCAGTTCAACATCGAGATGTTGTTCTGTCTCACATGGGGGAGCTGGGTTTGAGACTGAACGCCAAGAAGAGTGTATTGCGCCCCGCTCAGAGGACCACATACCTAGGCGTGGTGTGGGATTCGACCACAATGTGGGCACGCTTGTCTCCTGCCCGTGTGCAGTCAATCCTCATGTCAGTCGAGAGAGTCAGGAAGGCCAGTCATTCACTGTCAAGCAGTATCAGAGACTGTTGGGCCTGATGGCAGCTGCGCCCAACGTGATACCCTTTGGCCTGCTGTACATGAGACCCCTACAGTGGTGGCTCAGGACCAAGGGGTTCTCCCGAGGGGAAACCCACTCCGCAAGATCAAAGTGTCACGCGCGTGCAGTTCGGGCCTTAGACTTGTGGAGGAAGCCTTGGTTCCTGAATCAGGGCCCAAGGTTAGGAGCTCTATGTCGCGGACCTCCCTTGCGACAGATGCATCCCTAACCGGTTGGGGCGCAGTATTGAACGGGCGCCCGCCCACGGTCTGTGGAGCGCGATCACCACCAGGGGTGGCACATCAATCTGCTAGAGATGTTAGCGGTATTTCGTGCTTTGAAGCACTTTCTCCCAGACCTGAGAGGTCACCATGTGTTGGTGCACACCGACAACACAGCGGTGGTCTCTTACATCAACCACCAGGAGGTCTGCGTTCGCGCTTCTTGAACAAGCTGGCGCACCAGATCCTTGTGTGGTCCCAGGGCAAAATCTGCTCGCTGAGAGCGATCTACATCCCTGGGCATCTCAATACGGAGCCGACACCCTGTCGAGACAGGGGGGTTGAGGCCGGGGGAATGGATGCTTCACCCCGACGTGGTGAAGCAGATCTGGTCGAGATTTTACCAGGCAGAGGTGGACCTCTTTGCTTCTCGAGGGAATGCACAATGTCCCCTCTGGTTCTCTTCTAGTTCATCCAGCTCCCTGGGACTGGATGCCATGTCACAGGCGTGGCCAAGGCGTCGCCTGTACGCATTTCCCCCGATTGCCCTGCTCCCCGGGGTTCTGGCGAGAGTGCGCCAGGACGGAGTCAGACTACTGTTGGTAGCCCCGTTCTGGCCGGGCCGAGTATGGTTTGCGGACCTTATCGGCCTAGTAGACGGTCATCCGTGGGAGATCCCCCTGAGGCCGGATCTACTCTCTCAGGCGGGGGGAACAATAGTTCACCCTCGCCCGGAGTTGTTGAAGCTGTGGGTGTGGCCCCTGAGGGGGCACAACTCATAGCCTCTGGTCTTTCAGCTGAGGTTGTTGAGACCATCCTCCAATCCAGAGCTCCCTCTACGAGGAGCGCGTATGCCAGGAGGTGGGAAATGTTCACTTCCTGGTGTGGAGATCGCCACTTAAACCCAGTTAACTGCCCAGTAGGTTCAGTGCTGGAGTTCCTTCAGGCGAGATTCTCCACCGGGTTATCCCACTCCACCCTAAAGGTCTACGTGGCAGCTATATCTGCATATCATGACCCTATTGGTGGCCACTCAGTGGGTAAACACCCATTAGTTACACGATTCCTCCACGGTGTGCTGAGGCTGAGACCTCCAGTGCGGACCAGAATTCCCCCCTGGGATTTGGTTGTGGTGTTAGAGGCTCTGTGTAAGGCACCCTTCGAGCCCCTCAAGAGGTTCCCTTACCGGTCTTATCTTTTAAGACAGCATTTCTCCTCGCCATCACCTCTCTGCGGAGGGTGGGAGATCTGCAGGCCCTCTCAGTGGCCCCTACTCACCTGGACTTTGCCCCAGGCATGTCCAAGGCTTTTTATACCCACGAGTGGGTTATACACCTAAAGTGCCCTCTGTTACACCACAGCCGATCGTACTGCAGGCCTTCTGTCCTCCCCCCTTCCAGGATCCAGACCAGCGGAAGTTCAACTGCATGTGTCCAGTGCGAGCACTGGACACTTTATGTGCGCAGGACTGCGCTCTCTGCGGAGGTCGGACCAATTACTTATTTGTTTTGGTCCGACAAATAGGGGTGGCGCTGCCGCTAAGCGGACTGTTAGCAGGTGGATAGTTGAGGCTATCCACCTGGCCTATGAAGCCTCTGCACTCCCATGCCCTCTCGGGTCAGAGCGCACTCTACAAGGGGGTATGGCGGCCTCTAAGGCCTATCTTAGCGGTGTCCCCTCGGGGACATCTGCAACGCCATGGGTGGTCCACGCCCTCCACTTTGCCCGGTTTTATAACTTGGACATGAGGGCTGCTCCTGGCTCCTCTGTCCTTTCCTGATGGGTGGTCTGAGGACCCCTTTTCAGGCAGGGCCTTGGAATTATGGCGGCGTGGGCATCTCGCGTTCCCAAAGCGTTTGACGCGCAGCTCGAGTTCCTGAAGAGGGCGTCTCAGGTTACGAATGTAACCATGGTTCCTCTAGGGAGCGAGACGCCGCGCCCCGATGCCATACTTCCCGCACCCCTGCCGGCGCTTACTTCACTACGAGGCTGGTGCCGGCATCGCAGAGCGTCACTTTATACTTCCTGGTCGGCGACGTCATCTCGTCCATGACGCCGCCCTCCATTGGGCAGACTTTACACGTGGTTCAGAACGGCGCACGCTGAAGGCGTTCCCAAAGCGTTTGCCAGACGCAGCGCCTCGTTCCCTAGAGGAACCATGGTTACATTCGTAACCTGAGACGATTTGTGTTTTAGACACCTTATTGCCTGTTTTTGACAACATAAATAATAATAATAATAATAATAATAATAATAATAATAATAATAATAAAAACATAGCACAGTTTGCATATCTGAGCAAAAACTGTTTATGTTGAATGAATCAAACTTTAAATTATTTGCTGACACCTTAATTTTTTTTTATATATAATTTCAAATGAGTATTCAACATTTTATGTTTTTATATCTCAAAACATTATTTCTGCATTTGTAACTGCAAGCTAGAAGCTTTCATGTCCCTCATTTGATAGTGGTTTAATTTGCCATGGCAACATTTAAAAAGCTGGTTTGAGTTTTATAGCCCTATCCCAAGCATGTCAAACTCACTTCCTGGTGGGCAGCACCGTACAGCTTTACAGAGTTTAGCTCCAACCATGCTTCAACTCACAACCCATGTAGTTTACAAACATGCCTAAATGATTAAATCTGTTGTGTTTAATTTTGTATCCCTCCCACTCTACAGCATTCTTCTTTATTTCCCTTGTTGACTGGCTTATGTCACTTCTTACTACCCGCTGAGGGTATGAATGCACCCTTTCAAATGGTACTAGGAAATAGTTTGCACAAAAGCTTGCCAGTATAGTAGTACTGTATTTTTAGTTCTGGAACTAAAATGATGCAAAAGAATTTGAGCAAATTTTACAAGGAATGCACTGAGGCTGGGGTCAAAGCATCAAGAGACAGATGTGTCAAGGAATTGCTGCAGTTGTCGTATTCTTCCTGTTAAGCCACTCCAGAACCACAGACAAGGTCTTAGAGTCTGGAGGATGGGTGGAGAGGTTCATAGCCCAAGTTGCTCGAAGCCCAGTGTTAAGTTTGCACAGTTTTTTTATCTGTTTACCAAGGACTTCATGCTTCCTTCTGCTTGCCAGCTTTTTGCTGCCCTCACAGCCAAAAGCTCAAAAAGTTGGTTAAATGATCATGGTGCTGGTGTGCTTGAAAATCATGATGATTATATACACTGTAAAAAACAATAGCTGTATCAACTTGAAGTAACTTGTTCGCCACCCGCCTGACTCAACCAAAAAATTTTAGGACAGCATTTCAAGTTGAAACAACTATTGTTATTTACAGTATTCCAGATTTTTTTTTTTTATAACACTTCAACAAAAAAAAAGTTCAAGCTGCAGTCCCTAACATTTTTTTTTTTGCAAAACATTATCCAAAAACAATATTTGAGAAAATACATAACTAGCCAGTGTTCAAAGCTATCAACTTACTTTAGCACGATTCACAGCGGTTAGCTTGTAATAATGTTTTCTAAGTTGAGTGAACTGGTAGGTTTTTGCAGGAAATTTCGCATTAGCATTGCACTGCGTCATTACGTCATGTCTGTAAACTTAAAAACTGAGTTTGCCTTATTCACCTTATATTCCAGTTTTAAATGTGCTTCTGATTACAGATAGCCTGGGATTACACAAGATTTGTATTTTAAAGAAGAACAGGTCGAAGGGAGCATAGTTTACTTTTGGGTTAAAATAATCTGCAAGCTAATACACACTATACTCATAGTCATGCAATACTGATGTTGTTAACATTAATAATTTGAGAATAAAATATAACAATAATAATCATCTGCAGGGTTTGATGTGATGTGAGCTAATTGATTAATTGATTAAATCACCATCAATAGCACGATTTATGATAACGCTTTTTACCAGTCAGAACAAAGCATGGCATACTTACTTTTTCAGATGACAATATCCAGTAAAAAATATTTATTATATCGGTCATAGCACAGTTTGCATATCTGAGCAAAAACTGTTTACGTTGAATGAATCAAATTTTAAATTATTTGCTGACACCTAAATTTCACATTTAAAGTAAGTTTTTGCTTTTTTTATATATAATTTCAACATTATTTCTGTTTGTAACTGCAAGTTAGATGTTTTCATGTCCATCTAAATGTCACCTCTGATGAAGCTTCTGTGTTTCTTCTGCATTGAAAAGATTCATTTTTGATAATGGTTTAATTTGCCTGGCAACAGCCCAAATGTCTTGAGTTTTATAGCCCTATCCCAAGCATGTCAAACTCACTTCTTGGTGGGCAGCACCCTACAGAGTTTAGCTCCAACCATGCTTCAACACACAACCCATGCAGTTTACAAAAATGCCTAAATGATTAAATCTGTTGTGTTTAATTAGGGTAATGTCTAAACAGTCCAAGCTGAGGCACCCTTGGCCCCTTGGCCTCTACAGCATTCTTTTTTATTTCCCTTGTCGTCTGGCTTATGTCACTTCTTACTACCTGCTGTGGGTATGAATGCACCCTTTCAAATGGCACTAGGAAATAGTTCGCACAAAACCCTTCCAGTACATTAGTACTGTATTTTCAGTTGGTGCGAAAGGCCCTGTTAATGTAAGGGTACTTTTTTTGTGTATAATATTTTTGTAGTCTTTCCACCAGCTTAGTGCTGGCCTTGCACAGGCAGCCCTCACTTATTCTGCATTCACGGCAGGACTCCCTTTACTTCAGGAAACCTACAACACCCTCACATCCCTAATGGTAAAGAGGAAAACTGCCCACAAGATTTGTATTAAAAAATACCATCTCATGCCATTTACACCTCAAATATGGTTTATGAGATCCACTTTCTTGCAGAGTTTAGCTCCAACTTTAATCAAACGTACTCAACTGTGTTTGATTAGGGTAATAACTAAACACTCCAGGAAAGTAAGCCAGATCTGAGAATCCCTGGCCTATATGAAACAACAAGTTTATTTTGGTCTGAGCAATTCCAGTTCAATGGAATTGCTAAAGAATGGACAATAAATGTTGTTTGATTTGTCCTAAATTGCATTACATGGCTGCATGCGTTGGCTCAAAGAATACAAAAGTGGCTTTATTGAGCAACTGATTTGCATTGCAAAGTTCCCTATCAAAAGCTACTCTTGATGCTGTGCTGAATGCGCTAATGAGAACGTATTTTGTTGAAGCATGTGTGTCAAACACGCCAAAGTTTGGCTTATATAACCTCGGTCAGGTGACGTCACCCGATCACGAACACCTGGAGGTTATAAATAGATGTGACACGGAAACATCCTCAGGTCTTTTGTCTTCAAGATGTTGGATGTTCGGTCGCCTCCTGCCACGTTTCAGGACGCCAAACATCTAACAACCCCCCAACAAAACGAAGTGTCAAAATTAGTGCCCCTTTCAGAGAAGCTGGCAGCATGGAAGCTACTGCCAAATATCTCCCCATGGGTCCAAAAGACCATAGAAAGAGGCTACAGGATTCAGTTCGCATATCGCCCTTCGCGTTTCAACGGCGTGATTTTCACTTCCGTGAAACCGTAACGGGCGCATTTGTTGATACAGGAGTTGCAAACTCTGCTGGACAAAGGGGCCATAGAACGTGTTCCCCTACCAGACAGACAGTCAGGCTATTACAGCTGGTATTTTCTCGTTCCCAAGAAAGATGGGGGGCTGCGTCCGATTTTAGATCGTCGAGGATTGAACCATCACCTCAGAACATACAAGTTCAAGATGTTAACAATAAAAATGATTGTTTCTCAAATCCAACCGGGCGATTGGTTTGTGACAATCGATCTAAAGGACGCATATTTTCACATAGAAATATTGCCACAACACAGGAAGTTCCTGAGGTTCGAAGCTTACCAGTTCGAAGCTTACCAGTATCGGGTTCTTCCTTTTCGGCCTAGCATTGTCACCCCGCACATACACAAAATGCATGGATGCAGCTCTGGCTCCTTTACGACTCCAGGGCATCCGCATTCTAAATTACATAGACGACTGGCTGATTCTGGCTCAGTCTCAAGAGCTTGCGCTTCGACATCAGGATGTCGTCCTAGCTCATCTCGGATCGCTGGGGTTGAGACTCAACGCCAAGAAAAGCGTTCTCTCCCCTGTTCAGAGGACAACATATTTGGGGGTCGTATGGGATTCGACCACGATGCAGGCACAGCTGTCTCCTGCACGCCTCGAATCTATTCTGAACACCCTAAAGAGCATCAAGCTAGGCCAGAAAGTCACTCTTCATCACTTTCAGAGAGTTCTAGGTCTCATGGCAGCTGCTTCCACAGTGATACCTTTGGGCCTCCTGCACATGAGATCGTTTCAGTTGTGGCTCAGAGCCAGGGGATTTCATCCAAGGGCCAATCCCCAAAGGCAAATAAGGGTTACGCGTCGAGGGCTTCGTACCCTATGTGGTTCAGACCCCGGTTTCTGACTTTGGGCCCCACTCTAGGTCCGTGTTGTCGTCGCAAGATGCTAACGACAGACGCATCCCTCACGGGTTGGGGAGCGGTCTTAGATGGCCGTCCAGCCCAAGGAATCTGGAGAGGTCATCTTCTCGAATGGCACATCAATTGCATCGAAATGAAGGCTGTATTTCTGGCCCTGAAATACTTCCTCCAGCAGTTGAGAGGCTACCATGTCCTAGTGCGGGTGGACAACACGGCAGTAGTCTCTTACATAAATCGCCAGGGCGGACTGCGATCGCGCCGCTTGAACGAGCTAGCGCAGCAGGTTCTGCTTTGGGCACAGGACAAGTTCCTGTCCCTCAGGGCGATTTATATTCCCGGGCACATGAACATGCTGTCCAGACAAGCTGTGACACATGGGGAATGGAAACTCCACCCCGAAGTAGTCAGTCAAATCTGGGAAAGATTTTACGAAGCGGACGTGGACCTCTTTGCTTCACAGGAGACAGCACAATGTCCCCTCTACTTCTCTCTGACTCATCCAGCTCCCCTGGGTCTGGACGCGATGGCCCATGTGTGGCCCAGAATGCGTCTTTATGCATTTCCTCCGATTGCTCTGCTCCCCAGAGTCCTAGCCAAGGTCCGTCAACAGGGGTCTCGCCTCTTACTCATAGCACCCCGTTAGCCAACCAGAATATGGTTCTCAGATCTAATATCTCTCCTTGACGGCTCGCCGTGGGCGATTCCGGTGAGAAGGGACCTTCTCTCTCAGGCACAGGGGACAATATTTCATCCCCATCCCGAGCTCTGGAATCTTCACGTCTGGCCCCTGAGAGGGACCAACTAAGTGATGCTGGCCTTTCAGCCAATGTAATCGAGACTATTCTTAGCGCTAGGGCTCCCTCCACTAGAAGAACATATGCCACGAAATGGCGCATTTTCGAAAGTTGGTGTACAACACACCATGCAGACCCAGTTCACTGCCAGATTGTTTCAGTGCTAGAGTTTCTGCAAGAGAAAATGTCCTCAGGCACACGTCTTAATACTTTCAGAACTTATGTGGCCGCCATTTCAGCTTGCCATGCTCTGATTGAAGGGGCTTCCGTAGGGAAACACCCTCTAGTTGTTCGCTTCATTCGAGGAGCTAAGAGGTTGAGGCTGCCCACTAGGGCGACAGTTCCTTCATGGGATCTAGCTATAGTGCTTGAGGGCTTGGTGGACACCCCTTTCGAACCACTAGAGTCAGCGCCTGTCAGGTTTCTGACCCTAAAGATGGTTTTTCTAACAGCTATTACTTCTCTGAAGAGAATTGGGGATTTGCAGGCTCTGTCAGTCTCGCCATCCTGCCTAGATTTTGCCCCTGGGCTGGTCAATGCTATTTTGCATCCTCACCCTAGTTATCTTCCGAAAGTTCCATTCTCGACTGTAAATCCGGTCATCCTTGAAACCTTCTGCCCTCCGCCATTCATGACACCGGAGCAGGAGAAACTTCACTTACTGTGTCCAGTATGTGCTCTCCAGATTTACGTCCACCGCACTAGCCAGTGGCGTAAGTCAGAGAGCAGCCAGTATGCTATGGTGGCCGCAACCGGGGGGCGGCTGCCACTAGACAGACTATGTCACACTGGGTGAGAGATGCTATTGCCCTAGCCTATGAGGCGCGTGGTCAAACTTCGCCTCTAGGAGTTAGAGCTCATTCAACCAGAGGGGTTGCATCGTCGATGGCTTTAGCAAGAGGCGCGCCCTTGCAGCAAGTCTGTGATGCGGAAGGTTGGTCCTCTCCGCACACATTTGTTAGATTTTATAGTTTGGATGTCCATGCTACTCCGGGCTCGCATGTCCTTGAGTCGACATCCCAGAGTAATGTCTGAGACCTCTTCAGTGTTGCGCGCACACACACTACACAACGCTGGGGTCCAGACACTCCTAGTCTTGTGGCGTTGGTATTCTCGTTCCCATTAGCGCATTCAGCGCAGCATCGAGAGTAGCTTTTGATAGGAACGCCCGGTTACTTCACTGTAACCCTGTTCCCTGAAAAAGCTGCGCCTCAATGCCGCACTGTGGGCGTGACTGGACGTCCTTTCAGACAAAAATTTGACCTGAGGATGTTTCCGCGTCACATCTATTTAGAACCTCCAGGTGTTCGTGATCGGGTGACGTCACCTGACCGAGGTTATATAAGCCAAACTTTGGCGTGTGTGACACACATGCTTCAACAACCGGTCGAACAAAAGACGTTCTCATTAGCGCATTCAGCGCAGCATCTCGTTCCCGCTTTTTCAGGGAACAGGGTTACAGTCAAGTAACCCGAGACGATTCCTTGCATTGCAAAGACTGCGTCACACTTCCTAAATAAAAGAGTCATTCATTGATTGATTGGTCATTGCATCACAAAAAATATATATTTAAACATTTATTGAGCATAAGGAAGAACATTCATGGCCAGATATTTATGAGGATGTCAGGATTCCACTATTCATTTAGATAGGAGCTTTCCACTCTACTTTTGGACATAGACTCACAAACTTCCCCTTGGGGTAATGCCCACTGACGTGTATTCCATTTCGTCAAGTGAATGAGGGAAGTTTATATAAAAATCCTCAATTTTGAAGTCATATGGACACAGTATGCTCCATAGATCACAATGCAACACTGTCACTGTGTCATCACAGATCATTTAATTTCCTCAAACTTAATATCTTTTTTTTAACATTATAATAGCCCAAAACATACATTTATACACAGAAAGCTGCACCAAACTAATTCAGAAAAAGGAAAATAAACAATAAACCAACTCCATATTTGGACTATATTTGTTGTATTCACACCAGGAATGTATAGTTCTCTTGCTTTGGTTCAAACCAAATATGTTTTTTGTTTGTTTCACATTGACCTTTTTGTAAGTGAACCAGAAAATGTAAACAAAACCATGCATGAACTAAAGGTTATTGTTGGGTCTGGATGCCCCTTTAAAGTTCTTTACCGCCGAAGTCACTCTTTTTAAAATAAAGACACGACAATTTGTTCAATTTAAGAGCTTGCAAGTGGCGTCTTCAGTTGCAAGCGAGAGCAAAACCGTCCAGTCTGCCTTGGTTTGCACCTGAAAGACCCACCAGAAAACCTCCTTTTTATTGTGAAAAGATAAGAAAACACACCATGTTACAAAGTGGAGCATCATATGATCATAGCGTGACTCGTCCAAGGTTGAGTTCTGAGATTAAGACTGTCTTCCCAAAACTTGTGAGAAAGCGGCTTTGGTACGCGATGAGCGGGAACCGAGTCCAAGATATGAGAGAACAAGCAATCCTTGAAGACATGCACACCCATCTGCTCTGGAAATTTCCATCATGCAGTCACTTAATGTCAACATTAAATCATAGAAAATCATAGAAAATCATGTTTCATCTAACAATTATCGATTCGGACCTACTAGAGTTTGTTTGACCCAAACCATGACCACCTCTTCAGCTGGGTCTCGGTACAGTTGTTTAGTTACGCAACATAATCAATGATGTACATCCGAATAAATGAGACAGAGGGAAGTTCACATCTGAAGAGCATTAAAAAATGGACTGGAATGCAGTCAAGTCAGTCTTCTTGTTTGAGCTGCCCGGAGGCATTGCAAATATGGCTACTGAGTACACAAACTTTCCTTGAAGGAATTTATTTTACCTCAAATATAAAAACTTTACAGCTGAGGGGATGAATGAATCTCTAAACTGTTAGTTTTACTAATAGGAGTTCCAAACTGGGTGGGAATAATCTTACAAAATACTCAGGGGTCTTATTTATAAATGTTATGTTTTGGGCATATAGTAAAAGTGCTTAGAGTCACATCAGAGTCTGGGCAGGCTTTTACAGAGTTTTACAGGTTTTTAAAAGAATAATGCATAAAGAATAATCTACCTGCACTTCGATAATAGAGACAACTCTGTAATCCAGCCCACCTGAAAAAAAAAATTATGTAAAAGCAGGATGAAACCTTGGGTGGAGCAAACATCCTATTCCTGTGGATGGTATGTAAGTAATTCATATTAACAAAAAGCGGAACTTGCGACCACCCTTTTTGCCTATTGTGACATAAATCTTGAGCGGGAAAGTAAAAAATAAAGGTCAGCATGAATATAAGTTTGCAGACAGTTGTTGATTAAACTCATCTGGCCATTGCATATTCTCTCTTTCTCGTTTGAGTCTAGTGATCTCAGAATAAGAACTGTACATGACATTCTTCTTAATGTAACAAGTGTTATGTTGATCTAATTAATGCTGTGTATAGTTTTTTGGGAATTACAGAAATGTGATTAGTGTGTTATGTGTATGCCTTCTGAACAGTGGACGTGAAGGACTATAATGCGATAGCTTACCCAAGTACTGAGGAGCTAAACCATTAAGGGCTTCATAAGTAATAAGTAAGATTTGAAATGTTTATATAAAGTTTAATACATGAAGGCAGTGCAATAGAGATAAGATGTGCAATGCTGATAGAAGCGGGCTAATGTGGTCATACTTCCTGGTTGTAATGTTTGTAAAAATACATGCATTTGTAATATAGGCTATTCATTACATTGCAGCCATACATAGACTATATAATATACTTGCATATTCTTAAATGTATAATAAACAAAACTGTATAAAACTTTACAGTATTATAAAAAAAATGCAAAAATAATATGAAACAATCAACAAACAAACAGCAAATAATCCTCTACAAGGTTAATATTCATATATTGATACACAGTACATAGTGGGTTAGTGTTTATGTATCAATGCTTATTCTAGCAGTAAGTGTATGCGATGTAGTGTATCAACAAAATCCCCATTCAACTAGAAAGCTAGCATTAAGTTTGGATTAGTAATTTTAAAAAATGGCCCACTTGTGTGTTTTAATACAGAAATTACTGCCATGCATTTTCTTTAGAATTGCTACACCAGTCTTTAATTCCTATGTACAATTGACAGGGCATCATTTCCTATGCCTGGGTCATTCATCCATCCCTTCACTTAGTATATTTACTAGGCATGTTCCACTTGATCTGCAGTATCCTCTCATGGTATTTTAATGTAATGCACTGGTCATTCTGTGCAGCCTCTCTTCGAGTTGAATGCATCTGCAGACTTGAAATGGATGTGTCAGACAAAGGAGACCTTCAAAAAATGCAGTGATGGGGGTCTTCCAGGAATATGATTGAGAATTCTTACTCTAGAGTCATGGGGGTTCAGGGGTCCTGTTCAACTTTACAAAACTCCTTCACAAAACTCCACACAGACAGGCCTGGCTCACCTGGGACTTGATCAGGACAACATTGTCATCCCCTGATAAACCCCCCTTCGGCACTGACCTGGGTCATGTGCCATCCACTCCATTTTAATACTGCATCCCAATAACAAATAGATGACTGGGCTGGTAAAAGAGTGGGCTGTGGCCAGCGCAGTAGCTGCTGGAAGTCCGTATGTCAACATAGTTTGACTCAGGCTGTTGCTAAGAGTGGCTTGAAGCAAGGTTAAGAAGATCTGAGGGCCCCAGAACACAAAGAAGGCAATCTTGATAGCGCAGATGATCTGTGCTTGCTTCTTGCATACTTTACACGTTCTATGAGCTGATATCAAACAGCTAAGAAACATTATCAAAGCTGGCACAAGAAGCCCAAAGAGAAATCTCATGATAACAACCACTTTCAGCCTTGTAATGCCATCTGGAGTTGTTTTCAACTTATCCATGTCATAGTCATCAATGCACTGAGAAGATCGGATCTCTCTGGAAAACAGCGAAGGACATGCCAAAACTGCTGCAATGCTCCAGGACAATGAAATCAGAATAATGTAACAATTCTTGCAATTTTTGGACAAATCCTTTTTTGAAAAAGCAGAGCTAATGCTCCAGAGACTGAGCATGGCTGCTGTGGAGAACATACTGCCGTAGGTGATATAGGATGACAGCTTGCAGGTTGCTTGTCCGTATTCCCATATGAAGTTATTGTAAACATAGAGAAACTGCAAAACAATAAATGCACTGGACACTAAGTGCGTTACAGCCAATGCCATAATCCAAATGGCAACCGTCTGAGATTTCCTGTTTTTCAGGCAACTGTTGACAATGACAATGAAGTTGAGGGTGACACCGAGGATCAGGACAAGAGAATATGTAACTAAGTACATCATCCGGATCTCATGTTGGTTCGGATTGGTTATGTTTTCTGATACATTTGATAGTTGTATGCTTTGAAGTTCTGTGATTATAGCATCATAGTCCAGGGTACTGTTTTCAACGGACATTTTGTAAAGCCTGAAACAAAAATAAATGGAATAGCATTATTAATTTACTGTGAATAATATGTTGTCTAGAAAGGGATGTGTTCTGCTCATTTTGTTTTGTTGTGACCACACAATAATAGTTCTGAAAATATATATATGCACATAAATGTACATTATTATGCACATATACCGTCATGCTACATAACATACCCCTTCTACCATACTGATACATTATTATTCTTAAAAGAACAGTGCAGAAATTGTCATTATGAACCTTTTTATTGAAAAAGTTGTGGAAAAGCTATGTGATGTTTCTTAAAACGGCTTTGCGACTAACAGAAAAATAAACAACAGGCTTAGGGAAGGAATTACAAGTTTTTTTTATTTTCTGAGTGCACTGTCCCTTTAAGGAGGGAAAAAAAGTTTCTTTTTCCAAGCAAGGCACCCGCAAAAGCATGGAATAAGATCGTGTGCCAAACTAAACTGAAGCTTAAACCACTAATATTAGAGATTTCTAATGTTACAGTCAATAACATCTACCACTATCATCAGTTTAAAAACACATTTACGCTCTTTTCATTATAATCAGTGCAAAACATTATTGGTAAGGCAAATTCTGTAGTTTGAAAACTGTACCAACCGAGATATCACAGGTAAAAAAAAAAGAAACAAAGCAAAACATTTTCCGAATTAAAGGAAAGAATTTCCAATCACTGCATGTTTTTTTTTTCTTTATTTTTCTGTACACTTTTGCACACCCAATTTACATTTTAAAATTGCATCTACAAAAACGTTATAGAATTTTCATTATAATCCCTTATTTAAATCAAATTATCGGCTGCATAGGCTATTTTCTGCAAAATCCTCTTACCTTTGGAAGCAAAACGACAGAGTGAAGAAAACCAGTGTCTTTCTGCGAGAACTGCGTACTGAATGTGAAAGTAAATCACGTGGCGTTCAATCTGTGCGTTCGTTTTTTAATGCCCCTATCTGACAATGTTTTAGCAAGATCAAGAGATAACTGCATGTACATATACAAAGATTAAGCCACGCGATAACACCACAAGCACATTTAATTTATTAAAACATCATAATAGCTTCACTTGTTTACATTTCAAGATCACTTGCATGTAAATGATATGTACGAGAACTACCTTAACACCGTGTCCTAACCAGACGAGAAGTCATACGATTCCAGCGTCCTTCAGTTCGTCTTCACGCCTGACGCGATAGATGCTGTGGTCTTTATCTATGCTTGTCTCGGCCGCGTCGTCGCAGAACAGAATTTTTCGCTGCTTTTGACAAAGCCTCTGATTAACATGGAAAATCTATTTTTATCTAGTGCACCTCGGCGTCGCGTCGGGTTACGCTGTAAAGCCGAACAGCGACATAAACCATCTGCAAAAAATTCTTTTTGCAAAGATTAGCGGGCGTCTCGTTAGTCGCGGGACTGTGTCTCTGCAACCATCGTAGTGGCAACAGCCAATCGCGTTAATCAGTTCTGTTATTAATGACATCGTTACTTTAAAAAAAAAAAAAAAAACATAGAGAAACTGCAAAACAATAAATGCACTGGAGTGCATTTATTTACAATATGTTTGTGCACTGGTAAAAAAGTTTTACCAGCCTCAGCCTGCGAATATTAAGATGCAATAAACAGTAAAACTCTTTGCACTACAAAATGGGGGGAAACGCAGGTAATATGGTAAGACGCAACAGTTTGCAATGACAAGCAGCAAAACAGGTAACACTTTAGAATAATAGTCGGTTCTTAACAAGTAATTACGCAGAAGTAAAGGGCAGTGCTGCACTTAAAGGAATAGTTCCTCCAAAAATTTTGATTCTGTCATCATTTAGCTATTCTTACCCTCAAGTAGCTAGTTCCAATCCTTTATAAATTCAAACCTGCGTATGAATGGAAGTCAGTGGAGACAAAAGTGCAGTGTGAGCATACCTCCAATCACAACTTGCTCAAAAGAATAAGAAACTGCTTTTATGTTGTGCGCAAGTGACTAGATGATGTGGAGGTTTAACACGTAGTTGTGATCTGAAAAAATGCACCAAAGCGAAAATGTTTAGACTGTACTGCAAAATGTAAGAATCATATTTCTTCCTAAAATGCAACAGACAGACTTGTCGCTAATATCCATTTTCTGCAAGTAATGCGACAAGAGGGGTGCAGATCAGTGGCAGAAGCTGATTTTGTTGAGTGCAACGTGTTCCTGGATCAACATTTTTAATGACCCGGCAACAAAATTGTGATTAACTAATACGATTTGAAGAACCAGTTTATAGTTTTTGTGAAGTTTAGGCTTACAATCAGTGTTTGGTGCTTGTACATCAGCGTCATTCATCTGACATTTCCTCTGATTTTAGACATTGGTCATGGGTACGGTTAGGTTTAGGTATAGAAATGTGTATAAAGGTTAGGTATAGAAATGTGGTCAAAATTGGATTGAAATTTTGTTCCAGGGTTGCCAAAATATGTTGACATAGAACTCAACAATATCAGGATGTGCCAGATCCATTTGCAAGGCTTTATTTAGAATATTGAAACAGAGTCTAAGTACAAGATCCAAGGTCGGAAACAAATAAGGCAGAGGCCGTCCCAGGGACGGTAAAGGTGGACCCTTTCATTTTTCACCATGTCATGTATCACTGAATCTATAGACGTTAAGTTAACAATTTCAACTGGAATGTTTCATCATGTTTAATTTATTTGACATATAATTTTATACTGTAGCGTCTGGGGCGTCACGCACGCTTACTATTTTTGAGGTGGCACGACTAAAGGAAGAAATTTCCAAAAAAAATTACACATACTTAAATTACAAATACAAATACAATAAAGAAACTCGTTTTTCAAAAGGTTTATTTAACAGGTAGCCTACACTTTTATTCAACATCTTTGAGGTTTGATCAACATTAATGAGACGGACAGGTATTTATTAGGCTGCTATCCCTTTAAAATTTGATTGACCCCTTTGATTTGAAATATTTCCAAACGCGTTAACTAGCCTATCAAATGATGTGTAAGCAAAAGAAGCAAAGTGGCCTCATAGTTTAAACGATTAACTGCGTATGACATATTTATACTTACGGACAAAAATGTGTCATGCCATAAAATATTTTTAATACGACTGACTTTGTATTTAATGTGAATTTAATTTAAAAAAAAAAGATTGTAAGCTACTAATTATAACACCTTCACTGTACAGAAACAGAGCAAAGATAAATTACACTTAAGTCGAGTTTAGGCAGTTTCAATAACAGCCAGGAAACTCATATTTCAGTTTGGCAGCTATAGTTAACAGGAAAAACTGCGCATTGCACCTAGAAGATTTTGGTGAGATACTAAATTTGTGGGGCTTGTTGTTGCGCTAAGTATAATACATAGCTGTGATATTGCAATATTTTGTGTTTTTGTTAGGCTGTCATATCGGTTATTGTGGTTGTGTACTATTGGCTTTGCTGTTGCCTTTGGTTGCCTTACTGAGTTATTTATTTGATCATGTCGCTCATGGGAGTTTTTGAGTAAGTTCTGGACAGTTTTTAAGGGACATGTGAGTACGCATGCTGAGAGCTGTTTTCCCTGTGAGAGGAACAAGGACTGACATTGTTTGGGCTGTTGGCGAGAGTGAACTTCGACCACTTTCAATGTCATAAGTTATATATTTAATTTATGACATCACTGGATATTTACCAGTGAATACTACAAGTAAGACAGTCAAGCACAGTCAAGGTTGCGGGATTGATTTGCAGCGAATGCAGTGGGATAAATGCCGTGTAAATCTCTTTGGATACAAATACGTAAATGCGCAATGGCTGGATCAGTGATGATTTGAAAACAGGTCTATAAAAAAATATTTCAGAATATAGTAACATAGTCATACCATCCAGCCCTACTTTACATTATTTTACTGGATAACATTGTTATTTTGAGTATTTTCAAATACAGTAACTTGAAAATGTTACTTCGACTGTGTTAAAGGAATTTAACCTCATGGAATTTCACATAAACGAAGGAATAGTTCAGTGCTGGTAGTTAAAGTTGTTGGCTCCCATTGACTTCGCAGGGGGAAAAATATATTTTTATATGACAAGCTTTTTAAAAAATATCTTATGTTCAACATAAGAAAAAAACATACAGGTTTTGCAAGTTTATGGTTTTAAATGTACTACAACATTTTTTCTCCAGCCTCTCCTCTACTGAGCACAGTTAAAGTACAATCGTCTGCAGGCTATTCTATGCAATAAAAGAATTTTCTATTCAGATACTGCAACAATATGCTATAGGTGTCGAAAACCACTTAGTCTTTCATGTGTGAAAAAAAAGACAAGAACAAACATGTTCCAGGTCACAACAGATAAAAAAGAATGACAGGGAAAAAACATGCATTATGTTTTCTGTGAACAGCTCATATCAGTGTAAGGGTAAATATTCAAAGCCAGTGAATTCATTAAACCTGAAATTGTTTTTGTTAAGTTTTGTTAAAGAAAATTACAAAATCAAGCATTTAAAACAAAATAAAATCTCGTTTCTTAATGGGCCATTGAAGCAGGTGACTTCCAAGTGCACTATGGGAGATGGAAAGAGATAACTCGTAACTCATAATCGTTCAAGGCAAGAAGAATTCAGGTGTTTTTGGATCGTATTTCTGTTTTTATTAATACACTCTCCACAGGAATGATTCCTTAAAGAGATACTCCACCCAAAAAATTTAATTTAGTTGTAATGCTATCCCATGCTGTCTTTCTAGTATACTGGATCTCCTATGCTGAAGCCAACCTGGTCTCATGGCATAAACGTACCTTGGTGTACTTTTTAGTGAGACACGAAATATGTACAAGAAGGACGTATCACTGTATCATTTCTCTTCAAAAAGAAATTAACATTAGAGGCAGTAAAAGTCTGACACCTTTTTATTCATTTTCACGCAATATCGTGTGACTTCAAAACAATACTAATATGCTGGGAGATATGAACGTCATCCAACTTCATATATATGGGTTTTCAAAGATGGTAGGTTTGTTTGGTAGCTCACGGAGTACAGAGAGTCAACTTACTGCTCAAAGAAAAAATAACATTCTTGTCTTTCAGCAATCGTGGTTCAGAGTAAAGAAAGACAGCCAGGTGTATGAGCCAGGATTCTGTCTAAAGTTAAACAGTTACACCTGTGCCAAAGCTTACAATCATAACTTATAAAACCTGTTTTTCAGGACTGCTTCTGACATTTGTCACATGTTTAAAATCACATTAAAATCACAACAGCTCATAAACAAGTAAAAATGCTGCTGATAAATGCCTTGCTACTTTTATTTCACTTTTTTTCCATACATTTTATGAATAGACAAACATGTCATTACAGACACGAAAAGCGTGTATTTGCTCTGTAATAGTCCTTATGCCCCAGTGTGCTGAATGTTTGTCATTGTTAACTCACTCAACCATTTTCAGTCACTCTTCATTGCCAACACAAATGTGGATACCTCACAAAGAAATAGCGTGATATAAAAACTCTCAAAGGATATTGCCTGTGTCGGCAGTGAATCTAATATCTGATGGGCAATTCTTATATTTTATTTAATTTCATTCTATCAGCATACAAGAAAAGTCTAACTCAAGAGGAAAAGAAAAGGCCACAAGTTTATGGTTTATCCATACGTAGAATCTGTGCTCTGCATTTGATCCATCCAAGTGCTCACACACAGGAGTTTGTAGTGAGACACACACACACACACACACACACACACGTTTTGTTTCCATGTTTTATGGAGATTTTCCATAGGCGTAATGGTTTTTATACTCTACAGACTGACTGTGTTATTGTCCTACACCAACCATACACCTAAACCTACCCCTTACAGGAAACTATTGGCAGTTTTAGATTTTAAAATGTTTTATCCTGGATGTTTTATAAGCTTGTTTCCATATGGGGAATTTGAAATACACACATTTGAAATAAGGGTACTACTAATACTATAATTAAAATTTGGATGCTAAATGAATGAATGAAAGGTCACCATTTTCTCACAAATATAAACACAATCTCAAAACAATACACCAACTTGCACAAACATCTAACTTCCAAATCAGACTTTGGTCTCAGATGCCACGCAAACCTGCCACCGCTCCACTAGTCCACTACCCAGAGAACCCAAGTGAGATCGATTCAAAGCACTGTTACTAAAACCTCCTTTTGGGAAACAGAAATAATCCTTTACTAGTAAATGTCTGTTACAGTATGCAGCATAAATAGAAAGGTGCAGATATACTGACCTATATGCGGAAAGATACATTATTAAAGAAGTATTTCTGGCTTTTGGATGCTGCGTAAGTTAATGGGTGAAAGGTTATTTTCATTTCTTAACTTTCTCTATTTTGTCCTGAAGCACACAATTCCAGAAAACCGTTTAGCAGCTCTGATTCTGGAAGTGGCACACAAACAGAAATAAAGTTTGCCATTGGGTCAAGCATACCTGAAACAACCTTAGACTTGTTAGTGCAGTTAATATAACACCGTGCCCTCAAGATAGAATGGCAGATAAAAGTACGGATAGATAGAACTTGTTTGCTCAGGCTGGCAGGTCCAGACAAGTTGAATGTGAGATTCCACAGTGAGAGCATAATTTTAAGAATCAAATTACCATATTATCTATGATACCCTAGAATCACTATATTATCTATGATAAACTATGTAGAATCCATATTTTTCTGTGATGAGTTAATAAATTAAGAAATACCGTTACTGGCACCACGCATCAGTACAGAAACAAAAACATTTTTTTTATTTAATAGATAGTAGTGAGTGAATTATGAAATCAGAGAAAACACAGTTTTCATATTCCTTTCTCTCTGTGACCTCCACTATAGACAAATATCCAACGTGTCTGCATTTCCATGGTAACCCCCTCGCCTCATCCATCACTAAAAGCTTAGATTGTGTGCTCTTATGAACTGTACAAAACATACTCATTCAAGCTGATCTCACACACACACACACACACCAGTTTATGAATAATTATGGAAGTGGATGTGTGGGAAAGGTTTTGAATTTGTTCATGTTTAAAGTGATGGGTTTGTTGTTATAATGTGCAATGTAACACAAGCAATAATGTATGATGCCCTGAAATCCCCTAAGCCTAAGGCAAGAATGTTAGTGTAGAAAAAAACAATAACATCAACTACAATAAGTATTCGAGATTTCCCATTGCTGCCCTGAGGCTTATTGCTTTATAGAGGCATCAGGCACTGCTCTCATTATAAGATGTGATTCATACGCTTTAATCTCATGACTGAGATTATTTCCAGTGTAATTTTAGTGAAAACATGATTGTAGCATCTCTAAGATGCCTCTCTATAGGTTGCTTTATGCAGATATGCATCAAAGTCTGTAGAGGACATGATTTGTATTCCATGTTCAAAGTGAATGGAGTCTATCTCTCTCCTCTTGGTGTGAATGTGTTTAAGATCTGGGCAGCTTTAGGATGGAAATAGAGTCATAAATCACTCTGGACTGTTTTTGGCTCCTTGACCACAACACAACCCACACACACACACACACACACACACACACACACACACACACACACACAAGTGTGCAGAAAGTGAAACACTCCTCATAAATAAAGCAAAACATGACTATAGTAACTTTTACAGAAGTATTGATGAGACGGCACCACGAATTACACTAGAATAAATGATTAGTTTAAAGTTACTGTATCAATTTATACTTGCTTTATATGTTAAAGGCATCATTCAACCTCACTTGGACAAAATTCACATCTGTAGCTGTAGGCAGGAATTGACCAATTCCTAAGGTCTTGTTTGAAATGCGATCTTCCTAGTAAAGGCCGTTTCTTCTTCTGTTTTGAAGGAACCTTAGATGATTGCGAGCATATGTCCATTTCGTTTATTACTGAAGCAATACTGACCCCTAGTGTTTGTAGTTCCAAAACCACAGTGTGACTTCTAAATAAAATAAAAAAATATTATAAGAAAATGTATCTACAGCGACGACAAAATGTTTTTCAATAATTCTACGAATTATATAATATACATACACAAATAATATATAAAAATAACAAATAACAGAATAACATTGATCTACAGCAATGACAATAAAAAAATAAAATAAAAAAAGCCCTGGCTCCCTATTCTTTGTTCGAGTGGACTATGTTAATTCTCACGCTTTAGCCCCACAATTTTTGGCTGATAATTTAACCCCACACATTCCGAAGCGTGATCCTTTTTTCAGTGTAATTTTATTTTATTTTAGGGCCTATTCTTATTCTTCTTATTATTATATACGTAAATAAATATACGTTCTACAAGCTAAAATAATAACTGACAAAATGCTTGGAAGACAGCGTCTGGTCCAATCATGTAGTTCTACGATCTGAAAAATATGTTGCTGCTCGAGGGTGTGTAGCAAACATCCGACCAATCACGAAGCACATACGAAATAAAATCCACCAATCCGCGCCATCCTTACAAGTAGGCCATTTCCGTTTGGCGGAAGTTGACGTTGCTAACGTCAGTGAAAACATTACTGATCATATCCAGTATTTATAGCGGGAATAAAACGTCATTAACCGCTAAGGTGTGTATGAAACTTTGCATCTTGTTTTAATGAAGTGCGTGTTTTGCCGCTGGTTTTAGGGTTTGGTTAACATTTTTCTGTAGAGATGTATGAATAGTGTCATGACTTATCATGAAGTGCTGTAGTCATGGAATGTCTTTCATAAGCTGGACGAATATCTTGTTATACAATATTACAAATAGTTATCTATTTTGTTAAATATCACAATATAAATAAAACAAAAAACCAATAGAAATGCTTAAATGTCAGTATGTTTCAACTATTTCTCAAATACAGGTTTAGGGTGGTTTCAGAGATGTCGACTATGTTTGAACCATAAGTAAATCTTCAGACTATGGAAGAAACATTAGACATGGCTGTAAATGTGCTTACAGATGACTTCATTTTAAGAGCATACTGTCAGACTCCCAGCTCACATCGCACTGGAGGAAAAATGACAGCAAACCTGACTTGATATGTTATTGCTTGACCTTATTCCTAAATTTCACGCAGGCTTTCGGATAGTTTCTTGCCAGCATGTTGGGCATGTGTCCTGTGGGGTCGCGTGATTGATGGCGGCTCTGGCAGTTTTCCGTCACGCCTGCAGCGGCCCTCTTCTCTGGGGCTGGGGACCTGTTCTGTTCGGCCTGCTGGGGTCCGTATTCGTTCTGCTGCTGCCTTTAGCAGGGATAGAGGACCAATGCTGTGCCTCACTGAAGGGTCTCGCTCTTCTGCGCTGCCAGCTGTGGGGGGGTGTCCAGCGGCCTGTGGTGCACACCACCAGCCTGACTGTCCCTTTCACTGCATTAGACCTCCTGCCACAGAAAGTCAAGCCCAGTAAAGGTACAGTATAGCTGAAGGTGTTGCTGAGTGGCTTGATGTGGCTTTAATTAATATGGAGTATTTACTTTGCCAAGTAAATTTCTGCATGCATGCTATTCTAAATTAAGTCAGACTTCATAATCTTATTCTCCTGGGACCCAGATATAGACTTTTGTCTGTAGATTACATTATATTTTAGCAAATGTTTCTGAGACCGTACATCCCACATGGATGTATGGATGGATGGAACTTTATTGGAGTTTTAAAGCAGAATATGGTCTTTTTGAGACATGAATCGGTCTCACACTGTAGTGGACACCAGGACATACATCATGATTATCAGGCATTTTAAGGATATATACAATTAATAGGGGAAAAAACTCACTATCAGTATTTCTGTGATTCTATGTGAAAATGTAGAAAAAGTGTCATTATTCTAATTATTTGTATTATTTTGCATGCACAAAAACAATGTAATATGCAAATTAGAGACAATTAATAGATTCATTGATTATAATAAGAATAGAAAAAATGTCAAATAAAATTGTATATGATGTATGAATTTATATATACATGAATTAGATAAAATTATATAATTTTTGGTTGAAATTTAATTTGACATTTCCAGCTAATTTTATTTCACTGAAAACAATTTTGAATCAATTTTCTTAACAATAACACTTCTGAAAATGCTCTTATTTTTACAGTTCAGGCAATTCTCAATGAATCAAGTTCCTCCTTCTCATTTTTCTTGTTGAATTTTCTGTTTTAACTTTGTTACATTTGTTTCAAACCTTTTATTAGTCTCATTCATCTCTGTGGACACAATTAAAATGATTGCACTTGTGTCTTCTTAAAAACAGTTAGACGCTCATTATGGTCAAGTTGTGTACTGTCTCGTATATTTAGATTAAACGGATAAAAGTTTGCAAAATAACTGAAACCTACTTTGAAGTGTTGAGTCTATCGATTATGCGTCTCTTAGCTGGAATGTCATACTGTGAAGCGCTGACCATCTGTTTGTTTACAGAGACTCAACTAGAGGCAAAAGCGGCTCTCCAGCAGGCTTTGGAGATGAAGAAAAATGGCAAGAGGGAGAAAGCTCATAAGCTGCTCATCCACGCGCTCAACATGAACCCAGAGTTTGTGGAGGCACTTACTGAATTAGGAACCATACTGGAGGAGGAAAAAGACGTGGTCCAGGCAGACCACCTTTACACCAAGGCCCTGGCCATCTCACCCTGCAACGAGAAGGCTCTGGTGAGCAGGGACCGCACGCTTCCTCTAGTAGAGGAGATAGATCAGCGCCACTTCGGAATCATCGATGGAAAGGTACGGCGTCTCATGTCCATACCCAAAGGCAACTCTGCTCTGCGGCGGGTCATGGAGGAGACCTACTACCATCACATTTACCACACCGTGGCTATCGAAGGCAACACGCTCACTCTGTCCGAGATTCGCCACATCATCGAAACCAGATATGCCGTTCCAGGAAAGAGCCTTCAAGAACAGAACGAGGCAATCGGCGTTGACGTGGCCATGAAGTACATCAACACCACCCTTCTGTCCCGCGCCGGAGCCATCACCGTAAACGACATCCTAGAGATACACCGACGTGTCCTAGGCTACGCCGATCCCGTGGAAGCGGGCCGATTCCGTGCCAGCCAGGTGTTTGTGGGCCATCACATCCCCCCGCACCCGCAGGACTTAGACAGGCACATGCACGAGTTGGCGCAGTGGCTGAACTCCGAGGAAGCGCTGCATCTCCACCCGGTCGAGTTCGCAGCTCTCGCGCACTATAAACTGGTTTACGTGCATCCGTTCGTGGATGGGAACGGACGGACGTCTCGCCTGCTCATGAATTTAATTCTGATGCAAGCTAGTTTTCCGCCAATCACCATTCGGAAGGAGCAGAGGGCGGAGTATTACGCCGCCCTGGACACTGCCAACGAGGGCGACGTGAGGCCCTTCATTCGCTTTATTGCGAAATGCACAGAGATCACGCTTGATACGCTGCTGATAGCCACAAGTGAGCATGCAGTGGGGCTGCCCGGGGCTAGTCATCCCGCTTGTCCTGACTGTAAACACACCATACCTGTGCATAGCTGATAAGATGCGGAAGTGTGTTTCCGCCACTAAATAAAAAAGGTTATTGCAACTTTTGCAACTCAGAACTGCACGATACAAACTCGCAATTCTGCCTTTTTTCAGAATTCAAATCTGAATTGTGTGCAAATCGAAGAAATAAACTAACAACTGCGAGAATAAAGTCAGAATTCTGAGAACTATTTTTTTTCTCTTAATGTTGGACTTTATAAATTGTAATTGTGAGTTTATAGAACGCAATTCTGACTTTTTTCACGCAATTACGACTTTGTCTTTTTAGCTCTTAATTATTCGTTTACAATTCGAAGAGGAAGAAAAAAAGAATTGTAAGATAAAAAGTTGCAATAACATTTTTTTTTTACTTTTTATTCGTTAGTGGAAACAGGCTTCCATAGATAGATAGACGTGGAAAAAGATTGCATGTGGCGTAAGTGAAGTGCCATACCTCTAGCATTGGACCTACATTGATAAACTTTTGACTCATTTCAAGTTTGTGCATTTATTGTGTAGCTTTTTTTCGTTACAAATCCTTCGAAATAGCCACATTTTAGCCTCTACTTTGTTGGTTTGTAAAATTGAAATGAATGAACAGCATAAGGTCAGATCTACAACAGCTACATCATTCTGCGGGTGAATTAATTAGAATGTCGCATAAATGAACTGCTGTCTCTTGGGAACAATATTTATAAAAATACTTTTGTGGTATTTCTATACTTGGGACTGCTAGTCTCATAATGCAGGTTTGAGTTAATCTAATGAAGTTCGCTTGGAAAAAGGACATAAAACTGCAGTTCTTTAGTGATTTACTAGCTGATGTGTTTCGTGAACAGCTTGTTACACACGTTTTGCTCAAGCTGGCAGGTTACAGCAAAAAAAATATTAAATTGTTTGCAAAACCTTGTATAATAATTAACCTTTAACAACATGAATATGATCCATAACTTTTAATTCTGAGGTTCCTTTTAGTTTAAAAGATGATTTATTTTGAGATGTCTATTTTTCATATGAATACAATTGCCTACAGCTTTTCAAAATGTTAAGGAAAATGTATTAAGTAACACTGATGAAAAGTTGTATTAATAATTTTAGGGACTTTTATTTTTCCAATTTTTTGTTTTTATTTTGAGTTTGCCACTATTTAAGCACTTTAATCTATTTAAACATAGCTTTAATTTATTTTACTACTCTTAAAAGCTATTTTATTGTGTGTAATAAATTATTGTGCAACTAATTTCCTTCTAGCATGTGGTGGTCTTCATTTTTATTGGTCTTGGATAATGGCACTGTTGTGAAATGTGGAAAATGTCAGCTGCACACTTGGAAAAAAAAAATCTAAACAAAAATACGGGCAAAAAAATGAGCACAAGTCATTTGTTTGACAACCACATACATTTAATTGCTTCATTAAACAATTTAGGCTTTAATAAAAAGGGAAAAATAAAACAGCTGACTACACACAATTTGAGCAACACAGGAAGTACAACAGGAACATTATTAGAAATAATTAGAAGAGTGCCTAAAGATGACACTAACAGCGGTAAATAAAAATGGCCAATCTATAATCAAATAACCGATACAATAAACCAAATGAAGAAAAAGTGCACAACTTACCACGTATACCATGTTTTCATTATTTTTAATGTTGAACAAGACATTGCAACAGCACGTTTTTTTTTTATTTGTTTTTTTCTCAATCACTACTTTAGGCCACTGTGGTGATCAAACGCAAATATATAGAGCTACTTTTCTTTTTTTAGTTCAAAATATACAAATGCTTTACAAAACTATGGCCAACCATTGAGGGGTGAAAACAAGAAACACACACAAAAAAATAAAAAATAATGCAGGAAGGAACTGTCTAATGCATGACACTGCAGTTAAAAAAAATAGATCAGCTTAACATTTAATAGTGGATGAAATACACAAATCCATCATAGCCATCAAAACTAGTAAATAATACTAATATCCAGGACATTTTAGATGATTTATGTTGTGTGCATATATATATATATACACACACACACACACACACAATACAGTATAGGATGGGTTCACAGTCAGGTGAACTCGTAGTGGAAGGTTCTAGCGATATACAGCTGCATAGATTCTTCAACTTCCGGGAAGGACCCAATCGGTTCTGAAGCAGCAGCTGTGCTCCTCAGCCAGCCCTCGACTCGAGGATGACTGCGAAAGCATGTGGAAACTAAAACTGATGTCTAGACTGAAGGTTGAACTGAATCTGGCTGTGGAGCACAAGCTTTAATCTTCAGGCCATTGAGCGCACAAGGTAAGGCAGGATTACAAGCCGTGTCAGCAATCAAACAAGATTCAAAGGGCAGCGCTCGGAGAAAATACAAAACGCGTGATAAAACTAGAATCTACTCATTTCCAGAACAGGACAGTGTACAGCTTTTAAATAAAGCGCTGCAGTCTAATAAACACAAAAGTCCAACCTCTTGTGTGTTGTTGGCAAGGTGCTGGATTTTATTTGCTGACAAGATCATCTATTACTCCATTAGTCTTCATTTATGAAGACAGTTGTTAGTTGTAAATCTACACATGCAAGACTTTCAAATGGTTGTGGTACTGCAAATAAATTATTTATACAACATGCAGTTTTAGAGAACATGTAAAATAAAGGTTTTGATTTTTATTTTGTTGTTGTTGTTGCCAGCCTTTGACCAAGGCATCTACATATCAGCTGCCCCAAAAGGGACCTACTGAGAAACGAAGCAGAGTCGAAACCTATTTATAATACATTGTGTATCTTCATATTAAATGTTCTTGCATATACCTTTTAAAACAATGATCATCACATCGTTTGTTTTAACATCCTGTTAAAAAAATACTCGCTGACAAAATCTGAAATCTGCCCCCCAAATCCCGTTCGTTATTACTAAGAGATAAAGAAAACAATACAGCTCACATCTCCACGGTTGAGGTGTTAAAATAGTTTTCCTATATATCGGGATTGGTCATCTATTTACAGAAAGTAGGCTAAATTAAAACGCTGTTTCTCCGCCGGGCTTCGTAAGGACACAGCATGGCTTTCTGTCAGAAGGCAGGTTTTCTTCTCATGTTTTTTCTGCATACAGTTTCACTTTTTGAGGAGCATCCTGGCAAAGTCCTCGTTGGACAGAGACTTGGTTTGTGTGTCCAGGCTTGCGGTTCCAGGTCCTCCGTGCACTCCATCTGTCACTGTGGCGTGTGGTGCAGAAACAGTCCCGTTCTCTGCTTTGGCATCTGGAGCACTCTGCCGGTACAGAGAGCGTGGCAGCAGAGAGATCTGAGTGCGTCCTTTTCCTCTCCTGAAAGAAATGATCACGTGTAAAGAGAAACTGATGTTTTATAGCAACCAAAAATGATGGGAAAAAAAAAATGTAAAAATACTTTTTTAATATGATAAAATCAACAGTTTAAAAAACTGGATATTTGTTTGAAGAATTACATTTAAATAGTATTATTAACATTAAAATTTGATATTAAAAATGAAAACAAAAATCTGACAAATCAATTCCAACTTATATAGACTTTGCTTAATTGTAAAAAAAATAAATAAATAAATAAAATACAGTAAAATAAATGTTATATCTAAGAAACATAATAGTAATTTTATAGTATTACAGTAAGATTATAATATAAATACTCAACTCCTCATTTCTTTATTTTCAAAACTCAACCTTTCATTAAGATGCAAAACCGTGGCATGCTGTGTCCTAAGCAACTCGCAGCAAACACAAAGATGAGCCTCAGAGACACTGAATATACTGCATCCTGAGGCACTCCATTCACACAGCATGCATATTTTGAATTAAACTGCAGCCTGTGATAAACCATATTGGAATTTTTATTTTGATTAATAATTTAGCCCTAAAATTTATAGTAAGGGGCAGCTGAAAACTCAGTGACAGTGAAACTCCAGACATCCACACAGCAGTAATTCAACACGCGTCCAGCTAGCCGGCCGTATCATATACTTACGCTCCCTGAGGTTGCCTCAGCATCGGTGCCCCCAGGATTCGACTAGGAACTGCTTTATCTTCCATCTTCCTGCCCGGGGGGTTGCTAATGGCAACAGAGAGTGTGAAGTTCTCCAACATGGTGCCGTCCATCTTCACCACAGCCTGTGAGGCCTGTGCTTCATTCTCAAATTCCACGTACGCCAAACCCTACGGGGCACACACACATTAGTGTGAACACTCAACAACATAAAGGAATAATAATAGGAATTATTAATAGGAATATCAGTTTAACTTTTGGACAGGCAGACAATACAACACTAAATAATAAATAATATTATTACTATTTAATATTTATTATTTAGAATATTTAATAATAACAAAATTCTCCATTACTATTTATCTCATTTGTAAAAAAGGCTCCTTTTATTGCTCCTTCTGATCACACTGCAGAAAAGGGGCTGTTCTTATCAGTTTTCCTCAGTCTTGTTTTCCACTGCAAATCTCTAAAATATTCTTGAATCAAAATACATTTACTCGAGCTATTAAAATGACAATAAATCTTGTTTTAGAAGAAATTCGTAAACAAAAAATTAAGTGTGAAATCAAGATTTCAAAAACATTTTTTTTGAAACATTTTAGAATTCTTTGATGAACAAATAAAAAAAAATAAATGTCATTTTATACATGCATGATATTCTACAGGATACTGGGACAGTCTAACTGTATATTTCTATTACTGACAAAGTCTAGCACACACCTTGGGTTTGCCGGAGCGGTTGGTGACAAGCCGGATGGCTTTCACTGTGCCGTGCTGTTTACAGAGATCCTCCAGTGTCTCTTTAGTGCAGGAGTACGGCAGGCCCGAGATAAAGATCTTGTGCTTCTCCATTGCTGTTTTGTACTTAAAAACCTAAGACACATTACATAAATGGATTCACATTTTAAATGGATTTCACATTCACTTGAACAAAGAAACTACATCACATATTCAGTAGTATACATTCTAGATACCTTAAAGTCGGGATTCTTATTCTTGTCCACACAAGGAGACACATACATGGGCCGCCCATCCACTTCCTGTCTGTCCAGTTTCAGTGCCTCAGACACAGCCAGTCGGTCCTCAAACTGAACATAGCAATAGCCTCTAAACACACCTTTCGGTGTGAACACAGGCCGCACCTGCTGTACAGTCCCACAGCCCTGAAACAATGTTCGCAGCTTGCCCTCTGGGTCCTCCAGATTAAAAGCCAAGTTACTGACAAACACACTATCTTCATCTTTGCGCTGCTCCTTTGATACATCCTGGAGTTGTCGCAGGTCTTCAGACTGTCCCTGTTGGTTTTTTCTGAAACCGGGTGGCTCAGATTTACGAGGAGCTGGAGCTCGTCGGCCAAAAAGCCCACTTTCTGTCTCCATGAGCTCTTCTGTGGCTGTGCTACCAAAGTCCTCCTCCCCTCTGAGCCTCTTGGACGGCAGCTCTGCACACATTTGATATGTCAGTAGAGCCGAAGTCTAAACCACAATTGTTTGGAATTGACTTCTAATTTCTCTAGAAACTGATTTTTTTTTTTTTTTAAACACAGAATTACACAACTTCATCTATACCTGTGTCCTCTCCCCATTCCTCTTCATACTCATCTTCAGCTTTCCGTTTATCCCCAGTTCTGTTTGGTTTCTGGCCCTTCTTTTGGGCTTTTTTATCTGCCTTGGCTTTTCTCCTGTGCTCGGCTTTCTCCTCCTCTTGTCTGGCTAGAAGAGCCTCTTTTTCAGCCACCTGCAGAAACAGCATCAAAAAGACATTTCTACATGGCAAACTTGATACATAAACCACATTACTTCTGGAAAAAAAAGAACATTTAAAAATGAAACACATGCCAAGTGTGCAGAAAATCCCATGATGGCCAGTTAGGACTTACTCTCGCTCTCTGCTCATTGACTCTGTTGAGTTTAGTCTCTGTCTTTTGGACTGCAGCATCCCAGTCTTCAAGAGAGCCTGAGAGAGACAATAATACCCAAATAAACCCTACAAATCTGGGCACCCTTATAATCAGAAATCTATATATGCATCAATTAACTCACCTTCGACTCTTTCAAAGTTGAGCAGGACATCACAGACATGCTCGGGGTAGTCTGACGTGCACTGTACAGCTCTGTGGAGAGCCTTCCTGCAGTGAGCAGCGTCTCCATATGACCTGATCCACAAATATACATACAGAGTTAAAACAGCAACCTTTACATGCCATTAAAGTATTAAAGGCATCACGAAATGAAAATAAGATCAACCCCCGATTTATTATTAATATGCACTATTCTATAGAGAACAAATGTGACTTGCAAAAATGAGTCATGTTATATTAGATCAGTGCATTACAGTAGTTTGATTTGATTAATTTTGTCTTTGTCGACTTTATAGACTTTAAGGAAGTGTAGTTTAGTCATTTTTGGTTGATTTCCAGAAAAATCATCTTTTTGAAGGTTCATTTTGCTAATAAAGGTCACAAATGTTTTTTCTTTCAAAATTTAATAACTTGCTCAGTCCAAAAAAAAACTAATTGATTTGAACCAAGGTCTTACAGCCAAATTAACTAATATCATTATTGCACACAACCCCCGTTCTGATCCAGTCAAATCCTGATGGATAAACATGACCCCCGACATTACTTCCTGAATATTCTGTTTCACTCAGAAATGTGTTGCGCTACTGAAGTTAAATGTGTTGCAAATGGCATTTTTATTTAATCTTTAAAACAGTGGTTCTCAAATGTCTTTTAACTCAAAAGGTACGCGTTGTATAACAAAATATTTTAAAGCTCCCCCATTACAGACTAAGATCATTTTGATATTTCTGATCAGGTCCTGGTTACTAAAATAACACAGTGTCTAGTGGCTAGTGAAAAAGCTCCCTTTTTGCCCCCAATTGTTTTTTTTAAACCTTTCAGAATATTTGATGAACTCCTCAAATTTGCGTAAAACCTGCTGATCATGTTCTCTAGCTTAATTTGAGAATGACCCAAAAAGCACCTTGTGCATCAATGAAAGTGAAAACATCTCATCGGATGCAGAAACTGATGAAAAAGACTGACCTTTCCAGGTTGTAATATTCCAGCCACATGTTGGCATATTTCGCATTCCCTTTTGTCATGATGCTGTCCCACAGTTCACGGGCCTTCTGCATGTTCTTACAATGTAAGGCCTGTTTAAAGCAATCAAACACAAGCAGCACTGTTACAACTACGGACAGATTGTAACCAGCGAAACAACATTAGTTAATGGAGGATGGACAGATGCAACAGTATAATGTTTCCTCACCTCTATCCTTGCCCAGATCTGCATTATTGTGCAGGACAGATCTCCACTTTCACTGAACCCTGAGAAGTGAGATAGTAGTTACATGTGTCTTTTTACTACAAGCGTGCTCTCATAAAAACAGAAGAGATACTCACTCTCTTCCACATCCTGTTTCAGGTATTCAAGGGAGCGTGCAAAAGCTGCCCGCAGCTCATCCAACTCCCTGCTCCATTCTGCAATAACCAACACATCCATTAATAATAAATCATAAAATTCACTCATCTGATAAGAGCTGCCAAACTTGAGTATGTATGAGCATACTAGTAATAAAACAGAAAACAAAAAAAAAAAATGCTCTTGCCTTTGCTGAAATCAATACGTCTCCTAAGGTAGTCCAAATTGGATTGCCAGATTTCTACATAATCAGTCGCCTGGATGAACCCTGCATTCAGGGCTTTTTCAAATACATCTGAAAATAAAGAATTCATAACGATTGTCAAATGTCAATTCTTGTGTGTTAAAATAATTTGTTCTGATTCAAAACTGTTTTCAAACATTTTGATCATTATTTCAGGACTACTCATACTATATACACTCACCGGCCACCCATTTTATGAAATCAATTTTAGCATGATTACAGTATCTCAAAAGAACACTTATCAGCGTGTTGCCATTTATACAGATTCAAATCCATCATCTCCTAAGCCACTGAACAAAGGAACTAAATATATCCAACACAATAAATCAGTGCCAAATAATTTTCATATAGTTTCATAAGGTTCATATAGTTTTCACACATCTGTTATATGCTACCTTTACACTAGTAAGTATTTTTAAAATAAAGTAAAAGTATGACAATGATTACAAAAGCTCTGTTTATACACTTAAAAGTCACACGTAGTGTTTAAATTAGGATCTGTAATGTTTTACAATGTTTTCAAAAAATTCTCTTTTGGTCAGCAATCCAGCATTTATTTGTACAGTTAAAAAAACATACATGCATGATTAAAAAAAGAGGTCTCAATTTTTTTTATTTTAATTAATATTGTGTAATTGTTGTTGTGATGTTTTTTAGCACAGTTACTGGAACATGACAATCTGCTATTTTACAGAAGAAAATAATTAATGATACAAAATATATACACATAATCGTCATTGGTACTTGAAATTACAGTGATACATTTTTTAGTCCATATAGCCCATCCCTTGTGTGTATTCGCTTTAAAATATATTTTGCTCAAACCATATAATCATTTCTATTAATTTTCCACAGATTTACTGATGAACATTAGCAGCTTCAAGCTGTCTGCCTGTATTTTCTCTTCCACAATTTCAGTTCTTCTTCATTTCTGGTCAAACACTGAGATGAAGCCCTTAGGTATTGATGTCTGGTCTCAAACAAGGAGATGTTTTTCATTACTAGATGGTTGGTACCTAAAAAAAAAAAACTCGATACCCAGCCGTAGGACAAATATCTAAATATTTGGACCTTTTAGTATCTGCTGAGCATAGTTTAAACCCCACACCTGCCTGAGTACTGTTGCTCACCATAACCATCCCAATATGACCAAAATTATCTCAAACTAGATTCAAAGACAAGCAGCCAACAAATCTACAGAGACGGCTTGAGTGGATACTAGCAAGGTATAGCACATAAAGTGGCCGATGAGTGTAGGCAAGAAACTTCACATAAAATTGCAAGCCAGTACTGTGATTAGAATAATTAGAAAATGATTTTTGAATTCCCAGATAATGCCTTTTCTTTTATTATTTTTGAAAGTACCTGTCACTATCTGATGGTCAGCCCCATGCCTCTCTAAAGCCAGAAGATAGGTCTTCCACAGGCCCATGGTCCAGGGACAGTTCCTGACAGCTCGCTCATGAGAGGATAACACCAGGTCTTTAATTTTCAGCTGACGATCCTGAGGTAGTACAGAGAAAAAAAGAAAAAAAAAGAAAACAACAATTATGAGCAAGTCACAGAATCATTAGCAAAACTTTTTTAGCAGTCCGAGTAGATGAGTTATCAAGGCAATGTCTGCCAAGAGCAGATATTTGAGAACACAAATGTAATTTTATCACCAAACAAAAAATCTGACTGTGGAATGATACCATTTCCAATCTGACAAAAAAAATAAAAAAAATAGGAAAAGGTCCTGACATCCTAGTCAAATGTTGGTTTGAACAAGTCAGAAAATCAGAATTATGGACCATGTTTTGAACAGATGCAAAGGAAATAATAACTATAATGCTGTACCTGAGGGAGGTTGCATGCCAGCTGATTTTTCCAAATGTACAGCATGTATATTTATTTGAAAGAATTCATTAGGGAAAGAAATCATTATCTTGATTAACAGAGATTGTGACAGCATTGTGACTTGCTTGTTTACCTACTAAAGGACTATTAATATAAAATGCAAAAATTGCAGATGGCCTATTCACAGAAAAATGTAAACAAATATACATCAGTATAAATCACAAGCAAATTCAAATGGGGTACAACAAAACAGTAGCAGCCTTAATGCACCCACACAAATAAATAAATAAGTATATATATCTTATACACACACACTTTTTGATGAAAGCTTAAAAATGTTCTTTCATAGTGTGAATAGGTCCACAGAATTTGTATTAGGGATGGGCATTTAAAAAAAAAAAAAAAAAAAAAAAAAAAAAAAAAAAAAAAAAATATATATATATATATATATATATATATATATATATATATATATATATATATATATATATATATATATATATATATATATATATATATATATATTTAGACACACACACACACCTATATAGAATTATTAAATGTAAAAAGTGTTTCTCCTGCCATTATTTAAGGGGTTTCTCCTATCCCCCAGAAGGCCATTTTAATATAAATTCCACGTGTCTCTGTGTTAATGAATAGCACAGATGTGCGGTTTTGTGCACTATTGTACTGAAGCGCAAGTGATGCTTCCAGTGATATTAACATGTGCCATCTCACTATTACAACATAAATACACAAACAACATCTCCACAGCTGCTCTGAGCTTCACTTCATGAACATTTCACAGTTCTGAATAACACTATCCTCATATCAAAGGCAAATACCTTGAAAAAAAAAAAAAAAAAAAAAACATGTTTGGTTTATTTCTTGAATGTTTTTATTTGTAAGATTAAATCTTTATTTTTTAACAAATTAAAAAAATATATATTTTCATTAACAATAGGATTAGTTTTAGGATAATAGGATAAGAAATGTTTTGTGCATAAAATAAATGAAAGATGTGTTTATGCTTTCAAATAAATAAACATGCTAAAACACAATATTTGGTAATGATAAAACATAAGGTATCTATATGATAGGGCCCTAAACAATTTTTTATAAAATGATATTAAATTAAGTTTCATTATTCTAATTACACTTTTTTTGATTCATAAAAATGAATTTAACCATTGCTCTCTCTCCTCACGTCTATACTTTGAACCAATGCTGATGCAAGCTAAACAACCAGAGCTGAAGGTGCCATCCAAATTGCTGCTTCTGCCTAACCAATCAGAATTTTTTATCCATGGTCATCATTTTCATGATCGATCAACACGGCAGAATACTTGAGTACTCAATTGCTGTTGTATATTCCTAATTTTTATACTTGAGAAAGATCGACACCTAATGGTCATAGGACATTTTACAGAATTGCTTGTTAAAACGCACAGAACTGGTCTCCTGCACCAAAGCCTCTGAACATGCTCCAGGAAGAGCAGGTGTGTGTCTGTGTGATAAGTAGTCTGTAATGACTATAATACCACACCCAATCCAGCACTGCTGCTCTGCTGCCAACCCATTTACAAGTACCTCTGTTGAGCAAAGATTACATGTAACATCGAGCTAAAAGAGACGTTGAGCAGGGAATCGCTCCTCCATTGTAAAAGAGATTTAATCTACAGCCAAGATAAATCTGTCTGTGGGAAACTGCCTTACATCAATAATCATTCAGTAAAATGCAATATTGCATACAGATGCAAAAAATCTCTGCTTTGCACACCCTACGCCAACTCAACATCTGCTCTTCAAAATGATTTCATCAAAGACTGAATGATGATATGTGCTGAAGTATGAATCACGGTTACATCGTTCTTTAAAGCACACCGAGTTTGTTAATAGGGATAAACATTTGCACTTTTAAAATGTGACAAAATAAAAATAGCCAAATGCTCTACCTGAATAGTTGACGGATGGATGTCAGTGTAACAAAAATATTCATTCTTTTCTATGGAAACTGATCCAAAGCTCCATCCAAAAGTGGTGCAGGTCATCAGTTACGTAGGAGGCTTTAGATACAATACAGTAAAAACCAAGTAATAACCTCCCTATATCCATTAAGCAAAGCAGCTCTGTGACTCACGGTGTGAGGTGCATATAATTTAGTTAAAGAGCATCTGAATTTAATCACCTAAGAGAGTACAAGCGTGAAGGCTTGATTTAATTACTTCACACATCCATAGCTGCCAGGAATTCAACTGCCTGAATGGGCTCCACCAAACACACTCCAGCCCGTAGCCCTTAATGCAGAAGTTCATTAAGTTCAGTCGTTGAATCAGAAAACCCAACTGGATTGCAGCTTTGGCAGCTAATATGGGGAGGTGTCGTTCTTTCCCCTTCACATACTCATTTTTCCCTCCCTACGCACATCCCACCATCTCTCTTTCTGTCTCGTTAACTCGCAGCTTTCCCCCCCTTCTTCTTCCCTCCATCTGGTGAGGAGCTGGCTCTCTAATGTGTTCTCAGCTGCAACTACGCTGCTGCACATTTGTGGCTTGTGCATCTCATTACCATCCCATTAAAGCAATTAATATGTTCCTGAATAAACAGAGGGAGGTGTGGGATCGGCACACGTGTGGATCGTTCAGTTTGTGAGCTGTGCAGACGGCTGGTGAAAGCAGTGCTTAAGAGAACATGTGCTTATGAGAGTGGCTCACCAGATACGTGGTGAATTTGATCCACAAGTCGGGCACGAGGCAGTTCTCCGCCAGGGCTCGCTCAAATATAATCTGGACACGAGCCGGATCTCCTTCCTTTATCTCAAAATCTATGTAGACTTGATACTCTGCCAACTTTGGAGGTTCAGAGACCAGCTAGAAAATAAGAAGAAAAAAAAAGAAAGCATTAGACAGTTCAAATGAGAAACAACAACTTTTGACTGTAACATTAAATGAGAAAAAAAATGACATCTGCTCAAATGAAATGATCACTCATTATCAGATTATGCAGTTGAACATGAACAGCATCCATACATTTCAGCAATTCAAAGAATTTCGGTTCAATTCAATTCACTGTTACATATTCCCAGAAAGTGATTTTTAATAATCTCCACTTTCATAGGCAGATTTAATTTTTTCTCTGATTCCAGTTCTTTCTGTGATTTGAAAATCTGCAGCTTAAATAACAATACAAGTCTTAAGTGTGCATGTTAATATCTGAGAACTTCACTGCAACAAAAACAGGGGCACTGATTAGTTTATATATTTGTTAGGCTGAGGTCTACAAGCATGAATACTAGCTTTAAAGTCAGCAATGGCTACCCAAACCCATTGTTTCTTTAGTGTGCTGAATGTCCAAAAAAAGGATATTCTAAGAGGGTAAAAAAAGGTAGAGGTAGAGCAGTTGATTTTGTCCATCAGGAATCAATTACATAGTGAAAAGGGTGTGGGATTTGCAGTCAACTGTGAATGACTTCTGCCAACACCAAATGGTTAAGCAGCCTTAGTGAGATCAGCCAAAAAGGAAATTGTTTCAGATATGTTTCAAGCCTTTAAATGTTTCACTTGATGAGAGACCAAGAAGAAATTAAGAAAAAAAGACCAGGAAAGTAAATAATGAGATCAAATTAACAGATTTCATTTTTGACTTCTGAATAGGTAAATGTAAACTGTTGATGACCGTCTGTTTGTGAACAAAAAGTTTTCACTACCACATGTTTTATTCAGTCAGACTCTCTAAATAATACTTGAAGTCAAGCAGACTATTGCTATAAAACATTTTTAAAAAATCACGGTCACCATCTTCACCACCACATCTGCTGCAAATGACAAATTCACGTCAGATCAAATCAGAAAATCAAATGATTCTACAGCAGTGAGACAAGTGTGCAGTTACCAAAGCCTCCTCGAAAGGTTTGCATTTCTCCAACTGTTGCAGGGCACGCCTGTACTGGTGAGTGACCGTCTCAGGTACGCCGTTGTCTGCCCAATCCGAGTACTCTGCATATGTTCCCTCCATATCTACAGAACACAATATCAACGCAAACAGATCAGAAAGCAAGTTTTCTAAAAGCAATCATTAATTTCTGCAGTGTTTGTTCGTTTTCAAAGATGCTTTGAATAATAGTCTTTCTGACACTACAGCATTTCTCACCTATGTCATCACTACAAGGCCTTTTTTTTTGACAAAGAAGAAAGGCTATATAAACATGAGCCGTGCTGTACGAAAACATAATCTACGATCTGGCTCTCTTAGCTGAGTGGGATGTGATCAGAGCGTTCTCCTCTGCATCTCCGGTGCCAAAAGCAGCCAACATGAGAGAAGCAGAAAGAAAAAAAAACCTTGCTCACAAAACCAGACCATCTGGCTATCTGCAGGCTGCTCCTGGCTCTCCTGTCCCTAGCCTGTGCTCCAATGTCTCGCAGCGCTGGGGTCTACCTGACATGACTAACATTACTTGGCTTTCAGAAATGCACATGAAAGGAAACCACAAGCAACAATCAATATTATTTGTAACTTAAATCTTAATCAACCCCATGCGACCAGATCTCTGTTCAGTCTAGACATGTTCCTCTCGGTTTATTTTATTTCTGCCAAATTGCGCAATCTTACAGTCATAGTCTAAATTCTTTTGGCATCCATTCTCCCAACCCTTTCTGTCTGTGGACACACAGTTTTTCCGATTATTTATTCCAAAACTGAAAAAGAACTGAAAGAGCGAGAGGAGAGAAACAAAGCAGCTCTCACCCATCAGAGGTACAGCTAGCTGCCGTCTAAAAAGTGTGTGTATGCGTTCGAGCTGGGCGTTCAGCAGCTCCTGCTGCTCCTGTGATGGAACGCTGCCAGGAGGAGGCTGGAAAACAGAGAGAGGGATTTAAAACACCTACAGACCACAAAACACTATCACCAATCATTTAAAAGGTGTATTCCACAACCAAAGGTGTACTTCTCATTAGTATATATGTAATGTTTAATAACTAGTATTTTAGGTCGGCTATTTTCACAGAAAAGTAATGCCATGCTGATATTCTGCAATAAATCTGATTAGGAACCCAGAGTAAATACCTGGACTGTGGAGAGAATAACAATCTCAAACTCCCTGTAGGCCTCCCAGATTGAAGCTCCTTTAGTCATGTGTAAACCCACTGCAGTCAGCGCTCTCTCAAAGATGGAGCGAACCCGCTCAATGCCTCCCTGGGCTCCCATTCCCCCGATGGAGTACTGCACATATTCCAACCAAATCTCTGGACCTGTGGATGGGTTTACCAGTATCTATTTTTTAATTCGCTAGCACAGGTTTACCTCAAAACAATCTTACAATTAAGCAGCAATCACATGTTACTTATCGGATTATTGATGGTAACAAAATTTGTATTTTACTGTTAGCTCATACACTTTTTGAAGGCAGATGCCGATATATTGGAAAGCAGTGTGGCCAGTAGCCAATATTAAACCGATATGAATTTTCAGAAAAGTTCCTTGATTGCGTTTCTCCAGTGAAACTGAACTCTGCTTCTGTCAGCGTTTAATTCACACAAACAGACTTTCACGCAGAGAACACATGATCAAGATAGAAACACACAAAAATGTCACAATATCTCAGCTAGATTCGACTGAGTCTGTAAGTTTTATAAATTTAGATGTTTATTAGTCATTTAAAGATTTGCTTAAATGACACAAATGCGTATTTATTTACTGAATGCTGACGGCAAACGAGAAGTATTATGTTTGCTTTTTCTCACTAATAATATTAAAGCAATTATTCTGATACTTTTTTGTAAACATTTTACTTTCTTTGTTTAACCCTTCTATCTGATCATTAGATATAATTAATGCTGTATTAGACAGAACTGAATTACAGTGACTGCCTTTCTCAGTGACATCAAAATAAAAGTCCCACCTCGAATAAATCAGCCAAAAATAAATAAATATTTTGTTTGGCTGATATATATATCGGCATACATGGCCTTGGTGATATATCGATCAACCACTACACTTGATCTATTATTACAATTAGAAATCGATGCAAAATTTGACCAGTTTCAAAAGAACTGATGGATATGAATACAAAAAAAGCCACACTTACACACATAATCCTTGACAGCCCTCTCAAACAGCTCATAGACTCTCTCACGGTCTGATTCATCTTCTGTCAGGCGAATTTCATCCTTCAGCCAGTCCAGCCAAATCTCTGTTTTACCAAACAAATCGGTTAAACACAGTAACAAAACACCCATATCTACACATCGTAAAATCTTAACACTCCTTTACATATTAAACGCATCCACTTTCACAGATTACATATCTTTGCTTCTATTTTTTATATTCATCATAAGCTACAAACTCATTTACTAACAGTAGCCCAGCACTGTTTAAAAGATCTCCTTTTATCATGGCCAGTAAATTAATTAGCATCATCGTCACAATTCAAATTGTTTCCTGCAGAAAGTCCTGTTCCTGGAGATCATCATTCCTGGAGAGCGAGGAGTACTCAAACCTCAAGAACGAATCAAAAATAGCCTGGACTCTAAGCACTTGTTGTACTTTCACGTTATATAATCCGCACCAATCTCTCGGTTGCAGTATCAGAGAAAAATCTGGCTAATGCACAAAGAGGAACAATGAACAAAAACACAAAAAAAAGGACGTCCCACCTTCAGTCAGAGGAAAGAGTTCGCTCATCTTCTGCCTGGCCTTGCGCAGTCTATGAAGCTTCCCTTCTTGCCGCAGGAGTTTGATTAGGTCTACATGGCAGTTGTAGTCAAATGCATTGATTGACAGCTGTAGAAATGACACATGGGGTATTGACATTAGCACTCACTTATTTGTATGTTTCAAGTATTTTGTAGAAGTTGACCTAATAAAGTATAAACATGCTCGACTCATTCAGCATCAACATATCAAGGTGATTTTTTTCTAAATCATGAAGCATACAAGAAAAATATCTTGTGATTGCAATGTTTCCGGGAAGTATTATAGGTATAAACTAAATACTTTGTCTTCTAAACTGCATTTCTTCATCAGTACATACTCTTTCCAAACATTTAACAAACGAGTATGTTTGGATGGGAGGATGGCTTCATCTGGACAAGGCAGGCATTCACTGTAGTCTAGCACGCAAGAGTGGGAGACACTGGAACAGCGCCACTTCCCACAGAGAGAGAAACTGTGTACGACTTAAAATCATTGGAATAAATCAAATAAAGCCTATCAATGTGACTTATCGTAATTGATCCACTACATCTAGCAGGAAACAAGCAAAACTTCAATCTCTGCTTGTGCATTCCAAAAAAAAAAAAAAAAAAACAACTGGCTGATGGTTTAGAAATCGGACACACTTAGTTTAACATTACAGCTGTTGCATGACTGTGGTTTCACAGAAAACATCAGTGACTTTAGTGAAGAGGAATGCCTGGAACTGAACAATACAATACATGCACGGATACAAAGACTAAAACGAACCTGTACACTATTCTTGGAAAAATTACAGAAAAAGCGGTCGCTTCTGCAGAAAAAAACACAATAAACTGGCTAAGCTTTTTTGCTCTCCAAGCTTGTTCAACTCAGTTATTAAACCATAATGAAGGCCCTTTTAAAAGACCATGTCCTACATTCTGCCTAGGAGACCATCTAAATACAGGCTTATCTAAAGTTTTTACATCTACCTTACCGCATATTCCAAAGTGACTGACACTGCATCGAAGGCATGCATTTTATCAGTTCATACTTTCCCTTAAAATTGAACCCATGATATTGGTATTCTGAGCAAGTCCATCTCAAAGGAAAAACTAACAAAAAAATTAAAAGCGTGTCGTCATTTACATCATTGAACACAAAAGATGATATTTAGCTCATCAAAACAGAAACCACTCCAAAACAGAAGACCAAAACCCAAGATTCAGACTGCTATAAGGAGTCCCAAAACAAACACGTGGACGTGACCATTACAACAGTGTCCATCCTGAAAGCCTCCTGCTGCTTCGTGTGGTCCGTAACCTAAAACTACTGCGTTATAAACACGATTCGGATCTAAAGACATCGCTGGAATTAATAGGTGTTTCGTGACAACTCTGTTGCTTATGAACTCTGTGGCGCGAATTTGAACTACACGCGCACTGCAAGAGTCATCAAAACACTACTAAACTAACTTTATTACTATGTATTACACATAAAGTCTTTTGACATGGAAGGTCACGAAGCACCCTAAACACACCTCGCATGTAGGTGCAAAACCGAAGTAAAAAGGCTAAATAGAAAGGTACTTCGGGGGGTTAAATACCAAGCCGTCGCTAGCTCGCTTAAGCCTCTGCTAGCCACATTCCTCGCGAACAGTTTCGCATTTCTATATTTTTATCACTCCTGGCCACGTATTTGGTGAGTTATGCACGTATGACTTCTCTAGTAAACGGGCTCTGTCAAATACACGAACAGAAACTCCCCAGCAGAGTCGTTGGCGAGGTGTTTAGAGAGCTGCGTATGTGAGGAGAGTCGTTAGCCTCATTCATTCCTCTCACCTGTTCCTCCAGCCTCTGGATCTCCGCTTCATTTTCGCGCTCATCTTCAGACGTATCCTCTTCATCTTCCTCCTCGGAATGCTCGACTCCCATCCCTTCCTCTTCTTCTTCCTCCGACTCCATCTCTCGCTCCATGCCTTCAGCCTCCTCTTCGATATCTGGCAACAACGTCTGCTCTTCGTTACCCGTCGCCGCCATGTTGAGTACTATCTGCCTGGAAACAGGGGCAGGGCTCGCGCACACGGCACAAGAACTCGCGCGAAAAACAGGGAGCTCGTGCAGCGAGAAGGCAGGTCATTGGCCGAAATTTGCTACGAAATTCTTTGTGGCGGTTTGGGAGAAGTATCATCCTTCGTCGGTCACAATATCTGGTTTTCGACTGGACATACCGTGACATTTCCAAACATACACATACTACCAGTGTTGGGGAGTAACTAGTAACACGTAACAGAATTATGCAAAATTACAAAATTTACAAAATAAATGTAACTAATCTGTTACAGTTACTAAAAAAAAGGTGTTATTTAATTACAGATCAAATTTAACTTGTTTCCTTCCAAAACTGCACTGACTTGAGGAGTTTAGGACGCATGCTTATTAACTTTTATTTATGTATATGCTTTATCTTTTAAATAAGTACTTAAGTAATTTAACAATCTCAAAGTAAAAAGAAATGCTAAAGGTTTGGTGACCGTTCTTTAAAATAAATGATTATAATCTTAATTCAAGTAAAGAAGGATACTGAAGTCTGACAGTAGGCTAATGAACAGTAAGAAACTTAGAAATAGGATGTGCTTATTAGCAGGGGTTTTTTTTCTTTCTTTTTGGGTTTATGTATATGTTTTATCCTTTGAATTAACTGCTTCCCCCAAAACATTCGTTAGATGCCTGTGTTTCCTGTCATAGCCATGCAAAGATTTATTTTCAAAAACAATAGCATAAACTGTTCTATCATTTTAAATCAGTATTTAAACTCAAAGTTAAATCAGTTTCGAAGTAAAAAGAAGTGCTAAAAGTCTGGTTTTGTGGTGGCTCTGCTTCGATCGACATTTAAGTTTAGAAACAGTTTAAGTTTAACAGTTAAGTTTAGAAAGTTTTCAAACAGTAATCAAATGTATTAAGTTAGCTACATTACTTTGATAAGTAATTGTAATAGACACGCTACATACTGCATAAGTAACTTCTAATCTGTAACATTTCCAAAGTAATAGGTTACTTTACCAAACCTTCCCAACACTGCGTATACCATACATGCAAAATGTGAAATATTTAATATTGTTGTAATATAATATGCAAGACTTTCTATTTCACGGTGAAGTCCACTGCTGGTTGAGTTCAGTTACCGGCATACAAACAGCATATAATAATAAATATAGCATCTAGAAATGTAGCACAGCTACGTATAATACAAAGAGGAAATGTATATTATTTTCTAACAAATGATGACTGCGCAGCAAAAATGTGAGCAGTGCAGCGAAAGCCCTACTCTGATGGTTGAAATAGATACTACTATCATTTAATAAGTCAGAAATTATCTATACAATATAATCTGAATGTAAAATGAATAATAATTTAAAATTCACGAACGTAACATACAATACATTAAGTTTGTATAATGCAGCGAAAGCGCTCCCCCTGGTGGGTGACCCTTGTATATGCAGTAACGTTGTAGTCGGTCATCATGGCGTTAGCAGCTGCAGCCAAGCGCTGTGCATTTTCTGTACTTTTCAGTAGATCTTTGGCAGTACCGGAGCTCAGAATAGCCTGTTCGTATCATAAAAAGGTACGTGTCACTTTTTTTAATCTTACTGTCGAGCGTGACGCGAGAATATGATTTAGTCGTAGTTCCTAATGTTTGAGAACAACTTTAAACGTGCTTGCTAGCTAAGCTAACGTTAGTTTACTGCGTATGTAAACAAACCAGCGGAACACTGTACATGTACACCGATATTTTACGCAGACTGTTCGAGCACAAAACACATGTCATTAGCTTGTCTATGAATTTTTGAAATTCATCCATATTTACAGTTAGCTTCATTATCCACTTGTGCAACTGTCCTACAAACTCAGCAATGATGACCAGTATCTTAACTGTGTCACAGGTGAATAAACCTATATATGTTATATTGATAGTTGCGTAAGTACAGGCACTTTTAAATAAGTGATTTCTGTTTTGTGAAGTTCGCTGGTGGCTATCAAGGGCACGTTGTCTTTTGGTGTGAACTGTTATCACAAATCCTCTGATGAATGTCGTTTGATTGTTAAACATGATCATGTTTTTACATGCCTTACATATCATACTTTTTTTTTTCCTCCCTGAAGGTGGTGGACCACTATGAGAACCCCAGAAATGTTGGTTCTCTAGACAAGAATGCCAAGAACGTAGGCACTGGCTTGGTAGGTGCACCTGCATGCGGGGATGTTATGAAACTACAGGTAAGACTATTGTGGTACATTTATTTATTTATATATTTAGATATAAAACACACACTATTTAGATCAGTGACTTTGTTTTGTTGTCAACCCGTCTGACAGATTCAGGTGGACGAGAATGGCAAGATAGTAGACGCCAGATTCAAAACCTTTGGCTGTGGCTCAGCCATTGCTTCCAGCTCACTGGCTACAGAGTAGGTGAAGGGAAAATCGGTGAGTCATTGTGTGTCAGATCATTGCATAAATTCATTGTCATCAGATTCTCTCACTGTGCTTCATATTTTATCTCTCAAGCATCCCTACCAGCATTTCAATGTTCTCTTTTTCTGCGTACAGATTGATGAAGCACTGAAAATCAAAAACACAGAGATTGCCAAAGAACTTTGTTTACCGCCAGTCAAACTTCATTGCTCTAGTAAGTGTGTCAAAATGGCTTTTTGAGATTGTAAACACATTGATGACATAAAAAAAAAAAAATCAAATGCTCTATTTTCATAAACCTGTTTGTGTTGCTTTTTTCATGGCAGTGCTTGCAGAGGATGCTATCAAGGCTGCATTAGCAGACTACAGACTCAAACAGAAAGACGACAAGGAGACGTTGGTGGAAGCTCGAAATTAATGTCCTCATTCACAGACGAGTCACCGCCTCCCACTCTTATTGTGACTCCGAAATATTTTATACTTTATATGCTTTCTGAGGATAAAATAAACACATTAGCAAGCGTATACCATTGCTACTCTGTTCACGCTGCATTTGCATTACTGGTTTGAAGTGGCTTGCATTTACCGACTGTGAAAGATCTTTTGGAATAAAGTTTTCTCCTGTATCTCTGAATCACGCACATGAAAATAAACTCTTTATTTCCTAAAGATCTCTCACTCTTACATGAAATGTCCTCTATATCAGCTCTATATACTGCAAGTTTGTAAATGCACTCTGCTACACTGCATAAAAAGGAAAGTAGGGGATTTGAAAAATGTTTATTTGTTTAGGTTTTCAGAGGGATCATTATAGTTTTGGCAGTGATTTGTTGGCAAAAAAAACGAATTTGACCTTGGTGCTGTATTATTTGTTGCAAAAGTAATAAAGATGTAAATATTCATGTTGCATTATTTATCGTTTTGTATTATTCTCTACACAAAACATTTGCTGCAATACAGGTCATGAATGTGTGCTAATGTCTCCTTGAACTTGTGGAAGTGGTGCAACTCTCAGGTTTCGTAGAAGGATATTCTTCAGTACCAAAAGCACTGTAAGCATCAGCAGTCCTGTAAGCACACAAAGAACAGCCAGGATTGCGATGAGCGCCGGGTCACTGGACTGTAGTATCGTCCGAGGAGTGAGTTCGAAGTCTCTAGTTGTGGTCGGTGAACCAGTGCCTGATGCTCCTGGTGCCTTACCTGTCGAATTCTCCACACAACCAGCTTCTTCATCTGTGGCTGGATTGTAGGGTTCTTGGGTGGATTGGGGTATAAAAGACGTCAAATTTAGGGAGAGGCAGTCTTCATAGCTCAGTCTGTCTAATGTGGGCTGGTCTGACCCAAAAAACGACCTTGATATCGTGTTCTCAGATAGTTTCGAAGATTCTTGACATCTGAAAGAACTTGTGTTGCAAGCAGCGTCAGATCTAAGGAACACAGATGCACTTGTAGCCTGTTCTATATTACTTTCAACCATTTTCCCAGATTCCGCATTCACAGATGTTAATATTCTGTCAACGGGCTTAAAAAGTTTTGGGCAGATGGCCATGACTGATAGAGTTAATAACAGCTTCTGTGCGAGGTGCAAAGGAGCCGTACATACTAGATCCGTCGCCATCCGTAACCTGTCCGTCAGAAGCCACCTATAAAGATACAAAATGTCACATTCACAAACCCACTGGTTATTGGCTAGTTCCACTGATCTGAGACCAGACAGTCCATCAAAAGCATGCTCGGGTATAGAGCGCAAACAGTTACTGTTAATCTTTAACACTTGCAGGTTCACCAGTGCACCCAAAGAGGACAGATCTAGAGTAGAAATGCAGTTCGCCGACACATCCAGGTGTATTAGCGAAGAAGGCAGGTTTGAAGGCAGACGAGACAATCTGTTCCCCTTTAGAGTCAACATCCTCAGTCTGGTCAGACCTTGCAGTGCCCCCGGCTGAATAGCTCGTATCCGGTTATCCTCCAGATCCAAGCGTGTGAGGTTCCCGAGCTGCCTCAGAGACCCAGCGGTGATGTATGTGATCTGGTTCTCCTGAAGCTGAAGGGTCTCCAGACTTGACGGAAGCCCACGAGGAAAACGGACCAGTTGGTTGTGGCTGAGGCTCAGCTCCTGAAGGCCAGAATATGGCTGGAACACATTATCCACGTTGCAGAGCCGATTCCGGGCCACGGAGAGAACGGCAGTGCTTAGGGGGACGGAGCGAGGCAGGGTATGCAGACCAAGAGACTCGCACAGAACCAAAGCACCAGGACTGGGACAGCAGCAGCCTTTGGGGCAGGGGGACACAACAAGGCCAGCAAGGAGAGACGAAGAGCTATACAACAAGAGACAGCAGAGAAGACTAGGACGCATGGCTCACTTGAGGAAAAAGTTGGAGAGGGACAGATAAAGGAGAGAGGAAAGCAATAATTAGTAACTGCTTTTCATTTACCACAAATGAATCAGTGAAACAAAATGAATTACCATGATGGACTCTGCAGCTCCTCCAGTACGTATTTCCTTTCTTGAACTGTTATCAAACATATCACATCGGGATGTGGAACTCACCATTCTTGCCCTGTCTCAGCTGACCCTTCGCTTTCACTTTATCTGCGCCACGTCTTTAACCTCTTCGCTCTTTCCTCACAGCCCTTTCAGAGAACGGTCCGTGCTCACCCTGAAAATTCTGGATAGCAGCCCATCAAACTTTAATGGCAGCCTTAAGGTTTTGAGTTACCTGTTTTGTATCTTCTTCGCAATGCAAATTAATTGGGCACTCCACTTGCTTTTCCCATGACACAGCTACACCGCGTTAGTAGCGTAGTTTTCTGACAGGCAACGTGTTTAAAAACCATTCTGTGCGAGGAATGTGTTATTTGACTGTCTAAAAAACAAAACTAGGTAAATCAATGGTAACCTATGGAGCTGTGTTAACCATAGACAAAATCATGTTCAAGTCTTCATCTAATTGCTCAGAAGTGAAGAGAGATCACTCTCACCCAAAGTGAATTGAAAGCAGTGTGTCATTTTCAGAATTATTTAGCACCTTGTGGACAAAAGAGAGAAGAATTCGACCTTGAGCTACGGTTCTTTTTCGGGGGCTCAAGTTTCTGGCTTCACTGCATATCTTTGATGTCTGCTCTTTGGTAACTACACGCTACCAACACTTGGCCTTGCGCCATGGCAGTGGGGTTTCATTTCAGTTATGAGGCTGATTTGCATTCAGCTGGCTATTAATCAATGATAGGCTGATAACATCATTGTAACAAAAGCTGCATGTAGTTAAAGAGGTGTGAGGATTGTTTTTTCTGGAAAAATAACTCGAGCGAAGGAATTCACCCATGATTCTACTTCTGAATCAAACTGGATAAATCTTGGGAATTCTTAAATTGTCCATAAAATATTTTATCACTGGCATAATGTGAAATTGATTGTCTGGTTCTGTCTCAACCAGTAGATTTCCATCAATATTTCCAGATCTCTCCTGGAATGAGCTCATGAAATATTGATTGGACATTGTATGGATGTGACAAAAGCTCTGTAGCTGCCGCCGTTATGCTCTGCTGGGCTCTGTTGCCGGGGGTTCTTGAGTTTCACATGCTTCAGCCAATTCAACGCAATTCTTTTGACAAAACTACACCATTCAAGAAACAGAGAGAACTAAGCAGTAGCACTTATAGTTTTAAAAATGTTCCATTTTAAATAAATGCCATTTTTTTCACATTTCTTTATTCAAATAACCCCTGAAAACAAATATATGTCGAGTTTTCCACAAAAGTTTTAAGCAGTACAGCTATTTGACATTGAGAAGAGAAATGCTTCCTGAGCACCAAACCTGCATATTAGAATGATTTCTGAAAGAATCATGTAGCATTAAAAAAGATAAAGTAATGTCTTCTGAAATAGTGAAATAGTTTTTAATACATTTTCAAATAAATAAACGCAGCATTGGTGATCTTAAGACCTCTTTTTTTAAAAACAAATCATACAGACCCCAAACTTTTGAAAAGTAATGTATCTGTATCTCTAAAATAACTCATCTATTTGGAACAGAGCAGGAGAGTTCATTTTCTGAGAGTTTATTTTTCATGACAAAACATACCTGACAAAATGTTAGCTAATGAAATCCAATACTGAGGAAAGTCATGAAGTTTAGATAGAAACAACTGAGAACAGCTTCGGAAAATACAGCATAAATTAAGGGTTACCATGCATATAGACATTTCATATGTAAAATACAACAGGAAAGGGATCAGAAAAAGATTCAAAAGATGTTTTTTGTAAGTCTCTCAGAAGTAAAAAGAGATTCACAAAATAGTTTCAAGTGTTATTTTCCACACGAATAATAAAAATATCAACTCACTGTTTTGATTTTCTTATTCAGTACTCATTTTTAAAGAAACAAAAGTTGATAAAACATGTTTTTTTTTTCCCATTGTTCCTCTGACGTCACATAAACAAAGAGTAAGACTGTGGGCACCATATCTACCAAAAGATTCATATGTAGCAGTAGAAAAAATTGGGATGGAGGTCATTCCTGCCCATTACAGTAAAAGCTCTCATGCTGTGGTGTGATTGGCCTTTCTGAGGTGGCACGTGCAGACCAGCGGCTGACTGAAGGAGACATTTGAAGTGGTAGGCTGAGGCTCATCTTTCTTAGGCTCGTCTTTCTGCATCTCCACCTCTTCAACATCCTCCACCTTTAGGACCTCTTTCGGCTTGGGCCGGGGGTCTTTTCCGTCCTTCTCACCCACCAGTGCTTTAGTGGGTTCCCGGTGGGTCTTTGCGCTTGTGGTCTTACCTTCCTGAATCTGGTTGTGTGGGTTCTCCGTAGCTTTACTAGGCTGGCTCATGTATTTCCTGGGTGCGTAGGTCTTCGGAGGATAGTAGGCCTCAAGCTTGCGTTTGTGGCTCATCGCTGAAGCACAGCAGACGATGAAGATGATGACGACCAACAGAGAGGTCACCACAATGATGAGAAGCAAGTTCTCCTTCAGGAAGTCCACCACCTGGTTGAAAAGGAAGTCTTTGATGCGGATGAAAGTGGCTGTTATGTTGGGAGGAGGCGAGGTGGATGGAGGAACATGGGTGGTACGGGCGATGGGAAAGATGAGCTCGGGTTCATCCCCGCTACCCTCCATTGACACATTGAACGGGGCGGGCTTGGCGAAGCAACTGCTGCCCCAGAGAGCAGTCAGGAGCAGGCAAACAAAGCGCAGAGAGAGTGACATGCTTCCTCTAAAGACCTGAAAGAAAATGGACACAGACGCAGCCGTTACTAGCCTTTCCCAACAGGAACAGGAAGTGAGGTGGTTAACAGCAGTTATATATATTTAGAAAATCATAACACTTTATTTTAAGGTGTCCTTGTTACGCATGTGTGACCCTGAACCACAAAACTGGTCAAATTTTGACATAAAAAAAAAAAAAAAAAAATATATATATATATATATATATATATATACACCTACTACATACGCATACGCCGTCTTGCTACTTATGGCTGGTTTCGTGCCCCAGAGTCACATATTACAAACTATTATAACAACAGTAACCCTAAGACGAACCCTAAACCTAACTATAATCATATATTAAGTACTATATAATATATTAAGTTAGTAATCTCCTTATTAAATGATATTCAGCACTTGTTTAATTGTACTGTAACAAGGACACCTAAAGATGTACCCCATTTTAAAATCCCATTAGATGACATTAGTTAACGCATCAGTACATTTGTTTAATTGTTTGAAGTTCAGGTCCATCAAATAATATGAAGAGAAACAACTTTTGATTTTAACATTATAGAAGTAAATGCTGAAAATAACATTAAGAATGCTTGAGAAGCATTTCTCATTACTTTATGTAGTTTCCTAATGTTAACAAATGGAAACGTATGTACTTTGTTACCCAGAAGTTGTATTTTTGTTAAAAACATTTTAGTTAAAAATAACTTTTTAATTTTTACAAATAAAAATTAAAGTAAATCCCAATTTGTCACAAACAGAACAGCACCAAAATAAATTTTTCTATTAAGAATTAAAATTAAATAAAAGAAAAAAAATAGATAAATACACCACGCCATTATTCGTTTATAACTCATTTGGTGATTGATGTATTTTATTGTATTGCAAAGGTCATAAAGATGGTAAATAGTTACCTATGTTGTCTACCTCACACAAAGCTACTGTATTATCAGAACTATCGATTTTCTGTGAATCAAAGGAAGGAAGATGCTTGTAAAAACACACACATCGCAGTGGACCCTCTGCATAAGAGTGACTTTTCATGTTTCTGTTTCCTCGCAGGAGAGGAGCTATTCCTGTTACATCCAGTCATTACTTATTGGGGTGGAGGCAGAGGGAGTCCAGGCCTGGTTTGTAATTTCCCTGCCTGGCTGATGCCACCCGCTCACCACAGAAAAGCAAAAGCAAGGCCAGATATATATTTGTGAGGGTGCAGCAAGGCGTGGGAGAGCCGCAGCTCTCAGGCCTGTATTTACAGCCCAGCTGCAATGAGACAGGCCACAGACCAGCGAGACTATTTCTGCACTGCTCAAGAACACACACATCATATTCATATGCTTTACACGGCATCAAGAAGTCTACGTTACAGATGGACTGATTTAAAAAACGTTCATGCTCGAAGTAAACCATTTTTCATAGTTATTAAAAGCATAGAACGGATAAGTTACTTCAACCAGTAGCAGGTTAATGTTTGAAGGGAAGCTCCCAAACGAACACCATCAGAACTGACAGCGTAAACCACTTTTGACTACGATCCAATAGTCCCATCTCTATTGCCTTTACTTCCTTTAAACCTATTTTTATAAAACACTCACAATCTCTGTTCTGCTAATCGGAAGGCGTCGCGCTCGGTCACTTGTAGGGTTTTGTATTAGTGAACAAGATGTGGCACTTCGAATGAAAGAGAAAACACGGGAAACATTGGCCAAATTCATCCATTTAGATTATGTGGTATCCTCTATAATAAAATAAGGCTATATCTTTACAATAATAAAAAAAAAACTAGGTAGGTAGGTGGCACTAAAATAAAAGATAGAAAATAAAAATAGTTTGGCCTACAAAAGGGAACATGTTTATAATGCATATCACTTAATATTAATACAAGCCCAACTTTTTTTTACTTTCTTAATAGATAGTATGTGTATTTCGTGTGATAAGTTGGTTAAAGACCAATGGGTTTATAAAAAAAAAAAAAAAAAAAAAAAAAAAGAATTACATAGAAAAGCGGAGGTGATTATAATAAAAGATCTGTCAATATTTGTTTGCATATATTTTTTGCATTTATTCCTACTTTGTGAGGCCACTATATACGAAAAACATGAAACAAACCAGAATTTTATAAAGCATTACTTAGTGATTGCTAAAAATGCATTTGAAATGAGTCATGACTTCTAAAGTGTGCCAACAAGTTATTTTAATGTGAAAGTAAAACATCAACTATACTCTCTCAATGAAGGAAATGTAAAAATACTCACTGCTGGTGTTACTTCCTGTCCCCGAGACAACACTTCAAGCTACAGGTATGCAAAATAAAAAAAAAAAGACAAATACAGTTGTGAAAGAAAAAGCTGCCTGTGCCTGTCCTGAAAGGCTTATGGAAGCTTCGGACTGTGTGGGTTTTCCTAAAAAATCTGGATAATTGCAGAAGGACATTTCCCTCCCCTCTCGCTCCATCTCCTCCCTTTTTCCTTTCCTTCTCTTTCTCTCCTCTAGAACACTGAAGGAAGCATGGGATAAGGATAATCCAGAAATCCATAGCAAGTAGTTTCATCTATTTTATTTAGTTTTTTTTTTAAATCTTGTTTAGTTGACTCTTATTTAACTGAAAAAACAAAACAAAACAGGCTGCATATAATTTTTTATTTAATATTTATAAAAATTAGCCTGACTAACAATAACTGGGTTATCGCTACACAACTTTTTCATGTCATTTTGCACAATATTTACATACACATAGAATTGACATAGCCTATTATTAGCAGAAAACTAAACTACCTACAACCCCACTATGGTACAAATAAACAAACTAAATAGTTTTTTGCAGGGTTAATCTAATTGGTTTAGGTTCACAAAAAAGAAAGCGTCATTTCTTTGCAAAAGCTAAACTCTCTCTGGGTAAAAGTAAAAGCATGTATTTTATGTACATTTGCAATGATAACACGTTATATTCAGACCGTGATAATCTCCAACATCACTCTGTTGGAGTAAATTATACAGCGCTAGCTGAACCACAGACAGGAATAGACTATATTCAGCAATACATTCTGCCAAGCCCTACTAATGTCTGAGCTCCTCAGGGAACGTAGTAGCACAATATCGCAACAAAGAAATGATTAAATATAACATCTATACACAATTTCTTTTTTAAATGTTCCACCGATTTAAAAAAAAAAAAGAAAAAGATGTGGATTGCTGTACTGCAAATCATAAAAATGGTTGCTGGAACTTCACTAAGTGGGAAAACTCAAACCTCTACCACAGATAAACTGAGAGTGCAAACCATTCTAGAGCTGGGTTTGGGTCAAACCTCAGCACCGACTTAATGTTTAAAAGCAAAAAAATAAGAAATACTATCATGCATCCTGTTTTTCAGTGCATGGGTTTAAATTTCTAAAGAGGGCCCTCTGTATCAGGAAGAAAGCTGTTTAGAGTGAGATTATCTCCGTCAGGATCTCCGTCCTCAGTATTGGGGATCAGTGCTCCGTTACTCTTGGGATGCCGTCTTGGCTTTGGAACCGGGTGATCGGTGTCGTTCATCAGGGCAGAAATGCAAACCATCTCAGTCTCCTGGAGAATATGCGCCTTATGCCTGTATCTGTATCCGGAGAGTTTGGTAGCCAGGCAGATGGTACTGACGATGAAGATGGTGGTTAAAGCAGCCATGGACGCGATGGCAATGAGACAACGACTAACAAGTCCGTCCGCTTGAGAAGAGGCAGTGGAACATGAGCGGGTCGTGGCTGTGGTCAATTTCTTTGCGGTGGTTGAGGTAAGTTTTTTTGCATCTGTGGACATTCTCGTGGTCGCTGCTGTCATGAGCTTCCTTGTTACGTTACCAGGCTCCAGAGATGCAGGAAATGTGGGGGCAGAACTTCCTGTATGAGAAATGTGTCCAGTACTGTTACTTATTGTGGGAAGTTGGGTGTAAAAAGCGCTCCCGTTACTTGTCGTCCGGTCAACTGTCAGGTTCTCGGTTCCTGAAGTGGAGTTTTGATGGGTGTGGTTCATATCTGGAGCATGCTGGTAAACTGTAGTCTCAGAGATATTTAAATCAGATACTGTCTGTAACGTACTCGAATCCTTCAACGTTTCCACGGTGGTGCTGGTTGCATACTCTTCTCGAGCTACGGTTGCTGTACTGTGTGTGACGTTGTTTATCGATGTTACAATGTCACGAATTTCCCTTTTTATCCTAAAAGATCTTGACGTGACCGAACTGCTCAAAGTCAGCAGCAAAACAAGAACTGGTAAACACCCAAGTCGGTTAGTCACCATCGCCATCTGCACAGAAAGGACAGAGAACGGTGAAACATCAGCAAGCTTTATTTTCAAATTAATATGCTGTATGGTTATTCCACCCCAGTATATAAAGCGGAGAGGAACTTTCAGACAACGAGAAGTGAGAGCCAACTGAAGTCTAGCAACAATGGAAGAACAAAACACCTGATTGCTGCCTACTTTAACAAGGGTAAGTTTGTGACTGTAGCATGTGGTTACAATCCTTTTAGCTAACAAGGCGTTTTATTGTTTTACAGTTATACACACTCGAGTACTTAAGATTTAAAATACATCACGATTGCGGTTATGATCACACCTTATGAAATATTTAAGTTTACTCGCAGATATTCAGTCATGAACACTTCACAGACTTCAAAAAACACCACACAACTCAATTTAGACTAAATATACAGAATTCAAATAGAACTGAAAAAAGTACATACCATCCTTTTCTACCGTTGATTTGGAGTTCAATGGAACGTTAGGTCCCCCTCGCACACTTAATGTAATGTCGCAAAACCTACTCGCTGCAGAAAATACAGGAAGTCAAACCTCATGAAGCGTCAGGGTAAAGTTGAGGTTCTCAAACTGTGACGCAAACACAAATGAGCAAGAGAGGGCCTTAAATATCACGTCTTAGTTCCCTAAAACACTAACTTGTAACCAACCACGCTTCCACAAAAAGAGGTTTAATAATTAGAGAGAGACAAAAAAAAAAAAAAAAAAAAAAAAAGACAAAGGACAATGTTTCAGTTTATTCTTTATTTTTCTGGTAATCAGTAAGACTCTTTATACTTGAAGCAGATGAATGAACAAAAATGGAACAGTTATGCACAAAATGAAATTTCTAGTTCTTCTTCCTTTCGATTCTTATTTCATTTTATCATTGGAAACATTAAAGGCTCACAGTGTGCATAATGATGATGGGGATTCTTTAAAACCATCAAACTCCAAAATGATGGGCAAACACCTTCCTACAGCCGAAAAAAACCAACAAAAAAACAAAACGTAAAGGAAACCCTAAAAAAACGTATTTACAAACAAAGCATCAAAATAAATCACTTACATCCAGCCTCCTTCCTGCATTTTCTTTTCAACCTACAAAAATCCCTTTTCACTTTAATCAACCAAACGCTCGAGGCTGCATCACAGATGCCTCCTGAGGCCACTTAAACACTCATCATGGATCCATCGCACAGCTTGGCACATCTGTACCCATAAACACGACCCCTACATTGTCAAACCCTTCGCTTTAAAACTTCACCAAGAAAAGAGCGGAAGCAGAAAGAGCGAGACACAGATCTGAAGCCTTGTTTCAAACAAACTGTAGGTCACAAAATGCTTCTGAGGTGAGAAGACGCTGGCTATTTTAGACCAAAAAGCACAAGGAGGAAGGATGCTTTTCAGAATCTATGAAAGAGGCACTAGGCAGTGATGCAAACCGACAATGAGATATGAAGAAGCGTCAAAACGAAAACCACAAGAGAACGTTCTGACGAAGGACGTAGCCAAAGCAATCTGAACAACAGAATCACAGTTTCCTCTCTTCCTGGCATGGCCAATACATAAACGAAGGAGAGAAAAAAAAAAGTCAGCTGTCATCAGCTCGAACTTGCTGCACGCATATCATGTTCCTGAAATCATCATCTAGACGTGAGCCGTCTCTGGAGAGAACCGGTTCTGCATGACTGGGAGAGCAAGAGAAGACAGTGCATCACAAACAGACATATTAGGAAAAGGAAGTCAATCATGACTCGCTATTGTGCTGGTAGTCACGGTCTACAATGCACAGCAAAAGTATGTACATCAACTGAGATGGTGTGGACGGCAACTCAAGATGAGATTCGTAGGTATTAATGAGAAAGCAAAGTTCCTTGGACCTGAACGATGTCTGAACAATGTCAGAGTAAAAGCTATCGAGCTGGTAAAGCAATGAACTATGCGAGTTTTGCTGCGTTAACTAGTTCTGAGCTCATATCACCATGTTTTGGAATGCGAAACTAGAAGCTGAGACCTTTTTGAGTTAAAGTGAGACCCGTACTGGTTGTGGCTTCATTCAGGAGACAGGACACTAAGAAGAAGAACCGACTCAATTTGCTTACATTTGACGAGAAATGTTTGCCATCAAGAAAACGTGTGGAGTATTGAGTAGAGTACACATAAACTGTATTCATGGCAAATCACAATTGTTTTGATAATTAATATTTTAATACCCGATTAAAACAAAAAAGTCCTTAGTGGAATATTTTAGTGCACCTGTATTGTTTTCCAGTACTGGTTTGTAAACCGTCAACTCTACATGTTTGATTAAAATTTTTTTTTTTTTTTTTTTTTTATTCGCTAGAAACACACCTATAACATTGAGGAATGGTTCCAATGATTTCCCCTCCTTGCATTACTAGCGTATAGCTTTGTCCCTTATACAAAGTACAAAATGAAAAGCTAGTCAAATACTGTCGGGGAGGTGCATAACTCCTCATTTAATTTGGCAACTCAGAAGGGGCGAGAGGGAAACTGCAATACTGATGAACTTTGAGCTCATCAAGTTCATTTAACTTCATGAAGCAATCTGTTTGGTCACAATTTTAATAAGAAAAACAAAGCAAAAAAAAAAAGAAAAAGAAAAAACTTAAGACCTTTCGAGAACACCAGATAAAACACAGCCGTTGCAGAAAGATTTGGAGTGAGACTGAGTAAAAAGCTAAACGGGGTTAAATTTTGAGAGAAACTGAAGGCGTTTCTAGTTTTCCAAATGGCTATGAGGTATAAACAGGTTTTGGGGATGGCAAAAAAAAAAAAAAAAAAAAAAGAAAGAAGATAATCTTGGAATGTTGGTTGGAGTCTTTTCAAGGCAGGCTTCAGACGGAACGCTGTCATGGTGATTGGCAGTGACGGGTCCCGCCCACCTGGCCAATGGGATATCCTGAATAGAAGAAGGGGAAGGGATTTCAGGGTCCATTAGATGTCCATTTTAGACAGCTGCTCCTCAAGTTTGGCAATTCTTTTTTCCTGACTGCTGACCAGCTCTCTGAGAGATTTCATTTCTTTCAAAACCTCTTCCAGCTTAGCTTCACTTTTCTGTTAAGGAAAAAAGTAAAAGATAAAATTAAGGATAATTTTAATAAATGTTGTACCACACACACACACACACCATTTTTTTTATTTGAAGTCACCATTTACAGTGACTAAACACTTGAGTTTACTTTGAGATTTATTAGAATATCACTATAATATTACCCATATTTTAATATTGTTAATTTTCTATTACAGTACGCAATACTTACACATTTTTATTGACTTTTTAAAAATTCTCATATAAACATTTTTAGCGACATTTTATTGTTTTTTGCTTTGTTTTATTATTTCTATTAATAAATACAATACAGCAGATTAGAATGAAATAGAATAAAATAAAATGTGCAAGCACAAGGAGTTTGTTGTGTTTTTTCAGGAGCTCTGGGTACATAAAGAACATTTAAAAACAGGAAAAGGAAAAAAATTGGGAAAACACATTGGAAAGAAAACAGAAGTGTATTTTTGTATTATGTACTTTTTGATATTTTGTCATTTTAGTAAAAGTTTAATCTTTTTTTAATGAAAATGTTTTAAATTGTAAGAATCGCAGTTAAGAATTACAACACTGCATATGCAAATAATTAAGTCAGCTTGTAGAATAATCTTTAGGTGTGATGAACAGCAGCTAATTCTCGTTGGGGCAGTGCTAGGGCTCATGTGATTACAGCTCTGAGCAGAGAGCTGGGTTTAGTGGGTGGGACACACATGTGCTGTTGCTGTCATGTGGTTAAGCAGGCATGTGGTTGGGGGTTGGGTCTGCTGTAGAACATCCTTAAAACTGTAAAAACACTATATAAGAGCCAAAAAGAGAAGTTGGCCTTGAAAAACACAATAATTTAGCTGCATGAAGGTTGAAGCACAGATGTAACACGGCTGAAGAAACCATAGTCATTTATTACACATTACTCAGGGAATCTAGTGAAGAGAATTAAGATTAAGGAGGAAAAAAGTATATAGAAAAGAAAAAATTATATGGAATGCTGTTGGATGATGAAATGCACAGGAAAAAGTAAAGAAGCGAATGAGTCCGACTTACGATAGATGGTGTGGAGGTGGCAGTCTTGACGGCAGGGGCAGTATTCTCTGTGTTCTTGCTCATCTTGTTGTCTAGGATGTTCTTCTTGACCACTTTGAGATCCCGGTTCTTGCCTGGGATGTATCCATGTTTCAGGGATATCAGGATTGGATCTCCGTTCTTCCCATCAAACCAGTCCTCGGCCTCCAGGGGGGCATCCGGACCTGCCGTGTCCGGGTAAAGGTCATCCTGGAACAGGTCCGACTGATGGAAGGAAGAGTGTTAGTTGTTAAGATATGCAGGATATAAATCATGAAAATCATTCAATCAAACATGCAAAGGTAGAGATGCAGAGTTCAGTGGCTTGGTGTCAAAGCAGTTTTCTCAATTTATTTTTTCTTGTCTACGTATATTTATTAGTGCCGTCACATGATGAATCTCATCCAAAATAATTTTTTTTGTTTACATAACATATACGTGTGTGTGTGTGTGTGTGTGTGCGCTGGGAATATTTATTATGCACATAAATATACACGCATGCATGTATACATTTAATATATAAATGTAACATTTTTCTTAAATGTACACAATACACACACATTTTGGATGTGGTTAATCACAAAAAATCATTTTGACAGCACAATTTTTTTTATATATTTTACAAAATATATACATTACCATTTGAAAGCTTGAGTTCAGGTTTTTAGACAATAAAAAAAAAAAAAAAAAAAAAAAATATTTCACCCATAGTCACTATTGACCGAAACAGTCTGGTTACTGGTAACTTTTTTCAAAATGTCCTCCTGTGTGTTAAATTAAGGGTGAGTAAATGACAGATTTTTAATTTTTGGGTGGACCTCCTTTAATATGTATTGCTTTTTATTGTTAACGCACACTGGTGCTGGGTCAGAGGGTTATTCTTTTTAGAGAGCCCTTATTAAAACCAAATGGATGCAAAAGTGTTCTGTATTTGTCTCTGACTTCAAGCATTGCTGCCTCGCGCCGTGGTGAACAGCAATGAGCAGTGTATTGGTGTGAACATACTGTGGTATAAAGCTAAATTATAAAACGCAATGAAAGACCCGTAGCGGAGTAATAGTATTAAATCAAATCCAGTGAGAAAACCACCTGAATGAGTTTCAAAACTCTGGTCTGGTAAACTTTTATAACAGCTCCTTGACAATGCCAGAAACCAGTAGCCAAAGCAGGAAGAAGCCTGCACTCTTAAAAACAAAACAATAAAAGGACTGAAAAGGCTCACTTTTCTTGGCACGGTCATGATGATAGGTTCACACTTTCTCTCATGCAGTTTGTAAAACCTGAGAACACACACACACAAGCACACGGGTCTATTAGAACATGATCACAAGGGCAGAAGACATTAGTACAGGACTCATGTGTGAAGACACAACAGATCAAGGTGTGAGTAAAAAAACCAAAAAACACTGAGCAATTATGCATGAGCCTTAAATACCCACAAAACATGCATCACTCCTTGTTAGAAATACACATTTTATTCTGGAGGAACCAGCAGCCTTTTGTTAACCAGGTCTACTGCTGCCCTCTTTTGGGAGGATTGGGACTCTAGGTTCCCTGCATGCAGTGGTGTTGACAACCAGCACTATATATTAAAAACAGGGCTCCAGACATAAAAAAAAAAAAAAAAAAAAAAATTTAAATTAATTCGCTGTTTGCTCCTATAATTAACCAATTTAAGACAAAGTATTTTTAGGCACCATTTCAGAATAAAAGGGTTTATTTTTTTATATTTCAACTAAAATGTAAAAGTATGTCTCAAACTTAATCAGAAGAGCTGTTTACTACACCGATTCTATGCTAATATCGCAGATATTTTTCAGCATTAGCAACATACAATTATAGAAAGTGATGAATTTTATCTTTAGCTCCTTGCATTATTTCTCATGTAGAGAACAGGTAAAGTATAAATAGAACTATAGAATATAGCGCATATGTTTAGCAAAATGCTTTGTAGTTATTTTTCTAGCCGAATGATGAGCTTCTGGATGCCGAACGGTTACTCCGAGGTAAATATATTGTTACGTGTTCCGCAGTTTGAAACACCGAGCGATTATATGAATTTAAAAGCCGATGCTTTATTCATTAAAAAGGTAGCAGGGGCGCAAAGCTGACAGCTTTACCTGTTGTACTTTGTTCATGTTGTAAACGAAATAGGCACTGCTTTTCTGCACTTTTACTTCACACGTCTCCATGATTTTCGGTCTCTCTCATGCTGCCACAACAGGAGCAGCAGGTGTGCCGTCATCGCTGCTGCCGTTTGCAGAGATGACGACTTTTTCCACTAAAACTTTGATGCGCACTGTCTATAATGTTGTCAACATGACAAATCATTTGATCGCAGAACAGGAAATCAAGAATAGGAATAGAAAAAAAAAAAAAAAAAAACGCAAATTTATATTTTTGGTCACAAATGTGGCGCAGTCCAGAGCCCTGAAAAACTCAGCAGTTTATGAAAAACTAGCAAAATCTAGACAATCAACTACATAAAAAAATTGTTAATCTTGCAAAGAAACATCCAGGTTATATTTCACCTCAATACAAAAAAATAAAAATAAATAAAAAATAACATGCATATAAAAATGTAATTTTTTCCCATGCATTACATTAACAAATTATTTTAATAATTACAATGATGTATATCCTCTATTTGTTGTTGTCAACAAGAAAACATCCGATCTAGTTACAATGAACTATTTGTTTTAATTCAGTATATATTTAAAACAAATGCAATGTGGAAATGCTATAGATTTAGGCAAAGCAAAAATAAATAACTTATTTTGGAGTGAAATATGTTCCTGATGTTTCATGGGATTCTCCCACATGCTGCTTTCATCACTATACCTTGCGATCTCACACTTGTTCACATCCAGCCCTCTCTTGGGCATGTATCCCATGCCTCTCTGAGGCTCCTTAGTGGTAAAGGTGTTGAGGTAATGGACAAAAGGAGCTTCGTCCGTGATCTCAAAGTAGCGGATACTGCTGTCACCCTGTTAGAGACAAAACATCGGTCAGAACCAAAAGCCATTTCCAACAACAATCAGGTGTACACTTCCATTCAAAAGTCAGTAAAGTACTTTAACATTCTTCAAAAAAAGACTTTTTTGACAATAATCTAGTAAAATAATACTACTTAAATTTCATTATCTCAATCTTAATGTTATCAACTGTTGTGCTACTTCATGTTTTTAAAGAAAACAATGATGCATTGCAAAAAAAAGGAACAGAAATTCTCAAAACAATAGGACTTATTATAAGTAGAAGCATTTACCTTTCCACACAGGTAGACCACGTTAGTATCAGGATCATAAAAGGGCAGCAGGACTCCGTTACTGGTGTCCATCTCATGGACAGAAACGGGCTCCTCCATATTGTCCTGACAGACAAAAAGAGCAAATATGAAGTCTATGCCCATATTATGGATTTTTGAAAATGACCTTTTATGCAGTGTTTAACAGTGAATGAAAACATCCTGCAAAGTTTAAAATCTGAAAGTGAATAAAGTTATTGTCTCTCAAAAGAAAATGTTGACTCAAGAACTGTACTCACAAACACAGCTTTTTTTATGAAAAAGAAATCAACTAATCGACCAAATAAGGTAAAAATAAATGCATAAGACAATGAAATCTTTTTGCATGAATGTCAATCTGTTGTTGGGGACTCCCAAAGCCAAAATATGAACCTTTCATAACCCATAATAGGGGCACTTTAAAAAGAACAAATAGATGTTATTCACTTAATTTAACTGAGGTTAGTCTTGGCATTTATTCATAAGCAGGTGTTGGAATTATATTTGTCTGCTTTTTCCATGGCAACTTACCGGATCCCAGAGGGCGAGCTGTCTCTCACTCATGCGGCTAAAACCAGTGGTGAACACTTTGCCGTCAGACAGGAAAATTGCTCTCATGGGCCTGGCACCCTCATGGGCCTTGTCCTTCTCCTGTCAGCGAGACGCACCATAACAAATCACAACACTGCACACGCTCTCTCAAACTGAGCAGCTGAATGCTTTGAGTCAAGTAAACACATCAGTACAAAAGCCAGAGAAACATGTCAGTCTATGCCATTCAGAAACTACTAGATTCCCTTATAAAGTGCTTTCTGCCTATTCACAAGCACCCACCGCAATGATCTCCTCCTTGCGCGGGTCGATGACCCGGACCTTCTTGTCCTTGCAGGCGGTGCAGATGAGGCTGCCGTTGCGGTTCCAGCAGACGCTGAAGATGATATCAGGGTGCATGTCCTCCAGGGTGATCATGGACTCTCCAGTCCCCACATTCCAGATGATGATCACATTATCACAGCCTGTAGACAAGCCCACAAGAAATCTCTCAAGATAGGAAAATTATCATGAATTTTGAATGTTTGAAAGTTAAAGATGCTGTTTATTAGAAAGCAGCTGGAGAGGCTTTTTCCACTTAATTTTTTTTGGCAGACACTGATAAAAGGAAACTGAATGTGTGATCTGAGGTTCCTTAAAAACTGTGTGTGTTGTATCAAGAGGGCAATCTTACATTTGTGCGGTTTTTTTTTTGGTTTTGTTTTGTTTTTATTAATTTATTATCACTTATTCATATAATAATTTAAAATAAATTTATATAATCTATATTTTAACTATTTTATCTATTTATTTACTATGTTTTATTGTTTTTATATTTCTTATTATTTTGTCTCTTATGCATTATGATTGTTTGACCATGATTGTGGAGTTTTATGAATTGTTTTGTCTGAATTATTAAGAGATAAGTTCAAGGTTCATGGGCTGAGTTTGGTATAAGACTAGTTGCTGAATGTGTGTTCGTCAGACAAAGCCTAAGCATTGAAACAAACAACTAAGATTATACAATAAACTCTGCTTCTTTTTTATCATCATCATCATCATCATCATCATCACTTCATCTCCTGCTTCTTCCCTTCTCTGGCTTGATTCATTCAACTCAAAAAGGTTTTGGGTGGACCATTTTGCTGACTAATTGTTCAATTTCCAGACAAAACAGATTTCTGACAGGATCTGGCGACCGGGGGTGGATCTAACATTTAAAAACATGAACACGACTGAAATGCATATCGGTTCCTTAACCCCGTCTCCTCTCTCTTCCCTTTTGTTTCTTGTTTGCTCCGTTATGGTTACTATCAAGTTTCCTCGTCCGTGATAGATCGGGCTTCTCACCTGCGCTGAGCAGGACGTTGAGGGCGGTGGGATGCCAGGTAACAATTCCCACTCTTTTAGAATGACCCTCCAGCACCACCACTGGCTCTGACATGGAGGTCACCAAACCATTCTCTGGGATCTGCCACACCTGAAAACAACAAATATTCAAAAATATGAATTTGCTGCTAAAACATTATTGAAGTGCAAAGATAAGATCTGTTAGCTTTTGGTAAAAAAAAAAAAAAACCTTGAAAAAAAAGAAAAAAGCACACTGAATAGTAAATAAATAAGTCAAACAATTGTTTGATTTAGGTTTACTGTAGTTTTATTGTGATGAAATCATTCATTTCACAATATTTTTATATGACTATGACTAGTTTATTTAATTTTCCTGAAGGTGGCAGCAGAGGGCAAAGAAAAGAGTCCAGCAAGAGTTTTCATCTTAAACGAGGATTCAAAAGAAATAGTAGTAGTACTATGCTAGCATGCGATTTTGAAGTCAGCGTCCCTTTCTTAACCTCCTTTCATCTAACTCTGATTCTCAGAATTTATTAAATGGCTCTCTAAAACACTTGATCCTGATTGGATGATCACAACATTTTAATTGTTCTGTATAATGTGTAACAGACTGGACTGTACATTATTCCCTCACAGACACTGCTAAACCTATTTAGTATCATCATCATCACATTTATACCAGATTTTATGACTGTGAGAAGGTAGGGCAAAGAAAAACTGTAGGAATCATCAACTTCCGGGGCCCTGTCATTCCCCAGAGGGAACGAGAGACGGTGTCCTATTAAACTCGACACTTGTACACTCACTACACGTACACCAGCACTGCAGTTGCTGTTTTTCAGCACACTGGCCAAATATGGGCTAGTAGCATGATAAACAGAGCCAGAGCCAGCCAGACTGACCTCAGAACTATAAAATAGCAACTGCTGATTCAATGACTTCAGGCTGGGCTCAAACTAATCTAAAACAGTACAGAAGAGCGGGTTGAGTTGTGCTGTGCCGTTCACATGAGTCACGGGGCAGACTCTGCCAGCCACACATGGACTCAATGGGTGGGCGGGGATGCGATGCCGGCTATTCAAGGGCCTTATCTACAAACGCGTATATCCACATCAATAAACAAGTTTTAGAACGACTGCAGAGGTTTAGCTAGGGTTACACCACACGCAATGATAATACACAACACGATGCCATCATCTTGTGCATTTCTGTACAGAATCCGAACTTGCTGCTATTCAACAGTTCAGTCAAATTAAGGGTAGAAGAAATGGTCACAAATAGGGGTTTAAAAAAACGTATAATTTTGAAAATTAACATCATTAACATAACATTAAACGTTGAAGTGTATATCATTTATACTTAAAACTTTTTTGCATAAAGCTGATTAAATGCAAGACTAATATTAATGTTACAAAATATTTCCATTTCAAATAAATGCTGTTTTTTTTTACTTTCTAAACAATGTTTTACTGAGCAGCACAACTGTTTATAAATAATGTTTCTATTTCTACTTGAATATTTTCTGTAGATCACATGATACTAAGAACACCTGCAGTAATGATGTTAAAAATTCACCTTTGCCATCACAGAAACAAACTTAATTTAAACTATAAAATATTTATTCCTTCAGTACTGTATTATGTTTCAGTACAATATCTCTATATTTTCATTAGTTTAGATAAATGTTATGCAAAGATAAGGAAGGATGACGTACCATCACGGTGCAGTCCTCAGATCCACTAGCAATGACCTGGTCGTTGTGAGGGCACCAGTCAATGTCCAGAACAGGGCCAGTGTGGCCACATACTGTAGGGTAGGCCTTATCTATACGACCCGACTGCAAAGAGAAAACAAAAACCAAAGACAAACGTTAGATTATGAAAGCGTTCGGCCCTTTGGGAGAATGAAATGAGCTCTGACAACGCTAGCCAAGCTCTACGTAACACCAAAACAAACACTTATACCCTGGCCTGCGCTCATCAAATGAGGGGGAGACCAAGCCATTCTTCTCCAAATTTTCAAACAATAGCTCATCCGGTCATTCAAAATGACAGCAGAAACATTTACACACGACAGCCGATTTAAAATAAAAACAGATTGCAGGGCTTTTGTTCTCGTCAGCTCGGCTTCCAAATGCAGATACAGAATTACGCGAGCAATGGGCCCTTGACCCTTTCACTCAGAGTGAAAGGTCAAGAGGAGGTTTGGGCATGAAGAAAGCGTGAGAAAGCTAATATGAGACTGGCCTTAAAAAAAACAACAACAACAAAACCCCCCAAAACATCTATAATAACAAAAAATAAATCTCTACAGTTAAATACTAAATTAAATAAAATCTTAATAAACATTTAGAACAATAAATAAGCACAATAAGAAATTTATTTACACAATTTATTTTTTTTTATTTGTAATTTTTTTTTTCTTCCAAATAGTCTGTTTAAATTAATCAGCTCAGGGTTTTTTTTGCCATAATAAAAAAAGTTTACCACAATTAAAAATGTATAAATTCTCGCCAATTTAGAAGTTTGTTTACAACCCAAGTCAAAATTTGAATTGAATAATCATCACTTTTTTTATAAACATCTGTAAATATTGTAGTACATAAAATCAACAATATGGAAATAGATTTTTTGGCAACACTTTATTTTAGAGTCTCTTAACCGCTTATTAGCAAGCATATTACTAGAGTATTAGCCATATATTAGTAGTAATTAAGAACATATTAATGCCTTATTCTACATCTCTAATCCTACCCAATATGTAAACTTAACTACCTTACTAACTATTAATCGACAAATAAGAAATTTATCAGGGAAAAAGTCGTCAATAGTTAATAGTAAATAAGTGTTCCCTATTGTAAAAAGTTTTTCTAGTTTGCATTTAAAAGCTATGCAGACTAGTGCAAATGCAGCCAGATTTCACGAGACTGTTTGCACGCACGTTTGTATATGAAAAACAGTGTTGTTCTTCATTCTGAGCACCTTATGTAATACCATTATACAATTCTAGGGGAAAAACTGCAACAAGATTTCCCTCCTCTCCCTTGCACACAGCAAACAAAGAAACCAAATAAAGGCACGGCTGCGGTTCCAAGCCCAGTCAGCTGACTTCCTGATGACATCAGTGGCCTCTGCTCTGTGGGTCACGACCTCTGCTCTCCGCACAGGGCTGTGTGATCAGGTGTCATCTAATGGAGAGACGACCGCACCCGCACTTTTTGTCCGCCACGCTGATGCTGTGTCTATGGTGCGATGACGTCACAGCAGAAGGCCCAGCCCAGCGGAGCACAAGAGCACGGGCTCTCTCAGGCCCGGCCTGCACAAAAAGACTCTACCCACCTGTTCGGAAAACCACTTTGTGTACACATTCCTTCTCAAGTCTGGGCATGGCTATAACGCAGCCTTCTGAAAGAGAAACTACATCTTTCTCAGATGTTTGTGAGCCAACCACCCTGTTTTGGTAAGGCATACATCAGAAGATGTTCCTAAAACAGAACAAATAATCCAAGACTCACACACGGAGGCCTATTATCAGGAACTTTGATTACCAATCACTTCACGAACAGCTAAACAAACACACAGACAGCGCTGCTGCTCGCCAATAACAACAGAATTCACTTAAGGTTCCACAATCCAGCTGCGGGCAGCAGTCTGTCAGCCATCGCATGCAACAAAAAGACAACAAACCAAGATACGTGTTGGCATGAGACTGGTGTGAGAGAATCACTGATGTTGTCTGCGTTGTGAAGATATGACGATGTACTGCTGGTAAACAGGATACGTGCAGAAAGGAATGGAAGGTCATTCATCTAGAAACGTATTAACACCTTTCAACAGTACAACAGTAAGCATTTTACTGAAGAATTCATCTGCTTTTTAAAACATTTCTGCTTTTAAACCCTGCTTACTTTAAGTAAATGTAAAAATAAAAAAAAGTTAAAAGTAAAATAAGTATACAATTAAATACAGGCATATAAGCAATTTGTGTGCAGCAGTCCTTTAACTATAACGTGCCGCAAGAAAAAGCATACAATGAACACTTGCTATCTCATGATCTTTTGCACTTTGTTTTTGGCTTGTTTAGTCACAGTCATGTGGAAGGAACCAATGGCAGAAAAGATGGGGGAGGTGATATAAGGGCACTAGTTCTCTCAAGGGGACTGGTAAGTAGCCATAACTCAAAGCTTCAGGATGATGCACATGCATTATTGATCTCCTAACATTATTGCCATTTGGGGTTTTTTTTATTGATCACTGACATTGGAGCAGAAGGTCATCAGTAATCATCTACTTATGGATTCTAGAACAGCTTGCTTTATTATTTATTAATGACGGAGATAGTATATAAAACTTGTCTTTGTGCTTTTAAAGGCAGCCTTGTAAAAATTAAGCAAACTGTAAAAACACACAAATGCACCAACAGATGGATTACATTCATCATACATCATTTGAAAGATCAGTAAAGATCTTTTAAAACAACAATTTTTATTTACTTTTTATTTATTAACCATTTATGATTGTGGGAAAGAAATCTGAAATAAATCAAGTATGCATTATGGTAAATTCTATACTCACAAGGAAGCTCAGCTAAACTTATATCATGAATATTTATGCTAGTTAATTATAGCTTACTAAAACCAGAGCCATCCAAAATCAGCGCTGCAGTGCAGCGAGTCTAACCTGTTGCATAGCAACTGTAGCAGCATTACTGCAGATCCCTCACCTCAAGTAACACAGGTCTGCCTTAACCCATACAATCACTAAAACCAGGATTCCCTGTAGTCAGAGAGAGAGAGAGAGAGATACCAGTGAAGAGAGACATGGAAAGAGGAAATGAAAGAGACAGAATGACAGGACAGGCTGTGGAGGTTGCCAACAGAAAGTATTACAGAAGCAGAGCCGCTTTCGACAGAAGCTGAAGCATGTCTGTCTTATCTAGTCAGCGTGGAAATTTCCATTTCCTCTGCGAGTCCATGAGGACCCAGAGGCAGCAGACTACAGCTGACCTGACTGAAGCACCCCAGCAGCCGTCCAACCACACGTCATCAGCCACACAAACAGCCAATCAGGACTGAGAGGGTGGGGTCAGCTGCATGTCAGAATGAGAGCTTCTCAGGGCCAGCAGGTGTATGCAGTTGGCTAATACATATGACCTGAATGACAGAGGAGGAGGGTAGAATATAGAAATGAGGTAGAAAGATCACCAGATAAGAGAGATCCTGTGTTGTGAGTTTTTTTTTTTTTTTTTTTTTTTTTAAACAGGTTTTACTGATATACCATTAACTATACATCAAATTCCGTAAATATAAAACAACAACAATGAATGTAGTTATTAGTATTGAATTTTACTATTACTTTAAGTTGTTCATCAGGAATAAAACCGTATAATAATAATAATAATAATAATAATAATAATAGCATTAAATATTCTATAAATATTATTTAAAATTATTTGTAACTAAATGTATTTGCTATAACAGATACAAAAATACATATAATAATTTAATAAAAATTATATAATATATATTTATAAAAACATACATTTAAAGAAATCTCTTAATGACCACAGTGGACTTGACACATCAACCAAAAAAACAAACAAAAAAAAACTGCCCCCTTTTCTTCTACGCTTATATCAAAGAATCTATTGGGCACAAGCAGTGTGCTTTAGCCAATGGAAGGGAAAGAGGAAATGGGTCTGGAAGGCTGACAGGCGGGAGCTGAGGATGACCATATAAGGTAAAATCTGCAGTCAGCAGCCGCCAGAGCACGGTCGCTGCAGCAGGAACAGTAGGGGGCTCCTGGAATACAGACTGGGAATCAGAATGACACATCCATGGCCACACACACACACACACACACACACACACACTCAGCTGTGTACATGTGGCAGCGCAGGATATAGGGAGGTGGACTTTGATGACACTGAATTCTCACTTCCTTCCTGCGTGCCCCCTTTTCCTATCTTTTTCTCATCTTTGGTGCTCTCGTTCTCCTGCTTTCCCGCTTTTCTGTGAAGTGACTGCAGGAATCAAATAGGTCTGCACAAGGGCCTAGTTCAGAGCCAGGAATCCCACAAATGTGTCCAACATATGGTTGGATCAATACTAAATATTTTTTGGCTTTTGCTAAAGCAGCAAATAAACAGTCCAGGATGGCTGATGATGTGAAACTACGGCTGTAGTACAGATTTAATTTCAGTGATCTCCGTAACCTTTGTAACCTATTCAGTTCAGCATTGTGCTACTTTTTATAGTTAGATTGAACTCTCATCAAAATTGATTAACTTCACATTGAAATCATGATCACTATTAAAATAAGATTTTTTTTTTTACAGCCTGATCTGATCCGAACAAACATTTTCTTACCAACCATCACTGAATAAAAGACGCTAATGTCTTTTAGATTCTCCATAGAATTGATTCTGCTCTTTTCATCTTTATTTCTGTAAAGCTACTTTGGCACAATTTGTAATGTTTAAAGCACTAAGGTACTTTTAATGAAACCCCTCGTCTGGATTTATACGCAGTACTGTTGAAAAGTTTGGTCTTTTGTTTGTCAATTCAGTAAACTCTAAAGAAATTGAATCATGAAATCAACACATTCATGTCACATTGCCTAAAGCATCGATCAAAAGGCCTTGCAGATCCATCTTAAATCAATGTAGGACATACAGTCCACACAGGTTAAGCTCCATCATCAGCATTTGTGGTGCATATCATTCAAAAGTGACACGGATTACCGGCTTTACATGGGCATGACAGGAAAGATAAGCCATTTTATCACATCTCATCGGTCTCATGTTCACACGTATAATGCTTTAGTCTTATCACACGTTTGATTGCATTGCAAGGCTTTACAATGTTTTTAAAAAGTAAACGATTATGCGTTTTACTCGACACGCAGTCACTAAACACATGCTCTGGGAGTCCGCGTCGGGATTTTAGACTTCGAATAAGTGTAAACTGGCAATGTTTCATATTTTGTGTGGTCAGTCTGAATGGAAAGCATGAATGCAAGGTCTGCGGAAGACTACAGGCATCCGTTTCCCACCGCTTTCCTTCTTACGTTAATGAGAGAACACAGCTGAATGAAGGGGGAGGGTGTCAGGAGAAAGACAGACATGTGATTAGTTAGACACCTGATGGTCTCCTGAGGGGGAGAGACAATAAGAGTCTGATTCATGCTGCTCTGCCTCCCACACAAAGAATCCAGCCACAGCCCGACTTAAACTTCCCCCGGCTGACAGGACTACAGTACAGAACTTCAGCATCTCACGGCAAAGTACACCAGAGTCAGTACTAACGCATACAAGTGCATCCATGACATGCCACGTTCAGGTAAAATTAGAAGGCAGTTCAGCCTGGCAAGAGAGAAATCAAAAAGAAGCGCTTAAAACGAGCATGTTGCACACATAAAATCTGTGCGCATATATACACACACACACACTATGTGTACTACAAAATGTTTATGGTTAAATAGTCACATTATTTGAGAATTACTTTTGCTGAAAGTTAGTTGTAAACAAATGTAAAAAGCTCAAATGTGTAAAAAAAAAAAAAAAAAATGCCAAAACCGATAAAAGCAAAATGTTCTTTAAAAAAATCTTTATTATTTAGAATAAATCATGCCATAAGTTCACAAAACATAAAAACTAAAATTACTAAATGAAAATGTGCAAAAAAAACAACTATATTTTATTATTTTATTTTAGAATAAATAATAAAAATGGGCAATATTGGAACGCTATATTTAGAATAAATAACATTCATACATTGAGACTTGCAAAAGATTTAGCAGTGTTATTTAATTTTTTCTGCTAAGATTAAGCTTGAGTGAACGTTAGATGGCAAAGAAAAAAAAAACAAAAAAAAAAACATATGCAAGAAAAGTACCACTATTAATACCACAAGTCTATCACTACCCTCATCAGGATAGTCTGCCATTGTTGTTATTTTATTACTATTAACTATATAACTGTATAAGACAAAATATCCATGTGACAAAATGACATGTGGGCGAATTAAAATAAGCATACTGAAACCTATCAGCCTTTCTCCAACCCCGGCCACTTACACATCAAGAGCCCTGAACACTCAGCCAAACAGCTACCACTACTCCCTGCTGGGAAACAATAGACAGACGCATGGGTCTGAGGATTTTGGAGAATCAAGTGAGGATGAGGAGTTCCCATACAGATTTGAGCTGGGAAACAAAGAGCTGTCCAGAACCTGGCATACGCACAGGGACAATAGCTCCCCCAGAGCCAGCTGTCCGATTGCAGGGGGCTTCTGGGAACGGGGCAGCCTGGGAAGACGGACCATAGACAGATGCAGGGCTGCCCTGAATCAGAGGAGATACTTAGGGAGGGGTGCAGAGCGTCAGATGAAGCAGAAGGACAGCAGACAGGACATAACACAGACACAAAAGAACCAAAAAAAAGACACTGAAGTGAAGAGTTTCTTGTGAAGGCTAAATTTAAAGAAACTAAGGATGTAATAATTCACTCAACTCACAATGCGATAATTTATGATACTGGTTTCAAAATATGATCTGATTCTCAAACAAAATCAGATTTAAGACAAAATAAGAATGAAGAGTTGTCTTTATTATTTGCTGCACATTTCTGAAAATGTAAAAAAACAATATTAAAATTAAGCCCAAATCCAAAAAAATCAATTATACAAAAGAAATCTATTCATGTAAACAAACTAAGGCTTTGTCTGTGCTCTCTCTTTTTTTTTTTTTAAGGAGGTAACCACTGAATTTTAAGCTGATGTCCACACAAAAAGTAGTTCATTACACTTAAATCAAATTGCTATATGGAATAGAATCTGTAAAACATTTAAGCTGCAAAATTCTGTTCAAATATGAATGAATGAATGAATGAAGGGAGGAGACACGCGGTTTTGTTTACTGCTAACGAAATGACTATTTTGTCAAAAAACATTTTACCAAAAAATGTAATTTCATTAAGACAAATTAAATTTGGGTCATACTTTTATTACTTGTGGAAACACAATTTTAAGTAAGTAAAGGTAAGGTTGTTTGACCTTATTACTAAAAATATAGTGTATAATAAAATAAAAAAATAAAAATAAAAAAAGTGTATAGTAAAATATAGTAAAAATATTAATTAGCAAGTTTTTGTGTTTTGCGTTTGTACCTAAAATAGATTTTGATTTCTACAGAAAACCTTGGGAGTCACAGCAAAAAACGTTTAATCCCAGCTCATTTTAGTCCTACGTCAAAGGAACAGACAGATGGATCAAGCAATCTGCTCTGGGAAAACAGTGAGAATGTGAGGACAAACATGATTTATTTTCACAGATTAATAAATTCCCCTCACACTTGCATTATTCATCTGAACATCAGTGTTGGAATGACAATGGATTTATACTACTGTAATCCATCACTTTTTTTTTTTTTTTTTTTTTTTTAAACTAACACAAAACCTAAGCTTCAAGAACCAATAATAAAACCAATAATGTAAATAACATGAGATTCTGTCCTCTGCATGCTGAGCTCGTCTGGCCGTGCAGCTGAGCGCTTGAGTGTGACATCATTTACGAGTGCGTGCACAAACGCACATGTGTGTGTGTGTGTGTGTGTGTGTGTGACGCTGATGACAGGCCTCGGGATCCAGGCGAGAGCCCGAAGAGGTTTGGATGTCACAGTCGCGTCTGAGCGCTCTCTAATTACAGAGAACTGTTCTGCTTGTCAACACCACTGCTCCGGGTTGTCGCGCTAATCTTACCACAGTAATCTGAGATCAGATATGAATACAACACTTTCTACAGTTGGACAACTACTAAAAAGACAAAACTCATAACCAAGTCTTACAGGAATAGTTCGCCCAACCATGTCATTATTTACTCATTTTTTTTACGGTGAAGACTGAATTATGTCAAGATATCTTAGATATCTTTTTTTCATGAAATGGAAGTCATTGGTAACCAAAACATCTTAATTTGTACTTCCACAGGAGAAGTAAAGTAAAGTTTGGAATGAATGTTGATAATTTAATCACGTTTGGGTGAACACAGGATGCTTCAGGCTTAGTATAAGTTCATTTAAATTTTAAACACAGATGACGTTACTTAGATTTGCATAGAGGAGGTGACAGAGTAAGTGTACTCAAAGAAACTAAATATATTGACCACAAGATTAGATTTTTTTATTTTGTTTACAATAAAAGAGATCTAAAAATGAAGGACCATGGATGATAAATAAATCACTACAACTGTTATTATTATACACTATGTAATAGGTGAATATTTTTCAAAATCTAATTTCACCTTTGTTTGGGGTGTCTAAGTATTAAGATACACGTTTCTCTGTGTATATACATATATATATATATATATATATATATATATATATATATATATAAAAACATTTTCAAAAAACCAAAAAGTATATGAGCAGTGTTCACAAATATGAGAGCAAAAACTTCAAGTGAGCTAGGAAAAAAAAAAAAACCCAGAATGAACCATACACTTCAACTTGCACAAACATGCAGACTCACTAAACCAACAAATGCAAAAGCACTAAACCGTGTACATACATAGCAGACTAGGTGACACACACTTCATCCAGATGAAGCAAATCTCTGCTGCTGTAACACAAGCAGACGGCAGTACAGTGACAGAAGGTTAAAGAGGGTAGTGCATTAAGCTCCGAGGTAACAAAATCCCAGCAGGCCTGAGATCTTCATCACACGTATCGAATGACAGAGCGCTGCAAAGATTCAAACCACAAATTCTACTTCTGTTATCACAAGCAATTAAGAAAAAGAAGAAATCCTCACTGGGTAACAAATAACTTAGCTTAGTTAGAGTTGGAAATGCCAATACTGTTACAGTTACGTTGTTGCTTTTTTATAATTTTGTTAGTGATGCGCCAAAATTCACCTTTACTGAAAACCAAACCCAAAAACCGTGCTTCACTATATAGACGCAGCCTGGATAATGTGTGGTTTTTAAACGTCGATGGAGTTTTCAGTGGGGTAGAGCAAGTATTTTTCAGCCTGACGTGGCCAGACCATGCTTCAACAACACTGAGACTCCCAGCAGAACGCCCTTTACTTCTAACAGCTCTGGCACAAACACATCAAGGCAGACGTCTGATGAATCATACCCATCATAATCGCCTCCATTTGTAGAGACGCAGGGTTGTAATTATGTGTGTGTACATTCAAACATGGACAAAGAACATAAGCGTGACAAAGCTGCAGCTTGAGACCACTTAAGCAGAGGTTGCAGCGAAGAAAGGATCAACTCTACACCTTTACATAACATCAATTTTGCTGAAAGAGTTTCATGGCTTGGGTCATGACTTTTCCACAGTTAGGACATAATCTCACCTCAGATTCTTGTAGGTCTTTTGCTAAAGTAATGTTCTTCTCAAACTTTCAAGGAATAGTTCAATGCATGTTAACTTTTTACACCAAACCTGTATTCTGTTTTACTCTATGTAGAACAAAAAGTATTTAGCCTGGACCTAATGGTTCAGTGAAAATGGCAAACTTAATAGATTTGCTCTTTGCTTTTTCCTATTATAACAACTTGCCATCCATTTTTCTCATCATGAATTGTCTTTATACGAGGAGTGTGGAAATTTGAAAAAAAAAAAATTAACTTTTTATTTACATTTTTTAAAAACTACATTGTTACAATGTACAATATCACAGTGTTTAATGTATCTTTAATAAAAAAAAAAACATTTTAGTCTATTAAAGTGTAGCATTAAAACATCACCTGTTTCTCGTCTCTGTTTTCTTTTAATGCCGTCAAACTATTAAATCACATCCAAAATAAGTTTTTGTATACATAAAAAATATCTACTATGTATATACAAATAAATAAATATATACACATTTAAGACAAAATATGCCGTTTATATATTAATTATATTTAAAAAATTAAAATATATTTGTTTCCAAAATATATGCTATATGTGAGTGGCTGCAAACAAACATAATAAATATTCACAGTATACACACATATATTAATTTTGGATGCAATTAACCTTAATTAAATCATTTTACAGCACTAATTTCTTTTAATACCTCCAAACCACATTTTAACTAGCCATGACCAGAATTTTCACTCAAGAACAATGTCATTTAACAGATCTCTCACCTTATGAAGAGGCAAAACCATGAACGCTCCTCCTCCGCTGGCTTCCACAATTATGGCAACAAATTTGGGGTTGACTGCGCAGAAAGCGCTATCCCACGTGACCCGGGACACCCTGATGTCATCATAGCACTGGTCATTCTTCACCGCCTGGCCGAACACATGCCGGAATTTACTCTGTCGCACAACCCGTTTGAACATATCTGAACAAGAAAAAGAGGACAAGAATGATAAATGAAGTCATAACATGAACTCTTGAGTGCTTTCACTGAACAGACATGAACCACGTATAGGAAGAAATGGTTGAAATGCCATGTATTCTTGATTTTATGGTCCACGCCATGCATTCGTAACTTTTCTTAACGACAAGTAGATCTGCAGCGATTCAATGCATTTCAAGCGCAAATTCCGATTTAGGCTCAACACATTAGTGCACGGCAATCCGTAATCCAATGGTGTTGTGTAAATGGCACTTTTATAGTGCTTAAACATGGTCTTAATCCTCTAGCTAGTATAAATATAATCCTAAAACGTGACATGCTGCAACAGTCGCAATAAAAGTCAATAATTACCTGAGCAGAACAATGGCACTTCAACATGATACAGTTATAACTGCTAAAACTGCCAAACGTCCACATGATTTCACAGTGTCTGGCACACAGAGCAATGATGAAATCCATCTTAAAGAGCTCCGCTGAAAAACCAAACCGAGTTCAAAGTGGGAAAGATGGTTTTGACAGAACACGTACCAGATGGGTTCACTATGGCCAATGTGGAAAGGAACTGGAATAAATCCCCACTCAGAGCGCATTAAATCTCCCTATTTCACACAGCAAACTCCAACACTACACATTGGTCTCTATGCTATCTGTTTCGGCTTGTCTTGCGTCAGTTTTAACACAAACCTGAATTACGAGAACTTTCTATCTTCGTGCCATTTCCCAATGAAAACAACTGAGGCCCAACTAAAACAGTAGAAACCTTAGGGCTGCAATGAGTCAAAAAACCAGGAAAAAAAAAAAAAAAAAAAAAGAAGCAAAATACAACCCTCATTGCTCAGGGGGTGAGAAACAATGTGATTACATTAAGACTGTAATGTAGTTAACATTCAGATAAGCACATTTAGACATGCGTGTTAGACATAAACGCCTTTATAACAATCCGGGCTGGTGCAAAAATGAAGAAAAACCCGAAAAAAGTTCGAACATTATTTGAAAAAGTTGCTAATTATTCATTTTTATTCAGTCAAAGTTGATGTATAACTAAAACCAAAATTAAAAATATAGGGACATTAAAAGAGAAAAACCCGAAAAAACAAAATCACCCAAATTACAGTACTAAAATAACAAGCAGGCTACATACATAAATTAATATTGTGAATAATTTATCAGTGCATGGGTTTCAAAATGTATAAAAATATTTACCTCGCAAAGTTAATTAAAACGTCATACATAGACCCTGAAATGAAAACAGCCAACCTTTTGTTTTATATGTTCTTTCCATTTACATTTTTATATTAATATTACAGTCAATAGTGAACGGTAGAAGACCGGCGTGAGGGAATGAGGACAGGAAGCAGTTCCTGTTGGTGGGTGTGGCTGTTTGACTGAGGGAAAAATGTGACCTTTGTTTCCTGATAATACAGTGTGAAGCACAAAAGGTTTTGTACCAATCACATGCTACAACTTCTGTCTCTCAACACCATGGATATCCCGCTATACAGAAGACATTCATAGACATTATCTTCCATACACCATTTCTAATACACATCTGTCAATATGTAAACAATCTTATGCCTTTAAGACCATTGTTACTAGTAGTGCCAATCCACTGTGCTGCATGTCAAAACTTTAATGCGGCATCTTAAATCTCTAGAGAAAAAAAAAAAAAGATGCACTGTGACTTACGGATCAACAATTAAACTGATTAAAAAAAAAAAAAAAAAAAAAACTTGGTTGCATGACATTTTAAAGTCTAAGGTTTAAAAAAACCTTAAACTAAGAATATTTTCATGAACATGTACTGCGTAAACCTACATTTTATTTTGCCATTTTGTCACAAAGTTTTTCACAAATGAAAAGTGTGTGAACAGACTCTCAGAGAAGCTCTAAAGAAACACACAAACTACAAATACGTCCATTGGACGCTCTTTTGTTTTTGTGACATTTTATTAACAATAGGCCGTCTGATACTGGGCAGATATGGCTATGATGCTATATCTCACACTTCCTCCGGCACCACAGAAGGCCCCGCACAGCACACTACTACAACAGCAGGCTCGAAATACCACACATGCTCCAAACAAACTCGACTGCTGCCATTTCCTCATTCTCACCCCTTTCATTGCCTCATTTCCCATAAGCTGCTGAGGTCGACTGCCTGAGGGTAACATAAGTTCAGAAAGAACGGCAATCTCTTCGGGAGCACAAGTGGAACCAAAAAAGGTTGTTTGGGCAGCAGAGACGGCTCTTCGCAAGTTCTCAAAAAGCAACTTTAGGTTCAACAAACTGTCTTTTGTGCAAATAAGGATGTACAAAACAACAGAGACAGGGAACATTGTGGTTACACTGCTTCTCTTCTTGGTTACTGCTCAGCTGATTAAAGCAGCAAATGAAATGGAACAACAGAGAGCTAGAAGACGAATCCTAAATTCACAAGACCCACACTTTGATGAGACCGTATGCTAGCTTAGCAGACTAACTGAATTGCTTCTTAACTGCAAGTTAACTGAGGAAAAATAAATAAATAAATAAAAATTAGCCTACATAACTATACGTGACTAACAATTAGGGTTACAAAGGGATGGAAAACTAGCAGTAAATTACCCAAAACATTTTGCAGATTTTTTTTTTTTTTTGAACTGGGAAAAAAATTAATTGGACAAACAAGAAATAAACTGGTGAACTGGTGTATGTATTTATAAAGACTTCTTGCATAACCTCACCTGGCTCAGAATATTTTCCTTTGCAAGCCTCTGCAAAGGTTCTGTCAAACATTCACTCTCGCCTGTAGCAATATTATGTTTGCATGAGCATTCGGAGGCACTGCTTGCATTCTTTTGTCTGTTTTAATCAATCACTACATCATCTCTACGATTTAAAACAAGCTCGAAATACATTCCAAACAGAAAGGTGTAATTCGGAGCATGTGTAAGTCAATTCCTCATGATTGCGAAATTTATCTATTACCACACCTCACAATCAAGATAAAACCGTTTTCCTTTTATTCCACACCAGAAGCAAGCGAAGAACCATTGGTTGTGTTGTGTGTAAAGAGTGCAATTGTAGCAAATTCATAGTCATTTCCTAGGGGAATAATGCCACATAAATTGATAATCAGATGGTCTTATGTTGGCAGAACAACGAGCTCACGAAAACGATTTTGTCAAGAATGGTGTTCTGAAACAATAAAAATGCAGCAATGACCGAAGTGAACATCAAGTGAACCTTTGTGAAATGCATTCCAGCTCCAACAACGTCCATGGGCTATACCTATAGAGTGACCCAAACCGATCATGTTCATGTTCTGGCTTTGTCAGAGCAGCAAAGAGTTAAACCATTAAATCCAATCAAACTGAACAGCGTAGTGATGTAATAATACATTTCTTCAATTCTGATCCCACAAAGAAACAAACTCTATATCTTAAATGGCCTTGAACATTTGATAACTGATTTTGTATTTAACCAAGAATCTGTATCAAAAAGTCATGTTATGAAATATTAATACAAAGAAGTAACCCCACAATTCACTATCAGACTGTAATGGCATAAACTAATTACGACTAAAGAAAGTGCCAAGTGGAATGGTTCCACTTCCATGTGCACATGTGGAGATGGGATTCACTTCGAGAATTAGCAGAGCTGCGCATGATTTGACATCTGCACCGCTCTGAAGACCTGACGTGGCATGTGAATCCAGATGAAACGTGCTGACCTTGTGCTCAATCTGCTCAGCCCTATCCTGCTGCTGGTATTTAGTCTCTACGCCACACTGACACACCAGAATGACTTCAGAGATACTCCACTGTTCCAGAGGTTAACATGGGGTCGCAACCGTAGCGCTCTTGGCAGTCACGTTGAACGCCAGGTGGAGAGAGAAAAAGCGTGTGATAGCGAATGAGAAGGAGAGAGGGGGGCGTGGTGCTTTGCGTAGATTTGAATCAGCAGGTTCATGTAGTCGAACTGCGGTCGGCTGTTTGATGGTGGAGCCTGGCTGTAGTCAAAGTAGAGCAGAGGACTTACTGCCAAGTAACACATGGTGAAATCCAGCCTGTATTTACCAACACTCACGAATCGCCTAGCAACACCAGCAAAATACCACAGTAGGAAAAAATGAGAAAAAAAAAAAAAAAAAAAAAGGTAGAACCAAGAAGTAAATTTGGCCTTTTAAGTACAAAACGTACCCGGCTAATGTAGAGACTCAACACAGAGCTCTCCGATATGTTACTGGATCACACAGATTATTTCCAGCCAAAAAAGGCTACAGTACAAGGTCTATTTTAGCAGACGGGCCTATCACAATCGCTCCAAACTCAAATAACCTGTCAAACGATTCCTTCACATAATCTTTGAGGGTTTTAGTTTACTTTAAACAAGTGTACACTATAAAACTAAAGCACTGAAGGGATAGTTGAGCTTTAGATTGCTCAAGTTCTCTATGACTTTTTTTGCTTTTTGGAAATAGAAGATATTTTGAGAAATGTGTGTTTTTCATCTATACAATAGAAGTCAATGGTCACCAAAACAGGATGGTCGCTAATATTCTTCGAAATATCTTTTCTGTGAAAAAAAAAAAAAAAAAAAAAAAAAAAAAAAAAAAAAAAAAAAAAAAAAAAAAAATCACAGATTTGGAGAGACCAGAGATAATCTACACCAGAAATTAGAACACTTTCCTGCCACCATTTAAAATAGTGTTTGATGTTAACTTGGTAGCTCCTAAAAAGGATTTATACTAAATATGGAAGTTTGAAATGTCTTGATTACGACATTTGGATTTCAGTTAGGGTCTACAAGTCTATGAGAAAATGTGAAAATAAATGTTCATGTGTATCTAGAATAGATCAGTTGTAGTTCCAAAAAACCTGAGTTGAGATATTCTGCAACCATCCAAATAACTTTTTTTTTTTTGGCAAAGTCTGCCACTGTGGTTAAACCAAGAATATACATCTAAAAAAAATACCAATACATATAGAGTAAGCAAACAAAAAATAGGGGATAATAATAATAATATAGATAAATAAAAACCGCCAAGTAGCACGTTTTCCAATTCTTTTGACCACTTGAGATGGACTGAACCCACTCGTGTTGTCTAGTGACATGTGAGGGGAAAAAAACTTTAGGGATTGTTATAGAGTATTTCACATTCCACACTTTGCATTGCACATATTAACTCCAAATCCAAAATGACTTCATCACTCAACAGCCCACATTGTGACATAAAACAAAACGCAACATGCTGTATCACTCCAGCACACAATAGCCATCTTGACACTTCCACGAGTCATTAGGCGGCCGCCAAGACCATCCAGCAGCCATTAAGACAGTTACATAACACCATAAAACATCTATTTAGACAAATAGAGTCCCCTGCATAACTTCACCACATAATCTGGCCATGATCGGCAGCTGAAAGGCTTGACATTGTTGTCTGCAGCACATATGTCGAAGAATCTTATTCAGCAAGACACTGACTGGAATGAAAATGTCCCCTAAAAAGGCAACAATGGGAGTCTCAGAGTGTTGGAGAATGGGAAATGATAATTGTGCAAATTCACTGCCAAGCAACACGATATCAATTCGCAGCAGGATTACAGAGCTGCAAAAATGATGTGTGAGAAATGTTCTACAGCACAAAGAGAGGGATAAAAGAATTAATACAAAAACAGATCCACGATTATCTGACCTTTAGCCTGCTGAACAAGGATTTGTTGGGAAGAGAAACTGAAAATGACTCAAATAATGCTTATTTAAATTTCAAATCACATTAGGGTTGCACAAATTGGCCACGAATTGAGATTTTATCAATTATCACAATCGTAACTTTTTAAAGCATTATGACGCTGCTTTATTAAATTCTCAAAATAAAAAAATAAAAGTTCCGTAAAATGCAAAAACGAGTGTCATTTATTCATTAAATTTGGTTCAATCCCAAAGAATCAGCCTTGCTAAATGTCTCCAGCTTCCCCTGCACAAACTGATATTATTATTGCTGCTCACTTACACAAAGCACATTTTTAACAAACACACATAGCAAGACAGTGATTTCTTCAAACAGCACCAAAAAAAAAAAAGTCAATGGTTTACTTTAGTTTGCGCTTTTGTCAGCAAAAAGAGAAAAGCAGACATTTACAAAAGGAGTTACAGAATGTTTCCACAGACTATCGTTTCTAAACATTTCACAAGTCTTGAACAGCAGTGACGGATTACACTGGGCGGTTTGAGCAAAAATTTATATCACAGTATTTTTCAAAATGATGCGGGTTTCACGACATACAACGGCATGACCGGGTGTTAACATTTCTACTGACATTTTTCGCTACAGTAGATTGATTTAAAATGCCATATTTTACCGTCACGATGAGTGAATGTTGTGAAGATATTAACGGAAGAACTACGCTCGCATATCTATAATTTCAAGTAGTCAGCAAGTGACAGTTGCTTGGAAACGCTGTTTTGTACTCATTTACTGATGAAGTAAAATGTAAAATGTCAAGTAAAAAGGTTGCTAGATTTGTCGGTATGTATACTGCAAGAAAAAGTAAGAAAGTTGCTAAATCTAGTTCTGAATTGGCGCTTGTGAGTGTGAGAAACGAGGGAGCTGATGGCAGGGGACGGTGGATATTTGTGGCTGGGTTTACATTCTACAGCTTCTGTTTTAGAACTTTCATGCTTAGTAACACATACAGCTGTTCCTAACCACAGTACAACAGTGAAATAGACCCCCTTTTTAACGGTTTCTCAGTACGAATGTTGTTCAAATGACATACCGGTATTGCGGTATTTTAGAAATTCATATAAATTAAAACACACACACACACACACACTGAAGTATTTAATATAAACCACCCAGCACTAGATTACACCATGTCTATTACACCATGATAACACTAACGTCTACAACAGCTTATTTCATAGACTATTAAAAAGACACGAAGAGTCTATAACAAGAAAAACTGGTTAAAAAAAGCAGTAGACTGGTATATTAACTTAATATCAATTGATAAAATATATGGGTATACGTTATAATACAGTAGTCAATGTTTGAAGTGGATCCACTTTAACTGTTGACTACTGTATATGCAGGCACCTATATGCCATCCTGTAAAACCAACATTGTTGGTATTTTATTCCGTACATTTTTAGCAACCATATTTTTCTTTTTTTTTTCTTACTGTAAATATAGCAGGACAAGTTAAGGTATTTTAAAACACATCTAACCAGAAGTATTACAAATCAATGTATACCGAATCTGCACTGTTTGTGATATGGACATAAACGATTTGAGGTATGACTGTGAAGAGGTGTGGTACTACCTTAAGCAAAACCAATCTCACTCTTATCGTCTCCTGACGGGTTAATGAGCACTGCAAGCCAACTTACTGAAAAATCAATCCTGACCATAAACTGATCTTAATGTCTGCGTACATTCCAAGCAAGTGTAGGATCATGCCACGCTTCCAGCGATGCTTCTCTTTCACCATTAAGGGAATGCAAAACAATTTACACGAGTAGCCGAGCAACCCTGGCAAAGACTTTGGGAATTTACTGCAACGTGAACACAAAACGCCAACAACATCTAATAAACATAATGACGTAATGTAAAAGTTTCTGATTGCAACTACTTTTCTTGGCCATGATCGTCTTCTGGGTTCGACAGATAAAACCTAGCCTGGGCATTAAGGCACAAAATTCCAGACAATGTCCAGAAAGCTGCTGGACAGTTTACCAAGGAATGCTGTAACGAGAACAATGAAGCAGGACTTGCTCTCACATTCCTCACCCATTAAAAACTGCACAAATAATACCACAAAGAACCAAGGACGGAATTTACACGGTCACACCAGGTGTGTTAGCAGACTGCCTACATGAACAAAAAGTAGTTGCAGATGGCCAGAAGTGTTGTCATCCAAAACAAGCTGTGGTAGAAACAAGTTTGTTGGTCTAGGATTCTCAGCCACAGAGTATTAGAAAAACAAGGGTCAGACTAAGATGTTTAATCGTAACTTGCTTCAAGACGGATACAGCTTTGAAAGCTGGGTTACTGGGTCAAAACCACAGTTTCCTCTACATACTTTTGAAGCTTTTGATTTTCTGCAGGCCTGCACTACCATTCTTTTTTTTTTTCAAAATCATCCTTTTTTTTAGTTCATTAAGATCACAAATGATTATGATAAACTGAAACATAGCAAAATATTACTGCAATGAAAAAATTGTTTTCCATTGTAATAAGCTTAGAAATGCAATTTACTCTTCAGTGTCACATGATCTGAAATCAATCTGATGTGCTCATTCGCTCATTCATAGCGATCTCGGAATAAATTATACAAGGTATCAGATGACCAAAACTTTTGATCAGTAGCCTACATAGAAACAAGTACTTTTTGTCTCATTCCAAACCAATGTGATTTTTTTTTCTTCTTCCATGGAAAACAAAAAGTTGTGAACTTGACAGAATTTAGATTTTTTATTTTTTTTTGGTCAGATGTGCCAGTCAAAAGTACCATACAGACATGCTAAATAAACATGACTGAGTGAAAGAGAGGAAAAAGATGATCTGGGCATGTCATGTTTTTAACGTGTGCACTAATAAAGATGCAATCGATCTAACAACAAAGCCTGAAAACTACTACAGAGACTGGCAGAATGGGAAGAGCTTTCTCAAACTCTAAAAATATGAACACAAAAATGCACTCTTCTTAATACCCATTCATTCCTCGCTGCATAAAAATCAAGTGTCATCTGTTTTCCACACTGCATATTCACGGTTTCACTTGAATGTCAATAATTCACGCTGACTTAAAGAAATGACTCCGATAATTAGAACATTGAATCCCTGCTTTTGAAGAGAAAGATAAAAGATCTACTTCATCAAAATCTTGAACTGATACCAACTAATAAGCGCCGCAGGCAAGTGAATAAATGATTCATAGATTCCTGACCGCAAGCTCAATCCAGCTACTGTCTCCCTGTGAACAGATGTCAGAAAAGAGCCGAGGCGCTTGAACAAAACGAATCGCGGTTATGCTTGCACAACAGAAGTAAGAGAAACTGGGAATTATTTGAGAGACCTATAGATGATCTCCATCAAACCTTCATTTAACCAAACAAGAGGAAAAGCCTTTATTGTGGCGACTCTCACTTCACATTGAGTTCTGGGCAATGAATCAGAGTGATACCGCCTCCACAACCATCTGAGGCGATTCCTTCACTTCCTGAACTGAGTCGTACACAAAGGAAGCCTTGTAACACAGCACTGTGGCATCACTGGTCTACCGGATTCACTGTGAAACACAGAGAGTGAAGGCTGGGTAGGCCTTATCCAAAAGAGCATTTCCTGGATCTCGATTGGTATTGAAGGCAACAGTAACACCACTGAGGTGACAAGAGAGTCATGCACTAGGTGCACCCTACCATTCTAAAACCTGAGGAAGAATCATTATTTTTACTCAGCAAGGGTGCATGCATTGATCAAAAGTGGCCATGAAGACATTAATAATTTTTCACAAGACAAATAAAGTTTGCACTTTTGAATGTTCTGTACATTTAAGAATCATGCAAAACATTTTTCCAAAAAAAAAAAAAAATTGTAATAAAAATTCAACACTAATAATAGTACGGAATGTTTCGAGCACAAAATGAGAATGCTTTCTGAAACATCATGCAAAATTTATTTTTGCCACAACAGGGATCATATACATTTTAAAATAAATTAAAACAGAAATAAAATGAGAACTTAATCATATTTAACAAAGTTTCAATTGTAATAATTGTAAAATATTACTGATTTTACTGTATTTATCAATTAAATACTGGTAATAATAATAATACACAATTATCACAATTTAATATTTGTAAAAAATCTGTATAAAATCACTAACAATGCATTGTGGCACATGCCTGTTGCATACAGGTGGCCAGTCATGTACCTGCGTTACTTACTGCTATAAAATCCAGACACGTCGTTGAGCTCTTATACAACAGCATAGAAAAGGCACAAGACAGAGAAAGTGACAACTGTAAGAAAGTAAAAGACGGTGAGCTTGTTTTTGCATATAGTCAGACAGAGCCATTTTACACTCGACTCAAAGACCATACATGGCTCTGTTTAAAAATTCCATTTACCAGATATTCTCAACACAAGCGCTCCCTTCAACCCCGCAGACACCGTCTCGTATATCTACAACTCATTTGACACTTCTAGGCTCACTGTGACACTCTGACCCCTGACGGGTAACACTGCAAGTATATGAGAATATTATTAAGAATGTTCACTGCTGCCGTATCCTCTTGTCTCTCTAACACGAATACCAAACCCAGAGGGAAGGTTAACTGAAATCCAACTGAAGTGTTGGGCTGCACAACCATGTTCAGTCCTGATGTCATCACACCAGAGGTGGATACAATGCTTCTTATTCAAATAAATGCATTCCCTGCCTGAAAAGACACCAGAATACATAGAGATGATTTATCTGCAGACCCGCATGGAGTCTGAACCCACTGAACTCTGCAGAGTTTTCCAGAAATGAAAAGCCCATCCTTCACAAAACTTGACGCATGCCTCGCCCTTACGTGCCAATTAAACATTTTGCCTAATTTGATTATGTCTTCAAATATTATCGTTTCATTGTATATTTGCTCAAATAGAATTTAATTATGAGTAATAAATGATCATGACCTTGCTCAAGTTTAGCTTGTTTCATAAAACCTCTGCCTGCAAGTGTGACAATTGGATTGTGGCTTACACTCAAACTGAAGTTTATTAGCTTGTGCTGACCCATGTTACGTGGACAGATAATACTGCTTCCTTCCTCGTCAGACAGGGTGTGGTTCATCGTGCGGTGTAAACGGTGACAGCAAGTTTCTGTTCCCCAAGGCGTTTCAGTAAGAGTATTTATCACTCCTCGAGTCATGGAATGCATTGGGTAGCCACGTCTAAAATATAAATCCCACACCTTTCTGACAACTCTTTTAAATCTAAGTTTTTTCATATTCGCATTAGCTGATCAGTGGTTTAGATATGCAAATAGGAGCCAATTCATCAGCCATGCAAATGAGCAATACATATGAATGAGGCCTGCGACTTTCATGCGTAAAACAGGATACAGAAACACAAATAAAATACGATAAAAGTGAGATAACAGCACAAAGTCATTTAGACCACTTATATGGTACTTCGGGTGCTTTTTGAAGCTTGAAAGTTTCAGTGTCCATTAAACTGAAACATTCATCAGAAATTTGTGCACAGTGGCAGAAGCAGTCAACAGGTTTTGGATGACATGAGAATGAATAAATGAAAGGCTTCTAACAGCCTGGTGAGCCACGGGCCACTCTGAATGCCATTTGTTATAATACAGAAGAGGGATGAGACCACCTAAATCCTCTTCCTGCTCCAGGGCCAAAAAGGGCAATTGTGATTGAATTCTAGCTAGGAATTAGCTGCCTTTTTACAGTCAAATAAGGTGCTAGTGTATGAGAATCTCTGCCCTCTCTGCCCTTGCTTAAAACACCAGCTAACTATTTTGCACTCAGGTCTAACATAAAAAATGACTTAAACTGAATTTTGAGAGCAGTTTATGATGATCAGTCTGTAGAATCACACCCTGCATTATCACATGCAAACACATCTCTGATATTTCGATGTACATTCTATATTGATTCATTTGTGCCATTTGACTAATTTGCATTTAAATAAACATGAGCACTGCACATTACAAAATAAAAATGCAGCCCAGGTGGGTCTCTGAAGGGAACCGACTGTATTCATAAAGGTTTCGAAGACATTATTTGATAAACACCCTGCATTATGACATGATACAACAGCACAGAAAAGCTTTTTGTTTTCCGCTGGCAGAGAATGATTTTGCATTTTTAATAAGCCCATCTTCAGCAACATTTTTCTTTTTTTTTTGTTGTTCAATTTGTTGGGTTTTCTGCAGTGACTTGAAGCACACCTGTTTCAATCTATGGTCACGACATGTGATAACCAGGCATAAAGGTTAGTTTTAAGTCACAGTACTTGCATATAAAATCGATTAAAAATAATGGACCCTATAAAAAAGCATTACCAAGCTTTTGATTTTGCCATATATATATATATATATATATATATATATATATATATATATATATATATATATATATATATATATATATATATATATAAATAACTACTCTAGGACCCTAGGATGGCTTCGAGGCGAGTAAAATATGGGGTAATTTTAATTTTTGGGTGAAATCCTTTAAATTCCTTAATTTTTGCACCAGACATATTGATTTCTAAATATCGTTTATCGTTCTATTTGATACGGTGTGTATAAATATATGTATAGGGCTTAAATGCTCTAAATTATAAACACAGTGGGCTAAGAATCTAAACAACCAAATACGATGGCATGAAATGTAGCATTCAGATCTGAGCTCAAAATCTGAATCTGTTGTTTAGCTACTGAAGATCCAAGGTAAATCAATGCGTCTTCGACACTTCACCCTTCAAAGCATTTTATACAGCTTTTAAAAGGTGACATTTGACTATTCAGCTAATTGCTATGCAGGTAATCAATGAACAGAAGTAAATCACACTAAGGGTAGAGATGTCAAAAGACTTCACAGTAGGGTTGGGGCGATATGGTCATTTTTCATATTGTCAGCCTGTGAGATCACTAATACACAATATTATAGTATATGGGGTGGGTGGGGGCAAGAGAGAAGAGTCTTTCTACTTGTCACAGGCATTTCATAACTATTTGGTGATTTTTAAACCGTGCATGCGTGAGAGACAGAGAGAGAGAGAGAGACAGAGAGAGAGAGAGAGAGACAGAGACAGAGAGAGAGAGACAGAGAGAGAGAGAGAGAGAGCACGTGGAAGCACCAATAACCAAAATAATACACTTTCAAACACACTGAAAAACTGCTGTTAAATATAGAAATATTTAAATAGTTCATATATTTGGATACAGCAGTCATAAATCGCTATTAGGATCGCACGTGTCCTGCTGTGATAAGTTGGCACCGCACGGAAGTTATTAATCTAAAAATCTGTCAAGATGAAAAATCTATTATTTTAATGACCAACAGTTTAAGACTAAATATTGCCTATTTCAAGTAGCCCAAGTTCATATTGGTTCATATTTGGAGGAAAGTTAAATTAAAACAGATAGGCGCTCTGGACTGGGCACCACAACAAGATTTAGACTGATGTTTTATGATGAAACCATGAAGAAAATAATTACATAAATTAGTAAATAAAGGTTTTAAAGTAAATTAAGGTGGGCTTAGTTTTAGAGTCCATTTCCAATGAGAAAGAGAACCCACATTTGCATGTATGTGTGAAATAGCTGGGCAATCTGATAATAATAGCCCAATAATAACAACAGGCAGCCTAATAATAATAATAATAATAATAGTTTTAATATATTAACAGGAGAATGGCCTTATATCAAAGACATCTTGGATCGACTATCGGCACAACTTGACAGTTTGCTTCTAACCTGTTAATTGCTTAATCATCATGTCACATAGGGCAACTCTAGGGATGCACCGATACCGATATCTGGTATCGGCCTCGATACCACATTTTCTAAAGTACTCGTACTCGTTAAAAGTCCCCCGATACCGGCAACGAGTACAAAGAGTACGCTTCTAAACCAACACAACCCACGCTGCAGCAAACTCTTGCAAGAAGAGAGAAAATGTCCAGAGACAATCCACGTGCTGTGAAAATAACACAGGCAATTATCGAGTACATTGCACTGAGTGACCAGCCACTCTCGGAGGTAGAAAATGTGGGATTCCTGCGTCTCCTTCATGTTCTGGAGCCCAGATATGATGTCCCAAGCCGCCGCTACATGACTGACATGGAGCTGCCTAAACTACACGACTCCGTGAAAAAACATATCCACAGCCTACTGTTTAGTTTCACCACGGATATTTGGACAAGCAGTGTTAGCCCCGTGTCGCTAATTAGCCTAACCTCCCAGTGGATAGACGAGAGTTTTACGCCGCAACGAGCCATATTACATGCGAAACAATTCCGAGGCTCGTACACCAGCCAGGCTATAGCGCATGTGTTTGAGGAAATGCTCCAGACATGGGGTATACCTAAAACATCAGTACATGTTGTGCTTCGTGACAATGCCAAAAACATGATAAAAGCCATGAATGACGCAGGGCTCCCAAGTCTGCCGTGTGTCACGCACACGCTCCAACTGGCTGTTCACGAGGGCTTATTAGCACAGAGGAGCATAGCTGATGCTATAGCAGTGGGGCGGAAAATAGTTGGGCATTTTAAACATTCCGCCTTAGCCTACTCCCGCCTCGAGGACATTCAGGGACAGCTCAACCAGCCAATAAAGAGACTGCAGCAGGACGTACAGACACGCTGGAACAGCACGTATTACATGCTCCAGTCCCTCATTGAGCAAAAGCGAGTGCTGGGGGTGTACATCTCCGAGCATGAACTCCCTGACTATCTCACCGCTCACCAATGACAATTATTTATTCTGTAATATGTTGCATACAACATGCTTTTCATTTTAAATAAATGTTCTTAATTCCAAACTAGTCCCTTGTTTTTTTGGTTAAATTATATGACTAAAGCTGTTACCTGTAAATTTAAATCATGTTTTTATTAAGTACTCGGTATCGGCGAGTACTGAAATGCAAGTACTCGTACTCGTTTTCCAAAAAAGTGGTATCGGTGCATCCCTAGGCAACTCTTTCTCAAATCAGCAACAAGAGAGTTTCAGCAAAGACAATAATGTATATTAACAGCTGCAGGTCTTGAAAAAGGATGCATTTAAGTGTGCATACCTGCTGATGGTGAGATATCCATCGTAACGCTCAACAGTCTGATGAATGCAGCCTAAACCACGCATGCATAACACAAGAACTCTATCTGTTAAATGTGCAACGCAACCTGAAAGTGTCAGGTTTTTAGAGGAAACAAAACTTCCTTAAAACTCAACAGACTCTCCCTGCCTATATATGTCCACTTATGTCTCTCTCTCTCTCACACACACACGCACTCTCGAAGCTGCATCCTCTCCAGCCTTGCGGCAACTTCCTGCATCTCCTGACTAATTTTACCCAGCATCCTGACCCATTTCCCAAGGAGCACAAGGAAACAGGCACAGAGGAGCTGATGCAATGACGTCCATACGCGTAAACAGGCTGATGCATTCTGACAGCCAGCCCAAACATTACCATGTCAAGATTTCAGCGTGGCCTCCAGTTATATCATGCACCAGCTATGACTAAACAAGAACAAAGGCTGTCCTCTTGGAAAAAAAATACATAAAAAAAGATATGAAAAAGGCTATAACCGAACCATAGTGCACTTTTATCCACGTACAAGGAGTTCATTCATCCTTCTGGTTCTATATATATTTCTATATATACATATATAAAATGAATGAAATCCATGAAATGTGAAATGGCTTTGTAAACGTCTGCAATGTCAATGCAATACAATACTGCAAACAGAAAGCAGTCAATGCAAACATATCTGACATTTCTTAGATTTCTAAACAAACGTTTTTATGCCTCACAATACGTCACAGCATTTGAGGTTTCATTATTTTTATATTATTTCCTGATGCCTGGCAAGTTAGGGAGTCAAACTGAAATAAGCCAGACAATATTACAGTGCGGTCAACACATGGGTAACCACAGAAAACCCTGCACGCTACATAATATTCACTGAAACACTTACAGGGTGTAGCAGCCCAAACACTTGTTCTCCTCCTCTGAGATAACTGAAGGTCAATGAAAGAAGTAAAAAGAGAAGCAAACCTCCAAGACAGTACACTAACACTTTTAGGGTGGATGTGAAGGAGTCAAATCCAACAACTCAAAACAAAGGAGCAATTTAATCTAAAATGCCTTATAGAATATTACGCTTAATGCAGGGATAGACCGTAACCTGAAGTTAAGATGCGTACTGAATGGAACAATAACAACCAAAAAAATTGTTCTTCCAGCTGAAATTGCAAAAATTATTTTTTCCCCCATTATAAAAAATGTAAGTGCTTCTAACGGAAAGGGGAAGGTTTTAAACAGAAACCACATTGCACTAAAGGTGCACTCAGCAAGTTTCTCTTCACATTTATCAGTTTTTTTTAATCATTCCAACTGACAGACGTCCGTGTACTTATTCTCAGTCTCGGCTCTTTTTACTAGACATTTATTATTAGTAAGTCTAAGTGTGCCAATTGTATGACAAGAACAATCATAGACTGTCAACATGGCAGCACTCAAAGTCACTCCATGTTGAATAAAACACTTTTTCTTAAACACAGAAAAGACTTGACAAACTATGTCCTCACCTCAGCATAATTTCTCAAAAGTGCTGGTCATTTAATAACATTCAAAACCTTAATTCACACACAGACATCACATTGTGTTAAGGTTCAATGATGATTTTTAATTCATCCACCTTCTTGGATCTGACAAGATAATCCACACCTACAGGAAGTTCGGCCAACTTGTTTAAACACGTCTTGGCCACTAATCTTTCTACATTTTTCTCTGCATATATATATATATATATATATATATATATATATATATATATATATATATATATATATATATATATATATATATATATTGACTGAACTAATTTAATGATTCTGTATCCTTTCTAAAGATCATTTCTTCTCTCTTATACTGATAAACTTTATTTTTTTGCTGTGAATAGAGGACAAGACCAGACTGAGTTCCAACAACTGACATTAGCAAAGCAAGTTAAAAGTTACCAAAGTGATAAATCAGATAAATCAGGCTTTGGTTGCAAACTGAAGTGGTTAAACTTTAGCTTTATACGTTTATTGATCACTCGCTCGCTCTGATCTTTAATGTGATCAGCAAACAAAGATTCCAAGATTCGAACATGCCTTTTAAATTTTAAATGAAAGATTCCAACACTCTAAACTAGTTATTTCAAATAGAAAGGTCCAACTTTCATAATACCATTACTATTCGTGTTAGTTTTAATTCAAATATTCTAAAATCATTCAAACAGAGCCAGCTGCAGCAACTTTCGCTTCCCACACTGTTTAAGCAAAGTCAAAAGGGTTACCTAATCCTTCCATACGAATCACAGCATTACGTGTTCCACCCTAAAAGCATGTCAGTTCAGATATGAAACATTAGAATTTATTAAACCAATCCCCCGTTTTGAGCACTGCAGATCAGCCCATCTGGCCTGATCCACGCTGCCATGATCCCTTCGCATGGACAGATTCTTAAACTTACGCACAGCAATGCAATCTTCGCCTCATAATACGAACCTCGCGTGACAAAACGACTTCGCGCCTGTGCTTACCTTCTCAGCTGTCGTAGGAAAAATATATCCAGGCCCGACTTCAATTTTGCACTAAAGACAGCTTTAGTTTCCCAGCAGCAGTCCCTGATCGCGCGAATGTTCCCTATGCCTCTGCCTCACTCAACTTGTCCGAGACTCGCCGGAAGCCACGCCTTGTTTGGTTTCTCCCGCCCCACAAGGAACATGATTGGACGACACATGACTGAGTGGCGTCAAAGGTCACTAATCACGAAAGATACTCATCGTAGCCCTGCCCACTCGGAGCATAAAACAGGTATGAAGTTCGATGTGGACGACGTGACTGCAGTTACTTGTAGAACCAGTTTGCGCACGTCATACATGCAGTGAAGTCAGTAAATGCTAAATTAAGTCGATTAGTGAGCTGATAGTATCGTGGTGGGGGTACATTGAGCTATAAACACATTTTGGAAAGCTTTTTTTGAGCTTAACCTATATGTTGACGTTGATTTTCCTATACGGAAATTACCACAAGATGGCACCATTATGCAGGGAAGGGATACACAATGTCATCATTTTCTGCATACCTACATAGATTTGAATATTAATAAAGAATATAATATATAATTAAACAATAACAATAGAAGTGGTTTTAAATAAAATGTATGTCAAGAATGTTCCTGCAACAATGTACAAAAAGCTGGAATGGCTTTGCAATGCAAATATGAAAACAATGTAAACATGCAATAATATAATATGGTAGGCTATAAGCATGCCATATTGGTCTGGTTTAGTAGCAATCCACAATTCAATATCCACCGTCGGGTCTGTGCATTACATAAATAGCATCCTTCTCAGAAATGTTCCTACCTTTTCTTACTGAAGGTTTTCTCTCTAGTGCTTTGTCAGGTGATTTCTTTGGCGCATCAAATGCTGCTTTCATCTGTGACACTTTAACAGACTGTGTTGCATCTAAGGTCAGATCGACCCGGGCCTCAGCTGGCTTGCTCCACTCCTTCATCTTCTTCTGCAACTCAATGGCTTCCTTTATCATATCAGAAACATGTTTTTTCTGTGCACCCTGTGGTGCTTCCGTGATGGTGGTTGGGCTGCTTTCTAATGCATGCTTTTGGTCAAGCTGGCTTGAATGTTTCTCCTCGAACACATGAAAATCTGCTTTTGTTGACAGCTTGTTCTGCTCTTTATCTTGTCCCTCGTTAGCTTGCATACTTATAAGATTGCACACGGAGGAGGAATGTTGCACATCTTGTGCAGCAGATGTGTATGCCGTGTTGTCTGCACAACCATCCTGGACCTGATCGTCTGTCAGGCTCACAGTGGAATGGGTTGACGCATCTGTTAAAATGCATTTTTCTTGAAGCTGAGAAGAACCAGACGGATTGACTTCTGTTTTCTTGTCCACACTTTGCCTATCATCTGTATGACCTGAAGTTGTCTCAGGACCAGCAATGATCTCAGAGAAGGAACCAGTTGCAGATGTTTCCTTACGCAAGCTGATACCAACCTTGTCTCTCTCTGATGACGTCATGTTGCTTGAGTTAGCGTTAGCATTTCCCACTAACCTCTTTTGTTTTGTTGGTTCTCCTACATCAATCACTGCATTTACAGAAGAGGAACATTCTGGATCCATCTCATGTGTAGTATTCTTCACTGTCTCTGAAAGGGGATTCATCACTGCTTCAGCCAGAAAGCGTTGCAGACTTTTCTCTGTGTGTACTTTGGCCTTTACTGAAAGAGGGGAATCCTCTTTTTCATTTTGTTGCATAACTTCAACATCAGATTTACAAGAGGGGTTGGAATCTGTAATGTCTTCAGAGAATGTAACGCAGTTCTCAACTTCATAGCTTTGTAGCCGTGGTTTGTTTTCACCCAGCATACCTACACTGGCAATATTAGATGTCACAAAACAACCCTCTTCCGTTTCTCTTCCATGCAGGGAAAGGTCTTTTATCTCGGTTTTCTTTGCATGGGAATAATAGGGACCCTTTGAAGCAGATTCCAGATTTTCCCTTTCTTCGGTCTCTCTCATGCCATCTTTATTTTTATGACCTCCAGCGGGTGATCTCCCAAGTGAAGGTTCCTCTGTCCAAGGGCTCTCCAAGTCTGACACATTTAATTGCCTTTCTTTCTGAAGCCGGTCCTGTGTGAATTCGCCCGCAGATATTTGTCGATGGCTCTCTGAGTGACCCCGAGGTGACTTGGATGCCACTTCTAAGGCGCGGAGGTCCTCTGGGCTCAGACTCACAGCTTTGCTTTGTAAATCCGCACCTGCCAGAGTTGAACTAGTAAATCTGGTCTTTATGACATCATTTGTTGGCTGACGCCCCGTAACGTTTTCTCTGGCTCTGCTGACATCCTGGGTTTCTGCATTCATCAGAGACGAGCATCCAGCGCTGGAGGTTTCTGCTTCTCTGGCTCCGTAGACATCCTCCACAGAGTGCCCGTGGGTTTCAACGTTCTTCTGGGGGTTTGGAGTTCCAGTTACAACCTCATCTGGATTCTCTGGCAGCTTCTTTTGTATTTCTTCGTTGCTGTGCTGAATTGCCTCGGTGATGTCCTTTGATGTTTCCGCTTGCGAGTTCATCACGAGGTTTGATGTTGTGGGCTTGTTAATCGGCCTCTTGTTTTGCGATTCAGTCTCCAACTTGACGTTTTCAGTAATGACTAAAGCTTGGTCTTGAACCGTGAAGCGAACGTTTGTGTTGGCGTCCCCACCACGTGATTTTGAACCATCCTTCCCTTCCAAAATCTCCAAGGTGGGGCCTGTAATATCACAAGAAGCTTTTCTGTCCTCTTCCTGGCTCTTTAGCTGGTCGTCATCTCCACAGACAGACTCCATTTCGTTCTTTACACGTGAAGAGTACTTCTTACTCCTGTTTTCTTCTTTGCAACTGCTTTCAACTTCACCAGGAAGGTCACACTTAAGCTGGTCTTCTAATGTACACTCCAAGTCTTTTCTCTCGTGGTCTGGTTCTCTGTCAGACTGTGCGATTCCATTCAGCTGCTGTGGAGCCAGCGGTTCAGCCCTGCCTTCCTCACTATTCTTTCTTCCTCCCTCTTTCTCGCCATCCCCTCCCTCTGTAACCCCCCCATCCGTGGGAGAGCACACCTTATCATGAGAATCCAAACCGTGCACTGGTGTAGGTGATGGTGACTCCCTGCCTGGGCCTTCGTCCAATCCTCCACCGGCTGTGTTCTCCTCATCTGTCCCAACACCATGAGTTTCAATGGTTAGATTTCCTTCCTTTTCGACCCCCCCAGGGTCTGGGCTTGGTCCCTTTTCCTCTGGTCCTGCAGAGCTGTTGTCCTGCGCTAGCTCCCCCTCCTTGCCCTGGTTTTGTCCCATTCTGTGGAAAGAAAAGTGAGAGAGATGTGTGTTGTTGCAGACCACAGGATGTTAATGATGGCATGACTCTGGCATGCAGGTTGTGCCAGTGTTTATCTGAAATTCTTCCACACTTTCACTCCCCTGTACATAGTGTTATGCTCACTAATTGCCTTTTTCAATTATCTAAATCTGCTTGTTATTTTGGTGGGTCAATCCCCTGATTATTACAGTTAAATAAATCTCAAAACATTTCTATTACTTGAACTTAAAAGATTTTAATTTTAGTTAGTTGCCAAATGAACATTTCATCATTTTCATCTAGTTTAATTTTTAGATGTGCTAAAATTTTAACTCGAAATATTACAGTCGAAATAACATCACAGAAAAATAATTATATGACAAAACCATCAAAATCACTAAAACTTAATTTAAATCTTTAACTGATATACTTTAAAACTTTAATTATGATTGAAATGAAAATGGAAAACACAAAATTAAAAACAAATTCAAAATGGTAAAATAGAATAAAACTATAATAATATCTCATTGATACTACAATTAGTACTATATGTGAATTAAAATACAGATGCCCTGCTGAAATACTGCAAATAAAAGCAAATGCACTCCTTTGTCATTTTCACTTAAATAAAAGTATAAACTTTTTACTTTTTAAATATACTTATGTATTAAAAGTATACTTCCACTGTGAAGAAAAAAGTCATAATCATAATTCATAATGAATCATAAATAAAATATAGAATTTCATAATTCTAACGTAAAAATTCAACATTATGAAATACTCAATATTTCTAGGACAAAAAGTAAGGATTCTAGCACAAAGATTCTAAACAAAGCCATAATAAGATAAAACATCATAAGAATGTCAATTATATGAAAATAATAATTGACATTCTTATGATGTTTTATCTTATTATTTTACCAAAGTACATTAGAGCTGAAATTGTTATACGTTATTTCAGTTGTTATAAGTAATTTAATTTAAAAAAAGGATCTCCTGGTTTATTCTTCATCATTTTGAATGGGACAAGGTTCATTTCAGTTACTGATCCAATAAATTTCACAAATTAATCATTCAGCACAATTTATGAATTACTTTGAAAATAATTGTTCATGTATTCACAAATATATTTGTGCATTAATATACAGATATAATTTTTTAAACCAATAAAATACTGTTCATTACTGAACAAAACTAAGCAAGTGAAACAGCAACAATGTGTTTTTCTTGAACCTCGACTGTTTCTTTCCTCAGTGTCTTGTGACTGCAGCATATCTGAGCAGCCATTGACTGTTCATGCTTGTCTCGTTACTTGAACTGTACCGTCAGCGAGAACACCGGGAATTAGAGTCATGAGATTTTGCGCTATCAATCACAGTCACAATATAAAAACATCAAATAAATGCATCAGCTATCGGTCTGTGATGAACTGTCAGTCTAGGAAACCCTAAAAAGGCTTATTTTTAAAGTATATATTGAGATGAATGTTGACTGTTTTCTGCTTAACCCAGTATATTAAATGTTTAAACACTAGATTTGAGAGGTAAAAAGGAGTGGCATTTGGCTTCTTGATGACGAATAAGGGACGTCAGGCGATTCAATCCCCAAACACACACTGGATCATAATCTCACGCATCTGAAGGGTTTATGAAAGCCACTGTTGAAGTCTTTACTTTGGGTCACACTTTCTCTCTGTTTTCTGCACACCCACAAAATAAAAACTCTGATTCCTGTTTTCACATGTGTAAATGCCTCCTATCTAAACGAAAAGCATTACTGCGTTTTGGATAATTTATGGCTAGTTTATGTCCTAGTTTATGCTTTTGTTAGGGCCAAATAGTGATATTTTGCCTAAGTATTTAGTCTCACTTTGTGATTTCACAGCCATTTGATATATATTTGAAAGACGCTGATACTTTTTCATCAATAAATTGATTAGTACATTGTTTAATTTCTTTAAAAATCTTTTATTTTAAATGGTAATTCTTTTTTACATTATTATAATGTAGTTTTTAATGTATTTTTGCAGCCTTGGTGATCACAAAAAGATTAAAAATGAATGACTCTCAACCTTTTGGGCAGTAAATAAACACATAAAGAAAGAAAATAGTAAATAAGCTTATTATTTCTGTAAAAAATATTTTACATAAAAAATAAAAGTATATAAATATACAAATATTTACAAAATATATACAGAAAATATACAAATGTGCAATTGTGGGAAATAGTGCTAATAGTGAAAAAACTGTTTTTTTTACAAATATAATGTATCTTTTATTTAAAAACGTATCTTTGTTTTTGCAAATAACTTGAATCCATTACATCTATTTAATACTGTGACTGATTTAAGCATCCTGTTATTTTACGATTGAGGACACACATGGCACACATATGACATGCTTAAATTTTAAGTGCAGCTACAATTATTGTCAGTTTAAAACGTAGATTACATATGCATACATTTACAGTAGGAGTACTGCGGAAGGCCTCTACAGTAAACACATACAAAATATAAGTCTCAAAAGTGACAATGTGTTTCCTGATCATCTGCTTTGACAGCCCTCACAAACACGTTCACAGGAACTCGCACGCAGATCCCCGTCATCTGACCGAGTTCAGCAAAGTTGAAACGTGGCTACACGGTGACGTTTTCAGTCCTGTCCTGGGCCAGATTTATAGACGATTCGTTTGCTCGTATTAGCGCAAAACCTCTTTTTTAAACTTCCTCCAGGTTTTATCGAACAGTTGCTGTTAAATGGGACAGTATTAGGCCTTGCATTAATATTATATTCGACTTGTAACAGTTCCTCGTTCTTTTCCATGCAAAGTGTGTGCAGAGAGGGACAGGATTCCCGTGCGAGACCATCTCATCCTAAACCTCCACAACGGCACCATTGTGCTGCATCCGTCACCCTGGACACTTAAGGCAAGTCACTTGATTTCCTTGTGGCTCACTGCCTCTCCCATATATATGCAGGATCCAAATAACATGACAAACAACTATAAGAAACCATCTCTCCACTGTCTCAGAAAGCTTACTGTCTCAATCGACAAGCGTTCATATCCAAACCTGAGCAAACCCAGGTTGTACTCAGTGCACGGCCCACCACAGAATCAACTTCTAAGGTAACAGTTTGTCTGGAGTAAAGAAGTAAATACTCACCGATACTCCTGTGACTGCACCGTAACTCCAGGACAAGACCACTCTTTGTTGGACGGATGGATGTTCTGGCTGAGTTCTGCTGGCAAATGGGCTTTTATTACTCTCTTGTGATGTCACAGTCACATTTGCCTAATGCAGTAAGTTAGTCCTCTCCCTGTATAGAAGACAACAACTTACTGAATTAGGCAATTAGACCTTTAAAGGACAAATTCACCCAAAAATGACAGTTTTGCCTTTGCATGCTCATCTTGTATGATCTCCTTTGCGCTGAAGAACAAAAAAGGAGACGAAAAAAACGTACTGCTGTAAGTGTATGGACACCAGGGAGCCAAAAATGAGAAAAAGCATCATAAAATGATGTCATTGTTTATGTTACGGTCTTTCTTGGCGTTTATGGTTCCGTGAAGAACTTTTAACATCTATTACATTTTTTATTTCATAAATGTTTCTTCAGATTTTTAAAAAAATGGCTGCAGAAGCACCCTTTTGGAATCTATTTTTAATATCAAAAAGCTATGTCAAATAACGACTTCGGTTCGGGTCCGTTTCTAGCACGAGATCATACGCGACCCTGGACCACAAAAACAAGATTCTACGAAATAAGGTTTTATAAATAGAGCCCATTTAACACCGCATCGCATCGCATGTCTCCGATGAGAAGAGGGAGCGCGGCCTCTTAGTAAATAAACTCCAGACGGTCATGTTTTGTGATCCAGTCACGAGCTGTGCAGCCGATTCAAACAGCGCCGCACGAGCTAGCAGTGTATCTGATTGTTAGCCAGGGTTCAAAGTCCAAATCCGCGCTGAAACGCTGTCACTCGTCAGCTGCTAGGTAACATTTTTATGCTTTTTTAAAATAAAATAAGACAATAATAATGATAATAAAAATTATTACCACATTTCTATAATGTTCATATATGTTTCGTAATGTTCAAATTTGGATCTGTAAGATTTGTTTTATGTCTTCAAAGAATTCCCTTTTGTTCAGCAAGGCTTCATTTATTTGTAGCTAAAATAATAATAATAAAAATAAATAAATAAATGCCTTGTTCAAGAAGGGGTTTCAAAAATAGTTTTTCTAACTTATTTATTTTAAGTTAAATTGTGCTTTGTTGGTGTACTTATAAGTATTTTTTTTTTTTTTTGAGAAAAAAAAAAAAAAAAAAAAAATTTAGTCTTAATGTTTTAACATTGTTTTCTACTTTTTTTCTTTAAGAAGCTAGACAAAATAATAAAAAGCACATTTTGGTTATTTAATTTATTTGTTTATAAAAAAAAAAAAGGCAAAATATGTGGGGAAAAATGGGAAAACTGTGTTCGCTATTGGGTCTTTGGTGCAGGATTTCATGTTGTTCGGCTTCAGCAAAGAATTTTCATTTCCGGCATATCCCTAATTATAAGATCCACTTCCTGTGGGGGGTGGGGGGAATCTGAGCAGCTTGTTTCTTTCACAAGCTTGCAGAGAAAGGTTTATGAAATTTTCATTTCATTTTCATGTTTTCTGGGTTGGTAGTTCCATCTCTTTCTCATGTCACCGGGTGTTTGCCATTTTTGGATGTGGACAACAGAAACATGAACAGCCTAACAGCTCATTTTATGTTCCATGAAAAAGAAAGACAGGTTTGAAACAAAATGAGGACGAATAAATGACAGATTTTTATTTTTCTGTTGATCTGTGCCTAATAAAATATCTGACTTAATAGTATTACTAAAAAGAAACCTGTCCCAGTCCTTCAGAATGCAGTCTCTCAGAGCAAAGGCCCACGACATCAGTAGACTTCTCTGTGATCTGTACATTATATCCTGTTACAGTTCATGTGTCCACATAGCCCTTCCTAGTTATTCTCAGTTGAAGAATCGTTCCCTCTAAGTTCAGTTTACTTTTTTTTTTTGAGCGGCATTCCTTTGGTCAAATCCAACACACGTTCCACCAAGAGTGCAATGATACAGAGTAGAAGAGTGTCTTGGGACTCTTTGCTTCTCTCAGAATAGCAGTAATCGCAAAGCCTGAGACACTAAAAGTCATGGTAACAGAGATACAGGAAGTGAGGAGAGCCGTGGTATCAGCACGGTACCACCCTGTCTGTATTACAACCATGCACCGGTCTCCACGGTCAAAGTTTAGTGAAAGTTTCCTGATATGATTCACAAGTTAGGAGGGAGCAGAGATCCTGTCGAGAGATACAGACTTAAATTTGCCTGAAAAGAAGCTGCAAACACAAAGGAACAAAGCCTTATAAATCTCCCTGTTATGCCACTGGTTGCCATGGCAATGATCATAACAGGATGCTCTCTTTCTCTCTCAGATAATAATAAGGCAGAAATGACTTCAGCACACGGTTCACCAGACGACGAGGCTGAAGAGAGAAAACAGGCCACATGGATGTAGAATCGCAGGCTACCGTGAAAAAAGCTGCTGAATATAAAGGTTCGTAGTATTTGGACACTTACCCCACACGTCAAAATATAGAGAAAATTTCAAACCAAGGTGCAATTATTGTTCAATAATTGTAAATTGTTATTTCTTAAACACTTGATACACATACACGCACGAATATAGTATGAAGTTGGCAAGAATTTTTTATTCAGCAAGGATGTTTTTCATGTTAGAAATGTTTTAAAACATTTCTATCTCAGATCATGTTCTTTTAAATCTTCTATTCATCAGCTACTCTTAAAATATTTTAATATATTTATTTTAATATATGAATAGATCTAACACAAAACTGTAAAAAGCTGCATGTTTGCAGACGCCATAAAATATCAAATTAAATTTAATTACATTGACATTTTAAACGTGACAAAAAGCCATTTTAAGGCCACTGCATCATTTACTTTCCATATTAATATCTATTAAATAGAAAATGAAACCAAAACAACATCTCTATCCTTGGATCACAGATGACAACAAATGTGTATTTTTCTTCACCACCGTAACTTTATTTCTGTTATGAAGCACCAGTGAAAATTTCATCCCTGTTAACAAGAAAATGAAATGCATGAGTGATCTTATTCTGAGAAGATCAGCTGGTCATTAATCACTCTCGTCTTTCCTACAGCCTCAAAGCCTGCGGTAAAACCTCCGACGTCACCAATGCACGGAGGTCTAGCCTTTAGTTGCATAACTGCACAGCCGTGCCAGAATATACTGACAGAGCACAGATGGTACCCTATGATGTCAGAATACTAAAGTGCCCTCAACCAATCAAATCAGTAAGTTACATTATTCTGCAAATGTAGCAAGACATGACAAGAAAAACAAAAGATTGAAAGAAAACGTTTATTCCCATAATAAACACATACAGTACATCATCAACAAAATGTACAAAGTGCAATATGCATTGAAACTACAGCAAATCTGCAGTACAAAGGACAAAATTACTGCATAATAGCGATAATAATGGTGACCGGATGAGGAGCGAGCGCTCCCTATTTGGTGAGAATCGCAATTTAACAGCACTGCTATTTGACAAAAAAAAAAAAAAAAAAAAAAAAAAAAAAAGAGGCTCAAAAACCAACTAGAGGAAAGTCAGTGGATGATACGGGAACAGATCAGTGTAACATCCCGGAAAAAAAAAGAAGCCAGTTACAATTTCTCCCAAGCAGACGGCTTGAATCTACAGCATCTTCAACAAAAGTAGCATTTAATATTGATCCTCAATGCAAAACTTTGGTTATCACTTCATACTTGAATAACATCCCATCTCCAAAACTTGGCGACAGCTTTGATGAGCTTGCAGCGACTTCCTCGTTAATTAAAAGGAAACAATGCCAAATATCAATGATCCTTTAATACAACAATAAAAGGTAGGAGTGTGTGACAGGACAACGTCTGCCAGCTTTAAAACGTGCCCATTTGTAACCCCTTGGCCTCCGCCCTTAACTGGCAACATTATCAAATGAGAGAACAACACAGAACAATGCCTCTAGTGCTTCTGGGTAAGGCACTTGATGTTTATGACAGGAGACAATGCAGGCAACCAATAACATTTCATCTGTAATCTCGGACTCACATTTGACCTCAATATGGCATCAGACACAAAATGGCAAAAACTTGGGTGAGAGGAGGAGGGCTTGGGGCATGACTCTTCATGACACTAAACAGCTTTGTGGCTTATTTCTCCTCTTAGTTTTTATATTCAGATCCCAGAAGGAAGTTTAAATAGTGTTGAGACTCATTAAGTCAACCGAACATCATTCAGACGAGCCTTCCCTACAGGACAGGGGAACTGATTCAAGTTGACTTTCAGATGCAAGTACCATGAACTTCCAGAAATGCGATTATATGACCAACATACATATTTACATACAGTGTATTGCTGGGTGTGTAGAGGTGGAGACTGTGTGTATACTTTGAGCCTGCTCATGTTTTTAACATTAAATCACACACACACACACACACGCACTTTGAAAGTTGTTTTGTTCATAAATAGTTCACAGTAACGGTGTAGCCACTGTGCAAGGCACCTCTCACTCGCACACACTCCCAAACTTCACATTTCTGTTGCTCAAACCCGAGGTGGTAGCATAGATACATGTACAAAATCGGTTTTAAAAAATATCGGAAAAGTATGCTGCATAATAAACCTCAAGTACTTCAACTCAAGCTGTAATCAGCCAACTGATTGGTAAATAAAGGCCTGTTGACACATGGACATGGACAAATGTCTTTTATCAAAGTTTGTGATCAAATAAATTGGTATGGCAAGTGTGCTCAGACTAAAGACACACATCAAGGGGAATCTCACTGTTAAGAACATGTCTGGGACATAAAACCTTTAAAATCCAAAATACAATACGTTTTGAAATGTTTAAAATGATTCTATTTTTTTTTTTTTTAATTCAAATAATAGAACTTATTTTTACTATAAATTGCAAAATTATATATTATCAATTTATTATTTAGATTAAAAAATATTTAGAAATCACTGTAATGGCTTTTATTTAATGCCAGTTTAAAAACTTTATTACAGTATTTTTATTGCACTTCATTTATGACAATCTAAAGGGAGTCATCACCGAGAGAAGTTAAGAATTGCTCACAGGAAAGGAAAAAAAAACAAAAAAAAAAGTAAAACATTTTTAAAAGAAGTTAATGGTTGTAAAAAAAAACATTTTTTCAGCATCATACATCTGAAATATGATTTCAAATTTCTGTTCTCTTTTGTGAGCAGGACATGCTTTTGTGAGATTCACCCATACAGACGGACACACTTTTTTCCACAGTTGAACAGTTTAGAAACCTCTTCAGCTCTACTGTGTATACCTTTCATTGTTTTCGTTACGGGAAAACTGACAGTAAGTACAAACTGCACAACGAGTTAGAACAGTAGAGTAATAGCATGATGGGAAACATCAGCAAACTGCAAACAGCAAGCCACTGCCTCTGGAACAAAAGTAACAAGTTTTGAAAAATAACAGTCGTTCTATACCTGGGTAAATGACTGATTTGTATCGCATTTGGAAACAAGGAGCAGAGAGGAACTACAATGGAGGAGCTCCCTTTGAAGTACATGTATGTGCTATTAGAGACTGTAACAGTAATAGTGACCCAAAACCCTACTGCTATTTTGACAGCAACGTGGACAGTCACATTTGTGAGAACAGAAACTGCATGTATGAACGTTTCAGTGGAAGGAGAACAGCAGCTTGATTTTCTTTATCCGTTTGAAGTGATTGTCTTTCCTCATCAAGTATTAGAAAGATGGAAGTATGCTCTATCCTAACGAGCCTCCACACCGTTTCGTGATCTGTCTGGCTTATGAACAGTACTGTACTGGTATGAGGTATCGGTTTGAAACCTGCGAGTGAATCATCAGTGCTCTGTGAATGATAAGAGAGTCCATCGGCACACAAAGAACTTTCCTAATCACTGCGAAGAGTCCGTCCAGCCAGGAAGCAAAAACACAGCAGGGTGTATGATTTGAAAACCCTTTTCAAATGTGTGACCGTGTCCGAAGGAATCTGTGACTCATTCTGGGCCACAAATAAGTGATTTATGGTGCGATTAATGGGTGGAATGATGGAAACATTACACAATGGTCTATTTTGATGCTTTCAAGTAACAGCCTCTGGGATGGCGAGTGCTAATTTTGCTTTAGAACAGCAGTCAGTCAGTCAGTCAGTCAGTGCAATATACATCCATTTGGATTCCATGCAACAAAAGCCTGTCCAGAAGGTTACCTGTTGAATATTATGTTTATATTCATAACTGAAAGCAGTTCTTTTGTAGAACACACTCTTCCTTTTATGTTCACTCCCATGATCCCAAGTGGCTGAAATGTTTAAAAAAACTATAAATATGTCAGTAACATTGCTGCAAGTGAAGCTGAAACCAAAAGGTACTGTTGCACTAAAATCTCCCGCTGTCAGCTCTTGGAATCTTCAGGACCTTGGTTGAAGACCTCCGTGTTTGTGGAGGAGGAAGAGGGCCAGGGTCTGGCCCATTCCGGGCTGAGCGAGCGATCTGGTTCTGGAGATAACGAGAGCATGAGGAGGGTCCCAGCGTCTGAGGAGCAAGCCGAGCATAAGTCCTCAGATGAGAAGGTCAGGCTGCCCAGTTTGGCGAGTGAGTTAGAGCGTTTTAGTCGGGAAGGTACAGTAAGTCCTGCGAGTCGCATCCGGGCTTCGATTTCTTGAGTACGCTGGCGCACAAGGCCCGGTTTGCCACGGACGCTGCGGAGGCTGTCGCTGCTGGAGCTGCGAGTGAGCGTGGAACCGTGCGGGGACGAGACCGGGGTCAAACCGCCTGAACCGAGGACCGCCAACAAGGCCTCATTTGTCAGTGGCACCGCTGCTTCGGTAGCAAAGTCTGCCCGTGCTCCGAAGGGCCTGTGAAAAGGGTCGGTTGAATCACTGGAATTGTTCATTGCATCTTCTGTTTTGCTTGAACCGGCTCCCCGTTGCTCATTTGCACGTGCACGCTCCTGAAAGAGACCTGAAAGTTTTTCCAAGCGCTCTTTTCGCCGACGAACAAGGCCGGAGCGTTGCAGCTGTACCAGAGCCTCTTGCTGTTGCACAGAACAAGATGCCTCTGCATCCTCCAAACCCTTTTCTCTTTCGTTCCTGAGTAGAGCTGAGGAACCCTGTGCATCAGTTTCTTTCTGCCCGGAATCTCCTTCCTCTTTGGCTTCAAGCAGCATTGTCCAGCTATTAGTTTCTTGGTCAAGAGGTTTACCTTCTGGCTTATCTTTATGCCCTAAGGGCATTGCATTGGCATCAAGGCACAGATCTGAGGCAAGTTTGCCACACTTGGCTGTCATGGACAGGTTGGCACAGGGCGGCGTCTGTATTGAGATACTGGGCACACTGTTGAGGGGTAAAGGGGCAAGGCCTCGTCTGCTAGCCTCCAACAGACCACTCTGGGTGGGCCTAGAAGCGAACAATGAACCAGAATGATGCTGCTTTAGATGGGCACTTTCCTGAAAAAGACAGAGAAACTATGTAACACAAATTATATGTAACGGAGCAGTGATACAGTCATGTGAGATACTCACAGTAAGATTTAGTTGCGTTTTGAGGTGGTTGTTGTTGTTGGAGTTCTCATTGCACAGATGGTTCAGGCTTGCCAGATCAATCCCCTTTTCATGTGACAAGTCTTCACTATCATTCCCATCTCCTCTCTTCGCTTCCTCTGCCAACGCCTCCATTTCGGCTTGCTCTTTCTGAGCCTCCTCTTCATCCTCCTCTTCCACCGTGCTAAACTCTAGCCGCAGACGTAATTCCTCCAGAGGCTCCGCTCCTCGAGAACAGGTCTGAGCAGCAGTGCCCTCCCCTGGGACACTTGAGTGCTGTAAAGGAAGACCTTCACGCCCTTCGAAGGTTTCATCGTCGAGTAACGCATCTTGCTCCACATCTGCAACCTCGATGTAGACACGATCTACGTCCAGCAGAGGGGGTGCATGGATCGGTGTGGAAGGGTCACTGTCGAGGGCTGAGTCTGAGAGGCGACGGAAGTAATAATGGTAGTTTTGGGGGTGGCTGGGGTCCAGATCTAGGCTAATTGGAGAGGAGTGGGCAGTAGGCTCGCAGCATACGGTGACTCGGGGGTTCGTGGGCTCTGGAGTGGCATGATGCACAGTCTCTGAGTTCACACAGCAAGGGGCAGCAGCTTGTTGGCAATCAGGGTGATCACAATCTGAATCAGGGTGCCAGAGTCGGTTATGGCGCTGCTTACTGAAGGGAAAAAATAGAAAGGGTTAAAAAAAAAAAAAAAAAAAAAAAAGGGTTTAAATGGATAGTTCACCCAAAACTTAAAAATCCGTCATTGAACCCTATTGACTTTCACTGTAGAAAAAAAGCTGCAGAAATGTATACGAGTAAATAATGGTAATTTTTCTTTTGTGGGAAAACCTTCAACAACAAATGAAGAGTTAACAAGTAATTCCGTTTTTTTTAAAAAAAAGCATAAAAATCATGTTTTTCCATTAAGCTCTCCAATTAATTTAAATCAAACTGCAGTAGAGTTATTCTGATTATTAAAAAATAACTAAAAACACAATAAAAACATGATAACATAACAAAGAACATGTTTTCTGAAAAACAAATAATAGTTTTTTTGCAAATACACTTAAAATATACACACACCAAACAATAATAAAGAAAACTTTAAAAAGAAAACTCTTGTACCTGGCATCAAGTATTCCCTCGTACTCTGCCAGCTGTCTCATGAAGCTGGCATTGGGACGGGTGATACTGCGCTTTTGTTTGACGAAGTTATATGCTTTCTCCAGAGACCAGCCGTACTCTTTCATGGCGTATGCTATCACTGTTGATGCAGAGCGGCTTACTCCCATCTTACAGTGAACCAAGCACTTGGATTGATTCTTTCTGCGGGAATACAGCACATAAGAGTGTGAAAAGTCACATTGAAAGAGCCAAGTACGTTGCTTTTTTGTAAAGATAAAAATTTTAAATAGTCTTACTTTGCTTTGACAATGAAGTTGTAGGTATCGTTCCAGTGGGCCAGTAAATCTGTGGTCTCGTCGTCATACACTCGGACGTTGTGGTAGCTAAATGTTCCTGGGAAAAAGTTATCTATTTCCCTCGTAACATTTAAGATGTAGCCCACCCTAAAACAACAGTGAATTTGGAGATCAGAAATTGCATGAGGACAACAATTTAAAGTCATATACATGCCAGTTTTTTTTATTCCTTAGATCAGGTACTAAAAATACACTGCTCAAAAAGTAACAGGTTTGATGGATTTAGTGTGAACTTTAGCTGAAACAGGAGAAAATGTTGCCCTTTAAGAGGTGATACGATACACCTATCTTAAACCTATCTTAACCTTGTACTAACATTAACCCATTTAAAGAAGCAGTGTCTTGAGAGACACAACAGCACCGGAGGAAAGCAAGCTGTAGATGTCAGGACACATAACACTCACCCAGTTTCCTGAAGCTCCTCTAGATTTGAAGCATTCCATTCAGAACCCTGAAACAAAAAAAAACTACGCATTTTAGGGAAATTGGCATCTAGAGCCCCATATATGACAAAAACTATGCGTCCTGTCACAGAACAAACAAGCTTTATATTAAACATATTAAACTTCTAATTTGTACTTATTTAACTGATGTAATTTGTCATATTTTTTCTTTTTTGGGGGTAGGATGAGTTACAGGAAAGGCAATAAAAAATAGGGGGGACTGATCAAAGCAGCACTAACCAGATAGAGGTGGTCAAAGATGAGCGTGGCTTTGTCCATCTGCCCAAGAATAAGCAGCATCTCATTGTCAATGAACTCTTTGTACTCTTTCAGGTTGCAGTTCATCTGTTGTTCCAGCACATTGCGAATCTAATGAAAAATACACACAGTTTTTTGACTCAGCCTCATGTTCTGTTATAAACCCTGCTCACATCTGCTATTAAGATCTATCTGACAATCTGATCACAACAGGTCAGCCGAGACACGCATTGCTGGATCCTGTGTCTCCTGTGACCGCTTATGATCGGATTTTGAGGAGGATGGGCCAGTTGTGACACTTTTTATGCACTCAGCTGACCTCTTTGGACGTGACATTTTCAAGGTCCTGGCACATCATGATACTTCTGAGTTTGGCTTTGATTAAACATTCTGTTCTTTCCCTCTCTGTTGGCCTGAGGAACAGAAACATAGCACAGCCTAAATCAATGGTTCAACTCAGAGCATCATTTTAAGGTGAAGGATATCATTTTATAAAATTATTATAAATTAAATGCAAAATGTAAATCTGCTGGTGGGTGAAGTACTCAGTTTTCAGGGTTTTGCACTCACTTGTCGACAAAAACTGCAGGAGAGTCTGGTCGCAGTGTTTCCAGATCCTGCATGGTGTTCCACTCGTTGATGCAGCTCTGTTCAGAGCTGATACAGCTCTCGTAGTACCCCATCCATGTGAGCGCCATGCCACCAGGGAAATAATTGTACCTTCGTGACACCTCACATGCCTTGTGTAAAATCTGCAATGCTGACCTAAAGGAAAAGCAGGTTAAAGGTGAGCAAGATAGAGAGATCTGTGCCAATAGTGTCAGAACAATTGAGAAGAGTTTAAAAGACCACGGTGTGATCTTAAAATGAATCAAACTGTATCATAAACTGATTTTAAATAATTCTACTCATCAAATAAATTATAAGGAGCTTAACCATACTTGCAAAAAGCAGTGAAAATTTACTAAATGTACTCATTTGTTCATCTTCTGTTGTGTGCATTTGTAATTTTTATTTTAATTAATCTGTATAGTTTTTATTCGTTTTATAAAATTTTTACTTTACAATAATAATAATAATAATAATAATAATAATAATAATAATTTTAGTACTTCAAGTTAAACTAAATGAAAACGAGAAATTTTAACTTGGAAACTAATATAACCATAACTGTTTGTCCCCTAAGCAATATGCACCAAAAATACTATAACATGTGGTTACAGCAATCATTCAGTGATGTGGTATACACCAAGGCATCACTTTAAACAGGGTTTACTTCAAACAATATATGATATGATATTCACTGTACCATGGTACTGCCACGGCACTTTTTTAAAAAGAGTCACTAGATGGCAGTGTGGATTATACTTAAGGATGACAAACTCCCAAAGCACCTGTGAACGTCTGAAAAACAGTCCACTCACATCATGTTCAACTCCCTGCGGAGCCGTTTTATTTCTACCCCAGTAACAAACAAGAGCCCAAATTCACCCAGCCAAGCAGACAAAGGCTCTTGGAAAAACAATCTAACTTGTCACCTGACTGAGAGAGATGACTCTCTGATTTGTCATAGCATGCAAGATTGTGAAAATAGCAGTTCTGAGTGGTTTTCTTTTCGTTGTTTGAAAGCTTTAGGTTAATCTCTTAAATATCACATCAAGCATTCTAGATTAGCATTTCAGCTACAGATTTAAATGTCTAAATGCGAGCTTGAATTGCTCTAGTTCATTATTTTCTCACCACATGGCCTGGACTGACACCGGCTTGAAGATGTGCGTGCGCCCGGCGGTAGTCACACTGAAGCCTCTGGAGACGTGAGAAGAGAGGTTAAATAAGGCCATCGTACCACACCTCATTACCGCTACAATCTTTCCAAGTAACAATATAAACGAGGAACACTTGTTAATATTGTCACTGGCTTCATTATTCATTAACTCATTAAATCCATTCAACGCGGTTTATGGTTCATGCTATCTAGACCCGTGCATCAAAAGTTGGAAGAGTAATCAGACCAGCAACAGCAATTCCTTTCCACTCCCAGAGGGGGCAGTACTCACCCATCGCCATCTAAATGAATCTTGGTATCGCTCCACAGCGGCAGCACCATCCCAACAGAGCAGTTCTTACTGTAAGTGAAAAAAAACTCCCTTATTTGACTTAATGAAGTGTGCCTGCAGGAGGTAACAAACAGGTTGTCTGTTTGATGTTATACTAAGGTGTTTTTGAGTTTCAGTCACCTGTCTTTGTTGCTGAAGTCCATGCCCAGTAAGATGTTTTCCTCAGTGTCTTGACGGCCGTTTGTGTAGACTACCACCATGTACCGCACACGGTCCGACCACACGCTCTCTAACCGCACCGCCTGAGGATTACAGTTGAATCACAAGTTTGGTTTAAGTCAGAACAGGGCCCACATGAACATATACATGCCAAATATATTAACGTACTGAACTATAGAATAGATGACCTGAAAAAAACGAAAATTCTGTTTTTATGTAAGAGCATTCTGAAGAATCTTCACGCAAGTATTACCCATAAGTCTGTCAAGCTCTTTAAACCTTGTGCACTATATTAAATGTCTTAATATTAAGCCTAATATTTGTTTTAATTATTGTTTAACTATTGGAATTCATCCTATAAGTTACAAAGAAGCACTTTCAGGATGCATTTTAGGCACCGCAGTTCACTGATACTGCAAAATTCTCCTGTTGTTTTCGGCCTGAAAATCTGATGAGGTTTGGTGAATAATCACAGAATGTTCTTTGTGAAGACGAACGCAGCTACGTGCAACACGTAACAGGTGACTGACTCTAGTACTAGTACAATCCCCCGGAACAGAACAGCGGGTAAGACATTTTAACATGCCTTAACAGAAAAGAAAACAGTCTTCAGGCAACACTTTGACAGTGAACCCCATTCAGCCTGACTGCATGTGCCTTACTGGCGAAGCGTTAGTCACTGACAGCGCGTGTTCTCTCACCAGTTTGATGCGATCTTCCGAGCGAAGAATGTTGATCATCACCTGCAGATGCTGAGGTAAGTCACCTGTTGAGTGAAAACATCGTTACAGTCCAAACAAAACCATGACGACTGCTCTGTTTACATTGACACCAGCGGCGTCTCCAAACCCTGTTGAAGAAAAACAACCGTAAAAATAAACAAGATAACTAAAGGTGATGTCATATTAGTGAACTAAGGTTTATAAGAGAAGCCGGGCCAAGATGAACGCCTGCTGAGTGATATGAATCAGTCTTTAAACGCTGGGTGGCAAGACAACAGTATGCTTTTAATTAAAGCCTTTATAGCGCTGCTGATTTTACGATGTTCCAAAGTACAACGTTTACGGACACACATGGATGTGGAAAGATATGAAAAATGCTGTTTCTTATGTTTACATATTTCAGATAATCTTGTTCAATTAAATGATTAGGTGTGACATGACCAAGTGACTTTGGGCCGCATTGTGGCCAGGTCTGTGCAAACAAGTTCTACCCTTTGTGCCAATAATTAGAAATCTGGCAGCATTGCGTTCAATTTACTCTAGCCCCTCCCCCTTTGATGCAAGTCAATAAGAGATACCAAACAAGATCTGTTTACATTTGGTTCTCCTCCTCAACACAGACAGACTAACTCAGCTGACCTCTGACTGTGGTGCGGTCCTACCCAAACAAACCTCCTCGTACTCTTGTGAGCTTTGGCAGAATCCACGAAGCAATGATGTAACTGGTGTGGGACGTGTGGGAGGCCAATCAAAGTGTACGAGCAGGTTGAGAACAAAGCCAAAAAAACGTGAAACCCAAATAAAGTCAAAGCTTGAGTGCCAAAGCCTGTCATGTACACTCAACACAACGGATGATGATCTGCTTTGCATTTGCCGCATATACGAAAAGAACAGTGCATTTTTATCTCTTCCAAGAAAAAAAATAAAAATAAAAGGTTTTCTGGGTCACTATAACAAGAATTTACATAACTTTAAATCCTTATCTGATTTAAACTGATATGTAAAAGAATCTCTCGGGCAATGCAGAAACCAAAAGCACAGCTTTGATCAGAGGCATAAAGGTTTTTGAGAATTATCATTGTAATTTATAATTCATTTCAAATGAAAGCATTCTAAACCTTACTCTTCACCAAATCTACTCATAATAATAATAATAATGATTCAAATAAAAGGTCTAACAGACAACAATTTGATCACACGTAAAGGAGTCATTTTAAGCCAATCAGCATTTTAAAAATCTTTCTGAAGGATCACGTGACACTGTAGACTGGAGTATTGGGTGCATCCACATGACTAAATTACATTTTAATACATATATACAAAAAATAAATGGTGTACTTTTATAGTCACATTGAACACATCTCAAAAGATTTAGAACAATGTAATTCTGTATGATATGGCCCATTTAAACTTGGTCCTCTGAAGATTTCAGACAAGCAGTACAGGTGTGAATCCATCTGCAAACATTGATGGTGTATCTTGCTTTAGGAAGTTGGTCAATGTTTAATAAATCACCACTGATGCTATTTTTGACTGTCTGGCTCCCAGCGCCATGAGAATGCAAATAGAGGTGACCGATGACGTCAAAACGCAAAACCAAATTACATAAATAAATAATAGGACAAAAATAAGGTGGAAATCAACATCTAAAAAGAAAGGACGTGTAAAGATGTCAGTGTGGAGATATTTTAGAGCTTAACTTACATTTAGAACGAGCACCAGGATCTGCCTCGTGAATAAATGCTAAACTGTAAGAAGGTCTTGTTGAGAAAAAAAGCTGAGCTATTCTCACGGTCAGAGAACATTTTGTACTTAGACTGTCACAGAGGAAGAGAAACCCTACATCGTCTTGTCTAACACAGACATCCGCAGTTTCTCAGTGGAGACAGCTGACTTCACCTTTTAGGGCTGATGCAATTACTTTTTTCAAATCATCTAATTCTCGTAATCTATTCCAGAATTTCTAGACTGTCTGCATAAGTCACTTTCAGGAAGTCTGGTTCCTCTTGTACTTGATGGGCAGTTATGTTATTATTCGTTGAGCTCATCACGCAAGTAATGCTTCAAGCACACAAGCCCTGAGGTCAAACAGCTCGCCAAACCTGCAACAACTCGCTTGTGATTAGCACTGCTGATGCGTTCAAACCGGTCAAATCGATACTTCGCATCCCAACAAAAAGTCGGGCAATGGTATAACGTTAGCCGACTCACGAAACACATGCTTGATAATATGAGGGGTTTACAACAGGGGAAAAAAAGTCTAAACCTGCTACATTATGACGAGCTGTCTGAAAGCGTGGCAAGGTCATCAGTGCATAAAGCTGGAGGACTTGTTGTGTCTGCATGGTGTTTAGTTTCTCTCACAACAGATTCAATTAGCCCGGAGGAAATGTGCTGTCTGTTTAGCAGTAAACGTGTCCTTTAAATTAGCGCGTTTAATAAATTAAACATGTCATGCGTGTTAGATGGACGCCAGGTTGATGTTTCAGATCAATTGCATAAATGACTAAAAATTGCAAATAAAAAGAAAATAAAAAGTTATAGTTAAAAAAAAAAAAATAAATAAAATATATATATATATATATATATATAATATAAATAATAATATAAGTAATATATTTATTAGTGCTATCAAATGATAATCGTATCCAATATAAAATGTGAAAAAATGTGTGAGTGTACTGTATATGTTTATTTATTATAATTAAACAAAGGTAGACAAAAACTGTCTATATGTTCCTTTTTTTTTTTTTTTTTTTTAAACAATCCTAGAAATAGGATAAGCAAATAAAATCATTTTATTTTGACGCTCCTCTTTAGACATTTAGTTGACTATAGGTAACTACATATCAACTACCTCTCATTCAATTAATATCTTAGAACACTGTCTGATTAATAAACTTCAACCCACCTCTAACCATAATGGGGGGAAAAAAAACACGTTTTTTCTTCCTGAACAAACAGAAACTCTTAACTCTGTATTAACATATCTGCACCATAAACCTCATAAAACCACTGCGGAAAAAAAGAGAGACATCCCATGTGTTCTGACTATAAGAAGTGATGTTCTCACTGTGCTGAGCTAAACTGCTAATCTGGCTAATCCACACACACACACACACACACACACACACACACACACACACTTGTCTGGGACACGCTTAGCTAGCACTAAAGAGTCTGTCCATCAGCTGGACAGCACCTGCCACCCAATTTCTCAATTTCTCTCTCAGGACAGACACAGCAGGCCAGGCAGAAAAGTCTACTATAGTAAACAATTTCCACCAAAACACCATATTCCAACAACTGAAGCAACACATCTGAGATACACCTAATGAAGGACCGAGGTCCACTCAACTAATAATGAGTGTTCTGTACACAGTCTGTGCTGTGATAAAAATTCAAGTGCACTTGTTGACTTTTTGGCTGTCCATCTAAATGCAGAAACTCACTAATGTGTGCAAGCATGGACTTACCTGCATGTTTGTGGTGAGGATGACCCCTCTGACCCTGCGGACAGCTGCCCTGCTGCAGAAACAGAGCGGCCCCCTTGACCATGAAGAAGCTCTCGCTTAGACTGTAAAAGGAAAAGAAAGCAGAGGAGACAATGTGAGGAACGTGGCCAACAATGAAACAAAACATGCTCTTGTGACATTTCAGTGAATCTAATATCACATAACCCACGGACACAAAAAAGTTGTAGATTCAAATTTTGGGGAACACACAATGCACGTGGAAAAATCAGCAATGATTTCTGATTTCATGTGACACTGAAGACCGGAGTAATGGCTACAATAATTCAGTAGTAATTCAGCTATATTCAGGTATATAACAATTTAGATATAAAAAACACACAACAATTTTAAATTGTAATAATATTTCACAATAATACTGTTTTTACTGTATCATTGATCAAATGAATGCATTATTGGTCCAATTTTCACTATCAGCAAACCCAAGCAAACCATTAAATAAAATTATTGCCTCAAACTCTGAATTTACTGCTTATTAATAGTTAGTAATGTATTTATGTTTAGATAATGGGTAGGAGTAGGGATGTAGAATATGGTCATGAAGAATAGGATTTATAAGTACTAATAACCAGCCAATATGTTAATAGCAGGCATGCTAAATAAGCGACTAGTTCATAATAAGAATTGATTTATGCACTAAAGTGTTACCAAAAGCACTATACAAATACAATCGCCAATACATCAAATTCTATTATGATTCAGTCGCAATAAATTTAAGAACGAGAGGGTTTCTGATAAATATACAGTGGAATGAACTATGACTGCACATCTTTAAAGCTCTGGGGTTGAATTTTGCATGTTGTACAACCCATCTCACCATCACCCACCTGTATGCTCACGACAGGTGCTTTAGGTTTGTGATTTCAGGTGTGGCACTAATTAGCCTCACATGCAGTTAAACATACTTTTGGAAATGTGAACCACCTGAGGCTCACTATTATTCCGATGCAAAACGAAATCTCAGTGCTGGGAAATGGCGGAACAGCTGGTAAGGTGAGAAACGCTCCAAATATCCTGCAGAAATTATGGAGCTGTCAAAAAAAGACCATTGTCTACAATCAGACTGTCATAACAGGGCAGGGATGCTTCACATTAAATAGACTGAACACGTAGTACATGACTTTAGTTGAAAATTGGTTGTGTATATGTATAAATGGCATCTCCCTGCCCTTGGATTTTTTTCTGTATACATAATGTATATTTAAAAACAACAACAAAAAAAGAGGGAAAGTGACAGAGTGACTATTAATTGTAAATATTGTGCAAAATATTTTGAGAGTAAATATTGTGCAAAATATTTTGTACATATTATGTGTGCACTGCACACAAGCAATGTCTGTAGTAACAGCAGTAACAGCAGACAATGTCGGTAAACACTCCGAATTTTTGTTATAACTGGCCAAACATTAGTGACTGACAAGTACAAGACAACCTACAGTGCCAAAATGCATGTCATATATATGTCAATGACTTGTCAGACAGCAAGCTGTTGAGTGTGGCTCCATTCATGCAGCTAAATCACTCTCCTGAATATTTAAAGCAGTCACAATCAGTTAAAGAATGAAGCTGTCACTCTCTTTTATAAGAGAACTGTTCATCAACACAACTGTGATTAGGACCGGCCTGCTTGCATGAATACGTCCTAATTGCACTAATGTGACCCTGGACCACAAAAGTAGTCGTAAGGGTCAAATTTGAGATCTATACATCATGAATAAATCAACTTTTCCGTCGATGTACTGTACGTTTAGTTAGGGTTGGACGATATTTGGCCGAGATACGACTATTGAAAATCAAGAATCTGAAACACACAGATGCGGCAATAATATAAAGCCCTGGAAAAACTGGAAAGCTAGATAAAAGAAGCGTACAATCGAAGACCTCACTGACTGGATGTTTAGGAGTGGCTGTACTCAAAACCATCATGGTCTAGGGCAGGCGAAATATTTCAGGGTCACATTGTTTTCTGGGCCTGCTGTGGCTGTGACCCTTTGCTGACTCATCCCTCTCATTTTTCCTGACTGGACTTCCAGTGTCTCAGCATTCAGAGGAGCAACCATCACATGATAAGCAACCGGCAACAAAACTAGCATTGTACCCCCGCAACCCCCCCCACCTCGGTCTCTTTATTTCTCTCCTACTTCCTCCTCCTCCCTTTCTCTTATTCCCCTTCTTCAACTTTCTCACCCTCCCTCCGAAGGCCTCGAGGGTGTCAGCGGATCACAGAGGCTTTTGTTTCCATCCTCCTCTCTTTTGTTTCTCCTCTCTCTGCTGCGTTCTCTCTCTGTCCGCCCCTCGGAGCGATTTATGTGAAGGCTGGAAGCAGCTCAGCGCCCGTTGGGCTGACAGATTGAGTCATGACTGAGAGACAGACAGCTGTAAATGATGATACACGAGCCCTGAGCAGAATACGTTCATCTCCAAAGCTGTAATTATAATGTGAGTAAGAGTTTTGAGAAGTAACCACTCTCAAACGCCTCTGTCCACGTTTCACTCGCATGTTAAGAGATGGATACGTGGTACAGGATCAACAGCCTTTTGGCAGACATCTGGAATTAAATCTGCACTACAAATATAAAGCTGTCAACCTTTTTTTTCCTGCTGAAGATCGTGTGTGTATATATATATATATATATAAAAGAAAATTACTGTAAAAAAAGGACAAAGCTGGTAATTGTTTAACCAGACATATTGTTTAATGTCTGTTGTATTATTTTAGGTTTATAATTTATACTATCAATATTTAACATTTTCTTAATAGCTTAATTTTAAACCGAGGAACAATCATTTGGACTAAATTGTAGTGAAGTATTCAAAGAGCTTAAAGCAGGAAGTAAAAATCAATGTAGATATGAAAAATAACGCTAATGAATCATTGAATCAGAATTTTGAATTGATTCAAACAGACAAGTTAAACCGATTCCTAAAATAAGTTATCAACTAATCAACTCTAATACTGTTTTTGCTACTGGATTTAAACTTTGAACTTGCTCACATACCCATGAGTCACAACACAAAATGACATGCCCAACTGACATACCGGTAATGACAATGGATTAACATTTCCAATCATTTCCATTATGTTGCTTAATTTTATACTGACAGCAAATTACCAAACATATCTGCCCACCCAAGTAGATGACCAATTTCTGATTAACCCTTACTTACTTTCATCCAAACACACATTTGCACACATATTTTAATCAACCACCCCTCCACAAATGCAGAAGCCAAAAATACTTTCCATATCGCAGCAAAGCCCAGTATCAAACACAAACACACATACGGGCCTAACAAGCCCACATACTGTAAGTGTTAGTAAATTCATGTGAAGGTTATGACTCATTTGGCACTGCATCATCTCTGTCTGACAGTATTTGTAAAATGACTATCTGCAGGAACAAAGTGGTACATTGACTCTTATATAATGCACGTAGTTTGCGCCTCGAACACAACCCAGGGCAAATACAAATTGCAAAATCAGACAACCACATGACTTTCGTTCAGATATGCAAACAACATCACTACCTCTCAGGTAACATTGGCAATCGCTCTTACGTAAGAGAAACAAACTCTGTCCCGATGAGACAAGTCAAGATTTCACAGGTCTATACAAATCTATAGTACGTGACCAACATAAAGAACAAACACGCATCTAAGATCAAATATTAAATATAGCTGCCTTAGACAAACATGTAACATGATGCCAGCTGCTATAACTGGGTCACATCACCTGTGGTCTAAATTAATGCTGTGTTACAGTTATTATTTATGAAATTGTAAAAAAATTTTTACTTAATATATAATTTCTAAAGTATCCTGAAATGGCATATTATGGTTTACACAAAAATATTTACACTAGTCATGTGACACTAAAGACTAGAGTAATGGCTGCTGAAATTCAGCATTGCATCACAAAAAAAATTATATTTAAAAAAAATATTAAAACGGAAAGCAGTTATTTTAAATTGAAAAAATTATTTAAGATTTTTAATTCAACCTTGGTGAGACTTCCTTAAAAAAAAAAAAAAAAAAAAAAAACAACAACATGAATAATTCCAAAAATGCTAACTAAAAGTTTCAGATGATAACTTAACATTTAATAATGTCGTAGCATTTTTTTCTTTGTACTTTAATGACAGCAGAACTCAAGCAGCATGAGATATAAAAAGTTGGTGTAAAGCCTGCCGATCATGTTCTCCAGCACGGTTTGAGAAAAATCCATACAGCATCTTGAGCTTCAGCAGAAGAAAACACATCTGACCATCTGTTAAAAATTTGCTTATCGTGAATTTGTTTAGAAATAGTACAGGATCTTAAATATTTCATATTAACCTCACACCAAAATCCTAAAACACTGCGCATTTCCAGATTTAAAAAAAATCTGAATCCCTGATTTCTGGATCTTACTGTACAAGCCATGCATCACAATCAAAGCCGTAAACGCCACTGCAATCTGCATCAGCACCGATCTCACTCAGGACTCCAGCGATTCACTCACATGTGGTAGATCTGCCTCTGTGTGACGAATGCATTATCCACAAAGTACGGTAGCATCTTCAGCACAACTTCCTGACAGGAGTCCACGACCAGATGCATCCTGCTGCTGGCTGCAGGGAAATCTCCCTCGCCCGGCTCAGCAGCAGCACGCTTCGCTCAGTCCTCAAGCTGCTTACGACAGAGGGAGAAAAACGGCATGCAGAGGAGAGGAGGAGCACGTCTGCAGCCCCTACCTCGGTCTGACGCTCTCTGAGAGTGTGTGGGGCAGTTTCTATTGACGCACACCCTCTCTCTCTCTCTCTGTGTGTGTCGTAAATAGAGAGAGGAGGAAAAACCTGTTCCCTTGTCTTTGCAGGAAGGGATGAGGCACTCGGTGTGTGTGTGTGCGCGCGCGCATGAGACCTCTCCACTGAAATTAGAGCACTCCAAACAACTCAAGAAGCCCAGCAGGCCACAGAGATCCTGGTGTGTCTCTTAGAGAAATAAAACAGCTTCACTCCAGCAAATCTGTCAATGATAAAGAGAACAAGCATAAAAGATCCCACTTGTTCCTAAAAGACACTCAGTCAGACAAGACGACAAAACGCAGGCCACTAACAGCTGGAAGAAATGTGTTGACCACCTCAGTTCGGACTCTTCATTGCTTGCCACGCCCTAAAATGATCTGTCCCAGAATCCTCACATGGGCTAAACATGGGCAACAGTGCCTGCTGCTGTCGGACGAAGCAGGGAAGCCTCTTTAAAATCTCATTAGAAACTGGAGCAGAGACGGGGGATGATCCCAAGTAGACTGCAGTAAGTGCAGAGACTGCCTGTACTCCACTATCTGCCTGTCAACACTGCGGCTCGACAGAGAACGACAGAGCACGGGGTCTCCCTCAAAGATACAGATGAAGAAGCACTGCTCTTTCTGTCTAAAAGCCGATAATACAGGACAAAGAGTAAACCGAGACACCAAGGAACAGAAACAGCCGGGGGATATACAAAAAGGGGGTTACTTAAGAAGGAAGGAAATAAGGATGAACAGAAAGGAAGATGATGAGAGCCGTCTAAAATAACTAAAGAAGCCGAGTGAATGGGAATTACTAAAGGGTATTCAGATTTTTTTTGCTTTCTTCGGATCGCGAGATCTGTGAACCAAGCAAACAAAAACAGCAAACAAACAAAACGCTGCCAGGTTACACTCTTTGAAGGAATGTTCTGGGTTTGATACAAGCGACATGCTATCAATTAATCACTAAAAATAACCATGGCTTGGCCCGCGGTTTATAAAAATAAGCAAAAACCATGTGTACAGTTATAACTTGGGTAACACTTTATTTTAAGGTGTCCCTGTTAGATGTACTTATTTGTATAATAATAATAAATGTGCATAATTGCATGCAAATAATCCAAAGCCAAACTTTAATCCTAATCATATAGTAAGTACATGTAGTTAACTGATATTATTATTCAGTATTTAAATATATCATTACACTATAACAAGGACACCTTAAAATAAAGTGTTACCTGAACTTGCAATACAAGCCTATGGAGCAAGGAATTAGGAAGAGTTTCCTTCAGATAATACGACAGAAAATAACTAATAACTATAACTTAAGTGTTTACTGAAATACAATCAGGCCGAAATACCGGTTTGAGACTTTGGGCTTGTTTTCAGAGAATACATTTTAGAATTAAGTTCATTTTTATACATTTTCCTGATTTTTCCAGCATACATCAAACAAACATTATGCCAGTGGGGTGATAAACATAACTTACTCTATTTTTTTACTTAATGTATTTTCAAAAATACTGCATTTTTGATCACAAATGCATCCTTGATAAGCATATAGAACACTTCTTTCAAAAAATTACAGACATCAAATTTAAGTAAATTTATCTTGCTATAAGGACATTTGTTATTTGTTACCAAAAGAATTCCTGTGGAAATTTCAAGGGTTTGATTTTTTTCGTTCAATGTACAAACAATTTACATATGTACAAAAAAAAAAATAAAATACAAACTGTCTTGCTCTGAGCCTGGAATATTCATTGGTTAGGTGTTTGTTTTAAATTCAGAACAACTCCTCAGACGCAAACAGAAAATATTTCTTTATCTGAAGCGATTAATCATTTTATGTAGAATGTAATGACCTACTTTGATAACAATCAAACACGGTTTTTATGAATTTCATAGTAGTTTTGCTTAGCTAAGATATCAGCCAACTGCTGGCCATGTGGTACTTGACCAGACATTCTTCTGTCCTGAGCATATGTGCTACTGTAATATATATATGACAGGTGTGAGCGTTTAAATATATTCATCATGTATATCCCAGAGCGATTAGCCTTTCTTGCTCACGCTTTGACACACTAGGTCAGGAAGCACATGACTAAACGTACGGAGCTTCCCATGTGACTCAGCATAACCACGGCAATGCTATCAGGCAGAATCCAGAACACCTGACAGGTGTCCCGATTAAGGACGCCTGCATGAAGCGCTTTAAACAGATCAGGCATCTGTATGTGTATATCGTAAGGTGTGTGTGTGTGTGTGTGTGTGTGTTCACTGGATTATTTCAGTGTGCTGAGACTGCAGTGGTACACAAAAGTGCCACAATCGCTTTTCTGCGCACACAGGCACAAAAAGATTAAAAGCTTCTTTTCTGGGAGCAGATGTTACATAACATTTCCATTATGTATTAGCCGAGCAACGAAGGAAAAATGAGGGACTGAAAGAGGGAGGAGGGCAAACAGCGCACCAATCTTTTCTCAGGTGTCAAGGCGAGGATGATGAATGGCGTATGACATCAGTGTTCACCAATCTATTGGCCGAATGCCTGTCTTATTAATTAATCATATGAATTGCCACATAAACTGGCCTGAGTTCGAACGATGAAGAAAACAACTCTAGTCTCAAAAAATGCATGTACATTCACTCAATTTGCAGTGGAACATGCGAATTTAAGAAAACTGTAATGTTATATTTTAAAAGAATTTAACATTTTTTTTAAATTGGTTTAGAATTGACCATCGAAGATGTAAATGAGTTTGTTTCTTTATTTACTGCAGAGGATCCACTGAATGCGAACAAGTGATGTAAATGTTAAAATTTCCCCCATATCTGTTCCCATTAAGAAACAAATGCATCAACATCTTGGATTGCCTGACATCATCTTTCATTCCTGGGTGAACTATTCTTTTAACAGGCAGCAAAATAAATAAAAAGGTCATGCTACTGAATTTAATTGGCAAATACAATGAGGCCAATTGCTTGCTTATGCAGATAAATGACTTTCTATCCTGGCAGACACATTTGCAATTAGTTGCGGTCTTTTCCTCCCATAGTGTATTATGTTAACCAGTGGATCTTTTATTCAACGTTATTTTATTTCTGTACATGTATGATCATTTTATGTTTAAGATGGAAATGGAAATACCAAGTTTTAGTATCAAGAAGTTGGTTTGCTGTTCTTAACTGGCTTAATATTTTCTCACAGTCATCTCAGCCAAAAAGTGTCAAGCCAACAGCCTTACCAGACTGGAACACCAGTTAAAACCAACTGAGGCTGGGTTGGTTATCACTGAATGAAAGTGCACTTTAACATGTTTAGGTGAATTATTCTTTTAGGTCAAAACTGATGTTCATAATTAGAGCACCAAGATCAAGTCATGTTTTGGTTTTTTTTTTTTAGAAAAATAACGCAACATTTTAACTTGTACGTTCCCTAACAGATCAGAGACATCCACACACCCAAATCATCGAACCCTGATATGCGCTACATCTACACCCAAACATAAACACAGATTGCTGTGTTTGGCTGCTCCTGCCTCGGTGTCTGTTTGGTGAAATCACCGGCTGGCTCAAAGCTGTGCCGCCTGGTTGATTTCAGAGGAAAAGTCTTTGACCAGTTCATTGGGCATTCCTGTGTACATCTCGCAAAGTGCAAGATTAGGGTTACAGCTATTAGAGGGGTTTGGTCTCTGATAAGGGTAAAAATGTGGGGGGGGGGCTCCTCTGTTTAGCCTATTTGTTCATCCAGACCAGCTATGCTTGTTTTAAAATGCTTGAAAGCACAACTTGGGAAAACCTGGGGAAAAGTGTTTATTGAAAGTATAAAGAGAAAGTATAAATGTGACTATAAAATGTTAAATAACAAATGCCTCTTAACCATAAATCAATGACCACAAAATATTAAAATATCAAAATTAGAGTATTTCACTGTAAACAAACATAAAAAAAAAAGATCCAAAGATTTGATTTTACAGTGCTACCGGAAAGTTGCAAGATTGATATACTACATTTCTATAGATACTACAAATAAGCATTCATCTGAATGAGCGCGCTATGTATCTGCATTATAAATATTCAAAGCAATGGCATTCATCAGCCCTTTCCACGGAGTTCACACTAAACCACAAACTGCTCGTAACAGCATTGCAGATTCTGCCACAACACAAATTTTCCACATTATTGCAGGAAAATACAAAATAAGTCAGCCTTAGGTAAGAGAAAAGGAATTTGTCAGGTTCAAAATGTCTTCTACTAGCGATGGGTGTTACTTCAGGAATCAGGACAGGCCTTCACATGTATGCATAAACGAATTACATCAAAACCCGGGAATCTGTCACGTTTTATAAATTGCACAACACTGAATGAAATCTTGTATGCTCAGTCCAGGACCTATTCAACAACAAGCAGTTTATATCTTCAGAACAGTAGCTAGCTTAGACTCTTAGACCTGCTCAGTGTTCAGTTCCTTCTGAGGTTCATCCTAAATTGAATCCAAGTTTTATTGTCTGAAATGGCTGTTTGTGTGGAAGAAGTGCTGATGCTTCTGTTCTTGCGTTGTTTTATTTAGCTCCATGCATCTGTTGCATCAGTGACTTTATCTGAACCTTGTTTTTCCTCATTAAAAGAGGATTTGTTTCACATGAGCCTCTAGGACATCCTGTTCCCAGCAAGCACACACAACTTTCCTGTGTTGTGGATAGTTCCACGAGCACATAGAATTTTATAATAAAGGTTGAACATTAGTAAGAAACAGTGGCCTCAAATAAGTATTGGCTGACTATTTACTGACTCTGCATTCGAGATGTAGATGAGTTTCTTCATCAGAAAAGATCTGGAAAATTTTGCATTCCATCACTTACTCAACAGTTAATCCTCTGCAGTGAATGGGTGCCATCAGAATTAGTCCAAACAGCTGATAAAAACATCAAAATAATCCTCAAATAATTCACACGACTCCCGTCCATGAATTAACAACTTCTGAAGTGAAAAGTTGTGTTTTCTAAGAAACGATTCCATATTAAGGCATTTTAACTTTAAACTGCTTCTAAACTACTTTTTTTACTGTGGTGTTTGTCAGTTAACGGTCACATGACATGCAGGTAGACAAAAAAAATCTTTATATTCAATTTAATATTGTATCTTCATTTCATTTTATTGTTTTGACTGTTATCATTTTCAAAACATTTATTTATTTGAATTACTTATAGGAACTCCCCGCAGTTTGCGAACACAGGTTAGTGAAGGACAGACTAACCAGGTCTCGTTGCTTCCCGGTTTACACGTTTTGCATATGCCTCATTAAACATTATGCTGGTTTACTCAGGATGCCTTCAAAGTAGACACTAAACATAATCAACCAATGTCCATCACATATGTGGACTGATATATAAAAGTTTTTTTTTTTTTATTTATTCTTGTCACTAACATTTATATATAAAAGTCGAATAAAACGTCAACCAACTAGTTAAATTAAGTGATATGCTCCATTGATATTGCCTTTATTTTATACTGCTATTGATGCATTCTCCAACAAGAGGAAGCGATAAGACCTGTTTTCCGGGTTTGGTCAGGTGACGCTTGACATATTACCCCCTGGTGCTGAAACAATCAATGCTAAAACTTTTCTCAGAACAAACTGTACTTTCTTAGTCACTTTTGTGATGACTTTTAACCAAGTGATCTCAAAGCAACTGCAATTACTTTCATTTATTTTTAGGTGTAGCTTAAGTGCCCACTACTTTTTGGGCTCACTCAATGTTCTTTCTAATTAGTCTTGAAAGAAGCTCTGTTTGTTTAAGAAGTGCTGAGGGACTAAAGTCTTATCTATGAGTCACAGGAAGATACAGAAATCAGACACAGCCTCCATTGTGTTTGCAATCGCTAACACTGGAATCTCAGAGTGTTGTTCTCATTTCCTGTTTTTACAGAAACACCGAGCGGTGCCTTCTAAACCAATCATGGGGCAAACAGAGCAAGAAAGAGACAGAGATGGACAGAAAGTACTAAAAGCACTTAAAATGCGCTGAGGGAACAACTGCTCTTTCGCTTATCAGATGACCTTATGTAGGTCACACACGCTTCATGTGCTCACATCCAGCAGAAAACAGACAGACGGCGTTAGTGAGGGTTCATTCAGGTAACTGGCACAGTAGCTCCTTCAATCCCTTTTCTAAGACTGATCAAAATAAAAAAAACGACCCATTTCCTTTTAGTCTAAAAAAATTCTCTCTGTGTTCACAAGTTCTGGAGATTCGTTTGTTTAAATGTGCTTCTTTTAAGCCGTTCATTCACAGATACTTTTAGTAAAAGAACAAAACAAACAAGACGTTATAATACCTCTACTGTCATTTAGATAGGAAATGAGTTTTGTAAGCGTGTGAGAAATGTAATGTAAATGCAAGACAACAATTGCTATTGATTTGACTTGTGTTGAGTTTGCAGTCGACAAGAGTTATTTCCTGAGCACTGTGACCTTTGAGGATGTCATGTGACCTTTAGAATGAGAAATCCTCCTCTGTACACATCCTCTTCCTTTAGCTACTCCATCTGTACTGTATGTAAGAATTCCATAAGTCTTCAAATTGTTATTTGACCTTGTTTGACCGATACCTAGATGGCAACACCGAAATGCCGTGCTGAGAGTTTCACAAAGTTCTGCACATCAGTGAACGGCTTGTCTCTTCAGAACTTTTCTTCCTTAGTGGTGACCTAGATTCAAAGTTTGAAAGGACTGGGACATTAGTCCAATCCCAGCAGACACAAGTCCTAGTTTAATACGTCCTATAAAAGATATCTTCAACGAAAAAAATGCTAAATCTAAAAACAGTCTGGACAAATGCCCTCCCTCCTGGACAAGACTTTGAACTTACAAAAGACCAAGGCTATGACTGTAAAATTAAAATCACTGCATTGATTCTTGCATCGGTATATTTTTACATTTGTGATCAAAAAAGATCAATTAAAGCCGAAATTTCTCTATTACCAGCAAAACCCTATTTTAGCATCAAAAATTACACTAAAATGACATACACCTTTTTTGTGATATTTAATAATATTCATTCTGCAATTTGGCAACTAAAAACATAAACCGAGGCTCAGTGGAAAATATCCCTGTGGCAACATTTTTGCAGAATGATAATCCATTAGCATGCTACTTTAAAGAGTGAAATGTCCAGGGAGTGGCACTAAAAAGGAAACATACCACCTAGCCTGAGCTAATAAGCATAAACAAGAGATAAAACACATTTGCTCAAGCAATCACACCGGTTTGCTTACAAGAGCTTTTTGAGCTCTTTGTGGCAAGTGAAAAGGTTTACTACAACCGACACAAATGGGCAAAAAGTAATTGTGTGAAAATTGTGCCTGTCATTCACTAATCGGTCCCTTAAATATATACATTGTGCAAGAATAAATAAAGGTTTTTACTCATACTAGTTAGTCAGTTCAGCTGGAAACTTCTGAGAATTGTATGTATAGGTACATTTTGAGAGTATTGTAAAAAAAAAAAGTGTTAAAAGTTAAAGAATCCAATCTGGCGATACTCAACTCCACTAACACCATTTCCCCCATCTGTCCACCACAGGCACTGAATTACAAGAAACCCAGAAAGCTCTAATAAGACAAATACTCATTAGGAACGACATTTGGGAAAGCCAGCAAGATGTTTGCCTCAAATTAAATCCACTTGATCTCACTTCAGTCGAAGAGGAACTGAAACTGTGCTAAAAACCAAGTCTGGTGTTAGAGCTGTTGTGAAAGCAGTGATCAGACGCCTGGACTCAGATATCTATGATTATGTGTGTTAGAACAGTCGAGCAGAACCATCTCGCAAACTACAGGGTGCGATGAAGTGACTCTTCATCATCTGCTTCTGACAGATTGGACCTAGGGAGCACACACACACACCCGCAGAAAACCTGCATTTAAAAGTCAGTTGTTACCTCTGATTTAGCCGGCGCTCATCATCACTTCCAAAGTCCTGTAAAAATAAAAAGAATAGCATGAGGAAAACTCAAAGTTAGTCACCTAAAACAATAGATAACCAGATTTTTATTTTCATTTTATTGCTTTGAGCCTTGAGATAAAGAATAAAGCAGGATGCAGGACTTTCTGATGTAATAAATCTAATTATGTCTTCACGCATCTTCTACCTAAACCAAATTATAAGTTATAAATTCAGCATCTGTTGTGAAAATGTCAGACAGGCCAGAATCCCTAAGGCCTCGGAACTTTTCCAAATTCCACAACCTCACCCGACTCAAACCCAGCGCAACGCACAACAATCTGGCCTAAACATGGCTTTCCCCACACGATCTCTCTCTCTCTCTCTCTCTCTCTCTCTTTCTTTGCTAAATGTGTAACCTTTAAGTACAATACAAGACCTCTGTGTCCCAAATAACAAAAAAAAGCTTTGATATATCGCCATTCACAGCAGCGTAATATGACAAAGACGAAATGTTCTCTCAAAGCTGAAACGTAAAGAATGGGGCCTCTCCTTAAGATAAGGTTTCATCATAACAAAGAGTGTTTTTAAAATAGTTCTTCACTGCATGTGAACGTGACGGCCCCCGATTATTAGGTTACTGATCGTGGTATGAGCACTGAATGAAGGCCGGGGAGTGTGCCATGGTCAGATGTGACAGATGCCTGAAGGCGAAGAAACCGCGTCGAGGGAATTGGTTGTGCCAGGGTTTCTGTCACGTACCAAAATCTCTCCCTTCATGCAGAAGCTAGGCTTATGAAACTTTATAAACAGGGCAGAATGAGGAGTGGAAACCATAAGGCTTGTGAAAAGAAACCGAAGTTTCTCTGTGATTTATAACACATTAAGTGAAAGAACAGACTGATAGCTAAAGGTGAAAAATAAGAAGACAGAAGTCAATATGTTGAACCGGATGTTCGATTCAATTTAAATATCGCCTAAAAACAAGATTTCAAATACAACCAAGAATGTTACTGAAGCAGGCTATGACTTTTTGTTGTTTATGTCCTCATGCTAGATTTGCACATTCTTGGAAGGACAAAAAGACTTTCTTGACTGCTGTCATTGCACAGGTGATGGATGATCACGTGATTTTTTTTGTCATTATTTACATTATTCAATAAATTAAACCTTTTTTTAGATGCTACTTGAGTGCTAAAAATAAAAAGTAAAGCTAAAAATTAAAAAAGGGTATTAAGGCAAGGGTATTAATGAACTGAATTACGAGGAAAGACTACAATACAGTACAATATGTTCCACAAACAATAATCTCTGATGTGATGAACATGCGGGAGGATTTTCTCCTGACAGTAAATATGGGTATGTAAAATCGTCTGATTTTACGTCAGGTGGAAATTGTTTGTCTGATCAAATTAAAACAAAAAATCTAACCTGTTATTCTCAGATAACAATCTGGTCTGGCGAGATTAAAGGATAGAAACATATAGATCACCCAAAAAAGGAAAAAAAGCTCACACTCACTTTGTTCCAAACCTCTCCCAAGGCCTTTGTTCATTCTTGGAACACAAAATAAGGAATTCAAGGAAAAGCAAGAGCTTTCTGACCCCGCATAGACAGCAATGTTACTTCATGACAGTATCACAAGCGCGTACAGGTTTCACAACAGATATATCCACCAGCATTACCAAGCTAGGAAGTACCAGGATACTTTTTTTTTTAAACTCTGTGTTCATCTGAAAGAAGAAAGTCATATACACCTAGGATGGCTTCGGGTTGATTGAAATATGCTGTAACTTTACATTTTGGGGTAAACTATTCCTTTAAGTTTAACCCAGATATCACACACACAGCTTCTTCAGATTTTCATTCTTGAAACCTTAAACCACTATTCCTCTTCAACTAGTCTTTATTTTATCTCTTTCTCTCATTACCTCTCCACCCATTCTTTGTATCAGTCTATCCTTCCCCTCTCTCCCTCTCTCTCTCTCTCTCAGTCTCTGCATGAGATGACATCACTGCAGCTGCATGTTCCCTGATCCTCGTGTTTGAGGTTGTGCAGTGAATTCTTAATAGCGCGTGTCCTCACTAGCGTAGCACATTACGCAATTACTCTTAAGGTCCGTTCACACCAAGGACAATAACAAAAATGATCACTAAATTAGCAAGCATACCAACAAATAATAACATTCTGTTTATTATAAGCGCGGGCTGCAGTTTTGACGTCTGCTGCTTGAAATGCTCCAGCTCTTTAAAATAGATGGATTCTGAATAGCCATCGATGTTTTTCTCATTCATCATTTGGAATAAAATCACTCTGCACGTGATTTCAATGTCAGCGTTCATTTGTGACTCTACTTTTCTTTGAAATTAAGAATGATTTTTAAAACTACATCTTTATTAGTATAGGCCTGGTCATCATCCTTTGTGTGAACAGGCCTTTAAATTTAAGGTGAAAATGATTTTAACGTTAAAGATCTGAACCTTTAGTACAACTAAGAAGCAAGAGATCACATTAACTTTCAAGCACACTGATAATCTGACCCTGGTACTGCTGCTGAACTGTGTTTATCAAAATAATAGTACAAAAATATCTATAATGCATTATGCTTTACTCTCACAGTAGATTTTTCTGCTTTGTGATCTCCAATTCAAATGTGCAGAGATAGCGCCCCCTACTGGGTGTAAAGTGGATTTCAAAGGCAACTGTGATGCCAAAGAAACTACTATGAAGGTGGGGTGCTTTTATGAAGGAAAGACAATTAAAGCCTACAAGAAAATTGCTTTTCACTTTTTAGAACCACCACCTGAGAATCACGAACAATGAAAGGCAATACAGCTCTCCTGGTGAGACTGGCTAAAAGGGTCTCGCTTCTAATGAAAAGGTAAAAACAGGAGGCCTTTCATCGCATGAGAGGAGCTTAGCTGTGCCAGGGCACAATGACTTAGATTTAAATTTCTGTCGAGCAGAAATGCAGGCCTCAGGGGGCAGACCTTTAACTTTCACACAAAGTACGGCAGCTCGTGAAAAGCCACTAGCGTAACGAAATTTGACCACCTGCAAATCTGCGCCATACAGATATACTAGTGATATTAATGAGATTATAACATGTCATAGCTTGGCTAGATTTTAAAAGTGGAGGCACAACTGAGGAACTGTGGGGAATAGGGAAGGCAATGCTTCTTATTTCTGTTGTTGGGTAGTTTATTTGTATAAAGAGTAGCTCATGAGTGAAAAGCACTCAACCTTTTGATAGTTCCACTTTTAATACAGCCTGACCAAAAGAATGGAAAAATCACAAAATCATGAGGAGCAAACAAACGTCTCCCTCTACTGCTTCTACATACAATGACAAGAGCATTTTTTTCCACGATATCTTGACAAAATGCAGGGGCATATACACATCTTTCAACTTAAAGGTTCACTATGTGTGTTTTTAAGGTTTAGCTGGTTCCTACTCATCCCATCAATAACAGTTACAGTGTCTGTATATGTTTATTTGTGTTTGTTTCGTTTAGATGTACTTTTATTTTAATATTATATTGAAGTTAAAGAAGATTAAAGTGTGTAAAGTCTTGAAAAACCTTGAGTGACACTGTATACTCACAAACAGTATTCAGGGCAGGACAGAGATGTTGAAAAGAAAAAAGTAACAGTAAAACATACTAATAAGGTACATTCTTATTAAGTGTCTTTGAAGATTTAAATATTAATCTAATGATTTTTAAGCAAAATTGTACGATTCTGTTAAGCTTTTAGTAACAAATGACAATCCTTATACAACAGACATAGTTTGTATTACTGTTACGGTTATGATTTGCATAGCACCTTGCACACTGACGCATTAAACTGCGTGACATGACTGGTCACGTGATGTCAACATTGCGGCGTCCATGAAAGGACCATATAAAATAAAACTGGGACCATATAAAATAAAACAGCTAATATGTCTTAAATTTTCCCCTTTTGTAGGTCTACATTTTTTTTTACAAAAAGTGCTCTTCATGTAATGTGTATTCCGTTTAAGTAAAGCATACTGAGGCCACCGTTATCCATTAATAATATTTAGTAAAATCGGTCTGTACCAAATAAAAGTTTTTGTATATGCATGCATGTGTGTGTGTGTGATATATATATATATATATATATATATATATATATATATATATATATATATATATATATATATATATATATATATATAATTTTATTTTATTTTCGTTTTTTAAATTAAAATCAGACATATTCTTTCGCAATCACTAAACCACAAAGAGCAGGACAGCCTGGAAGCAAGCCATTAACTCAATAAAGTACAACAGCCCTGTCAAACACTTTCTCTTGTAAAAATCATCACTACCACAATCACTGTCTACCTACAAAGACGAAGCACCATCCCGAAACAGGCGAGATTAAATTGAATGGTCAAGTTGAATTCAAGAAGTCACGTGAAGAATGCCGTGCATAGTGTACAAAACGCCCAAAGGCGAATCATATCATCTCACAACAGCAGACAGACGCAGTGACAGTGTTCAATCCTCCATCAACCCCGATGGCATCCCGCTAGTTAGCTTTACAGCCTGAGCTGTATTAGCATTGGGCCTACGTGACTCATATATATGGACCCTGTGGTGTTTTTATTAATCATTACATCATCACATCTCATCTCGCCGTGTTTATTTCCGCTTACCTCCCCCGCGTTGGTGGTGGCGGTGCTGGAAGTGGACGCCGCGCTGGGAGTGGGCGACCGCTGCAGGGTTACCAATGCCATGGATGGAAATCTCCCAGCACAACGGCCAGTCTATCTGTCACAAGCTAAACCGACTAGCGGATTTTCCCCAAGCAGCAGCGCCAGATATACGGGGATTGCGCTGCGACTCCACGCGCTCGTTGGGACCGCCGTTAAAAGGCCATGGTTGAGCCGCTGTTCGGCGTTTTTGTGTCGCTGATTCCGTTTTGACATGAGCTGGATGATGTTTTGGTGCTTCTTACTCTCTCACTCTCACTCACTGCCGCATGTGACTGTCTTCAGCGCACGCAGCCTATAGTGCCGTCTCTGTTGTGAACGAATCGGTGTTATTGAATGAATCGTGTAAGTGAACGATTCACTTCCATGATTTTCTGTTAACGAGTCCCTCCATTTGAAAGCGCGTTGACCGTTTTTCCTGTCTTTTAAAGACTGACAGTAGTACGGACTAATAGCATTCGAGTACGACCGGTGTAGGCGCTTATGATTGGTTGAACTTATCCAACAAACACGCCCTTTACTGAACGAGTCAGTGGAGTCATTTCGCTGGGCATTTGAATGAGAGTCTAGTAACTCTTGTATGTGGTAAAGAGAAGCTCGGTTTAGTTAGGCTGCTGTTCCTATTGTTGTTTTTTATATCTTAATAAAAGTGCATTTTGATAAAATCATTGTATGTGATCAAGATCTCCAACTGGGGAAAAACAGATTTGGAGACTGTGCTGTTGCGGCTGTGAACGAATTCAGTCGAATAACGAATCGGTTGAGTGGGTGATTTAATACCGTCAATGATTCAACGTCGCACATAAAGACACTTGTCACCACCTACTGGCACCCATCTGAACGAATCTTTTTCTCTCTCTGAACTGAGTTTCAAAACACATGAGCTACAGAATCAACTGAACTGAATCAAAATAATACCCACCACAATAAAATCCACTCAAGCAGAACATCAGGGTGGTTTCCGGTCATTTTAGATGTCAATAAGGTGTTGTGTACATTTGTATTTATAGTTTCGTTAATTACCAAATAAATCCTTCAATGTATGAATTATTCGTCTTGCGTATTTGTATGTAAAAATTACATACTACTACTACTATTTTTTTTTACCAAATTCAGATTTACCAAAGTTTCCCTGTGAATGCATTATTAGGCTAAGTATATTTACTCAAGTGAAACTTACAGTACAGATCCAAAAGGCCACTAAAGGCTGGTTCTAATCCGGTGGACTTTACCCCATCATCAAACTTTGTGAGAAGACAACGTATTAACAAACACAGGCACTTGTTGATTACGGTGCGGGAGTTAGGTAATAAAGAAGTAGTTAATCTGTAAATTCTGTTTTCTGTCTAAATCCATCTGTGATTGTATTGTAAACGCCAGTGTATGTAGAGAGTCAAAAACTAGCAGGGCAGGATATCTGGTCAACTATTCAGGTGAGTGAAACCATGTTTCTTTATATAACATATTATGTAACATATTTTGAATGTCCAATTTTTATTTAAACTTTTTTATTAAAAAAAAATGTATGCACATTTAAAAAAAATATTCTCCTGGAATTATGAAGCTTTACATAATTGTTTTTAGAACTTTGTTTTTAATTTGTATTTTTTTTTTTTTTTACATATATAGCTATTGTTGCATGGCGTTAAATCTTAAATAAACAAATTGTGTTTTTTAAATAAATTCTTTCCAGCTTTGAAATACAGTACATGCATACGTGCACGTAATACAGTATTAATGCATAAAAGCTTATATGCAGGTGAGCAACAAGGAAAACTAAAATAATGTTCTACAAGGTTGCATATAGGCCCCCTACAGTATGTAATATTGTGCAGATTTGTATGAACATTTTTTTGCATGTTATTTGCAAAAAAAAAAAAATTCATTAATAGTAAGTTGCACGAATGGCAGAATAGTTTGGTGCAAATGCATTTACTAAAGTCACATTTGCATGTTTCTGCAGGCATGAGGGTGTGCATCATTGGAGCGGGGGTCATCGGCCTCTCCACCGCTCAGAGCATCTACCAGCACTTCCACCACAGGATCACCCCCCTCACCATAGAGGTGTATGCTGACGTCTTCACTCCACTCACCACCAGCGACGGGGCAGCCGGGCTCTGGCAGCCGTATCTCTACGACAAGGGAAACGTGCAAGAAACGTGAGTGTCTGAATCCAAAAGTTATCTTGAAGAACCCAAGACGCTATGTAACCTATAGAAGCAAGTGAAATGTTTTATTTCTATTTCTCAGTCAATGGAACAAAGAGACGTTTGACTATCTGCTAAGCTGGCTCAGCTCTCCAGATTCAGTGAAAATGGGAATCTTCCTTCAGTCTGGCTACAATCTGTGCTCTAAAACGGCACCAGTGAGAACACCGTCATTTTCTTCATTAAAATGCTTTGATATTCAAAATACATAGTTGACATGGCATTTAATTCAACAATGCTATATTTTTAGGTGTTTGTAACTGTCTCTCTGCTCCTCTTAAACAGGATCCCTCATTTAAAGATGCTGTCTTGGGTTTTCGCCAGTTGACTAAACGTGAACTAGATATGTTCCCAGGATACAGGTACTTATCAACTGTGTTTATTTTGCTAATTGATTTAAACTTATATCACTGATATTGTATTTAATGTCACAGTACTGTTAAAGACATAGAGTAATATTCAGTTTAATTGGACATTCAAATTGAAACAGGACAGACCTATGTATTATTTAATCTCAATGTGAATGTAGTAGATCTCAGTGTCATATATGCATCTGAAATTCCACTGATTCCCTTCATCCCTTTCAGTTTTGGGTGGTTCAACACCACTCTCATTATTGAAGGAAAGACATACCTGCCTTGGCTTATGGACTGGTGAGAGATCCTCTCAGTAACATACACTGGCATGAAGCTGCACATATATATAAATAAATATTTTTTATATATATATATATATATATATATATATATATATATATATATATATATATATAATAAAAAAATATAAAGTATATGTATTTTCAGGTATAACTGTGACATATTAGTCGCTTTTTGGTGTTTTCTATACAGGTTAAAACAAAGAAATGTCAAGTTTCATCAGAGAAAGATTGGTTCATTTAAAGAGGTTGGCACATTTTTTGCACTGTTTTTATGAGTGGCTCTTTGGTCAAGTGTAGCAAAACTAATTTTATGCTTTAACTGTGTGAACATCATCTGTCCTGTTGTAAAGTGACTGTGGTCGCAGTTTGTAATTATTCAGAAATGGGCTCTAGTTGGCAGATATTGGTGCAGACGTTATCGTCAACTGCTCCGGTGTCCGATCAGGAGACCTCCAGCCTGATGCTGAGCTCCAGCCAGCCAGAGGACAGATCATTAAGGTGAGGATTAGTGAATTAAATTCAATCAGGATTTGAGTTTTAGACAAAAGAGGTTTGCCACTGATACTGTGCTGTATGTCCACAGGTAGATGCTCCGTGGATAAAACATTGGATCTCCACACATAATTTCTCATCTAGAGGCAATTCCTCTTACATAATACCTGGGTGAGTTTTTTTTTTTTTTTTTTAATCACAGTCAATGTATGTTCACAGTCAAAAGGACATTTAAAGATAAAGGTATACCTGCTTTGTTGCTTCCCATTTTAAGTTGTGTTTATTATAAAATAGAAAATGTAGTATTGTTCCAGGACAGATGCGCACAACCTCTGTTTGATTCTGCAGGAGCCGTTTAGTCACTGTGGGTGGGGTTTTCCAAGTAGGAAACTGGAATCTGCAGAACAGTTCTGTTGACCATAAACGAATCTGGGAAGAGGCCTGCAAGCTTGAGCCCAGTCTACAGGTAGTTTCAGCTATTTTAGCCATGCTAAATTGGTGCTTGTTTAAGTGACACAAGTGGCTAAAATCTCTTTTTTTCTTTAGCATGCGCGGATAGTAGAGGTCTGGACTGGTCTCAGACCCGCGCGCAGCAAAGTTAGACTGGAGAGAGAGACCATACGATCTGGACCAGCCTCGTTTGAGGTGAGCTCATAGTAAAGAGAGCAGTATTCCTTCTTCTTAACTTTGCTTCTTTTCACACACCATGCTGTTTTCTTTCAACTCAGGTCATTCATAACTACGGACATGGGGGTTTCGGACTGACCATCCATCGTGGATGTGCTGAGGAAGCTTCTCGTCTCTTTGGACAGATCCTGGAGCAGAAAGGCCTGCTAGCACACTCTAAGTCACGTCTCTAGTATATCTGGGCGTCTGGACAATGTTCTCCTTAATGCCATAACCACTGTCATACTGATTCCAAAAGAAACTCATAGATTCCATGAGTTTAAGAATGTAGCCTGAAGTACAGAGATCTAAATGTACATGTATTTATTTTTTATCATACTTACTAATAGAATATAACAGAATCATAACAGAGCTGAATTGTTAACTCATTTTACTCAGCTAATGTACAATAAAGAATTAAATGCTAGTATGATTTATGCTTTTATCTAATGTTTTTTCAATTAAGATTCATTATTATCATGCACATGTCCATCATTGTAGTGGCAAGGGATCTCAGGGTTCTGACTCTTCGACTGTCTAAACATTAGTCTTTTTCAGTTATCTTCTACTTCATATAATACACCTACTGCAAATCAGGTTTCAGTATACATTGCATTTATGAAGGCAGTATATAAAAATAATATATGTGAACATTTTTAGCTGAAATCTACACAACCTGCGATTCAACTGAAATTGTTAATTAATGTATTAAAGCTTTCTTTTTTGTCTTCAGAATAAACACTTCTTCATTTTTTTTAGATATCTTTTTTCAAACTATATAACCCCCAAAAATGTGTTTTTTTCATTACGCTCTGATATTAGACCCTTCTCACTTCAAATTTATAATTCATTTGTTGCTATTTCTTGGCAAATTTAATTTGTAATCAATGTGAACTTTCAAAGAAAGCTTTTTGATATAAAACATAATTCAACATTACTGTAATGCATCTAAAATGTAAAAAAACAAAACAAAACATATCTAAACTACTTTACTGGAACACTGTAGACCTGCAGCTAAGAGTTCCTGCTGATATTCTATAGGTTACACATTTTCACGTGATACACATCCCCAGGGCAGAGCTGACCAAACCTGTTTGTGAAGCAACAACATTTGAAACTTCTTCCGTATGAATGTAAGCCAATAGAAGCAAATATGTATTTGTGAACGCCCCTTTCAGAGTAGCATACTAGCATGCTACTTTTACTCTTTCTTACATGTAAAAATAGTAAGACTAATATTCAGAATGCAGCTCATACTGTACATTTTCTGAAAGCCTAATAATGTTATGTAATGTGGTGGAAAAGTTGAAGCATTGCTGAAGACTTTACGTAAGAGAACCTGTTTAGGACAACATTGATTTTCCTTTGGAGGTAACAAGACAAAAAAGTTTGGTAAGTGAAGCAGTCCCTACAGTCTTGTTTGCAGTTACTGTACGTGTTAATCTTTTCATTGTGTCAATGTGTTTTTTTATATAACTTAAACTAATAAGGCCTTGCAATATGTCATTATTAAAACATAAGGGTATTCACTGTGTTACGTTATTATGGCCTTTCTGCAGGCATGAGGGTGTGCATCATTGGAGCGGGGGTCATCGGCCTCTCCACCGCTCAGAGCATCTACCAGCACTTCCACCACAGGATCACCCCCCTCACCATAGAGGTGTATGCTGACGTCTTCACTCCACTCACCACCAGCGACGGGGCAGCCGGGCTCTGGCAGCCGTATCTCTACGACAAGGGAAACGTGCAAGAAACGTGAGCTTTCTTTTGTGTCAAAGTGTCTGAATCAGTTGAAGCACATTGTTATGTGTTTCTATTTTTTTCTCAGTCAATGGAACAAAGAGACGTTTGACTATCTGCTAAGTTGCCTCACCTCTCCAGATTCAGTGAAAATGGGAATCTTCCTTCAGTCTGGCTACAATCTGTGCACTGAAACCTTGCCGGTGAGAACATTATATATTCTTATAATGCCATCACAGAATAGAATGTAATAAAACTGCACTGTCAGACAGGGTTGTCATGTCTGTGTTTTTCCACAGAATTGCACAGAACTGCTTTTAAACGGTTGCTGTGGGTTAATTTTAATTTTGTTAAATGTTTAAAATATTGCATAAATTAGATTTTTACTGAAATGCTGAAAACATATTCGCAGTTTACCTATGATAAAGTGCACTAGATGTTAAGCAGGGCCATTGGTAGGAAGCCTTGAGCTGTTTATAATCAATGTGCATAACAGCGACCGTAAGATATGTATTTCAGATATGGAAATGAGATGTTTAGAGTTTTGATATTTGGAAAATGTCTTGAAAGAATGTTATTGCATGGCATGGGCTAGTTTTGTCACACAGACCTGGCAACCCTGAACTGTTTTCAATCTGAACATAGTGATTTTAATTTTATAAAACAAGCACAATTATTTGGACTACCTTTTCCCTCCCTCAAGTAAACCAGTAGAACAGAGCACAACATAATCAACTTTACTGTATATCAGAATAATTGAAAATGACCCATCCCACTAAGCGAAGAGAGATAATTCGAAAAATGACTAAATCTCTCTGCTCCTCTTAAACAGGATCCCTCATTTAAAAACGCAGTGTTGGGTTTTCGTCAGCTGACTGAACGTGAACTAAATATGTTCCCAGGATACAGGTACTTATCACCTCTATTTCATCATTCTGATTGTTTAGTCATCAGATTTGTGAATATAGTGTTTAGGTCACTTTTCCTTTTTCTTTTCAGTTTTGGGTGGTTCAACACAACCATCATGATTGAAGGAAAGACATACCTGCCCTGGCTTATGGACTGGTGAGAGATTCCCATTATCTAATCATTAACCAGCATTAGAATTAAAATGAAATAGAATATAACATAGTCCACAAGGAAACTGAATATTCTAAATGTAATTTTTACTGTAAATGCTTTATAATAAACATTGTAGATTTATATAGTTATGTCAAACGTCTAGAAAATGCGTATATCATTCACAGCGTGACTCTTTTCCTACAAGGATTAACACTATTTTTGACACCTTGGCCACATTTTTGTTTTCTGCAGGTTAAGAGAAAGAAATGTCAAGTTTCATCAGAGGACAATTGGCTCATTTAAAGAGGTATAAGAAATTTCATTTTTGTCTTAATTGTTTTTTAATAAAAAATGTACACTAATGTTCAAAAGTTTGATTTTTTTTTTTTTAAAAGATATTAATCATTAAGAACATCAAATTGATCAAACATGATAGCTAGGCCATTTACAATAAGAAATGATTCTTGAGCATCAAATCAGCCTGTTAGAATAATTTCTGTCAGATCATGTGACACTGAAGTAATGGGGTAAATTACATTGCAAACTGAAAATAATTTAATCGTAAGAATATTTCTTAATATTACTATTTTTGCTGTGTTTTGACCAAATACAAGCAGCCTTGTTGAGTAATTATAAAAAAAAGCTTTAAAAAAAAAAGTATATATGTATGCGTTTGTGTGTCACCAGCAATAGCATAAACAAGTCTTTTAATCTTCCAAACACAAAATAAACCATATCGTTGCAAGCAGATACAATTAACAAATGAACAGAAAGTAGGGCACACAGAGCACGTGGGACAAATGAAAACAACAACAAAAAGAGTCCAGGTGTGTGTGTGTGTGTGTGAGAGAGAATGGATTTTGACTTTACCATAATATAGGTAAATGAACAAATTAAATTAATGTTGATATTCTGCTGGCCTTATTTGAAGTGACTTTAATCATAAAATGTGTGTATTTGTAATTTGACATTTGTAATGTAAAAAAATGGGCTCTAGTTGGCAGATATTGGTGCAGACGTTATCATCAACTGCTCTGGTGTCCGATCAGGAGACCTCCAGCCTGATGCTGAGCTCCAGCCAGCCAGAGGACAGATCATTAAGGTGAGGATTAGTGAATTAAATTCAATCAGGATTTAGAACTTTTACATAGAACTTCATGTTTTGTTTTAACAGGTAGACGCTCCCTGGTTAAAGCACTTTGTTGTCACCCATGATTTAAAATCAGGAATCTATAACTCACCGAGCATCACTCCTGGGTAAGCCTCTTTATGATGACACTGTACTGTATATATATATATATATATATATATATATATATATATATATATATATATATATATATATATATATATATATATATATATATATATATATTATGGAAAGCCTTGTTTTGACTGCCTTAATTCTGAGATTATAAAAATGTGTAATTAAAAAGACAGTTGATGTGAAAGAGTGCTAAACATGCCACTGTTCCAACTTTTTTGAAGTGTGTTATAGTCACGAAAATCAAAAATGTTTTTTTTTACAAAATAAAATAAGTTGGGCATATTCTTTGCACTTTAGTGAATTAAATAAGGGTTAAAGAGAATGAACAATGAAATATTCTTGTTTTTGTGACATTTCACAAAACATCCCAACTTTTCTGGAATTGGAAACTGAAATAAATGAACTAAAACTTAAAAACTGATGATAAATGGAAATAAACCTTAAAAATAACAAGGAACAAAAAAAAACTGCTAAAATGTAAACCAATTTTTTTATTTAAATTGACAATTCAAAAAGCTCATTCAAAATATTAATAAATACTATGATAGTATATAAAACTAAAATTACAACAACTATCGTTGCTCATTTTTTAAAATTTGTATCTATAATGAAGTGCAAAATGTAGTCTTTTCTTAGATTCTCAGTTTCTTTCTGCAGGAGTCGTTTAGTCACTGTGGGTGGAGTTTTCCAAGTAGGAAACTGGAATCTGCAGAACAGTCCTGACGACCACAAAAACATTTGGGAAGCTGCCTGCAAGCTTGAGCCCAGGCTACAGGTAGTTTCATAGACGTGTGTGTGTGTATATATACATTTTAGCTATGCTAAATTAGTGATTGTTCCAGTGGCATGAGTGGGTTTGATTTGAATTTTTTTCCTCTATAGCACGCACGGATAGTAGAGGACTGGACTGGTCTCAGACCTGTTCGCAGCAAAGTTAGACTGGAGAGAGAGACCATATCTGGACCAGCCTCGTTTGAGGTGAGCTCATAGAATGACCACTACACTTAAGATCGGATGCCATCTTTCAGTGGAGAAAGATCACTATAAATAATAAAAGATTAATACAGAGCTGCTAAATGGACATGCTATTAGAAAATATGAGATGGGAGGAAAAAAATGCTATTGCAATATCATTACTTCAATTTTGCCAGCGAACAGTAAGTATTGCAAGTAAATGCAAAATATTGTTATGTGAAAAAAAGACGACAAAAGACAGTAAAACTCATTATAATCACTGATTATCTCTACACTGAATGCAGTTTGACGTAAATCACAAATCTCAGACATTAAACTGATGCCTCAAACCGACCGTAACAAATGATACAGCATTCAGTGCAGACAGCTTCTAGAGAATTACACATGAAAGGCTGTCCATTTGGTGGTATAAGGTTTTGTGAAAACACTGAAGTTTTGCAAGTACATTTTTCAATCCAACTCTTCCATCATCGTGTCCCTTTAGGGCTCCACAGATTCACACACACCATGCTGTTTTCTTTCAACTCAGGTCATTCATAACTACGGACATGGGGGTTTCGGACTGACCATCCATCGTGGATGTGCTGAGGAAGCTGCTCGTCTCTTTGGACAGATCCTGGAGCAGAAAGGCCTGCTAGCACACTCTAAATCACGTCTCTTATAGATCTATGCCTCTGGATAAGGTTCAAGCTTTATTCTCATTCTATTCTAATAACAGTGTCAACCGTTGTCATTGCAAGAAATAATGAATCTCCAGAACTGAATAAACTGGTCTATATTTATCTGCACTAATCTATAATAAAGATACATATACTCGCTTTCTTTATTTTGTTGAAGCATAATTTATTGTTATAATACATGTATATACATTGCAGTGGCAAGGGATCTGTGCACACAGACACAAAACGTGGAACTCTCTGCACAGGAACAACTGCACACCCACTGTACGGTTGAAAAGGCAGAAATACAAATAACCAAACATAGCATTGGGCAGTGGAGCTGAATATACAAAGATTGTTGCTATATGATGTGTGTTTTGGTGCAAGTTGTGGCTTCAAAAATGTGCTCGGAGCCTGACGCGCTAGAATACACAATAATAAAATATGTGTGACCTACAGACCTGCTCCGATTAAAGCCACTTGCTATTGTTTTATTGTTTGTAATTTAAGATGATAATTTTGATATTTTAAGGGATCAAATCGAGTGTACTTTATTAATGATATATAACAAACAAGTAGGAAAGTAATTAGAAAAATGGTACGGTGGAATACACACTCTGTACAGAGAAAAACACAAAATTGCTCTCTCAATCTAGACACACAGGAACAGCTCACGTTACAAAGCTAGGGAAAAAAGTATTGTGATGTTTGTGCTAACATTTAATGTAAAGGCGGCATGTTTTTAAAAGGTTTTACAAATACTCAGAACCATGGGGTTAACGCACTTTGGCCTGAAATGAAACAAATGTTTCTCGAGTAAATGCCACCTGCTGGAGTAACGAGGTAACGCATGAACGAATTTTTTTTTTTTTTTTTTGGATCGTTTTGTTTTTTGAACAGATTTAAAAAGATTCGAATCATTTAGAGGAATTAAAAAGCCCACCACAACGTTTGGGTTGGGAACAGCATCTAGCATACTGCTTTTACTCTTTCTACCAAGCAAAAATAGTAAGTCTAGTATTGAGAATCCAGCCCATACTGAGCATTTACTGAAGGCGAAAAACACGAATAGCGCCACCGCAACGTCACAACTGACGTTACGTAACGTGGGAAAAAGTTAATTTGTAAGAGTTGCGACCTGTCGCTGAACGGTTCTTGCAAGAGACAAGATAAGGACAACGTCGATCTCTTTTTGGAGGTAACAAGACAAAAAGTGTGGTGAGTAAAGCTGTCCTTTTATAATATATGAAGTATACCTTGAATGCAGTGTACTGCAACTCTGCTGTATGCATAAATGTAAATGTGTGGATTATTTCCAACCTGACATTACATGCAGCGCATAAACTATTAAGTTATGAATTAGGATTTTCAAGCAATAAAAACAACTCGAGCTCTATAACCTTGTTAGTTGTCATGATACATTTTAACTTTGTAATTGTGTCTATGTTGGGTGGACATAAGCCTTAATAAAACAACTTAAGCCTTTCCCGTGACAATGCAAACATATGGCAGCATTATGTATTCACTGGTGGATGGTTCAGAATACACAGGTTTGTATTAAAACATTTCTCCAATAAGTGTACAACATTACAGTATGTAATAAAACCGCTTATTCATATTTGTACTTGCGTTTAGTTAGCAGGCATGAGGGTGTGCATCATTGGAGCGGGGGTCATCGGCCTCTCCACCGCTCAGAGCATCTACCAGCACTTCCACCACAGGATCACCCCCCTCACCATAGAGGTGTATGCTGACGTCTTCACTCCACTCACCACCAGCGACGGGGCAGCCGGGCTCTGGCAGCCGTATCTCTACGACAAGGGAAACGTGCAAGAAACGTGAGTGTCTGAATCCAAAAGTTATCTTGAAGAACCCAAGACGCTATGTAACCTATAGAAGCAAGTGAAATGTTTTATTTCTATTTCTCAGTCAATGGAACAAAGAGACGTTTGACTATCTGCTAAGCTGGCTCAGCTCTCCAGATTCAGTGAAAATGGGAATCTTCCTTCAGTCTGGCTACAATCTGTGCACTGAAACCTTGCCGGTGAGAACATAATCTTCCCACTGCATATAATGTCATTATCTACAGAATTGCATATAAAAACGTACAAGTTCTGACAAACAGGACATGCTGTAGTATATTGTTAGTCAAATCATTCACAGTTTGGACTCTGTGACTCTGTGCCTATGGGTTCTTAGCTATAGCTGGTGTTCCAATCCATTGCAAGGCCTGATTTTATATACAGAGCAGAGCATAAAGAACCGTACTGTATACCAGAACAAAGGATAAACATCCACTTTAAACTGCTGAGGCCTCTCTCTGGCGTTGGTTAAAAGCAGAATAAAATTAGAGCGAAAATAACTGACCCAAAGGAGGTAATTGTGAAAATGACTCAGTCTCTCTCTGCTCCTCTTAAACAGGATCCCTCATTTAAAAACGCAGTGTTGGGTTTTCGTCAGCTGACTGAACGTGAACTGGATATGTTCCCGGGATACAGGTACTTATCACCTCTATCTCATAACAAGCTATTTCTGTAATTTGACGATGCTGACTTGTTTTGATGTTGTACCCTTTGATGGCTGTATAATTATTTATCTTTTCAGTTTTGGTTGGTTTAACACTGCTCTCATGATTGAAGGAAAGACATACCTGCCCTGGCTTATGGACTGGTGAGAGAATGCTTTTATCTAATAGCAACCGACATTAGAATTTGAATGAAATAGAATATACAGTGTCCATAGTAAATATATATATATATATTATATATTATAACAAATGAGCATTTTGATTTAGTCATAATGTAGATGTCTAGACTTGTGTATATTATGTACATAGTCATCTTGCATAGGCCTATATTTGTGTTCAATATTTACATTAATATTTGTATTCTTCTGTTTTACTATGCATCAGAATAACCATCATGCATATATATAGTCATGTAAGATCTCTTTTGAAACTGTTACTCTTACTCATTTACAGTATGACACTTTTCTGGTCTAACAATGATTAACAATATCTTTGACACCTTGGTCAAATTTCTGTGTTTCCTACAGGTTAAGTCAAAGAAAGGTCAAGTTTTATCACAGAAAGATTGGTTCATTTAAAGAGGTCTGAGCAATTAATTTGTCATTTCCATTCATCTTTTTAATTACACTTCCTATTAAAATTTTGGGGTTAGAAATACTGTATATTATTCAAATAAGTCATTAATCAAAAACACATTAATTTGATCACAATTAAGCGTGACAGTTGAGACATTTAATGACTAATTTAATTAATTTAATGTTCTGATTATGCTTGCCCCCTATATATCCTGTTAAAAAGTAATCATAAAAGGTGTGTATTTGTAATGACCTCAAAAATGGGCTTCAGTTGGCAGATATTGGTGCTGATGTTGTCATCAACTGCTCCGGGATCCGATCAGGAGACCTCCAGCCTGATCCCGAGCTCAAACCAGGCAGAGGACAAATTATTAAGGTGAAGTTTAATGTATTACATTTGAGTGTTTTAAATGGAACTGTTCTGATCTGATCTTTATATCAACAGGTAGACGCTCCCTGGTTGAAACACTGGATCATCACACACAATTCCTCAACAGGAGTCTATAACTCACCGTACATCATTCCTGGGTGAGCCTCTTCATGATTACACTGTACTACTCTATTTACAGTCATTTTTCACTTGCGGTTATAATGAAGTGCAGCGTAGTCTTGTCTTAGCAGTGGTGTACATTACCTCAGGTAATTTTGTTTCTGCAGGAGCCGTTTAGTCACTGTGGGTGGAGTTTTCCAAGTAGGAAACTGGAATCTGCAGAACAGTTCTGTTGACCATAAAGGAATCTGGGAAGAGGCCTGCAAGCTTGAGCCCAGTCTACAGGTAGTTTCAGCTATTTTAGCCATGCTAAATTGGTGCTTGTTTAAGTGGCTAAAATCTCCTTTTTTCTTTAGCATGCGCGGATAGTAGAGGACTGGACTGGACTCAGACCCGCTCGCAGCAAAGTTAGACTGGAGAGAGAGACCATACGATCTGGACCAGCCTCGTTTGAGGTGAGCTCATAGAATGACCATTACACTTAAGATCGGATGCCATTTTACAACATGTTCAACATGTTCATGTGCATGTTCTATTTAAGATGAACTGACACAAAGAACATATGATTTGCAGTGATTGCATCATCCAGTGCAGACAGTTTCTAGTGTGATAGAGCAGGAGCGAAAATGGTTACATCCAGTGTAGAAACAGGTTTTTATTTTCGTATTTTCCCTTGCACCTCCATCATGATGTCCCTTTAAGGCTCCTCAGATTCACGATGCTCTTTGCATACACCGTGTTTTCTTTCAACTCAGGTCATTCATAACTACGGACATGGGGGTTTCGGACTGACCATCCATCGTGGATGTGCTGAGGAAGCTGCTCGTCTCTTTGGACAGATCCTGGAGCAGAAAGGCCTGCTATCACACTCTAAGTCACGTCTCTAATAAAGATCTATGCCTCTTGAATCTTATCTACAGCATCAGTTCCTATTCTCACTAATCTAATAACCATTGTCATACTGATTGATAATTAATATTCAGAATTTAATAAATTTGTCTGCATTTATCTACACTAAGTCATAATAAAGATACATATACTCACTTTTTTCGAAGCATAATTTATTGTTATCATACATGTACATCCAGTGCAGTGGCAAGAGATCTGTGCACACAGACACAAAACGCGGCACTAAATTGCAAAAGGCAGGCAACTCTCTGCACTCACAGGAACAACTGCACACTTCCCATCATGCCACACACATACCCACTGTACGGTTGAAAAGGCAGAAATACAAATAACCGAATATAGCATTGAGCAGTCGAGCTGAATAAACAAAGATTGTTGCTAAATGTTGTGTCTGACGACTCAAAAGTCGTCGTTAAAAAATGTGCTTGGAGCCTGACGCGCTAGAATAGACAATAATAAAATAAATGTGACCTACAGACCTGCTCTGATGAAAGCCACTTGCTATTGTTTTACTGTTATTGCGCTGTATTTTAAGATAATAAGAATCCAATAACCTTTGATATGCCAGATTATAAGGGATCAACTGGAGTTACAATGCACTTTATATGAGTGATTGCATCTGGCAGCCGGTGAGAGGACAAAGAGAGGTGCTATCAAGTGCTGAGCGGTGTGAAATGAAGACTTTGGTGTCCACTAGATACATCACTGGTGTCACAGAAAGTCAAAAACTGTGAATGGATAACATTTAACCAGCTTAAAGTATGGAAAATGGCTGAAAAAAGCAAGATAACAGACCACAAACAGGTGCAAATGTCTGATTAATAGCAGCATCCTGTCTTTGCTTCAATGAAGAAATAAAAGTTCTCATGACTTTGCCAAAGGAATGCTGGAGTGTAAAGCCCTCTTAAAAAATTAAACAAATCCTCTTTCTACTCGCTGTCGTACTAAACCTGTCGCAATCGTACATTCACTTGTGCTATCTTTCAACTACAAGATTTCAAGTTCAAGCCTTTCATTGTCCAAATGCTCCTGGGATCTTCTGAACATGTGAGTGTGATTTCATATGGTAAACTGCATAATGCAATCTGTCACGTTTTAGATCGATTTTCAACCCATTTCCTGTTGCAGTTCCTCAGGGCAAAAGTGGAGTATTATGTGATGGGAATCTATTCCACTCCATTTCTCTGGTTTGGAAGTTCATAAAAATAAACCTCGCAACCTTCAGTGGAGGAATGTGTCATTAATGGACGGATTTGAATCAAAAAGAGTTTTTGAAATGCTATTCCTTTGTAGACACACACACATTGCTTTTTTTTTTTTTTTTTTTTTTTTTTTTTTTTTTTTACAGAAAAGAACCCCAATTTCTTCTACAAAGTCTTTTCAAACCTATCTGGGGTGTTTCTTAGTCCTGTGATCCAGAGCTGGAATGTGGAATCCCTCCAGGGCTGTTGTCTGAGGCCCGTCCCATCATCTCCTGACCCCACTCTCTGTGGCTGGACTCCTGCAGGCCTCGTCCTGTGGTCTCGATGGGCAGGGCACAGGAAGCGATGGCAGCCAGCAAACAGCAGCAACAGTACACAGACAGAGTCAGGTACACAGATGATTCCAGCATCACCTTGAGGAAGGAAGCGGAGACGGACAAACTCTTTTAGGTCACACATTCAACAGTTTAGTCAAATTCAAGTTTGGTAAGGGTTATTAAGATTAAGGTTTTTAAAGTCTCTAATGTTCACAGAGATTTGCATTTATTTGATACAGTAAAAACAGAAATACTGTGAAATATGTGACTGTGGATGGCAAAACCAGTCATAAAAAGTTACATTTATAAATTAATAATAATCTTTCCATTGGCGTTTTTTTAGAACAATATTTGGCTGAGATACAACTATTTGAATATCTTAAATCTGATGGTGCAAAAAATTCTAAATACTGGGAAAATCACCTTTAAATTTGTGCAGACCAAATGAAGCCCTTAGCAATGTATATTACTAATCAATAACCACGTTTTGATATATTTGTGGACAAAATAAAATTTTGACCCATACAATGTATTTTAGGCTATAACTACAAATATACCCCAGCGACTTAAGGCTGATTTTTTGGTCCAGTTCACATATTACAAATTAAAAGAACTGATTTCCATTCCAATATATTGAATTTGTCATTTTTTAAGTCTTCAGCATCATTAATCCAGTCTTCAGTGTCCTATGATTCTTCACTCTAATATGCTGCTACTGAGCTCAAGAAACGTTTCTTTTTTCAGGATTGAACAGAATAACATAATATAAATAATAGTATGTAATAATTAGTTTAAACAAAAATGCATATTTTTTGTTGTATTTATTTATTTGTCAAATTTACGTTATTCTGTATAACTTTCTTGTTATAGTTTACACACCTGTGCCACAAATGGTGTTATGAGAGCTCCAACCCGAGCCATCCCACTACTGGTGCCCAAACCCAGCGCCCTCGTGGCCGTGGGATACACCTGTAAAAGAGATACTGAGTGATTTAGAACAAAGATCAGTGAACATTGAACTCTTACTTAACCACAGGGTAGTTAGTGAATGGACCTCCATGACCTCCATAGATCTATTGCTTCATTAGGGGTTTCTTCAGCATGCTTTCCAAAGCAGTTAAATATCACTGACAAAGATTAATGTAGTAAGGTAAACTGCTTTGCTCGTTTAGGTAATATACAGTCAGCAACTATGTTCTTAAGTAACTATGTTCTTTAACAACCTTACAAACACTATGTGTAATATTCAACCCTCCGGTCCTGATTTCTGAGATGAACTCCAGTAGCACATGAAAAGTAGGATGACAAAGCGGCCTGTTTTATGTCAGGTGAGCTGTTGCAATGGCTGCCAAGTGGTGGGAGTGAGCCAGGAACTGGAAGCTTCCCAAGGTCACAATCCTTCTCCAGCACAGCTGTTGCCTTGAGCAAAACATTTAACACTACACTGATGGTCTACAGGCTTTACTCTCCTTACAATTTAGCTTCCAAGAGAGTCACATTTTCAATTACGTATTCCTTTGACAAGACAAGGAAAAACAGAGCTTCCCTTTGAAGCCTCAGTTCTTCCAAAAAATAATTGCGTATCAACTGAAATGAATGGAAAATGAGTTCTCACCTCAGGGGTGTACACATATGCAGCCTGGAAACCTCCGGCGATAAAAGCCCTCGCAATGAATATAAATACCGTCAAAGACGTCCTGCAATACAGGGGATGTTGGTATTCACAGTATGTTCACAAATGGGATTACCACAGGCTTCAATGCCCTAGAAAAATGACAGTAATAAAGTGCTTTCTGACCTTCCCACACAGCCGTAGAGCGGCACAATGCAGAGGGAGAAGACAAAGAAACACAGTGCCATAGTCTTCCTTCTCCCTAATCGATCAATCGCCCACAGGGTCACCAGCAGGCCTGCGAAGCAATAATCAATACGTTTGCCAAATGAGATGTTAAAGGAATAGTTCACTCAAAAAAAAGAATGTTTGCTGAAACTTTAATTCAGAATGTGGATGAGTTTGTTTCTTCATTGATTAAACAGATTTGAAGAGATTTGGCATCACTGCATCACTTGCTCACCAATGATCCTCTTCAGTGAATGGATGCAGAGAATGAGAGTCCAAACAGCTGATAAAACATCACAATAATCCACATGACTCTAGTCTATCTCCAAGTCCACTGACATTTGTTTAGAATTGTTTTGGACTGTTTTTGCTTGTAAATGCTGCATGATCTTGTGCATATTTCCTTCCTTAATAAAGACAAGATGATTTTGTCCCTGGGGATATTAATATTATAGATTAAAGTTTTAGCTGGAAGCAACAGGTTGAAGTTAAGGACGTCCTAATGATGAATTTATTCTTACAAAACTATTCACTTCAAAAAACATTAACTGATGAATTTGAGTTGTGTGAATTACTTGTATATTATTTTGATGCTTTTATGAACTTTTTCAACTTTCGTTCTGATGGTACCCATTCACTACTGTGGATCTGCATGGTTTGCATGTCACGTAAAGATTAATTTACAGTCAAACCAAAATGTATTCATACTCCTGTAACGTTTCTAACATTATCAGTTTTTCTCGATAATTTCTGTCACCCATCTTAATGTCAGATAACAAATGTAACAGCAGTAATGGATTTGGTTGAATAGCTGTCAGCTAATAATTTGAGTAAACAATTAAATAATAACAATTTAGTTCATCCAATTACCAAGGAATACTTAATTTTGTTTAGTCTGTTGTGTGAAAAGGCCACATTAGTAATTAAAGAAAAACACTTAAGCAAAACATGCTTGGGTCAAAGTGTGAATAATTATTGTCCCAAATATTTATAGATTTTACTGGCAGTCCACTGTATGAAGATTTTTTGGGAATGATATGTTACAGTTTATGTTTCTGTTCTCACTTGCATTAGTAAACTACAGTGTCCTGCACCCACTAGTAAAAAGATATCAAAAATTATCTGGTGTGTGAATAATTTTAGTTCAGAATAGCCTTAGAGTGAGTCAGTTTTCATTCTTGGATGAACTATTCATTTAATGGCATTATAATTCAAATATATACCAGGAAACTCAGAAAGTGTGGTCCATAGAAGGTCTTTGTAATCATCTGAATTCAGATATTTGCACTCCAAACTGCAACTTGGCTCCATTTTACTGCCCTTTGTCCCTAGGGGGAGACACACGGCCATTATATGCTTTGTACACGGAATACATTGGTTGTGCATAGTTAGCATTCTACCACTCCAAAGTTTGAAATGACATTAAACATTCTATTAAAAAAAACATTAGGCTGTATACAGGTTATACTACACAGTATTGCATAAATGGGGTATTCCATTCTGTAAATAGTCTACATTCTCACTATGCTCCGTTCTGTTTTTAAACACACAAAAGCTTTCGCTCACTACCACAGGCGCCTCCCTCCTGGAAAAGCTCAGTGGTCAGCAAAACCACACCATAATATGAGAATGCATTAGAGAACCTGCAACGGAAAGCACAGAATAAACAGAATATGAACGAAAGCAACAGGGACAAAACAAGGTGGTACATCTGAAAAATTTCTTTAAAGCTTCAGTAGCAGACATTTACATAAAGACGTGTTATTGAAAGAGTGTTCACACCGTAATCAATAGAATTTTGGAGGACCATCTTACCATATGAACCAAAGCAGAACTGTGGTCCAGCGGAAGTGTGGAGAAAAAAGGTCTTGAATTTTCCCCCGGTCCTCCTGAACACAAAAAAATAACAATTATACTGAAAATAAAGAGAGATAAAATGCCAAAATGATTAAATGAGAGTGAGAGAGAGAAAACAAACAATATACTAAAACTGATACACCAATGGAGATTCATCAGATACTATTAAAGGAAGTGTTTTAACTATTTTCCAAGTACTAAAGATCAAATAAAAAAAATAACTAACTGCATAAATGATATAAATGTAATTTATAATAAACACAAAAATATTTAAATAGTGTTTACCTGTCTGGCCACTATGAGTTTTCCCAGCGGCATGGGGACATTATTCTCTGTTGCAATGCGTTTGAGTGTGTTTAGAGCCTTCTCCTGGTTTCCTGTCAGGACATCATAACGAGCGCTTTCTGGCAGCCACTGGTGAAGTGCATTAGACATTTTGCTTAATCTATTGTTCAGACGATATATTGCTCACAGTATATCCGTATCTAGCTTTAAGAGAAAGAACACATTAACATATGAGAACTTCATACTTACAAAGCACAGAAAAGCAAAAATGAAGAGCGGAATGGTGGAGAGGGCCAGCAGCCAGCGCCAGCCCAAAGTTGGCATCACCAAAATAGCCAGCAGCACTTCAAATACTGTACCCAGTGCCCAGAATATCTACAAAAGATCAGAGAGAAAGACATTTAAGCTAAACTAATTATGATGATTTCCATGTTTTGGTTCAAATGATAAATATAACAATTTAATCATTCAAGCTATGACGCCTGCGTTTATAGAATAGAATAGAATAGAATTTTACCTCTATCAACAGAATGCAAGTGGCTCTGGACCGCATGGGGAGAAACTCAGCATACAATGTTACTCTAATAGGGGGGATCAAAAGTTTCTCAAATTATTTCATGATATTGTTACATAAATTGACACATTTGAATGGAGACCTTAAAAATTAAAAGAACTTGCAAATCTTCTTATAACATAATTCATTAAGTGTTTGTATGCCACCATTCACAAGTTTAGGGTCAGAAGAGCTTTAATTTTTATTTAATTTTTACTTTTATTTGGCAAGAATACATTCACTTATTTTTTTTTTATTATTTTAAATAAATGCTGTTCTTTTGAATTTCTGTAAAAAAAAAAAAAAAATAACAATATTATATTTAAAAATTTCACAGTATTACAGTATTTCTGAACAAATGCAGCCTTGATTAGAATAAGACTTTCCGAAACATCAAAGTGCCCCTATTATGGGTTTTGAAAGGTTCATTTTTTGGTTTTGGGGTCCTCAACAACAAGTTGACATGCATGCAAGATCAAAAACTATTTCATTTTCTTATAATATGCCTTATTTTCATTTAAAGCAGTAAATGTGAGCTTTTACTGCTCCAAAAGCTATACCACGTTTTATTTTCTGTCGGCCTTAGTACACAATATAACAATAGACGAGTCAAGTTTTAAATAGGAAAAATATTGAAACTCTTTGGTCATTTTGGAGCGTGATGCTAACGGTCTTCAATGATCTTTACAAAGCTGCAGCTAAAGGTGCTATTGCCAGATCCTGAGATTGGCTAAATGGATTCAAAAACCTTAAAACTCAACTTTTAAACTCTGGAGAAGTTGGAAAATAATCATATTTTCAAAAAAAGTGTCATGTTCCTTAAAGATGACTCGTTTTAATGATAGACATTGCATTAAAGGTCATTTTTAAAAAACATAATAGAGGCACTTCAAAAAATCCTTACGATGCCAAACTTCTAAGCGATTGTGTGTGCATTAAGATCTCTGTCACACTTACGATTGTGGAGCCCCTCCAATGCCGAAGCCCACCAGAGCTCTGAGGAACAGGATCCATCCGTATATAGGTGCAAATGCACTGAGGAGGCCGTAAAACAGGGTCCATAATACACTCATTTTTAAACCCTATGACAAACACACACACAGCTTTAATCAGTCCCCACCGGTGCACAGTCAGATTATAAATAACATATGTGCTGTTGGACATGCACATACTGCTCTTTAATTTACAATCATACTCACTGTTTTTCTCCCATATTTATCAGATATGTTTCCCCATAATGAAGAACTGATCATCATTCCAATAAATACTACCTGTTTCAGAGTAGATAAAAGACTCATTACACACACGTCAACCCGGTTATCCAGGCAAACACATGTAGGAACAGCTGATGCAAAGCTTAACAGAACAAGAACATTTCTCCTGCCAAACATGTCTAAAAAAGCACGAGGGGAGTCATTATTGACTCAAGGAATAGTGTACAGTACCGAAGTTAGCAGTGCCACCTCCCAGCTGGGCAGTGCCCACTCACAGTGCAGTTGAGGGGCCAATATACTGAGAATCATCATCTCCATGGCGTCGGCCATCTGCACACAAATACAACCATGGGCAATATAGAAACAAATACAGCAACTACTCCTTCTGACCACAGAATGAGCTAAAGACTTACAGCTTTTAATTTTGGTGTTCATTTGAATAATATATCCTAAATAAAATGGTTTAATCAATACAATGTCTTTCTAAAAGCAGAATTAAAGTAATACTTCACCCAAAAAATGAAAACTCTGTCATCATTTACTCACCTTTGAGTAGTTCCAAATCTGTATGAATTATTTTGTTTCGCCGAACACAATGGAAGATATTTTGAAGTAAGATCGTAACCAGGCTGTTGTGTTTTGGGTCACTATTTTTTTTCTTATTATGGAAGTCAAAAGTCAAAACAGATTTTGTTGCAGAATTTCTTCCTTTGTATTAGGTATAACAAAAAAATTCATACAGATTTAAAACTACTCAAGGGTGAGTAAATGATGACAGAGTTTTCATTTTTGGGTGAAAAATTACTTTAATTTTAATCATACAGGGTTGTGAAGATATCACAATTATTCCCCTCCTGCATTTCGTTCAGGCTTTGTTACCCAGGAAAGTCCGGTCAGGATGGAGAGTTTCCACTGGAATGTCCCAAAGCCAATGGCTTCCACTGCATCCTCAACCATGAAGGTATCTGTTGAAATAGCGACATATGAAGAATAATTTAATCTAAAGGGTGACATATCATGAAAATCTGACTTTTTCCATGTTTAAGTGCTATAGTTGGGTCTCCGGTGCATCTAACGTGAAAAAAACCCAACATAGTAATTTCTTTCTCAGCAATCATGTGAAAAACACAAACAAACAAATGAGAACAGATGAGATTTTGATCCCCTGTGATGTTCATGTTTATTATACTATTACCGCCCCTTAATCTGCAAGTTTCCATCACCAGTGTGTTTTGACAAGTGCCAATGGTGTACTATAATAGTCAACATTTAAAGTGGATCAGAAATGTTAATCAAAGTTGTCCTAAGCCAAGAGTGTGTATTGTTTTGACGTTTTGAGCCACTTCAAATGTTGACTACTGTAGTTCTCACACAACGGCAAAAGTTAGAGCAAAGACAGCAAACAAAAACTGTTCTGTCTGACAAGCAGAGTGTCAGCCTCAGAGGAAAGGAGAGCAGTGGATTTACTTACTATTTACTGTATATTGCTGTTCATGCTGCCACACAGATCTAACATAAACATGTGATTTCTTTCCCAGCTGTTTACCTTCACGACCTCCAACTTTGTAATTCATGTGTTTTTAAAATGTGTGTATTTGACAGTTTAAGTGCAATAAGACATGTATGTATGTGTTTCTTTCAGTTTTAATGCATTTAATGTTGTAACAATATGTAAGCAACTCAAAATTTCCAAGAAATATTCCTCAAAAACACGTTTAGAAAGAAAAGAAACACCTTTTCTAATGAAGGTGCAGCAAAAGAACATCACCGCTGATCGATATAGCCTGTGTAAAATAGCTCATCATACCGTCAGTGGGGTTGGCAAATTCCCGAGGCACCGGAGCACCATCGGCCAGGGAAACAGACTCCATATTCATCCGTCCTCCCTCCACCTGCAAAGCCTCTTCCCTGCCGCCGCACTCATCCTCTGAGCGAGTGCTTTCACCTGTATGCCGAAACTTCACCACTCTGTCAGAGAGACAAACAGGTGGACAGATAATAAGGTACTGAATCAATCAATGACCAAACAGCCAATAAGGAGAGGACTCAGAATGAAATATGCTCTATATCTTTCTGCTGCTGCTGTTGTCAGAAAACATGAAGAATGATGCTCCTATTATGGGTTATGAAAGGTTCATACAACAACAGGTGGACAAGGCAAGGTCAAAAAAACACTTTATTTTTTTTTTTATTATATCCATTTATTTTTTACCTTATTTGTTCAACGACTCCCAAACGATTAATTCAACAATGAATTTTTAAAAACCTCTCCAGTGATTGGTCGATTTCATTTAAAACTGCGTTTGTGATCTTTTAATGGTCCAAAAACGGCACTTAGTGGGAAAGAATAAAAGACCAATAAGTGGGCGGGCAATATGCTAATGTTTCATGCTCACTTCAACATGAAATGGCTTTTTAAAAACGATTCATTTCAAGGATTCAGTGTCGACTTTTTCTTTTGAGAGACAATAACTTTACACACGGTGCACTTTCAGACTTTGCAGGATGTTTTCATTCACCTAGAGCTTGTACGAAAGGTCATTTACAAAAATGATTTCAATCAGGCCATGCAGCTTACAGCTTGCAGATTTGGCAATGCCCATACAGCGGATATATATGCTGTTTATTGTAACGTGGCAGGTCAAAATAAATTATTCAACAGGCCAAGCATCTGCATGTAGAACGCAACTGCAATGTGCAGAACAGAATGATGCACATAATAAGAGACTGTTGCCAAGGTGATGAGAGAATTTCCTGTTTGTGCAATCCCTCTTTTGGGGTTCTGGAACGAAAGCACAAGAAAAAGCCAGACGTGCAAAGAGACCGTGGAGAGATGTTTGACACTGTGACTCACAACCGACAGCCTTAATGGGGCGACCGGATGACAGGCATCTTCTCACTGAATGAAAACTGCTGTTTGAAGAAAACAATAACAGATGCTCTAGTGGTAGTCGGGGAATTTTACTTTACAAATATCCTCACAACCATGAAGATAGATTGGATCGGGGAGCGGTAAATAAGAGGAGCACACAGATATCCCATAGTGTAATTACTGTAATCGCAGCGCTCACAGCGACACTATGAGCAATAAAGCTTTCATGAGCAGACAGGCAGTGTAATTAAACAGATGACCTCTCCACGCTCAGCAGAGACAAACGTTTCTCTGGGAGCGTAAAAAAAAAAAAAAAAAAACAGGATGCAGATCGTAAATCATCTCAAATTAGCAACACGAGCAATTTCTCCTGCAAACGTAAAGAAAACGCTAAGAATTTCAGCTGCATTATTTTGAAAAAGGCCGAAGTCTAGCTCAAACAAGCTCTACATCAACAATTAAGAGCGCTGCCATCATGATTTCTGCACACCGTCAGATGGCGACCGGGCCTACTGCCAAGCATCAGCAGCACAGGAATAACATCAGCATAAGCAGGCAGTGTGTTCAAAACTCTTACGTGCATCAGTGGAAAGACCTTTACTGCGACACAGATGATCAATGATACACAAGGACAGATTTACATTTATTAGTAACTTGCACTGTCTTGTTAAGATGCCACTGATGCACTGGCGAGCAGTCATCAAGACCAAGAGGACTGGATGTTCACGAATGACCTCATTCCTTCTAAAACCACTCATATACTTCGTGCAGTGATGAAAATCCTCTACCTAACATGCTTTTCTCTGTTCAAAATGACAGGCCTTTTAAAAAATGCTTGTAAATATCTCATGCTATATTATTATGAAATCTTGAATTCAATCTTTTTGTCAATTTGTTTTCTCATCTCAGCTTTTGAGTGCAAAAATACATTATTTGTGGATAATTGTGAGATGCATAAGCTCAGATCAATGAGATCTGTGATAAATAGGGGTTTATACCATTTGTAAGCAAAGTCAGTTAGTTTTAGACTAATGTGATAATACTATCAATTTTGGCTAAAAAAAATAAATAAAAAAAATTACATAAGGGATATTTAAGTTTTTTGTAAATTTAGCAGAAAAAAGGAAAATGTTACAATAAATACTTTAGATTTCCATATAAAGTTTTAAATGTGCATGTTTCTCTGTTAAAGCTTTAACAGAGATAAATGCAACTTTAGCTTTAAGAAATGTAATAAAGTATTAATTATCATACATGTACTTTACAATAAAATATTATTTAATGATAATGAAGACCTAAGCAGATTTTGCAGACTTAAGTAAAACTTATAATATAAATTCAATAATAACTTTTTAAAGTGAATTTCTGGGAACTTGCTACTGCCCTTTATATTGTAAAATGAAGGTGGTTTTAACTTAACCTTGGGCTAACATATTTTTTGAAACCCTGATTTAAGCAACATTTCAGTTTATAATTTTTAAAAGCTCTAAATGCTGCTTTAAGGTTAAGAAGCCAAAAATAATAATTTTAAATATGTTGAATATTAAGCCAATCAAATTGGCTACGTGTTATTGCGTAAAACTATTTGAACACCATTCAAAGTGACCTGTGAGCAGAATGAGTGTATATGCCACATTAAAATAGGCTGACCATTGCATTACGTTGTTCAGTGGAATCGTCATGTGCAATGCAAATAAACCAATGGACGAGGAAATATTCTATGCAACACAACGTTAGGGCTTTAAAACGGAATGACTTGAATCTGCTTGATCTGTTTAGCAAACACAGACTTCACCTTCGCCAATCCATACTCCCCAAATATCCATATTCTCCACCAGCCTACATAAACAGCAGCCATTATGTAAGCAGTGATTTTTCAAATAAGTTACACGAACATCAATGTCACATCGTGTACGGCAAATCCTAGCAGCCGTAGATCGCTAAACGGGCTGAAATGAACGGAACGGAGTGTTTGCATGACGGCTCGGGTAGGATGAAAGAAACGGCATGAAAAGCAGACTCACGGGAGCTGTCTTAACTGAAACAAATCATCGTCCATTATCGGTCTGTTCGTCGGGCTGCCGGTGTCTTTGTCTCATTGCTGTTACATTGCTGTCGGGTCGAGGCTGATTTCAGCACCGCGGGCGTGAGGACAGAGAAGAGCTCAGAGAGGGGCGGCGCGCTGCGGAGCGTCCATGATTCCTGCGCCTGTCGCGTCGCGTCGCGTCGCTCGCTGGCGCTGGATCCCTGCAAAGCACCGAATACCCTCTCGGAGATGATGAAGACAATACACCTCCCATGAATTTCATTGACTCCCCCAACCCCCCATTCACGTTTTTATTTATGTTAAATAAACTATGCGATCTATTAATAAAGTAAATTATATGTATATTTATATGTTCGACAATGCCTGTGAATGTTAGAAATGACTGTAATTTTTTTAAATACATACATTTTTTTAAAATTATGTTTGGATTTAGATGTCTTTTACTAAGCCTACTAGTGCATGCTGTCAAAAACGCTGATAATTCTACAGATATCTAGATCTCAATAATCTGCCGTAGAAAATCAAGTTTATAGACATGAATATCGACGAACTAACAAAATATAATAATATATATATATATATAAACACCTCTCTCGTGCTATTTGTAAATTTTTCTCATGTTATTTGTGTATTAAGGTTTTTCTCATAGGACACAGTCCAATTTTTTTGTCAACTACTATATATAAATAAATTGGTATTTTGATGGTAAATATAGAAAGACAAGGAATACTAGCTTTTAGTTCTTTTTTTTCAATTGAAATGCGCAGATTTGCAAATACGTTAGAAATAAGTTAGAAAGCCAGGCGAAAAAGTTTGCTCGTGGAGAAAGGAGAATACGCAAATAAATTAAGAAATATAGTGAAATGTCTATAGAAGTTGGTCAGCTTTTAAGTCTACTCAAATCGAAATACTCATTTAAATTCTTTAAAAGCTCAAAATATTTCAAGCCTTCGTGGCTTTTTAATCCAAATTCTGTCAGTCTATGACCTGGTTTCACTTATTAAGACCATAATAGCCTATGGGGTGTCTATTATCACTCAGCTAATCTGTGAATTTAAGAAGCTAGTTTAAGGTTAAGGTAGGTGTTGAACAGCAAAACACTCCCCATTTAGTACACTTCTGTACTTTTGTAAACACAATCTCACACTACACAGCCAACAGCTTTCCCAGCCTTTCATCATTTCCGCTTACGACATAGAAGCCCGTCCTGCTCCGCGGAAGGTCCGTCGCGCAACAATGCGCAATGTTTAGTTCCGCACTTTTGGGCGCAGTGAAATATGCCTTGGTGCAAACAGGGAGCTACAGACAAGCTCGTCCGAGAGTTCTTACGCACGGGAACCGCTGCCAGGTTGGGGTTTGTATGAAAACGTGTGACATGACGGCTGTATGTTGAATCGGCGTAGCTCTTGTGGACGCAGGGAACGCAGTAAATACGGAGGCAGCTGTTGCACGGGAGGCCAGCAGGCACTCGCTTTTATTACTTGTGTTTGTTTTTCGTTGATCGCCACAGATGAATGTACAAGCGTGCCTTTTTTTTTACTTTTATCTGTTATAGACCCAAGTGCTTTTATTAATGTATTCGGACGGTTCTCTTTATAGCTTGTTAGCCAGCAGTAGCTTATTAAATCTACTCCATTCGTCTTGGAAATGGACGTAAAGTTAACATCTATGTATTTAAAGATTCAGAAAGCTTAAATTTAGTGTTCAGCGTGAATATGCGCATGAGGTTTGGTTTTGCGTGTTCTACTTTTTCCACAAAAGAAGTGTGTCGTGTAATGAAAGCTTATGGGTTTTTGCTGGAGATCCAGGCTTAATGCAAACACAGCTGTCAAGGTCAGAGGCAGTCTGCTGTCTGCCACAGGTGTCCCTTTGACATGTTTGTTTGTGATCAGTCTACATGTGATGACCTGTAAATGTGCTCTTTAACATTGTCACTTCATTTCTATCCAGGTATGTGCTGGATACAACTAAAACGTTTATTGTTTCTTTCTGTTTCAGGAACAAAATGATGAAAAACTGGGGTGTGATCGGTGGAATAGCTGCTGCCATGGCTGCTGGAGTCTATGTATTATGGGGGCCAATTTCAGACAGGAAGAAGAAGAGAAAAGGTGGTAGGGTTTTTTTGTGATTTAAAATCTTAGAGCAAGTTTAAAGTCAAATTTAAAGTGGACAATTCCTACTTTTCATGGAATGTAAAAGCAGGGTTTAGTATAAATTATTTGTGCACATCAGTATTTTGTGTTTAATTCATGTGCCGTAATCTTAATGGAGAAAAATGTGCATAGATTCAGATGAAAGAAAGATGTGTTTGTTGTCACTCTTTCAGTCGATGTATAAGAAACATTTGCACTGCAGTTTTGACCAGTCTTTGTTAATTTATTGCTCAAATAATAATGTACATGGATTTTAGTTTAATTATAAAAAAATTAGTTTTGTGATATTAAGTGATGAAACGCCTCACAGTCTTTGTAATAATCATTCCGCATAGACAACAATTAACCTTATTTCACTCCGTGAATTTGCTTTTTACAATTGAAAATATTTATTCTTAATGTTTATAAAATATAATGTATCAGCCATACGGCTCGAGGCTATGTTATATTCTAAATATAGTGGAAGCTAATTAGAGATTGCAAGGGTGTTTCATTGCTTAAAAGTATTATTTCTCTCTCATATAAAGTTCCTAAATTACTTAATAATAATAATAATAATAATAATGTGATTAATAATTGTTATTATAATTTTTTTACTATTAAATGCATAATTTCTCACACAGGTATGGTTCCTGGTCTGCTTAATCTGGGGAACACATGCTTTATGAACTCACTTCTCCAGGGCCTGGCAGCGTGTCCTTCCTTCATCAGATGGCTTGAAGACTTTACAAGCGAAAGCAGCATACCTCCAGAGAGAACTGAGAGAGACACTCATCTGTCCAGATCTCTGATGCAGTTACTAAAAGGTTCTTTTTCCATTCGACCGATAGCACAAATGCACAAAATGTTAATGCACACCAACAGGGTGACCTCTCCATCTTCCCTTCTTTACAAAGCGCTGTCAAGTCATGATCCTGGAGAAGATGAGGTTTTAGATGCGGGAGGCCTTTTAGAAGCTCTCAGACTTTACAGATGGCACATCAGCTCCTTCGAGGAACAAGTAGGATGATCTCAAAGACAATGCAGCTGCAATTTTTAAGAATATTTTTTTTCTAAAGCAATGGTTCACCTATAATGGACAAATTACTCTTACTTTTTATATATTTAGCTCAAATGTTTTATTTATTTTAAAAAACATAAAAATGGCTGTTACTGTCACTTTTTCTCCTCAGGATGCTCATGAGCTCTTTCATGTTCTCACATCATCCTTAGAGGAGGAACGTGAAAGCCAGCCCAGAGTTGCTCACCTGTTCGACATGCAAACACTGGAGGTAAACATGAACAGTCACCGTCAATGCAATATTAGAACCCAAAAGATAGACAGGTTCCATAGACATTCTCTACTGTTAATGCTTTCAGAAATCTGTGGAGACCAAAGAAAAGAACATAAGCTGCAGAACTGGAGGTGAATGAATTCTTTAAAAATTTCGATGGTTTTCTCTTTTTTTATTGCCTTTATTATTTTTTTAGATTTAACATCTAGTAATGTAATTTTTTTTCTTATTCAGGCCCATTACATCCTATTCCAAGTTTATGGAGGACACGGCACCCTTTTCATGGGCGGTTAACAAGTTATATGGCTTGTAAACGCTGTGAGCAGCAGGTGATCTTTTTCAGACTTGTGTTATAACGAATATTTACGATCTCAGTATGCAGTATTTTATTGAAGGAATGGAATTGTTAAGGCCTGTCTGTTTTTGATTTTAGAGTCCTGTGCACTATGATTCTTTCGACAGCTTGTCTCTTTCTATCCCGTCAGTACAGTGGGTAAGTTAATTACATTAAAATGTCCCAGTCTAAGTCATATTACCCAGCTTGTATTTTAACAGACAGAGTTTGCATCACTTGCATTCGCATGTATCAGGGCAGACCGGTCACTTTGGACCAGTGTCTCCAGCATTTCATCTCCTCTGAAACCATCAAAGAAGTGGAATGTGAAAACTGTACCAAGGTGTGTGTGTATGTATGTGTGTGTGTGTGTGTGTGTATATATATATATATATAAAATAGCAAAACAAGTTACTTTAGTACCATTGTACCTTATTTATTTGCTGAAATCTCTAAGCGTTACTGATCTGATTCTCTCCGTCTCTTTGTAGCAGCAGGCTGGGGAACTTGTAAATGGAGAAGTCCTCGAGAGTCAGAAGACAACTTTCGTCAAGCAGCTGAAACTCGGAAAGGTATATGTGACTGTTATTCTTCATTCACACCAGTACACTTTTCTAAACAGTTGATACTCTTCAATAACCTCCTGTTGGTTTGTGTGTGTGTATGTGTGTGTGTTTATTTTCACATTTAGTTGCCTCAGTGCCTCTGCATCCATTTGCAGAGATTAACGTGGTCTAAGGAGGGTGCTCCCATTAAGAAACAAGAGCATGTTCAGTTTACAGAATATTTGTCTCTGGATCGATACAAACATTGTACAGCGGGTCAGAACCTCCAGAGCACCAGAGGAACAAATAAGCCCATATCTGTCAAAGCTGCCGGGGACCCAAAAGACAAAAGCATTGCTAATGGTGTTGGTAAGAGTTTTTTTTTTCTTTTTTCCTGGTGATCATGTGATACTTTCTTAGTCTTCTTCTTTGAGAAATATATACAATACAGATTTTATAGTAAAATCATGTTATACTGTGAATATTGATTTCCTCCCTTTGCTGTAAAATCAATCAAATATCCTTGCAATGCTTTTGGTATTTTAATAATAAAAAATGAAAAAAAAAAGAATGAATTATAGTAGAAGTAGTAATAATAATTAATTGTTTCTATTATTATTGTTGTTGTTGTTGTTGTTTTTGTTATAATTTTTTATTTGAATGATTATACAATATTTAAAACAAGTCAGACTAAGCAAATTGTTTGGATTTTTACAAAAATATGGTGTTACACTGAATGACAACAGTATATTACTCCAATCAAATTTTGACAGTTTATTCTCCAAAAACTTATTTAAAACCTTAAAAACAGACCCTTTATTTTACATCTTGCTTTCTATGGACATAAAGTCATTTCTGTATATTTCTTTTGATGCAGACATATTAACATCTTTAACCCAAAATGTAACGGTTTTGGGGTTTTTATTCTTTTTCAGATTCAGAACACTGTAACAACAATAAGCCACTGTCCAACGGAACCTTTCCCTCCATCTTTCTACACTCACCAGGACTAAGCTCACAGCTCAACCTCACTTACGACTACAGGTGGATGCATGCATGCATGCTTTACAGGGAATGGAATCTATTTCAATTTACTTCATATAATAACAAACTTTTTCTTTTTTTTTTTTTTTTTTTTTTTTAAGCAGCTCTGAGTATCTCTTCCGCTTGACGGCCGTCCTGGTTCATCACGGAGACATGCACTCTGGGCACTTTGTCACTTACCGCCGCTGCCCTGCCGCCCCTCGTGGAACGTCTGCTTTCAGCTCCCAGTGGCTTTGGGTGTCTGATGATTCGGTGAGGAAAGCCAGCCTTCAGGAGGCGCTCTCCTCCAGTGCGTATCTGCTATTTTACGAACGAGTGCAAAGGCCCGGTCTGAGGGTGGGAGAGTAGCGTCTCAGCTGACCCGGTTTACTTATTCTTACTTCAAAGCTAGAGCTTCTCTCCATTCCAGGCCATGCTGCGATGGCCGAGTGCAACTGTGCATCCCTGTGCATGCAGTTTGGCGTGCATGTCGTTTCTGATCGCTCTTTGTGACACAGAGAGAGGGAAGATGAGGACTCTGTATATCGTAGTTTCCACCTTAATCTTGCTCAACGTCTAGCGTCGTTATCTGAGCATAAGAATGATGCCAGTCGTGAGTACTACTAGTTGCCACTGATATGGGGTTCACACTCAGATTTGAATTTTTTTTTGGGGTTAAGAAAACTCTACATTTTCACTATAATGGTTTGTTGCAAATTGACCTAGAATTGTTGCCTTGCTCATTAAGCTGATGATCTGTTAGAAGTACATTTCACATGGAAGTACATTTCATCATGCAGTTTTTTATTATTAATAATGTGTCTTTGTCCGTTAATGATCTATTGTGAAAAATAATATATTTATGCAATTTGCATATAAAGGTCTTTTGTAAGACATAAACGCCACTAATTTGTTTTTGTTTCACGTTTTAAGGGTAATTAAGGGAGATCATGGGATGTATCCTCATCAGGTGTTGCTTGTCTACATGCAGATCCGGGACCTGTTTCATAAAACAAATTCACCAAATAAGCCAGGTTTAGTTCAGTTAGCCTGACTTATTGTTAGTTGTTTTGGTGCAAATATACAGTATGTTAGACTGACTGAAATAACCCTGGCTTGTTTGTAAAACATGTTTTCTGAAACAGCCCCCAGGTTTCATATGAATCCTATGTTTTCGTTGCATAATGGACAAATCCCATGTCATTTTATCTTTAGTGAATACTTAGAAGAGAAACCTAGCAAGAATATGGAAATGCAACCCATATTCCGAAGTATTTACCAAATAGATTTGTACATCCATTTCCAGTGTTATTCTATAAATTCCTTGTTAACTGTTGATTGTACATGATGCTATTTGCACAATTGTATATTTTTATGATATCAGTGTGTATGATTGTGTGGAGGAACGTTTTTCACATGTAAATTAAATTAAATAAATCCTGCAACGGTAGTATTTTTTTTCTTTCACTTCTTGTTTTTTTAAGTATATTTTTAAGTAGTGCTATAAAAACGATTAATCGTGGTTAATGGCATCCAAAATAAAAGTTTTTGTTCACATAATATGTGTGTTCACTGTGTATATTTATTATATTTCCAAACGCATGTATATATTCAACAAAAACATGCAGTGTACAATTTAAAATACATTTTTATATAAATAGAAATACATACATCTATATGTTTAATCTGTTTTCTAGGCATTCTGTTTCGGCAAGAGTTACGAGTTGTTCTGTCACTTTAAGAATAGGTCTGGCGTGTCTCTTTAAGAAATAGCACGTGGATGTTAGGGTGTGGTCATGGAAAAGTCGACCAATAAGATTACGCTGAGACCCCTGTTCTGTTACGTACACATTCAGACCACGCACGCGACGTTCGACTCTCCACATTATAGATCTGCAGTAAAAACACCGAGCTCTCATGACCAGAGTGTACAGACTTCACTAGTTAACCAAACTGAAGATGCCAACGCAAAGTGTACTTATCCGTGACTCCTCTTTTGTGGCGAGGGTGCTGCAGCAGTACTTGAGTTTGTTAAAGAAATATCCTATCATCACCAAATCGGTTACGAGGTCAGTTAACAATTTTGTTAAGGCTAGTTGGCTAGCTGTGGATCTGGGAGAGATTCACTTGAGTTTAATGAGTACTACCACGCTGATCGTAATTGGTTGAACCGCTAACCAGTTGTTGTGAATAAACATACATCATGCAACAATAGCACGGTTACATTATACTCTACTTACTGTGAAATACTTTATTATTTTATAATATTTAATTTTATTAATGTTATTCACCAAAACGTGATTTTTTAATATATAAAAATGTATAAAAAGTTTATAGAATTATGTTGCAAACAATAGAACATAAAAGTTAATATGCCAACAGTTTATTTCAAAAAAAAAAAAAAAAAATCATAAAACAGTTGTTTTCTTGTTCCAGAATGTCTTGTTTGTTCTGATCATGGTAGAATTTTAGATAGTTTACCATTTCTACTAGTTGGTAAATTTACACCTATGAATAGCAACTAATATAAGATAATGATAATTAAAACTCAAATTTATATTAATACAATACAATATGCTTATTGTCTTTTTAAAATAATTTCATTCTTTATTAATATGTCAGGGAAACATTATTTACTACTACTAATAATAATATTTATATAATTCATAATTAATAATGTCTCTTTTAATACAAGTTTTAAGTTAATATAAAATAAAACAGAAAAATAATAATTTATATATTAAAAAATATATATGTAAAATGCTTAAAAAAAAAAACTCCTTAAACTAATTAATAAAATGCTTTGTTGTTGTAGCAGTCATATATAAATATATCCTGTATTCATAAAAAAAAAAAAAGGCATGAAGGACTTTGCCCTGAGAGTTTTCCTATTGATTGCTTGGGGGTGGGGTGGGGGAAATCAAGTCCTGTTAAAAGTAACCCTCACTTTTGGACCAAACACAGAAAGACACAGAAAGTGTCTTCTTCTTTAGATGCAGGGCCATGTGGGTTCAATGAAACAATGGCAGTTTTGTTCTTTCTTGCAGTGGTGTTCTCTCTGCTTTGGGAAATCTACTGTCCCAGGCGTTGGAGTACAGGAAGAGCAACAAAGAAAATAGCCCAAAAAAGAAAATCAATGTTCTGGGACCTGTACATTTTGCAATATTTGGGTAGTGTGCATTTTGATTACATGCACTCAATAACCACGTAAAATATTTATATTTTACATATATCTCAGTACTAATTACTCATTAAATCAGTATCAAATGTTTCAAATATCTCTCTTCAATTTTCCTCTTAGACTTTTTATCACAGGTCCAGTCAGTCATTACTTCTACCATCTCCTGGAGGTGCTGTTGCCAAACACTATTCCGTACTGCCTGATCAAGCGCCTGCTGCTGGAACGTCTAATATTCGCTCCTGCTTTCCTCTTGCTCTTTTATGTGGTTATGAACGCTTTGGAGGTAATGTTTCATAGCTGGACGACAGTGAGATTAATCGTGTTTTTATTTTGTTGTATGGAAACATGCTTTCTTGTATACAGCACAACAAAATTACCTTATTTCTTTATGTATTTACACTCGCCTCATAGTCTGGGGCTTATGAACACATTGTTCCACTATTAAATGTCAGGCACGGAGAAGTTGGTAGTAAGTATGGTAAGATGGGTAGAGCGTGGATGAACGCTGTTGAACGTGAAGCCACAGGACTGGTTGTCACTCACCGATGCAGGTGGCATTACTGTAACGAGAGGAATGGAAATAAAATGTACACAAACTCGATGCTCAACTTTGACCGGAATAAAGAATTCATCTGCTGGTCAGTGGACTTTACCTGTTTGCTGATCTACAGTTTTCAGTCTTGCAGCTGGAGGGCTGGTTCTGATCAGTGGGTGGTTTCTTTATGAATTTACACAAAGCTGAAAGTCAACATGGCGCAAAATTGTTTCAGCTGTGTTTTCTATCGTAGGTAGCTGAATTTTAACAGATACCAAACTTACATATTTATATAAATATATGTATATGTTTATGTGTAAATATAGGGTTTTATACAATAATATATAATTTTATTGACAAAAAACTAGGACTTTAAAAAGACACTAGGGCAGAATGTTATCTATTTGGAAACTCACTTCTTTCTTGAAACCAAAGCAGCTTTTCCTGGCTTCAAGAAATCTTCAGGACATGCACAAGGAAGAGAATAATTCTTTCTTTTTCTTTCTTTCTTTTTTAAAAAGGGTATGCAGATCAATTTAAAAAAAGTTTAATCCAGTATAGTAATTGAGATACGTTGCTGGTATAAGACAGGACAGGTCACATTATCTCTATGATAGCCTGAAAATTTTGATCATTGCAGGGCAAGACTCTCTCAGATGTTCAAAACAAACTTAAAACAAGTTACTGGCCTGCAATGAAGATGAACTGGAAGGTTTGGACCCCGATTCAGTTTATCAATATCAACTATGTACCTGTACAGGTAGGCATAAGAACATTGCACCCCGTACTCTCATATGTATTACATAAGGATCCTCTGATTCATTTTATCATTTTCTTTTTCTCTTGCTCTCTGCACAGTTCCGAGTTCTGTTTGCAAACCTGGTTGCTTTATTCTGGTATGCCTATCTCGCCTCGGTCCGGAAATGAAAGCACAAAACCAGCTACAGTAGGCCTTGGTTGGTTAAAATCCAGTTTGTGCCTTTAATGGACTGCTGCACATCAGATACGTTTTAAAAGTCTTCCAGAAAAACAGATTGGAAATACTGGCCAGTTTCTGTAAAATAACCGTGATGTCTTTCTACCAATTGTGAAAGCACTGACAATGATGATTGATTGTTGTATTTGACTAATTAAAATATATTGATAACAAAAATATTTACTAATTCTACTGCTACTGTCTTTGCTGTGAGCTGAGGTACATAAATAGCAATGGTCTTGCTAATATATTTTGTGTAATATCATAGCCTGATAAATGCATACAATGTTCTTTTTATGACAAATAAAATAATGACCAGCGCATGCACACTAATAAATTAATGCATTTTAATTTACTTTATTATTTAAAGGCTCAATACTTTATGCGTTTTAAATAAGGTCATGTATTTAAAATTTCACACGGCATTCATGGCAGCTCTAATGCTAACAAATAAAATACACTTTTTTAAAAAAAATAAGTATTAGTTCTGAAGTTTGTTATAGGTATTAGTTCTAAATATTCACGATCGCTTTGAAACTTATCCCCACACTGAGTTTCCTTTTCAGGTATTATTCAGCAATTTTCTGTTTCCATACTTCAGAAAAACAGTGAGCATAACAGGCCATAAACATGACGTAAGGTGCAAACACCTGGGTGTGTTCAGAGCTTGAAATCTCATTTGCAAGAATTACGTAATAGTGGAATTTTGTCGATTGAACCAATGCGAAATGATGTACTTTGCTCCCTAAAGCTTCAGATTTGTTTACAGTGAAACAAACCAGTTTTCATTTTCCATTCTGCTTCTAAGTGAATCACTGCAAGGAGGGTTTTCCCCATGATCACGTGACGAGGGAAACCCAGGTAATCCGAAACACACCCAACAGCTCTGATAATGTGCATAGTATGAGCCTGAGAGGACTGAACACTTTACATTTACCATCATTTGTCCTTCGTACCTTGTTATGTATTTGGTTTCTGGAGACTTTGGGATGCTGGAATTACAAAAGGAAACAATCCTCATGGGTTTGGTGGGGGAATAGTAGAAATGGTGGCGGGGGTTTCTGGGTAGAGAACCAGGAGATAGAGAGCATGTCCCAGTTCAAGGACTTCTTTTGAACTAACCTTGCATGTTTGAAGTGTTACAGATACTGGCCCGTAGGAGGTACATGTGGGCTTGTGTGGTCTGCAATGAACAGAAAAAACGGCAAATACGCTGCATAAACATTATACACAACAGCGGTGACAGTAAATCACAGCATCAAATGTCAGGTAATAAAGGTTGCATTTAAAAAGGCTGCATTGCTCTGGCAAAGTGTTTATCATTTATATGTATCAGCATTTTAACAAGTGTCTACTTTGATTTAGCAAAGACGTGACGAGAATTATACACTATTCATGTTATTATTTGAGCTAGATTATTGTCCTAGCATGTCTTGACTTGTTCAGCCCAAGTTATATACCTAAAGATACCTCTAGAGGCCGCTGTTGGGATTTCACACATAGGGGTGCAAACTAAACTTGACAGCACAAAAATAAACTGCTTTATAGGGTATTGTTTTTCTTACATTTTTGCACTATTTCCAGTCCAAATATCTAATTGTTCTTTTTTTCCAAGTCCTGTTTTTTGGTTTGGTTTTTCTTCCCGCAGTGGCAGATTTTGACTTTATTTTTTTCTTAAAACAAGACAATAATTGTGACTTGAATTTTTAGATATTCGGACTAGAAACAAGACAAAACCCTTTTTTTTTTTGCAGTAGGCTATAAGCACCATTCAAGGATAAACACAAATATGGTGTGTTGATAATAAGATGTTAAATCATTAGTCTCAAACTCAATTCCTGCTCTCTTCCGACCAGCTCCAAATCTCACCTGCTTGGATGTTTCTAGTCATCCTAAAGACCTTGATTAGGTGTTTGATTAGGGTCTGAGCAAAACTCTGCAGAGCTGTGGACCTCCAGGAATCGAGTTTAAGACCGATAGGTTACATGAACTTCATCAGGGCAAATAAAACACTAAATCTTCATTTCAGCACTCAAATTTTTTAAATTTTGTACATTGAACGACATGCTTTACTTGTAGGTCGATCAGTTCTCAAATCTACTTCATGTCGGAGTATTATCTTAGTAACAGCTACTATATAGCAAGATTTTCTGGAAATTGTGAGAAATTGTAAAAAATCTTATTCGGTAAATCACAAAAACTTGGAAAGCACTCCACAGTAAGTAAACACTGAAACCTTCTTTTTGGGAATGATTAGAACATTTATTGTAGCAGATAAAAGATACAGTTACATAAAATGCAGATAAAAACAATGGAATTCAGACGAGATATGCATATGGTTACACTTTATTTTAAGGCGTCCTTGTTACAGTGAAACTACATTTAAGAGTAAATTTAATGTACTTACTATATGGCTAGGGTTATTTTTAAAGTTTGTCTTGCATGTAACAACGCAGAATTTACTGTTATTATAATAGTAAGTGTAAAAAGGACACCTGAAGACATCTGCAGGTAAATACATTGGAATTAAATTAGTTCTGAAGGCATTATAAAAAAAAAAAAAAAAAAAAAGTTCTTTTTGCACACATTTAAGCGATCAGCCTCCTCGCAGACGGAGAGTCATGTGAATGGTGCTTCCTGAGGCGATGTCGTATTCCTGCAGCTTTCTACCAGACTCCAGCTGTCTTCCGTTGAAAACCAGTCTCTGCTGATCCACGGGGACTCTCTCTTTGCGGTAGATCTTTTCCTGGAGTTGAGCTACGGTCTCATTGACATCAACATCATACGTTCCGGTCTGGCCCTTCTCGTTCCTGACGAACACTTGGAAAGGTCCGGGGTTGGTGATGAGCAGACTGACCACTGATCCAGAGTGCAGTCCGTAGCTGCCGAGGGTTCTAGAATCATCATCGAGGCTGATGCGAGAACCGTTATCGGCGGACAGCTTCTGTTTGCAGGGGGGCTCTCCGAAGTGCTGAGAAATGAGCTTCTTGAGTTCGCCAACCGTGGTATTACCGTGTACTTCCAGTTGCTTCACAGCTCCGCTCAGCAGTCTTATTGTCAGCTCCATCGTCTTTCAAAATAGAGATATAATATAAATATTAAATAGTTGCTTAAAACCGGAGATTAGAGTTAATATTAATGCTCAGTATTTTCAAAGGTATGGGGCTTACCTGGCTGGTAGTTAATGCTTTGCCGAATGTGGCTTTTGTTGGATGTTTTCTTCAGTAAGTCTCACCGAAATCAAATAATGTGCTTCTGGCTGCACTAATATATACAGCGACGGCTCAAGCCCCGCCTCAAAACAATGTTTCGTTTCCAAAAAGTTGCTCAGTCACTTTCGCTTTCCATTCTCACCAAATCTGATGTAAGGCTTGAGAAATCATCGATCGGCAGGAGGTTCGGCGCAAATAAACACAAAGAGCTCGTAAAAAGAGAACCCATAGAAGCAAATTTGTGCCTAGCCTACTTAATTTGCAAATAACCAAATAAACCCAGTGTCTTATCAGTTAAACGTAACTGTATTAAATTGAACCGTTATCTTTGCGTGCGTCGCGCAATAATAAATTCGTTGGTGTTAAATAACAGGCGATCAGGTCACTGGAATGTGTTATTACGAGCAAATATGTTCAAGGAAAAGTAAAAAACAAATTGCACGCGAAAGTGTATTTTCTCGTGATATACAATCCCTTTAATGAACACCGCTTTGGTTTTAATAGGAATATATACGAGGGTGGATTAGAAAGCTGGCCTCGGAAATGCTTGACAAAAGTTCTACCACTGGAGCATATAGTTTATTCTCCTCATAAACATCAATGTAGTCTATGAAAAAAAAAGTTTAGTCATCCTACTTGAGAGTTTCATTCACACGTAACAGGAGAGCAGAGATCATTGGAATGTGAACAGGTTCCACCTGGGGGAAATCCAGGTAAAGTGAAACACGTCACAGAAGAGCTAATACACCTGATCCGCTGTGACTACACTGCAGTTCAAGGTCACAGTTTGTTTGTTGTAGACCTAATTATGCCTGCTGTCCATTAGAAACCTATGTACAGTCCCACCTGAGAGGTGGCAATCTTGTTTAGCCTACTATTTATAGTATGTGCAGTGTTTGTGTTTATGGCCCTGGATGACCTTATTCTTCTCTAAATATTCTGTTGACACTTTTGGGGTTAAAGCAGCCATATGGCTACAAAACTGAAATAAAAGTTCATTACCGAGGAATTCTTATTAATTTTACATGAGAGGCAATTATACAGGCCTATGTTTGGATGCAAGCTACTTATTTGTCGGTTTTGTCACAAAATGTGTATTTATCACTCGTGGGTCAGTTAAAACATTGATAATCTGTCCAAATTTATTATAAATACTAACAAAATTTTGCTTTCACCAAATGAACTGAGACATCTGACTTCAAACTGAGACTCACTGAAGTATCACCACAGTCAAATAATGGTTTTCCAACTAGATTTATTTATTAGAAGTAGTGTAAATGAGTTGACAGGTCATGGTTGTGACAGAAAATACAAGCAGTTGCTTACAATTATATGTCACAGTACAACACACCAAAGTGTGACTTATTTAAGTTTTATTCTGAAGTTTTGAGTTATGGTTTGAGGCAGTAGCATAACAAACCAATAAAACATACAAAAAATTCAAAGGAATGTTTGAGCAGCTACATTTTATTTAACAATAAACGTCGGCCAGCAACACACAGGCAAATGTAGAAATCTTAAACTGATACGATATAGATTAAGTGTAACAAATGACATAAATACATTCAATCAAAAATAAATAAAATAAATATTCTGACACTAGATTTAACAATAAATAGGGATAAATGTGCATTTACAAATAATCTTATCCAGAGCGACTCTTCTATTTTAGCGTATTTGGATTTTATTTTTTAATGATTCATCAAACATAAATCCTGGTCTCGCTGATCTCCTAACCTCCTCGGAGCCGGAGAACCATGTAAATTGTGTCTTCTGACTCGATGTTATAGTCTTGCAACTTCTATGTTATGGCGTCCGCCATTTTAGAGACAAAAATATCTTATTTGTGTTCCAAAGATGAACGAAGGTCTGATAGGTTTGGAATGACATAAGGGCGAGTAATTAATGCCAGAATTTTCATTTTGGGGTGAACAAAACCTTTAAACAAGGCGAGGCCTATATATGGTTATGTCTTTTAGGAAAACATAAATTCTTCATTTTTATAAATAGTAAATCTGAATGAGATCAATTGCCAAGTATTCTTAAAAACGGTGTGTGTGTATAATGTATGTACAAAACAGATTAAATAGTGAAGTACATAAAAATCTATATTTACAAAGCAACATTATATTGTATATGTATGCTTCTGTTTTTATACATTATACAAAACATGTATGTGCAAAATCTATTAACTTATTAATAAATGTAATCACTGTTTAAGGCGAAAGTTTTCACATGAACAGTATGGTGGAATGCTGCTCAGAATCTAATCTATGTTTTTCTGCTGCCATCTACTGGGAGGTTCAAGAAACGTTGTAAAGAATGTCAAAGTAAAACTTTATTCTCAATTTGGTCTTCTGTTACAATGCTCCAGTCGTTCCATTTTTTGCTTGGGTTGTCAAGGTGATAAATATTTGTAAACTGGGGTGTGCACATTTTACCCCATTGTCCCCGAGACATTCCTTTACTTCATGTGTACAACATAAACGTGTGTACAGACATTACCGGTGGAAGTTGGTTGTCATGGGCTTCCATGTGGGTACCTGAAAGTTGATGTACTATGTACTAAATATTGTTTAACATAGACCATTTGATCACCTAGTGCTTAGTCAACTTACACATTTATTAATCCCAATACAACCGTCTGCAAATTAGGAACGCTTTACCTTTGAATCACAAGCGGTGTTACTTGATTCCCATTTGCATGTCCAACCGTGACCAGAACGTCCCGCTGCACAATACATCGTCGCCTAAAGCGTGTAGCGTTAATACTCCACACCGAGGATGCGCAGGCCGCAACGCCATTGAAGCTAGTGCTGCTGCACACTTACTGAACGTGTTACAGGGGTCATAGGACGTTGCTAAATACACGTTTGTGTATTTGGTGCAATGCAATGCGTTTATTTCAAGTAAAATAATAAATAAAATTAGGAAAATTGCTTATTGTCCACATATTGTACATTATTTTGTCTTCTCTATACCTCGCCTTCTGAAACGGGTCGACTTGTACAAAACTCATCATTAAAAAAAAAAAAAAAAAAAAAAAAAGCTCTTGCTATAACGTGATGCTGAATGTGTCCCGGCACTATTAGGCAAAACAGTAAAAGCCATTAGTGCTACGCATTTGCAGGAAATGTTAAAATGATTATTTGTCACATTTGTGTGTGTATAGAGTCGAATGACAACTGGTTTTGTGTCGTGTCAATGTCATATTTCTGGACAGACAACATATTTAAACATCAATATTAACATAGTACAGTATTTCAAAAATAAAATATGTATTTATATATCCCATGCATGGAATACACTTTAACCACATACAAAACAAAATGTTTTTGTGTTTATTAACCTTTTAAGTATTGTACCTAGATGAACAGGGTTGATGAGTAAAGACGGTTCAAAGTCATCACCTGACCGCTGCTCTATTCACATTTCTTACATTTTCTCAAATCGGAATACAAAACTGCACAAGATCTCAAATTATAAAAACATCACTTTGTTAAAGTGATTTGATTCCTAACTTGATTTCAATAACCGAAGATTACTGTAGAGTAGCTGGCATGAAACAGAAGAAGGTAGATGATGCCAAAGCCTGATCTTGAATTGGCTGCTTCTTCGGACTGTGCAGGTCAAGAAAACATCTTTGCTTCTGTGATAATACACAAAATCTGAAAGTCTGGGTTCACTCCATCAGTAGTATGGACTGCAGAGTTCTTTGATTTCTCCGGGTAGTCTTTCTTTCCCGCTCCAGTATTCCCTGAGGCATTCTCCTTCTAGAGGCAGTGTGACACAAGAAATCGTCGATGCTCTGCTTGGTGATCTGGCCAGCCTCCACTAACTGTTTCACCACCAGCTCTACCTCCCTTTCCCACAGCCCACCGACACTCTTGTTCTTCAATACATTAACCTAAGAGAGCAGAAAGAAATTAAAACATGCTTTATAATCTTTCTTGGTTTCACCTTTTTATTGCTTTTCATAGAACAGATGCTTGGTTTCCTCAGCGTCACATGACCCTTCAGTAAAGTATTAATTTAAAATAAAAATCTGTTGTTACACTATAAATCAATTTAATACATCTTTGCTGAATAAAAAGGTATTACTCTTATAAATAAAAACTGTACAGTTGCCAAACCTTTGACAGGTAGTGTAATGACTTTCTGGTGTTTTGTCTTTACAAAACTAAACTTTGAATTCCTTTTGATTTTTAAAAGAAATAAATAAATCCACAAATCAATTTTTTGTTTACATTGCTAGCATTGGTGACTGCATAATTAAAGTTCAAAGTCATCAAAATGATTACTTACTACTTTAAATGTAGTATTAAGTGTATGTGTGTACAAACTTTACCGCTGTATCAGATATCTCACCACTTCCTGAGAGAACTCTGGTTTCTTCACAAACACTGGCGACTCTAAAACTAGGGCTGCTGTGAGGACAGAAACGGCTTCTTTCATAGACCCTTTCATAGCCAATATGAGAACCTAAAAACAGAGCAGTTAACATACGCACTTTCTTTGAAAAGATTGATTTAGATAAACACACACACACACACACACACACACACACACACACACACACACACACACACACACACACACACACACACACTTACCCGTAGGTTCTGACATAGCCGACTGTTCGTGCACATTATTTGAGAGTAGAATGCCTGGGCTCTCTCTATATCATTCTACAACATATATCAGTTCAAATTAAGTATCCGATTTTGTGTTAATATGTCAAATTATATTATACTGTAAATAATATAGCAATGATATTATAACCACCTGCTCAATTTAAGGCATTGCATGCCATAAATTTATCTTTTCATTTGAAATTATATATTTTAGTTAGCTTACCTGTTTGAGAGCAAGAGCAGCTGCAAAGCAGTAGGCATGTCGAGGGATGAAGCTGCCTTTTGCCTGACCTTCTTCCAGCAGGGTCAAACAGATATGATATGACTTTGAGGTATTCTGCCAATCCCAAGAAAAAGAAATGGTTTATAAATGACACTTGACATTACTTGCAATTGCAAAATTAATAAAAAAAAAAACAAGCCAAAGAATTGCGCCCAGTTAGTTTTACCGTTTTGAAATGAGTTTGTCTTTTTTTGGCATTCAAGTAACTATTTGCTTATTCTTAATTGCTTTAATACAACCTAGCATACAATACTTGCTTCTACATTGCCTTTACCAGTTTATAACAAGCTGCAAAGGCTAGCATGAAGGTGTCTTTGTTGAATGGCACTCCTTGTTTTTTAATTTCTCCCACCACCTCCAGGCAACCTGTGAGAACGCAAGTGACCCACATCACATAAACTGAAACCATGGCAACAGACAGACCATTTAGCATTTTTGCAGATAGGAAGCGTCATTAGTGAAGCATTTGATCGTGCTGATCAATTCCCTCATGCATCTCAAGTGAGCACTTGTCTCGCTGGCTTTTTAAATATTTACAATTTTCAGCTTTTTACTTCATACATTTTTGAGCCAACAGCAAATTGGGAGCAATATACAGATCTTATCGATTGTTTCACACTTCAGAATGGAGAGATAAGCAGAAGAAACTTACTTTCGTAATGCTGTTTAGTAAAAAGCATGTCGATAGCAAGATTAAAGGATGTAGAGTCTAAAAAGAATCCTTTGAGAGCCTATGCAAAAAAATAAAGGAAAGACAATGTCAAATCTGACTACAATTCATGTCCATAGTCATGGTGTAAAAAAATGTGTTCATTTTCACACACTGGATCTGTCAGAGTTCTGGCTCCCAGCTCCTCTAAACCCAGCTCATAGCATAACCTCATGAAAAGAGGGCCGAACTTGAATTCCACAAATTGTTTCATGTTACGATTCTCTTCATGGTATCTAGAATAGACAGAAATAAAAAGAGAACAGTGTAATATATACAAAAACATATCCATATGCTAAAACTTTGCGTATACAGTCATGTGAAAAAGTTAGGACACCCTATTGAATTCCATGGTTTTCCATATCAGGACATAATGAAATGTTATCTGGTTCTCGGCAGGTCTTAAAATCTGGAAAATAATTCCTCAAATGAACAACAGCATATGACTCTTTGCAAATAATTTCATTATTTATTTAACAAAAAAAATGTGTGACAAAGTTAAGACACTCTTGGTGATAACATAGGAATTAACAGAAATAAGTGGACGTTTTAGCAGTTTGCTGGTCTGGATGCTTCAGGCGTGTATTAACACAATGACAAGAAGGTAAGAAACCTTCTTGTCAAGACACAGTGATCTTAGAGAAGCAAGTGTTGCAGCCTTCAGTCTGGGAAGAGTAATCATGGCCATTTCCAAACAATTTTAAGTTCATCGTTCTACATTATCCACAAATGGGAGACATTCAAAACAAAGACACCATTTCTGCCAGGAGGTTACTTCCCAGCAAATTCACTGCAAGATCTGACTTTGTAACACTCAGAGACATGGCAGACAACCCAAGAACCTCCCAGCAGGCTCCACAGGCCTCAGTTAACATTTATAAATAACAATGATAACAAAGTTCAAGACAGTACAATTAGATGCACAGTGCCATATTTGGTGAACATCTAAAGACCATATCATCTAATACCAAAAATCACAAATACTGGTGGATGGCTGATGATTTTGGGCCTGTTTTGTAGTCACAGGACCTGGGCAACATATAGTCATTGAGTTGACCCTAAACACCTCTGTACACTAGAGTATTCTAGAGTCAAATATGAGGCCATCCACCCCACGGCTAAAGCTCGCAATGTTACAAAGAAGACTGGGAGAAAATTACGATGTACTTCATATGATGGTTCTATTTTCCAAATTTTAAGAACTGACAATAGCCAGATATTTTTTTTTTATTATTATTATGCCCGATACAGAAAACCATGTAATTCAATAGGGTGTCCTAACATTTTCACACAACTGCATCACAAGTAATCGCCAACACAAATAGAATGACATTAAATATTAAAAATAAATATGAATATTATGCTAAATTCAATGAAATCACTATAAATTTCCTTTCTTCTTTACTTTGGGTAATCTTTTTTTTATTCCATTTTATTTCTACATAAATTGAAGAAGTTTTACCTGTACATAGCATTTCTCGCCATAAAAACATCTTCAACAGAATGGCACAAATACAGAAGTATTTTCAATTCATCCTTTGAAATAAGCTGTTTTTTCTCCATTTTCCGATTCACTTCATCAAAGTAATAACCTGTTAAAAAAAATGTACATTCAAGGTAAATGAGAAATGACAATTAAAGGTGCACTCATTGCCTTTTGTTTATGCTGCAGACTGGCCAATAGGACTGTTGCAGATATGTGAGGCATGAAAACTGCATTAAAACCATGCATCACTACAAGGCACGATTCATCAATTCCACAAGTCAAATTATGTAATAACAGAGACTATATAATAATGAGATAAATTAAGTAGTTTGTTGGTGTAATGTTGGTCTTACTGTTTTAAACATTTTGTTATTTGTTACTAATTTATTTTAAATATAAATTTAAAAACAAATATGACTGAGTGCACCTTTAAAGTAATGACATTTAAACACCAGAAAGTGGTGAAAGGTTGAGCAAAATGATGCCTGCCTTTTGATTCTGACAACTGGAAGGCAACAGTAAGTTTCCTCTGCTGAAAATCCTGCAGCTTCACCACTTCTTCAGACAAGAGATAACGTTTAGCTAAAAAGCACATTAAAAAGAACAAGTCAGTTTCTTTCCAATTGTTTGAAATTCCAAATGTTAAGCTGTGTCAGGCCGATCAGGTTTAGGGTTAGGCGTTTTTTTTTTTGTGTGATTTCCAGCAGGACGGTAGCAGACCGATAATGTAAATAAAAACGACAATCCTGGTACAAAAGAATGTTGACAGTGACAAATTCTTCAGTCTCCATACACTGTCATATGCGAGGACAGCAGTTTTTGTAATCATACACTCAACCAGGGTGTGTGTGTGTGTGTGTGTGTGTGTGTGTGTGTTTTGCTACTATAGCTTATTTACTTCTCAAAGACCCTGACCTTCTCTTTTAGCGCCTAAAGTATGTTCTCAGCCTGTTGGCTAAATCCACCCGAAACAAATACCACGTAGATATGCGCACATTACCTCCATCTCGACATTTTAAACAGTCTGATTTAATGGCTCCTCGAAGCACTGCAACTCTGGACAAATCAGTCAGCAAAGCACGAGAGCAGGCATTCAGTCTTTGCAGCGCCATGTCCGTCTGAACTCGCGCAGTAGCTGTCTTCTGTCAGTCTTAAATATAAGATTTAATCCTTCAGCAGGTAGAACTATTTAGATATATTTGTTGAACAACACATATTCTTCGTTTTAAAATGCTGTGAGAAATTGTATATATTATATAGCAATACAAAGAATTAAAAGTATTTTACTAACCCCCTGCACCCCCGTTTTTTAGGTCAAAATGGAACATTCCAATGTGGCGCTCTCCTGTGAACCGGTATGTTTACAAAATGAGTATTACATTATTTCTCTTAAATATTGAAGCACAATCACAGTGCGATTGTGAATGTTGATAACTCTTTCCAACAATGGCTTAAAACGCTTTGAATTCTTTTGACTGGTAAGTTACACCCTACGTCAGTAAACACTATATATATGAGTATACAATACATAAATAGTAAATGAGCATAAAAAGAAAAACAAATAGAAAACTTAAAACATAAACATCTTTTAAAAACCATTAACAGTGATTGTGTCTACTACGGTGTCTATGGTATGGGAATCAGCAGAGGGCGCTATTGACTACAGACTACGCTCTCTTTTAAGATAATAGATTTCATCTCAGGAATACAGAACTGTTTTCGAGTTTAAAAAAACTAAGCAAAGAGATTTATCTATTACTGATTAAAGATGATTCAGTTAACTGTTTTAATATGCGCACCGATAATTGGAAGACAACAGGACGATAATTGGAAGACAACAGGATTTGCGTTAGAGTCCATGGTTAGACTTAACACTATCATTCTGTCTGTAGTTGCGTTTTATTGAAATGAAAAGAAGAGCTATTAGTGAAGAAAAAAGATGTCTTTGCTTCCTTTGCTCAGCTGTTCTAACCACACAGCAAGAGATAATCAATTATCAGCTGGATAATTGCCCAGCTTCTTTTCTCTGCATTGAAAGGTCATAATTAATGGCTGCCAGACAGAGAGTTGTTCTAATGCACATGCCAGAATAATACATCATGTGTGACAAACTGTTCAGCTGGGAAATTTTGTCAAGATAGGTTTGTTCTAAATTATAAGTCTTTTGTGTTGAGACTGCCATGTCATGTCATTTCTAGAGTCATCATGTGAGTTGAAATGCAGTTATTAGCTTGATTTGAATGCAGTCAAAATGCTTGGTGTGACCCTGTAGATTTTGACGTTTGTACTGCAGATACATTTTTAGATGAGCATTATTTCAAGGGGTGTAGGTCATTGAAGTTGGCTCTGCGATTGATGACTACAGGATTGTCAGGGATTGGATTTGTGGCTGTAGCCAAGGGCATCTTCTCTGTTAAGCTGGACATAGTGCTCTTGCATGATAACTCATTGTGATGGGTGGATATTTCCGTGCTTTCTGGTATACAAAGGTACATGCAAAGTCTAAAAACAAAAAAAAAAACTGACAGCATAACATGAACATAAAACGTAGATGGTTATTTTATAGGGCGATGTTTTAAAAGACTTAAGAGCTGATTGGATGTGAAAAGGAAATTGAGATATCTGTGCGATCAATCACAAGAAGTGCTGACAATGCAAACGCACTGGGATTATTATTATTTATTTATTTAGAAAAATGAATGAAGGGAAAAATCTGTAATTACATGTTAATGTGCAGCTATAGGGACAGTTTTGCCTTCAGACATGAGCTAAATCTAACAAACCTTCCTTTGGTGAAAAGTGACTCAAAGAGTACTAAAAATGCAATACAGTTTATTTAGGGGTTAGTCCTTTGTAGTATTTTTGTAATAAGGTTTATAAAACTATCGAAGCCTGTACCGTTTACTTGTATATAAAATGAGTGCTCCTGTGTGATGTATGTAAGATGTTAAAGATAGACAGCAATAGAACAGTGATTATGTTATACTTAGAGTCCTTGCGTGGTCCTGGTGGGACTCTGCTGAGCGTTTCCTTAGCAACACCACCTCACCCCATTCAGCAGAGACCGTCTTCTGCCCAATTGGAAGCTGACTCTCAAGTGCACTGGATTATTGATGAGAATCAAGATGGAGGTGTTCAGCTGACACCACGACAATACCATGGCTAATAACACAAATTCAGGACGTTTTTTTCCGGCATTACGTTCACTTATATTAGAGAAATTACAATAACATTCGAAATGAAGAGCTCTGTAGTTCTTGTTCATCTTTGTTCACAGTGTGAGTGATCAAATCGCAGGTTTAAATGTAGTTCTTTCTTTAGCATTACCCAATTATTATAATGTTTTTTAGCAATAATAAATTCTTAATTGCTAATATTATATTTGTTTTACATAGGTTGGTTGTGTGCATTTCTCTATACCTACAGTAATTTAGCATTTTGAGGTCTATAATTCGATTGTGAGCATTTTTTTCTTTGTCTTGAATTCAGTGGCAATTCCGTTTACCTTTGTCACTCAATCAATAAAAGCATATTTTACTATTTTGAAAAATATTTTCTAATATTTAACAAAATATGCACAGTAAGCTACAAAATTAATGTTTCCCACTTCCCTGCATATCTTACATTTTTTAAACTGAAAAACAGAAAATGTGTGATTTACACTTACTACAGTGCTTGAAAAAAATCCACAAACCTGTTAGCTTGCTATGTTAGATAGATAGATAGATAGATAGATAGATAGATAGATAGATAGATAGATAGATAGATAGATAGATAGATAGATAGATAGATAGATAGATTTATATTTCACAGTTGTTCTAAAGTCACTTTAGGTTCCATGACCTATCCGACCTGCATTGATCTGCTGACATCATACTCAGATACATAAAAGTAATAGCACGCTGTGACCCAGACTTCTCACATTGAGCTTCAGCCAATGTTATTTCTCTGGTACTTTTGCCGCTAGACATTTCCATTTTGATTTACCACTACGGTTCTGTCTGGGTTTGAAAAATGCCTGCAGTGCCCAAGTCATCATTAGTTAATGTCCTCCATGGCATAAGGGCAGTGATGGCATGGTAGAATGCCAGGCCAGTGTCCAGTCTGTGTTCCCTCAATCAAATAGATGTTGGTGCAGACCAGCCTTGATTTACTATAAAACCAATGCATCTTATTTTTTAAATTTCGTATATAAGCATGCAATATTGCTATCCTTTGATTTAAATTAAAAGTTGAGTTAAAGTTATTTACTCTTTTTGTTTTGAGGTCAAAAGTTTGAATGCACAAATTACTTTATTATTTGGGCTAAATTTGGTAAGACTTCTAACCAGAATCAGACACATGATCCCTGGGGGTTCAGGCCTGTTTTTTAGCCAATTAAACTCAGAAATGCCTGTGAGCAACCACAAGCACGCAAATACACACACACACGCACAAACACACAACAACAACATTTTGTGAACTGTATGAACTAGTGTACTCTACAAAAAAGAACACAAGGTATTTTCCACAAAACTATTTATTGTGGACTGATTTACCCTCTTTTTAAATGTAGTTCCCTTTACATCAAACACTCCATAGTTGGGAAGAGTTATCGCACACAAACATCAGAAAAAGCACAAGGTAATACTTTCACTGGAGACTATCCTCTAGATATGGGATTAGGAATGAAAAGAGGAAAGATGCATGTTCACAAGATATATATTTCATACACAACTGCAGACATATTCTTACTAGTACCCGAAGGTGAGCGAAGAGAACCAGAAGGATTGTGAAGTTTTGAGAGAAAGTGAAGTGTTACCTTGGATCAGAGGAAAGAGGGAAGTGATAGACTGGGTGTGTGTGTGTGTGTGTGTGTGTGTGTGTGTGTGTGTGTGTGTGCGCGTGTGTGCGTGTGTGTGTGCGTGCGTGTGTGTACTTAGTATTTAGACTTGCGGATAAACAGCAGTGCACTTTGCTGAAGCATGTGGCTAGAAGAATCTGTTAACAATTGCTGCTGTTAGTATGGAATTAAGAAGTGTCCAGTTTTGAGTTATATGTCGTATCACATTTACTGTTATACTGAGCTGTTGAAAAGGGTTGTGCCACAAAGGCACCAAGTTCCCCAGTAGTATAATCTGTTGACATGTTGTATAAATATTTCAAGCAGTTATAGCTTTGAAATATTTTAACAACCTATGGTATAATCCTGTATTGTCATGTAGATTCTGGTACACTGTAAAATCTGTATACTGTGGTAGCTTTGTAGGAATAAATGATTATAATTCAAATCTCTCTGACAACCTTCAATGAGATGAGAAATTTTCATGACTGCATGGTTATTGATAAAAAGTGACCTTAAGATACAGTAAGCCTGATCCAAGTTCATGAATTATTTGTCATATCCTTGCAGTGATTTGTTGGCAGTAAAGAGTGAGTTTCCCCTCTTAGTGAAAGAAAGCACAGAGAAATGTCAAGGATAATACATTACACATGCACATATCATCCGACCACTCACTCCGTCACTAAGCTATTTATAATTATAGTACAGTGCAATTTTATAAAAGATTCCTAAGGAAAGGAAAGTTTTAAGTTTCTCATCTTTCATTGTACCACAATCTTGATGGCTCTTCTTGGCAACAATAACAAGCTAAGAAAATAAAAAATAATAAATGAACAGTGCATACAGAAGAGCTCTCAACGATGAGTGAAATGTTCAGTTAAAAAGGATAATCAACCCCATTTGGAGTATGAGAAGAAAACAATAGCAATCAAAGAAAAAGAATAATGTTGAACTCTCAGTTTTGAATTTTAAAGATCACCTTTTGTAGTAAATGCCCAAAAAGCTAACTTTACAGTTATAAATAATTTAAGCATTAAATAAAGCAAATAAATATAATGACTGTATTGCTCAGATAAAAAACATTAACATAAATAAATTATGCAAATAAGAACTAGTACAAATAGATAAATAACAATTTTTGGAGTTCAAACATTTAATATTTTACCCTATTTAAAAAAAGGCTGGTGTGAAATTTGTGAAATTTCAAGCTAAAGATGGGGCTGTGACAATATAATTAATAAATTCTTTGCTTGTCTAGGAAGAAGAGGTATGACATTTTTTTGTTCTTTTTTACTATAGCACTTTTTAAATGTAACTTATGGTATTTTATGTTTTCTCAGGCATTTGTTTTCAAGCTGTTTAAATCATTGTTCTATTTTGCATTTATTTGCAAAGTTAGCAAGCTTCACATTCATATTTTATGCAACTCAGTGTGGCTGGAATATGAAGTTTAATGTAGCTTTTGCATTCTATGATATATTTATGTTACCGTGGATCATACATACCAGTTATTTGTCCTCATATTAAGTGCATTATGTTTGTTGTACATTCAGTTTAACTTTCTAAGGCATTAAAACAATCCCTCAACCTTTGGTGTAAACAAAACCATTTAAGGAGTTCTTTTTCAGTGATCCATTCATCATCTGTGTGTAAATGAGTAAATTTGTAGTTTGTTATACATTTTATTGGAGCTGCTCAGTACAGTGTTCATTCACTGACTACTGTATGTATTTAATCAGTTGTTTAGTTTAGTTTAGCTTTTGCTGGTTGTTTGTGAGGTCTGATTCACACCAAAAACTGTTCTTTGTGTGGTCAGCAATGACTAACCAAGCCTTTTCACAACCTGAGACCTCAAAAAGTACTAGGTAATTCAACTGAGAAACATTTTTACTGGTTCCTCTACTGAGATGGAATGTGATCCAAGATTTTTGCTTTTATGAATGTGTGTACTACATTTTTCATTTGTTTCCTGTGTAACATCCAACCTCAACCACATGTGGATCTTGACAATCACAGCTCAATCTTACATGCAGGGAAAGACTCATCTTGCATAACCACAGTGCTGCTGCTTGCTAAAACCATGATGTTCAATTCTTGCTGCTTCTCATGGGTTTCCTGGTACCACTCCCTCATAACTTCTGTATCATGGGTTGGAATCAATGTGACCTATAAATATGATATGCAAAGTCATTTTATGCCAGGCAACATTAATTTTTATATGTGAATTATGAAGCAGACAATTGTAAGAATTATGGTACCTGATTATTATTTCCCCACTGGCTCTTTCCTTCCAACAGAGCATCCAGAACTGCCTTACTGGGCTCCTGTGCTGTTGGATCATTACCACTGACTACATAGTAGGAGGATCGGATCCGTTTAAAGAACTCAGCATCCACATTCTTGGCATTGCAGTGATTTGGTATGTAAACTAGGTCCATGTACATTGGAGGACAATTAGGTACTGATGTTCCACTGCTGGACTTAGTGCTTCCTTAAAAACAATAGAAAGATCACACACATATATATATATATATATATATATATATATATATATATATATATATATATATATATATATATATATATATATATATATATATATATATATATAAACTTATAAGGTAAGACTCTGATATTAAAAGCAAAGATAAAAAACTATAGACCTTTATTCATTAAACCAGAGTTACCTGAAGTGCTGCTTTTCACTCCCCTTGATGCAGAGGTATTAGTAGCATTTTTGGCATCTTTATCTTCTGTAGTCTTTTTTGGAGAGGACACTTTCGACTCTTTTATGGCACTTGTTTTTGACAAGCTCTTTGTTACGGATGACTTAGTCTTGCTGCTGATGTTCTTTTTTGGTTTCCCTCTTTCATTTTTTTGGGATGCCTCTTCAGCTTTAAGGACTTCAGGATCCACCATACAGGCATCAGGATGAGGAGGGGCAGGAGCAGGGTCTCTGGGTGTGACAGGAGGTGGGTCTGCATGACGATAAGTAATAGTCCTATCTGTTGGTAATGTTTCTGAGTCATCCTCAGAGTCAATATTTGCTTCTGCAGTTATTGATGGGCACTCCTCTGTGCCAGGAGGAACATCTGAGTCTGTTTGAGAGGGCACTGATTCACTTACAGAAGTTGGAGGAGTTTCCTCACACTGCTTACTCTGCTGTTTCCCTCCAGGTGGGGGTGGTCCTCCTCCAGACTTGGCAAGTGGCTTTTCCTCCTCCAGAGGATGTTCCTCGTTCATGAAGTACTCAAGAGGACTTGGGTTTATAAAGGATGGAGAAAGCTCTGTCTTTGGATGCCTGTATTCACAGGAGGTCACCAGACACAAGTCCACAACTGCACGTGACTGAGAAGGGCTTGTTTTTGAGGCATCTGGCCCTATGGACCCACCATCACAAATTTTTGTAGATTCCCCATATTGACAGCTGTAGGAACATGATGTGGAGCTGCTGGAAACCTTTTCTTGAGTGTCTGTCTGATTGTAACTAGGAGAATGTTGAACTGGAGATGTAATTTTGGGACTGGTGGGGGATTTTGAGTCTGTGAAGGGATTTGTTCCTAAGCCAAGTTTCAGCTCTTCTGTCCTTGAAGAAAAACAAGATGACACTGTAGGAGATGAGGGTGACCCGATCTTCGGAGGGGTCTTCTCCAGATTTTGTCCATCTTCTATCTTATCCATAAAGGTTTCTTTGTAAAATGAGCTGGGACTAGGTTTATCTTTATAAGTTCCTTCATGTGAGGTGTTTGGTCCACCTAGAACAAGAGATGACTCAGGAGATAAAGGGGAGTGATTGCGGGGTGACTGTTTTGGAGTAACAGACTCTGAACAATGTCCTACATTTGGAGAATCTCCTTTAGGCTCCCCAATTTGAGAGGGTGTTGTAACTGATGGGGTGGACTGTGACGCATCTGAGGGGGAAACTGAAGCAGCCTGGGTACTATCAGACTCTTTGAAAAGCATTGCCTTTTCCCCATCTTCCCCAGGTCTGCGTTGTTCTCCTATGACACTGGTTCCATCTGAGGGGCTGTAATCAACTTCTGTTGGACCATTTTCAGTGGCCGTACGCTGCATTCCTCCTAAAGATGGATGATCTGGTGACTGCTTGCTGAAATCTAATGCAAATGAGTGTTCTGGGGATTCTTGTAAACACTCAAATGGCAAAGACTGCTCAGGAGATTTTGTTTCCTGTTGTGGCAATTTTGCAGTTTTTGGGGAAACATCAGGGGAGATCGACATAGGCCGGGGACTGTCCTCCTTGGAAGGGGAAACTTCTGCTTCTTGCATTGTGGTCGGAGTCTGGACAACAGAGACAGAGAGAGAGTCATCGACTTCTGTGGAATGAGGGGAGCCAACTTCAGCATGAAGTGATGGGGAGACATCATCTGTTGTAGGTTCTGGTAAAGAACTTGTTGCAAGGGATGCTGTTGAAGCAGAGGCAATGTGAGAAAATGTATCCTCTGCAACAACCTCATCAACTGGAGTGCCAGACTTATCAGATGTGGTCCCCTCAGATATGGACATTTTGCTGTCCTCTTTAAATGTTGTGAAAGGATTTGTTTCAGAAAGGCTCTCTACTTTATTCTGTGGCAAAGATGTAGCAGATGTGACTGCAGGACTGTCATTGGTTGCTAACTTTTTATCATTATTGTCAGTCTGGCTTGGGGTATTGTGGTCAAGCTCAAAATTGGTTGCTAAATGTGCTTCATAACTCGGTGATTGCTTCTTTCCCATTTGCGACACAGGCACTGCTTCATCAATAGGACTAGCCTCTTTGGGAGAGTCTTCCTTGTCACTTGTGATGTCAACAATTATAGGACCCTGAGATTCAGGTGTTTTAGCCAGTGGTAGAGTGCCAGCTTTTTCCTCTACTGGGGATTGGTAGTAAGGTGTGTGCCCCGAAGACTGAGGGGATAAAGGGCCCTCTAAGGTTTTCTCATCTGGACTGTATGATTCCATTTCTTTTGACATCCCTGCTAATGTGGTTCCCAGTTCAATTGGTGAAGATACACCAGCATGAACATGGTCAACATTTACATTTTGGTCACCAGAAGGTGACCTGACAAGAGGCAAAGTCGTACTGGTAGCACTGAGCCTGTTTGAATCAAAAGAGAATGAGTCTTTAGCTAAAAACTCCTTAGCAGATTTGTCTTCTTCCAGTGAAGACGGTGGTGAAATGGTGGAAGCTGATGCATGATAGTCCTGCCCCTCAGTGGCATCGCTCTTGGAGTGTTCTAATTCAGGAAGGTCTTGGAGAGGTGAAAGGGTCTTTCTCTCATTATCTGTAGTCATACCATACCTGACAAAATCTTGGGAAGGAGAATCACTTTCATCATTAGTTGTCTCATCACTCATTACATCTCTTGGAGTAGACATTTCATCCATAGGTGTTGGAACACTTGAGATCTCAATTGTAGACTGAGTGTGTCCAGATGTTGTGTATTCTTCTTGAGGCTCATCTCGATTTTCATCATCAGAAGTGACCTCACTTTCTAAACCTTCTGGTAGTGTCTCATCATGAATAGAAACAGCAGGAGATGCCGGTGCCGACATCTTTGGTGGTGTTGTTACATCAAAACTCTGCAACTCAGTTTCTTTGTCATGTCTATATTGTGGTTCTTCTGCACCATAATCTGATCCTTCCTTGGTGTCCTGCTCTTCTTGCTCTCCATCATCTTTTAACTTAGATATTGCTCTATCTTGCTCATCCACTTCCTCTGTATCTCCCTTTTCTTCATAATCTCCGATCTCAGATGACTCTTCCAAACCTGTTCCTTCATCTTCAAACTTTTCACTGGTACCATTGCTTTTTTGATTGGGTTCTAGATCTCCTGGAGTACCACCACATTCCTCCTCAGCTTCTGTGGTTGCAATTCCTTCATCCAGGGACTCTGCTGCTTCTGGGGACTCTTTGCAAGGAGTTATTTCTTCATGCTTAATCATTTGTTCTTGATCAGAATCGTGCATTTTGGTCTGTAATAGGATTTCATCAACTTCAGCAATCTCCTCTGCTTTCAAAGCCTCAAAGTCTTTAGTGAGGTCTTCTGGAGAAGACATCAGTGACCTCTCTGCCTCAAGAACATCTGTTACACTGGCTTCAACAGCAGGTTCTTCAGCAATTGAGATGGAAGGTGCTTCCACTGGTTCAGCAGCATCTTTTTTAGTGGGCTTGGACTTAGCCTTGGATTTTGCAGGACTACCAGGGCCCTTGCCTCGTGCTGCAACCTTTGGTTTTGGTGCAGGTTTTTTCACCTCAGGAGTGCTAGGGGCATTCTTTTTCAAGCCACCGACTTTCCTCAAATCTTTTTTAGGTTCTTTTTCATCTTTCTGAGTTTCTTTCTTTTCGTCTTTTCTGCTTTCCTTTAATAGAGAATCTTTTTTAATATCTCGTCTTTTAATTTCCTTTTTCACCTCCTCTTTCTTCACCTTCTCTTCTTTTTTGGGCTTTTCTTCTTTCTTGGGTGTGGTTTTTTCAGCCTTTTTATCAGCCTCATTTTTTTCAACAGATTTCTTAGTTTCTTTCTTTATTGTTTTTGGTTTAAGGTCAACTTTCTTTTTCTCGGGAGTGTCAATTTTGGGTGTATGCTCAATCTTGCTTTTACTGTCTTTGTCCCCCATTTTCACTTTTTTCACAAGTGTTTTTTCCTTTTTCTCTAGTTTTTGCGTTGGCTCCGGGGTTTCCACAGAGTCAGTTTTACTGAGGGTTTTTAGTTTTTCAAGAGATTCATCTTTGGACTCTTTGTGGAGATTTTTGCTTGGGGATGGCTTTGATGTGGATTTTAGGCTTTCTTTACTGTCTGTCTTGTGTTTCATCTTTGCTTGTTTCAGTGTTGGTGCAAAATTTGAATTAAGCTCCTTTTGTGTGATTACAGGATGTTTGAGGAAGTCTAAATGTTTAAGTTTCTCTAGGCCTTCAAGAATATTATTCTGAGTTGAATTGCCTGGAAAGAGAACGCGGATTATTTTTTCTGATGGGTTAGCAGGATGCCACACAATCAGTGATGAGATGGAAGACAAATATGAGATTGGGAGCTCTGATTCTTTTCCATTTGGTAACAAGATGGGGGCTTTGTCTTTTTCACTACCAGTCCATTCTTTTAGAAAGTACTGCAACTCCTTGCTATTCTCTGCTGGGTTAAGAACATACATTTCAAGCTTGCCAACCCCCATTTTCTGGAAAAGTATAATTGGTTCTACTGTATTCCCAATATTCCTATGCAGAGGTTCAGGCTTTAAAGACAGCTTGTTAAGATACTCCAGTGTGAGAGATGCCTCCTCAGCATTTTTCCTAATCTTGTAGTTGGGCTTAAGGTTTTCTAGATTCTGGGGCATGTTGACAAACATAACTCCAATATCTGGTGAAATCATATTCTTTGTCCAATCACTGTTAGCTGTGGAACCCTGTGATTGCTCCTCCTCAAGTTCAGCTATTTTGCGCCGCAGCATGCTATTAATACCAGGAAGGTTGTCATCTCCAATGTGTGTGAGGAGAACAGAATCCACTCTGTCCAAATGTCGTACCAGCTTCCAAAAACATGACTTTCTATCAGATCCCCCATTAATCAGCATGTTGAAGCCATTAACTGCAAACAGTGCTGAGTCACCTCGCCCACCAGGGAAAATATAACAGCATGGTTTGGATAATTTTAGGAACCCTCCTGAAGTTGGGGGTTCAAGCATGTCAAAAGGAGATGGGATTTCTACAGATTCTGACAGGTACTCTGTGAATTCAGAAAGACCTTCCATTTCTGGAAGGATGGTTGGGGAGTTTAGCTTCATACGGATAAAGTCCTGCAAGTTGTGTTTGTCTAGGTTTGAATTTTTCCAGTCACCATGCTCCGGACAGAAAAGAGTTAAACTGGCTTTGTTGGCTGGGTGTATTGTGCTTAGGAGCTCTCCAATCTGTAAGTCAAATGAATTAAAACCTTTAACTAAACAAGTTTACTTTAATTTGGATTACCATGTAAAACTCTGCTGTGCATGCTGAGATTTAGCATTTGTTAGCTGTTGGAGAATCTATTTTTTAAGCACTGGGAAATATAGCAAACCGAAGCAAAAGCTAATAATCACTCACCTCTTGATCTGTAAAAATGTCAATGAAATTGAAGAGAGAAAATGAGCCTGACTGGAGAATCAGCTCGCCTGTATTTTCAAAGCACTGTCCAGCCAAGACAAGCAGTTTATGGTGGGCTGTGTCTGAGACCATCAGACGTACCTGAGTGTAGACATAAAGTAGACAAAAAAGATTTTATAAGGTATAATCTTCATTAAACATGGACTTGACTTAAATTAATCATGGCTTACGTTTGTTGGAACAAAACCAACAATGCACATGAAGGTTATCCTAAATTATTTACATGCAATTTCTGAAGCACACAGCTAACAGAATTATACTTGTTTCTATACGCTTTTCTATAGGCTTTAATATTACTGAATTGTATTACTTTGCCTTTCGTATCTTTTTCTCTCTCTTTCTTGTTCTTTATCAGGGCCAGCATTTTCCAGTTTGTTGCCATTGACTGTTCTGGGCGGTCTGCCAGGGTCAGACCTGCAGTGCTCTACCATATTATTAATGCAGAGTCAAACTGCAGTCACAATTTGTGAGCAAAGCTTTGTGTGTATGAGCATATTGTGTGTTGTGAGTTTGTTTGCAATTGTGAAACACCCAGTGTATACATCATTCACTGATGTACTGGCATAGTAGTGAATTAACATATTTAACAGGATTCATCTGTGTAGTGTAAAAAATATATGTATATATTGCATTTGTAGTATTAGATGAGTCAACAGTTTTCTGTTGATACTGTTATTGAACACTATAACCCTGACATACTTGTTCTAAAGGATTCTAGCTGCCATGCATTTATTCTCATACCCACATATTCTGGTATCAACCAGACAACTAAAACTCATTTAAAATATTTTTATACAGCAGACATCTATATATATTTCTAGAAATATAGAAAGATTGCGCTTACCTCAGTGCTAACAGCTTCATCTGAAGGGTTGATCAGCACTACTGTCTCCAACACATTACTTTTGTGATGCAGAATCTTTTGTCCTGCAAATAAAATTAAACATGCTGAATGTGATTTTTAGTAATAAATAAAAAGCACACTTTTTTGATGATCCAATCCATGATTCAAAATCAATAGTATGACCCAAAACGTGAGTTTTGTGATCTGTGACACAGAAATATACAAATATTATAAATATGCCCATATATTGCCTTCACTTATTTGATCTATAACTTTACTGCATGCCAGTCATTCTCATTCTTTTCTTTTCACTACCATTCCTTTAGCTCCTTTTGTCATGCATATTTGCCTTATTGTGTTTTAAATTTGAGATCAAAATGGTTATGATGGTCAGGGGGTGATTTTATATGACATTTGTCTCATTTAATTAACCTATTGTGTGTACTCATGCACCGACTCATGCATCTCCTTCTCTTCCTCATTTCTCTATAGACTCTATTGACACAGATATCCAATTAACCTCTGCCCTCCTCCAGCAACTTGTCATCCTTTCTCTTTCAGTCACCTAATGGGTGGGACATAAAAAAGCTTCTAGTAGTCCACTGTGCATTCCTTTTACTTTTTTTCTGTACTTCCTGTCCTTTGACAACGTGACTATATTGACAATGTAATTATGCCTTTAATTTTTTTTAATAGTTTTTTTCCCCATTCCCGGCCCAAATGGCTCTCGATTAAGTCAAGTGAAAATTTCCCAATCTCTCTCTGAGTAATTCCATCCTATTATAAATTTATCATGCTGTCCAGAAGCAGTGAAGCTGTAAGCTTGCAGAAATCGGTCAACTCTATCACTGTCGGTATTAGAGTGTTTGCTATTACTGCAGAGGTCTATGAGCCCCTTCTGTAACATCAGCCTCATCACTCATTTAGCAATTGTTGTTCATAGTGTCATAATCCCCCCTCTGAGGTTGTTTGTAAAGGTTCAGTGAACAGGCGCTCCATAGGTGCTGAAAATCGCTTGAAGAAGGTTTAAATCTAAAACACAAGAGGACATGCACAATTTTTCCACTTGCACGAAACACTACAACCTAAATTAAATTAGTATAAAAAGCCTTGTGGATAAATGACATGCTTTGGAGCACAAAGGTTTACATTGAAGATATTTGGTCTCAGTGTGTAAAACCTGCACGTAAACACTCTCATACAAATTTCATGTTCCATATATAAGTTTGAACGGCAAACTCCAAATCCTATCCTGGATTTGGCAGGGTGTATTATGTTAATTACTAACTGCAGGCATATTTTCCCTTCATTTAGAACAATCTGGATTCAGTGACATTGACAAAAACTGCATATGCATTTGGAAACTTTGCATGAGAGTCTTTGTTGAAATAAAGGCACAGCTGTATGCAATTATTAGTGATTGTGACCCGATGTCTTACTTAAACCTCAGAGAGGTCTAGAAAAACATCTTTATTCAGTTGAAAACATCTTTATTGTATTTCTCTCATATATTTGTAGGCTCTGTGTGGGTTTTAAAGGCTGTTCTCCTTAGGATGGTGTATTTTTGTGAGAGTCTGTACATGTGTGTGCATAAATCCAGGTGGCTCTTTCATGCAGTGTAAGTAATTACAGTGTGTTTCCCACCTGCTGAGTCATCATTAACGCTCTGAATTCATATTTCCTCATCTCATCATATTCACTGTACCTGTATCTGTTCCTTCTATTAATTTCCCTGTATTTTTTACTTTTTCTAAGAGGTCTCCACAAAATGTTTCTGTATACATATGAAACCTATATTATATATTTGTTACATTTCAGATAGTGTATACCAACGAGGGCAAGAGCCACTGAATGTGTTAGGTTAGTGATTAATTTGTATTAAAAGTGTTTTAGTTGAATTTTATCTGCATTTGCCCCCAAGAACATTTTTATGCAGGTGTACAGCATATAACAGCATACTCTACATCCCAATATGGGCCACTCTCTTTTTGATCATTAGAGTTTCTTTGAGGAAATCTGCTTTTTTCAACATCGGTGTGATGATGAAAGGGAGAAGCTATGGAACAAAAAATATAATACATCTGACTGCTGAAATTGACATCTGCGTAGCAAGTGTAGCGTACTTGATGTAGAACACTCTGTGGCTTCATTTCTTCTCCACAGGGGTATTCTGAGGTGTTGCATTCATTTCACTGCAGTACTCTCTGCTCTACTTTAGCTTCAGATACTCTTCAGAGCATAGACGTCTGTGTATTGATAATAAAGGATTCTCTTCTAACCTCACTTATTTTCTCCTTGCCCCTCTAAATCCGAGCAGGTTTGTTAAAATGGCTGAGGTGGCGGTAACCTGTCATGAAGGCTATTCCAGCTGCCCAGCACACACCCAGACTCACACAAGCAGAAAAGCAGCACCATTAGGGCCAGACTCACACCGGGGGGAAACCCATTTATGCGACAAAAACAGCTGCTGTCGGGAACTCCGAAGAGGTGAAGAGAAAAAATGTGATTAGAATCAGTGGTGCGAATTAAAGTTCGGACAAATTACACTGTGGTCGATAGCAGAGTTTTCCTTTGCCCTTGGAAAATGTAGCTGCTGCCATCAACTATTATCCACATGGGTGAGTAAAATGGAGCTTTTATGATGAAATGATCCCCCACTATACCTTGGTTTTCTAAACCTGACATTAAAACATCCCCCCAACAGTGTTGTTTTGAACCCCATCAATTTATATTGTATGGGTTAATACAGTTTAAATTGATTATACAACATATCTTTGTTGTCAAGCAGATAAAAAATGACATACAGGTTTAGAACAATATCAGTGTGCATAAATAAGAGAATTTTCATTAACATCTGTAGAACCTTTCTGTGTTACCAAAGGTTCTTTGTAGAGTATAGGCTCTTCAGAATATAGTAGGAAAAAGATTGTACTAAATGGTTCTCGTGGAACCAAAAATGGAATTTCTATGGAATCGCTGTTAAGAACCTTTTTAAGGTATATTTTTAAGTGTATAAAATGTCCCCTTACCACCTTACAGACATCAAACCAGAAAACAGTAATTATGTAAAAATTATAAATCTACAACTATTAGTAAGCTAAAGCAGGCATTTTTGATTGTCACCTAAAAGCTGGGCTACTTCCATTCCGGTTTGATTCTGGGGGCAGATGTGTCAGCCGCAGTATTGTCTAACTTCCACTAGCTTTGCTCTTCCACACTCACACAACCCCGTCCTTACCCCTCTTGTCCTGATCTCAACTCACACTGTGTCTGATACTAATACAGACTGAACACCCTTTGGGCACGCAGCCTCATCTAATGACACTCACCACAACGCACAAACAAAGCAAGCATCCACACAAATGCATTGCCACGAACACGAACTCGACTTTCTCCCTCACTTTGTCTCTCTCCAAATCTCTGCCCTGTCCCTTCAATGCCAAAATAGGATTTTGATCAGGACATAGCAGAGCCCTTTCGAACACACATATGAATAGTTAGAAATATCAATACCACTTATCACAGTTCCTCTTCAATCGTTTAGCACTTTCAAGCAAAGCATAACCAGACATCATTTTAACATGACCTAAAAATGCATAACATTGCCAGTTCTTATATCATACTGTTAATATTACCAGTATCACAGAATTCCAGGTGGACAGACAGGATGTAAGGCTAAATACACAGCAGACAGTGCAATCATTTGTTAAGTGCTTATTGATTACATTACAGAAGCTGATTCATTACTATTGATTACATACTGCACTGATGCTGTGTGAATCTGCTGGACTGTGATAGCTGATCTCATTTTAAACCTTCAGGCACATTTTTAAGCCTCAATCTCGACTCAAAGCAATGAAAAAGTCAAAGTTTAGGTACCATATGCTTATCCTCTGAAGGTCCTGAAGTTCCTCAAAAGCAAAGGGATCCTCCATGTTCCTTTTATCTCCTGCAGCCTCACAGACGCAATATTACCTCTCTCATAATTTTTTCTCAAACATTCTTTCAAGTGCTTCCTCATCTTTTTTTACTGTAATCTCTTTTCCGGGATTCACGCTGTGATTCATCTTCTGTTAGTGATTCTGACTGGGACTCAAAGCATTTGAAAGGCACCGTGATGGTATTTTGTACAAGGGAGTTAATCTAAATGATTTCCTGTTTGTCGCTTCATTCTTATTATGTCTGATCTTTTCCATGCGAATAATGTGAATAACCATGTTTTTGCATTCTCGCACTTCAAAAAATTGCAGACAATATTTTATCTGTGCACTGTTTTAAAGTAAAGTAAAACACCAAAGTCTTCCTGTACTCTTCACAGGCCTCAGACGTCTTGCCCCTCTGAGAAAACCCCAGTAGGAGAGTTCAGCAGATAAGTAACTCTCTTGTACTCTACACTGAAAACTATTACTAAAACTAAATTAAATTAAAGTAACAAAAAGTGTTATAAAATTGGAATTTTTAAAAAAAAAAAAAAAAAAAAAAAAAGGGAGGCTGTTGGGTTAAAGCAATTATCAAGACATCCACTATGTATTTGTCTGTGGTAGACAGCTAATGGCTTTGCACTTAAAAGGCTTAGTGGCCAAAAGCGGCACAATGCAAATTCCTCTGTTAATTTTCTAAAAAGCTTCGTCTAAAGCCACCCAATGAGCAATAAATCTGATTAGGGAAATGAACCAACACCTACATGTGTCATGTTTATCCTAAAAGGGGGATTAGTAGCCTATGATATATTCACGCTTTGTCCTCCTCCCACAGCCATTCAGATGAGTAAATAAGAATTCCACAGTGAATTCTGATGATCTCAACAAAGTAATAAGCTTTGCTGTCTAACGGCAATACCGGAACTGTCTCAAGCGCTTCCTGTACTAACATATATAATCAAGGAGACAGTCCTGATGAGTGTAAGTTATTGGGCTATTAAGCTATAGTGTGCGTTCAAGCTATGTGTGTGTTCAAGCACAGATTACATTTCAATCATTGAAGGTCAGAGTTGGCTCATCATTTGTTTACATTAGCAGACTGAGTGTCTCTTTGGAAGATATTTCCATTATGGTAAAACCCCCACAATTTCCTGCTGCTCTATGACATGTTCTGCACTATTGTTCAGGTCTGACTGCATTTGAAGCCCTTGAGTTCAAAAGCAGACACAACCATTGTCATTAATTCTTCTGCTAATTATCTTAGTGTTTCATCCCTTGCAGCGATTCAGCATCGGAGAGGAAAACAGAGAAAATGAAAGATCCAGGGGCGGGCAGACAGACAGAGCGAGTGTGCAGGGAGGACAGAGGAGGGGACACCAGGGACAGGGTTTGATCCAGACACAGCTTCAGGCAAGCCGTCTAAACCCTCTTTTATCTTCATCAAAAGAATTTTTCAGGAACTCACAAAAATCAGAATGTAAAAGAAAATATTACTTTATGCTCTAGATGAGGGTTAAAGATAGAAAGAGAGAAGCTAATAAGTTCTACATTACGATTATCTTACAAAGTATTGTTAGGTGCTAATAAACGGATCGCTTTTATTTAGCTAAAGCATGACATTATGTAACAAAACATATTGCTGTTGTGATGTTCATCGCTGAGGTGACTGTCACAACTTTCATCTACGACAAGCTAATTTAGTTGGCACTGAAATTATATCACTGGAATTCTTCCTGTCTATATTTATAGACTGTAGATTTCAGAAGCAGATTTTCTAGCTGTTTTAATGACCTTGTAACATGAGAGATTTCGCTATTTCATGGAGAGTTGGCATTCGATTTTGTTAATGCCAATTCTTATGTGGGAAAAAAGCAGTACAAAATACTTGCTCTTGAATATACCACTATTGACCTTTGAGCTTGCTTGTGTTTCGAATATTTAATATTAGGTCATCATAAATTGCTTCATAAGAGTTTCGAGCTGGCTAAGGGATGAGAAGTGAGCCAATCCTGTTCAGCTTACCTCTCACATCGGCAGAAAATCTGGCAGAGTGTCGAGAGACAAAAAGCTTCAACTCCTGGTCCAGGTTACAATCAATCAGGTTTGTGTCCCATGAACGAATTCCTGCAAACCAGAGGGAAAAGTGTGAAAATATGAAAAGTGTTGCACTTTTTGCTGTACTCTGGATCAGTGCAAAGAGAGGTATTCAAAATCAGATTGGGTTTCAGATCTTTCCTGTATATTGAATTGAAGCCCCGTATCACTAAATTCATGTAACTAAATGCCATGCTCTGTTGGTTTACACCCAAAAGTCAATCAATGTATGGAAATATCTATGAAATGTTCGGAGACTGGACGTCTGTGCTAATTTGCTTTATGATCAATGGTTAGCCAGAAGAGAAATTATGTGTTAAAGAGGACATTTCTCAAGATTAGGATGAAGTGCTATCTGCCTCTGAATGGTACAACATTAAGAAGGTTGTTCAGGTTGCTCATGACAAACATGAGTATTATATTTGCTCCCCTCATGGGATCACAACAGATTATTAGAATAATATTTCTTCTACCACACATACTGTATGCCTTCAAGGCACGTATAGTAGGCATAATATACTGCTATTACAATGGGGACAGATGCCAGATCTTGTTTACTTACTCCTACACACAAAAAAACACAGGTATTTTTTCGATTTAATTTTAGTTTAATTTATTACTACAATAAACAGCAGCGAAACCTCCAATAAGGTCAATGTGGTAACAAGCAGCCTGAATCTGAAAAATCATACCTTATTCAGTAAAATAAAATGAAAGTGATGATGACTCCTGATATAGCGGATACAAAAAGAGTGATTATTCCATTTTCTCATTGTCCTTAGTCATACTCAAACGAATCCTACTAGTCCATCAAAGTAAATATCCAATTCATTCACGATTAAATCAAAATGAGTTAAACTAATTGTACTGAATTCCCAAATGAGCTTTTGGAAATATACTTATCACAATTTTATCTACACATACACAAAACTTTTATTTTTTAAAAAACTTTTAACTTTTATTTAAAAATGCACTAACCTTTTAAGCCAACATGTAAATGTATAGTGTTTTGTAATGTAAATTATAATTAGATTATAAAGACTGGATCATGGCTGCATTGCCACGAGATTAAGTGAGACACATAAAGTTACAATAACACGCTTAATTTTATTTTAAAACGCAATATTTGCCTCCATATTGCTTCATTGAATCAATTAGATGTAGGGCCACGTGACGACATAATAACGTCTAGACGTAAACAACAGTCGAGTCTAGGTTTTTGTTTTTTTAACAAACAATTGAATTTAAAATGAATCTGGTCCCACAACTGATCGAAACGCTTTTTTTTGGCAGGAACACAGGACCCTTCTGACTTTCCGTAGGGACTGCAGTGCGGTTCGCGCCACGCCTACAAGCCGGTGTCGTACTAGAAAGGATCGAGTAGAATGCAAGAGGATGGCAATACATCGGGATGCGCAGCAACGATGTCTCTAGTTTTGGTGAAGTGGCCAAAAGTTATGGCTTTTGCCATGCAACGCCACTTTTGCTAGCCATGCAGCACTAGCAATAATAGCTGTTTAATACGATTAATTCAACTCATTCAGCGATAAGCTGAATTATTTATTTGCTTAAAATATCTCTCGTGTTTAATTAAGGTGATTTACTGAATGAATGGCAACAACGAGAAAAGAAGAAAACACGAGCTTAGGAAACAAAGAACCGGCGCGCCGCATCAAAAAAAAATCCACGCAGACCCAAGGTGATGGTGCACATCCCGACTGCAGAGCCGATCGATGATCCATTATAACGACCCTCCACCCCGCAAAACAAGCGATACGCCTTATCGATCGACAGACTATAAATATGCATGCTGAATCATCCTAGCCCACGACGCTAAAGTTCGTCATATGGCCGAAAGTAACATCTGGGCCATCTGATAGAGCCGCACGCCCTGCGAAAACACCGATGGTGCTGATGGTGATGATGTCTTTGGGAAACGGGGTGGCGCGATGCGATGGCTTTGATAAGACAGCACACCGCGCTCGCCAGATACTAACAGGGAGGGGCTGCGCTACAGTTTCCATCCTACATATTCTCACAACAAAGAAATTCAATAACATGATGCATGGAAAGTTTCTTGCAGTCAGCAGAAATGCGTGGCTAGGTCCCCCCATTCGAAACACCTATTCAACCCCATATAGAGTTCAAGGTTAGATGACCGAACTCGAAAATGCAACCACAGAAGGCACGCGCGCCCAACAATCATTTAAAAGGGACTAAAAAGCACCGAAGCGCCCGTGTCGGCCGAGCTACCTTTCTCGATGTCCGCAATGGCACACTTCAGATGCTCGTCGGTGACCAGCTCCCCGATGACCACCAGCAGGTAATATTTGCTCTCGTCGAAGTGATGTGTGGAGGCCGCGGGCGATGCCGTGTTCCTGATGCCGCTGACACCCCCGAAGGGTGCCGGGGGGTCTATAGGATCAACTAGAGTCGCCATTCTGTCAGACGCTCGCACGCTCAACTCTCACTCGCTCTCTGTCCGGCGACCTGAAGCGAGCTGCTCTCTGAAGCCGTGCAGCGGGCGCAGAAGGAGTGGCCCGGGCTTTTATATCCTCAGACTGTGTGTCACAGTGATGAGGAACCGCCGCTGCCTCTCCTCTCCTCTCATCCAGCTGATGTCATGCAGCAAATCATAAAACTGCGCGAGACCGATCGGAACCTCGAACCGTTACATAATTAAACGATGCCCAGGATTTAGCGTTAACGTCGGACTTGAACTTGTTGACTTGCGCGCATCGCGCGTCGATATCCATAAAAGTTCTGCATTGATTGCATAAAACAGCCACAGTTGTTCGAGCACGAACAGGAAAAAGTCAAAACAGTGTCTCATACGGCTTAATTCTTATTTATAAGTCTATTGATATTCTTTAGACTGTATTTTGAATAAACTTTGCAGGAGTAATGTGAGGAGTTCTTATGAATTCCCCCGGTCTCACATTTTGGGACAAGTTTGTCCTGAGCGTGTCCATGTCCTTTCCCAAACAAGCAAACACACACACACACACACACACACACACACACACACACACACACACACACACACACACACACACACACACACACACACACACACACACACACAAAAGGATCTATTTTATTTGGCCTAGTGAAATTATTTGCATAAAATTATCCCCATCAGTTCTCATCAACGTGGAAAAAATTATATATAAAATATAAAGCATTAAAGTATTTGTTTTACTTTTAGTCTTAGTTTTTAAATATTACCTGGATATCGTCTATTTTAAATATTACATGTTTTAAACCGGTTGAGTTTCAGTTGAAAATTATATACAGTATTTAACATTTGAAGTGGATCAAAAAATTTCTAAATAAGACGGACAACCTTTTGGACAACTTTAATGAAAGGTTTTGATCCACTTGAAATGTAATATAACTCAGTTTCCACGTCAACTCTACTCAGGTACGCACTTGTGGTACCTATAAATTTGATAGAATTTTATTTCTTTTATCATTTCTAATTTTGTCTGTCTATAACGTCTGTCTATATTTTGCTGTGCTCTTCCCAGGGATGCAGAAGAGGGTGTTTCTCCTTGTCCCATATTGATGATGTCATTTTAGGCAGAGTCATTGCACATATTTTACTGTCCCATTTTAAAGGTGGATGTGCTGCAATACAGCTGTGTCATTGGGGTTCACCTGGAGCTGTGCAGCAGATTCTCTTCATTGAGCACTCATACAGAGGTATACGTAGTATATAAGATTAATAAACGCACCACTGTTCAGTGTCATTTTCGTTCATGATTGTTAATGGTTGTTTTAAATGAACCTGTTATCTGTGTGCATGTGTAAATATTTCAGTAAGATAAATTAGGGCATCAGTCACTGTAGTTTTGAGCACTGGAAGTGGGGCACGAATCAGCACATCAAGCATAAAAGTGTAAGCCTGTGTCAACCAATCAGAGGTGTTTTTTAAATGTAGTATGATAATCCTGGGCGATGTGGGTGATGTACAGTGAAGGAATGGAGTATGTAAGAAGTAGTAAAATATTAATCTTGTTAGTTGAGGTGTGTGTGAACACCTAAATGTGTATCTGGCTCTGTTCACAAAATTAGGAGATTATGTTTCCATAAGTTAATAAAGGGGAATGAAGAGAAGGAAAAGAATGAAATTATTTCAGCAACAATTATGGTAAGTGGCGTCTGTCATGACAACGACATTTGTTGCCATGGTAGCTGTGCCATGGGACCACAATGAGCCCATCACTGCATGGGGCACGAGATTAAACAATCATCACTGCTATACATATAACTGACCAATGACAAAATATGATGGGTTTTTTTAATAAAAACTAAAAATGTGCTTACAAATATATTGCCTTCTATAATCATATTCAGTTTTATTCAAGTACTTCGGCCACACTAAAGCAGTTTTTCCACACTGATATTTATAATATATTAAAGACAACACACACACTATATATATATATATATATATATATATATATATATATATTCAGTATATATACATACATATATATATATATTCATTCAAATACTTTCTTGCAACACATGGCAAATAATACCACTGTCAGCTCCAATACAGATTATTCCTAAATGAGGATTTATAGCAACTTTTAGATTGGAATTAACAAAGAAATGAAGGACTGGTCTGGAAAATCCTTCTGTGTACTAGACTCTAACTCAGCAGGGGGCAATCTGAGTATATAAGCACACACACTCCCAAGTTTCGTGGAAGGTGCACACAGCAACATATCTAAGAAGTCATGTGGCTGCATTGTGGTCAAGTGCACCTGAAAATATAACAATCTGAGTGTAATTATTGTGATAAACATGACATTATGTCAGCCTGTGAAAACCAGCAAATTACAGGAAAGTTTGTTTTCCTCTACAGGCCAAGCAGGAAAACAGTATAGCAGCTTGACAGTTTTTGTACTGAATAAGTGTGTGGTGTTTTGATGAGTCAGAAGGACCTCCCACTGATCTGTCTCTACAGAGTGCCTTGCTCTGTCTGAGCCTGCCATCTACACAGTGGTACATGCTGTCTGCCTGTCATATTAACAACACTAAATGGGTCAAATAAGGTAAAAGATGGAAAATATGAAATGCATTTAGAGAGCAGTTGTAACGGTTTAAAATAATGAATATACTATTACATTTTGAACCACTGTCATTTTTAAAGATGAAAATATCTTTGGGTTCAATAATGCAGATGCAGCTGTTTATTTATACTGTGAAAAGTGGACACATCTGAGTTAACTAAAACCCCAAAAAGTGTCATACTTGAAATAAAATAAATGTTAACTGAAATATAATAAAATATAGCAACCTTTGTATTCCAGCTAGTTGACAAAGGCCATGAATTCAATCTGATGTTCTCAAATAGTTAAAACTAAAACTTTTTAAGTTCAAAATTATACATGAAAAATATAATAAAAAAAAACAAAACAACAACAACAAAAAGAAACCAAACACATATACATATATATCTGATTCTTAAATGTATTCATTTATTTTTAATGGGTGTAATCAAATGCTGTAATCAAATTCTGTCATAAACAATATATTTAAAAAAACTTTTTTTTATAACTTTATGAAGCAACATTACAATTTTTTTTTACTATGCATGTTTTTGATTCAGAAAACATTTACTATGTATTATGCACAATATGTATAGCCTACTAATGGAAACGGAAAGACGTTTTCTGTTAGGCTATTTTAAAGCACAGCACGATTATCTGTGGGCCTCTCGATGTAAGCATCCGAAGTAATCGGTGTTGTGCTTCCCCCTAGTGTACTGATGAGGCGTTACACTGTTTATATCATAAAAATATAGATTCACAAATATATTCCTTTGTTTGGCGTGTACTTTTCACCCTCAAAATATTCCATGGTCACTTCAAAACAAGCACAAGGCAAGTCAGAGCACGCATATTTGCTTAATTATTAAATACGTAAGTTTTAATATAGCTGTACATTCTGTGCATGGTCATCTCCTACTTGTCTAGTTTAAAGATGCTTCAGATTGTTATGTATCCAACATTATACTATACCCTGAAAAATATTGCCTGGCCATGCATAGTAGTAGTATCTTATGAATGGCGGAATGTTTCATTAATGCTCCACTAGGTGTCACTGTCATTCTGTCTTACACGTTCTCATTCAGGGAGTAACATTTTTTTACATAGTAGTAATTTGGTGAGCCGTCGTTTTTCTTTGTCAGTAGGCAGTTTCTTTAATAATAACATGTCTGAACAGCCTTTGTTTGTATAAAGGGGGTGTGTCATGAGTCATGTCTCATCCAGTCATATATGGCTCTTTTAAAAGGGCTTTTTAGTGAGGATAAAGACGCACCTTATTCAGATTAGCCATGAAGTTCAATCTTTTGATTTGCGAATCCTCACGGGTAGCCTGTGTCAAATGATACCTTCATCACTCTTCACATAGTGCCAGAGAAATGAGAAATGATTGGCCTGTTCATTATTGCTGAAAAGCCAAAGCTTAAAACACTTACATAAGAAAAAGATGATTCAGTTTTTGCTTTTTTTGCCATTGTAAAAGGTGTAACACAGTTTGCCACCCATGCAGTAAAGTTTTGGTGGCCATTGAGGCCTAGAACTGTTATCTAAAAACACACATTTCTGTGTAGTAGGCAAAATGTGCAGCTATAGTTAGAGCTAGTTTTCATCTGTTTCATCTGTTTATCAAATTTTGTTTTGAGCATTCACACAACACTGTGGCCAACTATAGCTTGATGCTAAATAATGGCGAACTACAATGGTTTTGCATGTTTTAGGTCGATTGCGTCACCTGCATGCCACACAGTTTTAGCCATTTTTTTCACTCTGCGACAGTCAACAGACAGCCAGCAAATGTCTAAAAGCTAAGTTCATTATCATTGCTTGTTCATGTGAGTAATAATTTGTGCTTGAACGATCAGGGATGCAATCTGAGAGAAGAAAACTGATACTGAAAACAAAGACTGATATGATTTTAGTCAGACGAAAGTGCTTACACATACATTTTTGAAGCAAGTTTCAGGTCAGTAATGTATGTTGCTATATAAAATGTGCATGCAACAGTGATGGAATAAAAGAATCTGCATTTATGGATTGTTGTTGGAATTCAGGCACAGTATATTTAGTGTTCCATTTGTAAATACGGTTTAGACTGATATATTTGACCATTATGCCGCATCTCTGTGCTTTGTCACTGTCTTGCGCATGAGTGTCACATTTCTAAAACACCTGTCAAGTTTAAAGTTCAAACTTTTAAAACTGCAAAACGTTAAAAGACTGAAAGTTCTAGAATGGTATCGCTTTTAATGCAAACAGAACAGCTGTTGTTTTTTTGGTTGAGCGAGGGGGACAAAATCCAGTCTGAGATGTTTGTATGAAAGTTTTTACGCGGTAGAAAACGTAGGCAGGTTTAGTGAGATGAGAACAGCGAACAAGGATGAAATCTGCATTTCTGGAAACAATACAAGATATTACATATGCATGTTTGGCAAGAAATAAGATACAGCTTGCTCACGAAAGATTTAGGAACCCTACAGTGTGGTATTTTGACCTCTGAGATCCTCGGGAGTGTTCCCAAGCGTTCCTGGCAGAATAGCTGTCCCATGTTGGCCTTCTTGTTGAACAAATACTCTCCAAAAATGCTGCGGTTTCATTGAGTGCGCCAGTGAAACCGATCTTTCTTGGCATTTCCCTTGGCAAACAGATGGGCATTTTAAGGGTATTTATTAGCCAGAAGCCAGTCTCAAATCCAAAGGATCTAGCAAGCCACCTGTCATAGCTACTGATGCTATTTATCATGCCAACATACAAGATCTTTAAACTGTTTTTACGATGTGGAAATTGTGCAATGACCTTACAATTGTTTACCGGATTCTAAGATAGCTGCTTTAGTCTGTGGGTCATAGAGAGGTTTAACATTTTGGAGGGAACAATAGCATATGTGTACATATACTGATTCTGAGAAATTAGGGTGTCCCAACTTTCTTCCAAAATTTAGTTAGTCAGCAGGTCTTTCCTCCGAACAGAGGACTGCCGCACTCTACACCCTATCATCAATAGGTGTCAATGACCTCATTGCGATTTTAAACAATTCCCGCTCATCCACACATATGAGGCAACCCAACACCATTTCCGCATGTAACGTCTCGGTTCACAGCTAACTTTTAAGGAATGTGGGTTTTTGCAAATGGCAAATGTTCTCAGCTGTTGAGACCGATTACTCTCGCCAGATTTCCCGATCTAATGCCTGTGACAGAAATGTGAGTTAAATACGCAGTTGGGTGTATCTGTGCTCACATGGTTTGTTTCTTTAAGCAGGTCGTGTGTTTTTAGGTGTTAGAGTGAGAGACACATTGCCAGACAATATGCTCAGTGCAAAATCGAGCATGCTTAATACTTGGCACAAAGCGTTGTGGCAGTGTCAACAGAAGCTGACATGATGCTATTAATTAAGCAGTGATGCCCATTAAATCAATGTTCTGTTAAGAGAAAGATTCTAGGCAGTTTAACCCTTTGATGCGCAGCAAAGAAAACCCCTTCTTATGCACAACATGGGTCAAACATTTATACATTATATTAACATATATTCTATGTTATTTCATGCATCAGGAATGATTGAAATAACGTAAAAAATATAAATGCGGGTCATTTTAGGTCCATGTTGTGCATTAGAGGGGTAGCGATTCAAACTTTTTTATACAAAAAGTAAGAAAGAAAAATAGAAAAAATGTGATGATCAGGAATCAGCTAATTAAGCAATTCCTGGAATTCTGAATAATGAAATAATTATTTCTTGCAAAGATATAGAAAAAATAAACTAAGCCATTTAGTGCATGAAAGGGTTAACACACTGTTACATGAATAACTGGAAAAATATGTGGTGGTCAGATAGTAGCCTATAATGATAAATAGCAGGCATTCTGTGCCAATTACTAGTAACTGTTTTATGTTTTGTTTTAATTTTTTTTTCTAAAAAGTTGTAGTACTGGAAACATGGTTTGTTAGTAGGAGTGCATTTGTAAAGTTGTAGCAGAATGTATAGGCGTTTCAGTTTAAATGGTCATCTATTCTAACTTGTTAGCCAATGAGAAATAATAAATGAAGATGAAACGATCATTAGTGAGTTGAAGGGATGTTAATGGTAGATTAGAAAATGTGTTGCGGGTCCATCTTTAATTGAGCTTGTTGATGAGTTTCTTTTAGCAGCACGTAAGGTCTCTAGGTATATCTTCTGCACAAGTATTTAAAATACTTAAAACAAACTTATACGGAAAGCCTTGTCTTGAGGTAATAAAGTCATTTGAGGAAACGACACACACTTGCATCATCTGCTTTCCAGCTCAGACTGACTACAGTGTGGCAACAATGAGATCTCCTTACAAGTGTATGTGTTTGTTTGTGTGTGTGTGTGTGTGTGTTGTGTCCAGACCTGCTGATGCTCTTCCTATTAGTAACAAATGTACTTGTACCTCTTTGCTAATGGAGCAGCACTTCGATCCTTAATGTTCTTACAAATTGCAGCGCGACCTTGGCTTATTGAAAGCTTTTCATGGAAAACTTGGATGAGTAATATTCCCGAATACAAACCAACAATGTTTTGTATGGGTTTTCATGTCATAGAAAAAGTGTATTATTTTACCTTGATGAACCAGTGATAAGAGGCAAAGCCCTTTGAAAATATAGCCTGCAGAGAAAGTTTCGAATGTTGTTTGTTTTTACTAATATCTTCCTTATCGATGTTCTGTTGTATGTATTATGAGGGGATACTTTATCACAATCATAATTATCCTCATCCATGAATGACGTGTTGTGGGCTCGCTATGGATGGCGATCAAGTGGAAGCGTGCAGGGCAATAAATCACGACCGTATGTTTTCTTTTTAAAAATGTCTGTAAATGATACTGAAACTCGTCCAGTGGTATAATATATTGGACGTCCTTCAAAAATAACAGAGGGTCAAAAAAGTGTTTAAAAGCTTTGTAAATGTTTTGTATAAATGTCTCAGACTTCACAGTGATTTACAGCTTAGTTGCTGATATCTGGCACAGGGGCTGCATCTCAAATTTCTCTTTTAAGGCTTTGTTGACTTATGAGAATTACAATCATGTTTATGATGTGAACCAGGTCCAGAGAACTGTGGCATTACGGAGAGAGTGTTTTATTTGCTTATGTACAGCGCGCTGGAATGTACCATTTAAAGGTGCTATAGAAAATAAAGATATTAATTTTATTATTAATTGTTTAACAATATGATGGTTGTAATATCTCAGATCAGTTGCTTAAATGAATAAGGATTATTAAAAATATATATGTTGCTTACAGCTTTTATGCATTAAAGCTAAATTATTACTTTTTACAAACCAACCGCAAACGTTTTCATTATGTGTCATATCTTTAAATCAGAAATTGCATGTAATATCAAGTATTATTTGTTTTCTTTCACACATTTGTAGCGTTCATTTAAATTTAAATTTCTAATAGTAGTATTTGTATTTTTGAACTGTGCTTCAGTATAGATCACTTTGACTGGAGTTAGATAAACAGTCAACGAAACCTCATCCTTAACAGATAATCAAAGATAAACTCACTAACAAATTGGTCCAGATGGCGGATATGCTTATGAGTTTCCCCTCATGAAGCATGAATGAACAAAAAACTTAAAAGATTTCCTTTCTAAGAAATTGTTTTATTATCTAGAGGCCACGTTCATGCATTCAAGTTGATGAATGACAGCTGTTGTGGGAGAAAACTTGACTCCACTCCATCATCTACTAAACATGTGAGCTGGAGAAGGCAGCAATGCCTCTGGCCAGAGAATATTTAATAATTCTAACCAATATTCATAACAATCTAATTTGTGACTGAACGCACAGTAATCGGATGTTGCCGAGTCATGCTTTCATCCATAAAAGTGTGCGAGGGCTTATTTATTTCCCTTTATAAATTCATTTTATTAGGGATGCTGTCTATGCTTATGCTCTTTGACGCATTTGCTCTGACGTGAGCCACTGCAGATGGCACTGGGAGACACACACACACACACACACACACACTCTCGCAAAAAACAACCAGTTTATCTACTCTCTCTAAAGTTAGAGCCTTAATGTCTCAAGTCTTTACATTTAAGATAATTTAATTTATTTTATGAAAGCGTGTATTTTTACACTGTATGAAATATATTATTATTTTAACATTATGAAACCAAAGTGTGTTATATATATATACATTTTCTAATCAAGAACTGATGAGCTCTAACAAGCAATTTCCCAGTGTAGCTGAATAAGGCTCATATGGTTTGATTGGTTTTAATATGTCCCCGCCTGTGATTAAACCCAAGTAACACATTTTCTCTAATCATTCTCTATTAGCTTAAATCTGCATAATATACTCACCAACTACTTTTAATATCATTCCCTGCTTTTCACAAACGTGCTTATTACTAGATCTCTGTCTGTGAGTTTTGCTTCAGATTTATTGTGTTTCGACTACTAATCATTACAAAAATATAAAGTACAGAATCTTATTCAAATGACTCGGCAACAAGTCCAATTTAGTTTAAATTGGGTTTTAATAGGAACTATCATAAAATGCTCAATAGACTGTTGCAATCCACCCATTCATTTGATGTGTAATGATGAGAAATATCTCAAGGAATTCGAGTTCGCAAACTGTGGAGGTTTTTCCTCAGAAAAGCATCGTTTAGCACAGCAGGATCGCATTATACCAAAACTGTCGTCTTAAATACAACCAAAACAGATAAGATTGTGTAACTTTAAGATTTTTTTTTGTTTTTATAAATCACAAACATCCTGATACTGCAAAAACAACATTTGACAGTGTTTGTGCATTAAGATAATATTTCTTAAGAGAAAAAAATTGTGTACATTTTTATTTTCAACATCAGATTTGATATCACATCAAAGCATGCACTTTAGATATTGAAGTGTACCTGGGTTTGGAAGACAAAGATCCATACACAACACGTCTATAAAATCTTTCATAAGAGAAGCAATATGTGTTTCTTAACATTTTTGCGTTCGTGTGAAAATAAAAAATAAAAAACTAGAAGATTAGGCGTTTTCCTTTAGACTGTGTGGCACCAAGGAAAAACTGGCATTTGTGTACATGACTTGCGTTTCATCTGTTGACACACACTTTTTCTTCTTTTCATCCTCGCTTTTCAGCACTCTTTCTAATCCTTTTAGCAGATGTGCTCTATTCATCTCGATCAGCGTAAGTATTAATGAAATCATAAATTAAAAGACAATGCTATTAAGAAAATAACTAATAAAAACCTAATCGAAAGCAGAGAATCTTTCTCTTAGCTAATCAACAGCAGCAAGCATGATAATGAGGCCTCTCTAAAATATGAAGTCTAATAACGTCCGGGAGAGAAATCTCATTAACATGTTCCAAAAGGTCATTTCTTCCTGATGAATGATTTTCTGAGGTCTGGGTTCAGGTCTTCAGTGAGTTGTTTTTCATGTTATCCATTCTCTGGGCCAAATGTCAGTGGTTGATAAAGTGCTTCTGAAGAATAGCAGCATTCCCAGATGACATGATATCTGACAAAGGTTAGCAGGTCATACCCAGTGCTTTGGACTGCTATCAAAGCTGCCATTTAGTCCAAACACAGTTCTGAAATATAAATGTGATAGCTCTCCATATCCCAAGATGTTCATTGCAGGCCAAATAAAACACACATGCTACATTTTGTTTTCTTGAGTATATCATAACTAAAATACATCATACATAATTCTCTCTCATGGCATTTTTGCCAAAAAATAACAGCATGTAACAATATCAGTGTAACACCTGGATGCCCATAACCCATAACCAGTGATACATAATCAGAGCATTTTGGGTTAAGCATGCATTTTTAACCAAAAATGCATGAGATGACTTATCAATGACTGTTTTGTCAAAATGTCTTGATATTTGTTTATGTTTCTGATGGAAAATGTTTTACCAAAATCAACTCAGTCTCATTGGAAATAGGTACATACCTTTCTGTGACCTCGTAACTTACAGCACGTTTTCATGGCAGTTTTAAAGTGAAATGTCCAGATAGTGGTGCTTAAACACACGTTTAATACAAATTTAATTCAAAATTCAAATATCCAGTGTCTCGGTAATGCTAATTAATTAAAGATTAATTCTCTATCATAATGGAAATATCCTCTACAACAAAGCCAGATCTACCCGATAGTGTTAGCAAATGCAAATGTAATGTAAAAACCTATTCTCTGATGCAGTCATGTTATTTTAACTTAACGCGGAGGTGATGAAGTTCGTTCTTACGAGTTGAAGTCATTATTACGACATTGGATGAGTTCAAGCCACTTGGTCAAATATAATCAGACAACAATACCGTATTTTGTATGTGAGACTTAGATAGTTTTATTGTACATTACAAAGATATATATAATTGTATTAATTTCAGCAACTTTAAAGACGTTGCATATCTTTAGTCTTTGTCTGGGTCCTTTCCATCCGACACATTTTTCTCACTGACAGGCCCCTAACTCAGAAACTCAGAGCTTAAAGGAAATCACGAGTTTCCCACTCATAACAACGACTTTGTGGTTGCGTTCATGTGCTTTCAACTCCTAAATACGATGTATCCCGCATGACTTGAACGCACCAGTATTTTCACTGTTTTTTTTTTTTATTTTACAGAAATGTGTGTAGAGGCACGTATTTCCAATGAGCCTATAGGCTGACCAGAAATATTAGGCCTGTACAAAGCACTTTCTGTCTAAGCCATTGTTTTCTCAAATAATAGCTACTTTGTATTCAGAAATATTTAAATAAAAGGGAAACAAATATCAGAAAAAAACATGCTGTACTCACATGCAGGTGCTTAAAAGTCAAGAATTGCATTAATTTAATCTTCTTTAAGGATTTAAATGAGTACAAAGCCATACAAAGAAAGACCACACTCACAGAATTATGTAATTTGTGACCCATGCCATCTCTCATGTGGATCAAAGACCCCTAGGGTTTCTCAAAACCTCTTAGTCTGGGACACATACCAGCTAAATCCCACAAGAACACAGGTACACACATACTGTATACATACACGGGCCGTTACAGGCTGTTCCATGCAGGGAGCCTAATCTCTGAACATGCTGTTTGTTTTCCCATTCATTTTTTTAGGCTCATTGTTTGTTGTATTTTCCATGAACACACACTTTGAGCAGTTGTCCACAGCCACAATAATCTTGCACACGACAATTAAATGATTCCCAAGTCATTTTAAACAGACACTGCTAATGTGAATTTTATCTAAGAGATAAAGAGCAAGAAAAATCTGAGATATTGTGTAAATAAAACAACAAAACTTGGTAAAAGGCTCATAAATATACTTTCTTATGCAGTGATGAAGGACATGGCTTTAGTGTTTTCATAAGTATATTTGTAGAATAGTTGAAAAATAATTTTAAATCTCACATGAATATATTTAGACTCACAAAGTTTTTTCCTAAATCTTCATCCTTCACCACTGTAAGGATTTGTGATACTTGAGAATTCACATTTAATGACTAGTACGTCTATAAAACGTATCTGAAACAAAGCAATTGTAACAATGTGCTTTAGAAAACAAAACTTTACTTGTGCCTTATCTGTGAATCCAGGTGAAGGAGTGGAGTTTTCTATATTTCTATATATTTGATGTTTTATGCATGACATCGAGGATGCATTTTATATAATCAGAGAAAACAAACTGTTAATTTAAATCATAGGCTCTCAGAGCATTGGACACATTGCAGGTTTAATATTTAACCATTAAGATGTTTTGTGAATGTGCACCCATTAATGGCCTGCACACTCTTGTTAATATTTATGCAACTGAAAGAAGCTATTAAGCATGTTTGTCCCTATGTGCTGTTCCTAAGAAAGAAACAGGGTTTAAATTAACTCCTAATGGACCGTATCTCATCTCATTAAAATGAAAAAAGCATCTTTCATTTGTAATTCTGAAGGCACATATGATTTAGCCTGCTGCTGAAACATTTGATTTCATACATACTCTATGTAAATCATTGGTTCACAAGATTACCCTTAAAAACATGGCATGAGTCACTCTGTTAGTCAGGTCCATTCTTTCTCAATCTCTGTCGCTGACTGAAAATGTATTTATATTTACATGAATTTAATATCGGGAATGTACTAATCCTTACATTACATATCCATATATTTTTATGTGAATATAAGGTATTAAACATATATACATGAAACAGGACCCATTTTGTTTAATCAAATCATACAGGGAAAAGGTTGCTACTGTTAATGTGTCGTGATTGCTAAAAGGGATGTTAATGCTGAAAAGTACAAAAATATTTCTGTCAAACATTGAGCTGAATGTGGTGTAGAGCCAGTTTTGAAAATCCATGACTTTGCATTTATCAAATACGGTCTGTGAAATTTGAACTCAGTCAATAGAATTCAGGTAATGAATAAGAGATAAGGTTTTTAAAGTAAGTAAATTTTGTGTGACTTTACAGTGAACCGTAGACTCTTTCAAGGTGTCTTTAAATCTCGAAAGTAGGCTGATGAACTTTCAAAAATGTTCTGGAGCTTTGTGTGTCTATAAACTGTGTGTCTTTAAATATTTTAAATAAAATTAAGTAAAAATCTTGAATTCATATAATCACATGCAAGCCACTTTTATATATCTTTGGTAGCTTGAAAGCCCCTAGCCATCATTCAGAACAAGAGGTTGAGGGTTGTTGGGTGAAGTTGGGAGAACTGTCTTTTTTAAATTAAAAATATAAATAGACAGCCTCAGTGTCATGAATTTGGTCAGTTAACTTCCAATTGTTCACCACAAGATGTCATTATTCCCCACATGGACTATGACACCACACAGACATGACCCTGGACCTCATTTCTCATATCCCGTTGCACAGATTGGTTTCACCTGCATTCAATTACACACTTAGCTGATTATACAGCTGCATCCAGTCAAACCTGGGACTTTCTCTCACTCACAGCTGAATATTGTCTAGCATGCATCACTCTCTAAACGATCGCTACACTATGGAGCCTATTGCTAGTTGTCCTAGTCCAGTCTAGTCCTACTCCTAATTCTCACCTTGCTATGAGAAACACAACTTTTTCCCGAGGTGCAGATAATGATCGCACAAATCCAAAATGAATGAAGCAAGCGAACTGACATAAACACACATTTCAGTTCGTTCCTGTTGACTCTTTTCACCAGGCCATTCAGTTGACCTAAAGGATTTGATAGTAGCATGTGTGTTGTGTATTAAAGACAAAAATTAAGACAAAAAGTAAATTACGTGCTCAGTTTATGTGAAACTGCAGGTTTATGAGCTGAACAGGGAGGAAGGGTTAGATTAGCAATGACGCAAAAGATAAAGAAGCTAATCCTATGATGCAAAAATATATTGCCTTTTTGGGGATTAAAGGGATAATTAAAATATGAATATGTACGTAATTATATATAAAATTCTATTTTGCATAACATTAACATTTCTGACTCTTTGTCACTATAATTTGTTCCTTCGCACACTTAAGCCATCGTTGTGACTTCTAGACTTTTCTCATGCCCTCGGATGCTGAAATATAGCCTCAAGCTTGCATGTTGATACGCAAGCTTAGCAACACTAATACAGCCTTGATGAACCAGAATAGATGTTGTTTCTGTATTCTCATTCGCTAAATATTTTGCCCTGTCTTGCACACAGGAAGTGGGTTGTGTTAACAGGAAGTGTTTTTCTCATTCAGCAAAAAACTGACTCCTACGCAGGCGAGACAAACTTTACCAAAGGAACACATTCTCATTTTAAATAGTGGCATAATTTAGACTTCTGTTTTATACAGCTAATTATAAACAACGATAGAAATCATTTCAGATCTATGTAACCGCATTAAGCCTTGCAGTGCAGGCCTGACAACTATTTTCTGCTGCTGTGTGTGAATGTTGCCACACAGAAGCTTTTATTGATAAAATGTGATGTAAAGAAGTGCGTGCTGCACATGTACTGAAAAACGATGCTCCCGATGGCTGATTTAGGTCTACTCCACCAAGCAAACAAATGAGATGTGACCCACATTACATAAAGCTTTAAGTCATTTTACACATTAATTATCATACTTAAGTGTTTTTTATTTAATTATTCAATGGTATGAAAATGGTCAGATATTTATTCCATGGGTACATTATGAGATTGCTGTGCATATGTACATTGTGAATTAAATGAAATTATTGGCTACCAGGGTATGCACCGTCTTGCAATATTTTGGCATTACTTTTCTACAGTGGAAGGAAGTGGAGACTTGGCAGCCATCTATTCTTAGTCTATGGTTAGTCTATGGTATAGAGAAAACAATTCCTTATTTACATAAACAAACCCTTTTTTTTAATGATCCTTCTCTATAAGTCTATATAATTTTAGTGTATAGCAGTCCAAAAGCTGAAGTAAAAAAAAAACAACACATAAAAGTGATCACAACAGTAACCGATATGACCCCAGATCAAGCCATAAGTGCATCCCAATATGCATTCTTACTATTCTAAACCATTTTGTATGAGGTTTGTATGTATAGTTTAAAAGGTAATTTTTGGTGAATGCAAGGAACGCTATAACAATTGAGTAGATTACAAGTGCGTAATCCATTCAAATTTGAGTGTATCTTGTGGGAATTTTAAGAAATAGTTTTGAAATATTCACTTAAAAACAGCAATAAATGACCAATTAATAAGCCCTTTAGTCATCCCAAGTAAGATGACACAGTACCTAGACAAAAATATTAACTGATAAGTCCCCATAATAATGTAGTTGTCATGACAACAGTGGAAACTGTGTAATGTAGTAATCATCCTGTGAGTAATATAGTTGCAGTCCAAAGTAAATTTTGTGTTTTCTATATACTGATGATAGCGGAAAACAGATGTCTGGTCTCAGATTATCAATTTATAATTTTTTTCACTGTTTTTGTAACTCCTCTCAAATAATAATTTACTGTTTCAGAACAAGGTCGATAACAGCTAAGGAGTTGGCAGCCCTTTACTAACAGCAGGAAGCAATAAAAGTTTGGGACCATTTTGTTTGATTGTCCCTGCACATGTCGCCCTTTTTTTATAACTCTTAATGGTTAGTGAAGAGAGTTTCAGTTTATATCTTGTTTACGCTTCAGACACGTTTCCAGATTGAATTCAGAATAGTGGAGCAGATATTATGCAGAAAATTATGAGTCCGAGCAGGAAAAGGGCTTTAGCTCACATCTGGGGGGCGGGAAGCTCACCTGTGCTGGACAGGATGTGAGGTTGTGTTCAGACAGATGAAGGATAACACAATTTTCCTCAGATTCAGTAGTGCTGGTATTTCACATACACTTTACCATGTGCTTTAAGTTTACAGGCAAAGGTCATGTCGGTTAGAGACAAATATGAGCATAAGGTAATAAGGAACTATATTTTGGCCAAATACAGTGTTTGATCAACTTTACAATCATCATGAGACCATGTGCTTTGGTGAAATATGATTGCAGCTCGTTGCTCTTTGAGAATATTTTCTTCCTTGGCCCAACTAGCCAGCGAGTTAAAAACTGTGTGTTTTTCAACAGTGTTTACCATGTGACTAGACATGAGATAAACTGCTCTTGATATTAGCTCTTAATATCTCTGGTTTGAAGTATGAATCACAAATTCACTCAAACACACACACATACAAACACGTTACGTAAGTAATCTGATCAGCAATTTCCAGTTTTACAGAATGGAAATCTACTGGATGCTATTCGCACACAGAAACAAATCAAGCAATGACTAAACAGGTTTAATTAGTTTTGAAATATATTTATCTGATGATGCACGTACATCACACTTCTGACAGCATGTAATCAGCAATATAAGCTGCGGTCTGTAGATACGTTTTTAAATGAGAAAGAAAGAAAGAAAGAAAGAAAGAATGAAAGAAAGAATGAAAGAAATTAAGAAGAGTTTTATAGGGTAGGAAAGAGAAAAAGAAAGCAGAGAGCAGAGAGAAGCTGTTGGTATGTTGGATGCCCATTGCGGTTTGCTTGCATTGGTAAAGTTTATCTCTTTGTTGCTTACTTTTTTTTTATTAAGTATATTTAGATAAGCAGAAAGCATGTTGCCACTGGGTGAAGTGGTAACAAGTCCACACGTGCTGTACCGCAAACACTCAAACATATGAAGAAGTCAGTTCATACAGTCAGTTTAGAGATTATATATAGCTTTATTAAACTTTTTTGACTGAATGGATATGAATCTGAATGAATAAGCAAACTAAATTGTGCGAATAATGCATAACAGTCTTCTGATTTCATCCAGTGAGCATATAAACAGTAACCAGAGAACAATTCCTGCCTTTACTTTAGAGATAAATCTGTCTTGACTCTCTCATGTCAAACTTATATGGCATACGAAATAGAAGTTTATTAAATTCCTATTAAAAAGGTTATTAAATGGCTAGTCAGCAGAGAAATTTAAACAGATCAATAGCAGCTACAAGTGAGGTTTTTATAAATAATTTGTGGAAGTTCAGTCTATTCATATACTGCTTAACTTTGAAACTGACACAACAGATTTTACGTATGTTGTAACACAGAGTGTAAAAAAGTGGAAAAGCAAGACTATGCAAGACTATGTAGCACCAGGTCCAGGAGAAACGTTGTCTCATTTCACTATGTACTGCACAGCTATATGTAGTTGAAATGACAATAAAAAGCCACTTGACTTGACTATGCCATATGCAAATATTTTACAGCTTAGGGTACAATTTCTGCAGCCAGTATCAACAACAAAAACTGGAACAGTTTTAAGGAATATTGTACATATCAGCTTTTACTTGATTTATTTTAGTCAAATGATGCATTTAGCTTTTAATAAATAATTAGTATGTTTTAAAGTGCATAGCGTGTGCATGAATGTCAATGCTAAATGTTAAATGCTAACGTGCTCCACAAGTGTTTCAGAAATGCTGAATCTCTGCAAAAGCTGTATGTATTGGATGTTCAAAGTCCTCAAACGGCTTTTACTCAACAAAATCTCCACGTATCTCTTGAAAACCCACAGGCATCAACATGACATTTTGACAAGCAGCTTCAGTTACTCAGTGCATCATTCATGTCTCTTTAAGCTAAATTTAGCTAGCTTTAGTAGACAACTTGACAGTCTGGTTGTTGTTGACGTACTGTAAGTCAGTAGTGTCTTTGAAGTATTTTATAGTCCCAGGTACAGTCCCTCAATGACCACCTTCACATCGTACTTTCCACACACACTCACATACATACACACACACACACACACACACACACACACACACACACACACACACACATTCTCTTCTGGAGTTAAGTTGGTGATTGCTGTGTTGTTTTTGGTTTGCCCAGGGGAGAATACTTGGCAACTGTCAAGACTTGTTCTACTAAAGCTTGTGTTAAAAGCACACATTAAAGTCAGAGATGACAGGCATAATTTAAGCCATAATTTTCTTTATTAGTGTTCCTTCTGCAAAGCACAAACTATGAAAGCCTGGGATCTTACCAAGTTCCTAAAATTATGCATGAAGCCAAAACAAAAGCTTTTTTTTTCCTTTTCTTTTTTAACAGTCTATTACTATTTGCTCCTTCCCTCTTTGTTTTGCTCCCTCACACACATGCACATACACAATATAATCACACGGCTGGTTTAATAAACAAGTGATAGGGGGGGAGGAACAAATCAAAACAGAAAGAAGAGAATAGTGGGGTTTTTTTCTATGAAATGAGCAATAAACATAGAATTAACGAAAGAAATAGAGATACTCCTGGGAAATGCCTAAAAGGTGACTTTGGATTTATCTCACAGCTACCACCTTTATCATTGAAGTTTCAAACACACACACACACACATGCACTAACAGCATGAGGGAGTTCAGTTTGCCATCTGTTTTGTGTTATCACTCTCAAATAATGTTCCTTATCTGTAAGTGTCACAGAAGCACATACCGTTCCTATTTATACTACACCAGCCATTGCATTAATTTGCATAATACATTACATGTCTCACAATATCAGTTATGGTCCTGTTTTATATCCAGCACATGAATTACTGTTAAAACATACATTAATGGCTTTACAGTTATTGTGGAACACATTCTATTCATTTATTACTAGGAAGTGCTTACAGGTGTTTCCCCTCATTTTTTCAGCCGATTACATTTAGCATGTTCACATACTATTCCTTTCTCCTCCATCTGGCAGACTGGTATACTGAACATTGCTAGAAAAAAATATTCATTTCATGCATGTTAAAGAGTCTATTTGTAAACCAAAATTTCACAGCAATTCATTTTTATTCTGCTGGCTGCATACCTAGGTAAACATAGACTCTTTCTGAGCGCTTCCAAACAGAGCTGTGTGACAATATGTTAGAAGCCACATGGTTTCGGTTCAAGAGGTCAATCTATAAATTCTCCCTGTGGAATAATTTCTTTCAGCCACCCACACAGATGCTCTGTAGTATGCTGTTTTACAGATACCTGAAATAATTGTGTACTGCTGGCTGTTAAAATGAATATATATTATGTTGTCAGTCGTTGTTTATGGTTGTGAAGCAACATAGCTGTCATGTGTATGACAAACTGTAACAATGGTTGCCAGAGTGAGTATTTTGTATTGTATATTCTTGTCACAGTGTAGGCTACTGTATTAGGTGACTTAAACTGTACATTTTTTCTACCTCATTTTTAGCTCTGGGGTCACATAACATTGACCTACAGAGGATTTTTATAGATGACCTATTAACCTTCTGACCATCAGATATATGTAGATATGTACAGTGTGTGATTAGGGGGGGATGGAGGGGATAACACTTTGTGGTCTATCCCTACCTCTACAGAATTACCTATTTACTGACTAAATGCACCACCAATAAATATTTCTTAACATCCATGAAATGTAATACATTTTTTATATTACATACATATGGAGGTGCATTTTACAATCTTCATCTTCCACATACAATATGCATTGGATTTCAAATCAGTCACGGTCTTCTGAATGATAAAAGACCTCAGTCTGAATTCAAATCAGACGACCCAGCTAAACAAAGTGAACTGCAATCATTGACAACACCTGCCTCAGATCCTTATCATTTTCACAAAACGTCAAAGAGCATTTGAAAATACAGCATAAGAAATGGAAACTTCAGCCTCTTGGTGAATCATAATTGCTGAGACCTGTCAGTTTTTGTGGATCTCAATTTGTGATCTTAGAGGAAAACGCACTGCATTGAAAGCTCTTTTTAAATGTCCAATGCTCAAAAAGCGTGAAGTACCGTTCAACAGCCTGCCAAAAAGTGTTGCCTTTCATTAGGTTTTCAGAGAGGTTGATTTTAAATTTGTCATGGGAAATTACTGAACTGGAAAGGAAGTAAACAATCATTAGTGGTGTCTTGAATATGCATCTTGTATGTAATCTGTATTAATTACTGGATTCAGTCAAAAAACTAAGCCACGCCTTTAACAAAATTGTTGCTGTTCTTTTATCAATGTATGTAAGCCCAGTGTAAATCAATGGTGGAACTGACTTTTTATATCTAAACACTTCAGTTCTACAAAGTCTTTAAATTATTTTGAGACATTAGCATAAGAGCATTTGTTTTTAATGTAAACTGTTGATTGGTCATTATTATTAAGCTCCTAAGTGCGTAAGATCAGTTCAGCTTTTATTCACATTCCAGTTATATAATGGGAAGAAAAATATTCCTTCAGTTTTTACTACTTCATAAGTACATTTTACTGAAACGTGCACTAACACAGAAGTTGAATGAATCGGTAGATTCCGTGCTGAGAATGCTGAGAATGATCTCTCTCATGCCCACAAGCACATGCAATCCCATTCTCCCTCCCCAGGAATTGTTGCTATTTGGTGTCTTTGATTTGGACTTCCTGACCCGAACGCGGTCAGTAATGCAGGTCAGTGAGTCAAGTGTGGGCTGAATACCACAGTCCCAGCATCCTTTAGCTCTGAAACAGCTCCCTGGTGACTTCCTCCCTCTCCTATCAGCATGTGAAGCATGAAATGACAAGCTGCACCAAAAGAGAGGTGGATCAGTGATAAGAAAAGACACTCAAAGACAAATTTGAGCATATGCACACTGAGCAGGGCACAGTATGAGACAGATGACAAGTGTAGAGTGCACACATGAACACTCCCTCACAAACAAAGACAAATGTGAGTAGGTTGTGCTCAAACCTGTCTTGATCACAGCATGGCCAACTTGGCGGCGAGTCTAAACGCATGGATAACTACAAACCAGGCTGTTTGTTTTATTAGCAACAGAAAATGTCCTGGCACAAAGTGTCTCACTGCAGATTAATATAAGAGACAAACAATTACTACCAATTCTTCTTTTATCAGTTGACTTCATGTACTGTTCAGATACATGTTGACTTCATGTGGCTGGCTCACATAAATCAAGAGCTATCTGTTTGTCTGTCTGTCTATCTATCTATCTATCTATCTATCTATCTATCTATCTATCTATCTATCTATCTATCTATCTATCTATCTAGCTATCTATCTGTCTATCTGTCTATCTGTGTAGTGTACAATGAAATATTGTCACTCTTTTTTTTACTCACCTTACTCACCTAAACCACTTTTATTCATATTCAGCACTTGGCATTTGTTCATTTTGAACCAGGTTTATAATGTGCAACTGAAATACGTTCAGCAGACTGTTGAGTAGATAAGTGTTTCATCATCCTTAATTATAAACTGTTCGCCACTTAAACTGACTCTGTTCTGCTACAAGCCAAATTATGTTCAGCTCTCTCTCTCTCTCTCTCTCTCTCTCTCTCAGGCAGAGAAAGGGATTTTTTGAGGATTCATTTGGACGTTGGAATGATGAGAGACTGATGGCAGATTGAGGCTTGCCCTGTAAACACTTACCCCCAGTTTCACAGAAGAAGAACAAAGAGGGCCTCTGTCAGTTCTCACCACAGAAGCAAACTCAACCTGCCAAAGGGAACAACACGACTATATCTGTCACAATAAACCATACCTTTCTAAAAACACAAAACCTGAAGTGGTGCACCTGCATGATGGCACACATTCTGCCCCCAGCACATATTTATTTAAAAGAAACAAATTATTTTGCGTGTTATTGTTAAGCACAATTATTTATATTGTATTTGCATTCCATATAATGGCAATATATCTAATCTATTAGATAGGGTCACCATATGTCCTCTTTTGTAAGGTCATGTGCTCTTGATCAGGATAAATACTTGATGATGGTAATAATTAAAAGCCGTTCGACCAATAGCGTGCAGACATAGTACATAATCGACCGGTCATGTTGTGTAAAGGAGGCAAGATTTGCAGAAAACAGTCAGTGAGACAATTAAAAGGATACTCCACAGCAAAATAAAAATTTTGTCATTAATCACTTACCCCCATGTCGTTCCAAACCCGTAAATGCTTTGTTCATATTCAGAACAAAACTGAAGATAAAGCACATTGATTGAAAAACAAAACCAAGCCACAGACATTTTAGGTCATTTAATTTAAATAAATGACGTATGGTGACTCTGCTGTTAGATAAAGCCCAATTCAGTGCTCATGCAAAATACATCACATGATTCATGAGATATGTATTTTCACTTTTGTGTCCCTAGTGCCAAATCATTTCCTCTCCTTTAAACACCATACTTGGATTTTAACCAGTCAAACACACTGCCTCTATATCCCACGACACCGAAACGTAATGTTTTCCCAGCCAGGACGACAATTCCAGTAATCGGATGTTTTATCTGAGCAGTTATTTATTAGAAATGCACTCCAGGGTGAACAGCCATTTGAATTGGCTTCTTTTCAAAGTGTCTGATTTTTTGATTAATGCTGGGGGTGGTCATGCTTCATGAATATCACTTCAGAGATAACTCTGACTGGTGTCAAGAATTGAGAAACAGCCTTGTTCTCTTCACCTCTTTATTTGTTGCTTTTTTATAAAGAGAATCCATGCAGATTAAATACTACTTATCTTTTAAAATCTAGTTCAAAGCATTGTAAGTTACAAAAAAAGATATAGGCTAAATATGATAAGACCCTTTGAATTCATCAAAACCAGAAAAGAACACTCAAGTTATGACATTGTAATATATATGACACATACTGAGAAAGTTAAGGAGGTGATTCCAGTTAAAGCAACATGAAGGCCGACTGTGGTTTTCCTCTGAAAAAGGGATAGGGGTGGGGGTGGGGGTCCAGAGGGACGTCAATCAAAACTCATTTGCTAACACACAGATATGAACTGAGATACAAACATTCCACTCTAAAGAGTCTCCAGCTGACTGGATCAAAAGTGTCATTCTTCTACATGTGCATTCTAGTTTTCTTTCTGTGTGCATGTGTGTGAGTGTGTGACAGTTAACGGTTTCCCAGTTCCCTTTTTACCCTTTCCCTGTACTGCATTTTTAAGCAATGTTAACCAAGATCACTTTTTCGAAAACACTTTTTTTAGACTGTAAGTTGTGGAGGAAGTGGTCCCTTCAGGTCACGTCTCAAAACAGGACGTGATCTAAACTGTGGCTCGTCATCCTTTTTTATTTTATGTTTGCATCAAAGGCCATTAGGTTTTTTGTTTTTTTTTGATGCATCACAGTTACGTAAGATGAATCACAGTACATTTTCAAATACTTTATTTAATTGACATTTATTGCACTAACCCAAAATGTCAATACCCCCATATGCATAGAACATGCATAATCTAGAGAAACTACTGGCATTTTTAGATTTTCAAAAAATTACAGGTCAAAATTTAATGATATTGCTATCTTTGTAGGGACATTTGGTCCCCATAATGTGATAAATACCAGGTGCACACACACACACACACACACATGCACACACATACACACCCCATTTGCTTCCTTCCTTTTTAGTTCCCTGACAAAACAGTTTGCTTCTTCTGAATTTATTCACACACCCCACCCTTCTGTTAAAAAGCATGTTGCAATTTCACACAAAAACATTCACATTAGTGAAAATGCACATTTGTGCCTATTCAAACAGAGATGTTTGGCTAAATAGTTTTGTGGCCAACATATACAACAGTACAAAAAAGAGACAATTATTTATTTGTAATATTTGTGTGCTTGTGATTATAATAATGAATTAAAATAATGCGGCATAGCAGACACACATTACATTTAGAAATGATGGTAGCCACTCCTACATTAAAGATGAGGCGGAGCCTATACTTTATTTTTCTGTAGTTTCCAAGTAGAGCAAGATCCAACACTATCTCATTTTGGATGTCTCAAGGATCTGACACTCCCAGTTTAGGAGCTCTACTATAAGAGAGACATGTTAAACATGCAGTACTGAGAGCAGGATTGAGAAAGCCCAGAACGATGCTTTATATAAACCCCTAAAAAGACTTTTTGAAGTACTGAGTGCAATTAAAGGAAACCCTTTAATGACTGTTAAAGTGACAAGGTCATTAAGTCAAACGTGATGACGTGAATTTTTCAGGGAGACAAAAGCTGAAAACTGCATGTTTGAAAATATACACCACTAAGAAAAATTAGCTAACAGAGGCCATCAAACTGAAGATAACTTTAATATATATTTTAGACACTGACTCACGTCTGCTTATTCTCTGGGAATGTAATAAAAAGCGGTGCTTCCCTAGAATAAAGCAAATACCCATCATGCAATCTGCTTTCACTGAATGACTTTTAATTACCGCTTATTGACTTTGGTCACAGAAGCATTGAAAATGTAATACAGCCACTTAGTCAGTTGCACCACCCTTCCAAACACAGACAGCTCAATCAACAAAAAAGCTGTATCTTAGGAGGTTTTATGTTTCACTAACTGCAGATTAAACGTCAATCGCAGCAGTGGACTGAGCTGGAAATTACGTCCAGAAAGTTAAACACATAAAGTGTGATGGAGGGTCATCGACCGACTCAGAGAATAATTAAATACAGAATCAATGTTTTTAAAATACTGCTGCACTGTGAGTGTTGGATTCAATACCTGCACAGACATTCTCTAAGAGTGATGCTTGAGGAACATTTGACGCCATCCCCGATTGACCTGTTTTGCAATAGGTATCTTAGGAAACGGGGGTGCTTGCAACCTGTTTTCTCATTATTGTGTGTTTAAAAGAAAACTCCATTACTAGGTATTGAATCTTTATATCTCACAAATGTTACTTTTGTTTCACAGCTGCAAGTTTATTTCTTTAAAATTATACCTTATCCCACAAATGTGACTTCATATCTCACAATTTTTTTGTAGTTGCAATTTCAGATCTTAATACAGTGTTATATGTTTATATTGCAGTACAGTTTAAGTATAAATATTGTAAATCACTATCAGAAATGAAAAGAGATGCTCTTAGAACATTACCCTGTGTCAACGTCTGCTCTAAATTCAGACTGAAAGCGCAATCTTTAACTTGAAGAGTTTTTGATCTGGGCCTCTCATCATTCATTTCTTGTACGTGACATTCCTGTGAACTCTGCACCTAATGCGTGTACCTAATGGTCACCGACTTCCTTTGTAGCGACAAAGCTGTCACATCAGAAATGCATTTTTCCACATATAGAAACCTCATAGCAAACCACAATGTTTTCACTTCTTATAAATGCATGTAAGCTGGTGCATGAATGGCTTTGAAAAAACTGCATCCGGTGTCGCCTGAGCAGATATCAGACGTCAGAAAGTAAAAGGTACACCGCAAGACAGCAACAAACAAATCCAGACACAACTAGTTTAATGACATTTCAAGTCTGAGTGAGTCATTGTTTTCAGAAAACCTTCCAGGTCATAGGCAAAACAGAAAGTATGAGAAAGTAATAGTGCTTAAGAGGTGGCACTATATTTTACAGTACGTGTACTTTGCTGGTACCTCCAGGCAAATGAGTGGTAAAATAAGGCGCTTGCCTGATGGTAAAACATAAGAAACACAGCTGAACTCCACAGCCGAACATGCATGGCTATTAGTTTATATATACAGAGTGTGTTTAAGAACAGTCACTTACAGTTAGTGACCGTAACTAATTAGATACTTTACTCTACTTACTAATGTATATACATGGTTAATATGTAGCACTTGTGGGCAAGTGAATACAAACAGGCATGTCTTTACAGTATCTGTATATGCTAACTAATAAGACACATTACTGTAATGATATGTACAAGTTAATTGTCTTAGCACCAAAAAAAAAGTGGCATATGTAGTAATAAAAAAGACACATACTGTACTTTGCCATGTACCAGGGAAGTACACGCACTGTAACATAAAGTGCTAACGGTTTAATTACCAGATAATCACCATATAATCACAATATGCTTAATCACCAGCAATTAGCAATTTAACCACCTTTCTTGCATTAGCAAAATGTGCTATTCCTGTTTTAACACATGTATTGCGGTGGCAGCATTTCCTTTCCGTAGAGTTATGCTTCTCCTGAAGGTGGCTCAAGAAAAAAGAAACAATTTTTAAACAGAAAAACCAAAAAAAGATAGAGAGGGCCAAATTTAGCTTTAACTGCCATTTTGTGCAATAAAAAATAGGACATAAAAGCATAAATGTTTCTTTTACAAAAATTCAGGAGAAACACAAAACCATCTTTAAATGACTCAGGCGTTATTTTGGCGAAGAAAGAGCAACGAGTGCGAATTACGTAGATAAATATTAGCCTCGTAGATATTTTATGCGGAGACATGTATGTGTCAACTTGCAGTGACAGGAGGGCGCAAGACTGCGGGGCGGAGTTGGCAGAAAGCTCTCAAGGAAGAACTTGCGAGGCAGTTTAGTGAGACTGAGGGCAACCGTGAGCTACACACCACTCAAAAACACAGGACTGAACTTTTGTACTTCTCTAAAACCGCGTGCGCGAGATTTTGGAAACGCGTAACCGCGTATCATCGTGGGATCTTTGACATCGATGGAGCAAGTCACGAACCTTGTACAGTGCGTCTGGAGCGCATGACTTAAACATCAACCTGCATGTAAAACAAAAACTCTGAAGATGAACGAAACGTTACACAGTCCTCGTGGCCAGGACCCTACCATCCCGGCCATTATGTTCATATTTGGTGTGGTCGGCAACGTGATTGCTATTGTAGTGCTTCGAAAGTCGCGAAAAGAGCAAAAAGAGACCACTTTTTACACCCTGGTGTGTGGACTTGCCGTGACTGACCTCTTGGGAACTCTCCTCGCGAGCCCAGTCACCATTGCCACCTATGTGAAGGGAGAGTGGCCCGGCGGGGACGCACTGTGTCAGTATTCCGGATTCATTTTACTCTTATTCTCCTTGGCAGGTCTCAGTATTATCTGTGCCATGTCCGTCGAGAGGTACCTCGCCATCAATCACGCGTACTTCTACAACCACTACGTGGACCAGCGGGTGGCAGGCTTGACGCTCGCGGTGATCTATGTGTCCAACGCGCTCTTCTGCGCTCTTCCCAGCATGGGACTGGGATCCGTGGTGCGACAGCATCCAGGAACCTGGTGTTTCATTAACTGGCACAGCAACGACAGCTCGAACGCCACTTTCTCCTACATGTACGCTGGCTTCAGCTCCGTCCTCATCCTCGCCACGGTCCTCTGTAACGTGCTGGTGTGCACGGCTCTCATCATGATGCACAAGCGCTTCGTGCGCAGGACCTCGCTGGGGACGGACCAGGCTCGAGTCGCGGAGATCAGGCGCAGGCGGAGTTTCGCGCGTCTGGCCGGAGCGGAGATCCAGATGGTCATCCTTCTCATAGCCACGTCCATTGTCGTCCTCATCTGTTCAATTCCTTTAGTGGTAAGCGGGATTTAGTTACCTCTGGTACACGACAGCGTACTTTGATTTAGAGGAAGTTGCGCTTGTAATTATGTCGGAGAAAACCTTACAAAAACACAAAGGCAAAGCATACTGGTTTGCCAGATTTACATTTACATGGTTTGCTAAAAAAAGGTCTACGACTTAAACTTAGTTTAAATACGGTACGAGTGTTTTTTTAATAAGTAAAATAAAATATTCTAACACCTATTTTACAATACCGTACATTAACAGTATAATTTACTGGGCAATATATAGGCTATAGTTGTACAAGAAAATGTAGTTTTCTTTGAATTTAAAAATATGGGAAATCTTCCCTCTGTCTTTTTTGTCTTTATACATTAATGACTTTCAGATAGGATTTATAAAATATGCAGTAAAAATTCCTTCATACTGCTTGTGATAGGTTTATAGGGTATATTTCTTTCAAATAAGGCTCTGTCAAACACAACTACCAGCTTTTTACCATAAAAATATGTCTTAATGGTTTTTGGTTTTAATCTGTTAATCCTAAATTACTCATAGGTTGAAAACACTAGTGTGTGTATATATATATATATATATATATATATATATATATATATATATGATGAAATGTTATATATATATAAAATGTTCTGAGAATGGGACTGTATCTGTAGGATCTGAACAGTGATGACTTCATTATGTGTTGACTCATGGTGGAAAGCCTGAGGAGAAAACCAGTTTCCGATATCAGTGTGTGCACCATTATCTGCTTTATCAAATAGATAGTGTTTGGTGTCAGAAATCAATGTATGATAACTACAGATATGTAAACAGGTGCTGTCTTGTTTCCTGTTTAGGTGCAGGTGTTTGTAAACCAGCTGTATAATTTTCAGAGAGGCGCAACAGAAAATCTGAAGACAGACCTTAATGCCATCCGAATCGCCTCTGTCAACCCCATTCTGGATCCCTGGATCTACATCCTGGTGAGAAAGACAGTTGTGCAGAAGATTCTAGAAAAGATCAAGTGCCTCTTCTGCCGTATCGGTGGGAGGAGACACGGGAGGAGCACTATGGACTTCCACTGCGGTAACAGCATCCACAACTCATCGGTCATGTCTCGTGATTTGCCGTCGCTAGCACTGCCCGAGCTGCCAGAGGCGATCAGCGCATCGCAGATGTACCTGTATCCCATGGAGGTGGGACAGGAAATGGGCTGCTGCGGCGGCTCTGTGCAGAGCAGGACGTGTTCGACTTCAACCGAGGAAACCGTCCTGAGGGACTCTCAGGTGGTAGAACTCGGCAGTGGAGAAAACAGGACGGAAACGCACTTTGTGAAATCACATCCGTGCACGCACTCCAACACGAATGAAGCTCAGTGTTCCAAGCACCAGCCGCTGCAGGTCACCTTTACAGATGAGACTTTGAGCTTACAAGAGAGAATTATATGACGCATGCTGAAAAACTTGCTTAGTTCAGCAGAACGATGCGTCTGGAGAAGAAATACATTTCAAGAACTCGATGTGAGTGTCGTGAATGGAATCAGAACAACAACAAAGGAGACTAAGGACTAAAAAGAAAAGATTAATAGAAAGACTGAGCAAAGGACTAAACTTGGTGCAAGAAAAAACAACGTGGTTATAAATGTGGCTCAAAACATGCAAAAAATAAAAACTGCATGATGGGGCTTTGGAAAGAGTGAAAGGGGCAGAGAAAGATGGAGAGGCAAACTGGCCTCGTTTTCTGATAATAACTCAGAATGCATTTTAAAAATAGATGGGTTTTGTTGAGCAACAGGTTATGCTGACTGTGTCTTTAATTTATTGTAAATTCTTCTGAATTTCTGATGAAAAGTCCTTCTTTATCAGATGAATACAGTTCCATTTGTTCCTGAATGACTGATTTGATTGACTTGGTCAAATCTCGATTAGACGGACGACCATTTGAGCGAATATTTACCACCCTGCTTCAAGTTCCCTTTTTGCAGATTCCGCTGAGATTTCTAGTGGGTCACAAGTTCAAGTAACCGGAGTACCCTGTTAGCTTTCTTTTGTGAGGGAACTCGTGGGTTAAAATATGTCCCTTATGTTAAAGTGACCAAACTTTAACTTTTCATTTGCATTGGCGCAAAAACAACAGTCCACTATTTCAAACTTACATAAGATGTAGCTTAATGTACATTCTTTGGAAATTCCATAATGTGTACGATATTCTGTGAATTAACCAAACATTTCATATCCATGTTTACTGAGAGCAACGCCATCACAAAATACAGAGGTACCCGAAAACTCGTCATGCAATGTAAGAGCACATGATATACAGCACATTACTAATAATTGTTGTTTCTTTTAATGTATGTGTAGATGATAGAATGTATAGTGAGGAGATGAATTTGTAAAAGCTATTAAGATGTTGAATGTCTTTTAAGGTTGTACGTTTTGCACTTTTGAATCCTTTTAACCACTGAAAAATATCTGAACTGTCACTATCAGTCAGTGGTCAATGATGAGGAACCGTTGAGTTCACCTGTACATACTCGTGATGTTAAAATGTGAATGCTGTCTTGCTTTAATTTATTGTAGTCTTTTTAGACAATCTGTGGACTAGTTATTATTTCTTCTCTGTGAGAAGGTCAAGTTTGAGATGGCTCTACTCGTTGAAGCAGTTATATGGTTTTTGTTTCATTTCACATTCCTTATGAGAATCAAAACAGTGTAAGGCATGATTTAAGCTACTTGGCATCATAATCTGCTGCGTGTATATAAATGATTCAACATTACGGTGTATATTTTTACCATTTTATTTTCACATTTTCAAACAGACAGATGTCGTCTAGGTCTTACTCTTGATGTGACCCTCCAGAATGTGCAATTGCCAGCTATTTTATGCTGAAATAAACTCTGAAGACAAAATAGAAAAAAACGAAAACAAAAGCGTATGGTATTTGTTGGCGCACTCTTAAATATTAATATAGGCATAGCAGTTTCCTGTTTTACCAAGCGTTGATTTAATATATCAGATTATTACAAACTTGGATGTCTCCACTTGCTATCGAAATGAAATGCAAAAGTCTATTAAAAAACATTTTAACTGCGGTAAATTAAATTTATGTTGAAATTTTGGCATTCAAGCAAAAAAAAAAAAAAAAAGATTAAAAAATAAAAGGCATTGCGTATTAAGCATTAAGCATATCAATGAACAGAATGGATCTGTTCAAACATTATAAACTACTTACTGAAGGGACAAATCCAACATTAAAAATAGTCTTACTGCATAGATTGGATGTGTAAACGGAAAAATACAGATGACCCATAATGACCCAAAATATAGTTACAAGTTTAACGTTTCCAATGTGTCAGCAATCTTCGTGTCCACTTTTTTTTTAAAAGGTCAGAGCTCATTATGTTTTTGGAAGAATAAATGGCTGGTCAGGTCATGCTAGACCCCTTAAATTCTTAGATAAGATAATTTCATTCATCAAATTGCATCCACATCCTTAAATACATAAACTCTGACAGTGCTTTCGCTTTTGCGGTTCAAACTAAATAAGTCCAGTGATTCACTGGGGTATCATTATACGATCCTTACACGATGACCAGTGCGCAGTGGCAGATCTGGAGACCTTCACCGACTGTAGACATCCCATAATTGCATTAGTTTATGAAGGGAAATCAGTTCTACTCTCCACTGCAAGCATTCTCAGCGTGAATCATGCATTTATGTACTTGCTATGACGTACAAACTGCCACCTGCCCTGGTGCGATACATATACATAAACGAGAACTGACAAAAGCGGACTTTCACTGCAGCCCTACAGCAGCACAGTCCACAGTTCATCAGTTTCAGGCATCTCGCTGAATTAGCCAAGATGTTAGTGTCCTCATTTATTTGAATAAAGCAACAATTAGCAAAGAATTAGCGGGAGGCAGAAGGATGCTGGAAGCTTCCGCCAGGTCCCACAGGTGCCAAATAAAAAGCATTAGAGATGTAAATGTCCCAGTTTGCATCCCACGCACGCAGCTGGACAGTATCAGTGCAGATAGCGTATGAATGCTGGTGAATAATGGGGTCAGTGGCAGTAACAGCCAAAAGCATGTGCACATGCAAGTCATGTCACAATCAAACTGAAACTGTGGGGTACTTAGCGTAGAATAACAGAGTTAAAGTTTGGAGTTTTAGAGTTACATTCGGTTTGGGTGTAAAAAAATGCATGCAAACCTTGCAGCAACCTAAAAAAAAGTCTGTTTTTAGTCAGTGGGTCAATGGTTAATATTCCTCCCATGACCTCTCTTCTCCTGCATGAGTTTAACCCATGACTCCATTACTCCTCCTACTTCTTAGTAACTCCTATTTCTCAGTAGCACTAAAACTAAACTCATAAGAGAGTTCCTGTGTGTATCCTGCTCTTCCCACTGGAGCATCAGGGATTCACACTGCTTTGGAAGCACTCGGGTCCCAAGTGTGGGCACACATCACACATAAAACAGGACTGAAATTAAGCCAACTAGGAATGATGACCAATTGCCAATAAAGACACTGAAGCGGTCGTCAACTGAGAAATCAAAATTCCCTCTTTTGACATATAAAAATATCCAGTTTCAGAACTCACAATTTCTTGTTAATCCAAAGGCAGCTTATATTGAAGCCAGTCTGTCAAAACTGCTTGTGAAATGTGCCACTTTATGATGTGGAAGTGTGGCTAAGCACCTCCTCCTCTGAAGATCAATGCATGCATCTACAGCACTGCCTGTTTAGCACCGCCTACTAATTTGTGCATGTAGACAAACGCAGGTCTAGGTAAAATCCAAACAGTCCAAAATGTATTTACATTGCCTTCCTTATGATCGCAACATAAGGAAAGAGTGGATGAACTTTATTTTTAATGAAGTTCCAGAATGAGTCAGTGTAATAAATGCTGCTCAATGTGAAATCACACACGCGATAGAATGATTACTTTACTGGCAAGATGCGCATTAAATATCGCACAATATTTATTGTGCAGTCCAAGTATTTGTGGATTTTTAATTTAAATGACAGCAGCGTTCGTATGTGAAGGATGTAGGCTGTCGAACATAGGCAAATGTTAACATTATAAAGAGAAGCTTCCTCAAAGAATGGTGTAAATAAATAAATGACCTCTAAAAAGGGATTGCTCTGGTATTTTGAAATCTTAAAAGGCGATGCTTAGCTGTGCTACAACTATGAAATAACCACAGAATGCTTTGGTAAAAGGAAATAATTTATGCTCTTGTTTGAGTGAAAATGATCCAGAAGCATTTCAAAATCTTCTTGGAATCTGATACTCACTTTACAAATTCACTGGGAACAGTAACTTTGTTTAACACTATGAGGACATCAATCAGAACCCTGGATTATCAGATAAATTTAACAATACATACATAATCTAAACCATATACACAGATGAGGAGACACAAAACCAGCCTCTATTTCACTCGTGCCTTGACTAAAACACTCTGTGAGGATGAAGCGGGTTCGCTGTCATCTTCAACAATCACCTCTCTGGCAACCCCGTGCGCGTCCACAACAACCGCCGTTTTCTTTAGGTCCTCATATTTTTTCTGTCTATCAGCCATGGAAGTGCAAGCTTCAATCACTTCATCGCTTTCAAAATCATAATCACTCTTTAGCTCAGGAGCTTCCGAAAGGAGCCTTCGGGCTTCAGCTTCCTGTTTCTCTCTTTCACTGAGAGCTTTTTGCTGGTCCCGGAGCTGTAGGGCCCAGCCTAGGTCTTCCTCCCAGAGGTGGCGCTCAGATGGATGCAGGTGCAATGCAACTTGGAAGGACCGTACAGCCTGGAACACACAGAGGAAATATGAAACGTTTTGGAATTAATAAATGCATTAGATGTATTTATCATTTATAGTTAATGTTAACATATTTAAAATTTTGTAAATGCGTTATTTGATCAAAAATAAACACCACTATTGTAAAATATTATTACAATTTGAAAAAGTCATAATAAATAATACATTTTAAATATAATTAATTACTCTGAGGCAAAGCTACATTTCCGAAGACGCTAAAATATAACATGCATGTACTCTATAGCACTTCATGAGCACACTTCAAAATGAACATGAACAGATGTTTATTCCACAATAAAGCTAAATGAGCATTCACGACTCCCTGCTAGTTCTCAGAATAAAATAAACCTCAGCAGCCTTCTGGAACGAACGAAAATGTACTAAAACAACTTCATTTACACAAAAGTCATTTCCTATTTCTTGCCAAAAAAACACTTTAAGAAATAAGCTTAAAAGAAACACGCATGTGGTTTCAGCTCAATTTGTAATAGGCTCAACTTATGATAAGCCCTAATAAATCACACAGAAAAAAACCCCAAAAACACAGCAACTGCAAACCACATTATTAAGAATGAAGTATTAACTACTACATGTGTCAGATTTATTCTAATATTTGGCATCCACAGCATTAAAATGACCACCAGAAAGCTAAATATTTATTTCCTGAGCTGGATGGCTTTTATGTGCAAACGGTATCACAGCTGCTTGAGTGCTGAAGAGGTCGTTCAGTCTATGGAAAGCTGAACGAACGCGTGTTCGAAATGAGGTCGAAAGCCTAGCTCCTGCTGTGAATCAGTCACCCTGCTCGTGTTACCCAGGGGACGAGGGGATGAAAGACAGAGAAAGAACCACATTTGCTTTCTCTTCATCCCCTGGGAAAACGATGAATTCAAAATTAGGATTTAGCAAGCCATTTTACCTTCATAATTGCCCTACTGACTCGACAATCTATAAAGCAATGGCTGACTCTTTCAACAGAAACACTAGATCACGTATCGGCCTGAGAGAGGAAGAATATCAGAGCCAGTGTGAGCAGAAGCCAAGAAGGCCTAGCCCTTGTCAAGAAGAAAACCTTTAATGAGGAATAAAGCCATCTGATGGCTTCGGGAGACCTTTTCTCCTGCAGAGTCTTGAGCGATTTAGCAGAGATGATTTCAACAGTTGTGCTGAAGTCATTCCATCTTGCCTCCTCCATTAGAAGTGACAAACTGAAAAGTCCTATAAAGTTTTTTTTTGGTTTTTTTTGTTCAAACACAAAAGTTACTTGTTTTCACACGGGTATAACAACAACAGTTTCGTCCCATCTATTTTCTACATTTTAAATGACTAACAGCAACTTTTAAGAAAAAACGTGTGTACTTTAAAAACTGCACTAAACTCGTTTTGCAAGAATTATTAAAATATTAAGTGAAAGAAAAAAAGTAACCCTAAACCTTCTTCTCCAGCCTCTTCATTTCTTACTCAAACTTTATAGAAGTTTCTATTTGGAATGAACTGAAGATTTCCAGGAACAGCATGATTTTAATGTGGTAAAAATGATTGGATATTAATCTTTTGTAAGCTGGAATGAAGTGCCAGTTGCATGTAAAATGAGTTGTTTTTCTTTAAAGAATGTGTAAAATTACCCAACAGCATGGTTAAAATTGTGGATACTATGATTTAGAATCAAGGAAAATGATAATTCCAGTCACCTGAAAACAGACAGGCCTCATTTAAAAAAATATTACAAATGATCAGTACGTTTCCAAACGCTTTAGCAACGTACAAACATTTACATTAGAGCAAAATAAATGCAAGAGCTCTTTTTGAGAATGAATACTGGCACAGTTCAAATTACTCTTGAAAAGTCATGTGCTATGAATGAAATATTTGGATGGGAAAATAGTTATCCTTACTGTAAAAAGCCTTTTAACAATAAGTCAATTATCATCGCAGCAGTTCTAAGAAACGATCCTGCAAAAACAGCCCTCTCAAAAATCACAGAACGTAAACATTAGTCCTAACATTTCACCCGAGTCCTCCTTCATCCTCAGGTTATTTTTCTCTTTGGTAAATGACTTGACAAGGCATGCTTAGCCCAAAATAGTAAAGTATTTATTGAATTTCTAGCCAAGACGTCAAACTCAGTGTGTGCGATGAGCGTTTGGATTACAATACACACATACACACACACACACACACACACACACACACACGTGCAAGTAGTTACTAGCTGGAGAATTGCAGGATCTGTAAGGTTTTCTAGCATGTCTGTCTAATGCACACAATCACACACAGGTCGGGGCATGTAAGGTGTGGCAGTATTTCTGTTCAAGTAATCTTCCATGCTCCTGGGGTTGGATGTACTGAACTACACATTTCATCACAATGACTTTCAATTTGATTGATGGATGAGTGGAAAGAGGACTCAACCTCCTCATACTGACGGACAAGGACACTGATAGCGTTCCATGGAGGGATGCTAGATTGGGAGACCCCAGGTTATTCGCTTGAAATGGATGAGTTTCTTCACAATGATGAATAAACTGTTTGTGTGGTATAATTCATCACCTAATAAACCGACTCCCAAGGTCGGCTGTTCATTTAGGCTGTACAGGTTGTCGCCTAGGGCCCTGATGTTGTGGGATGGGACATAATAAAGGAGAACATTTATTACAACAAAAAATAAAAGAACAGTCCAACTGCAATCAATGAAAATAATAAAAACTATGGAAACAATAAAAACTATGCTTATCGAACCAAAAAAACAAGAAATAAAAACAAATCTTTGGGCTAACCATTAATTTATATTATTATGTACTATTTATTTACTTGGTTATTATTTGCTGTCTGAAAATATTGCAGCGGTTCTACAAATGTTACGGACTGATGGAGCAGGTTTAAAGGGTTAGTTCACCCCAAAATGAAAATTCTGTCATTCACCCTCATGTCGTTCCAAACCGGTAAGACCTTCATCTTCGGAACATAAATTAAAATATTTTTTAGAAAATTTCTGATGAAATCAGAGCTACTGAAGTCGCATCTTGTCAGAGCTGCTGATGTCACATCCTGTTTTACCACTTATTTATTATGTTTCTGGACCTGGATCATTTATGTTGTTGTCTATGCAGGGTTAGATGGCGATTTAATCAAAAATACCTGAAGTTGTTTTCCAAAGACGAACGAAGATCTTATCAGTTCAGAACGAAATGAAGGTGAGTAATTAATGATAAAATAGATTTTTTGTGGGGGTGAACTAACCTTTTAACTGTATACTTTTGGCATAATTCAGAAAATCAACTTACTAGTTCTACTTCGCCAAGACTTAGTTGGGCGCGGCCCAGAGTTTGCCACGCCTCCCACCAGAGGGGGCGGAGTCTGGAGGCCATCTCTGCAGACTGCACAGCCAGGAACACTTCTTGAAGGGTGATCAACACCTAAGGATTAAACGGTACATTACAAGGTTAGCTCACAGACTTATTTCTGAAACATTTTCTCAACACAGAAAAAAAGGTTTTAAAGTTGCCCCTATTATAATTACGTATTTTCAGTCAGTTATCCAAACATCATCGTTCCAATAAAGTTACTGCAGTTTTTAGTAACACATGGTTAATTGCCCTTCAAGTTTGAACTACAAATTAATGTCAAGAATGAGCAACTCTATTCATATACACTCAGCTACAACAGTTCCCAAGCTGATGAAACTTAACATTTTATTTTAAACATCAATAAAGTTTTATCACAATGCAATTCACATTCACTTGGGCTATAACAGAGAGGCAATATAATAACAGTGAGTGAGCAAACACTGCCCTACGTGGCAACACAGGGATGTTCTTACATCACACGTTTCCATTATGGAGTTTTATTTACTTAAAGCCTTTAAATTCAGGTCAGCCCAATAATCAGAGTAAATACCAGCTTTATACAGGGCAGGGTGTTGCCAGAGCAACAGCAGTTAAAAGACAAAACTGGGCTGTAATCATAGTTTCCAGCAGGTTTGGTTCTGAATTTGCAGAAAAATGGCAGGCAGAAAAATGTTAGATTCGCGTTGAGGGGTTAATACTGCTAAAGAGGTGTGTAATGAGCAGATGCAGGGGACACAGTGAGAGACACGAAAAGGACAAATAAAGAAGGAAGATTTAAAACTAGACTTGTTGTGAAACATTGCTTGTAGACAGATCAGGGCAAGACCAGAGCAAACCTGCCACTTCAATGCGATCAGATTACGAATGAGAGACACACTCAATCATCACTCTTTTCAGGCCACTCACTTCATATAATCATGTGATCAGTCAGGGAAAGGTCACTACAAGAAGGGAAAATTAATGCTGAAATGAATCCCTGGCCCATGCTGAGTTCAAGTGCTTCTGGGAAATTCCCACTCGAGTTATAATTACATGATCAGTATTTTCTAAATAAATTGGAATGACTGGACAGTTTTGTTATAGGCAGGAAGTAAAAAAGATTGCCGTTCACAGTAATGTGCTGTGATCAATAGCCAAAAAGAAAGTGCAGAGTTTCCTTCAGGTAATTATGCCTTCACAGAATTGTTAATGTGCACTCATCTCAATAAATCAGCTCAATAAAAAGTGATCATTCTGACATGATCAACAGATGTTCAACCTCTAGTGAAGCCTCGCTGAATGCAATGGATGCCAAGCATTCATAACCAATAAAGAAATGATGGCTTTGTTATATATTTTTAAGTGATATTTCTTCATTCATTTTGAAAAACTATAATAGAGAGCCAATTGTACTGTTCAATCCCTGTTACATTCACAGTTTCGCAAAGACTATTTGATTTAGGCTTTATCCAGATTCTGAAGGTAACACCCACATACCGAGTCTGTGTTAGATCTTTGAATAAGAGAGCTAGACGAAAACAGGCTGTTGTTGCTTTGATCGAAAACTTTATCGGGAAAACAATCAGCCTAAAGGAGTTTTAAAGTCCAACTTGTCATTTCACTCACAGTCATCTGTGCCACGAAAAACAAAACCGCAAAGGTCAACATCCACATCGTCCACATGCACATCAAAGCCAAAATACTCATGCCAAAGATAAGAAGACTGAAGAAGCAATGAAAGTGCAGTTTAAAAGTGAGAAATAATAGAGAAGAAAGAAAAAAGACAGTGAAGGATGGAAAAGATAAAACAGGGTAGCTAGTAGACAATTCGGAAACAAGTCACAATGGAAACAAGACAACGGAATGAAATTAGAAAACACCATTGAAACAAGACACAACACAATGGGTATAAGACATAACACAACTAAACTAGCACAATGGAAATAAACCGCAACACAACTAAAACAAGTCACAACACTAAGAAATTGTGGGCCACTGTACAGTCACTCAAGTCACTGAACATGCTCTGTATGATTAAGGCAGGCAAACAGGCAAACATCTATATCAAGATTTATGACCATTCAGCAAATTCTGTACAGACTAGTTTAGCAAAATAAAAGAGAAATCCAAATGATGCAATCCAGGACCATTCCTGCGATGAGCTTACATTGCAGATATGTTGACATCATGAAAATCTAAAGCTTAAATCGGTCTTTCTTTCTTTCCCCACATTTTGGTCAATATTTAAAATGCCCCTGCGATTCAAAAAAAGACATATAAACAAAACACATAGTAACCAAGATCCCGATAAACAAGAAGAGAAACTATCAATGTCCTCTTTTTAAAGATTTTAAAACTGTAAACTGTCTTGATATTTTAAATCGATCTTCCTCTGCTAAATCCAAGATACTGTAATATCTTGACAGCAGACTCATTTCGACTGTCAGAGCAGAGATGAGATGCTAGGAGTGGATGATGGACAGTAGACAGAGTGAAACACAGGATATTAAAGGTATGATGAGTGAATGAGGTGACGAATGATGGAGCAGATAAAAAGGCTGATTAGGTCAATTTGTTGACGGAAACTAATGGGCATTTTGAAACCACCATCTGCTCTACCATCTTAACAATAGTAATCCATCCTAATATATTTTAACCGATGATTTTCTATGAGCATTATGTAAATGTTTTACAAATACCATCTGATTTGTACAAAAGCCGCTGCTGTCAAATATTTTCCCATGTGTAACACCGGATAAAGATGTTGCTCTGGCTTGTTAACGCTGTGGGAGCAGCCCGCCTGGAGGGTCGTCAAAAGGTGCTTTTCTTTCTTTTATGGTCTTCACGCTGTCATTCATCATCGTAAAACAGGTTTACTCTTCATTACAAGCTGCTAACATATTAATGTGATCTGTAAACATATTTCTTATAAACAGCCCACCATCAACTGAAGAAAACTCCACGACCCTGTTCATGATATTATGTTAACCAACATTCAGGGAATGCAAAAATACAACCTATAATAGTTCATTATTATTAGTTCATTATTATTAGTCAGACAGGGTGATGAAAGAAACACAGCAATCCTTCAATAATGTTTACAACATTTCATTGTTCTCAACGCTTTTCCTCACAAATACAGATGTGGTAGACAAATGATTTTAACATATCTAGGTTGCTAACTTGAAAGATCCCATATCTGATACCAAGCGAATGTGACTCATGAACTGGTGAGTTAATGACATAGTGTAACAGCTTTGTCCGATCACCACTGGGCTCTTGAGCAAGACACTTATACCCAGTGGGGCTTTCCCTACATTTAGACATGAGAAAGCATCTGCTAAATGGCATAATTTATTTATGTTGATGTGGGTTGCATATTTAGGATGGCTATCTAAAATAAGTGGCGTCCTCAAGGAATAATAACTCCATCCAGAGTAAAGAACAGATACAGTGTGTCCATTGTGTTCTCTATGTAAGATACGGTTTGTTTGGTAACAGCACAAGACGGCGAGAGACGGGAAGGTACAATACAGGCAAAAAAAAAAAAAAAAAAAAAAACCTAGATGTCAAAATGTTCTGTTATAAAGCCACAGATAGGGAGTGTGGTTGGACAGCTAAACTTGGGGAGGAGGAAATGAAAATAACAGCCAGAGAGAAAGAGAGAAGAGAGGAAAATAGCGTGTCAGCATATCAGCCATGCGTCTCTACATCTGCGGTAAATTCCACTATTGCAGATTTAACATTTACATTAAAATCGAATTTGACAGTGTGAAAGAACTTATGAATAAAATGTTTTACCTGTGACTTCATCTCATACAGCACAGCATCGTCTGGTGTGAGTTGAATCGCCTCATCCCACCTCTTCACTGCCTCCCAGTTCCTGCATATGATTATTTAAAATATCAAGCACGCATAACTGCAACATGCAACACACACATATAGTGCACCTAATAATAATGCACACTCTACCGCACACATTTAAATCATTGGTATTATAACAAACATTTATCAAAGGCCAAATGTCTAGGACACAAAAATCTGTTTAGCAAGGTGGATTCATGAAACAAAGGGAATTTGAATTGCTATACAAAAAAAAAAAAAAAGCTAAATTAATTGCCAGGGAATGGTCTTATTGGTACCAAGCGCACAACAAATATACCGTAGCATTTATACTGTATATGATACAATAGATGATTCAAACACACCTCTAGTGAGTCTATTAACTGGTAAGCATCAGAAAGAGAGTTTTAGTAATTAGAAATTTAGAATTTAGAGTCAATTTTAGCAAACAGAAGAGCAACTGCGATGACTAAAAGCATGTATTTTGAGTGGCTTATCAAAACATGGAGAATAAATCAATTTTAGCCATGAAAGCAAAATACGAATTTCTAAACATAAACATGAGATCTTTCTGGTTTGCAAAATATATACTATAATATAATGGATGCATGCATACACAGAGCCTCACAGCAACTGAGGCAGAGAGTAAGGTATGTATGGGGTAAAACAGGATATTTGACGACACGTTTAACACATGCAACTGCAAGTCTTCTCTTGTTTTCGTTCCCTCCAGAAAAACAGCTAATTGACAAAAAGAGTATAATTAAGTGTTTGGAATAGCTCATCAGAATATGGCGTTTAAAAAATGTAAGAAAACAGTCTACACCCTATAACATTTGTACAATTCAGAGCTATTTGACTTTAAATATTAGAGATACTTAGATCATAAAATTTAACATTACAGGGTGCAAAGGAATGTCCTTCAGGAAAATAGGACATGAGGAATCAGTTTCCCAAAATAAAACTTTACGGACTAAAAAGGTGCCAGATTGAATGTTATTTGATACTAGGCTGTGTTTAAATTCTTAGCATAGTACTAATCGTGCGTCAACAATTTGACAAATGATCAGGGTCATATTTTTCATCGTGAAAGAAACCAAAAGGCTTGTTAATTGAAAAGTGTTTGCTGGTTAATTGATCAGCTGTTTTGGAAACAGACGTAGAGGTACATTGTGTGCTTAAATGCTTTATGTCAGAACACGCAGCCTTCTAAGAAACCCAAGTAATTACTGCACCTACGTCAAGTGGTTCAAATTTCAAAACGTCACATTGGAAATGCTGGCAATGAGGGTCAGACTTCATTACCACATTAAATCGAAGATTTTAAGTCCTTGCAAATTCCCATAATTCAAGAAGTCACCTCCTCTTCGCAGAACCAGCTTCTGTATTTACACAATGTAAACTAGTAAAAAACTAAGCTAGTGTTAAACGCCAGCTGGGCAAATACAGCATGCCATTTTTCTAAGAGTCCATAAAAAGGGTTTAGATTCCTTAAGCTGTGCTATGTCTGTGTTTATCATGCAAATAACATGCTGTGATTAAACAGAAGCACAGGGTGCTTTTCAGAGACCTGTGGTAATTGATGAGATAAGGTCTTCCTGTGAAGGAATTCATCGAGTGCCCACAGGGGAAGGAAAAAAAAGGCAGTGAAAACGAATTTACCAGTGATTGTGAAACACGTCATAAGTTATTGATAGGGAAAAAGTACATAGTGTTAGTGTTAGCTACAAAAGTGGGCGTAGGTATGAGGAAAGGTGTATTCAAGTTCATATTTTCAAACGTACTTCACACTAGAGTAACATCACATTAGCTGACTGCGCAAATACTGATACTATACTGATACTTTTACTGATACTATACATAAAATTTCCAGTATTTTATATTAACTTCAACAGCATCATATAATATGTAGCAACATCTCAGGTAATGTTATGGGTACAAAGGTCAGCCAGTTAAGTTTAGAAATGTAACAAAAATGACATTTAAAATGACAAATATGCTCTGTCACAATCTTAGTGCATTATTAGTAGAAAGGTAAGACAATTGTTTGCAAAAAAAAAAAAAAAAAAAAATGCTTGTCATTTTTCTTCTCTAAACTGCAATAAAAACCATGTGCTGCATGTGGTAATGTAAAAGCATGTTTGGGTGTGGTTTTGTGAAACCACAAACGGTTTGTGTGACAAATGACATGGTGAAAGCACTTTAAAAGTTAGTCTCTGCCCCTGAACTTATAGGGCCAGATCTGTAAAAGTAATGCGGGTCTTCATTACTGTATGTGAATGAAACCCTCATATAAGATTTCTCATTACGCAGATGTTATAAATAACAAGATCTTTGAACATTTGCACTGCAAATAGAGAGAGGGGAAAAAGTAAGTTACACACAACAGAGAGCTAAATTCACTTTACAGTTGGACCTAAGCAAAGTGGCATGAGAGCATATATAGAAGTATTGACCAATGTCTGATATGAACAAAATTTTAAAGATCACATATAGACCCTCAAAAAATGCTTGAGCAGAAAACGAGATTTGGCCAAAATGGTTAGCAGTGTAAACATAGTACACTGAGCAGACAAAACATCCACTACATCACATTTCAAAGTGATGGCAACAATATTTAACAAAGCATTTCATCACTATGATGTCTGGAAGCCCTGTTCCTCCCCTCATGAGGACACTGGGGCACAGACTGTATGACGCTGCCTTTATATCCATGTTGAGCCAGGAGTCACGTGAAACTGAGTGATGTTGTGCACAGTTACCATCACACTTAATGGAAGTGACACAATGACACTATGCGGTATCAAAGTACTATTTGTCCATTCCTTTGTAATGATGCCTTAGAGGTCAATGTTTCATAAACCCCCTATAAACCTAATCGTTTTTTTAATTTAAAAAGTAAGAGTAAAAAAAGACAATGTGATTATAAAGAATTTAATAATATTGAAGTCTTAATATCATAGATTATGCTATTCAAAAACAAAGAGCAAGTTAATCAGCAAGACATGGAAATTAAAATTAAGTCCTGCATTAGGAATATGCTGACTAGGTAATAATAAATAGATTGCTGTTTCTATTGTTTGGTAGCAAAATCTGTCTCATTTGAACTGTTGGCACTTTCAGAACTTAAACGACAGACCTCTGTAAAATCAGTTGCAATGGAAACTTACAAATGGTCTCATTTCATCCTACTTAATGAAGTATGGCAGCAAAGTTTAACCCGAAATGAATGTCACCCAGGAAATGGTCCCACTAATAGCGGAAAAGCTCAGATATGTGTCAACTTTGCTGACAGGAGACACAAGCCATCTGTCCTGTCCCTTTTTTTCATTAGAGACAACTTACTGAACATCAACGAGATAAGGATTATTTTGTGTCGTTTTCACATTATAAAATTTGGCTGATTTCAAATACTTGTCAAAACAGGACACTCTCCTACACTGAACTGCATAATAAGATGATTTGTTTAATGTACAAAAACTGAGTGCAAGCACACTGTATATCTTATGCGATTCATAAATAATGATTTTATGATTCACACCAATAGAAAAAAATTGAATCGGTAAATAAAGTGAGATAAAAAAAAAATTTCTCAACCTTATTGTTGACATTGAATACACGTGGCAAAAAGTCAAATACGAATCCAAATTATTTTCACATGTCAAAAAGTGTTGCATTATCAAGTTAACCAAGCAGCAGTTTATAATCAATAACAATGGCTGTAAGCCTTGATCTAACTGAGTGGAAGTTTACAAGAAAGAAAAGCCCCACCAAAAAGTAAAAGAAACAAAGTGAAAGTCATGTTAATACTGGGATAACTAATTGGTCTCAGGGTTAAATGGCAAAGTAAGCAAACCGCTGAGAAAATCCAGCTTTCAAAAGTCCCATGCAGCTCAAGAACTAACTTGTTTTGTTGGGTTAGAAACAAATATAATGCAACTTCTTAGCTTGTCACCACTGTTGGAGAACAATACAATCTGTATGCAGCGGCAATTCTTAGATCTCATATTTTACACATTTTCAGTTTTAAAACTCTCACATAGAGCGCATTGTGTTGACCTGTATCCACTGTCCTCCAGCTCCATGTAATTTCCTTATCACAATCCACTTATTCTCCAAAAAACCTGATTATAAGAGTCGCCAAGGGCAACACGCCTCTTTAGGGGCTGCTTGGTTTTCACTTACTGGTGTAAAGCACTGGCCAGGGCCATTGTTTAACAGAGCATGATCACCGACTCTAGCTATAATGGCTGCAGAATTTAAAAGTGATTTAAATGTGAATGAGACAGAGTGACCTCAAATTACCTGCCATAGCATCTGCTCACATGGTTTCTGATTTCTGAAAACTTGTCTTCTAAATGTTTAACAACAATTAGTCAACAATTCATTATATGAGTCAAAATGATACATTTTTCTTTGTTGCAAAATCATTATTATTTTAAGTAAAGATTATGTTCCATTATGACTTCATCTGAAAAATTTAAAGGCGATTTTGGAGTGGTTTAGTGGTCCAGGGTCACAAATATGGTCCAACTATGTCCTTAACTACAATGTACTTGCAGCTAATCAAAGAGCCGGCTTTACTGGCGAAATTCGCTAGAATAAACTGATGAACATATCGCCCAGCCCTAACTCAAGTAGTTCCAAATCGTTATGAATTTCTTTATGAAAGGTTTTTTTTTTTTTCGGAGAAAGTTTGTAACCAGGCCGTTTCCTACTATGGAAATCAATGGTGATCCAAAACAGTCCGGTTACAAACTTTCTTCAAAATATCTTCCTTTATGTTTGGCAGAACAAAGACGTTCATACAGATTTGGAACTACTCAAGGATGAGTAATTCCAAATGGGGTCTAATGGGGTCTATATACACTTAACATTCATATAGAATAATAATTAATTGAAGTATCAAGGTCTGACAAGCCTAGAGATTCCTCTTTAGACTGCCTTCTCCCTTAAGCCTTCTCTGGTAACACAGTGCTATTTTTGCCCTCCATTGTTAAATGGGACACTTAACGATGAGTAAAAAAGACATGTTTTAAAAATACATATTTTTTCTTTTCTCAAGATAATCCTACGCTTAACAAAACAGTCAAGACCTACACTAGCAATAAACAGGGATGAACAATTTGTACACAAACCAGTAGAACGTTTTCCTAAACAAAAATCAGCTATTTGTAATTATGATTATAAAAATTCAATAGGTACAGACAAACATTTTGCACTTGTTATATGGTCACTTGCTGTTTTCAGTCAATTTTATGAGCCCGACGGCAAGACTGTTTACGACAAATGCAAAACACCAAATCTGCAGCCAAAGAACATTACAGGCACACTACAACCTGTCCTTTCGCAAGATAGAGCCACAGGGGTAATTACACATAAACACTAAAAACTGTGGCCCTGTCATTTACTTGACTGGATCTGCAATAAATAAATTCGACATCCCACCAAGTACCAGCTGCTATCGATGTCTTGACATCATGACATATTCTGGCGAACACTGTCCAAGCCTTCCTTTAATTTCTCTGAAAAAGCAGGTGCAACAAATATTGGCATAGTGCTACGGTAATCACATCAAATGCGGTAGCGGTCAACAGCGGACCATTGCAGTTAGTGCCAAAGTGCTGCTTAATCATGCCATTAAAAAACATTTCAGACTACAGCTCTTAAAGGAATCCAAACAAGGACAGAGACAAAAAGAGTGGAGAAGAAAAGGAGCTAAACGGTTGTAAAATCAAAGAGTGACACTTCCCCCTGACCTCTCATAGTCTTGTTAAGGCTTTTCAGGATAAGGCTGCAATAACAGCAGCTTGAGTTTAATCCATGACTCTAAACCACCTTCCAGTAAATTCAAGCTATTCTTTTATTCTCTCCAAATGCTTTCTGGCTATGACGTTTTATTGCCTCTCTTTGGACACTGAGAAAACAAGTGGCCTAATTTGACTTATTGTTCCGGTTAAGTGGCAAGAAGATGAGAAACTTGAGAAAGAAGCCCTTTTTCCTCTCTGTCTCATATTTTAGAACACCTACTCAGCTCAAAGAGATGAGGATCATCCTAAGGTGTATACGGATACACCTGCTACATCGATTCATATAAGCAATACTGCATATTAAACAATGACATGATTACTTATTATCTTATAAAATAAATAATAAAAGCAAAAAGCGTACATTGGAGTGTATTACTTTTCAGCTCAGTCGTGTTTCATGACGTCGGTTGAGCTTTTCACGGATATGCTAAAACCAAAAGTCCCATTTGAGTGCTAAAATTTTCAGCTTCTTCACACTGTATTGAACTCCTGTCTAGGCCACTCCAATCGGTGTCAAGCTTACTTCATGAAAATCTTTACAAGAATAAATGTCAGTAGAAGCAGATAGATGTAATTTTTCTCTACTTGAAATAAACAAATTGTGCTGGTGATATAATAAACCGTTTTATCCTTGCTATCTGTGTACATTTAATATTTTTAATCCAGGATGAATAATGTAAATAGTTGGTTGTAAGTCAGTGTTTTTAAAAACACAGAACTAGGTCTGGGTTCCAAAATTATCCATAAAAAGCATCATACTTTATACAAATCAGCACTATAATTAAGGTATTCGGAAGCCATATAATACTTTTGTATGAGCCAGCACTTTTTGGGTGGACAGGTCAAACAAGGGGCATCCAAGTGCAGTCCACAGTGAACCTACACTCCCATCTGCTGGGTGATTGTAGTATTGTTACAATTTATGGTGTAAAACTCACCACCTATCTTCGTTGTTGATGACTTGAAGAACTCTGTTTCTTTCATTGACAATAACTGCTTTGTCAAGTTGCTGGCCAAAGCACTGACCTGCTTAAATAACAACTAACAGATGAATAACCGTAAAGGCAAAGCAGCTTGTCAGTTTTCCTGGAAGGAATGTGGCTGACACACACTTCCAGTGTGTAAAAAAACAGACTCACTTTAAATCAAGTAAGATGACAGAGCTTTTCCATGGGCCAACAAGTATCTTATTACTTGACTTGTCTTTTCAAATCAAGCAGACAGCTCCCTATCAAAACCAGAATATTAAATATATGCTATATTTATATATGCTTATGTTTAAATGTTTGGAGTAAACATTTTAAACGTTTTTTTAAATATATATAAATCATCTGTATGTTCACCAAGAATGCATTTATTTAATGAAATATATGGTAAAACAGTAATATTGTAGAAGGATGAAAAAATAAATTAAAACATTTTAATTTATTCCTTTGATGGCAAAGCTGAATTTTCAGCAGCCAATATAACTCCAGTCTTCAGTGTCATATAATATGTCAGAATTACGTTGACCTTGAACTCAAGAAACATTTATTTTAAATAGGCCTTTCCTGGGACCGCCACCTTAATGATTTGAGTGCCTACGCTGTCAGTAATATGGGGCAATGTTCTCCTGGTAGGGTCTCCCAAGGCAAAC